>NC_138179.1:31388250-32588250 GCF_964165515.1 Mesoplodon bidens
CACACAAACCCAAGCTGTGGGACAGTCTATGAAATACGTGAACCAGGACTCTTCAAAATTGTCATTAAGAAAAGGAAAGTCTGGGACTTTCCTGGTGGTGCAGTGGTTAAGAATCCGTCTGCCAATGCAGGGGACACGGGTTCCAGCCCTGGTCTGGGAAGATCCCACATGCCGCAGAGCAACTAAGCCCGTACGTCACGACTACTGCGCCTGTGCTCTAGAGCCCGCGAGCCACAACTGCTGAGGCCACACGCCGCAACTACTGAAGCCCACGCACTCTAGGGCCTGTGTGCCGCAACTACTGGGCCCAGCTGCTGCAATTACTGAAGCCCGCACACTTAGAGCCCGTGCTCCGCAACAAGAGAAACCACAACAATCAGCAGTCCACGCACCACAACAAAGAGTAGCCCCCACTTGCCACAACCAGAGAAAGCCCGCGCGCAGCAACAAAGACCCAACACAGCCAAATATAAACAATAATAAAAATAAATAAATAAAGGCGTCCTCACATAAAAACAAAAGAGGAAATAATGTTTTCAAAAAACAATAACTGGTGGAGCAGTGGTTAAGAGTCCGTCAGCCAGTGCAGGAGACACGGGTTTGAGCCCTGGTCCGGGAAGATCCCACATGCTGCAGAGCAACTAAGCCCATGAGCCACAACTACTCAGCCTGCGCGTCAGGAGCCTGCGCTCCGCAACAAGAGGGGCCGCGGCAGTGACAGGCCCACGCACCACGATGAGGAGTGGCCCCTGCTCACCGCAACTAGAGAAGGCCCTCGCACAGAAACGAAGACCCAACACAGCCAAAAATAAATAAAAAATAAAGAAAAATAAGTACATTTAAAAGGAAAACCTATACATTTCCCTTTCTGCAAATGTAGGTTTTCGAGGCAAGAGTAGAGCCTCAGAAAGAATGTCTGAAAACAGGACAATCACTAGTTCACTAAGTACAAGATGTAGGATACTTTTCAAGAATCCCATCACAGCTAGGTAATTGGTCCCGAACCAAAAGTAAATACTGGAAGAAAAATGAAATCAACAGTGTACCACACAGGTGGTAGGCAGACTGGCCTGGACTAAGACATCTTCAGTAATAGATAATAAGGGTGCTGATTTGTAAGCATCATTCTCGTCCCACTGTGGACTTCCTTCTGCGACCGTATAAGGATACCACCAGATCATCTGGAAATCAAGTCATGAAATGTACTTTTATATTTTTAAAAATCAATTCTTGTCCTTAAATTAACTTTTCTTGTCAGTTTAGTCAGGGTCCTCTATTACTTCTAAAACATTAAATCTTATTTGATTAGAGACAGGCTTCAAAAAATAAAAATAAACTGTGATCAAATAGCAGGAACAAACAGTAGTAACTAAAATTTCTTCAATCTAAACTGAAGATGATTTCTGTATCTCTGTCTTTTACATTTGTCTCCATTGGGGAAAAAAAATTATGTACCTCATAATTAACTTGGCTGGAATGAATCAGACTGCATTTGTAAAATTTCATAAGACCAATGAGCTGTGCTAAACAGTACCACTATCCACCTGAGCAGAAATTACTATCCATAAGTTTCTTTACATAACTAACAAAACAAAAATTGAAACAAAAGAAGAACTACTAGAAAAATATTAGAGTTCATTTTTTAAGTCAGGAATTTGCCTTTAGTCAGTAATTTGCCTCATACGTTATGATTTTCCCTGTGCAAACCCAATTATTATCCTGAAAACAAGACCACTTTAGAAAGCAAATGCATCGTGACAAAAGAAAGAAAAGGCAGGTTGATACATTATTAAAATAACTCACACGCCATACCCTGAGGAGTAAGGAAGCCATGGCAGAGCAGGCCCCCTTCTCCTCAATGGACAGCACAGCTGTGGGGAAGACACTGCAGCTAGCAGAAGCGTGTCACACTTCCTCAGGGAGGAAGCAAGTTACAGACAACTCTACAGAGGGCACCCATAAACTCACGGCCACGCTCATTACCCAACGTCCAGGCCACCCAGAGGCTGACTGCAGCCCAACATTCCCACCATTCCCACACAGGCCCCAGGAACCGTCAGGCCTCTGAGGCTCTGCCAATGCCCTTCCCTCCACCCAAATATCCTTTCCCTCCTCTCTCCGGACCTCAATCCTGCCCAGCTCTAAATGAGCACTGCAAGGCCTATTTCCCTAAGAATGCCTCTCTCAAAACCAAAATTACTTCCTCGAGAATGATCTGCCTCTTACTCATGCATCATTATCTTGGATTAAATACATCAGGTAAGATGCCTTATCTGACCAACACAACTAGTTTAGAAATAAGAGTCATGTTTTAGACCATCTATGACATGACATGACAACCATTCAGCTCACGAAAACCATTCAATAAATACTCTAATTGAATTTCCCAAAGAGTTGACCTAAAATAACCTAAATGCCAAGCATTCCAAGAACCGTCCTGAACCAAATTCACTTCTCATTCGAATGCCAATGTCATAGACAGGGATGTTGTATTGTCCTTAAATGTACTTGCCTTTATCCAAAACTAGAATCTCTGATGAATCTATGGGACACACATGTAAAATATTCTGCAAAGTAAAAAAGCTTTATTTAGTGTACTGTGCTTAATGTTCAGCCAGACCTGCATTTTTCTCTAAACCTTATACAATTACTGAGTATACAAGAAGCATTAGAAGAGAGACTAAGTCTATTGAGAAGAATACTGGAAGCGAAGGTCATCAATCATTTTCTACTTTCAATAATCCCTTTCATAAAGAGGTAAATTCTCCTAAATTCCAGAATGAATGGAATTCAATACAGCAAAGTATAATGCTTTAAAAACATAAAATAAATATCTTGGTGGACCTTCCACCATCTGTTTTAGTAACGTAAATTATAAAACACACCCTAAATTTAAGAAAAGTTGTATCAACAGCTAAAATTGAGATTGTTTTCCATCTATTACTTTGATTTTCCTGACCCATTTTTGAGAATTGTCAGCATTCCGGATCAATAATGCCAAATTATTTCTTGAAGACAGTGAGATTCCTTCCAAGTCATCTAACATGCTCACTAATCAATAAAGATAAGAACAAACAAGAAAGCCATATTTATGAAGCAAGCAAATTATATTAAAAGACTGACTTTGAGAAAAGGTTGCTGCTTGCCAAGAAAATTTTATTATTATAAAACTTTTTCTGTCATTTGTATTACTTCATTTTCCCTTCCAGATTATCTGTGTAGCCTTGTAAACACATCATAATCCAAAGCAGTTGAGATTTACCAATAAAATGTAAATCAACACAATAGAGCCAACTGCATAATTAAAACAAAAGTGTACCGGGCTTCCCTGGTGGAGCAGTGGTTGAGAGCCTGCCTGCCAATGCAGGGGACACGGGTTCGTGACTTGGTCCGGGAAGATCCCACATGCCGCGGAGCGGCTAGGCCCGTGAGCCATGGCCACTGAGCATGCGGGTTGGGAGCCTGTGCTCCGTAACGGGAGACTCCACAACAGGGAGAGGCCCACGTACTGAAAAAAAAAAAAAAACATTCCACCATCAACCCAAGCAGATTACAAAATAGCAAGCAGATTTTAAAATAATAGTGTACAAGCCTGCTTTTTTAAATATATAACTAAATGCATTGAATATCTTATATAAAAAGCCAAGAGACAGAGTTGAAACCGAATATTAAAAGTAAACATCTCCTTCCCCAAAACCCTAACTCCACTCCAGTCATGAGGAGAACATCACACAAAGCCAAGTTGAAGGACAGTCTATGAAATATGTGAACCAGGACTCTTCAAAATTGTCATTAAGAAAAGGAAAGTCTGGGACTTTCCTGGTGGTGCACTAGTTAAGAATCCGTCTGCCAATGCACGGGACACGGGTTCCAGCCCTGGTCCGGGAAGATCCCACGTGCCGCAGAGCAAGTAAGCCCGTACATCACAACTACTGAGCCTGCGCTCTAGAGCCCGCCAGCCACAACAACTGAGGCCACACGCAGCAACTAATGAAGCCCGCGCACTCTAGGGCCTGTGTGCCGCAAATACTGAGCCCAGGTGCTGCAATTACTGAAGCCCGCACTCTTAGAGCCCACGCTCCGCAACAAGAGAAGCCACCACAATGAGAAGTCCGCGCACCACAACAAAGAGTAGCCCCCACTTGCCACAACTAGGGAAAGCCTGCGCGCAGCAACAGAGACTCAACTCAGCCAAATATAAACAATAATAAAAAAATAAATAAAGGCATCATCACATAAACACAAATGAGGAAATATTTTTTTAAAAAAAAGAATAACGGGCGGGGCAGTGGTTAAGAATCCACCTGCCAGTGCAGGGGACACGGATTTGAGCCCTGGTCTGGGAAGATCCCACATGCTGCAGTGCAACTAAGCCCGTGAGCCACAACTACTGAGCCTGCGCTTCTGGAGCCTGTGCTCCGCAACAAGAGGCGCCACGGCAGTGAGAGGCCCACGAACCACGATGAGGAGTGGCCCCTGCTCGCCGCAACTAGAGAAGGCCCTCGCACAGAAACGAAGACCCAACACAGCCAAAAATAAATAAAATATAAATAAAAATAAATACATTTAAAAGGAAAACCTATACATTTCCCTTTCTGCAAATGTAGGTTTTCGAGGCAAGAGTAGAGCCTCAGAAAGAATGTCTGCAAACAGAAAAATCACTAGTTCACTAAGTACAAAATGTAGGATACTTTTGGAGAATCCCATCACAGCTAGATAATTGGTCCAGGACCAAAAGTAAATACTGGAAGAAAAATGAAATCAACAGTGTACCACAGAGGTGGTAGGCACACTGGCCTGGACTAAGACATCTTCAGTCATAGATAATAAGGGTGGTGATTTTTAAGCATCATTCTCGTCCCACTGTGGACTTCCTTCTGCAGCAGTATAAGGATACCACCAGATCATCTTGAAATCAAGTCATGAAATGTACTTTTATATTTTTAAAAATCAATTCTTGTCCTTAAATTAACTTTTCTTATTAATTGAGTCATGGTGCTCTTTTACTTCTTAAACATTAAATCTTATTTGGTTAGAGACAGACTTCAAAAAATAAAAATAAACTGTGATCAAATAGCAGGAACAAACAGTAGTAACTAAAATTTCTTCAATCTAAACTGAAGATGATTTCTGTATCTCTGTCTTTTACATTTGTCTCCATTGGGGAAAAAAAATTATGTACCTCATAATTAACTTGGCTGGAATGAATCAGACTGCATTTGTAAAATTTCATAAGACCAATGAGCTGTGCTAAAGAGTACCACTATCCACCTGAGCAGAAATTACTATCCATAAGTTTCTTTACATAACTAACAAAACAAAAATTGAAACAAAAGAAGAACTACTAGAAAAATATTAGAGATTCATTTTTTAAGTCAGGAATTTGCCTTTAGTCAGTAATTTGCCTCATACATTATGATTTTCCCTGTGGAAACCCAATTATTATCCTGAAAACAAGACCACTTTAGAAAGCAAATGCATCGTGACAAAAGAAAGAAAAGGCAGGTTGATACATTATTAAAATAACTCACACGCCATACCCTGAGGAGTAAGGAAGCCATGGCAGAGCAGGCCCCCTTCTCCTCAATGGACAGCACAGCTGTGGGGAAGACACTGCAGCTAGCAGAAGCGTGTCACACTTCCTCAGGGAGGAAGCAAGTTACAGACCACTCTAGAGAGGGCGCCCATCAACTGATGGCCACGCTCATTACCCAACGTCCAGGCTACCCACAGGCTGACTGCAACCCAACTTTCCCACCATTCCCACAAAGGCCCCAGGAACCGTCAGGCTTCTGAGGCTCTGCCAATGCCCTTCCCCCTACCCAAATATCCTTTCCCTCCTCTCTCCGGAACTCAATCCTGCCCAGCTCTAAATGAACACACCAAGGCCTATTTCCCTAAGAATGCCTCTCTCAAAACCAAAATTACTTCCTCTAGAATGATCTGCCTCTTACTCATCCTTCATTATCTTGGATTAAATACATCATGTAAGACGCCTTATCTGACCAACACAACTAGTTTAGAAATAAGAGTCATGTTTTAGACCATCTATGACATGACATGGCAACCATTCAGCTCACTAAAACCATTCAATAAACACTCTAATTGAATTTCCCAAAGAGTTGACCTAAAATAACCTAAATGCCAAGCATTCCAAGAACCGTCCTGAACCAAATTCACTTCTCATTCGAATGCCAATGTCATAGACAGGGATGTTGTATTGTCCTTAAATGTACTTGCCTTTATCCAAAACTAGAATCTCTGATGAATCTATGGGACACACATGTAAAATATTCTGCAAAGTAAAAAAGCTTTATTTAGTGTACTGTGCTTAATGTTCAGCCAGACCTGCATTTTTCTCTAAACCTTATACAATTACTGAGTATACAAGAAGCATTAGAAGAGAGACTAAGTCTATTGAGAAGAATACTGGAAGCGAAGGTCATCAATCATTTTCTACTTTCAATAATCCCTTTCATAAAGAGGTAAATTCTCCTAAATTCCAGAATGAATGGAATTCAATACAGCAAAGTATAATGCTTTAAAAACATAAAATAAATATCTTGGTGGACCTTCCACCATCTGTTTTAGTAACGTAAATTATAAAACACACCCTAAATTTAAGAAAAGTTGTATCGGGCCTCCCTGGTGGCGCAGTGGTTGAGAGTCCGCCTGCCGATGCAGGGGATACGGGTTCGTGCCCCGGTCTGGGAGGATCCCATATGCCGCGGAGCGGCTAGGCCCGTGAGCCATGGCCGCTGGGCCTGCGCATCCGGAGCCTGTGCTCCGCAACGGGAGAGGCCACAACAGTGAGAGGCCCACATACCGCAAAAAGAAAAAAAAAAAAAAAAAAAAAAAAAGAAAAGTTGTATCAACAGCTAAAATTGAGATTGTTTTCCATCTATTACTTTGATTTTCCTGACCCATTTTTGAGAATTGTCAGCATTCCGGATCAATAATGCCAAATTATTTCTTGAAGACAGTGAGATTCCTTCCAAGTCATCTAACATGCTCACTAATCAATAAAGATAAGAACAAACAAGAAAGCCATATTTATGAAGCAAGCAAATTATATTAAAAGACTGACATTGAGAAAAGGTTGCTGCTTGCCAAGAAAATTTTATTATTATAAAACTTTTTCTGTCATTTGTATTACTTCATTTTCCCTTCCAGATTATCTGTGTAGCCTTGTAAACACATCATAATCCAAAGCAGTTGAGATTTACCAATAAAATGTAAATCAACACAATAGAGCCAACTGCATAATTAAAACAAAAGTGTACCGGGATTCCCTGGTGGAGCAGTGGTTGAGAGCCTGCCTGCCAATGCAGGGGACACGGGTTCGTGACTTGGTCCGGGAAGATCCCACATGCCGCGGAGCGGCTAGGCCCGTGAGCCATGGCCACTGAGCATGCGGGTTGGGAGCCTGTGCTCCGTAACGGGAGACTCCACAACAGGGAGAGGCCCACGTACTGAAAAAAAAAAAAAAAACATTCCACCATCAACCCAAGCAGATTACAAAATAGCAAGCAGATTTTAAAATAATAGTCTACAAGCCTGCTTTTTTAAATATATAACTAAATGCATTGAATATCTTATATAAAAAGCCAAGAGACAGAGTTGAAACCGAATATTAAAAGTAAACATCTCCTTCCCCAAAACCCTAACTCCACTCCAGTCATGAGGAGAACATCACACAAAGCCAAGTTGAAGGACAGTCTATGAAATATGTGAACCAGGACTCTTCAAAATTGTCATTAAGAAAAGGAAAGTCTGGGACTTTCCTGGTGGTGCACTAGTTAAGAATCCGTCTGCCAATGCACGGGACACGGGTTCCAGCCCTGGTCCGGGAAGATCCCACGTGCCGCAGAGCAAGTAAGCCCGTACATCACAACTACTGAGCCTGCGCTCTAGAGCCCGCCAGCCACAACAACTGAGGCCACACGCAGCAACTAATGAAGCCCGCGCACTCTAGGGCCTGTGTGCCGCAAATACTGAGCCCAGGTGCTGCAATTACTGAAGCCCGCACTCTTAGAGCCCACGCTCCGCAACAAGAGAAGCCACCACAATGAGAAGTCCGCGCACCACAACAAAGAGTAGCCCCCACTTGCCACAACTAGGGAAAGCCTGCGCGCAGCAACAGAGACTCAACTCAGCCAAATATAAACAATAATAAAAAAATAAATAAAGGCATCATCACATAAACACAAATGAGGAAATATTTTTTTTAAAAAAGAATAACGGGCGGGGCAGTGGTTAAGAATCCACCTGCCAGTGCAGGGGACACGGATTTGAGCCCTGGTCTGGGAAGATCCCACATGCTGCAGTGCAACTAAGCCCGTGAGCCACAACTACTGAGCCTGCGCTTCTGGAGCCTGTGCTCCGCAACAAGAGGCGCCACGGCAGTGAGAGGCCCACGAACCACGATGAGGAGTGGCCCCTGCTCGCCGCAACTAGAGAAGGCCCTCGCACAGAAACGAAGACCCAACACAGCCAAAAATAAATAAAATATAAATAAAAATAAATACATTTAAAAGGAAAACCTATACATTTCCCTTTCTGCAAATGTAGGTTTTCGAGGCAAGAGTAGAGCCTCAGAAAGAATGTCTGCAAACAGAAAAATCACTAGTTCACTAAGTACAAAATGTAGGATACTTTTGGAGAATCCCATCACAGCTAGATAATTGGTCCAGGACCAAAAGTAAATACTGGAAGAAAAATGAAATCAACAGTGTACCACAGAGGTGGTAGGCACACTGGCCTGGACTAAGACATCTTCAGTCATAGATAATAAGGGTGGTGATTTTTAAGCATCATTCTCGTCCCACTGTGGACTTCCTTCTGCAGCAGTATAAGGATACCACCAGATCATCTTGAAATCAAGTCATGAAATGTACTTTTATATTTTTAAAAATCAATTCTTGTCCTTAAATTAACTTTTCTTATTAATTGAGTCATGGTGCTCTTTTACTTCTTAAACATTAAATCTTATTTGGTTAGAGACAGACTTCAAAAAATAAAAATAAACTGTGATCAAATAGCAGGAACAAACAGTAGTAACTAAAATTTCTTCAATCTAAACTGAAGATGATTTCTGTATCTCTGTCTTTTACATTTGTCTCCATTGGGGAAGAAAAATTATGTACCTCATAATTAACTTGGCTGGAATGAATCAGACTGCATTTGTAAAATTTCATAAGACCAATGAGCTGTGCTAAAGAGTACCACTATCCACCTGAGCAGAAATTACTATCCATAAGTTTCTTTACATAACTAACAAAACAAAAATTGAAACAAAAGAAGAACTACTAGAAAAATATTAGAGATTCATTTTTTAAGTCAGGAATTTGCCTTTAGTCAGTAATTTGCCTCATACATTATGATTTTCCCTGTGGAAACCCAATTATTATCCTGAAAACAAGACCACTTTAGAAAGCAAATGCATCGTGACAAAAGAAAGAAAAGGCAGGTTGATACATTATTAAAATAACTCACACGCCATACCCTGAGGAGTAAGGAAGCCATGGCAGAGCAGGCCCCCTTCTCCTCAATGGACAGCACAGCTGTGGGGAAGACACTGCAGCTAGCAGAAGCGTGTCACACTTCCTCAGGGAGGAAGCAAGTTACAGACCACTCTAGAGAGGGCGCCCATCAACTGATGGCCACGCTCATTACCCAACGTCCAGGCTACCCACAGGCTGACTGCAACCCAACTTTCCCACCATTCCCACAAAGGCCCCAGGAACCGTCAGGCTTCTGAGGCTCTGCCAATGCCCTTCCCCCTACCCAAATATCCTTTCCCTCCTCTCTCCGGAACTCAATCCTGCCCAGCTCTAAATGAACACACCAAGGCCTATTTCCCTAAGAATGCCTCTCTCAAAACCAAAATTACTTCCTCTAGAATGATCTGCCTCTTACTCATCCTTCATTATCTTGGATTAAATACATCATGTAAGACGCCTTATCTGACCAACACAACTAGTTTAGAAATAAGAGTCATGTTTTAGACCATCTATGACATGACATGGCAACCATTCAGCTCACTAAAACCATTCAATAAACACTCTAATTGAATTTCCCAAAGAGTTGACCTAAAATAACCTAAATGCCAAGCATTCCAAGAACCGTCCTGAACCAAATTCACTTCTCATTCGAATGCCAATGTCATAGACAGGGATGTTGTATTGTCTTGAAATGTACTTGCCTTTATCCAAAACTAGAATCTCTGATGAATCTATGGGACACACATGTAAAATATTCTGCAAAGTCAAAAAGCTTTATTTATAGTACTGTGCTTAATATTCAGCCAGACCTGCAGTTTTCTCTAAAACTTATACAATTACTGAGTATGCAAGAAGCATTAGAAGAGAGACTAAGTCTATTGAGAAGAAAACTGGAAGCGAAGGTCATCAATCATTTTCTACTTTGAAACATGTCTTTCATAAAGAGGTAAATGCTCCTAAGTTCCAGAATGAATGGAATTCAATACAGCAAAGTAAAATGCTTTCATTACATAAAATAAATATCTTGATGGACCTTCCACCATCTGTTTTAGTAACTTCAATTATAAAAAAACCCCGTAAATTTAAGAAAAGTTATATCAACAGCTAAAACTGAGACTTTTTTTCCATCTATTACTTTGATTTTCCTGACCCATTTTTGAGAACTGTCAGCATTCTACTTCAAGAATTCCAAATTATTTCTTGAAGAGAGTGAGATTCCTCCCAAGTCATTTAACATGCTTACTAATCAATAAAGATATGAAAAAACAAAAAAAAACATATTTATGAAGCAAGCAAATTATATTAAAACACTGACTTTTAGAAAAGGTTGCTGCTTGCCAAGAAAACTTTATTATTATAAAACATTTTCTGCCATTTGTATTTCTTCATTTTCCCTTCCAGCTTATCTGTGTAGCCTTGTAAACACATCATAATCCAAAGCAGTTGAGCTTCATCAATAAAATGTAAATCAATGCAAGAGAGCCAACTGCATAAATAAAACAAAAGTGTACCATGCTTCCGTGGTGGAGCAGTGGTTGAGAGCCTGCCTGCCGATGCAGGGGACACGGCTTCGTGCCCCGGTCCGGGATGATCCCACATGCCGCGGAGCGGCTAGGCCCCTGAGCCATGGCCGCTGAGCCTGCGTGTCCGTAGCCTGTGCTCCACCACAGGAGAGGCCACAAGAGTGAGAGGCCCGTGTACCGAAAAAAAGAAAGCATACCAGCATCATCCCAAGCAGACTACAATATAGCAAGCAGATTATAAAATAATAGTCTACAAGCCTGCTTTTTAAAATATATATCTAAATGCATTGAATATCTTATATAAAAAGCCAAGAGATAGAGATGAAACAAAATATTAAAAGTAAACATCTCCTTCCCCAAAACCCTAACTCCCTTCCTGTCACGAGGAGAACATCACACAAACCCAAGCTGAGGGACAGTCTATGAAATACGTGAACCAGGACTCTTCAAAATTGTCATTAAGAAAAGGAAAGTCTGGGACTTTCCTGGTGGTGCAGTGGTTAAGAATCCGTCTGCCAATGCAGGGGACACGGGTTCCAGCCCTGGTCTGGGAAGATCCCACATGCCGCAGAGCAACTAAGCCCGTACGTCACAACTACTGAGCCTGCGCCCTAGAGCCCGCGAGCCACAACTGCTGAGGCCACACGCCGCAACTACTGAAGCCCACGCACTCTAGGGCCTGTGTGCCGCAACTACTGAGCCCAGCTGCTGCAATTACTGAAGCCCGCACACTTAGAGCCCGTGCTCCGCAACAAGAGAAACCACAACAATCAGCAGTCCACGCAGCACAACAAAGAGTAGCCCCCACTTGCCACAACCAGGGAAAGCCCGCGCGCAGCAACAAAGACCCAACACAGCCAAATATAAACAATAATAAAAATAAATAAATAAAGGCATCATCACATAAAAACAAAAGAGGAAATAATTTTTTCAAAAAACAGTAACTGGTGGGGCAGTGGTTAAGAGTCCGTCAGCCAGTGCAGGAGACACGGGTTTGAGCCCTGGTCCGGGAAGATCCCACATGCTGCAGAGCAACTAAGCCCATGAGCCACAACTACTCAGCCTGCGCGTCAGGAGCCTGCGCTCCGCAACAAGAGGGGCCGCGGCAGTGACAGGCCCACGCACCACGATGAGGAGTGGCCCCTGCTCACCGCAACTAGAGAAGGCCCTCGCACAGAAACGAAGACCCAACACAGCCAAAAATAAATAAAAAATAAAGAAAAATAAGTACATTTAAAAGGAAAACCTATACATTTCCCTTTCTGCAAATGTAGGTTTTCGAGGCAAGAGTAGAGCCTCAGAAAGAATGTCTGAAAACAGGACAATCACTAGTTCACTAAGTACAAGATGTAGGATACTTTTCAAGAATCCCATCACAGCTAGGTAATTGGTCCCGAACCAAAAGTAAATACTGGAAGAAAAATGAAATCAACAGTGTACCACACAGGTGGTAGGCAGACTGGCCTGGACTAAGACATCTTCAGTAATAGATAATAAGGGTGCTGATTTGTAAGCATCATTCTCGTCCCACTGTGGACTTCCTTCTGCGACCGTATAAGGATACCACCAGATCATCTGGAAATCAAGTCATGAAATGTACTTTTATATTTTTAAAAATCAATTTTTGTCCTTAAATTAACTTTTCTTGTCAGTTTAGTCAGGGTCCTCTATTACTTCTAAAACATTAAATCTTATTTGATTAGAGACAGGCTTCAAAAAATAAAAATAAACTGTGATCAAATAGCAGGAACAAACAGTAGTAACTAAAATTTCTTCAATCTAAACTGAAGATGATTTCTGTATCTCTGTCTTTTACATTTGTCTCCATTGGGGCAAAAAAATTATGTACCTCATAATTAACTTGGCTGGAATGAATCAGACTGCATTTGTAAAATTTCATAAGACCAATGAGCTGTGCTAAACAGTACCACTATCCACCTGAGCAGAAATTACTATCCATAAGTTTCTTTACATAACTAACAAAACAAAAATTGAAACAAAAGAAGAACTACTAGAAAAATATTAGAGTTCATTTTTTAAGTCAGGAATTTGCCTTTAGTCAGTAATTTGCCTCATACGTTATGATTTTCCCTGTGGAAACCCAGTTATTATCCTGAAAACAAGACCACTTTAGAAAGCAAATGCATCGTGACAAAAGAAAGAAAAGGCAGGTTGATACATTATTAAAATAACTCACACGCCATACCCTGAGGAGTAAGGAAGCCATGGCAGAGCAGGCCCCCTTCTCCTCAATGGACAGCACAGCTGTGGGGAAGACACTGCAGCTAGCAGAAGCGTGTCACACTTCCTCAGGGAGGAAGCAAGTTACAGACCACTCTAGAGAGGGCACCCATAAACTGACGGCCACGCTCATTACCCAACGTCCAGGCCACCCACAGGCTGACTGCAGCCCAACATTCCCACCATTCCCACACAGGCCCCAGGAACCGTCAGGCCTCTGAGGCTCTGCCAATGCCCTTCCCTCCACCCAAATATCCTTTCCCTCCTCTCTCCGGACCTCAATCCTGCCCAGCTCTAAATGAGCACTGCAAGGCCTATTTCCCTAAGAATGCCTCTCTCAAAACCAAAATTACTTCCTCGAGAATGATCTGCCTCTTACTCATGCATCATTATCTTGGATTAAATACATCAGGTAAGATGCCTTATCTGACCAACACAACTAGTTTAGAAATAAGAGTCATGTTTTAGACCATCTATGACATGACATGACAACCATTCAGCTCACGAAAACCATTCAATAAATACTCTAATTGAATTGCCCAAAGAGTTGACCTAAAATAACCTAAATGCCAAGCATTCCAAGAACCGTCCTGAACCAAATTCACTTCTCATTCGAATGCCAATGTCATACACAGGGATGTTGTATTGTCTTGAAATGTACTTGCCTTTATCCAAAACTAGAATCTCTGATGAATCTATGGGACACACATGTAAAATATTCTGCAAAGTAAAAAAGCTTTATTTAGTGTACTGTGCTTAATGTTCAGCCAGACCTGCATTTTTCTCTAAACCTTATACAATTACTGAGTATACAAGAAGCATTAGAAGAGAGACTAAGTCTATTGAGAAGAATACTGGAAGCGAAGGTCATCAATCATTTTCTACTTTCAATAATCCCTTTCATAAAGAGGTAAATTCTCCTAAATTCCAGAATGAATGGAATTCAATACAGCAAAGTATAATGCTTTAAAAACATAAAATAAATATCTTGGTGGACCTTCCACCATCTGTTTTAGTAACGTAAATTATAAAACACACCCTAAATTTAAGAAAAGTTGTATCAACAGCTAAAATTGAGATTGTTTTCCATCTATTACTTTGATTTTCCTGACCCATTTTTGAGAATTGTCAGCATTCCGGATCAATAATGCCAAATTATTTCTTGAAGACAGTGAGATTCCTTCCAAGTCATCTAACATGCTCACTAATCAATAAAGATAAGAACAAACAAGAAAGCCATATTTATGAAGCAAGCAAATTATATTAAAAGACTGACTTTGAGAAAAGGTTGCTGCTTGCCAAGAAAATTTTATTATTATAAAACTTTTTCTGTCATTTGTATTACTTCATTTTCCCTTCCAGATTATCTGTGTAGCCTTGTAAACACATCATAATCCAAAGCAGTTGAGATTTACCAATAAAATGTAAATCAACACAATAGAGCCAACTGCATAATTAAAACAAAAGTGTACCGGGCTTCCCTGGTGGAGCAGTGGTTGAGAGCCTGCCTGCCAATGCAGGGGACACGGGTTCGTGACTTGGTCCGGGAAGATCCCACATGCCGCGGAGCGGCTAGGCCCGTGAGCCATGGCCACTGAGCATGCGGGTTGGGAGCCTGTGCTCCGTAACGGGAGACTCCACAACAGGGAGAGGCCCACGTACTGAAAAAAAAAAAAAAAACATTCCACCATCAACCCAAGCAGATTACAAAATAGCAAGCAGATTTTAAAATAATAGTCTACAAGCCTGCTTTTTTAAATATATAACTAAATGCATTGAATATCTTATATAAAAAGCCAAGAGACAGAGTTGAAACCGAATATTAAAAGTAAACATCTCCTTCCCCAAAACCCTAACTCCACTCCAGTCATGAGGAGAACATCACACAAAGCCAAGTTGAAGGACAGTCTATGAAATATGTGAACCAGGACTCTTCAAAATTGTCATTAAGAAAAGGAAAGTCTGGGACTTTCCTGGTGGTGCACTAGTTAAGAATCCGTCTGCCAATGCACGGGACACGGGTTCCAGCCCTGGTCCGGGAAGATCCCACGTGCCGCAGAGCAAGTAAGCCCGTACATCACAACTACTGAGCCTGCGCTCTAGAGCCCGCCAGCCACAACAACTGAGGCCACACGCAGCAACTAATGAAGCCCGCGCACTCTAGGGCCTGTGTGCCGCAAATACTGAGCCCAGGTGCTGCAATTACTGAAGCCCGCACTCTTAGAGCCCACGCTCCGCAACAAGAGAAGCCACCACAATGAGAAGTCCGCGCACCACAACAAAGAGTAGCCCCCACTTGCCACAACTAGGGAAAGCCTGCGCGCAGCAACAGAGACTCAACTCAGCCAAATATAAACAATAATAAAAAAATAAATAAAGGCATCATCACATAAACACAAATGAGGAAATATTTTTTTTAAAAAAAGAATAACGGGCGGGGCAGTGGTTAAGAACCCACCTGCCAGTGCAGGGGACACGGATTTGAGCCCTGGTCTGGGAAGATCCCACATGCTGCAGTGCAACTAAGCCCGTGAGCCACAACTACTGAGCCTGCGCTTCTGGAGCCTGTGCTCCGCAACAAGAGGCGCCACGGCAGTGAGAGGCCCACGAACCACGATGAGGAGTGGCCCCTGCTCGCCGCAACTAGAGAAGGCCCTCGCACAGAAACGAAGACCCAACACAGCCAAAAATAAATAAAATATAAATAAAAATAAATACATTTAAAAGGAAAACCTATACATTTCCCTTTCTGCAAATGTAGGTTTTCGAGGCAAGAGTAGAGCCTCAGAAAGAATGTCTGCAAACAGAAAAATCACTAGTTCACTAAGTACAAAATGTAGGATACTTTTGGAGAATCCCATCACAGCTAGATAATTGGTCCAGGACCAAAAGTAAATACTGGAAGAAAAATGAAATCAACAGTGTACCACAGAGGTGGTAGGCACACTGGCCTGGACTAAGACATCTTCAGTCATAGATAATAAGGGTGGTGATTTTTAAGCATCATTCTCGTCCCACTGTGGACTTCCTTCTGCAGCAGTATAAGGATACCACCAGATCATCTTGAAATCAAGTCATGAAATGTACTTTTATATTTTTAAAAATCAATTCTTGTCCTTAAATTAACTTTTCTTATTAATTGAGTCATGGTGCTCTTTTACTTCTTAAACATTAAATCTTATTTGGTTAGAGACAGACTTCAAAAAATAAAAATAAACTGTGATCAAATAGCAGGAACAAACAGTAGTAACTAAAATTTCTTCAATCTAAACTGAAGATGATTTCTGTATCTCTGTCTTTTATATTTGTCTCCATTGGGGAAAAAAAATTATGTACCTCATAATTAACTTGGCTGGAATGAATCAGACTGCATTTGTAAAATTTCATAAGACCAATGAGCTGTGCTAAAGAGTACCACTATCCACCTGAGCAGAAATTACTATCCATAAGTTTCTTTACATAACTAACAAAACAAAAATTGAAACAAAAGAAGAACTACTAGAAAAATATTAGAGATTCATTTTTTAAGTCAGGAATTTGCCTTTAGTCAGTAATTTGCCTCATACGTTATGATTTTCCCTGTGCAAACCCAATTATTATCCTGAAAACAAGACCACTTTAGAAAGCAAATGCATCGTGACAAAAGAAAGAAAAGGCAGGTTGATACATTATTAAAATAACTCACACGCCATACCCTGAGGAGTAAGGAAGCCATGGCAGAGCAGGCCCCCTTCTCCTCAATGGACAGCACAGCTGTGGGGAAGACACTGCAGCTAGCAGAAGCGTGTCACACTTCCTCAGGGAGGAAGCAAGTTACAGACCACTCTAGAGAGGGCGCCCATCAACTGATGGCCACGCTCATTACCCAACGTCCAGGCTACCCACAGGCTGACTGCAACCCAACTTTCCCACCATTCCCACAAAGGCCCCAGGAACCGTCAGGCTTCTGAGGCTCTGCCAATGCCCTTCCCCCTACCCAAATATCCTTTCCCTCCTCTCTCCGGAACTCAATCCTGCCCAGCTCTAAATGAACACACCAAGGCCTATTTCCCTAAGAATGCCTCTCTCAAAACCAAAATTACTTCCTCTAGAATGATCTGCCTCTTACTCATCCTTCATTATCTTGGATTAAATACATCATGTAAGACGCCTTATCTGACCAACACAACTAGTTTAGAAATAAGAGTCATGTTTTAGACCATCTATGACATGACATGGCAACCATTCAGCTCACTAAAACCATTCAATAAACACTCTAATTGAATTTCCCAAAGAGTTGACCTAAAATAACCTAAATGCCAAGCATTCCAAGAACCGTCCTGAACCAAATTCACTTCTCATTCGAATGCCAATGTCATAGACAGGGATGTTGTATTGTCCTTAAATGTACTTGCCTTTATCCAAAACTAGAATCTCTGATGAATCTATGGGACACACATGTAAAATATTCTGCAAAGTAAAAAAGCTTTATTTAGTGTACTGTGCTTAATGTTCAGCCAGACCTGCATTTTTCTCTAAACCTTATACAATTACTGAGTATACAAGAAGCATTAGAAGAGAGACTAAGTCTATTGAGAAGAATACTGGAAGCGAAGGTCATCAATCATTTTCTACTTTCAATAATCCCTTTCATAAAGAGGTAAATTCTCCTAAATTCCAGAATGAATGGAATTCAATACAGCAAAGTATAATGCTTTAAAAACATAAAATAAATATCTTGGTGGACCTTCCACCATCTGTTTTAGTAACGTAAATTATAAAACACACCCTAAATTTAAGAAAAGTTGTATCAACAGCTAAAATTGAGATTGTTTTCCATCTATTACTTTGATTTTCCTGACCCATTTTTGAGAATTGTCAGCATTCCGGATCAATAATGCCAAATTATTTCTTGAAGACAGTGAGATTCCTTCCAAGTCATCTAACATGCTCACTAATCAATAAAGATAAGAACAAACAAGAAAGCCATATTTATGAAGCAAGCAAATTATATTAAAAGACTGACTTTGAGAAAAGGTTGCTGCTTGCCAAGAAAATTTTATTATTATAAAACTTTTTCTGTCATTTGTATTACTTCATTTTCCCTTCCAGATTATCTGTGTAGCCTTGTAAACACATCATAATCCAAAGCAGTTGAGATTTACCAATAAAATGTAAATCAACACAATAGAGCCAACTGCATAATTAAAACAAAAGTGTACCGGGATTCCCTGGTGGAGCAGTGGTTGAGAGCCTGCCTGCCAATGCAGGGGACACGGGTTCGTGACTTGGTCCGGGAAGATCCCACATGCCGCGGAGCGGCTAGGCCCGTGAGCCATGGCCACTGAGCATGCGGGTTGGGAGCCTGTGCTCCGTAACGGGAGACTCCACAACAGGGAGAGGCCCACGTACTGAAAAAAAAAAAAAAACATTCCACCATCAACCCAAGCAGATTACAAAATAGCAAGCAGATTTTAAAATAATAGTCTACAAGCCTGCTTTTTTAAATATATAACTAAATGCATTGAATATCTTATATAAAAAGCCAAGAGACAGAGTTGAAACCGAATATTAAAAGTAAACATCTCCT
The DNA here is from genome assembly GCF_964165515.1 of Mesoplodon bidens. Lineage (NCBI taxonomy): Eukaryota > Metazoa > Chordata > Mammalia > Artiodactyla > Ziphiidae > Mesoplodon > Mesoplodon bidens. The sequence goes on from NC_138179.1 coordinate 31,407,087, forward strand.
TCCCCAAAACCCTAACTCCACTCCAGTCATGAGGAGAACATCACACAAAGCCAAGTTGAAGGACAGTCTATGAAATATGTGAACCAGGACTCTTCAAAATTGTCATTAAGAAAAGGAAAGTCTGGGACTTTCCTGGTGGTGCACTAGTTAAGAATCCGTCTGCCAATGCACGGGACACGGGTTCCAGCCCTGGTCCGGGAAGATCCCACGTGCCGCAGAGCAAGTAAGCCCGTACATCACAACTACTGAGCCTGCGCTCTAGAGCCCGCCAGCCACAACAACTGAGGCCACACGCAGCAACTAATGAAGCCCGCGCACTCTAGGGCCTGTGTGCCGCAAATACTGAGCCCAGGTGCTGCAATTACTGAAGCCCGCACTCTTAGAGCCCACGCTCCGCAACAAGAGAAGCCACCACAATGAGAAGTCCGCGCACCACAACAAAGAGTAGCCCCCACTTGCCACAACTAGGGAAAGCCTGCGCGCAGCAACAGAGACTCAACTCAGCCAAATATAAACAATAATAAAAAAATAAATAAAGGCATCATCACATAAACACAAATGAGGAAATATTTTTTTTAAAAAAAGAATAACGGGCGGGGCAGTGGTTAAGAACCCACCTGCCAGTGCAGGGGACACGGATTTGAGCCCTGGTCTGGGAAGATCCCACATGCTGCAGTGCAACTAAGCCCGTGAGCCACAACTACTGAGCCTGCGCTTCTGGAGCCTGTGCTCCGCAACAAGAGGCGCCACGGCAGTGAGAGGCCCACGAACCACGATGAGGAGTGGCCCCTGCTCGCCGCAACTAGAGAAGGCCCTCGCACAGAAACGAAGACCCAACACAGCCAAAAATAAATAAAATATAAATAAAAATAAATACATTTAAAAGGAAAACCTATACATTTCCCTTTCTGCAAATGTAGGTTTTCGAGGCAAGAGTAGAGCCTCAGAAAGAATGTCTGCAAACAGAAAAATCACTAGTTCACTAAGTACAAAATGTAGGATACTTTTGGAGAATCCCATCACAGCTAGATAATTGGTCCAGGACCAAAAGTAAATACTGGAAGAAAAATGAAATCAACAGTGTACCACAGAGGTGGTAGGCACACTGGCCTGGACTAAGACATCTTCAGTCATAGATAATAAGGGTGGTGATTTTTAAGCATCATTCTCGTCCCACTGTGGACTTCCTTCTGCAGCAGTATAAGGATACCACCAGATCATCTTGAAATCAAGTCATGAAATGTACTTTTATATTTTTAAAAATCAATTCTTGTCCTTAAATTAACTTTTCTTATTAATTGAGTCATGGTGCTCTTTTACTTCTTAAACATTAAATCTTATTTGGTTAGAGACAGACTTCAAAAAATAAAAATAAACTGTGATCAAATAGCAGGAACAAACAGTAGTAACTAAAATTTCTTCAATCTAAACTGAAGATGATTTCTGTATCTCTGTCTTTTACATTTGTCTCCATTGGGGAAAAAAAATTATGTACCTCATAATTAACTTGGCTGGAATGAATCAGACTGCATTTGTAAAATTTCATAAGACCAATGAGCTGTGTTAAAGAGTACCACTATCCACCTGAGCAGAAATTACTATCCATAAGTTTCTTTACATAACTAACAAAACAAAAATTGAAACAAAAGAAGAACTACTAGAAAAATATTAGAGATTCATTTTTTAAGTCAGGAATTTGCCTTTAGTCCGTAATTTGCCTCATACATTATGATTTTCCCTGTGGAAACCCAATTATTATCCTGAAAACAAGACCACTTTAGAAAGCAAATGCATCGTGACAAAAGAAAGAAAAGGCAGGTTGATACATTATTAAAATAACTCACACGCCATACCCTGAGGAGTAAGGAAGCCATGGCAGAGCAGGCCCCCTTCTCCTCAATGGACAGCACAGCTGTGGGGAAGACACTGCAGCTAGCAGAAGCGTGTCACACTTCCTCAGGGAGGAAGCAAGTTACAGACCACTCTAGAGAGGGCGCCCATCAACTGATGGCCACGCTCATTACCCAACGTCCAGGCTACCCACAGGCTGACTGCAACCCAACTTTCCCACCATTCCCACAAAGGCCCCAGGAACCGTCAGGCTTCTGAGGCTCTGCCAATGCCCTTCCCCCTACCCAAATATCCTTTCCCTCCTCTCTCCGGAACTCAATCCTGCCCAGCTCTAAATGAACACACCAAGGCCTATTTCCCTAAGAATGCCTCTCTCAAAACCAAAATTACTTCCTCTAGAATGATCTGCCTCTTACTCATCCTTCATTATCTTGGATTAAATACATCATGTAAGACGCCTTATCTGACCAACACAACTAGTTTAGAAATAAGAGTCATGTTTTAGACCATCTATGACATGACATGGCAACCATTCAGCTCACTAAAACCATTCAATAAACACTCTAATTGAATTTCCCAAAGAGTTGACCTAAAATAACCTAAATGCAAAGCATTCCAAGAACCGTCCTGAACCAAATTCACTTCTCATTCGAATGCCAATGTCATAGACAGGGATGTTGTATTGTCTTGAAATGTACTTGCCTTTATCCAAAACTAGAATCTCTGATGAATCTATGGGACACACATGTAAAATATTCTGCAATGTCAAAAAGCTTTATTTATAGTACTGTGCTTAATATTCAGCCAGACCTGCAGTTTTCTCTAAAACTTATACAATTACTGAGTATGCAAGAAGCATTAGAAGAGAGACTAAGTCTATTGAGAAGAAAACTGGAAGCGAAGGTCATCAATCATTTTCTACTTTGAAACATCTCTTTCATAAAGAGGTAAATGCTCCTAAGTTCCAGAATGAATGGAATTCAATACAGCAAAGTAAAATGCTTTCATTACATAAAATAAATATCTTGATGGACCTTCCACCATCTGTTTTAGTAACTTCAATTATAAAAAAACCCCGTAAATTTAAGAAAAGTTATATCAACAGCTAAAACTGAGACTTTTTTTCCATCTATTACTGTGATTTTCCTGACCCATTTTTGAGAACTGTCAGCATTCTACATCAAGAATTCCAAATTATTTCTTGAAGAGAGTGAGATTCCTCCCAAGTCATTTAACATGCTTACTAATCAATAAAGATATGAAAAAACAAAAAAAACCATATTTATGAAGCAAGCAAATTATATTAAAACACTGACTTTGAGAAAAGGTTGCTGCTTGCCAAGAAAACTTTATTATTATAAAACATTTTCTGTCATTTGTATTTCTTCATTTTCCCTTCCAGCTTATCTGTGTAGCCTTGTAAACACATCATAATCCAAAGCAGTTGAGCTTCATCAATAAAATGTAAATCAATGCAAGAGAGCCAACTGCATAAATAAAACAAAAGTGTACCATGCTTCCGTGGTGGAGCAGTGGTTGAGAGCCTGCCTGCCGATGCAGGGGACACGGCTTCGTGCCCCGGTCCGGGAAGATCCCACATGCCGCGGAGCGGCTAGGCCCCTGAGCCATGGCCGCTGAGCCTGCGTGTCCGTAGCCTGTGCTCCACCACAGGAGAGGCCACAAGAGTGAGAGGCCCGTGTACCGAAAAAAAGAAAGCATACCAACATCATCCCAAGCAGACTACAATATAGCAAGCAGATTATAAAATAATAGTCTACAAGCCTTCTTTTTAAAATATATATCTAAATGCATTGAATATCTTATATAAAAAGCCAAGAGATAGAGATGAAACAAAATATTAAAAGTAAACATCTCCTTCCCCAAAACCCTAACTCCCTTCCTGTCACGAGGAGAACATCACACAAACCCAAGCTGAGGGACAGTCTATGAAATACGTGAACCAGGACTCTTCAAAATTGTCATTAAGAAAAGGAAAGTCTGGGACTTTCCTGGTGGTGCAGTGCTTAAGAATCCGTCTGCCAATGCAGGGGACACGGGTTCCAGCCCTGGTCTGGGAAGATCCCACATGCCGCAGAGCAACTAAGCCCGTACGTCACAACTACTGAGCCTGCGCCCTAGAGCCCGCGAGCCACAACTGCTGAGGCCACATGCCGCAACTACTGAAGCCCACGCACTCTAGGGCCTGTGTGCCGCAACTACTGAGCCCAGCTGCTGCAATTACTGAAGCCCGCACACTTAGAGCCCGTGCTCCGCAACAAGAGAAACCACAACAATCAGCAGTCCACGCAGCACAACAAAGAGTAGCCCCCACTTGCCACAACCAGGGAAAGCCCGCGCGCAGCAACAAAGACCCAACACAGCCAAATATAAACAATAATAAAAATAAATAAATAAAGGCATCATCACATAAAAACAAAAGAGGAAATAATTTTTTCAAAAAACAGTAACTGGTGGGGCAGTGGTTAAGAGTCCGTCAGCCAGTGCAGGAGACACGGGTTTGAGCCCTGGTCCGGGAAGATCCCACATGCTGCAGAGCAACTAAGCCCATGAGCCACAACTACTCAGCCTGCGCGTCAGGAGCCTGCGCTCCGCAACAAGAGGGGCCGCGGCAGTGACAGGCCCACGCACCACGATGAGGAGTGGCCCCTGCTCACCGCAACTAGAGAAGGCCCTCGCACAGAAACGAAGACCCAACACAGCCAAAAATAAATAAAAAATAAAGAAAAATAAGTACATTTAAAAGGAAAACCTATACATTTCCCTTTCTGCAAATGTAGGTTTTCGAGGCAAGAGTAGAGCCTCAGAAAGAATGTCTGCAAACAGGACAATCACTAGTTCACTAAGTACAAGATGTAGGATACTTTTCAAGAATCCCATCACAGCTAGGTAATTGGTCCCGAACCAAAAGTAAATACTGGAAGAAAAATGAAATCAACAGTGTACCACACAGGTGGTAGGCAGACTGGCCTGGACTAAGACATCTTCAGTAATAGATAATAAGAGTGCTGATTTGTAAGCATCATTCTCGTCCCACTGTGGACTTCCTTCTGCGACCGTATAAGGATACCACCAGATCATCTGGAAATCAAGTCATGAAATGTACTTTTATAGTTTTAAAAATCAATTCTTGTCCTTAAATTAACTTTTCTTGTCAGTTTAGTCAGGGTCCTCTATTACTTCTAAATCATTAAATCTTATTTGATTAGAGATAGGCTTCAAAAAATAAAAATAAACTGTGATCAAATAGCAGGAACAAACAGTAGTAACTAAAATTTCTTCAATCTAAACTGAAGATGATTTCTGTATCTCTGTCTTTTACATTTGTCTCCATTGGGGCAAAAAATTACGTACCTCATAATTAACTTGGCTGGAATGAATCAGACTGCATTTGTAAAATTTCATAAGACCAATGAGCTGTGCTAAACAGTACCACTATCCACCTGAGCAGAAGTTACTATCCATAAGTTTCTTTACAAAACTAACAAAACAAAAATTGAAACAAAAGAAGAACTACTAGAAAAATATTAGAGATTCATTTTTTAAGTCAGGAATTTGCCTTTAGTCCGTAATTTGCCTCATACGTTATGATTTTCCCTGTGGAAACCCAGTTATTATCCTGAAAACAAGACCACTTTAGAAAGCAAATGCATCGTGAAAAAAGAAAGAAAAGGCAGGTTGATACATTATTAAAATAACTCACACGCCATACCCTGAGGAGTAAGGAAGCCATGGCAGAGCAGGCCCCCTTCTCCTCAATGGACAGCACAGCTGTGGGGAAGACACTGCAGCTAGCAGAAGCGTGTCACACTTCCTCAGGGAGGAAGCAAGTTACAGACCACTCTAGAGAGGGCGCCCATCAACTGATGGCCACGCTCATTACCCAACGTCCAGGCTACCCACAGGCTGACTGCAACCCAACTTTCCCACCATTCCCACAAATGCCCCAGGACCGTCAGGCCTCTGAGGCTCTGCCAATGCCCTTCCCCCTACCCAAATATCCTTTCCCTCCTCTCTCCGGAACTCAATCCTGCCCAGCTCTAAATGAACACACCAAGGCCTATTTCCCTAAGAATGCCTCTCTCAAAACCAAAATTACTTCCTCTAGAATGATCTGCCTCTTACTCATCCTTCATTATCTTGGATTAAATACATCATGTAAGACGCCTTATCTGACCAACACAACTAGTTTAGAAATAAGAGTCATGTTTTAGACCATCTATGACATGACATGGCAACCATTCAGCTCACTAAAACCATTCAATAAACACTCTAATTGAATTTCCCAAAGAGTTGACCTAAAATAACCTAAATGCCAAGCATTCCAAGAACCGTCCTGAACCAAATTCACTTCTCATTCGAATGCCAATGTCATACACAGGGATGTTGTATTGTCTTGAAATGTACTTGCCTTTATCCAAAACTAGAATCTCTGATGAATCTATGGGACACACATGTAAAATATTCTGCAAAGTCAAAAAGCTTTATTTATCGTACTGTGCTTAATATTCAGCCAGACCTGCAGTTTTCTCTAAAACTTATACAATTACTGAGTATGCAAGAAGCATTAGAAGGGAGACTAAGTCTATTGAGAAGAAAACTGGAAGCGAAGGTCATCAATCATTTTCTACTTGGAATCATCTCTTTCATAAAGAGGTAAATGCTCCTAAATTCCAGAATGAATGGAATTCAATACAGCAAAGTAAAATGCTTTCATTACATAAAATAAATATCTTGATGGACCTTCCACCATCTGTTTTAGTAACTTCAATTATAAAAAAACCCCTAAATTTAAGAAAAGTTATATCAACAGCTAAAATTGAGATTTTTTTTCCATCTATTACATTGATTTTCCTGACCCATTTTTGAGAATTCTCAGCATTCTAGATCAAGAATTCCAAATTATTTCTTGAAGAGAGTGAGATTCCTCCCAAGTCATTTAACATGCTTACTAATCAATAAAGATATGAAAAAACAAAAAAAACCATATTTATGAAGCAAGCAAATTATATTAAAACACTGACTTTTAGAAAAGGTTGCTGCTTGCCAAGAAAACTTTATTATTATAAAACATTTTCTGCCATTTGTATTTCTTCATTTTCCCTTCCAGCTTATCTGTGTAGCCTTGTAAACACATCATAATCCAAAGCAGTTGAGCTTCATCAATAAAATGTAAATCAATGCAAGAGAGCCAACTGCATAAATAAAACAAAAGTGTACCATGCTTCCGTGGTGGAGCAGTGGTTGAGAGCCTGCCTGCCGATGCAGGGGACACGGCTTCGTGCCCCGGTCCGGGATGATCCCACATGCCGCAGAGCGGCTAGGCCCCTGAGCCATGGCCGCTGAGCCTGCGTGTCCGTAGCCTGTGCTCCACCACAGGAGAGGCCACAAGAGTGAGAGGCCCGTGTACCGAAAAAAAGAAAGCATACCAGCATCATCCCAAGCAGACTACAATATAGCAAGCAGATTATAAAATAATAGTCTACAAGCCTGCTTTTTAAAATATATATCTAAATGCATTGAATATCTTATATAAAAAGCCAAGAGATAGAGATGAAACAAAATATTAAAAGTAAACATCTCCTTCCCCAAAACCCTAACTCCCTTCCTGTCACGAGGAGAACATCACACAAACCCAAGCTGAGGGACAGTCTATGAAATACGTGAACCAGGACTCTTCAAAATTGTCATTAAGAAAAGGAAAGTCTGGGACTTTCCTGGTGGTGCAGTGCTTAAGAATCCGTCTGCCAATGCAGGGGACACGGGTTCCAGCCCTGGTCTGGGAAGATCCCACATGCCGCAGAGCAACTAAGCCCGTACGTCACAACTACTGAGCCTGCGCCCTAGAGCCCGCGAGCCACAACTGCTGAGGCCACACGCCGCAACTACTGAAGCCCACGCACTCTAGGGCCTGTGTGCCGCAACTACTGAGCCCAGCTGCTGCAATTACTGAAGCCCGCACACTTAGAGCCCGTGCTCCGCAACAAGAGAAACCACAACAATCAGCAGTCCACGCAGCACAACAAAGAGTAGCCCCCACTTGCCACAACCAGGGAAAGCCCGCGCGCAGCAACAAAGACCCAACACAGCCAAATATAAACAATAATAAAAATAAATAAATAAAGGCATCATCACATAAAAACAAAAGAGGAAATAATTTTTTCAAAAAACAGTAACTGGTGGGGCAGTGGTTAAGAGTCCGTCAGCCAGTGCAGGAGACACGGGTTTGAGCCCTGGTCCGGGAAGATCCCACATGCTGCAGAGCAACTAAGCCCATGAGCCACAACTACTCAGCCTGCGCGTCAGGAGCCTGCGCTCCGCAACAAGAGGGGCCGCGGCAGTGACAGGCCCACGCACCACGATGAGGAGTGGCCCCTGCTCACCGCAACTAGAGAAGGCCCTCGCACAGAAACGAAGACCCAACACAGCCAAAAATAAATAAAAAATAAAGAAAAATAAGTACATTTAAAAGGAAAACCTATACATTTCCCTTTCTGCAAATGTAGGTTTTCGAGGCAAGAGTAGAGCCTCAGAAAGAATGTCTGAAAACAGGACAATCACTAGTTCACTAAGTACAAGATGTAGGATACTTTTCAAGAATCCCATCACAGCTAGGTAATTGGTCCCGAACCAAAAGTAAATACTGGAAGAAAAATGAAATCAACAGTGTACCACACAGGTGGTAGGCAGACTGGCCTGGACTAAGACATCTTCAGTAATAGATAATAAGGGTGCTGATTTGTAAGCATCATTCTCGTCCCACTGTGGACTTCCTTCTGCGACCGTATAAGGATACCACCAGATCATCTGGAAATCAAGTCATGAAATGTACTTTTATATTTTTAAAAATCAATTCTTGTCCTTAAATTAACTTTTCTTGTCAGTTTAGTCAGGGTCCTCTATTACTTCTAAAACATTAAATCTTATTTGATTAGAGACAGGCTTCAAAAAATAAAAATAAACTGTGATCAAATAGCAGGAACAAACAGTAGTAACTAAAATTTCTTCAATCTAAACTGAAGATGATTTCTGTATCTCTGTCTTTTACATTTGTCTCCATTGGGGCAAAAAAATTATGTACCTCATAATTAACTTGGCTGGAATGAATCAGACTGCATTTGTAAAATTTCATAAGACCAATGAGCTGTGCTAAACAGTACCACTATCCACCTGAGCAGAAATTACTATCCATAAGTTTCTTTACATAACTAACAAAACAAAAATTGAAACAAAAGAAGAACTACTAGAAAAATATTAGAGTTCATTTTTTAAGTCAGGAATTTGCCTTTAGTCAGTAATTTGCCTCATACGTTATGATTTTCCCTGTGGAAACCCAGTTATTATCCTGAAAACAAGACCACTTTAGAAAGCAAATGCATCGTGACAAAAGAAAGAAAAGGCAGGTTGATACATTATTAAAATAACTCACACGCCATACCCTGAGGAGTAAGGAAGCCATGGCAGAGCAGGCCCCCTTCTCCTCAATGGACAGCACAGCTGTGGGGAAGACACTGCAGCTAGCAGAAGCGTGTCACACTTCCTCAGGGAGGAAGCAAGTTACAGACCACTCTAGAGAGGGCACCCATAAACTGACGGCCACGCTCATTACCCAACGTCCAGGCCACCCACAGGCTGACTGCAGCCCAACATTCCCACCATTCCCACACAGGCCCCAGGAACCGTCAGGCCTCTGAGGCTCTGCCAATGCCCTTCCCTCCACCCAAATATCCTTTCCCTCCTCTCTCCGGACCTCAATCCTGCCCAGCTCTAAATGAGCACTGCAAGGCCTATTTCCCTAAGAATGCCTCTCTCAAAACCAAAATTACTTCCTCGAGAATGATCTGCCTCTTACTCATGCATCATTATCTTGGATTAAATACATCAGGTAAGATGCCTTATCTGACCAACACAACTAGTTTAGAAATAAGAGTCATGTTTTAGACCATCTATGACATGACATGACAACCATTCAGCTCACGAAAACCATTCAATAAATACTCTAATTGAATTGCCCAAAGAGTTGACCTAAAATAACCTAAATGCCAAGCATTCCAAGAACCGTCCTGAACCAAATTCACTTCTCATTCGAATGCCAATGTCATACACAGGGATGTTGTATTGTCTTGAAATGTACTTGCCTTTATCCAAAACTAGAATCTCTGATGAATCTATGGGACACACATGTAAAATATTCTGCAAAGTAAAAAAGCTTTATTTAGTGTACTGTGCTTAATGTTCAGCCAGACCTGCATTTTTCTCTAAACCTTATACAATTACTGAGTATACAAGAAGCATTAGAAGAGAGACTAAGTCTATTGAGAAGAATACTGGAAGCGAAGGTCATCAATCATTTTCTACTTTCAATAATCCCTTTCATAAAGAGGTAAATTCTCCTAAATTCCAGAATGAGTGGAATTCAATACAGCAAAGTATAATGCTTTAAAAACATAAAATAAATATCTTGGTGGACCTTCCACCATCTGTTTTAGTAACGTAAATTATAAAACACACCCTAAATTTAAGAAAAGTTGTATCAACAGCTAAAATTGAGATTGTTTTCCATCTATTACTTTGATTTTCCTGACCCATTTTTGAGAATTGTCAGCATTCCGGATCAATAATGCCAAATTATTTCTTGAAGACAGTGAGATTCCTTCCAAGTCATCTAACATGCTCACTAATCAATAAAGATAAGAACAAACAAGAAAGCCATATTTATGAAGCAAGCAAATTATATTAAAAGACTGACTTTGAGAAAAGGTTGCTGCTTGCCAAGAAAATTTTATTATTATAAAACTTTTTCTGTCATTTGTATTACTTCATTTTCCCTTCCAGATTATCTGTGTAGCCTTGTAAACACATCATAATCCAAAGCAGTTGAGATTTACCAATAAAATGTAAATCAACACAATAGAGCCAACTGCATAATTAAAACAAAAGTGTACCGGGATTCCCTGGTGGAGCAGTGGTTGAGAGCCTGCCTGCCAATGCAGGGGACACGGGTTCGTGACTTGGTCCGGGAAGATCCCACATGCCGCGGAGCGGCTAGGCCCGTGAGCCATGGCCACTGAGCATGCGGGTTGGGAGCCTGTGCTCCGTAACGGGAGACTCCACAACAGGGAGAGGCCCACGTACTGAAAAAAAAAAAAAAAACATTCCACCATCAACCCAAGCAGATTACAAAATAGCAAGCAGATTTTAAAATAATAGTCTACAAGCCTGCTTTTTTAAATATATAACTAAATGCATTGAATATCTTATATAAAAAGCCAAGAGACAGAGTTGAAACCGAATATTAAAAGTAAACATCTCCTTCCCCAAAACCCTAACTCCACTCCAGTCATGAGGAGAACATCACACAAAGCCAAGTTGAAGGACAGTCTATGAAATATGTGAACCAGGACTCTTCAAAATTGTCATTAAGAAAAGGAAAGTCTGGGACTTTCCTGGTGGTGCACTAGTTAAGAATCCGTCTGCCAATGCACGGGACACGGGTTCCAGCCCTGGTCCGGGAAGATCCCACGTGCCGCAGAGCAAGTAAGCCCGTACATCACAACTACTGAGCCTGCGCTCTAGAGCCCGCCAGCCACAACAACTGAGGCCACACGCAGCAACTAATGAAGCCCGCGCACTCTAGGGCCTGTGTGCCGCAAATACTGAGCCCAGGTGCTGCAATTACTGAAGCCCGCACTCTTAGAGCCCACGCTCCGCAACAAGAGAAGCCACCACAATGAGAAGTCCGTGCACCACAACAAAGAGTAGCCCCCACTTGCCACAACTAGGGAAAGCCTGCGCGCAGCAACAGAGACTCAACTCAGCCAAATATAAACAATAATAAAAAAATAAATAAAGGCATCATCACATAAACACAAATGAGGAAATATTTTTTTTAAAAAAAGAATAACGGGCGGGGCAGTGGTTAAGAACCCACCTGCCAGTGCAGGGGACACGGATTTGAGCCCTGGTCTGGGAAGATCCCACATGCTGCAGTGCAACTAAGCCCGTGAGCCACAACTACTGAGCCTGCGCTTCTGGAGCCTGTGCTCCGCAACAAGAGGCGCCACGGCAGTGAGAGGCCCACGAACCACGATGAGGAGTGGCCCCTGCTCGCCGCAACTAGAGAAGGCCCTCGCACAGAAACGAAGACCCAACACAGCCAAAAATAAATAAAATATAAATAAAAATAAATACATTTAAAAGGAAAACCTATACATTTCCCTTTCTGCAAATGTAGGTTTTCGAGGCAAGAGTAGAGCCTCAGAAAGAATGTCTGCAAACAGAAAAATCACTAGTTCACTAAGTACAAAATGTAGGATACTTTTGGAGAATCCCATCACAGCTAGATAATTGGTCCAGGACCAAAAGTAAATACTGGAAGAAAAATGAAATCAACAGTGTACCACAGAGGTGGTAGGCACACTGGCCTGGACTAAGACATCTTCAGTCATAGATAATAAGGGTGGTGATTTTTAAGCATCATTCTCGTCCCACTGTGGACTTCCTTCTGCAGCAGTATAAGGATACCACCAGATCATCTTGAAATCAAGTCATGAAATGTACTTTTATATTTTTAAAAATCAATTCTTGTCCTTAAATTAACTTTTCTTATTAATTGAGTCATGGTGCTCTTTTACTTCTTAAACATTAAATCTTATTTGGTTAGAGACAGACTTCAAAAAATAAAAATAAACTGTGATCAAATAGCAGGAACAAACAGTAGTAACTAAAATTTCTTCAATCTAAACTGAAGATGATTTCTGTATCTCTGTCTTTTATATTTGTCTCAATTGGGGAAAAAAAATTATGTACCTCATAATTAACTTGGCTGGAATGAATCAGACTGCATTTGTAAAATTTCATAAGACCAATGAGCTGTGCTAAACAGTACCACTATCCACCTGAGCAGAAATTACTATCCATAAGTTTCTTTACATAACTAACAAAACAAAAATTGAAACAAAAGAAGAACTACTAGAAAAATATTAGAGATTCATTTTTTAAGTCAGGAATTTGCCTTTAGTCAGTAATTTGCCTCATACGTTATGATTTTCCCTGTGCAAACCCAATTATTATCCTGAAAACAAGACCACTTTAGAAAGCAAATGCATCGTGACAAAAGAAAGAAAAGGCAGGTTGATACATTATTAAAATAACTCACACGCCATACCCTGAGGAGTAAGGAAGCCATGGCAGAGCAGGCCCCCTTCTCCTCAATGGACAGCACAGCTGTGGGGAAGACACTGCAGCTAGCAGAAGCGTGTCACACTTCCTCAGGGAGGAAGCAAGTTACAGACCACTCTAGAGAGGGCGCCCATCAACTGATGGCCACGCTCATTACCCAACGTCCAGGCTACCCACAGGCTGACTGCAACCCAACTTTCCCACCATTCCCACAAAGGCCCCAGGAACCGTCAGGCTTCTGAGGCTCTGCCAATGCCCTTCCCCCTACCCAAATATCCTTTCCCTCCTCTCTCCGGAACTCAATCCTGCCCAGCTCTAAATGAACACACCAAGGCCTATTTCCCTAAGAATGCCTCTCTCAAAACCAAAATTACTTCCTCTAGAATGATCTGCCTCTTACTCATCCTTCATTATCTTGGATTAAATACATCATGTAAGACGCCTTATCTGACCAACACAACTAGTTTAGAAATAAGAGTCATGTTTTAGACCATCTATGACATGACATGGCAACCATTCAGCTCACTAAAACCATTCAATAAACACTCTAATTGAATTTCCCAAAGAGTTGACCTAAAATAACCTAAATGCCAAGCATTCCAAGAACCGTCCTGAACCAAATTCACTTCTCATTCGAATGCCAATGTCATAGACAGGGATGTTGTATTGTCCTTAAATGTACTTGCCTTTATCCAAAACTAGAATCTCTGATGAATCTATGGGACACACATGTAAAATATTCTGCAAAGTAAAAAAGCTTTATTTAGTGTACTGTGCTTAATGTTCAGCCAGACCTGCATTTTTCTCTAAACCTTATACAATTACTGAGTATACAAGAAGCATTAGAAGAGAGACTAAGTCTATTGAGAAGAATACTGGAAGCGAAGGTCATCAATCATTTTCTACTTTCAATAATCCCTTTCATAAAGAGGTAAATTCTCCTAAATTCCAGAATGAATGGAATTCAATACAGCAAAGTATAATGCTTTAAAAACATAAAATAAATATCTTGGTGGACCTTCCACCATCTGTTTTAGTAACGTAAATTATAAAACACACCCTAAATTTAAGAAAAGTTGTATCAACAGCTAAAATTGAGATTGTTTTCCATCTATTACTTTGATTTTCCTGACCCATTTTTGAGAATTGTCAGCATTCCGGATCAATAATGCCAAATTATTTCTTGAAGACAGTGAGATTCCTTCCAAGTCATCTAACATGCTCACTAATCAATAAAGATAAGAACAAACAAGAAAGCCATATTTATGAAGCAAGCAAATTATATTAAAAGACTGACATTGAGAAAAGGTTGCTGCTTGCCAAGAAAATTTTATTATTATAAAACTTTTTCTGTCATTTGTATTACTTCATTTTCCCTTCCAGATTATCTGTGTAGCCTTGTAAACACATCATAATCCAAAGCAGTTGAGATTTACCAATAAAATGTAAATCAACACAATAGAGCCAACTGCATAATTAAAACAAAAGTGTACCGGGATTCCCTGGTGGAGCAGTGGTTGAGAGCCTGCCTGCCAATGCAGGGGACACGGGTTCGTGACTTGGTCCGGGAAGATCCCACATGCCGCGGAGCGGCTAGGCCCGTGAGCCATGGCCACTGAGCATGCGGGTTGGGAGCCTGTGCTCCGTAACGGGAGACTCCACAACAGGGAGAGGCCCACGTACTGAAAAAAAAAAAAAAAAACATTCCACCATCAACCCAAGCAGATTACAAAATAGCAAGCAGATTTTAAAATAATAGTCTACAAGCCTGCTTTTTTAAATATATAACTAAATGCATTGAATATCTTATATAAAAAGCCAAGAGACAGAGTTGAAACCGAATATTAAAAGTAAACATCTCCTTCCCCAAAACCCTAACTCCACTCCAGTCATGAGGAGAACATCACACAAAGCCAAGTTGAAGGACAGTCTATGAAATATGTGAACCAGGACTCTTCAAAATTGTCATTAAGAAAAGGAAAGTCTGGGACTTTCCTGGTGGTGCACTAGTTAAGAATCCGTCTGCCAATGCACGGGACACGGGTTCCAGCCCTGGTCCGGGAAGATCCCACGTGCCGCAGAGCAAGTAAGCCCGTACATCACAACTACTGAGCCTGCGCTCTAGAGCCCGCCAGCCACAACAACTGAGGCCACACGCAGCAACTAATGAAGCCCGCGCACTCTAGGGCCTGTGTGCCGCAAATACTGAGCCCAGGTGCTGCAATTACTGAAGCCCGCACTCTTAGAGCCCACGCTCCGCAACAAGAGAAGCCACCACAATGAGAAGTCCGCGCACCACAACAAAGAGTAGCCCCCACTTGCCACAACTAGGGAAAGCCTGCGCGCAGCAACAGAGACTCAACTCAGCCAAATATAAACAATAATAAAAAAATAAATAAAGGCATCATCACATAAACACAAATGAGGAAATATTTTTTTTAAAAAAAGAATAACGGGCGGGGCAGTGGTTAAGAACCCACCTGCCAGTGCAGGGGACACGGATTTGAGCCCTGGTCTGGGAAGATCCCACATGCTGCAGTGCAACTAAGCCCGTGAGCCACAACTACTGAGCCTGCGCTTCTGGAGCCTGTGCTCCGCAACAAGAGGCGCCACGGCAGTGAGAGGCCCACGAACCACGATGAGGAGTGGCCCCTGCTCGCCGCAACTAGAGAAGGCCCTCGCACAGAAACGAAGACCCAACACAGCCAAAAATAAATAAAATATAAATAAAAATAAATACATTTAAAAGGAAAACCTATACATTTCCCTTTCTGCAAATGTAGGTTTTCGAGGCAAGAGTAGAGCCTCAGAAAGAATGTCTGCAAACAGAAAAATCACTAGTTCACTAAGTACAAAATGTAGGATACTTTTGGAGAATCCCATCACAGCTAGATAATTGGTCCAGGACCAAAAGTAAATACTGGAAGAAAAATGAAATCAACAGTGTACCACAGAGGTGGTAGGCACACTGGCCTGGACTAAGACATCTTCAGTCATAGATAATAAGGGTGGTGATTTTTAAGCATCATTCTCGTCCCACTGTGGACTTCCTTCTGCAGCAGTATAAGGATACCACCAGATCATCTTGAAATCAAGTCATGAAATGTACTTTTATATTTTTAAAAATCAATTCTTGTCCTTAAATTAACTTTTCTTATTAATTGAGTCATGGTGCTCTTTTACTTCTTAAACATTAAATCTTATTTGGTTAGAGACAGACTTCAAAAAATAAAAATAAACTGTGATCAAATAGCAGGAACAAACAGTAGTAACTAAAATTTCTTCAATCTAAACTGAAGATGATTTCTGTATCTCTGTCTTTTACATTTGTCTCCATTGGGGAAAAAAATTATGTACCTCATAATTAACTTGGCTGGAATGAATCAGACTGCATTTGTAAAATTTCATAAGACCAATGAGCTGTGCTAAAGAGTACCACTATCCACCTGAGCAGAAATTACTATCCATAAGTTTCTTTACATAACTAACAAAACAAAAATTGAAACAAAAGAAGAACTACTAGAAAAATATTAGAGATTCATTTTTTAAGTCAGGAATTTGCCTTTAGTCCGTAATTTGCCTCATACATTATGATTTTCCCTGTGGAAACCCAATTATTATCCTGAAAACAAGACCACTTTAGAAAGCAAATGCATCGTGACAAAAGAAAGAAAAGGCAGGTTGATACATTATTAAAATAACTCACACGCCATACCCTGAGGAGTAAGGAAGCCATGGCAGAGCAGGCCCCCTTCTCCTCAATGGACAGCACAGCTGTGGGGAAGACACTGCAGCTAGCAGAAGCGTGTCACACTTCCTCAGGGAGGAAGCAAGTTACAGACCACTCTAGAGAGGGCGCCCATCAACTGATGGCCACGCTCATTACCCAACGTCCAGGCTACCCACAGGCTGACTGCAACCCAACTTTCCCACCATTCCCACAAAGGCCCCAGGAACCGTCAGGCTTCTGAGGCTCTGCCAATGCCCTTCCCCCTACCCAAATATCCTTTCCCTCCTCTCTCCGGAACTCAATCCTGCCCAGCTCTAAATGAACACACCAAGGCCTATTTCCCTAAGAATGCCTCTCTCAAAACCAAAATTACTTCCTCTAGAATGATCTGCCTCTTACTCATCCTTCATTATCTTGGATTAAATACATCATGTAAGACGCCTTATCTGACCAACACAACTAGTTTAGAAATAAGAGTCATGTTTTAGACCATCTATGACATGACATGGCAACCATTCAGCTCACTAAAACCATTCAATAAACACTCTAATTGAATTTCCCAAAGAGTTGACCTAAAATAACCTAAATGCAAAGCATTCCAAGAACCGTCCTGAACCAAATTCACTTCTCATTCGAATGCCAATGTCATAGACAGGGATGTTGTATTGTCTTGAAATGTACTTGCCTTTATCCAAAACTAGAATCTCTGATGAATCTATGGGACACACATGTAAAATATTCTGCAATGTCAAAAAGCTTTATTTATAGTACTGTGCTTAATATTCAGCCAGACCTGCAGTTTTCTCTAAAACTTATACAATTACTGAGTATGCAAGAAGCATTAGAAGAGAGACTAAGTCTATTGAGAAGAAAACTGGAAGCGAAGGTCATCAATCATTTTCTACTTTGAAACATCTCTTTCATAAAGAGGTAAATGCTCCTAAGTTCCAGAATGAATGGAATTCAATACAGCAAAGTAAAATGCTTTCATTACATAAAATAAATATCTTGATGGACCTTCCACCATCTGTTTTAGTAACTTCAATTATAAAAAAACCCCGTAAATTTAAGAAAAGTTATATCAACAGCTAAAACTGAGACTTTTTTTCCATCTATTACTGTGATTTTCCTGACCCATTTTTGAGAACTGTCAGCATTCTACATCAAGAATTCCAAATTATTTCTTGAAGAGAGTGAGATTCCTCCCAAGTCATTTAACATGCTTACTAATCAATAAAGATATGAAAAAACAAAAAAAACCATATTTATGAAGCAAGCAAATTATATTAAAACACTGACTTTGAGAAAAGGTTGCTGCTTGCCAAGAAAACTTTATTATTATAAAACATTTTCTGCCATTTGTATTTCTTCATTTTCCCTTCCAGCTTATCTGTGTAGCCTTGTAAACACATCATAATCCAAAGCAGTTGAGCTTCATCAATAAAATGTAAATCAATGCAAGAGAGCCAACTGCATAAATAAAACAAAAGTGTACCATGCTTCCGTGGTGGAGCAGTGGTTGAGAGCCTGCCTGCCGATGCAGGGGACACGGCTTCGTGCCCCGGTCCGGGAAGATCCCACATGCCGCGGAGCGGCTAGGCCCCTGAGCCATGGCCGCTGAGCCTGCGTGTCCGTAGCCTGTGCTCCACCACAGGAGAGGCCACAAGAGTGAGAGGCCCGTGTACCGAAAAAAAGAAAGCATACCAGCATCATCCCAAGCAGACTACAATATAGCAAGCAGATTATAAAATAATAGTCTACAAGCCTTCTTTTTAAAATATATATCTAAATGCATTGAATATCTTATATAAAAAGCCAAGAGATAGAGATGAAACAAAATATGAAAAGTAAACATCTCCTTCCCCAAAACCCTAACTCCCTTCCTGTCACGAGGAGAACATCACACAAACCCAAGCTGAGGGACAGTCTATGAAATACGTGAACCAGGACTCTTCAAAATTGTCATTAAGAAAAGGAAAGTCTGGGACTTTCCTGGTGGTGCAGTGCTTAAGAATCCGTCTGCCAATGCAGGGGACACGGGTTCCAGCCCTGGTCTGGGAAGATCCCACATGCCGCAGAGCAACTAAGCCCGTACGTCACAACTACTGAGCCTGCGCCCTAGAGCCCGCGAGCCACAACTGCTGAGGCCACATGCCGCAACTACTGAAGCCCACGCACTCTAGGGCCTGTGTGCCGCAACTACTGAGCCCAGCTGCTGCAATTACTGAAGCCCGCACACTTAGAGCCCGTGCTCCGCAACAAGAGAAACCACAACAATCAGCAGTCCACGCAGCACAACAAAGAGTAGCCCCCACTTGCCACAACCAGGGAAAGCCCGCGCGCAGCAACAAAGACCCAACACAGCCAAATATAAACAATAATAAAAATAAATAAATAAAGGCATCATCACATAAAAACAAAAGAGGAAATAATTTTTTCAAAAAACAGTAACTGGTGGGGCAGTGGTTAAGAGTCCGTCAGCCAGTGCAGGAGACACGGGTTTGAGCCCTGGTCCGGGAAGATCCCACATGCTGCAGAGCAACTAAGCCCATGAGCCACAACTACTCAGCCTGCGCGTCAGGAGCCTGCGCTCCGCAACAAGAGGGGCCGCGGCAGTGACAGGCCCACGCACCACGATGAGGAGTGGCCCCTGCTCACCGCAACTAGAGAAGGCCCTCGCACAGAAACGAAGACCCAACACAGCCAAAAATAAATAAAAAATAAAGAAAAAGAAGTACATTTAAAAGGAAAACCTATACATTTCCCTTTCTGCAAATGTAGGTTTTCGAGGCAAGAGTAGAGCCTCAGAAAGAATGTCTGCAAACAGGACAATCACTAGTTCACTAAGTACAAGATGTAGGATACTTTTCAAGAATCCCATCACAGCTAGATAATTGGTCCCGAACCAAAAGTAAATACTGGAAAAAAAATGAAATCAACAGTGTACCACACAGGTGGTAGGCAGACTGGCCTGGACTAAGACATCTTCAGTAATAGATAATAAGGGTGCTGATTTGTAAGCATCATTCTCGTCCCACTGTGGACTTCCTTCTGCGACAGTATAAGGATACCACCAGATCATCTGGAAATCAAGTCATGAAATGTACTTTTATAGTTTTAAAAATCAATTCTTGTCCTTAAATTAACTTTTCTTGTCAGTTTAGTCAGGGTCCTCTATTACTTCTAAATCATTAAATCTTATTTGATTAGAGACAGGCTTCAAAAAATAAAAATAAACTGTGATCAAATAGCAGGAACAAACAGTAGTAACTAAAATTTCTTCAATCTAAACTGAAGATGATTTCTGTATCTCTGTCTTTTACATTTGTCTCCATTGGGGCAAAAAATTACGTACCTCATAATTAACTTGGCTGGAATGAATCAGACTGCATTTGTAAAATTTCATAAGACCAATGAGCTGTGCTAAACAGTACCACTATCCACCTGAGCAGAAATTACTATCCATAAGTTTCTTTACAAAACTAACAAAACAAAAATTGAAACAAAAGAAGAACTACTAGAAAAATATTAGAGATTCATTTTTTAAGTCAGGAATTTGCCTTTAGTCAGTAATTTGCCTCATACGTTATGATTTTCCCTGTGGAAACCCAGTTATTATCCTGAAAACAAGACCACTTTAGAAAGCAAATGCATCGTGACAAAAGAAAGAAAAGGCAGGTTGATACATTATTAAAATAACTCACATGCCATACCCTGAGGAGTAAGGAAGCCATGGCAGAGCAGGCCCCCTTCTCCTCAATGGACAGCACAGCTGTGGGGAAGACACTGCAGCTAGCAGAAGCGTGTCACACTTCCTCAGGGAGGAAGCAAGTTACAGACCACTCTAGAGAGGGCGCCCATCAACTGATGGCCACGCTCATTACCCAACGTCCAGGCTACCTACAGGCTGACTGCAACCCAACTTTCCCACCATTCCCACAAAGGCCCCAGGAACCGTCAGGCCTCTGAGGCTCTGCCAATGCCCTTCCCCCTACCCAAATATCCTTTCCCTCCTCTCTCCGGAACTCAATCCTGCCCAGCTCTAAATGAACACACCAAGGCCTATTTCCCTAAGAATGCCTCTCTCAAAACCAAAATTACTTCCTCTAGAATGATCTGCCTCTTACTCATCCTTCATTATCTTGGATTAAATACATCATGTAAGACGCCTTATCTGACCAACACAACTAGTTTAGAAATAAGAGTCATGTTTTAGACCATCTATGACATGACATGGCAACCATTCAGCTCACTAAAACCATTCAATAAACACTCTAATTGAATTTCCCAAAGAGTTGACCTAAAATAACCTAAATGCCAAGCATTCCAAGAACCGTCCTGAACCAAATTCACTTCTCATTCGAATGCCAATGTCATACACAGGGATGTTGTATTGTCTTGAAATGTACTTGCCTTTATCCAAAACTAGAATCTCTGATGAATCTATGGGACACACATGTAAAATATTCTGCAAAGTCAAAAAGCTTTATTTATCGTACTGTGCTTAATATTCAGCCAGACCTGCAGTTTTCTCTAAAACTTATACAATTACTGAGTATGCAAGAAGCATTAGAAGAGAGACTAAGTCTATTGAGAAGAAAACTGGAAGCGAAGGTCATCAATCATTTTCTACTTGGAATCATCTCTTTCATAAAGAGGTAAATGCTCCTAAATTCCAGAATGAATGGAATTCAATACAGCAAAGTAAAATGCTTTCATTACATAAAATAAATATCTTGATGGACCTTCCACCATCTGTTTTAGTAACTTCAATTATAAAAAAACCCCTAAATTTAAGAAAAGTTATATCAACAGCTAAAATTGAGATTTTTTTTCCATCTATTACATTGATTTTCCTGACCCATTTTTGAGAATTCTCAGCATTCTAGATCAAGAATTCCAAATTATTTCTTGAAGAGAGTGAGATTCCTCCCAAGTCATTTAACATGCTTACTAATCAATAAAGATATGAAAAAACAAAAAAAACATATTTATGAAGCAAGCAAATTATATTAAAACACTGACTTTGAGAAAAGGTTTCTGCTTGCCAAGAAAATTTTATTATTATAAAACATTTTCTGTCATTTGTATTTCTTCATTTCCCCTTCCAGATTATCTGTGTAGCCTTGTAAACACATCATAATCCAAAGCAGTTGAGCTTTATTATCAATAAAATGTAAATCAATGCAAGAGAGCCAACTGCATAAATAAAACAAAAGTGTACCGTGCTTCCCTGGTGGAGCAGTGGTTGAGAGCCTGCCTGCCGATGCAGGGGACACGGCTTCGTGCCCCGGTCCGGGAAGATCCCACATGCCGCGGAGCGGCTAGGCCCCTGAGCCATGGCCGCTGAGCCTGCGTGTCCGTAGCCTGTGCTCCACCACGGGAGAGGCCACAAGAGTGAGAGGCCCGTGTACCGAAAAAAAGAAAGCATAGCAGCATCATCCCAAGCAGACTACAATATAGCAAGCAGATTATAAAATAATAGTCTACAAGCCTGCTTTTTAAAATATATATCTAAATGCATTGAATATCTTATATAAAAAGCCAAGAGATAGAGATGAAACAAAATATGAAAAGTAAACATCTCCTTCCCCAAAACCCTAACTCCCTTCCTGTCACGAGGAGAACATCACACAAACCCAAGCTGAGGGACAGTCTATGAAATACGTGAACCAGGACTCTTCAAAATTGTCATTAAGAAAAGGAAAGTCTGGGACTTTCCTGGTGGTGCAGTGGTTAAGAATCCGTCTGCCAATGCAGGGGACACGGGTTCCAGCCCTGGTCTGGGAAGATCCCACATGCCGCAGAGCAACTAAGCCCGTACGTCACGACTACTGAGCCTGCGCCCTAGAGCCCGCGAGCCACAACTCCTGAGGCCACACGCCGCAACTACTGAAGCCCACGCACTCTAGGGCCTGTGTGCCGCAACTACTGAGCCCAGCTGCTGCAATTACTGAAGCCCGCACACTTAGAGCCCGTGCTCCGCAACAAGAGAAACCACAACAATCAGCAGTCCACGCACCACAACAAAGAGTAGCCCCCACTTGCCACAACCAGAGAAAGCCCGCGCGCAGCAACAAAGACCCAACACAGCCAAATATAAACAATAATAAAAATAAATAAATAAAGGCATCCTCACATAAAAACAAAAGAGGAAATAATGTTTTCAAAAAACAATAACTGGTGGGGCAGTGGTTAAGAGTCCGTCAGCCAGTGCAGGAGACACGGGTTTGAGCCCTGGTCCGGGAAGATCCCACATGCTGCAGAGCAACTAAGCCCATGAGCCACAACTACTCAGCCTGCGCGTCAGGAGCCTGCGCTCCGCAACAACAGGGGCCGCGGCAGTGACAGGCCCACGCACCACGATGAGGAGTGGCCCCTGCTCGCCGCAACTAGAGAAGGCCCTCGCACAGAAACGAAGACCCAACACAGCCAAAAATAAATAAAAAAATAAATAAAAATAAATACATTTAAAAGGAAAACCTATACATTTCCCTTTCTGCAAATGTAGGTCTTCGAGGCAAGAGTAGAGCCTCAGAAAGAATGTCTGCAAACAGGACAATCACTAGTTCACTAAGTACAAGATGTAGGATACTTTTCAAGAATCCCATCACAGCTAGATAATTGGTCCCGAACCAAAAGTAAATACTGGAAGAAAAATGAAATCAACAGTGTACCACACAGGTGGTAGGCAGACTGGCCTGGACTAAGACATCTTCAGTAATAGATAATAAGGGTGCTGATTTGTAAGCATCATTCTCGTCCCACTGTGGACTTCCTTCTGCGACCGTATAAGGATACCACCAGATCATCTGGAAATCAAGTCATGAAATGTACTTTTATAGTTTTAAAAATCAATTCTTGTCCTTAAATTAACTTTTCTTGTCAGTTTAGTCAGGGTCCTCTATTACTTCTAAATCATTAAATCTTATTTGATTAGAGACAGGCTTCAAAAAATAAAAATAAACTGTGATCAAATAGCAGGAACAAACAGTAGTAACTAAAATTTCTTCAATCTAAACTGAAGATGATTTCTGTATCTCTGTCTTTTACATTTGTCTCCATTGGGGCAAAAAATTACGTACCTCATAATTAACTTGGCTGGAATGAATCAGACTGCATTTGTAAAATTTCATAAGACCAATGAGCTGTGCTAAACAGTACCACTATCCACCTGAGCAGAAATTACTATCCATAAGTTTCTTTACAAAACTAACAAAACAAAAATTGAAACAAAAGAAGAACTACTAGAAAAATATTAGAGATTCATTTTTTAAGTCAGGAATTTGCCTTTAGTCAGTAATTTGCCTCATACGTTATGATTTTCCCTGTGGAAACCCAGTTATTATCCTGAAAACAAGACCACTTTAGAAAGCAAATGCATCGTGACAAAAGAAAGAAAAGGCAGGTTGATACATTATTAAAATAACTCACATGCCATACCCTGAGGAGTAAGGAAGCCATGGCAGAGCAGGCCCCCTTCTCCTCAATGGACAGCACAGCTGTGGGGAAGACACTGCAGCTAGCAGAAGCGTGTCACACTTCCTCAGGGAGGAAGCAAGTTACAGACCACTCTAGAGAGGGCGCCCATCAACTGATGGCCACGCTCATTACCCAACGTCCAGGCTACCCACAGGCTGACTGCAACCCAACTTTCCCACCATTCCCACAAAGGCCCCAGGAACCGTCAGGCCTCTGAGGCTCTGCCAATGCCCTTCCCCCTACCCAAATATCCTTTCCCTCCTCTCTCCGGAACTCAATCCTGCCCAGCTCTAAATGAACACACCAAGGCCTATTTCCCTAAGAATGCCTCTCTCAAAACCAAAATTACTTCCTCTAGAATGATCTGCCTCTTACTCATCCTTCATTATCTTGGATTAAATACATCATGTAAGACGCCTTATCTGACCAACACAACTAGTTTAGAAATAAGAGTCATGTTTTAGACCATCTATGACATGACATGGCAACCATTCAGCTCACTAAAACCATTCAATAAACACTCTAATTGAATTTCCCAAAGAGTTGACCTAAAATAACCTAAATGCCAAGCATTCCAAGAACCGTCCTGAACCAAATTCACTTCTCATTCGAATGCCAATGTCATACACAGGGATGTTGTATTGTCTTGAAATGTACTTGCCTTTATCCAAAACTAGAATCTCTGATGAATCTATGGGACACACATGTAAAATATTCTGCAAAGTCAAAAAGCTTTATTTATCGTACTGTGCTTAATATTCAGCCAGACCTGCAGTTTTCTCTAAAACTTATACAATTACTGAGTATGCAAGAAGCATTAGAAGAGAGACTAAGTCTATTGAGAAGAAAACTGGAAGCGAAGGTCATCAATCATTTTCTACTTGGAATCATCTCTTTCATAAAGAGGTAAATGCTCCTAAATTCCAGAATGAATGGAATTCAATACAGCAAAGTAAAATGCTTTCATTACATAAAATAAATATCTTGATGGACCTTCCAACATCTGTTTTAGTAACTTCAATTATAAAAAAAACCCTAAATTTAAGAAAAGTTATATCAACAGCTAAAATTGAGATTTTTTTTCCATCTATTACATTGATTTTCCTGACCCATTTTTGAGAATTCTCAGCATTCTAGATCAAGAATTCCAAATTATTTCTTGAAGAGAGTGAGATTCCTCCCAAGTCATTTAACATGCTTACTAATCAATAAAGATATGAAAAAACAAAAAAAACATATTTATGAAGCAAGCAAATTATATTAAAACACTGACTTTGAGAAAAGGTTTCTGCTTGCCAAGAAAATTTTATTATTATAAAACATTTTCTGTCATTTGTATTTCTTCATTTTCCCTTCCAGATTATCTGTGTAGCCTTGTAAACACATCATAATCCAAAGCAGTTGAGCTTTATTATCAATAAAATGTAAATCAATGCAAGAGAGCCAACTGCATAAATAAAACAAAAGTGTACCGTGCTTCCCTGGTGGAGCAGTGGTTGAGAGCCTGCCTGCCGATGCAGGGGACACGGCTTCGTGCCCCGGTCCGGGAAGATCCCACATGCCGCGGAGCGGCTAGGCCCCTGAGCCATGGCCGCTGAGCCTGCGTGTCCGTAGCCTGTGCTCCACCACGGGAGAGGCCACAAGAGTGAGAGGCCCGTGTACCGAAAAAAAGAAAGCATAGCAGCATCATCCCAAGCAGACTACAATATAGCAAGCAGATTATAAAATAATAGTCTACAAGCCTGCTTTTTAAAATATATATCTAAATGCATTGAATATCTTATATAAAAAGCCAAGAGATAGAGATGAAACAAAATATGAAAAGTAAACATCTCCTTCCCCAAAACCCTAACTCCCTTCCTGTCACGAGGAGAACATCACACAAACCCAAGCTGAGGGACAGTCTATGAAATACGTGAACCAGGACTCTTCAAAATTGTCATTAAGAAAAGGAAAGTCTGGGACTTTCCTGGTGGTGCAGTGGTTAAGAATCCGTCTGCCAATGCAGGGGACACGGGTTCCAGCCCTGGTCTGGGAAGATCCCACATGCCGCAGAGCAACTAAGCCCGTACGTCACGACTACTGAGCCTGCGCCCTAGAGCCCGCGAGCCACAACTCCTGAGGCCACACGCCGCAACTACTGAAGCCCACGCACTCTAGGGCCTGTGTGCCGCAACTACTGAGCCCAGCTGCTGCAATTACTGAAGCCCGCACACTTAGAGCCCGTGCTCCGCAACAAGAGAAACCACAACAATCAGCAGTCCACGCACCACAACAAAGAGTAGCCCCCACTTGCCACAACCAGAGAAAGCCCGCGCGCAGCAACAAAGACCCAACACAGCCAAATATAAACAATAATAAAAATAAATAAATAAAGGCATCCTCACATAAAAACAAAAGAGGAAATAATGTTTTCAAAAAACAATAACTGGTGGGGCAGTGGTTAAGAGTCCGTCAGCCAGTGCAGGAGACACGGGTTTGAGCCCTGGTCCGGGAAGATCCCACATGCTGCAGAGCAACTAAGCCCATGAGCCACAACTACTCAGCCTGCGCGTCAGGAGCCTGCGCTCCGCAACAAGAGGGGCCGCGGCAGTGACAGGCCCACGCACCATGATGAGGAGTGGCCCCTGCTCGACGCAACTAGAGAAGGCCCTCGCACAGAAACGAAGACCCAACACAGCCAAAAATAAATTAAAAAATAAATAAAAATAAATACATTTAAAAGGAAAACCTATACATTTCCCTTTCTGCAAATGTAGGTCTTCGAGGCAAGAGTAGAGCCTCAGAAAGAATGTCTGCAAACAGGACAATCACTAGTTCACTAAGTACAAGATGTAGGATACTTTTCAAGAATCCCATCACAGCTAGATAATTGGTCCCGAACCAAAAGTAAATACTGGAAGAAAAATGAAATCAACAGTGTACCACACAGGTGGTAGGCAGACTGGCCTGGACTAAGACATCTTCAGTAATAGATAATAAGGGTGCTGATTTGTAAGCATCATTCTCGTCCCACTGTGGACTTCCTTCTGCGACAGTATAAGGATACCACCAGATCATCTGGAAATCAAGTCATGAAATGTACTTTTATAGTTTTAAAAATCAATTCTTGTCCTTAAATTAACTTTTCTTGTCAGTTTAGTCAGGGTCCTCTATTACTTCTAAATCATTAAATCTTATTTGATTAGAGACAGGCTTCAAAAAATAAAAATAAACTGTGATCAAATAGCAGGAACAAACAGTAGTAACTAAAATTTCTTCAATCTAAACTGAAGATGATTTCTGTATCTCTGTCTTTTACATTTGTCTCCATTGGGGCAAAAAATTACGTACCTCATAATTAACTTGGCTGGAATGAATCAGACTGCATTTGTAAAATTTCATAAGACCAATGAGCTGTGCTAAACAGTACCACTATCCACCTGAGCAGAAATTACTATCCATAAGTTTCTTTACAAAACTAACAAAACAAAAATTGAAACAAAAGAAGAACTACTAGAAAAATATTAGAGATTCATTTTTTAAGTCAGGAATTTGCCTTTAGTCAGTAATTTGCCTCATACGTTATGATTTTCCCTGTGGAAACCCAGTTATTATCCTGAAAACAAGACCACTTTAGAAAGCAAATGCATCGTGACAAAAGAAAGAAAAGGCAGGTTGATACATTATTAAAATAACTCACACGCCATACCCTGAGGAGTAAGGAAGCCATGGCAGAGCAGGCCCCCTTCTCCTCAATGGACAGCACAGCTGTGGGGAAGACACTGCAGCTAGCAGAAGCGTGTCACACTTCCTCAGGGAGGAAGCAAGTTACAGACCACTCTAGAGAGGGCGCCCATCAACTGATGGCCACGCTCATTACCCAACGTCCAGGCTACCCACAGGCTGACTGCAACCCAACTTTCCCACCATTCCCACAAAGGCCCCAGGAACCGTCAGGCCTCTGAGGCTCTGCCAATGCCCTTCCCCCTACCCAAATATCCTTTCCCTCCTCTCTCCGGAACTCAATCCTGCCCAGCTCTAAATGAACACACCAAGGCCTATTTCCCTAAGAATGCCTCTCTCAAAACCAAAATTACTTCCTCTAGAATGATCTGCCTCTTACTCATCCTTCATTAGCTTGGATTAAATACATCATGTAAGACGCCTTATCTGACCAACACAACTAGTTTAGAAATAAGAGTCATGTTTTAGACCATCTATGACATGACATGGCAACCATTCAGCTCACTAAAACCATTCAATAAACACTCTAATTGAATTTCCCAAAGAGTTGACCTAAAATAACCTAAATGCCAAGCATTCCAAGAACCGTCCTGAACCAAATTCACTTCTCATTCGAATGCCAATGTCATACACAGGGATGTTGTATTGTCTTGAAATGTACTTGCCTTTATCCAAAACTAGAATCTCTGATGAATCTATGGGACACACATGTAAAATATTCTGCAAAGTCAAAAAGCTTTATTTATCGTACTGTGCTTAATATTCAGCCAGACCTGCAGTTTTCTCTAAAACTTATACAATTACTGAGTATGCAAGAAGCATTAGAAGAGAGACTAAGTCTATTGAGAAGAAAACTGGAAGCGAAGGTCATCAATCATTTTCTACTTGGAATCATCTCTTTCATAAAGAGGTAAATGCTCCTAAATTCCAGAATGAATGGAATTCAATACAGCAAAGTAAAATGCTTTCATTACATAAAATAAATATCTTGATGGACCTTCCAACATCTGTTTTAGTAACTTCAATTATAAAAAAAACCCTAAATTTAAGAAAAGTTATATCAACAGCTAAAATTGAGATTTTTTTTCCATCTATTACATTGATTTTCCTGACCCATTTTTGAGAATTCTCAGCATTCTAGATCAAGAATTCCAAATTATTTCTTGAAGAGAGTGAGATTCCTCCCAAGTCATTTAACATGCTTACTAATCAATAAAGATATGAAAAAACAAATAAAAACCATATTTATGAAGCAAGCAAATTATATTAAAACACTGACTTTGAGAAAAGGTTGCTGCTTGCCAAGAAAACTTTATTATTATAAAACTTTTTCTGCCATTTGTATTTCTTCATTTTCCCTTCCAGCTTATCTGTGTAGCCTTGTAAACACATCATAATCCAAAGCAGTTGAGCTTTATCAATAAAATGTAAATCAATGCAAGAGAGCCAACTGCATAAATCAAACAAAAGTGTACCATGCTTCCCTGGTGGAGCAGTGGTTGAGAGCCTGCCTGCCGATGCAGGGGACACGGCTTCGTGCCCCGGTCCGGGAAGATCCCACATGCCGCGGAGCGGCTAGGCCCCTGAGCCATGGCCGCTGAGCCTGCGTGTCCTTAGCCTGTGCTCCACCACGGGAGAGGCCACAAGAGTGAGAGGCCCGTGTACAGAAAAAAAGAAAGCATACCACCATCATCCCAAGCAGACTACAATATAGCAAGCAGATTATAAAATAATAGTCTACAAGCCTGCTTTTTAAAATATATATCTAAATGCATTGAATATCTTATATAAAAAGCCAAGAGATAGAGATGAAACAAAATATGAAAAGTAAACATCTCCTTCCCCAAAACCCTAACTCCCTTCCAGTCACGAGGAGAACATCACACAAACCCAAGCTGAGGGACAGTCTATGAAATACGTGAACCAGGACTCTTCAAAATTGTCATTAAGAAAAGGAAAGTCTGGGACTTTCCTGGTGGTGCAGTGGTTAAGAATCCGTCTGCCAATGCAGGGGACACGGGTTCCAGCCCTGGTCTGGGAAGATCCCACATGCCGCAGAGCAACTAAGCCCGTACGTCACAACTACTGAGCCTGCGCCCTAGAGCCCGCGAGCCACAACTCCTGAGGCCACACGCCGCAACTACTGAAGCCCACGCACTCTAGGGCCTGTGTGCCGCAACTACTGAGCCCAGCTGCTGCAATTACTGAAGCCCGCACACTTAGAGCCCGTGCTCCGCAACAAGAGAAACCACAACAATCAGCAGTCCACGCACCACAACAAAGAGTAGCCCCCACTTGCCACAACCAGAGAAAGCCCGCGCGCAGCAACAAAGACCCAACACAGCCAAATATAAACAATAAAAAAAATAAATAAATAAAGGCATCCTCACATAAAAACAAAAGAGGAAATAATGTTTTCAAAAAACAATAACTGGTGGGGCAGTGGTTAAGAGTCCGTCAGCCAGTGCAGGAGACACGGGTTTGAGCCCTGGTCCGGGAAGATCCCACATGCTGCAGAGCAACTAAGCCCATGAGCCACAACTACTCAGCCTGCGCGTCAGGAGCCTGTGCTCCGCAACAAGAGGGGCCGCGGCAGTGACAGGCCAACGCACCACGATGAGGAGTGGCCCCTGCTCGCCGCAACTAGAGAAGGCCCTCGCACAGAAACGAAGACCCAACACAGCCAAAAATAAATAAAAAAATAAATAAAAATAAGTACATTTAAAAGGAAAACCTATACATTTCCCTTTCTGCAAATGTAGGTTTTCGAGGCAAGAGTAGAGCCTCAGAAAGAATGTCTGCAAACAGGACAATCACTAGTTCACTAAGTACAAGATGTAGGATACTTTTCAAGAATCCCATCACAGCTAGATAATTGGTCCCGAACCAAAAGTAAATACTGGAAGAAAAATGAAATCAACAGTGTACCACACAGGTGGTAGGCAGACTGGCCTGGACTAAGACATCTTCAGTAATAGATAATAAGGGTGCTGATTTGTAAGCATCATTCTCGTCCCACTGTGGACTTCCTTCTGCGACAGTATAAGGATACCACCAGATCATCTGGAAATCAAGTCATGAAATGTACTTTTATAGTTTTAAAAATCAATTCTTGTCCTTAAATTAACTTTTCTTGTCAGTTTAGTCAGGGTCCTCTATTACTTCTAAATCATTAAATCTTATTTGATTAGAGACAGGCTTCAAAAAATAAAAATAAACTGTGATCAAATAGCAGGAACAAACAGTAGTAACTAAAATTTCTTCAATCTAAACTGACGATGATTTCTGTATCTCTGTCTTTTACATTTGTCTCCATTGGGGCAAAAAATTACGTACCTCATAATTAACTTGGCTGGAATGAATCAGACTGCATTTGTAAAATTTCATAAGACCAATGAGCTGTGCTAAACAGTACCACTATCCACCTGAGCAGAAATTACTATCCATAAGTTTCTTTACAAAACTAACAAAACAAAAATTGAAACAAAAGAAGAACTACTAGAAAAATATTAGAGATTCATTTTTTAAGTCAGGAATTTGCCTTTAGTCAGTAATTTGCCTCATACATTATGATTTTCCCTGTGGAAACCCAGTTATTATCCTGAAAACAAGACCACTTTAGAAAGCAAATGCATCGTGACAAAAGAAAGAAAAGGCAGGTTGATACATTATTAAAATAACTCACACGCCATACCCTGAGGAGTAAGGAAGCCATGGCAGAGCAGGCCCCCTTCTCCTCAATGGACAGCACAGCTGTGGGGAAGACACTGCAGCTAGCAGAAGCGTGTCACACTTCCTCAGGGAGGAAGCAAGTTACAGACCACTCTAGAGAGGGCGCCCATCAACTGATGGCCACGCTCATTACCCAACGTCCAGGCTACCCACAGGCTGACTGCAACCCAACTTTCCCACCATTCCCACAAAGGCCCCAGGAACCGTCAGGCCTCTGAGGCTCTGCCAATGCCCTTCCCCCTACCCAAATATCCTTTCCCTCCTCTCTCCGGAACTCAATCCTGCCCAGCTCTAAATGAACACACCAAGGCCTATTTCCCTAAGAATGCCTCTCTCAAAACCAAAATTTCTTCCTCTAGAATGATCTGCCTCTTACTCATCCATCATTATCTTGGATTAAATACATCATGTAAGATGCCTTATCTGACCAACACAACTAGTTTAGAAATAAGAGTCATGTTTTAGACCATCTATGACATGACATGGCAACCATTCAGCACACTAAAACCATTCAATAAACACTCTAATTGAGTTTCCCAAAGAGTTGACCTAAAATAACCTAAATGCCAAGCATTCCAAGAACCGTCCTGAACCAAATTCACTTCTCATTCGAATGCCAATGTCATACACAGGGATGTTGTATTGTCTTGAAATGTACTTGCCTTTATCCAAAACTAGAATGTCTGATGAATCTATGGGACACACATGTAAAATATTCTGCAAAGTCAAAAAGCTTTATTTATCGTACTGTGCTTAATATTCAGCCAGACCTGCAGTTTTCTCTAAAACTTATACAATTACTGAGTATGCAAGAAGCATTAGAAGAGAGACTAAGTCTATTGAGAAGAAAACTGGAAGCGAAGGTCATCAATCATTTTCTACTTTGAATCATCTCTTTCATAAAGAGGTAAATGCTCCTAAGTTCCAGAATGAATGGAATTCAGTACAGCAAAGTAAAATGCTTTCATTACATAAAATAAATATCTTGATGGACCTTCCACCATCTGTTTTAGTAACTTCAATTATAAAAAAAACCCTAAATTTAAGAAAAGTTATATCAACAGCTAAAATTGAGATTTTTTTTCCATCTATTACATTGATTTTCCTGACCCATTTTTGAGAATTCTCAGCATTCTAGATCAAGAATTCCAAATTATTTCTTGAAGAGAGTGAGATTCCTCCCAAGTCATTTAACATGCTTACTAATCAATAAAGATATGAAAAAACAAAAAAAACCATATTTATGAAGCAAACAAATTATATTAAAACACTGACTTTGAGAAAAGGTTGCTGCTTGCCAAGAAAATTTTATTATTATAAAACATTTTCTGTCATTTGTATTTCTTCATTTTCCCTTCCAGATTATCTGTGTAGCCTTGTAAACACATCATAATCCAAAGCAGTTGAGCTTTATTATCAATAAAATGTAAATCAATGCAAGAGAGCCAACTGCATAAATAAAACAAAAGTGTACCGTGCTTCCCTGGTGGAGCAGTGGTTGAGAGCCTGCCTGCCGATGCAGGGGACACGGCTTCGTGCCCCGGTCCGGGAAGATCCCACATGCCGCGCAGCGGCTAGGCCCCTGAGCCATGGCCGCTGAGCCTGCGTGTCCGTAGCCTGTGCTCCACCACGGGAGAGGCCACAAGAGTGAGAGGCCCGTGTACCGAAAAAAAGAAAGCATACCAGCATCATCCCAAGCAGACTACAATATAGCAAGCAGATTATAAAATAATAGTCTACAAGCCTGCTTTTTAAAATATATATCTAAATGCATTGAATATCTTATATAAAAAGCCAAGAGATAGAGATGAAACAAAATATTAAAAGTAAACATCTCCTTCCCCAAAACCCTAACTCCCTTCCAGTCACGAGGAGAACATCACACAAACCCAAGCTGAGGGACAGTCTATGAAATACGTGAATCAGGACTCTTCAAAATTGTCATTAAGAAAAGAAAAGTCTGGGACTTTCCTGGTGGTGCAGTGGTTAAGAATCCGTCTGCCAATGCAGGGGACACGGGTTCCAGCCCTGGTCTGGGAAGATCCCACATGCCGCAGAGCAACTAAGCCCGTACGTCACGACTACTGAGCCTGTGCTCTAGAGCCCGCGAGCCACAACTGCTGAGGCCACACGCCGCAACTACTGAAGCCCACGCACTCTAGGGCCTGTGTGCTGCAACTACTGAACCCAGCTGCTGCAATTACTGAAGCCCGCACACTTAGAGCCCGTGCTCCGCAACAAGAGAAACCACAACAATCAGCAGTCCACGCACCACAACAAAGAGTAGCCCCCACTTGCCACAACCAGAGAAAGCCCGCGCGCAGCAACAAAGACCCAACACAGCCAAATATAAACAATAATAAAAATAAATAAATAAAGGCATCCTCACATAAAAACAAAAGAGGAAATAATGTTTTCAAAAAACAATAACTGGTGGGGCAGTGGTTAAGAGTCCGTCAGCCAGTGCAGGAGACACGGGTTTGAGCCCTGGTCCGGGAAGATCCCACATGCTGCAGAGCAACTAAGCCCATGAGCCACAACTACTCAGCCTGCGCGTCAGGAGCCTGTGCTCCACAACAAGAGGGGCCGTGGCAGTGACAGGCCCACGCACCACGATGAGGAGTGGCCCCTGCTCGCCGCAACTACAGAAGGCCCTCGCACAGAAACGAAGACCCAACACAGCCAAAAAAAAATTAAAAAATAAATAAAAATAAGTACATTTAAAAGGAAAACCTATACATTTCCCTTTCTGCAAATGTAGGTTTTCGAGGCAAGAGTAGAGCCTCAGAAAGAATGTCTGCAAACAGGACAATCACTAGTTCACTAAGTACAAGTTGTAGGATATTTTTCAAGAATCCCATCACAGCTAGATAATTGGTCCCGAACCAAAAGTAAATACTGGAAGAAAAATGAAATCAACAGTGTACCACACAGGTGGTAGGCAGACTGGCCTGGACTAAGACATCTTCAGTAATAGATAATAAGGGTGCTGATTTGTAAGCATCATTCTCGTCCCACTGTGGACTTCCTTCTGCGACAGTATAAGGATACCACCAGATCATCTTGAAATCAAGTCATGAAATGTACTTTTATAGTTTTAAAAATCAATTCTTGTCCTTAAATTAACTTTTCTTGTCAGTTTAGTCAGGGTCCTCTATTACTTCTAAATCATTAAATCTTATTTGATTAGAGACAGGCTTCAAAAAATAAAAATAAACTGTGATCAAATAGCAGGAACAAACAGTAGTAACTAAAATTTCTTCAATCTAAACTGAAGATGATTTCTGTATCTCTGTCTTTTACATTTGTCTCCATTGGGGCAAAAAATTACGTACCTCATAATTAACTTGGCTGGAATGAATCAGACTGCATTTGTAAAATTTCATAAGACCAATGAGCTGTGCTAAACAGTACCACTATCCACCTGAGCAGAAATTACTATCCATAAGTTTCTTTACAAAACTAACAAAACAAAAATTGAAACAAAAGAAGAACTACTAGAAAAATATTAGAGATTCATTTTTTAAGTCAGGAATTTGCCTTTAGTCAGTAATTTGCCTCATACATTATGATTTTCCCTGTGGAAACCCAGTTATTATCCTGAAAACAAGACCACTTTAGAAAGCAAATGCATCGTGACAAAAGAAAGAAAAGGCAGGTTGATACATTATTAAAATAACTCACACGCCATACCCTGAGGAGTAAGGAAGCCATGGCAGAGCAGGCCCCCTTCTCCTCAATGGACAGCACAGCTGTGGGGAAGACACTGCAGCTAGCAGAAGCGTGTCACACTTCCTCAGGGAGGAAGCAAGTTACAGACCACTCTAGAGAGGGCGCCCATCAACTGATGGCCACGCTCATTACCCAACGTCCAGGCTACCCACAGGCTGACTGCAACCCAACTTTCCCACCATTCCCACAAAGGCCCCAGGAACCGTCAGGCCTCTGAGGCTCTGCCAATGCCCTTCCCCCTACCCAAATATCCTTTCCCTCCTCTCTCCGGAACTCAATCCTGCCCAGCTCTAAATGAACACACCAAGGCCTATTTCCCTAAGAATGCCTCTCTCAAAACCAAAATTACTTCCTCTAGAATGATCTGCCTCTTACTCATCCATCATTATCTTGGATTAAATACATCATGTAAGATGCCTTATCTGACCAACACAACTAGTTTAGAAATAAGAGTCATGTTTTAGACCATCTATGACATGACATGGCAACCATTCAGCACACTAAAACCATTCAATAAACACTCTAATTGAGTTTCCCAAAGAGTTGACCTAAAATAACCTAAATGCCAAGCATTCCAAGAACCGTCCTGAACCAAATTCACTTCTCATTCGAATGCCAATGTCATACACAGGGATGTTGTATTGTCTTGAAATGTACTTGCCTTTATCCAAAACTAGAATGTCTGATGAATCTATGGGACACACATGTAAAATATTCTGCAAAGTCAAAAAGCTTTATTTATCGTACTGTGCTTAATATTCAGCCAGACCTGCAGTTTTCTCTAAAACTTATACAATTACTGAGTATGCAAGAAGCATTAGAAGAGAGACTAAGTCTATTGAGAAGAAAACTGGAAGCGAAGGTCATCAATCATTTTCTACTTTGAATCATCTCTTTCATAAAGAGGTAAATGCTCCTAAGTTCCAGAATGAATGGAATTCAGTACAGCAAAGTAAAATGCTTTCATTACATAAAATAAATATCTTGATGGACCTTCCACCATCTGTTTTAGTAACTTCAATTATAAAAAAAACCCTAAATTTAAGAAAAGTTATATCAACAGCTAAAATTGAGATTTTTTTTCCATCTATTACATTGATTTTCCTGACCCATTTTTGAGAATTCTCAGCATTCTAGATCAAGAATTCCAAATTATTTCTTGAAGAGAGTGAGATTCCTCCCAAGTCATTTAACATGCTTACTAATCAATAAAGATATGAAAAAACAAAAAAAACCATATTTATGAAGCAAGCAAATTATATTAAAACACTGACTTTGAGAAAAGGTTGCTGCTTGCTAAGAAAATTTTATTATTATAAAACATTTTCTGTCATTTGTATTTCTTCATTTTCCCTTCCAGATTATCTGTGTAGCCTTGTAAACACATCATAATCCAAAGCAGTTGAGCTTTATTATCAATAAAATGTAAATCAATGCAAGAGAGCCAACTGCATAAATAAAACAAAAGTGTACCCTGCTTCCCTGGTGGAGCAGTGGTTGAGAGCCTGCCTGCCGATGCAGGGGACACGGCTTCGTGCCCCGGTCCGGGAAGATACCACATGCCGCGCAGCGGCTAGGCCCCTGAGCCATGGCCGCTGAGCCTGCGTGTCCGTAGCCTGTGCTCCACCACGGGAGAGGCCACAAGAGTGAGAGGCCCGTGTACCGAAAAAAAGAAAGCATACCAGCATCATCCCAAGCAGACTACAATATAGCAAGCAGATTATAAAATGATAGTCTACAAGCCTGCTTTTTAAAATATATATCTAAATGCATTGAATATCTTATATAAAAAGCCAAGAGATAGAGATGAAACAAAATATTAAAAGTAAACATCTCCTTCCCCAAAACCCTAACTCCCTTCCAGTCACGAGGAGAACATCACACAAACCCAAGCTGAGGGACAGTCTATGAAATACGTGAATCAGGACTCTTCAAAATTGTCATTAAGAAAAGGAAAGTCTGGGACTTTCCTGGTGGTGCAGTGGTTAAGAATCCGTCTGCCAATGCAGGGGACACGGGTTCCAGCCCTGGTCTGGGAAGATCCCACATGCCGCAGAGCAACTAAGCCCGTACGTCACGACTACTCAGCCTGCGCGTCAGGAGCCTGCGCTCCGCAACAAGAGGGGCCGCGGCAGTGACAGGCCCACGCACCACGATGAGGAGTGGCCCCTGCTCACCGCAACTAGAGAAGGCCCTCGCACAGAAACGAAGACCCAACACAGCCAAAAATAAAGAAAAAATAAAGAAAAATAAGTACATTTAAAAGGAAAACCTATACATTTCCCTTTCTGCAAATGTAGGTTTTCGAGGCAAGAGTAGAGCCTCAGAAAGAATGTCTGCAAACAGGACAATCACTAGTTCACTAAGTACAAGATGTAGGATACTTTTCAAGAATCCCATCACAGCTAGGTAATTGGTCCCGAACCAAAAGTAAATACTGGAAGAAAAATGAAATCAACAGTGTACCACACAGGTGGTAGGCAGACTGGCCTGGACTAAGACATCTTCAGTAATAGATAATAAGGGTGCTGATTTGTAAGCATCATTCTCGTCCCACTGTGGACTTCCTTCTGCGACAGTATAAGGATACCACCAGATCATCTGGAAATCAAGTCATGAAATGTACTTTTATAGTTTTAAAAATCAATTCTTGTCCTTAAATTAACTTTTCTTGTCAGTTTAGTCAGGGTCCTCTATTACTTCTAAATCATTAAGTCTTATTTGATTAGAGACAGGCTTCAAAAAATAAAAATAAACTGTGATCAAATAGCAGGAACAAACAGTAGTAACTAAAATTTCTTCAATCTAAACTGAAGATGATTTCTGTATCTCTGTCTTTTACATTTGTCTCCATTGGGGCAAAAAATTACGTACCTCATAATTAACTTGGCTGGAATGAATCAGACTGCATTTGTAAAATTTCATAAGACCAATGAGCTGTGCTAAACAGTACCACTATCCACCTGAGCAGAAATTACTATCCATAAGTTTCTTTACAAAACTAACAAAACAAAAATTGAAACAAAAGAAGAACTACTAGAAAAATATTAGAGATTCATTTTTTAAGTCAGGAATTTGCCTTTAGTCAGTAATTTGCCTCATACATTATGATTTTCCCGGTGGAAACCCAGTTATTATCCTGAAAACAAGACCACTTTAGAAAGCAAATGCATCGTGACAAAAGAAAGAAAAGGCAGGTTGATACATTATTAAAATAACTCACACGCCATACCCTGAGGAGTAAGGAAGCCATGGCAGAGCAGGCCCCCTTCTCCTCAATGGACAGCACAGCTGTGGGGAAGACACTGCAGCTAGCAGAAGCGTGTCACACTTCCTCAGGGAGGAAGCAAGTTACAGACCACTCTAGAGAGGGCGCCCATAAACTGATGGCCACGCTCATTACCCAACGTCCAGGCTACCCACAGGCTGACTGCAACCCAACTTTCCCACCATTCCCACAAAGGCCCCAGGAACCGTCAGGCCTCTGAGGCTCTGCCAATGCCCTTCCCCCTACCCAAATATCCTTTCCCTCCTCTCTCCGGAACTCAATCCTGCCCAGCTCTAAATGAACACACCAAGGCCTATTTCCCTAAGAATGCCTCTCTCAAAACCAAAATTTCTTCATCTAGAATGATCTGCCTCTTACTCATCCATCATTATCTTGGATTAAATACATCATGTAAGATGCCTTATCTGACCAACACAACTAGTTTAGAAATAAGAGTCATGTTTTAGACCATCTATGACATGACATGGCAACCATTCAGCACACTAAAACCATTCAATAAACACTCTAATTGAGTTTCCCAAAGAGTTGACCTAAAATAACCTAAATGCCAAGCATTCCAAGAACCATCCTGAACCAAATTCACTTCTCATTCGAATGCCAATGTCATACACAGGGATGTTGTATTGTCTTGAAATGTACTTGCCTTTATCCAAAACTAGAATGTCTGATGAATCTATGGGACACACATGTAAAATATTCTGCAAAGTCAAAAAGCTTTATTTATCGTACTGTGCTTAATATTCAGCCAGACCTGCAGTTTCTCTAAAACTTATACAATTACTGAGTATGCAAGAAGCATTAGAAGAGAGACTAAGTCTATTGAGAAGAAAACTGGAAGCGAAGGTCATCAATCATTTTCTACTTTGAATCATCTCTTTCATAAAGAGGTAAATGCTCCTAAGTTCCAGAATGAATGGAATTCAATACAGCAAAGTAAAATGCTTTCATTACATAAAATAAATATCTTGATGGACCTTCCACCATCTGTTTTAGTAACTTCAATTATAAAAAAACCCCGTAAATTTAAGAAAAGTTATATCAACAGCTAAAATTGAGATTTTTTTTCCATCTATTACTGTGATTTTCCTGACCCATTTTTGAGAACTGTCAGCATTCTACATCAAGAATTCCAAATTATTTCTTGAAGAGAGTGAGATTCCTCCCAAGTCATTTAACATGCTTACTAATCAATAAAGATATGAAAAAACAAATAAAAACCATATTTATGAAGCAAGCAAATTATATTAAAACACTGACTTTGAGAAAAGGTTGCTGCTTGCCAAGAAAACTTTATTATTATAAAACATTTTCTGCCATTTGTATTTCTTCATTTTCCCTTCCAGCTTATCTGTGTAGCCTTGTAAACACATCATAATCCAAAGCAGTTGAGCTTTATCAATAAAATGTAAATCAATGCAAGAGAGCCAACTGCATAAATAAAACAAAAGTGTACCATGCTTCCCTGGTGGAGCAGTGGTTGAGAGCCTGCCTGCCGATGCAGGGGACACGGCTTCGTGCCCCGGTCCGGGAAGATCCCACATGCCGCGGAGCGGCTAGGCCCCTGAGCCATGGCCGCTGAGCCTGCGTGTCCTTAGCCTGTGCTCCACCACGGGAGAGGCCACAAGAGTGAGAGGCCCGTGTACCGAAAAAAAGAAAGCATACCAGCATCATCCCAAGCAGACTACAATATAGCAAGCAGATTATAAAATAATAGTCTACAAGCCTGCTTTTTAAAATATATATCTAAATGCATTGAATATCTTATATAAAAAGCCAAGAGATAGAGATGAAACAAAATATTAAAAGTAAACATCTCCTTCCCCAAAACCCTAACTCCCTTCCTGTCACGAGGAGAACATCACACAAACCCAAGCTGAGGGACAGTCTATGAAATACGTGAACCAGGACTCTTCAAAATTGTCATTAAGAAAAGGAAAGTCTGGGACTTTCCTGTTGGTGCAGTGGTTAAGAATCCGTCTGCCAATGCAGGGGACACGGGTTCCAGCCCTGGTCTGGGAAGATCCCACATGCCGCAGAGCAACTAAGCCCGTACGTCACGACTACTGAGCCTGTGCTCTAGAGCCCGCGAGCCACAACTGCTGAGGCCACACGCCGCAACTACTGAAGCCCACGCACTCTAGGGCCTGTGTGCCGCAACTACTGAGCCCAGCTGCTGCAATTACTGAAGCCCGCACACTTAGAGCCCGTGCTCCGCAACAAGAGAAACCACAACAATCAGCAGTCCACGCACCACAACAAAGAGT
Organism: Mesoplodon bidens; assembly: GCF_964165515.1. NCBI lineage: Eukaryota > Metazoa > Chordata > Mammalia > Artiodactyla > Ziphiidae > Mesoplodon > Mesoplodon bidens. The sequence goes on from NC_138179.1 coordinate 31,448,092, forward strand.
AGCCCCCACTTGCCACAACCAGAGAAAGCCCGCGCGCAGCAACAAAGACCCAACACAGCCAAATATAAACAATAATAAAAATAAATAAATAAAGGCATCCTCACATAAAAACAAAAGAGGAAATAATGTTTTCAAAAAACAATAACTGGTGGGGCAGTGGTTAAGAGTCCGTCAGCCAGTGCAGGAGACACGGGTTTGAGCCCTGGTCCGGGAAGATCCCACATGCTGCAGAGCAACTAAGCCCATGAGCCACAACTACTCAGCCTGCGCGTCAGGAGCCTGCGCTCCGCAACAAGAGGGGCCGCGGCAGTGACAGGCCCACGCACCACGATGAGGAGTGGCCCCTGCTCGCCGCAACTAGAGAAGGCCCTCGCACAGAAACGAAGACCCAACACAGCCAAAAATAAATAAAAAAATAAATAAAAATAAGTACATTTAAAAGGAAAACCTATACATTTCCCTTTCTGCAAATGTAGGTTTTCGAGGCAAGAGTAGAGCCTCAGAAAGAATGTCTGCAAACAGGACAATCACTAGTTCACTAAGTACAAGATGTAGGATACTTTTCAAGAATCCCATCACAGCTAGACAATTGGTCCCGAACCAAAAGTAAATACTGGAAGAAAAATGAAATCAACAGTGTACCACACAGGTGGTAGGCAGACTGGCCTGGACTAAGACATCTTCAGTAATAGATAATAAGGGTGCTGATTTGTAAGCATCATTCTCGTCCCACTGTGGACTTCCTTCTGCGACCGTATAAGGATACCACCAGATCATCTGGAAATCAAGTCATGAAATGTACTTTTATAGTTTTAAAAATCAATTCTTGTCCTTAAATTAACTTTTCTTGTCAGTTTAGTCAGGGTCCTCTATTACTTCTAAATCATTAAATCTTATTTGATTAGAGACAGGCTTCAAAAAATAAAAATAAACTGTGATCAAATAGCAGGAACAAACAGTAGTAACTAAAATTTCTTCAATCTAAACTGAAGATGATTTCTGTATCTCTGTCTTTTACATTTGTCTCCATTGGGGCAAAAAATTACGTACCTCATAATTAACTTGGCTGGAATGAATCAGACTGCATTTGTAAAATTTCATAAGACCAATGAGCTGTGCTAAACAGTACCACTATCCACCTGAGCAGAAATTACTATCCATAAGTTTCTTTACAAAACTAACAAAACAAAAACTGAAACAAAAGAAGAACTACTAGAAAAATATTCGAGATTCATTTTTTAAGTCAGGAATTTGCCTTTAGTCAGTAATTTGCCTCATACATTATGATTTTCCCTGTGGAAACCCAGTTATTATCCTGAAAACAAGACCACTTTAGAAAGCAAATGCATCGTGACAAAAGAAAGAAAAGGCAGGTTGATACATTATTAAAATAACTCACACGCCATACCCTGAGGAGTAAGGAAGCCATGGCAGAGCAGGCCCCCTTCTCCTCAATGGACAGCACAGCTGTGGGGAAGACACTGCAGCTAGCAGAAGCGTGTCACACTTCCTCAGGGAGGAAGCAAGTTACAGACCACTCTAGAGAGGGCGCCCATCAACTGATGGCCACGCTCATTACCCAACGTCCAGGCTACCCACAGGCTGACTGCAACCCAACTTTCCCACCATTCCCACAAAGGCCCCAGGAACCGTCAGGCCTCTGAGGCTCTGCCAATGCCCTTCCCCCTACCCAAATATCCTTTCCCTCCTCTCTCCGGAACTCAATCCTGCCCAGCTCTAAATGAACACACCAAGGCCTATTTCCCTAAGAATGCCTCTCTCAAAACCAAAATTACTTCCTCTAGAATGATCTGCCTCTTACTCATCCTTCATTAGCTTGGATTAAATACATCATGTAAGACGCCTTATCTGACCAACACAACTAGTTTAGAAATAAGAGTCATGTTTTAGACCATCTATGACATGACATGGCAACCATTCAGCTCACTAAAACCATTCAATAAACACTCTAATTGAATTTCCCAAAGAGTTGACCTAAAATAACCTAAATGCCAAGCATTCCAAGAACCGTCCTGAACCAAATTCACTTCTCATTCGAATGCCAATGTCATACACAGGGATGTTGTATTGTCTTGAAATGTACTTGCCTTTATCCAAAACTAGAATCTCTGATGAATCTATGGGACACACATGTAAAATATTCTGCAAAGTCAAAAAGCTTTATTTATCGTACTGTGCTTAATATTCAGCCAGACCTGCAGTTTTCTCTAAAACTTATACAATTACTGAGTATGCAAGAAGCATTAGAAGAGAGACTAAGTCTATTGAGAAGAAAACTGGAAGCGAAGGTCATCAATCATTTTCTACTTGGAATCATCTCTTTCATAAAGAGGTAAATGCTCCTAAATTCCAGAATGAATGGAATTCAATACAGCAAAGTAAAATGCTTTCATTACATAAAATAAATATCTTGATGGACCTTCCACCATCTGTTTTAGTAACTTCAATTATAAAAAAAACCCTAAATTTAAGAAAAGTTATATCAACAGCTAAAATTGAGATTTTTTTTCCATCTATTACATTGATTTTCCTGACCCATTTTTGAGAATTCTCAGCATTCTAGATCAAGAATTCCAAATTATTTCTTGAAGAGAGTGAGATTCCTCCCAAGTCATTTAACATGCTTACTAATCAATAAAGATATGAAAAAACAAAAAAAACCATATTTATGAAGCAAGCAAATTATATTAAACCACTGACTTTGAGAAAAGGTTTCTGCTTGCCAAGAAAATTTTATTATTATAAAACATTTTCTGTCATTTGTATTTCTTCATTTTCCCTTCCAGATTATCTGTGTAGCCTTGTAAACACATCATAATGCAAAGCAGTTGAGCTTTATTATCAATAAAATGTAAATCAATGCAAGAGAGCCAACTGCATAAATAAAACAAAAGTGTACCGTGCTTCCCTGGTGGAGCAGTGGTTGAGAGCCTGCCTGCCGATGCAGGGGACACGGCTTCGTGCCCCGGTCCGGGAAGATCCCACATGCCGCGCAGCGGCTAGGCCCCTGAGCCATGGCCGCTGAGCCTGCGTGTCCGTAGCCTGTGCTCCACCACGGGAGAGGCCACAAGAGTGAGAGGCCCGTGTACCGAAAAAAAGAAAGCATACCAGCATCATCCCAAGCAGACTACAATATAGCAAGCAGATTATAAAATAATAGTCTACAAGCCTGCTTTTTAAAATATATATCTAAATGCATTGAATATCTTATATAAAAAGCCAAGAGATAGAGATGAAACAAAATATTAAAAGTAAACATCTCCTTCCCCAAAACCCTAACTCCCTTCCTGTCACGAGGAGAACATCACACAAACCCAAGCTGAGGGACAGTCTATGAAATACGTGAACCAGGACTCTGCAAAATTGTCATTAAGAAAAGGAAAGTCTGGGACTTTCCTGGTGGTGCAGTGCTTAAGAATCCGTCTGCCAATGCAGGGGACACGGGTTCCAGCCCTGGTCTGGGAAGATCCCACATGCCGCAGAGCAACTAAGCCCGTACGTCACGACTACTGAGCCTGCGCCCTAGAGCCCGCGAGCCACAACTGCTGAGGCCACACGCCGCAACTACTGGAGCCCACGCACTCTAGGGCCTGTGTGCCGCAACTACTGAGCCCAGCTGCTGCAATTACTGAAGCCCGCACACTTAGAGCCCGTGCTCCGCAACAAGAGAAACCACAACAATCAGCAGTCCACGCACCACAACAAAGAGTAGCCCTCACTTGCCACAACCAGGGAAAGCCCGCGCGCAGCAACAAAGACCCAACACAGCCAAATATAAACAATAATAAAAATAAATAAATAAAGGCATCATCACATAAAAACAAAAGAGGAAATAATTTTTTCAAAAAACAGTAACTGGTGGGGCAGTGGTTAAGAGTCCGTCAGCCAGTGCAGGAGACACGGGTTTGAGCCCTGGTCCGGGAAGATCCCACATGCTGCAGAGCAACTAAGCCCATGAGCCACAACTACTCAGCCTGCACGTCAGGAGCCTGCGCTCCGCAACACGAGGGGCCGCGGCAGTGACAGGCCCACGCACCACGATGAGGAGTGGCCCCTGCTCACCGCAACTAGAGAAGGCCCTCGCACAGAAACGAAGACCCAACACAGCCAAAAATAAAGAAAAAATAAAGAAAAATAAGTACATTTAAAAGGAAAACCTATACATTTCCCTTTCTGCAAATGTAGGTTTTCGAGGCAAGAGTAGAGCCTCAGAAAGAATGTCTGCAAACAGGACAATCACTAGTTCACTAAGTACAAGATGTAGGATACTTTTCAAGAATCCCATCACAGCTAGACAATTGGTCCCGAACCAAAAGTAAATACTGGAAGAAAAATGAAATCAACAGTGTACCACACAGGTGGTAGGCAGACTGGCCTGGACTAAGAAATCTTCAGTAATAGATAATAAGGGTGCTGATTTGTAAGCATCATTCTCGTCCCACTGTGGACTTCCTTCTGCGACAGTATAAGGATACCACCAGATCATCTGGAAATCAAGTCATGAAATGTACTTTTATAGTTTTAAAAATCAATTCTTGTCCTTAAATTAACTTTTCTTGTCAGTTTAGTCAGGGTCCTCTATTACTTCTAAATCATTAAATCTTATTTGATTAGAGACAGGCTTCAAAAAATAAAAATAAACTGTGATCAAATAGCAGGAACAAACAGTAGTAACTAAAATTTCTTCAATCTAAACTGAAGATGATTTCTGTATCTCTGTCTTTTACATTTGTCTCCATTGGGGCAAAAAATTACGTACCTCATAATTAACTTGGCTGGAATGAATCAGACTGCATTTGTAAAATTTCATAAGACCAATGAGCTGTGCTAAACAGTACCACTATCCACCTGAGCAGAAATTACTATCCATAAGTTTCTTTACAAAACTAACAAAACAAAAATTGAAACAAAAGAAGAACTACTAGAAAAATATTAGAGATTCATTTTTTAAGTCAGGAATTTGCCTTTAGTCAGTAATTTGCCTCATACGTTATGATTTTCCCTGTGGAAACCCAATTATTATCCTGAAAACAAGACCACTTTAGAAAGCAAATGCATCGTGACAAAAGAAAGAAAAGGCAGGTTGATACATTATTAAAATAACTCACACGCCATACCCTGAGGAGTAAGGAAGCCATGGAAGAGCAGGCCCCCTTCTCCTCAATGGACAGCACAGCTGTGGGGAAGACACTGCAGCTAGCAGAAGCGTGTCACACTTCCTCAGGGAGGAAGCAAGTTACAGACCACTCTAGAGAGGGCGCCCATCAACTGATGGCCACGCTCATTACCCAACGTCCAGGCTACCCACAGGCTGACTGCAACCCAACTTTCCCACCATTCCCACAAAGGCCCCAGGAACCGTCAGGCCTCTGAGGCTCTGCCAATGCCCTTCCCCCTACCCAAATATCCTTTCCCTCCTCTCTCCGGAACTCAATCCTGCCCAGCTCTAAATGAACACACCAAGGCCTATTTCCCTAAGAATGCCTCTCTCAAAACCAAAATTACTTCCTCTAGAATGATCTGCCTCTTACTCATCCTTCATTATCTTGGATTAAATACATCATGTAAGACGCCTTATCTGACCAACACAACTAGTTTAGAAATAAGAGTCATGTTTTAGACCATCTATGACATGACATGGCAACCATTCAGCTCACTAAAACCATTCAATAAACACTCTAATTGAATTTCCCAAAGAGTTGACCTAAAATAACCTAAATGCCAAGCATTCCAAGAACCGTCCTGAACCAAATTCACTTCTCATTCGAATGCCAATGTCATACACAGGGATGTTGTATTGTCTTGAAATGTACTTGCCTTTATCCAAAACTAGAATCTCTGATGAATCTATGGGACACACATGTAAAATATTCTGCAAAGTCAAAAAGCTTTATTTATAGTACTGTGCTTAATATTCAGCCAGACCTGCAGTTTTCTCTAAAACTTATACAATTACTGAGTATGCAAGACGCATTAGAAGAGAGACTATGTCTATTGAGAAGAAAACTGGAAGCGAAGGTCATCAATCATTTTCTACTTTGAAACATCTCTTTCATAAAGAGGTAAATGCTCCTAAGTTCCAGAATGAATGGAATTCAATACAGCAAAGTAAATTGCTTACATTACATAAAATAAATATCTTGATGGACCTTCCACCATCTGTTTTAGTAACTTCAATTATAAAAAAAACCCGTAAATTTAAGAAAAGTTATATCAACAGCTAAAACTGAGACTTTTTTTCCATCTATTACTTTGATTTTCCTGACCCATTTTTGAGAACTGTCAGCATTCTACATCAAGAATTCCAAATTATTTCTTGAAGAGAGTGAGATTCCTCCCAAGTCATTTAACATGCTTACTAATCAATAAAGATATGACAAAACAAAAAAAAACCATATTTATGAAGCAAGCAAATTATATTAAAACACTGTCTTTGAGAAAAGGTTGCTGCTTGCCAAGAAAACTTTATTATTATAAAACATTTTCTGCCATTTGTATTTCTTCATTTTCCCTTCCAGCTTATCTGTGTAGCCTTGTAAACACATCATAATCCAAAGCAGTTGAGCTTTATCAATAAAATGTAAATCAATGCAAGAGAGCCAACTGCATAAATAAAACAAAAGTGTACCGTGCTTCCCTGGTGGAGCAGTGGTTGAGAGCCTGCCTGCCGATGCAGGGGACACGGCTTCGTGCCCCGGTCCGGGAAGATCCCACATGCCGCGCAGCGGCTAGGCCCCTGAGCCATGGCCGCTGAGCCTGCGTGTCCGTAGCCTGTGCTCCACCACGGGAGAGGCCACAAGAGTGAGAGGCCCGTGTACCGAAAAAAAGAAAGCATACCAGCATCATCCCAAGCAGACTACAATATAGCAAGCAGATTATAAAATAATAGTCTACAAGCCTGCTTTTTAAAATATATATCTAAATGCATTGAATATCTTATATAAAAAGCCAAGAGATAGAGATGAAACAAAATATTAAAAGTAAACATCTCCTTCCCCAAAACCCTAACTCCCTTCCTGTCACGAGGAGAACATCACACAAACCCAAGCTGAGGGACAGTCTATGAAATACGTGAACCAGGACTCTGCAAAATTGTCATTAAGAAAAGGAAAGTCTGGGACTTTCCTGGTGGTGCAGTGGTTAAGAATCCGTCTGCCAATGCAGGGGACACGGGTTCCAGCCCTGGTCTGGGAAGATCCCACATGCCGCAGAGCAACTAAGCCCGTACGTCACGACTACTGGGCCTGCGCCCAGAGAGCCCGCGAGCCACAACTGCTGAGGCCACACGCCGCAACTACTGAAGCCCACGCACTCTAGGGCCTGTGTGCCGCAACTACTGAGCCCAGCTGCTGCAATTACTGAAGCCCGCACACTTAGAGCCCGTGCTCCGCAACAAGAGAAACCACAACAATCAGCAGTCCACGCACCACAACAAAGAGTAGCCCCCACTTGCCACAACCAGGGAAAGCCCGCGCGCAGCAACAAAGACCCAACACAGCCAAATATAAACAATAATAAAAATAAATAAATAAAGGCATCATCACATAAAAACAAAAGAGGAAATAATTTTTTCAAAAAACAGTAACTGGTGGGGCAGTGGTTAAGACTCCGTCAGCCAGTGCAGGAGACACGGGTTTGAGCCCTGGTCCGGGAAGATCCCACATGCTGCAGAGCAACTAAGCCCATGAGCCACAACTACTCAGCCTGCGCGTCAGGAGCCTGCGCTCCGCAACAAGAGGGGCCGCGGCAGTGACAGGCCCACGCACCACGATGAGGAGTGGCCCCTGCTCACCGCAACTAGAGAAGGCCCTCGCACAGAAACGAAGACCCAACACAGCCAAAAATAAAGAAAAAATAAAGAAAAATAAGTACATTTAAAAGGAAAACCTATACATTTCCCTTTCTGCAAATGTAGGTTTTCGAGGCAAGAGTAGAGCCTCAGAAAGAATGTCTGCAAACAGGACAATCACTAGTTCACTAAGTACAAGATGTAGGATACTTTTCAAGAATCCCATCACAGCTAGGTAATTGGTCCCGAACCAAAAGTAAATACTGGAAGAAAAATGAAATCAACAGTGTACCACACAGGTGGTAGGCAGACTGGCCTGGACTAAGAAATCTTCAGTAATAGATAATAAGGGTGCTGATTTGTAAGCATCATTCTCGTCCCACTGTGGACTTCCTTCTGCGACAGTATAAGGATACCACCAGATCATCTGGAAATCAAGTCATGAAATGTACTTTTATAGTTTTAAAAATCAATGCTTGTCCTTAAATTAACTTTTCTTGTCAGTTTAGTCAGGGTCCTCTATTACTTCTAAATCATTAAATCTTATTTGATTAGAGACAGGCTTCAAAAAATAAAAATAAACTGTGATCAAATAGCAGGAACAAACAGTAGTAACTAAAATTTCTTCAATCTAAACTGAAGATGATTTCTGTATCTCTGTCTTTTACATTTGTCTCCATTGGGGCAAAAAATTACGTACCTCATAATTAACTTGGCTGGAATGAATCAGACTGCATTTGTAAAATTTCATAAGACCAATGAGCTGTGCTAAACAGTACCACTATCCACCTGAGCAGAAATTACTATCCATAAGTTTCTTTACAAAACTAACAAAACAAAAATTGAAACAAAAGAAGAACTACTAGAAAAATATTAGAGATTCATTTTTTAAGTCAGGAATTTGCCTTTAGTCAGTAATTTGCCTCATACGTTATGATTTTCCCTGTGGAAACCCAGTTATTATCCTGAAAACAAGACCACTTTAGAAAGCAAATGCATCGTGACAAAAGAAAGAAAAGGCAGGTTGATACATTATTAAAATAACTCACACGCCATACCCTGAGGAGTAAGGAAGCCATGGCAGAGCAGGCCCCCTTCTCCTCAATGGACAGCACAGCTGTGGGGAAGACACTGCAGCTAGCAGAAGCGTGTCACACGTCCTCAGGGAGGAAGCAAGTTACAGACCACTCTAGAGAGGGCGCCCATCAACTGATGGCCACGCTCATTACCCAACGTCCAGGCTACCCACAGGCTGACTGCAACCCAACTTTCCCACCATTCCCACAAAGGACCCAGGAACCCTCAGGCCTCTGAGGCTCTGCCAATGCCCTTCCCCCTACCCAAATATCCTTTCCCTCCTCTCTCCGGAACTCAATCCTGCCCAGCTCTAAATGAACACACCAAGGCCTATTTCCCTAAGAATGCCTCTCTCAAAACCAAAATTACTTCCTCTAGAATGATCTGCCTCTTACTCATCCATCATTATCTTGGATTAAATACATCATGTAAGATGCCTTATCTGACCAACACAACTAGTTTAGAAATAAGAGTCATGTTTTAGACCATCTATGACATGACATGGCAACCATTCAGCTCACTAAAACCATTCAATAAACACTCTAATTGAATTTCCCAAAGAGTTGACCTAAAATAACCTAAATGCCAAGCATTCCAAGAACCGTCCTGAACCAAATTCACTTCTCATTCGAATGCCAATGTCATACACAGGGATGTTGTATTGTCTTGAAATGTACTTGCCTTTATCCAAAACAAGAATCTCTGATGAATCTATGGGACACACATGTAAAATATTCTGCAAAGTCAAAAAGCTTTATTTATCGTACTGTGCTTAATATTCAGCCAGACCTGCAGTTTTCTCTAAAACTTATACAATTACTGAGTATGCAAGAAGCATTAGAAGAGAGACTAAGTCTATTGAGAAGAAAACTGGAAGCGAAGGTCATCAGTCATTTTCTACTTTGAATCATCTCTTTCATAAAGAGGTAAATGCTCCTAAATTCCACAATGAATGGAATTCAATACAGCAGAGTAAAATGCTTTCATTACATAAAATAAGTATCTTGATGGACCTTCCACCATCTGTTTTTAGTAACTTCAATTATAAAAAAAACCCTAAATTTAAGAAAAGTTATATCAACAGCTAAAATTGAGATATTTTTTCCATCTATTACTTTGATTTTCCTGACCCATGTTTGAGAATTGTCAGCATTCTACATCAAGAATTCCAAATTATTTCTTGAAGAGAGTGAGATTCCTCCCAACTCATTTAACATGCTTACTAATCAATAAAGATATGAAAAAACAAAGAAAAACCATATTTATGAAGCAAGCAAATTATATTAAAAGACTGACTTTGAGAAAAGGTTGCTGCTTGCCAAGAAAATTTTATTATTATAAAACATTTTCTGTCATTTGTATTTCTTCATTTTCCCTTCCAGATTATCTGTGTAGCCTTGTAAACACATCATAATCCAAAGCAGTTGAGCTTTATTATCAATAAAATGTAAATCAATGCAAGAGAGCCAACTGCATAAATAAAACAAAAGTGTACCGTGCTTCCATGGTGGCGCAGTGGTTGAGAGCCTGCCTGCCGATGCAGGGGACACGGCTTCGTGCCCCGGTCCGGGAAGATCCCACATGCCGCGCAGCGGCTAGGCCCCTGAGCCATGGCCGCTGAGCCTGCGTGTCCGTAGCCTGTGCTCCACCACGGGAGAGGCCACAAGAGTGAGAGGCCCGTGTACCGAAAAAAAGAAAGCATACCAGCATCATCCCAAGCAGACTACAATATAGCAAGCAGATTATAAAATAATAGTCTACAAGCCTGCTTTTTAAACTATATATCTAAATGCATTGAATATCTTATATAAAAAGCCAAGAGATAGAGATGAAACAAAATATGAAAAGTAAACATCTCCTTCCCCAAAACCCTAACTCCCTTCCTGTCACGAGGAGAACATCACACAAACCCAAGCTGAGGGACAGTCTATGAAATACGTGAACCAGGACTCTTCAAAATTGTCATTAAGAAAAGGAAAGTCTGGGACTTTCCTGGTGGTGCAGTGCTTAAGAATCCGTCTGCCAATGCAGGGGACACGGGTTCCAGCCCTGGTCTGGGAAGATCCCACATGGCGCAGAGCAACTAAGCCCGTACGTCACAACTACTGAGCCTGCGCCCTAGAGCCCGCGAGCCACAACTGCTGAGGCCACACGCCGCAACTACTGAAGCCCACGCACTCTAGGGCCTGTGTGCCGCAACTACTGAGACCAGCTGCTGCAATTACTGAAGCCCGCACACTTAGAGCCCGTGCTCCGCAACAAGAGAAACCACAACAATCAGCAGTCCACGCACCACAACAAAGAGTAGCCCCCACTTGCCACAACCAGAGAAAGCCCGCGCGCAGCAACAAAGACCCAACACAGCCAAATATAAACAATAATAAAAATAAATAAATAAAGGCATCCTCACATAAAAACAAAAGAGGAAATAATTTTTTCAAAAAACAATAACTGGTGGGGCAGTGGTTAAGAGTCCGTCTGCCAGTGCAGGAGACACGGGTTTGAGCCCTGGTCCGGGAAGATCCCACATGCTGCAGAGCAACTAAGCCCGTGAGCCACAACTACTCAGCCTGCGTGTCTGGAGCCTGTGCTCCGCAACAAGAGGGGCCGCAGCAGTGACAGGCCCACGCACCACGATGAGGAGTGGCCCCTGCTCGCCGCAACTAGAGAAGGCCCTCGCACAGAAACGAAGACCCAACACAGCCAAAAATAAATAAAAAATAAAGAAAAATAAGTACATTTAAAAGGAAAACCTATACATTTCCCTTTCTGCAAATGTAGGTTTTCCAGGCAAGAGTACAGCCTCAGAAAGAATGTCTGCAAACAGGACAATCACTAGTTCACTAAGTACAAGATGTAGGATACTTTTGAAGAATCCCATCACAGCTTGATAATTGGTCCCGAACCAAAAGTAAATACTGGAAGAAAAATGAAATCAACAGTGTACCACAGAGGTGGTAGGCAGACTGGCCTGGACTAAGACATCTTCAGTAATAGATAATAAGGGTGCTGATTTGTAAGCATCATTCTCGACCCACTGTGGACTTCCTTCTGTGACAGTATAAGGATACCAACAGATCATCTTGAAATCAAGTCATGAAATGTGCTTTTATATTTTAAAAATCAATTTTTGTCCTTAAATTAACTTTTGTTATTAGTTTAGTCATGGTCCACTATTACTTCTAAAACATTAAATCTTATTTGATTAGAGACAGACTTAAAAAAATAAAAATAAACTGTGATCAAATAGCAGGAACAAACTGTAATAAATGAAATTACTTCAATCTAAACTGAAGATGATTTCTGCATCTCTGTCTTTTACATTTGTCTCCATTAGGGGAAAAAAATTATATACCTCATAATTAACTTGGCTGGAATGAATCAGACTGCATTTGTAAAATTTCATAAGACCAATGAGCTGTGCTAAACAGTACCACTATCCACCTGAGCAGAAATTACTAGACATAAGTTTCTTTACATAACAAACAAAACAAAAATTTAAACAAAAGTAGAACTACTAGAAAAACATTAGAGATTCATTGTTTAAGTCAGTAATTTGCCTTTAGTCAGTAATTTGCCTCATACATTATTATTTTCCCTGTGGAAACCAATTATTATCCTGAAAACAAGACCACTTTAGAAAGCAAATTTATTGTGACAAAAGAAAGAAAAAGCAGATTGATACATTATTATAATAACTCACACGCCATACCCTGAGGAGTAAGGAAGCCATGGCAGAGCAGGCCCCCTTCCCCTCCATGGACAGAACAGCTGTGGGGAAGACACTGCAGCTAGCAGAAGCGTGTCACACTTCCTCAGGGAGGAAGCAAGTTACAGACCACTCTAGAGAAGGCGCCCATATACTGACGGCCACGCTCATTACCCAACGTCCAGGCCTCCCACAGGCTGACTGCAACCCAACTTTCCCACCATTCCCACACAGGCCCCAGGAACCGTCAGGCCTCTGAGGCTCTGCCAATGCCCTTCCCTCTCCCCAAATATCCTTTCCCTCCTCTCTCCGGAACTCAATCCTGCCCAGCTCTAAATGAACACTCCAAGGCCTCTTTCCCTAAGAATGTCTCTCTCAAAACCAAAATTACTTCCTCTAGAATGATCTGCCTCTTACACATCCATCATTATCTTGGATTAAATACATCATGCAAGATGCCTTATCTGACCAACACAACTAGTTTAGAAATAAGAGTCATGTTTAGGACCATCTATGACATGACATGAAAACCATTCAGCTCACTAAAACCATCCAATAAATACTCTAATTGAATTTCCCAAAGAGTTGACCTAAATTAACCTAAATGTCAAGCATTCCAAGAACATTCCTGAAGCAATTTCACTTGTCATTTGAATGCCAATGTCATAGACAGGGATGTTGTATTGTCTTTAAATGTACTTGCCTTTATCCAAAACTAGAATCTCTGATGAATCTATGGATCACACATGTAAAATATTCTGAAAAGAAAAAAGCTTTATTTACTGTACTGTGCTTAATATTCAGCCAGACCTTCATTTTGCTCTAAAACTTATACAATTATTGAGTATGCAAGAAGCATTAGAAGAGAGACTAAGTCTATTGAGAAGAAAACTGGAAGCAAAGGTCATCAATCATTTTCTACTTTGAATAATCTCTTTCATAAAGAGGTAAATTCTCCTAAATACCAGAATGAATGGAATTCAATACAGCAAAGTAAAATGCTTTAAATACATAAAATAAGTATCTTGATGGACCTTCCACCATCTGTTTGAGTAACTTCAATTATAAAAAAAACCCTAAATTTAAGAAAAGTTGTATCAAGAGCTCAAATTGAGATTGTTTTTTCCATCTATTACCTTGATTCTCCTGACCCATTTTTGAGAATAGTCACCATTCTGGATCAATAATTCCAAATTATTTCTTGAAGAGAGTGAGATTCCTCCCAAGTCATTTAACATGCTTACTAATCAATAAAGATATGGAAAAACAAAAAAACCCATATTTATCAAGCAAGCAAATTAAATTAAAAGACTGACTTTGAGAAAAGGTTGCTGCTTGCCAAGAAAATTTTATTATTATAAACATTTTCTGTCATTTGCATTTCTTCATTTTCCCTTCCAGATTATCTGTGTAACCTTGTAAACACATCATAAATCAAAGCAGTTGAGCTTTATCAATTAAATGTAAATCAACGCAAGAGAGCCATCTGCATAATTAAAACAAAAATGTACCTGGCTTCCCAGGTGGAGCACTGGTTGAGAGCCTTCCTGCCGATGCAGGGGACACAGGTTTGTGCCCCGGTCCGGGAAGATCCCACATGCCGCGGAGCGTCTAGGCCTCTCAGCCATGGCCGATGAGCCTGCGTGTCCGGAGCCTCTGTTCCGCAACGGGAGAGTACACAACAGTGGGAGGCCTGTGTACTGAAAAAAAAAAAAGCATAAGACGATCATCCCAAGCAGATTACAAAATAGCAAGCAGATTATAAAATAATAGTCTACAGGCCTGCTTTTTAAAATATATATCTAAATGCATTGAATGTCATATATAAAAAGCCAAGAGATAGAGATAAAACAAAATATTAAAAGTAAACATCTCCCTCCCCAAAACCCTAACTCCCTTCCAGTCATGAGGAGAACATCACACAAACCCAAGTTGAAGGACAGTCTATGAAATACGTGAACCAGGACTCTTCAAAATTGTCATTAAGAAAAGGAAAGTCTGGGACATTCCTGGTGGTGCACTGGTTAAGAATCCGTCTGCCAATGCAGGGGACACGGGTTCCAGCCCTGGTCTGGGAAGATCCCACATGTAGCAGAGCAACTAAGCCCGTTGGTCACAACTACTGAGCCTGCGCTCTACAGCCCGAGAGCCACAACTACTGAGACCTCACGCCGCAACTACTGAAGCTCGCGCACTCTAGGGCCTGTGTGCCGCAACTACTGAGCCCAGGTGCTGCAATTACTGAAGCCCGCACACTTAGAGCCCGTGCTCCGCAACAAAAGAAGCCACCACATCAGCAGTCCGCGCACCACAACAAAGAGTAGCCCCCACTTGCCACAACCAGAGAAAGCCCGCGCGCAGCAACAAAGACCCAACACAGCCAAATATAAACAATAATAAAAATAAATAAATAAAGGCATCATCACATAAAAACAAATGAGGAAGTAATTTTTTTAATAAAAGAACAACGGGTGGGGCAGTGGTTAAGAATCCGCGTGGCAGTGCAGGGAAAACAGGTTTGAGCCTTGGTCCGGGAAGATCCCACATGCTGCAGAGCTAGTAAGCCCGTGAGCCCCAACTATTCAGTCAGTGCCTCTGGAGCCTGTGCTATGCAACAAGAGGGGCCACAGCATTGAGAGTCCCACGCACGACGATGAGGAGTGGCCCATGGTAAACGCAACTAGAGAAGGCCCTCACACAGAAACGAAGACCCAACACAGCCAAAAATAAATAAAAAATAAATAAAAATAAATAAATTTAAAAGGAAAACCTATACATTTCCCTTTCTGAAAATGTAGGTTTTCGAGGCAAGAGTAGAGCCTCAGAAAGAATGTCTGCAAACAGAACAATCACTAGTTCACTAAGTACTAATTGTAGGATACTTTTGAAGAATCCCATCACAGCTAGATAATTGGTCCAGAATCAAAAGTAAATACTGGAAGAAAAATGAAATCAACGGTGTACCACAGAGGTGGTAGGCAGACTGGCCTGGACTAAGACATCTTCAGTCATAGATAATAAGGGTGCTGATTTGTAAGCATCATTCTCGTCCCACTGTGGACTTCCTTCTGCGACAGTATAAGGATACCACCAGATCATCTTCAAATCAAGTCATGAAATGTACTTTTATATTTTTAAAAATCAATTCTTGTCCTTAAATTAACTTTTCTTATTAGTTTAGTCATGGTCCCCTATTACTTCTAAAACATTCAATCTTAATTGATTAGAGACAGACTTCAAAAAATAAAAATAAACTGTGATCAAATAGCAGGAACAAACAGTAGTAACTGAAATTACTTCAATCTAAACTGAAGATGATTTCTGTATCTCTGTCTTTTACATTTGTCTCCATTAGGGGAAAAAAATTATATACCTCATAATTAACTTGGCTGGAATGAATCAGACTGCATTTGTAAAAGTTTCATAAGACCAATGAGCTGTGCTAAAGAGTACCACTATCCACCTGAGCAGAAATTACTATCCATAAGTTTCTTTACATAACTAACAAAACAAAAATTGAAACAAAAGAAGAACTACTAGAAAAATATTAGAGATTCATTTTTTAAGTCAGGAATTTGCCTTTAGTCAGTAATTTGCCTCATACATTATTATTTTCCCTGTGGAAACCCAATTATTATCCTGAAAACAAGACCACTATAGAAAGCAAATGCCTCGTGACAAAAGAAATAAAAGGCAGGTTGATACATTATTAAAATAACTCACACGCCATACCCTGAGGAGTAAGGAAGCCATGGCAGAGCAGGCCATGTTATTCTTTGTTGAATAATAAAAATGCATTGAATGCCAGCAACACAGAAGCCCAAAGGAATAGCACTACCTTTCTGTTATTACCAACAACTAAAATCTGCATAACACTTCAGGCTCACAATTCACAGAGCGTTTTCTACACCTTATCTTAGGTGATTCTGTGACGCTGCCATTATTACCTCCATCTCACAGACAAACGAAGGCTCAGAAGACGTAAGTGATTTGCCCAGGTATCCTGGCAATTAATGCTACTTCTGTTCACTCTAGACCCCCACCCAGAAAGCTCAGAACATACCCTACTGAACTGTTCAATTCTCCTTAACTACAGATACACCGAGTTCAAGTTCACCAAAATGCTTTATCTGATTTGCTTCAATAGAATTGATGCAGAGGGAGGAAACAGATGAAACAACATTACTAACTATTAAAGTTGAACAACGGGTACAGTGGGATTGATTATACCCTTTCCACTTCTATACATCTGAAATTTTCCATAATACAAAAATGTAATTAAAAAATAATCTCTTTGCTCCCAACATAAGCTCTGCCACTTCCAACTTCCTATTGAGCACACCTGGGTGTGAGGAAAACACCACAGCAGAGAAGTTTCTCAGTCTGAGGCACCGAAGAGAGTGCTGCACTGGGAATCAGGAAGCTTCAGTCTTCACTCTGCTTTATCTAACTGTGAGACTCACTGGTCCCTCAAGCTCCTCTGGGCCCCGAACTTCCACATCTGTTCCTTCCAGGGTTACGATTCTGATTTCACCTTTCTACTAGTTCCTTCAACTCAACACACAAAACCAAAATCGTCTTTTCTCTATTCTAAACCCCTAAGACCTGCTCTTCCTCCTGACTTCTGTATTCCTGCTGTCCCATTCTGCCAGCCATCCAACCACAAATACCTCAGCATCATCTCTGACTTAAGACACAGAACTGACTGTTCCTTCCCCTCCTACCTAATCAGTCACCACATCTCTCTGTTCAACCTCCAAAGTATCTCTTGACTCCACCACCTCCTTTCATTCCCAAGCACACTAACTCAGGCACTCATCATCCCTCACCTGGAGTAGTACCATGAACCCGACTGAAAACCCTGTCTCTAGTTTCTCCTCACTCACAATCCATCATATGCATTCTCCAAAACCCAGTCATAACCTCCCAAGAGCCTCACTGTCCACTATGTTCCTTCATGTAACCCAGGGTCCGGGTAATTTGGATACTCAGTTTCCAGACATCCACCTCATTTCCAACACCACCCCTGAGTCTTTGCTCAAGCTACCGTTCCCTCCAGAATGCCCTCTTCTTGCCATTGCGCCTCAATTTCACAGTGGTGCAATTTAAATGCCACCTCCTCAGGTGAAGTGTTCTCTTACATCCCCAAGGGGGCAGTATCACTCCCTCCACTGAACCCCTAAGCACCTTGTCTGAACCCCTCTTACAGCGCCCTTCAAATTCCTATTAGTCCTTTCTCGTTTTGGTGCCCCTACTCTACTAGATGATTCGCTCCTTGTCAGAGGAAATGATGCTTTATTCATCTTTGTACCCTTCAGAACAGAGCTTCTCAAAGACTGTGCCATGGCACTGTGGTATGCCATGAATGAGCTAAAGAGGTTCTAGTCAGTCATCCCCTCAGCCCTCCACAAAGGGACTTCAGCAGCCGAAGTGCCACAACTCAAGCCTCAAGCAGCCTCAAGCAGCCTCCTCCTTCAGCCAAGTATACGCCACGATGACTTGAGAAGCACTAAGAGGACGCAACACGTGGTACACAATGGATGCGCATTAAACATGTGCTGAGCTGAACCTTGGAATAACTCACCCGTTCCCCTTCAACCACTATGTTCTCAAGAAAACTTACCATCCAGACTAGACTCTCTGAACATTCTCCCCGAACATGTTCTGATCATCTTTTTAATAATCACCTGTTTATTAGCTGGTTATACTTGCCTTACCACCCAAAGCCCACATCGATAGTTTACTGATTAAAACAGCAAAGAATATGAACAAACAATTCACCATGAAGAGACTCAAAGAGAAAAATTCAACATTATAGAACAAAGAAGTACAAATGCCTCTTTACACTATTAAATAAGCAAAAACTTTTAAGGGAAAAATATATTTATATCCAGTTATGGTGAAACAGGTACATCTGTATATCTGTTCGTAGTACAAACTGGTATAACATTCTTGAAAAACAGTATGGCGATATATATCAAAAGCCATAAACACATTCATACCATTTAACACAATAAAGCATTCAAAAATTTATCCTAGAGATATAATTAGCCAGAAAAAAAATACAATAATATCTACAATAACATATATTAAAGTATTAACTGAAAACCAGCCAGCAACATAAATATCTAACATCAAAAGATTTAAGTAATTTATTGACGGCATGACTTGATGACGTATTTTGCAGCCTCTCAAAGTGTAATCATGTCAATTAAAATTGTGACAACTATAACATGGAAATCTTTCATAATCTAATAAGTAGAAAAAATTCAAATTATATGCATTATAATTAAAAATGAGTACAATAATATATGTGTGTGCGCTGCTTAACTCATCTCCTCCAAATTAAAAAAAAAATTGAAAAGGGATGACTTATTTTACATAGTAAGGAATTATAGCTAACATCCAGGAGTAATATTTAGGTTTCCTTCAAATTGATATTCAATACAGTCTTTTTAATCATCTGAGCAGTTTATACTGATCGTGGGCTCATTAATTGCTAACTTACATAGTTTTTTTTTAAAATAAGAATGTTTATTTGAATACAATTATCTTATCCCTTAAAGAAGCTGGAAAGAAGATTAAATAACCCAGAAGACACATTTGGAAACTGTAAAGAAGTATAAGAAAGAGAGTCACTGGCAGAAGAGAAGAGCAGATCTCTTGCAAAGCTGCATTCCACGTACCCTGCCTGGGTCAGACATAGTTCATCTTGAGCCGAAGATCCAGTAGAGACCCATCTGCCCAAAATGCCTTTCTCCAACTGAGAAAGAAATGCTAAGACGTATAAGAACGTTCGCTATTGTCTACAGCTAATTGAATCAGAAATCTTTAATACCATTTCTAGTCCTGAAATTCTATTATTCTACATAAAACACCTTTAAAAACAAATATATATTATAATTTCACACCCATTAGGATGGCTACTATAAAAAAAATAGAAAATAACTGTTTGAGAGGGTGTGGAGAAATTGGAACCCTTTTACATTTCTGGTGGACATAAAACGGTGCTACTGCTATGGAATACAATATGGGGATTCCTCAAAAAATTAAACACAGAATTACCATATGATCTAACAATTCTTCTGGGTATTTCCCGAAAGAACTGAAAGTAGGGACTTGAACAGATATGTATACACCCAAGTTCACAGCAACATTATTCACAACAGCCAAAAGGTGGAAGCAACCTGAGTGTCTATCAAAAACTGGATGGATTTTAAAAAATGTGGTATTTACATACAATGGCATAGTATTTAGCCTTAAAAAGGAAGAAAATGCTGCCACATGCTACAATATGGATGAACCTTGAAGACATGCTAAGTGAAATTAGCCAGTCACAAAATGACAAATATTGTATCAGTGCACTTATATGAGGTACCTATGGTATGAATGGACCCTATTCAAATTCTTAGAAACAGAAAGTAGAATGATGTTTGCCAGGTGCTTGAGGGAGAGGGGGATGGAGGGTTAGTGTTTAATGAGTACAGACTTCAATTTGGGAAGATGATGAAGTTCTGGAGATGGATGTTGGTGATGGTTGTACAACAATGTGAATGCACTTAATGACACTGAACATTGTATGCTAAAATGATTAAAATGGTAAATTTTATGTTATGTATATTTTAACAATACTCAAAAAAAAAACCCACAGGTATGCAAGCCATAATACCCTCCTAACCCTCCTTAAAAGGAATGAGGCCCATGTCCTAATCCTGATGCAAACTTAAGGAATGCTCACTGCCAATTTCCCCATCTTCCCTGCCCAGGAAGGAGAACCACGAGCTGGCAGGGCAGAGCCAGAGCCAGAGGTGGGAAGTTGGTCCTGACGTTAGTCCCACTGAAGAAACTCAGAAGAGCCACAACAGAGGGTAAGGCCCAAGAAGACGGACAGAGGCAGGCTAGGGAAGAGAAGACAAAGGCAGAAGGAAGGAAATCCCTGAGAACATGGGCAGCTGATGACACTGGGAAGGGACACCACATCTGTGAGGGAAAGGAGGATCAGACAACAGGGGAAATCAGAGAAGGGAACTGCCCCAAGGTAAGGAAACAGAGTAGTAGGAGAAGAAAGAAGAATTGTAAGCAAGAAGGAGATTCATTCAAGAAGAGACTCTTCTCAAGTACCAGCAGGAAAATGACTTCGTGCCACTGAGGTGGCCATTTGTATCCAAAGAAACCGAGAAAGTTGGTGAAGCCTATAAAAAGGTAGGAAGAAAAATTCTTTTCTGTGTAAGAATACTAATATACCCCCATGCACAGAGAACTGTGTACTGCCATTGTTTTCCTTTGTTTTTGTCTTTTTTTCTCCCACAAGAAGAGAACACTTACTTGTTTAGGAATAATTTCAATCAGGGCCTACCTTTTTTATTTGTACCAAACACTAGTACGCCATGAATGAGCTAAAGCGTTTTAATGGCACAGGTGTAAGAGTATAGGCTTGAAGCCAGCTCTGCCTGAATCTGAATCCCGGCATTGTGACCTGAGGCAATCTGCTTAAAAATCTGCTTTAATTTCCAAATCTGCAAAGTGGGAATAATAACAGTGCTACACTTCAAGGCATTACTGCAAGAATTAAATAGGGCAAAATATGAAAGCACTCAGAACAGTGTCTGGCCCACACTAATCACTATTAACGTATTAGCTTCCTATTATACTCCAGACCTAGAACATGAGTTCCAGGAGAGCTGAGATTTTGTCTGTTTTGTTCCCTGTTGAAGCCTCAGGTACCTCGCATAATTCTTTGTTGAATAATAAAAATGTGTTCAATGCCAGCAACACAGAAGCCCAAAGGAATAGCACTACCTTTCTGTTATTACCAACAACTAAAATCTGCATAACACTTCAGGCTCACAGTTCACACAGCGTTTTCTACACCTTATCTCAGGTGATTCTGTGACACTGCCATTATTACCTCCGTCTCACAGACAAACGAAGGCTCAGAAGACGTAAATGATTTGCCCAGGAATCCTGGCAATTAATGCTACTTCTGTTCACTCTAGACCCCCACCCAGAAAGCTCAGAACATACCCTACTGAACTGTTCAATTCTCCTTAACTACAGATACACAGAGTTCAAGTTCACCAAAACACTTTATCCGATTTGCTTCAATAGAATTCATGGAGAGGGAGGAAACAGATGAAACAACATTACTAACTATTAAAGTTGAACAACGGGTACAGTGGGATTGATTATACCTTTTCCAATTCTATACATCTGAAATTGTCCATAATAAAAAATGTAATTGAAAGATAAGCTCTTCACTCCCAACATAAGCTCTGCCACCTCCAACATCCTATTGAGCACACCTGGGTGCGAGGAAAACACCACAGCAGAGAAGTTTCTCAGTCTGAGGCACTGAAGAGAGTGCTGCACTGGGAATCAGGAAGCTTAAGTCTTCACTCTGCTTTATCTAACTGTGAGACTCACTGGTCCCTCAAGCTCCTCTGGGCCCCGAACTTCCTCATCTGTTCCTTCCAGGGTTAAGATTCTGATTTCACCTTTCTACTAGTTCCTTAAACTCAACACACAAAACCAAAATCGTCTTTTCTCTATTCTAAACCCCTAAGACCTGCTCTTCCTCCTGACTTCTGTATTCCTGCTGTCCCATTCTGCCAGCCATCCAACCACAAATACCTCAGCATCATCTCTGACTTAAGACACAGAACTGACTGTTCCTTCCCCTCCTACCTACTCAGTCACCACATCTCTCTGTTCAACCTCCAAAGTATCTCTTGACTCCACCACCTCCTTTCATTCCCAAGCACACCAACTCAGGCACTCATCATCCCTCACCTGGAGTAGTACCATGAACCCGACTGAAAACCCTGTCTCTAGTTTCTCCTCACTCACAATCCATCATATGCATTCTCCAAAACCCAGTCATGACCTCTCAACAGCCTCACTGTCCACTATGTTCTTTCATGTAACCCAGGGTCCGGGTGAGTTGGATACTCAGTTTCCGGACATCCACCTCATTTCCAACGCCACCCCTCAGCCTTTGCTCAAGCTACCCTTCCCTCCAGAATGCCCTCTTCTTGCCCTGGCACCTCAATTTCACAGTGGTGCAATTTAAATGCCACCTCCTCAGTTGAAGTGTTCCCTTACATCCCCAAGGGGGCAGTATCGCTCCCTCCACTGAACCCCTAAGCACCTTGTCTGAACCCCTCTTACAGCACCCTTCAAATTCCTATTAGTCCTTTCTTGTTTTGGTGCCCCTACTCTCTCTACTAGATGATTCGCTCCTTGTCAGAGGAAATGATGCTTTATTCATCTTTGTATCCTTCAGAACAGAGCTTCTCAAAGACTGTGCCGTGGCACTGTGGTATGCCCTGAATGAGCTAAAGAGGTTCTAGTCAGTCATCCCCTCAGCCCTCCACAAAGAGACTTCAGCAGCCAAAGTCCCACAAGTCAAGCCTCAAGCAGCCTCAAGCAGCCTCCTCCTTCAGCCAAGTATACGCCACGATGACTTGAGAAGCACTAAGAGGATGCAACACGTGGTACACAATGGATGCACACTAAACATGTGCTGAGCTGAACCTTGGAATAACTCACCCGTTCCCCTTCAACCACTATGTTCTCAAGAAAACTTACCATCCAGACTAGACTCTCTGAACATTCTCCCCAAACATGTTCTGATCATCTTTTTAATAATCACCTGTTTATTAGCTGGTTATACTTGCCTTACCATCCAAAGTCCACATCGATGGTTTACTGATTAAACTAGCAAAGGATATGAACGAACAATTCACCATGAAGAGACTCAAAGAGAAAAATTCAACATTATAGAACAAAGAAGTACAAATACCACTTTACACTATTAAATAAGCAAAATCTTTTAAGGAAAAAATGTATTTATATCCAGTTATGGTGAAACAGGTACATCTGTATATCTGTTCGTAGTACAAACTGGTATAACATTCTTGAAAAACAGTATGGCGATATATATCAAAAGCCATAAAAACATTCATACCACTTAACACAATAATGCATTCAAAAATTTATCCTAGAGATATAATTAGCCAGAAAAAAAATACAATAATATCTACAATAACGTAGATCAAAGTATTAACTGAAAACCAGCCAGCAACATAAATATCTAACATCAAAAGATTTAAGTAAATTATTGACGGCATGACTTGATGACGTATTTTGCAGCCTCTCAAAGTGTAATCATGTCAATTAAAATTGTGACAACTATAACATGGAAATGTTTCATAATCTAATAAGTAGAAAAAATTCATATTATATGCATTATAATTAAAAATGAGTACAATAATATGTGTGTGTGTGTGTATATATAGATATATATAGATATACATCTAAATATATATATTAACAGAATGCCAAAAAGAAAATCAACTGTTTTAGGGGTAGTAACCCAAATATTTAACAATTTACTTAATAACAATGCTTAAATTATTATATAATTTAAGAGAGAAAGTTCTACCATACTGAGGAAACTTAGGGGTCCCAGGATGCAAACTCGATATAGTCTCAGGAAGAGGTCCACACCTCTCTTTTACTGCTCACTTTGGCCTTAACTGAGAATGCTCATGTACTTCTTATCACAATGACCTATGACAACCCAGACCCCAGGTTTCCAAGGACCAAGAAACCAGCTCAACCAGCCTTCTGATCATCCCCATGAACTTGTGGGGGATGAATCCTGCAAACTTCCCTAACTCAAGAAACAAAGAACCCCTACAACAATGTTTTACTTTAGCAACCAATAAGTAGCCGAGCCTAAGTTTAATTATAAACCCTAAAAGTATATAGCATTGTCTCATTATAGTGTCTGGGACTAGCATTAAAAATATATCAAAGAATAATTTTAGCACTGATGCCCCACAAGGACAATATTAAAACTGTCTTCTAATTGTTTTCTCTGCATTACTACCATTTTCTTAGTTTAATACTGAATGGCCAAGATACTATAATGGACCAAGAAGATTAATTACTGTGAAATAATAAATACTCAAGACTAAAATGTCATTCTTAGGGCATTTCAGCAGTAAACAAATAATCTAAAGGACTAATACAACCATTAGGAAAAACGTTTAACCTTCTGTTTCCATTGATATGTTCCTGGTATCCAGATCCTCAAAAATACGGATATATAGTCATTCATGACAACACACACATAGTACATAACAGGAAAACAAACAATTTCATACTTAACCCGTTCATCAGAGCACTGGGTGATCAACACTCAAGAATGTGGACACAAAAACTGAAGGACCTCTGAAGATCCAATCATATGCAGATAGATTGAATCCCTGTGCAGTTACTCATTCAAAACAGAAGTGGAAGATTAACCTACCCTCACTTCTCTTCAAACAAACTGACAAAGCATCAGGCAGTCTGTTTGGAGTAGCTTCACCATCATCCAGTCGGCTCCAGAAGTAACCAATTCAGCCAGGTCACCACTGCTGCACCAGGGCCCTACTTCCTCCACCTTGTCCCACCTCATCTTGCTGACCAGACACCCTCCTCTAGGTTAAGTCCCTTTTGTCTTTTCCTCAGGCATTACCAAGTCCTTGCTTTGTAAAGAAGGCTCTCCCAGACCTTACTCACCTGCAGTTCACTGCACTGGCTATCACCCAAAGAGCCCATCAGAGCTCTTTATAATTTCTGAAAGAGAGAGAAGGAACCTTTTAATACATACTAGAAAACACCACTGCTGATGTATCAGTTCTGAAGCATTTGTATCCAGTGGTCACAGCATATGGTCCTTTGGTCCACAGTACTGCAGTAAAATGTAGCATAACCAGCCAGGACCGAGAGTCGTGAGTTAAGGGTCCAGAGATAAAAGTTTGCTTTAATGTTGCTACTAATCAGCTGTGTGACCTTGGGAAAGTCACTTGACTTCTCCAGGCCTCAATTTCCTCATCTGGAAAATAAGACAGACTAGATAGAAGCTATAGTAAGTATACTGTGCATCTCATCATAAAATTCCACAGATGATAATTACCAACATTACTCCCAGCCCTAAGGTTACATGAATTCAATTTCCAAATATTTATTTCCTTACAAGATCAACAAATCAAAACTTTACCAACCTTTCAATGCAATTAACTGTTTGAGTGTTTCACTAACAATTCAATTACAGTTATCTTAAACTAATGGAAGTTTAAGATTATCAATATTAATTAACATCAGAGGAAATAAGGGTGGAATACCTGCCTAACATCTAAGCGGGTTCAGTGGCCATGCCTTCCATGACTTCTCCCTCTGCTTTCACTACTGCCCGCGCACCGAGTCAAGAGAGGTCTTCCAAACACCAAGTAACACCAACTGCTTTCTACGGTCAGATTAGGGGGACATGGCTAACGATGGAGGAAGGAGAGCAGAGGCTTTTTATCTTTTTTCCTATATACACTTAGCACTGCTTGGATTTGTTTTCCATAACATGCATCAGTTTTACATAAAAATAAATAGTTTTTTAAACTATATTAGTTACACATATTGCCTATTGAAAGGAAGCTCGCCTCACAGGAATATTTTCACCACCAGGAGAATATCGACAGAAGAAAGCAAAAAGGCAAATTCAGATGTTCTGAGAACACCTAAAATATGGCACAGAAATAACAAAAATCACAAACATTCACACGTCACAATGGTTTACTCAAAAAAATGTGCCTGCATTCTTTGAAGAACCTAATGATGAATCAGGGTTTCTGGGGGTCAAAACAAGTTGAACACACAAATTCTGGCTTTACCAGACAACCTCCTGCCCTTGGAGAAACTGACCCCGTACAATTTACACCGGTAAACAAGTTGGTATGACTCTCTAGTAGTATGCTGAAAAACGTTCAATTTGCTTTAGACAATTGGTAGCTTTTAAAATAAAGATAGATGCGTATATAAATATATATGCACACACACACATATAGACAGATAAATTAAAAATCTCCATGTTATGTCTACTATTTATTCTTGAACGAGGAATATGAACCTTACTGAATTCAGGAAGGCTCAGAAGCATAATCCCAGCCACCGGTGAAGTGACAGACCACTACGCTTTACGCGGCTCCGAGCCAGGGCTACCGACGTCACCCTGACTCCAGCCAGCAATCCGAATGGACTACAAGCTGCTGCGGCCACACCCTCCACACATATCATACTTCTCTCCTAGAAAACAACTCAAACTATTATTTAGAAATCAAATTATATTGGCACGTATACTTATCTAAGTTGATGGAAATAAACGGCCATAACACTTCGTTTATAATTTTTAAGTAGCTCCTCCCCATCTCTTGTTTATCGACAAGTTGATAAACTTGGCCCCAAATCTACTATGCATTTAAAACTGTTAAGCATTTAAAACAACAGGCAAAGGACCTTACTTCTTGTGCTGGGCCTGTATTTAGAATCTTAAACAGAGTCTGACAGATAATTATAGACTAATTTGCATTTAATATCAATACCATGCCTACTTCTTAAACAGAGGACAAAAGTGCATGTGTAAGATCTGGTCTACTTAGTTGTAGGTCCCTCTGCAATATTCTTAGCCTTTCATGAATATGCTCTATATTTTTAAACTACACAAGGTCCTCTGCAAGTAGAAATGATTTCCCCTGTTATTTTGGCATCACTCCCTGCTCCAGTAAAACACTGGACTGTCCATAAATGTATACAGACTTTAAAACAATGTAGATTGAATACTTATGGTATTAGAAATGAAACTTCTTGCTAACAACTGCAAAAATCAAGCACACCAGCTGATAGAGAGGCACTTACTGACTCCCCAAAACTCCCGCCTTACCTAAAAATAGTGTCCCAGCTTCCCAGCCAAAAGGACAGACCAAAAAAGCTATGTCTTCATTCAACTCAAAGACACAGACCCTCGCTTCACCACAAACTTCAGTACTATGGCATTTCCCATTTTAGAATGCTTCGTGTGACAACCTGTTCAGTGGCCAACCACCAACGTCACTTTGAAGTCAATACTAACACTTCACATGGTCTACACGTGTGAAAATTGTGGAAAATGTCTTGACACAGCTCAGGCCAAACAACACTAGCCACACAAGATGACCTATTTCTAAATATTCCCTTTTGGATTATAAACAAACATCTCCATAGGCCCAAAAGTAGATCACTGGTTCTTTCCACAAAGTAATATGTATTTAAAAAAAAGATAAAAGGTACAGATTGGGAGGTCTAAGGCATGAATATGCCTCCATCTGTTAGCTGAAAATAAATAAATTTTAAAATCCGTATTTGCTCTGCTAAGAATAAAAATAAAAATATATGTAATACACACAAGCACTTCTGAGTTTCAAACACAAGCAAATGTGGTGTGTGCACTTACAAAAAGATCTTGGTTTATGTCCACCTTCCTCTCCCAAGTTTTTTTTTTTAAGGCAAAAATGTCAATTGTATGCCTCAATCTGGAATAAAATAAAGCACAGCTTACTCTTCTTAAACAGATGTGTGATAGAGATGAAAACTTTGTGAGTGAATTTCAAAATTCAAAGGCTACTCAGATGTGTTAAAGGAAAAACAAAACCCTGCAGTAACCAATCTACAATAACAACTTACATTTTCTCAATAAACCATAGTAAAATATTTTACAGACACACACACTCAACTCGCACTGTAGTATAGTACATCTACAATGACTAAAATAAAAAAATAAAAAGATATATTTTTAAAGTTGAGAAAATTGCTTGTGAAGAATGTAAAATGAGCAACACTGTCCTTCTCACCAGTACAGAATACTGACTGTTCACTGACACTGTATTCATAATGTTCTATAAATCCAAAGCCTTATGAGTTAGATTAAATAAAGCAACACTCTGAATTCACACACTACATGTGACCAGAAGATAATGACAAGCCAGTCTTATCCCTAATAACCTAACCAAAATGCAACACTATCATTTTTATTTCCAAATAATTATGAAGAGAGCCAAGCACTGTTCCATTTTTCAGAAAATAAAAGCAGGATTTGCCTGAAATCATTCTTTCCAATGCAAAGGGTGTACTTTACACGAGTCCCACAAACTGTAGACACACAAAATCCGCATACACAATCACTAACACTCAATGCAGACTAAGTGATGGACACCAAAGCACAGATAAAATTAAGACATTCAATTAAAGTTACACAAGGGAATTTAAATAGGCAAACTATAATTACCCCTGGTGAAGATACTAATCAAGGATGGCTGCAAATAACATTTGGCTCTGGATAAGCTCCAGTAGCTGAAAAGTTTCGTATACTTGACACAGATGTCCTTTCCAAATCTAGCCCTGCCTCTACTCCCATTTGACTGAGTGAGTGATTTGGAAATAAAGATGGCCCCATCAAGTTACTTAGTTGCAGTCTCACCCTCATGACTTGATTAAAATAAAGAAGGAAAAAAGGTAAATCATTTTTAACTGCAGTCTCACCTTACACATCTCACCAGCACTGTAGTTCTTTAGTCATCAATGATTTCATCCAACTCCTGAGATAAACAGAAAAGTAAAATATGTCTAGACAACACCAGTAAAGAGACATGTAGAAAACATTCTATCAGCCTGAAGTGAAAGGGCATATAAATTTCAAATGGAAAAAGTTACCAAAATGGTACAGTATGCAGCTTTGTAAATGAGTCTGTTTGCTTTACTTTAAAACAAAAACATTTCCTCTCTGTGTGAGAAAAGAATAATTATAAAGTGTTCTTAAAATCCAAACATAAAAATGTCATATCTCACTGAGCTTACTTTCAAAAAATCAAATGAAAAAGAAGGAGAAAAAAGAAGAGATGATGGAGAAGAAATCCATTCATACGAGTTTAAGAGAGAGCAAAATTAAGAACAAACTAGCCAGGACGACGCCTTCCTCCCGCCTCCCCCCGCCCAACTCTAGGAATACCACTGTCTCTGGAGTTACACATCTATAAACGATTTGCCTGAAAAGTGTAAGTGGTGAGGGTGAAGGAACAACAATTTTGAGTGCCAAACACAACCTGAGGGTCTCAATCCAAGAAGAATCCTAAGACCCTGATTTCCAACCCTGGCTGGACAATCCTCAGCAAAGGGGAGGGTGCAGAAGGCTCAAATAATTTGGGGGGAGAGCAATCAAAGTTCCTTAGATAAAGCTGCGGTCCCTTAGCTCAAGAAAAGGGAAGTCTTGAAGGAATCTCCAGGAAAGGATCCTCTGTTTTTGTTTTTGTTGATGTGCTTGTGGCCCAATGAGAATTTCCGAGGAGGGGGCGGAGAAAGGGGGTAAAGAAAGTGAAGCTCAGACAACAGCCCTAGGCGGGGGAGGGAGGGGTGCACCCCTGACCCACTTTTCCCCGCGCTCACACTCCGGCCCCCGCCCCACCCCGCGTGGAAGTCCGAGCCCAGAGGGGGCAATCGAGCGGGGCATGGGAGGCCTGCACGCTCCCCACCCCCAGCCGCGACACGGAGGAGGGGAGCGTGCAAGGCGGCTCGACTCCCCCTCCCGGCGTGCCGTGGGCTGGACAAACCTCCCGCAGGCTCGTGGCCGGGGTCTGCGAGGCCCCCTCCACGGCCTGGGCCGAGGGCTCCGAGGCCCCCACCGGAGGGGAAGGGGGCCAGGGAGGCAAAGAAGCTGTAAGCAGCCCCAGCGTCCGGGCCTCGCCTCGTAGAGCCCCGCTTCCCAGGCCCCGCCGCGGGCCGTCTGGGCCCCAGGCCCGCCCCGGGGCCGACCCTCCCGGGACTTGGAGGACCGGAGGGGAGTCCGGTTCTCTCTCTGGAGGGCTCCGGCAGCTCGCGGAGCAATCCCAGCAGCAAAGAAGGGGGAATTCAGGACTTACCTCTCATTACTTTCTACGCCATCTTGGATCCAATATGGCAACGCCCCCACAAAGCATTATGGGTAAGAAAGAACCTTTAAAGTGACCGCTCCCCTCCCTCGGCCTCGGACTCCCGCCTCCCGCCGCCGGCACCGCCCCTCGGGCCGCACCTCCCACCTGGAAAGTTGCCCCGGGCGGCTTGGAGGCCAAGAGGCCCGCAGCCCTGTCCCCACCTCCCCCGTACTGTTTTCCTTTAAAACCGCCCCCCATGTTTAAAAACGTGGCTTTGGGTCTTTCCCGTCGCTCCTGCCCCGGCCTCCCTTCCCCCCACCCTTCGCCTCCACGCCGGTTCCCTGTACCCCGCCGCCCTCCTGTCCTGGCAGACACCCCGCGTCTGCATTTAATCAGCCCGACATTTCTCTGCTGCTGGCAGCAAAGAGCCGCTCATTGATTGATTTATCCGTCTGTTATTGCTCTAGATCTTCGTTGCCCGGAGGCGGGCTTCGTTGCCCGGAGACGGGCTTCGTTGCCCAGAGAGGGGTCGCCATCGGGGCCCTGCAGCTCGGCAGCCCTGCAGACCAACCGGCCCTCTGACTGCAGCATCCGCGTATGGAAAGATGCTTGTGTCCTGCCAAACCGTTCCGGGGCCGTCGGGCTCTGGAACCTGGGCGGACACTGTGTCCCCGAGCCTACCGGCATTGGAGGGCGTTAGGGAGGGGGAGGGGGAGTACTAAGCGAAAAGCAACTTTTACCCCTGTTGACTCTCCCTTCCGCTGTCTCCTCCCCTCGGCCAGTAATGCGATCTGCGACCCTCTAGATGGGGACCCCATCCCTCCCCTAGAAATGTGGTTTGGGGCTCTGCCGAATCCACCCTTTTACAGTCCGGGCTGCTTGCGCACTGGGACTTCCCGAGGCAGGTAACTCGGGGGCACAGATAGCGAGCTCTGGCCGGCGAGCAGAAGCGCGCAAGGGCTCGAGGGAGGAGCCGGGGCCGGAAGGAGGGTGCGCACGCTGCAGTCCACCTGCCGCGTCCCAGCCGGTTGGCGAGCGCCGGCGCCCGGGCGAGCGGAGGACTGCGGGCACAACTCTGGCCCAAGGCTGGTTGGGGGCCGCTTAGGTAGCCTGGCTGTGATGGGGCGCGCTGGAAGTAGGGGCGCCTAGATGCCAGCTGGGGAACCAGGCGAGCGACCCCGCAGTCCACGCCCGCCGCCTGGGCCTCTGCTCCTGCCCGAGGGCTCGCTGCAGGGGAGCTGAGCGCTCTCGCGATACTCGCCGCCCGCTTTCGGTTGCGCGGGCGAGCAGAGCTCCGTCCCGTGCCCTCGCGCGGTGGTCCCCTTGCCTCGGGGCCCGTTGGTCAGTCCGCTGCACTCTCGCCTCCCATTGCCACTGGTCTCTGCTTTGCAGACTTTGGGGGCCTACTCTGGTTGCTTTTTTGTTTCCCCCAAGCAAATTTTGACCAAGAGGTGTCCAAGGGAAAATTCCTCCAGGACACCAAGACTTGCGAAATTGTATTCGGTATAAAATGCTGTTGAAAGGCTCTGAAATTAGAAGAATGCACAGGCATTAAAACCCTCCTTCGGTGCACGGGGAGGGCCTGGGGCCTTCGGGTCCACCCAAGGGTTTTACGATCCACCAGACCCTAGGAGAAGCCTCTCTCGAGGAACCTGGACGGTTGCTGACAGAAGCCCTGCCCCCGGGGAGCTAAAAACTCCACCAGGCAATTGTCCCGGCCAAGTGAGAAGAGTGGGGTGTAGACTCCTTAAGGGATTGGCCCGGGGTCAGCGGTGAGGGAGGGAGCGAGGTGGTGAGTCACTGCAGGCCGGCTGAGAACGCGGCGTGCCAGGAGGGCCCTCACCTGAGTCACCGCTTCTCTGAGCTCCGAGTGAGTTGGGAAACTGGAGCCCGGAGCCAAGTTCTTGGACAATCCAGGCCCCGCCGCCACGCGGGGCCGTGGGCTGGGGGTGGGGAGGCAGCGCTGCTCGCGACCCTCTGCCGCTGCCCGCTGCAAAATGAGGCGCCCTGCCCGTCTGGAAAAGGCTCCAAAATCTCCCCTTTACGCGGTAGCCAGTTCCAGTTTCCAGTCCCTCTTCTGCACCTAGTCAACCCCTCCTATGCACTGACTTATTGGTTGCTTTCTGTTTACCCGGCACCTTAATATGTGTGGTCTGAGTTTCCTGTAATTCAGCATTCAGTAAGCTGAGGGCAAGGACTGTACCTCGCCCATGTTTCTTTAGGAGGTGCTTTTCTTGGCCTTGCATGGGCCTGGACCCAGAGAAGAGCTTGATATATATATGACTGCCTGACCCACCCGTTCGTCCAAGACAACGTGCATCCTGGCCCATCCTAGTGCAAGATGCCACCTGTGGCCTCAGCTAGAAAACCCTCCTAACTCCTTTCGCTGCCTCCACTCTGCCCCCTACTGTCTGCTCTCCATCTGACCAACCCAGTGAGGTCTGTGAAATGTTGTCACGTGAGTCCTCTGCTTAAACCCACGGGAGGTGTCCTCGTCACACTTAGAATAAAACCAAATTCCTAACCATAGCCTACAAGGTCCCATGTGAGGGGGCTCCTCACCATGATCAGGCCTTCAACATTCCCCTGCAGCACTGCAAGCCTCCCTCCAGCCAGATCCTTGACCCCCAGATCTGATGACCATCATCCTTTTAGCGCTCAGGTCTCAGCTCGGATGTCCCCTCCTGGAAGAGAATTTTCATGATCCCCTTCACCAAAGCAGGGCATTCTCTATTCTTTTACCCTGGATTAGGAATGTTCTTGTTTGTCTATTTGTTGATTGTTTATTATCTGCCCCAGCCCCCTTATGGACTATAAGCTCCAGAAGGGCACAGGCCTTGTCTAGCTTGTTCACTCAGGGCCTGGCACATATATAGGCATTCAGTAAAGATTTGTTGAATGAATGACCAAACCTTTATGAGAGCGAGGGGTGGTGTTGAAAGAGTGCAGAAGCATGGAATGAGCAGCTGACGGCCCTGCCCATCATCAGACCACTGGGATTGTACACAGCTAGATGCAGGCAGGTAGGAGTGGAGTTGGGGGGAAACAAACCCCTTGGTCACCATTAATGGTGCTCCATTCTGATTCTGATCGGATGAACCACAGCCCCAAATAATTCCCCACTCACTCCCGCTTCCTTCCCTCACTTTTTTTCTCCCCATCCCCAGCAATGGCCACATCTTATTCTGTCCAGACCTAAGGATCAGCCTTTGGGTCTCTCTTGTTCAACTACACTGCCTGCCCTTCTCTTTTGGTCTCAAGGCTTTGAGTAGTGCCTTTACCCTGAGAAAGGACTCTAAACCTGTAGCTCAAGCCCAGGGCTTTCTCCTGAGCTTCAGACCCTAGTCCAGCAGCTTTTTAGCGTCTCCACATGAAACTCGCATGGACGTCGCAAGCTCAACATGTCCAGAGGTGAGTTCTTGAGTTCCCCCGACAAACGTGCTCCACCATGGTCTTCCCTAGCTCCATCTCTTAATTGCTCAGGCCACAGTCACTCCTGTCTTTCTCTCAAACTCCATCTTCAATCCATCTACAAATCCTGCTTTGCCTTCAAATTGTATCTAGCAACCGACATCTCTTATCACCTGCATTGTTGCCACTCTGGTCCCATGCACTTTTATCTCCTTCCTTTGCCCCCATTCAGTGTATTCCCAACGTAGCCACCACACTGGTCTCGATAAAGTGCAGATCGAATCCTAGCTCTCCTCCGCTCACACCCATCTGATTTCTTCTCATCTCATTCAGAGGATAAATCTAGAGTCCCACACGATTTGCCTCTGACTTGTTTGACCTCATCTCCTGCCTCTCTCCGCTGGCTCTGTTTCAGCCATAATGGGCTCCTTTTTGAGTGTTCCCTCTTCCAGTCACACCGTCTCCCCTATATTCACATGGCTCACGCCTCTGCTTCCTTCAAGCTTTGCTCAGCCCCGTGAGTCCATCTCTCGCCAGTCTATTTAAATTTTCAATACTCCCCCCTCCCAGACACTCTATTTCTTTCCTGTATTTTTCCCATAGCATTTATCACCTCCTAAGGTAATAAATAATTTGTTATTCAGTTTCTTGTCTGTATCTTTCCACGTGAAGAATCAGTTTGCTGGTCACCAAAGACTTGTGTTTGTTACTGGGAACTACATTTCCCAGCCATGCCCTTGCCTTTGGGGCCATGTGACTAGTTCTTGCCAATAGACGTGAAGCAGAAGTGTGACTCTGAATGAGGAGGGCAGATCTGCATGACCAAAAATACATGCAAGGACTCTCAGCTGAGCAGACAACAGACCTTAATTATGTTAACCTGCTGAGAAGTTGTGATCTGTTTGTTACAGCATTTAGCACCTCAATCACTGTACCTTGGGTACAGTGGCCCACTAGAACAGAAGCTCAGTGAGGGCAAGGGCTTGTGTAGCTTTTGTTCATTTGTTTCTCCTCAGTGCCCAGGACAGAGCTTGGCATATAGTGGGTACCTAATAAATATTTGTTGAGTGAATGAATTAGTTTCCTTTTTCCACGACCAGTCATGAAAATAAGTGAATGGTTGGCAAGGAAAGGACAATGTGAAAGAAATTTTTTGTTTGTTTGTTTGTTAAACAAGTAGTAACTCTGGATTTCTACAGAAGCACTGGCTACAGGTCTTGGTCAAACTAAATGGAGCTTCCTTTAATTCTGTCCTCCCTGCTTCATCTTTCTCTTTTCTTCTTCCCACTTTTCTGCCTTCTCCATCTCTATCCCTCTAGGTCCTCTTTCTCTCTCCCCTTCTTCTTCCACTCCTTTTTCGTCCATGGATTTTCTTCTGTTTTTATTCCCACTTAATCTAAAAAAAATTCACTGCCTGTTAATGTGAGCTACTGTGAGTACTCAGCCAGGATATCTACTCCAGGTTACTTAAAATAGAGATGTGGGAAATAACGTGGTTTAAAAAATAAAGAAATATTAAATCCATGGACTCCTACTCTCCTTCTACCTTTAAGGCCCACTTCATTTCTTTTTGAAATCCAGAAAAGAAGTGATGGTGGTCCAGATAATTCAGACTAACCCTCCCACTAAGGACTACTAAAACAAAATAGACAATGTATTCCTCAAAACATCTGCTTGGAAACATCTGGTGGGTTAATAAGAGTGAAAACTATCAGGGGTAGACAGAACAGGGAGGTGATTCTAAGGTTTGGGGTCCTTGTGCACTAAGGTCCTTTGCTTTTTTTTTTTTTTTTTTTTTTTTTTTTTTTTGCAGTACGCGGGCCTCTCACTGCTGTGGCCTCTCCCGTTGCGGAGCACAGGCTCCGGACGCGCAGGCTCAGCGACCATGGCTCATGGGCCCAGCTGCTCCGCGGCATGTGGGATCTTCCCGGACCGGGGCATGAACCCGCATCCCCTGCATCGGCAAGTGGACTCTCAACCGCTCTGCCACCAGGGAAGCCCTGGCAGGTGGATTCTTAACCATTGTGCCACCAGGGAAGTCCGTATAATTTTTTTAAATAGGTAAAAAACATGAATAACAAAAACAGCACTGTAGCATTAGAATTGACTTGAACAGTTAGAGGTGCTTAAATACAATTTTGTTACTTTCCTTTTATTTTTGTGACCTTAAGCTTAAAGTATGTTATTGAAATGCCATGTAGATGAAGATTTTTCAAATGTATGAAAACGTAATAGGATTTCCATAGCCAGTTTTTCCATATTTTAATTTTTCTTTTTATTTATTTTTAAACTTGTTTCCCATATTTTAATTTTGTATGAAGTTATTTTTAACTACAATTCCATTTTCTACAATAATCAAGGATATAACTCCTTTGGTCCAAAGTAAATAGGTGAAGATTAGTATTTTTCACTTATAGGCAGGATATCTAATTTATTTTACTGTGACCTCAATTTTTAAAAAAATACCAAAAGAAGGGCAGATTGATTAGAGATCTTGCAATAACAACTCCCAATTACGGCTTCCCTGGTGGCGCAGTGGTTGAGAGTCCGCCTGCCGATGCAGGGGACACGGGTTCGTGCCCCAGTCCGGGAAGATCCCACATGCCGTGGAGTGGCTAGGTCCGTGAGCCATGGCCACTGAGCCTGCGTGTCCGGAGCCTGTGCTCCACAACAGGGGAGGCCACAACAGTGAGAGGCCCTCGTACCGGAAAAAAAACAAAAAACCATCTTGGGAATTTCCCGGTGCTCCAGTGGTTAGGACTCCATGCTCTCACTGCTGCAGGCCTGGGTTCAATCCCTGGTCAGGGAACTAAGATCCCACAAGCCACACGGTGCAGCCAAAAAATTAAAAATTATAAAAAATGAAGGTTAAAAAAATATCCATCTTGCTGGAATATTTTCAGAATTCAAATAATGACAACTATTGTGATTTGATTTCCATTTTAGAAAGTTAGCTCTTTAAATCAACTCACAGGGTAGAGTGAATCAGAAAGGGAGGAGATTAAGGAGACAAGTTAAGAGGTCGTAGTTTTAGTTAAGAATGAAAACTACCTCAAATACGATAGCAGCATTAAAAAATAAGGATGGTGCAGATTCAAAAGTTGTGGGCAGCGTGAGTTGAGGGAAGGGGAGAAGTTAGGGCAGAGGACACAGAGAAGCAGCCCCTGGGGGCAGCTACCACTTAAATGGGATCCTCTGCACGGGTTTTGTCTGCAGGTTGGTTTGTGCCCAGGCCCCAGTGTAACCAGACCGGTTGGTCACAAGTACCCCAGTATCTACTGCCTTGGAGCCTGTATTCATCTGCCCAGGCTGCCGTAACAAAATACCACAGGCTGGGTGGCTTAAACAACACATACTCACTTCTCACAGTTCTGGAGGCTGAGAACTCCAAGATCAAGGTGCCGGCAGACTGGGTTGCTGGTGAAGGCCCTCTTCCTGGCTTGCAATGACTGCCTTCTTACTGTGTCATCACATGACAGAAAGAGACTGGGAGTTCCCTGGTGGCCTAGTGGTTAGGATTCCCGGCTTTCACTACCGTGGCCCGGGTTCAGTCCCTGGTTGGGGAACTGGGATCCTGCAAGCCTCATGGTGTGGCCAAAAAGAAAAATAAATGAGAGAGACTGATATCTCTATTTCTGTTCTTATAAAGCCACTAATCCCATCTGGAGGGGCCCACCCTTATGACCTTATCTAACCCTAATTATCTCTCAAAAGCCCCATCTCCAAATATAGTCACATTGGAAGTTGGGCTTCAAAGTATGAATGGGGGAGGGGGACATGTGTCCATAGCACAATGTAAAGTCCATGGAAGGAGTGGGCCTCTTTTCTGAGTGACTGTGTGTCTGTGTGTATTAGATTGGATTTTTTGCCTTTTGTCTGCTATCTTCTTTCCTTCTTCCTTCCTTTATAATTATACTACACCTGATTTTGTTTTGGGCATTCAGTTTGGCAATATTTAGTAAATTTTCAACTGTGGCCCAGCTATTTCACTTCTCTGAGTGTCCATGTAAAGGAAAAACATACTCCTGTGTGTTTCCTCTGCTCTCAGTATTCTACTAAAATGCTGATTCACTTTTTAAAAATTAATTAATTAATTAATTATTTTTTTAAATTTTATTTTTGGCTGCATTGGGTCATCATTAGCTATATGCTGGCTTTCTCTAGTTGTGGCAAGCATGGGCTACTCTTCATTGTGGTGCACAGACTTCTCCTTGCAGTGGCTTCTCTTGTTGTGGAGAATAGGCTCTAGGTGCACAGGCTTCAGTAATTGTGGCATGCGGGCTCCGTCGTTGTGGTGCACGGGATTAGTTGCTCCATGGCATGTGGGATCTTCCCAGACCAGGGCTCAAACTCGTGTCCCCTACATTGGCAGGCAGTTTTTTATTTATTATTTATTTATTTATTTATTTATTTATTTATTTTTTTCGGTACGCAGGCCTCTCACTGTTGTGGCCTCTCCCGTCGTGGAGCACAGGCTCTGGACACGCAGGCTCAGCGGCCATGGCTCACGGGCACAGCCACTCGGTGGCATGTGGGATCTTCCCGTCCTGGGGCAGGAAACCGTGTCCCCTGCATTGGCAGGTGGACTCCCAACCACTGCGACACCAGCAAAGCCCTGGCAGGCGGTTTTTAACCACTGTGCCACCAGGGAAGTCCCTGATTCACTTCTTTTTCCCAATTCACTTTTAATTAATTTATTTATTTATTTATTTATTTTTGGCTGCATTGGGTCTTTGTTGCTGCATGCCACTTTCTCTAGTTGTGGTGAGCAGGGGCTACTCTTCATTGCAGTGCGCAGGCTTCTCACTGTGGTGGCTTCTCTAGTTGCAGAGCACGGGCTCCAGACACGCGGGCTTCAGTAGTAGTGGCACACGGGCTTGCTAGTTGCGGCCTACGGGCTCTAGATCACAGGCTCAGTACTTGTGTCACACAGGCTTAGTTGCTCCACGGCATGTGGGATCTTCTCAGACCAGGTTTCAAACTCATGTCCCCTGCATTGGCACGCAGATTCTTAACCACTGGGCCACCAGGGAAGTCCCTCCTGATTCACTTTTGACACTAGATGTGTGTGGGTTTTCCACACATCAGGCAGGAGTTGTTAAATAAATTATAGTGTATCTATACTATAAACTGGTATTCAGCCAAAAATAAAGTAGAGCTGTATCCAGTGAGGTGCAAATATATCTATGACCACATCGTTTACCCAAAAAAGCAAGTTCCTATATAAAATGTAGAGTCTGGTTTTATTTTACTTTTTTAATATTTCTTTATTTATTTGGTGGCACTGGGTCTTAGTTTCTGCCAGCAGGCTCCTTAGTTATGGCTCACTGGCTCCTTAGTTGTGGCATGTGAACTATTAATTGGGGCTGTAGACAGAGAATCAGTAGGCCTTTGCATCTGCCCTGGGGTGCACCGAGGTTGCGAGCCCAGGTGACTGATGGGGGTGCCGGGCGTGGGCTGGGGGACAGGCGGTGTTTGTATTAGATCCATCAAGCTGGAACTAACCCTCCATCCAAGAGGAGAAGCCCAGCAGGTACTGGGGCCTCCGCTGGTTTTGTGTTCTCTCCCTTCAGAAGAAGAGCTGTTCGTCTGCGTACCACACAAAAAAAGGAGAGATGTGTGTAATCCTGGGGAAACCTGGGGTATTCCCGTGTCACAGCTGCTGGGTGACCTGTGTCACCTGAGCTGCGGTCTTTGTGTGGCTCCAGCAGCTGCTGGGCCTCGGGCAGGATGTGCTGGCACCACCCCCCGGGAGACAGCCACTCCGGGTCAGGGGTGCACAGGAGTGATGAGAGGAGAGACCAGCCCTCCCTCTGCATGTCGCCTCCTGCCGCCCTTCCCAGATCCCCTTTCCTCCTCCTCGCCCCGGGCCCCTGCCCTAACCCCTCCCCTCTAACATGTTTGACTGGTGCTTACTTTTTTCCCACCCAAGAATGTGGCATCACCCCAGAAAGTGAGAACCTGACCTTGTCATCGTCAGGAGCTGTTTACCAGTCGTCCTGCACAGGGACGCCTCTCTCCTCCACAATTTCCTCCCCAGAAGGTACATGATGGTGGATGGGAACAACTGCAGGTCCTTCCCCGTCAGCTGAGTCTGTAGTGCTTCAAATATTTCCTCGCAGATGGACTGGGGAGCAGCAAATTAATACGTAAGCGGCAGACAAAATAGGACCCGGCTTGAGAGGAAGTGAGACTCACTCCCTTGCAAAGAGAGGGCGGTCTAGCGGCTGAGCTGGGGGAGAAGCAGGTATCTCACTCCCAGTCCTGCTGTCGTAAGGTTATCTTTAACAATATGACAGGGAAAAGCAAATCCCTCATCCCTGAGGTTGAGTTTGGAGCTCTAAAACATAAAGGAGCCAAACCTCGGAAAACCTTCCATCTAAACCCTATTTGGTGAGGGCAAGGCCCGGCCGCTGGTGTCCTCACTGCCCGGGTGCAGCGAGAGAGCTCTGTTCCCAGTGCACTCACAGCAGCCGGGCCTGACCTCCGTGGCCTTCCACCAACTCCTGTCTCCAAAGACCCTGCCAGCAGCAGTCTGGCCCAGTCGGTCATGTCCATGGTGTACTCCCAGATCAACACCGACAACGCCTACTCCATGTCCAGCTCCTACATCGCCCCTGGCATGGAAGGGGACGGGGAGGCTCTCCCCTGCCCCCGGGCCACCAGCAGGACCCCCTCAGAAGAAGCAGAGGTAAGAGAGGAGCATGGGATCGCCCTCGCCACTCTGCTCTGCTCTGTACTCGAGTCCCAAGGAGCTCAGTCCAGGGCCTGCCAGGGAGATCGGCAAAGCCCCCCAGTGCTCGGGAGGGGAGCCCTGGAAAACAGGGTACCATATCCTTGAATCAAATACTCCCTCAGATGTGATCTTCCGTGTGGCACCACTTCTGTCCTGATGACTTGGTTTGTGTTTGCTGCCAGGTGAGCTGGGTAAGAGAGCCGGTGGCAACTGCACCTTGACTTTTGTTGCTCCTTTGTAGGTGACGCCAGCGGCGTCTCCAGACTGCAACTTTGCGGGCCTCGCCACCGCCGCCAAAGAGCAGGATGCAGAGGTAGGAGCAAGGTGGACGCTGGTGCCCCTCCCCAGTCACAGGGACTGCCAGCGCTGGCAGAGGATGCAAATAGGATGGGGGCTGTTCTGGAAGAAGCCTTCCAAGGTGGTGCACTTGGATCTGTTAGAGGCAGGGTGCAGGCAGAGGGACTTTCCGATTAGCAGAGGGCGCTGCTCTCAGCGTAATAGGCGTGGGGTGAGTTCCAGAGGGAAGTCTTCCAGGCCAGACCCTTGAGAGGTTGTTTGTCCTCCAATTCACTTAGTATTTACCTGGCACAGGCATCTCACATCTTCCTGGCACTGGGGGACACAAAGACCGAGTGACATGGCTTCTGCCTGCCCACGCCCCCAATCCACCCATCCCACCCATCCCGGAGCTCCATCTGATGGAGGAATCAGAGTTATAACTCAGCGAGAGAAGTGCTCTGATGTAGGTTGGGCCGAAGTATATGGAATGCCCAGCTCCCAGTGGGGACTCTACAACTTTCTCTTGAGCCAGATGTTCTCAAAGGAGTATCTGGATGGGATTGGGGATCGTAAAGTGTTTCTGAAAGTTTTATGATCTCACGGTTTGCTTTTTCATTTGACAACTTTTATTTCCACCTGAGAGAAACAGTGTGAGCTAAACTATTACCAAGGCTATTCCTGACAGTCCCAGGGTCCCTCTGTAAGGTGCCTCAGACATGGTCCCTCTGGAACGTGCCTCAGACCTGGTCCCTATGGGCTGATCCTGCCTCGCCAAGCAAAATCTGCCTCTGCTTGGCCTCCCAGCCGTCTCACACGGACAGGAAATGTATGGCTGCCATGAGGGTGATTAGTTCTGTCTTCTGACAATCAGTAGACTCATTTCACTGCTTTATGGACTCACAGTGTCTTCCTTCTGTCCTAGGGAAATGATGTTCTAGAAGAAGAGGCCGGATCACCCACAAAAGAAGATGGTAAAAGACCTGGTTTTTTGCTCCCTTTTATTATATTTCTTTCACGGGTATTCTCTAAAGGGTAGAGAAAGGGGCACTGGTGTGACTTGGTGGCACTGCTCAAGGGTGTGGCTTTGGGGAAAGGTTGTCTTCTTGATGGAATATCAAAGCAAGCAGGGTATCTGAGGACCTCAGCAGCCTTCCTGGCTCTTTCTGGGCCTCTGAGCCAAGGCTGCAGAAGATACATGGAGTTCTCCATCTACGTTGAGTAGATCCTGAAGCTTCTTGGGCAACTGCCATCACCTTCCTTCCTGCTTCAGCTTCTCAGCTGAGTCTCACAGAACTGCTCTAGCAGCCCCAAAGTTCATCTGCAGCAGGAGAACAGCTTCCTCCCCTTGGGGGAACCGACTGTTAGGCAGTAGGTTTTCCTGCTTTAGTGAAGAAAACGGCTGATGTTACAGTAGCAGAAGGATGACAGCCCTGGCGGCACAGCAAAGGTGAGGTGAAGAGACGTTAGCAGCTCAGCGTGCACTAGTGTTTGTAGGCTATTGGAACGAGTCTCTTTACCATCGTTCAGGCCTCAAGTAGATATTTTTTTTCAATTGGAAGAGTTGGTTTACAATGTTGTGTTAGTTTCTGCTGTACAGCAACGTGAATCAATTATACATATACATATATCCACTCTTTTTTAGATTCTTTTCCCATATAGGCCATTACAGGGTACTGAGTAGAGTCCCCTGTGCTCTACAGCAGGTCCTTATTAGTTATCTATTTTATATATAGTAGTGTGTATATGTCACTCCCAATCTCCAGTATATCCCTCCCCTCCCTTGCCCCCCGCCATAACCATAAGTTTGTTTTCTACACCTGTGACTCTATTTCTGTTTTGTAAATAAGGTCAATTATATCTTCAGTCGGAAGAATTTTGTTTCTAGTAAGCCGAGAAGCAAAGGAACGACCTACATATAGATCAAGGAAGTGGCGGGGGATGGTTAGGCGAGCTGGTAATCCCACCTGGGAGTGTAGGACCAGGCGTCCCAGGAACCGGTGTCTCTTCTCTCTGCTCCTCTGAGGTGCCTCCACAGAAGGGCAACCTCCAGAGCAAACCTGGATCCCAGCCTGGATGCAGATGTCATGCTAGTCACTTCTGCTTTGGCCATGGCAGTTGCTTGGGGGGCGGTGTGGTGTGCAGGGGGTGCGCATGTGTACTTGACCACTCTCTCATGGGCAAGTAGTGCCGGAGGAGGGGTGGTCGCCCAGGCTGTGCCTCTGCCGCACGCACACGCCAACCAAGCATGGGATGGGCGCTACCTCCCCTCGGTTGATGTCTTCAGGGCGCAAGGCTCCGAGTTCTCCATTGTGATTGTCGTCCCCAGTAGAATATTTGCTTCTAAAAGGCACAGGGCCATACGTGGTTTCCGCCTGAC
The DNA here is from genome assembly GCF_964165515.1 of Mesoplodon bidens. Taxonomy (NCBI): domain Eukaryota; kingdom Metazoa; phylum Chordata; class Mammalia; order Artiodactyla; family Ziphiidae; genus Mesoplodon; species Mesoplodon bidens. The sequence goes on from NC_138179.1 coordinate 31,491,250, forward strand.
ATTCCATATGTGGTTTCCACCTGACATGCTGTACACAGTAGATGTATGTTTCTTCCTCTCCCTTTCACCAAGGAAAAAACAACCGGGTGGGGGGCTTGAAAAAATAACATCTAAAACTGTCCCCTTCCCATCTTACACGACTGTAGGTTTCTGGTCAGCCCCTTAAAACAACCTCAGAATAGCAAATTAAGTCTCAAAGGAAATAAATCATAATTTTGCAAGTGATGCGATTCTTTGATTTGGGGTTCAAAATTACGGGACTAAAGAGCTTTAATTGCCATTTCATGTATTAGTCATTTCGCAGAGCCTTGTGGTCATAAACACACCACACGTGCACCGACAGACACAGGCTGGAGCCCAAGGTCAGTTCCCCCGTGGCTCTCCTAGCTCTTCCAGCCTGGCTTAGCTCTGCTCTGGGCCCGGGTCTGCGTGTCCGAATCCCACAGACCTCCCCAGGGTCTGATTTTCCAGGAATGAAGGCTGGAAAGGGGCCAGTTAAGGAAACAGAGCAGAACAGAGCGAGAACACAAACATACCCACACAATTTCCTTTATTGTCCGCTCTACACACTTAATTGTTGTCCTTTTTTTAACATATGATTTGATGTTTTCTGTCTCCATCCTTAAGATTTTTATTTTAAGGACAGCAAAGCAGAGAAAAACACAGCCAGGTCCTCTCTAACTGCCTTAACTCCGTTACAGGCCAGAGGACATTCGCATTTCTAGGTATGGAGTGTGACATTAACAATGACTTTGACAACGCCAGCATGAAAGCACTGGACAATAAGCTGTGCTCTGCGGTCTGCTTAACCAGTGAGTGGCAGTCTGCTGAACGTGAACTTGGTGGGAGACGCTCCCCTGCTCGCACCCCTGCTCTCACCCTGGGACACCCATCTCCTGCCCTGCAGTTCCTGCAAGAAGACATGGGCTTTGCTAAGGTGCTGGGAGCCAGTTGCTGAAAGGAAGTGAGGCGGCCTCGGGAGAGTCCTTGGGCAAAGAGCGACTCTGCTCTAAGCGAATCTATTTGGGCATGGAGAAAGGAACAAAAATACCTACAAAGCCTTCCGATTTGGCCTGACTGTGCCCCCTCCATCATGATCTTGCAGATCCCATGGCAGTGGGCCTGGTCTTGTTTCCATCAACCGGCAGTTTAAGGCAGACACGGCCTCTGTGATAAGGTCTTGGAAAGAGAGCCTGAGCCCTTGAAAAGGGAACCTGTAGCCCCTCAGAGGAGAGTGGTTAGTTAGGATCAGAGAGGAATTTCAAAGCCAGCATTTTATAGACTAGCTCTGTGACCCAGTGAGCCCTGGGCTACCTCCAGTTGCCTTGTGCTCCCTAGATTTGGATCCCAAAGGAATGATCAGGTGTCGAGGGTGACTCTTCTCCCTGGAGCCCTAACTCTATAAATTCAATCAGGGCCATCAACATGCCCCTTATTCCTTCTCATGACACTAAACTGAATCCGGGATGAGTTCTCAGGAGGAGCCCACCTGTCAGTCACACTCTGGGCACTGATGTCTCTCTGCTCCGTGCTCACCAAGGGCTTCACCAACCATGGCTCTAAGGCCACGTCTTGCCGGGTGGACAAGGTCGAAATTGCCCCTCCTGGGTTCACAGCAGAGACTGCCTTCATGTTGCATGGCTTGTTATCTCTTAAACATGCCCTGGACAAGCTTAAGCTTCAGGACAGCCACGTCCTGTCATGGGTCCAGTGCTTTACTCTCTTGGTGACGTGGTTACAGGTGCTGGAGGGACACAAACTCCTGTGGTTGCCACTCTCCATCAGCTCGCAAAAGACCCAGGTCCTCACCCCTCTGGCCCCATGCAGGCTTGTGGTGGAGGAAGCCGTAATCCCCAGAGTCGCCTCCCACGGCCTTCCCAGGGGCTCTCCGGTCCCTTCCCACTTAGCGTTGACCCAGCCAGGCTTGGGCCAGAGTGGTTGAGGTCCAGGGTACACTTCACTTCCTGCCTTCCCACTCTTTACCTGGCTTCTGTCTGTCCAGTTGTTTCTCATGTCTTTTTGCCAAATGTACGTCTGTGTGTCCAGTTTGTTTATTTTGAAACTCATTTAGGTTATCCAGACTTCGTGTGAAAGTTCATGTTCACCCACACCCAACCCCAAGCTTGCTGGGCGCACACACATCCGAGGGGCCCTCGCTGAGGCTTGCATTCCTAACTGGCAAGAGCCTGTATTTAATATGCTGAAATTTTCCAGGAAAAAAAAAATATTTGTGAGACTAGATTAATCCCTGTTCCACAAAAGCGTGGATGCTTCTGTGGAAAACGTTACAGGCAGGATTTGTTTTGGTCACTAGTTGGGGAAGAGGACATCTCTGCCCTCACTCTGCCCTGACTCTGTGGCAGCTGTGCTGGCCAGCCGCTCACTGGGTTTCAAGAGAGGAATCTAGGCTCCTACCTCCCCGCAGTGGCTGCCCACCAACCCACGTGTTTGGCAGAGAGAGCTCCTGGGAATTGTTTCAGCCACCCATGCTGGTGGAAACTGACCCAAGGCCTTGTGCTTCCTCTTCTCCCTAACTCCTTCCGGCCAACCTGCTGGTGGATGTTTATTCCACTCTGGGATTGCGGCAGGGGAGCGAGACCTGGAAGGAAAACAATGCCTCGGCTTCTTTACGGTGATCTCGGGAGCCAGCCATTCTCAGATTAAACTGGCTTCACGGTTCAGGCCAGACATGAAACCAAATGACAGTGGCGGCTGCCGGGAGAGGGAGTTGAAGGTCGCATCGTAGCCTCACCCCGAGGTCTCAAGGGCTCTTACGGGAGAAGGAAATTCATCTGCTCTCTTGGTAAAATGTTTCTTGGGTTCTGCTGTTAGCGTCACACTGGTAGTAAAGAGCTGGGGAACTCTCCGGAAGCATCTGTCGGGTTAATGTCGGGTTAATGACAGGAGCATCCACTGTGGTTGGTCCCGTGGAATCAACAGGCCTCAGCACGCTCAGCTGTAAGTTCAAAGTTCCATCCTATGACTGAGGTGCCTCAGGCTGGCTTGGCCGTCAGAACAGCTTCTCAGGCACTTGCTCCCCCTCTCCACGCTGTTTCCCTCCCCACACAGATGCCACTCGCCTCATGGAGCGCCCACAAGGATGGAGCCCGGGGAGCATCCCATGGTCCACCCTCCCCAGGCCCACAGGTGCTCTGCCAGGAGCCCCAGCTGGTGGCAAGGATGGCTCAGGTCCCCATCCTCGCTGCTCTCATCAGCCTTGTGGGAGTGATGCTGAGAAAGCACCTGTGTCATTCCAGCACCTCTTCCCCTAAGAAGTCTCTGGGTCTTCTTTGGCCCCAAGACCAAGGAGGCGGGTGCGGGGGCGATGGTATGTTCTGAGATTGTTCTGCAAGGTTCTCAAAGGGAGGAAATCTGAGTTGACCATTGTAGGTGGTGAGCCGATTAGAATCGCGAGGCTGTGCTAGGTAGACGGGGCTCCAAGGAATCTGATGGAGTATCACACAGGCGGCAGGATAGTGGTCAGGGGACCAGTGACAATTCTGTGAAAAGGCTCTGGGGAGTGTGATGGGAAAAAGCAAAGATAATTTGAGTTTATTAGTGGAAATACAAATGTTTTTGTTTTGTTTTGTTTTGTGGTATGCGAGCCTCTTACTGTTGTGGCCTCTCCATTGCGGAGCACAGGCTCCGGACGTGCAGGCTCAGCGGCCATGCCTCACAAGTCCAGCCACTCCGCGGCATGTGGGATCTTCCCAGACCAGGGCACGAACCCGTGTCCCCTGCATCGGCAGGCAGACTCTCAACCACTGCACCACCAGGGAAACCCGATACAGATGTTTTTAAATGACCGCATTGGACAGGAGTGGGCATAACAATGAAATCTAGAAGTACTTATGGAGGGAATTCCCTGAGAGTCCAGTGGTTAGGACTCAGCACTTTCACTGCAGTGGCCTGGTTCAATATCTGGTCGGAGAACTAAGATCCTCCAAACCACTGCGCAGCCAAAAACAAACAAAAGTACTTATGGAGCCCTGAAATAACTCAAGACTAACATGCCAGTAGGAAAGGTTATGCTTCGCAGATACTAAGGAAAAATCTGAATTAACTTTTTCTTTTCCTGGAGAAACTCTACAAGATGGTGGAACTGTTACAGACCTTAAATTTAATTAGTGGCTGGGTAGAGGCAGGAAACAGGTGTGTGGAATCCCCCTCGATGTGCTCCCCAAATCTGCCTCTAGAGGTCTCTTCACTCCCCCGTTACTGAGCCTGAGGATGGCATTAAGTGGGAATCACCATTCTCTACCTCCCGTGAAGGATTTTGAATCTCCAGGCTCCCTTTTCTGGCTGAGGGCTGGACAGAATGGTAGCACTCGCTCAGGAAGTCCTCCTGCACCTTCCAGGCTTACCTTCTGCATCCAGGATGCACGGAGCAGCAGGGTTTCGCCGAGGGTCTGGCAGAAGCCTTTTTAGAGGAAAGAGCACCACCGACTGTACCAAGAAGCCGGGGAGAACAGAGACTTCAGGTCTGAGTCTTGAGGCTGTTTCACAAGGAGCCAGTTTTCAGCCCTGGCTCAGAATCTGGACCGGTTGTGTTTGTAGCAAGGACTCATGAATTCAGAGCCAGGCATCCTGGCAGCCAGTGGTGGTGGTGACAAGGCTGCGGCAGTGTTTTTTTTTTTTTTGTGGTACGCGGGCCTCTCACTGTTGTGGCCTCTCCCGTTGTGGAGCACAAGCTCGAGACGCATAGGCTCAGTGGCCGTGGCTCACGGGCCTAGCCGCTCCACGGCATGTGGGATCTTCCCAGGCCGGGGCACGAACCCATGTCTCCTGCATCGGCAGGCGGACTCTCAACCACTGCACCACCAGGGAAGCCCATGCGGCAGTGTTTTGATTTGACTTTGTGTGTGTGTGTGTGTGTGTGTGTGTGTGTGTGTGTGTGTGTGTGTGACTCTTCTCTCCTGTTTACCATTTGCTTTTGGTCTTTCCTACCGAACAGCTGCAGCTCTGGATTCCTGCCCCATAAACACAGAGGAATAAGTATGAGATCTACCAAATTATATAAAATGAAGGAACAACTTATTTCATCTGGGGGTTCCTAACTTAAAAGGGCAATCTTGCCTGCTCTTCATCCTGTCACCCTTAGAGGGGAAAAGCCCTGTGGACCCATGTGCCGGACTCTGGTACCCCCAGGGAGTGGAGATCCCCCATTCCGTCTGGCTGTGAGAGATACCTAAACATTTCCTGTCCCACTCACTCCCCTTCCCCTGGGGTCCACCTCCACAAGACTATAATTAGAGCCTTAGGGCGGATTAGCACACCAGGACATTTATGGTTATACACAGTTTATACCCACTTAATCCTAGTATTTCTGCCATTAAAGGGTTTCGTGTCTTGGGCTGGCCTAACCTGAAGCTGACCCCAGACATTTGTGAGTGGCCTCCCTCAAACATGACGCAGTGAGCCTCACGCCCACCCTCCAGGGTCAGCCGGCTCCGTCCACGAACTGAGCCCTCTGAAGGGCATGGCTCTCGGCTCTGCCCTGGAGATCACCGTGTGCTGGAGGATCCAGCAATTTCCACACAGCATGAGAAATGGGGTGGTGGTACGGGCCAGTGGGGGAGCACTTCGGAGCACGCTGGACCCCATCTGGCTTCAGGGGGTGCCTTCTGCAGGCAGGTGCTGGAAGAGGCAGCTCAGCAGTCCTCGGCCAGAGGATGGAATGCTTTCCCCAACCTCAGGGGGTTAGGGCTTCATCCTCTCCCTTCAGAAGGGGCATCTCGCTGCACTGGGAGGAATGAATCAGATGGGGCCAGTCTGTGGGCTGGGAGGACGAATTCGGGGAGATGAGTGTAGCCTGAACAAGGCCTGGGGGGCGGCTGGTTGTCACGCACATTCTGTGAGTCAGGCGCCCTGCTCACCACTCTCCCATGTCGCCTCGTTTAGTCTCAGAGCATCCCTGGGAGGTAAGTCCTCGTCTCCAAACCAGGGCTCCAAGTACAGGGACCTGCTCAAGGTCACACAGTACGTTACAAGCTGGGGCTGTACCCCGGTTTTCTGACTACAGATTTAGACCTTACTAGATCTTGAACAAGCAGGAGGTCATGATGGATTGTATACAGAGCATGAAGGAGAGAGAAGCACCAGGAGTGGTTTTCCAGCATGGGCAGTGGGTGCTTCTCATGCACGAACTGCAGTACAAGGGGGGAAGATGATGAGTTTCATGGATGGGACCCGGGGGACCCCAAAGCTCTGGAGCTAAAGTCTCCTTGGGTTGGTGGCACCGTCTGATAGCAAATCTCGGTGTGCTGTTCGGGTTCAGAAAGAGAGGAACAGCCGTCACTCTGTTCTCTGCCATGCCATTTGGTCCCTGGCACCCTGCTGGGCAGCCAGTCCCTTCCTGCCCCACCCTGGCCCCCACAGCAAACACTAACTCTGAGCCCAAATTAACACACTCTTCCTCCCCTTCACCTCCTCCTGCTCTCGTGAAAGTCTCAGCCAGACTCAGTTTCTGTTCTTGGTCTGCTGTAACACTGAGGCAAACTTCAAGACCAAATAAAGATACAAAAGTGGATCCCAGTGCAAGCTCAGAAAACAAGGACCATCCTGCATGTCCCTCCATCAGTGGGCCACAGTGGCCATGAGTGTCCCTAGCCCAGTGGGCGCCACTGCTCCCAAGTTTCACGTGCTGTGGTTTGTACCCTCTGGGAGTTCCAGATAATGCGCATCTTGCCAGTTTTCATGCCAACCTCCCAGACTGTCCTGCCAGAGACACCATCTGGACCAAACCAAAGATCTGGTAACCTTCCTTTCTTATTCTCAGGTGCCTGGCAGGGTGACGACAACATGGTCAGTCATGGGAACACGCAGCACTGACGCTCATCTTCTGGCAGCCTGGAGGACCCCGATAACAGGCTCTGCATGTGGGGTCCTTTGGCCATCTGAGAGCCTCAGACCCTGTACCAGGGCTCTCCTCCCGTTCTCACATCCCATCCTGGCCTCATGGCACCACTGACCTCCTGGGCATCCTCAGCAAGACACACGGAGACTTTTTAGACCCACATGAAAGCTGGATGCTGAGGGCACCTGACCCTTCTCCCAGATTCATCTTCTTCCGCAACCGTGATCCTTCCCCTCTCAGAAGGGACTGGAAACCTCTTTTCTCCTTGTGGGCTAAAGCCACTCGAACTGCAGCTCATGAGACCCTTTTCAGAGAGTCTCTGGAATGTTTCCACTGTATCTTGATCTTCAGGTGGAGCTGTGGTCTACAAACTGGTTATTTCTTGTGCATCTTTTTTTTTCTCCTTAGAAGGTAGACCAAGAAGACTCAAGAGTTTGGGTGACTTCATTACAAACACCCATCTGGCATTTTCTAGTCTCTGGGACATCATAACCAATCTAAAACCTGCAGTTTGGGGTGGCGTTGGGGGATGACTCCTGTGAGAAGGGAAAGCCATATTGCACTGTAAGTGGGGTTTCCCTCAAAATGCATTAGGAGCTCCTCTCTCAAGGACAAGAAGCAGTGGCAACCACCAGAAGGTTGGTTGGGAAAACAGTTCTTGCTTCTGGTAGCAGAGGCTATGCCTCGTGTGTCTGCTTAGGAAGGAGGCCTTGAATCTGAGAACCCCTCAGTTAAATGGTGACCTACCGGGGAGTTCTTTATGATCAGGTGCACTCAGGAAGGCCTGGGGCTCCATCCTAAGGTGACACTGCAAAGGCATTTTTGACCCCCTCTATGTACCAGGCACTTGTTAGGGACTGTCGTATATTATCACGTTTCATCACTACCGCCCTGTCAGGTGGCATTCTTATCCCTGCTGCCCCCGTCTCCACCCCGCTTTTCTGAAAGAGTTGAAGAAAGAAGCTGAGAGAGGGGTGGACCGGTGGTTCTCATTTGGTGCCCAGGAACCCCAAAGGAGGTAGGGGGAAGGGCTGAGCTGGGGTCAGTGGTGGTCTGGGAGGCTCCCCACCCCACCGGTTTTCCTCCCCTGTCCTCCAGATCAGCTGAGCCTGATGGGGGGAGCCGGAGGTACTGCCTTCCATAGGCTCATCAGAGATTTAGAGATATTGTTCAAATCACATGTGCACCCCACCTCACTCTGGTGTAGGGCATAGAAATAACAGCCTGAAACAGCAAGACCGTAAGCTGTTGGCTGTTCCTCCCTCAACACTAGTGTTATCAATGGATTCCTCATAGCTCTCTGTTAGATGCATTGTCTGCTGGCTTTTGGAAGAGGTGGTTATTTAGTGGAGCATGAGATTGAGAAGCAAAGTGGGATCCAACATTTTGTGAGGCTGAGATATGACAGAGCCCTAGGCTATGCCCACCATGATGGCCTGAATTAGTAGTTGGAATTGTTGCCCTAGAAGAGCATTTCAGGGTCCTTCACAAGGACTCAAAGAGAGCCCAGTGCCGGGGCATGTTTTGCACCTCCTGTGTGGCTGCTTTGCGCCACCAGGTGCCTGGTGACACTCCCTGCCTGGTGGTTGTGGTTCACATCCTGCCCTGGGGGTGGCCTGTCCTGTGGGCAGATGGCGAGGGTCCCCAAAGACTGAGTTCCTAAACATTGCCCCTCATCCCTTTCCTGGCTGGCGATACATGGGGGAGGGAGGATAGGGAAGAGCTGGAAAGTGAGGAGACAGAAAGCTGGCTTCTTGCTTTGGGAAGGGACTGTACCACACCTGAGGGTGAAGTGGCTGAAGGGCTTCTCACCTCAAAAGTGGAGATCAAAGGAAATGCGAAACCTGCGCAGAGAGCTTGAGTCATGGGCTCAAAGCCACACAGGGCAAAAGAGAAAGGACAGCTCAGTGCAACATGGGGTCCTGGATTGGGATGCTGAAATGGAGAGGAGCATTACTGGGGTGATCTGCAAGACGTGAAGGGGGTCTGCGGTTACATGGGATTACCAGGTCAGTGTTCATTTCCTGATTGTGATGGTGGTACTGGGATTATGGAGGCGTGTCCTTGTTCTAAGGAAACACACACTAAAGTATCTAGTGCTAATGAGGCAGCCTGCCTGCAACTTACTGTTAAGGGCACAAAATATATATTGACTGGAATTACACTGAATCTCTAGATAAATACGGAGTCACTGAACGTTTTTTGAAAAAGCCACCCAGCCAAGGGCCGGGGCAGGGATGAATAGGAGGGACAGGATCCACTCTCGCTTCCCGCCCCCTCCACCACCAACCCCCAAACGCTGCCTGCTGAAAGGGTGTGTGAAGCCCTGTGTTCTGGCCGCTTCGGAGCCCCCTCTTAGCTTTGGCTGCTCGTTGGCAGCATCCATGGACCCTTAAAAGTGCCAGTGTTTGGGTCCCAGCCCCAGAGACGCTAGTCCCAAGCATAGGGATTTTCAGGAGCTCCTGGGGATTCTTCCTGGCAGCCAGAAGCTTCTTCAGCCTTTCCTTACCTGGCAGGCAGTTCTGCCAGGCGCTGACTTTGCCCCTCTTCCCCCAGCGTGGGCCCAGGCAGAGGGTGAGGAGGGGGGACAGTGACCGGCCCCACCTGTCAATCCAGGGTGTACCCCTTTTGGCGGGGGCTGGAGGCTGAGCCTGGGGACCAGTGGAGAGGCTGGAGCCCCCATGTTCCCCCAGTGCTGGGGAGCGTGGGCAGGAAGGCCGGAGGGTGGTGGGGAGAGGGAGGGAGTCGTTGCTTAGGGGGTGAAGGGAGTCTCAGAGGGAGGTTGGGGCAGCCTCCTCAGCAAGCGGTGGGAAGGGGATGGGCTGCCTCCTGAGCTCTGTAAGGCCCCAACCCGGCTGGCCCTGCAGTGTGTGCACCCTTCTGAAATAGTTGGAATAATTAGCAAGGGAAAGCAGCAAGTTGGCGGGGGAATGCCAGGTTGTCCTGGAGCCAGCCTCGAGTGCAAGGAAAGAAAGGGGCTTCAGAAGAAAGGGGCCCGTGGAGGCTGGGCAGGATTGTGTAGGACAGTGCCCATTTGTGTGTGTGTGTGTGTGTGTGTGTGTCTGTGCGCACGTGCACGTGAGTGCTGGGGGAAGGGGCTGTGCACCACAAGGGTGTGCTAGCGGGGCCAGGTGCGGGCTCGGGGGAGAGATGGGTTCCAGGCAAAGCTGGGGTGAGGGGGTTGAAAGGTGCCTGCTGAGTGTCACATATTTGCTGTGCCTCAGTTTCCCCATCAGAACTCTAGTACGTTGATTCCTCACAGGCTGGAGCTGTAGGGCCTAGGCACTCCGTCTTCCGTCTGCCCTGATGGCCTCCTTCAGCCGCAACCTGCATTGGAGGGAAGGCCCTGGGCGGGGTAAATGAACCCCAGGGTGGCAAGTGGGGCCCCAGGGGCTGGGGACCTCTGATGTCACTCCCTGTTCCTTCAGGAAGGGACCAAGGGAGGGAGGAGCTGGAGACAGGCCCAGGCGAGGACCGCAGGTGAGTCTGGGCAGGCCCTCAACTTGGGCGAGGTGGGGAACGTGAGCCGAGCCCTGGGCAAGAACGGCCTTTGTGAGTGAGTCCCCAGGGCCAGGAAGGGGGCTGTGCCTCCTTTGCCGCCTGCTCCTCGGGGCTGTGGGTACAGTCTCCCCATTGCACATATAGAGGTGCCGAGGCCCTGGCTGCAGGGGACCCCCGAGGGCCGCCTCTCAGCCCCTTTCTCTCTGGGCACCCAGAGATCATGAGGAGTGCATCAGGGGACACTCTGCAGGCCTTTGGTGCCCGCCATCTTGCTCCCAGCCATTCCCCCTTGGGCCGTGGCCTCCCCAAAACTGGCCCATGCTTTTCCCCAGAGAAAGTTGCAAGCAGGTCCATTTTGAGACTTTTTAAAACTTTATTTTTAAAAATGTTTTTATTGTAAATAACTTTCTATGAAAAAGGTTAAAATGCCCGATGGGTTAGGAGAGTGGATGTGGGATGCAGCCCAGGGCGTTTATGGTGGAGCAAGACACTCCCCTGCAGGAGTGCAAGCAAGGGCACGGGGCCATCCCCCCATTCCTGGTCCCAGTGGTTCTAGCAAGCACTGCGTCCCTCCCAGTTAAGCCTCAGCTATAGCTACACTCACTACATTAGTCTGTCTGTCCCCTTTCCCTCTGCAGCTTGGCTGCCCCAGCCCCTAACCCCCAGATCCCCATCTCCCCGCTGCTCTCAGCCTCAAGTTGGGCTCAAAGATTAGGGACACATGCCCTCTGCCCCACCTCTAGGGATGAAGCCAGAAGATCCCAGAGGCCTTAGAAAATCTCCTGGCTCCACCCAGCACCCCGGCTTCCTTTCTGTCTCCTCTCTCTTCCCCCCTCCGCCTTGCTCCTCCTCACAGACTGCCGGGAGAGGCCTCTTGGGTGTTAATTTGCAGTCACCTAATCAGCATTTGTTGTACCTGGGAACTTGCTCTGGATAGAGACCTGGGGAGGAGAGCAGGAGAGAGAGAAGCTTTGAAGCTAAGGTGTTCTGGGGCGGGCCCTGTACTGAGGTTTCCAGCATGGCCAGGGCCCCTCCAAGCTGCAGCTCTCATAGTGCAGGGCCCTTAGCGTGTCTCTGGGGCAGGGAAGAAGTGGATCAATGAAACACTGTGTGTATGGGGGGTTGGGGAGCGGAGGAAGCAATTTTGGTCCCGTGCCCCAATTCTCAGCCTGCTGGACTAGAATCTGAGGATGGCCTGGGCTGGGGGCCGTGTGGCCTGTTGGGTTGAACTGGCCCAGCCCCTGCCTGGGTGGTAGGGTGTCCATGGGCCTGCACTGGCGGGGAGGGGGGCAGTCTGGGCCCAGACTTCGGTGCTGTCTGCAGGTGAGGCAGGGCCTGGCTTCTTACAAGAAGGCGGCCAGGCTGGCCCAGTCATGCAGGTCAGAGGCCAGTGTGGCATCCCCGGCCTCAAAGAGGGGCTCGGGGGGCAGGGAGCTACGGGTGCTCTCATCCCAGGGGTGCTCCAGGAAGGATGGGGCCAGGAAGGTCTCATCAAAGTCCAGGCTTTCGGTAGCCTGCTCCACTGGAGGCCCCAAGGTAACAGGGCAGTCGATGTGGTGGCCATGGATGGTGAGGTCCACGTCCCCGTGTGAGGCAGGTCTCAGCAGCGGGATCAGCTCCGAGGTCTCCAGCGTGCCCAGCTCCCCGTCCAGCGTGCCAGCGTCCAAGATGGCCTCCCAGTCAAAGTTGCCCTTGAGGGGTTCCAGCTCAGCCTGCTCCTCCTGGGTCAGCAGCAGGGGGCTGGAGGGCCGCGGGACCTTGGCCTCCTGCTTGGGCAGCGGCTGTTGACGCTTACGCCCCAGCCTGCCCTCGCCTGCACCCCAGCCCGCCTCCCCAGTGGCCTCCTCGAACTCCCGCAGCAGTTGCTGGGCCTCGGCGCTCACGGTCAGTGGCCCGGCCCATGGGGCGGCGCTGGGCTCTGGCGCGGCCTGGCGGGCAAAGGCCGGGTGGATGTGGACTGGGGGCAGCCGCCGCTTCTTCAAGGCCCCACTCAGCAGCCGCTCGGTGTACTGGGGGTCGATGTGCCAGAAGCCCCCCTTGCCTGGCTCGTCCTTCTCCCGAGGCACCTTGATGAAGCCCTTCTTCAGGGACAGGTTGTGGCGGATGGAGTTCTGGACACAGGGAGATAGGAGAGAAGGAAGACAGCTGGGAGAGTGGGTGGGGTCAGTGATGGGGGGCTCCTAGCGCCACTGCCAGTCCCACCACCACCTTCTCTCCGATGGGGGCAGGGGAGACAGAAGTGCTGCTCTGAGCGGGAGGCTCTGGGACACCCGCCACAGGGCACCAGGAGCTGGGAGTGCTGTCGGGGGCTTTTGTTCCCATTTGCCAGGACATCTGCCTGCTCAGTCATCCGAGCCCTGAGCCGCACGGTGGCTCTCAGTGCCGGCCTGTCCTGCCCTCCCTCCCTTACCCCGCTGCTTGAGGCCTCTGGTCAAAGGCCTTGGCTCCCCCAGGTCCTGGACGGCCATCTCCCTCTGCCTGGGCCTGGCTGGCCTTCTCTGTTTGTGAAATGAGTGAGTGGGTGTGAGGGTGTGTGTGTGTGGTGGGGGATGAAGTGTGGGAGGATCTGATGACTTTCCTTGTTTGTAGAGCCAGCTGCTGGCCTGGACCCTCACCCACCATGTCCCCCTCCTCCCACCCCAGGCTCTGAGGCCTCAGTTGATTATTACCCAGCCAAGAGCATACCGCTCATTCCTGGGGGCTCTCAGGCTTGGGGTAGGGTGGGGGGTGGTAGAGGGTCTCTGCTTTCTCACCAAGGTTACAAATGGTACCTGCCCCAGGGTCAGGGCCCAAGCAAACGTGGAATAGCTGTGATCACAGGAACTCTGATCCTGTGAACCGTGCCACAGGGAAGGATCTGTGCATCCTCAGGGTCTCTGTCCCCAAGTAGCCCCTGATCCTGATGGTCGAAGAGGCTGAGGGCAGTGTGTGCCCAGCCTGAATCACCATCCTGCCTTGTTCACGCCTGGGTGCACAGTCCAAACCACGCTGGGGCACAGGGGTCTGGGGCCTGGTGGGTGGGGCCGGCAGGTGAGTAGTGCGCCCTGGCAAGACTGGGAGGTTTACATGGTGGTCTGGGCCCCTTGGCTGCTCTGTGCCAGGTTCCGGAGACTTGGAACATGAAGCCAGTGTGGGAGGAAAGAGCCCCTGTGGAAAGCACGTGGCTGAGATAATTGTCCCCGCAGGGAGGTTGATGAGAAGAGGGGGAGGAGTGTAGGCAGGAAACTAGGGAGGGCTTGGGGTGGGGGCTGGCACAGCAGCTTTTGGAAGGCCCCGTAGCCCTTCCACTGGGACACAGATGGCCACCACACCCTGCAGCACACCCCTCTCCCCTCCCAGAGCCCCTCCAGCCAACTGAAAGCAGGCGGGATGCAGAGCCGGGCAGCAACCATGCTCTGCCTCCAGTCAGGCCCTGACAAACTGACCTTGAGGAGGGTAGTGTGTAGGAATTCCAGGACTTGGGACACAAATGTGTCCCTCAGTCCATCAACCTACCCTGGGGGGCTGTGTCCACGCATAGTTCAGCCCTGGTCTTTGGGCTGAGCCTGCCGGATGAGGGACAAGTTCTCTCCACTTGAACCTCTATGTCGGCACCCCTGCAGCCCTCTGAACATCCTCCCTCCTCCGTCTCTGAAGTCAAAGGGGCAGCAGTCCAAGCACTGGACTCCCTTGAGGTCCTTCCTGGACGGCCTTCCTCTCTCGGGGCCCTGGCCGTACCGCGCCTACTTGGCCTGCGGATCTGGGATGTGAGTCCAGTCCGCGCGGGCATGGGTAGGGAGGGAGGGAGTGCCTCCCTACCTGCCAGGTGGGATCAGCGCGGTGGAAGTAACAGAAGTTGTCCGTGATCCACTTGTAGATGGCCGACAGGGTGATCTTGGTGGCCTTGCTGGCCTGCATGGCCATGCAGATGAGCGTGGCATACGAGTAGGGCGGCTTCACGTGCGGGTTGGTGGCGTAGTCCACGTCGTCGGGAGGCGAGGCCTGCAGCCCCGAGGGGGCGCTCCGCGGCGTGCACAAGGACGTGGGCTTGCCGGGTGTGTGTGGCTGCCCCAGGCAGGCAGGTCCGCCACCAGGGGAGACCCCGGCTCGGCCGAGCCTGACAGCTCGTGGTAGCCGTGAGGGTCGGTGTCCCCTGAAGGCAGGGCGGGGACCTTGGCGTTGAGAATGGAGAATTCCTGCAGCCACTGCAGGCTGGTCAGGCTGTCATTCAGGGCGTTGGACTCCTCCAGGCCGCCTTCCGGTCCGGCCTCCTCCGCTGCCCCTGCTCCCGAGACGCGTAGCCAGCTCTCCGCCATATCTGCGGGCACTCTCCGAGGGGGCTGTCAACATCCACGAGCCGAGCCGAGGGTGGCCGCCGAGCTCTCCGGCCCGCTGACTCCCGCGGCTTCAGTTACGCAGCCTCCCGGAAGCGGGTTTCCATCCCGCGATCCGGGGGTAGCCTCCTCCAAAGGGAATGTGGTGCCTGAGGGGACCAGAGCGGGAACTGAGCCCTCTTTCCCCACCCCCGAGGGGAGAGTGTGGGCGAGGGGGGAGGCTCTTACTAAAATCCTTCCTGCAGCTGGGGAGGATCTTTTACTGCCGAGGTCTGGGAAACAGAAGGTGTGCCCGGGGGTCCGACCCACAGGGGGTTCGCCTCGCTCTTTTCCTCTTGGATCTTTTAGAGGAGACTTAATTAGGCAAACGAGGGAATAGTGTAGGGGCATGCGAGGCCACCCCTTTCTCCCTCAAAGCGGGGAATTAACCCCCCTCTCTCCGTCCACAACCAATGGAAATGGGGCGAGAGAGTCCAGGAGGGCAGTACGACGGGTCGGGGGGCGGGGGAGGTCGTCTGATCTTTGAAAAGGGATATTAGGATGGGGATCAAGGGGAAGGAAGGAAATAATACAGAGAGTTATAAGGGGGCGGGAAGTGAGTGTCCCCCAAACGCCTCTGATGTCAGTCCCCGGGCCCACCACTTCCGTCGGGGACGGATGGGAGAGCGGGCTGGTACTGACGCCCTCCCTTCCCAAGGCCTGCAGGCCTCCCCGTCCCTTACCTGGCTCAGAGCGCAGCCCGGGCCAAAGGAAGGTTCTCAAAGAAATTCCTCCCACCGCCCACCCTCACCGCGGCTCTCTGCTCCCAGCTTGAGGGCCCAGCCAGCAATCCTCGTCGCCACTGACGCCCGACGGCGCCACTCTGAAAGCCACCGGCCTGGGACAGGCACTCAGTAGCCGCTCACAAGGCGTCTCCTGCTGCCGTGGCGACGCCCCGCCCATATAAACAGCTTCCGCTTCTGCCATTGGCCAGGGCATCTCCAAAGAGACCGCGGGCTCTTAACCGCTCTCTCACGCGGTAACTCTCTTCCAGCTCCCTCCTGCCGCCCTCTCCCGCGCGCGACCCAGCCCCCTACCCGCCATCGCGTCCCGGCTCCGCGCATTCCCGCCCGAGGGACCCGCGCCGGGCTCGGAGAGGCGCGCGGCTCGGCGCTCCCGCAGAGGCCCCGGGGCCCTCGGCGCGCAGTTCGCCGCGGGAACCATACTCCGCCCCACCCCCTTCCCATCTGGGCTGCTCAGAGGTGGCGACGGCTCCTGGGACGCAGCCCGTGGCGCGGGGGCCAGGGCTGGGTGCATGCTTAGGGCTTTCCTTTCCTCTCCTCTGGGCTGCGAGTGGCACTTCCTCACGTTTCTGCGGCCTGTCCCTGTCTCCCGACCGAGTGTCGTCTTGGTGCCCGCAAGCAGGTCTGACTCTCCGATGCCACCTGCCGCTCAGGTCCGCAGAAACCGCAGCCCCGGTCGCAGACACCCCAAGGCGGCTAGGGTAATCCAGTGTTTCCCGGTAAGCGCTCCCTCCCCGCCCCGTCCTCAGCAAGATTCCCAGAAGCTGACATTCCAGAGGCTTCTTCGCAAGTGCTCTCCCTCCTTTCCAGATAGCCGAGGAAACAGAGCCGGTGGGTGAAACCCAGGAAAGCCGTGGACTTGCCAAATTCTGTGACTGGGGTCATTTGCCCCATTAATTTCACCAGCCTTTAACTGACGCACTAACGGTGGACTGTGGTCCTTCCTCCTCCCCTCCCCCAGCCTCCGTCTAGTCACCAGCTTTCCTGCTCTTCAATTATTGAGGAGCAGCAGTTGGAAGTTCTCTGGTTGAAGGGGGTGGGTGGAGGTGAGGGCTCCTTATCAGGCCTCTACGCAGGAGCTGTGCCCAGGGGATGGTACACCAGCTCCCACCCAGAAACATGTCTTTCCCTCTACCCCTTGCCCTCTCTCACTCCTCCATGTCCAGCTTGTCTTGAGTCAAAGTTTTTTTTTTTCTTCCCAAGTGTTTATTGTTTTTATTTTTATTTTATTTTTATTTTTTTATTAGTTTCTGCTTTATAACCAAGTGCATCAGTCATACATATACATCTGTTCCCACATCCCTTCCCTCATGCATCTCCCTCCCTCCCTGTGCATCCCTCCTCATGCATCATCCCACCCCTCCAGGCGGTCACAAAGCACCGAGCTGATCTCCCTGTGCTCTGCGGCTGCTTCCCACTATCTATCTACCTTACGTTCGGTAGTGTATATATGTCCATGCCTCTCTTTCGCTTTGTCACAGCTTACCCTTCCCCCTCCCCATATCCTCAAGTCCATTCTCAAGTAGGTCTGTGACTTTATTCCTGTTTTACCCCTAGGTTCTTCATGACATTTTTTTTAATTCCATATATATGTGTTAGCATACGGTATTTGTCTTTCTCTTTCTGACTTACTTCACTCTGCATGACAGACTCTAGGTCTATCCACCTCATTACAAATAGCTCAGTTTCGTTTCTTTTTATGGCTGAGTAATATTCCATTGTATATATGTGCCACACCTTCTTTATCCATTCATCCGATGATGGACACTTAGGTGGTTTCCATCTCTGGGCTATTGTGAATAGAGCTGCAATGAACATTTTGGTACATGCCTCTTTTTGAATTATGGTTTTCTCAGGGTATATGCCTAGTAGTGGGATTGCTGGGTCATATGGTAGTTCTATGTTTAGTCTTTTAAGGAACCTCCATACTGTTCTCCATAGTGGCTGTACCAATTCACATTCCCACCAGCAGTGCAAGAGTGTTCCCTTTTCTCCACACCCTCTCCAGCATTTATTGTTTCTAGATTTCTTGATGATGGCCATTCTGACTGGTGTGAGATGATATCTCATTGTAGTTTTGATTTGCATTTCTCTAATGATTAATGATGTTGAGCATTCTTTCATGTGTTTGTTGGCAGTCTGTATATCTTCTTTGGAGAAAGGCCTATTTAAGTCTTCTGCCCATTTTTGGATTGGGTTGTTTGTTTTTTGGCTATTGAGCTGCATGAGCTGTTTTTAAATTTTGGAGATTAATCCTTTGTCAGTTGCTTCATTTGCAAATATTTTCTCCCATTCTGAGGGTTGTCTTTTGGTCTTGTTTATGGTGTCCTTTGCTGTGCAAAAGCTTTGAAGTTTCATTAGGTCCCATTTGTTTATCTTTGTTTTTATTTCCATTTCTCTAGGAGGTGGGTCCAAAAGGATCTTGCTGGGATTTATGTCCTAGAGTGTTCTGCCTATGTTTTCCTCTAAGACTTTGATAGTTTCTGGCCTTACATTTAGGTCTTTAATCCATTTTGAGCTTATTTTTGTGTATGGTGTTAGGGAATGATCTAATCTCATACTTTTACATGTCCCTGTCCAGTTTTCCCAGCACCACTTATTGAAGAGGCTGTCCTTTCTCCACTGTACATTCCTGCCTCCTTGATCAAAGATAAGTTGACCATATGTGCGTGGGTTTATCTCTGGGCTTTCTATCCTGTTCCATTGATCTATCTTTCTGTTTCTGTGCCCGTAAAACACTGTGTTGATTACTGTAGCTTTGTAGTGTAGTCTGAAGTCAGGGAGCCTGATTCCTCCAGCTCCGTTTTTCATTCTCAAGATTGCTTTGGCTATTCGGAGTCTTTTGTTTTTCCAAACAAAGTTTGAAATGTTTTGTTCCAGTTCTGTGAAAAATGCCAGTGGTAGTTTGATAGGGATTGCATTGAACCTGTAGATTGCTTTGGGTAGTAGAGTCATTTTCACAATATCGATTCTTCCAATCCAGGAGCATGGTATATCTCTCCATCTATTTGTATCATCTTTCATTTCTTTCATCAGTGTCTTATAATTTTCTGCATACAGGTCTTTTGTCTCCTTAGGTAGGTTTATTCCTAGGTATTTTATTCTTTTTGTTGCAATGGTAAATGGGAGTGTTTTCTTGATTTCACTTTCAGATTCTTCATCATTAGTGTACAGGAATGCCAGAGATTTCTGTGCATTAATTTTGTATCCTGCTACTTTACCAAATTCATTGATTAGATCTAGTAGTTTTCTGGTAGCATCTTTAGGATTCTCTATGTATAGGATCATGTCATCTGCAAACAGTGACAGCTTTACTTCTTCTTTCCCAATTTGGATTCCTTTTATTTCCTTTTCTTCTCTGATTGCTGTGGGTGGGTGGAGGTGAGGGCTCCATATCAAGCCTCTGCGCAGGAGCTGTGCCCGGGGGATGGTACACCAGCTCCCACCCAGAAACATGTCTTTCCCTCTACCCCTTGCCCTCTCTCACTCCTCCATGTCCAGCTTGTCTTGAGTCAAAGTTTTTTTTTTCTTCCCAAGTATTTATTGTTTTTATTTTTATTTTTATTTTATTTTTATTTTTTTATTAGTTTCTGCTTTATAACAAAGTGCATCAGTCATACATATACATCTGTTCCCACATCCCTTCCCTCATGCATCTCCCTCCCTCCCACCCTCCCCATCCCACCCCTCCAGGCGGTCACAAAGCACCGAGCTGATCTCCCTGTGCCCTGCGGCTGCTTCCCACTATCTATCTACCTTACGTTCGGTAGTGTATATATGTCCATGCCTCTCTTTCGCTTTGTCACAGCTTACCCTTCCCCCTCCCCATATCCTCAAGTCCATTCTCAAGTAGGTCTGTGACTTTATTCCTGTTTTACCCCTAGGTTCTTCATGACATTTTTTTTAATTCCATATATATGTGTTAGCATACGGTATTTGTCTTTCTCTTTCTGACTTACTTCACTATGCATGACAGACTCTAGGTCTATCCACCTCATTTCAAATAGCTCAGTTTCGTTTCTTTTTATGGCTGAGTAATATTCCATTGTATATATGTGCCACATCTTCTTTATCCATTCATCCGATGATGGACACTAAGGTTGTTTCCATCTCCGGGCTATTGTGAATAGAGCTGCAATGAACATTTTGGTACATGCCTCTTTTTGAATTATGGTTTTCTCAGGGTATATGCCTAGTAGTGGGATTGCTGGGTCATATGGTAGTTCTATGTTTAGTCTTTTAAGGAACCTCCATACTGTTCTCCATAGTGGCTGTACCAATTCACATTCCCACCAGCAGTGCAAGAGTGTTCCCTTTTCTCCACACCCTCTCCAGCATTTATTGTTTCTAGATTTCTTGATGATGGCCATTCTGACTGGTGTGAGATGATATCTCATTGTAGTTTTGATTTGCATTTCTCTAATGATTAATGATGTTGAGCATTCTTTCATGTGTTTGTTGGCAGTCTGTATATCTTCTTTGGAGAAAGGCCTATTTAAGTCTTCTGCCCATTTTTGGATTGGGTTGTTTGTTTTTTGGCTATTGAGCTGCATGAGCTGTTTTTAAATTTTGGAGATTAATCCTTTGTCAGTTGCTTCATTTGCAAATATTTTCTCCCATTCTGAGGGTTGTCTTTTGGTCTTGTTTATGGTGTCCTTTGCTGTGCAAAAGCTTTGAAGTTTCATTAGGTCCCATTTGTTTATCTTTGTTTTTATTTCCATTTCTCTAGGAGGTGGGTCCAAAAGGATCTTGCTGGGATTTATGTCCTAGAGTGTTCTGCCTATGTTTTCCTCTAAGACTTTGATAGTTTCTGGCCTTACATTTAGGTCTTTAATCCATTTTGAGCTTATTTTTGTGTATGGTGTTAGGGAATGATCTAATCTCATACTTTTACATGTCCCTGTCCAGTTTTCCCAGCACCACTTATTGAAGAGGCTGTCCTTTCTCCACTGTACATTCCTGCCTCCTTGATCAAAGATAAGTTGACCATATGTGCGTGGGTTTATCTCTGGGCTTTCTATCCTGTTCCATTGATCTATCTTTCTGTTTCTGTGCCCGTAAAACACTGTGTTGATTACTGTAGCTTTCTAGTGTAGTCTGAAGTCAGGGAGCCTGATTCCTCCAGCTCCGTTTTTCATTCTCAAGATTGCTTTGGCTATTCGGAGTCTTTTGTTTTTCCAAACAAAGTTTGAAATGTTTTGTTCCAGTTCTGTGAAAAATGCCAGTGGTAGTTTGATAGGGATTGCATTGAACCTGTAGATTGCTTTGGGTAGTAGAGTCATTTTCACAATATCGATTCTTCCAATCCAGGAGCATGGTATATCTCTCCATCTATTTGTATCATCTTTCATTTCTTTCATCAGTGTCTTATAATTTTCTGCATACAGGTCTTTTGTCTCCTTAGGTAGGTTTATTCCTAGGTATTTTATTCTTTTTGTTGCAATGGTAAATGGGAGTGTTTTCTTGATTTCACTTTCAGATTCTTCATCATTAGTGTACAGGAATGCCAGAGATTTCTGTGCATTAATTTTGTATCCTGCTACTTTACCAAATTCATTGATTAGATCTAGTAGTTTTCTGGTAGCATCTTTAGGATTCTCTATGTATAGGATCATGTCATCTGCAAACAGTGACAGCTTTACTTCTTCTTTCCCAATTTGGATTCCTTTTATTTCCTTTTCTTCTCTGATTGCTGTGGGTGGGTGGAGGTGAGGGCTCCATATCAAGCCTCTGCGCAGGAGCTGTGCCCGGGGGATGGTACACCAGCTCCCACCCAGAAACATGTCTTTCCCTCTACCCCTTGCCCTCTCTCACTCCTCCATGTCCAGCTTGTCTTGAGTCAAAGTTTTTTTTTTCTTCCCAAGTATTTATTGTTTTTATTTTTATTTTTATTTTATTTTTATTTTTTTATTAGTTTCTGCTTTATAACAAAGTGCATCAGTCATACATATACATCTGTTCCCACATCCCTTCCCTCATGCATCTCCCTCCCTCCCACCCTCCCCATCCCACCCCTCCAGGCGGTCACAAAGCACCGAGCTGATCTCCCTGTGCCCTGCGGCTGCTTCCCACTATCTATCTACCTTACGTTCGGTAGTGTATATATGTCCATGCCTCTCTTTCGCTTTGTCACAGCTTACCCTTCCCCCTCCCCATATCCTCAAGTCCATTCTCAAGTAGGTCTGTGACTTTATTCCTGTTTTACCCCTAGGTTCTTCATGACATTTTTTTTAATTCCATATATATGTGTTAGCATACGGTATTTGTCTTTCTCTTTCTGACTTACTTCACTATGCATGACAGACTCTAGGTCTATCCACCTCATTTCAAATAGCTCAGTTTCGTTTCTTTTTATGGCTGAGTAATATTCCATTGTATATATGTGCCACATCTTCTTTATCCATTCATCCGATGATGGACACTAAGGTTGTTTCCATCTCCGGGCTATTGTGAATAGAGCTGCAATGAACATTTTGGTACATGCCTCTTTTTGAATTATGGTTTTCTCAGGGTATATGCCTAGTAGTGGGATTGCTGGGTCATATGGTAGTTCTATGTTTAGTCTTTTAAGGAACCTCCATACTGTTCTCCATAGTGGCTGTACCAATTCACATTCCCACCAGCAGTGCAAGAGTGTTCCCTTTTCTCCACACCCTCTCCAGCATTTATTGTTTCTAGATTTCTTGATGATGGCCATTCTGACTGGTGTGAGATGATATCTCATTGTAGTTTTGATTTGCATTTCTCTAATGATTAATGATGTTGAGCATTCTTTCATGTGTTTGTTGGCAGTCTGTATATCTTCTTTGGAGAAAGGCCTATTTAAGTCTTCTGCCCATTTTTGGATTGGGTTGTTTGTTTTTTGGCTATTGAGCTGCATGAGCTGTTTTTAAATTTTGGAGATTAATCCTTTGTCAGTTGCTTCATTTGCAAATATTTTCTCCCATTCTGAGGGTTGTCTTTTGGTCTTGTTTATGGTGTCCTTTGCTGTGCAAAAGCTTTGAAGTTTCATTAGGTCCCATTTGTTTATCTTTGTTTTTATTTCCATTTCTCTAGGAGGTGGGTCCAAAAGGATCTTGCTGGGATTTATGTCCTAGAGTGTTCTGCCTGTGTTTTCCTCTAAGACTTTGATAGTTTCTGGCCTTACATTTAGGTCTTTAATCCATTTTGAGCTTATTTTTGTGTATGGTGTTAGGGAATGATCTAATCTCATACTTTTACATGTCCCTGTCCAGTTTTCCCAGCACCACTTATTGAAGAGGCTGTCCTTTCTCCACTGTACATTCCTGCCTCCTTGATCAAAGATAAGTTGACCATATGTGCGTGGGTTTATCTCTGGGCTTTCTATCCTGTTCCATTGATCTATCTTTCTGTTTCTGTGCCCGTAAAACACTGTGTTGATTACTGTAGCTTTCTAGTGTAGTCTGAAGTCAGGGAGCCTGATTCCTCCAGCTCCGTTTTTCATTCTCAAGATTGCTTTGGCTATTCGGAGTCTTTTGTTTTTCCAAACAAAGTTTGAAATGTTTTGTTCCAGTTCTGTGAAAAATGCCAGTGGTAGTTTGATAGGGATTGCATTGAACCTGTAGATTGCTTTGGGTAGTAGAGTCATTTTCACAATATCGATTCTTCCAATCCAGGAGCATGGTATATCTCTCCATCTATTTGTATCATCTTTCATTTCTTTCATCAGTGTCTTATAATTTTCTGCATACAGGTCTTTTGTCTCCTTAGGTAGGTTTATTCCTAGGTATTTTATTCTTTTTGTTGCAATGGTAAATGGGAGTGTTTTCTTGATTTCACTTTCAGATTCTTCATCATTAGTGTACAGGAATGCCAGAGATTTCTGTGCATTAATTTTGTATCCTGCTACTTTACCAAATTCATTGATTAGATCTAGTAGTTTTCTGGTAGCATCTTTAGGATTCTCTATGTATAGGATCATGTCATCTGCAAACAGTGACAGCTTTACTTCTTCTTTCCCAATTTGGATTCCTTTTATTTCCTTTTCTTCTCTGATTGCTGTGGGTGGGTGGAGGTGAGGGCTCCATATCAAGCCTCTGCGCAGGAGCTGTGCCCGGGGGATGGTACACCAGCTCCCACCCAGAAACATGTCTTTCCCTCTACCCCTTGCCCTCTCTCACTCCTCCATGTCCAGCTTGTCTTGAGTCAAAGTTTTTTTTTTCTTCCCAAGTATTTATTGTTTTTATTTTTATTTTTATTTTATTTTTATTTTTTTATTAGTTTCTGCTTTATAACAAAGTGCATCAGTCATACATATACATCTGTTCCCACATCCCTTCCCTCATGCATCTCCCTCCCTCCCACCCTCCCCATCCCACCCCTCCAGGCGGTCACAAAGCACCGAGCTGATCTCCCTGTGCCCTGCGGCTGCTTCCCACTATCTATCTACCTTACGTTCGGTAGTGTATATATGTCCATGCCTCTCTTTCGCTTTGTCACAGCTTACCCTTCCCCCTCCCCATATCCTCAAGTCCATTCTCAAGTAGGTCTGTGACTTTATTCCTGTTTTACCCCTAGGTTCTTCATGACATTTTTTTTAATTCCATATATATGTGTTAGCATACGGTATTTGTCTTTCTCTTTCTGACTTACTTCACTATGCATGACAGACTCTAGGTCTATCCACCTCATTTCAAATAGCTCAGTTTCGTTTCTTTTTATGGCTGAGTAATATTCCATTGTATATATGTGCCACATCTTCTTTATCCATTCATCCGATGATGGACACTAAGGTTGTTTCCATCTCCGGGCTATTGTGAATAGAGCTGCAATGAACATTTTGGTACATGCCTCTTTTTGAATTATGGTTTTCTCAGGGTATATGCCTAGTAGTGGGATTGCTGGGTCATATGGTAGTTCTATGTTTAGTCTTTTAAGGAACCTCCATACTGTTCTCCATAGTGGCTGTACCAATTCACATTCCCACCAGCAGTGCAAGAGTGTTCCCTTTTCTCCACACCCTCTCCAGCATTTATTGTTTCTAGATTTCTTGATGATGGCCATTCTGACTGGTGTGAGATGATATCTCATTGTAGTTTTGATTTGCATTTCTCTAATGATTAATGATGTTGAGCATTCTTTCATGTGTTTGTTGGCAGTCTGTATATCTTCTTTGGAGAAAGGCCTATTTAAGTCTTCTGCCCATTTTTGGATTGGGTTGTTTGTTTTTTGGCTATTGAGCTGCATGAGCTGTTTTTAAATTTTGGAGATTAATCCTTTGTCAGTTGCTTCATTTGCAAATATTTTCTCCCATTCTGAGGGTTGTCTTTTGGTCTTGTTTATGGTGTCCTTTGCTGTGCAAAAGCTTTGAAGTTTCATTAGGTCCCATTTGTTTATCTTTGTTTTTATTTCCATTTCTCTAGGAGGTGGGTCCAAAAGGATCTTGCTGGGATTTATGTCCTAGAGTGTTCTGCCTGTGTTTTCCTCTAAGACTTTGATAGTTTCTGGCCTTACATTTAGGTCTTTAATCCATTTTGAGCTTATTTTTGTGTATGGTGTTAGGGAATGATCTAATCTCATACTTTTACATGTCCCTGTCCAGTTTTCCCAGCACCACTTATTGAAGAGGCTGTCCTTTCTCCACTGTACATTCCTGCTTCCTTGATCAAAGATAAGTTGACCATATGTGCGTGGGTTTATCTCTGGGCTTTCTATCCTGTTCCATTGATCTATCTTTCTGTTTCTGTGCCCGTAAAACACTGTGTTGATTACTGTAGCTTTGTAGTGTAGTCTGAAGTCACGGAGCCTGATTCCTCCAGCTCCGTTTTTCATTCTCAAGATTGCTTTGGCTATTCGGAGTCTTTTGTTTTTCCAAACAAAGTTTGAAATGTTTTGTTCCAGTTCTGTGGAAAATGCCAGTGGTAGTTTGATAGGGATTGCATTGAACCTGTAGATTGCTTTGGGTAGTAGAGTCATTTTCACAATATCGAGTCTTCCAATCCAGGAGCATGGTATATCTCTCCATCTATTTGTATCATCTTTCATTTCTTTCATCAGTGTCTTATAATTTTCTGCATACAGGTCTTTTGTCTCCTTAGGTAGGTTTATTCGTAGGTATTTTATTCTTTTTGTTGCAATGGTAAATGGGAGTGTTTTCTTGATTTCACTTTCAGATTCTTCATCATTAGTGTACAGGAATGCCAGAGATTTCTGTGCATTAATTTTGTATCCTGCTACTTTACCAAATTCATTGATTAGATCTAGTAGTTTTCTGGTAGCATCTTTAGGATTCTCTATGTATAGTATCATGTCATCTGCAAACAGTGACAGCTTTACTTCTTCTTTCCCAATTTGGATTCCTTTTATTTCCTTTTCTTCTCTGATTGCTGTGGGTGGGTGGAGGTGAGGGCTCCATATCAAGCCTCTGCGCAGGAGCTGTGCCCGGGGGATGGTACACCAGCTCCCACCCAGAAACATGTCTTTCCCTCTACCCCTTGCCCTCTCTCACTCCTCCATGTCAGCTTGTCTTGAGTCAAAGTTTTTTTTTCTTCCCAAGTATTTATTGTTTTTATTTTTATTTTTATTTTATTTTTATTTTTTATTAGTTTCTGCTTTATAACAAAGTGCATCAGTCATACATATACATCTGTTCCCACATCCCTTCCCTCATGCATCTCCCTCCCTCCCACCCTCCCCATCCCACCCCTCCAGGCGGTCACAAAGCACCGAGCTGATCTCCCTGTGCCCTGCGGCTGCTTCCCACTATCTATCTACCTTACGTTCGGTAGTGTATATATGTCCATGCCTCTCTTTCGCTTTGTCACTGCTTACCCTTCCCCCTCCCCATATCCTCAAGTCCATTCTCAAGTAGGTCTGTGACTTTATTCCTGTTTTACCCCTAGGTTCTTCATGACATTTTTTTTAAAATTCCATATATATGTGTTAGCATACGGTATTTGTCTTTCTCTTTCTGACTTACTTCACTCTGCATGACAGACTCTAGGTCTATCCACCTCATTACAAATAGCTCAGTTTCGTTTCTTTTTATGGCTGAGTAATATTCCATTGTATATATGTGCCACATCTTCTTTATCCATTTATCCGATGATGGACACTTAGGTTGTTTCCATCTCCGGGCTATTGTGAATAGAGCTGCAATGAACATTTTGGTACATGCCTCTTTTTGAATTATGGTTTTCTCAGGGTATATGCCTAGTAGTGGGATTGCTGGGTCATATGGTAGTTCTATGTTTAGTCTTTTAAGGAACCTCCATACTGTTCTCCATAGTGGCTGTACCAATTCACATTCCCACCAGCAGTGCAAGAGTGTTCCCTTTTCTCCACACCCTCTCCAGCATTTATTGTTTCTAGATTTCTTGATGATGGCCATTCTGACTGGTGTGAGATGATATCTCATTGTAGTTTTGATTTGCATTTCTCTAATGATTAATGATGTTGAGCATTCTTTCATGTGTTTGTTGGCAGTCTGTATATCTTCTTTGGAGAAATGCCTATTTAAGTCTTCTGCCCATTTTTGGATTGGATTGTTTGTTTTTTGGCTATTGAGCTGCATGAGCTGTTTTTAAATTTTGGAGATTAATCCTTTGTCAGTTGCTTCATTTGCAAATATTTTCTCCCATTCTGAGGGTTGTCTTTTGGTCTTGTTTATGGTGTCCTTTGCTGTGCAAAAGCTTTGAAGTTTCATTAGGTCCCATTTGTTTATCTTTGTTTTTATTTCCATTTCTCTAGGAGGTGGGTCCAAAAGGATCTTGCTGGGATTTATGTCCTAGAGTGTTCTGCCTATGTTTTCCTCTAAGACTTTGATAGTTTCTGGCCTTACATTTAGGTCTTTAATCCATTTTGAGCTTATTTTTGTGTATGGTGTTAGGGAATGATCTAATCTCATACTTTTACAGGTCCCTGTCCAGTTTTCCCAGCACCACTTATTGAAGAGGCTGTCCTTTCTCCACGGTATATTTCTGCCTCCTTGATCAAAGATAAGTTGACCATATGTGCGTGGGTTTATCTCTGGGCTTTCTATCCTGTCCCATTGATCTATCTTTCTGTTTTTGTGCCCGTAAAACACTGTGTTGATTACTGTAGCTTTCTAGTGTAGTCTGAAGTCAGGGAGCCTGATTCCTCCAGCTCCGTTTTTCATTCTCAAGATTGCTTTGGCTCTTGGGAGTCTTTTGTTTTTCCAAACAAAGTTTGAAATGTTTTGTTCCAGTTCTGTGAAAAATGCCAGTGGTAGTTTGATAGGGATTGCATTGAACCTGTAGATTGCTTTGGGTAGTAGAGTCATTTTCACAATATCGATTCTTCCAATCCAGGAGCATGCTATATCTCTCCATCTATTTGTATCATCTTTCATTTCTTTCATCAGTGTCTTATAATTTTCTGCATACAGGTCTTTTGTCTCCTTAGGTAGGTTTATTCCTAGGTATTTTATTCTTTTTGTTGCAATGGTAAATGGGAGTGTTTTCTTGATTTCACTTTCAGATTCTTCATCATTAGTGTACAGGAATGCCAGAGATTTCTGTGCATTAATTTTGTATCCTGCTACTTTACCAAATTCATTGATTAGATCTAGTAGTTTTCTGGTAGCATCTTTAGGATTCTCTATGTATAGTATCATGTCATCTGCAAACAGTGACAGCTTTACTTCTTCTTTTGCAATTTGGATTCCTTTTATTTCCTTTTCTTCTCTGATTGCTGTTGCTAAAACTTCCAAAACTAAGTTGAATAAGAGTGGTGAGAGTGGGCCACCTTGTCTTGTTCCTGATCTTAGTGGAAATGGTCTCAGCTTTTCACCTTTGAGGACAATGTTGGCTGTGGGTTTGTCATATATGGCCTTTATTATCTTGTGGAAAGTTCCCTGTATGCCTACTTTCTGCAGGGTTTTTATCATAAATGGCTGTTGAATTTTGTCGAAAGCTTTCTCTGCATCTATTGAGATGATCATATGGTTTTTCTCCTTCAATTTGTTAATATGGTGTATCACATTGATTGATTTGCGTATATTGAAGAATCCTTGCATTCCTGGAATAAACCCCACTTGCTCATGGTGTTTGATCCTTTTAATGTGCTGTTGGATTCTGTTTGCTAGTATTTTGTTGAGGATTTTTGCATCTATGTTCATCAGTGACATTGGCCTGTAGTTTTCTTTCTTTGCGACATCCTTGCCTGGTTTTGGTATCAAGGTGATGGTGGCCTCGTAGAATGAGTTTGGGAGTGCTCCTCCCTCTGCTATATTTTGGAAGAGTTTGAGAAGGATCGGTGTTAGCTCTTCTCTAAATGTCTGATAGAATTCGCCTGTGAAGCCATCTGGTCCTGGGCTTCTGTTTGTTGGAAGATTTTTAATCACAGTTTCCATTTCAGTGCTTGTGATTGGTCTATTCATATTTTCTATTCCTTCCTGATTCAGTCTTGGCAGGTTGTGCATTTCTAAGAATTTGTCCATTTCTTCCAGGTTGTCCATTTTATTGGCATAGAGTTTCTTGTAGTAATCTCTCATGATCTTCTGTATTTCTGCAGTGTGAGTTGTTATTGAGTCAAAGTATTAAAAGCGTGCTGGAGAAAGTCGGACAGAAACTTTCACAAATAAGCCAACTGTGCAATTAATAGCTCTCCTTCCCTTGTGAACAGTTTTATTCATTTTTAAGAATCATGCAGCAGTCCATAAATATTGCATCCTTGACGTCCCCACTGTCGTGTGCCCATGAGTGTACTCCAGGGAGTGAGGGGTACACAGCTGGCACAACAGTACACACATACTTACACACACTAGGTGTGCAGATCCTAAAGCAAAGTGAGCAACCAGCATGCCAAGGTCAGGCGAACAGGACACAAACTCTCCCCAGGTGAGATGGCTTAACGTGTGTGGATCCGTGCCCAGGAGATGCCCCAGCGTGGGCATGACCTCTGGTGGGATGGGACTGGGGAGGAGAAGGAAAAAGGGCTCTGTGAGAAGGCTGGGATCACCACAACACCCGGAAGTGAGCTCATAGGTGAGCTCCGACCTGAGTGTGGCAGGAAGGAGCCCCAGGCCTCTGGTTAGTCTGTGTCCTTGTGTGAGAAACCAGGCCCCGTCATATTCTCTGTGGGTCAACTGCTAACAACATGACCATCTCCAGATGATGACTGAGGCGGCTGTCCTGTCCCCCGACCAGGCTCTGTGCCCTGTTCCCTGAACCCAGCCCTTTTGGATGGGATATTTCTGCTCGCCAAAGAGCTAAATGAGGGCAAAGAGGTGAGGGGATGGGGGAGAGAGCAGGAACTGTCTGAGAAACAGGAGTGAAGGGCCACTTCTCACCCGGGTATGTCTTGGTTATGGAACCAAGGCCTTGAGGAATCTCTCTGAGCCTCTTCCTGGGAGAAGACAGACCCTCCAGAAAGGGTGAAGACAATGGCTTCCTCTTAGGGTTCCTGGCCACTGTGGCAACGGTTTACCTGCATCTCCTTCATCTCAGGTAACACCACACTCTGAATACTACCTGCCGGGAGAGGAGGTGGATCTGTATAGCACCACCCCAGGCTAAGGGAGCGCCCCCTTCCCTAGTGCTTCTGGGACTCAGACTTCAAGGAGATCAGGAAGTGTGGTTATTGCTGGAATCATCAATATGAAAGGGGCTGTAAGAATGTTTCGGGGAAAGGAAGGACATTAAATGGGGCCTGAAACAGCAGAGCCCACTGCAGGATTTCAGAGCGGGTGGACACGGGAACTCAAGGCAGAAGCTGAGATTCAGGCTTGGCTCATGTAGTGTCTGTCAAGACCACAGGC
This sequence comes from Mesoplodon bidens, assembly GCF_964165515.1. NCBI lineage: Eukaryota > Metazoa > Chordata > Mammalia > Artiodactyla > Ziphiidae > Mesoplodon > Mesoplodon bidens. The sequence continues at coordinate 31,521,442 of NC_138179.1, forward strand.
CTCCCCCTGCCCACCCCCAGGGCAGGATGTGAACCACAACCACCAGGCAGTGAGGGTCACCAGGCACCTGGTGGCGCAAAGCAGCCACACAGGAGGTGCAAAACATGCCCCGGCACTGGGCTCTCTTTGAGGCCTTGGGAAGGACCCTGAAAAGCTCTTCTAGGGCAACAATTCCAACTACTAATTCAGGCCATCATGGTGGGCATAGCCTAGGGCTCTGTCATATCTCAGCCTCACAAAATGTTGGATCCCACTTTGCTTCTCAATCTCATGCTCCACTAAATAACCACCTCTTCCAAAAGCCAGCAGACAATGCATCTATCAGAGAGCTATGAGGAATCCATTGATAACACTAGTGTTGAGGGAGGAACAGCCAACAGCTTACGGTCTTGCTGTTTCAGGCTGTTATTTCTATGCCCTACACCAGAGTGAGGTGGGGTGCACATGTGATTTGAACAATATCTCTAAATCTCTGATGAGCCTATGGAAGGCAGTACCTCCGGCTCCCCCCATCAGGCTCAGCTGATCTGGAGGACAGGGGAGGAAAACCGGTGGGGTGGGGAGCCTCCCAGACCACCACTGACCCCAGCTCAGCCCTTCCCCCAACCTCCTTTGGGGTTCCTGGGCACCAAATGAGAACCACCGGTCCACCCCTCTCTCAGCTTCTTTCTTCAACTCTTTCAGAAAAGCAGGGTGAGAGTGGGCAACCTTGTCTTGTTCCTGATCTTAGTGGAAATGGTTTCAGTTTTTCACCATTGAGGACGATGCTGGCTGTGGGTTTGTCATATATGGCCTTTATTATGTTGAGGAAAGTTCCCTCTATGCCTACTTTCTGCAGGGTTTTTATCATAAATGGGTGTTGAATTTTGTCGAAAGCTTTCTCTGCATCTATTGAGATGATCATATGGTTTTTCTCCTTCAATTTGTTAATATGGTGTATCACGTTGATTGATTTGCGTATATTGAAGAATCCTTGCATTCCTGGAATAAACCCCACTTGATCATGGTGTATGATCCTTTTAATGTGCTGTTGGATTCTGTTTGCTAGTATTTTGTTGAGGATTTTTGCATCTATGTTCATCAGTGATATTGGCCTGTAGTTTTCTTTCTTTGTGACATCCTTGTCTGGTTTTGGTATCAAGGTGATGGTGGCCTCGTAGAATGAGTTTGGGAGTGTTCCTCCCTCTGCTATATTTTGGAAGAGTTTCAGAAGGATAGGTGTTAGCTCTTCTCTAAATGTTTGATAGAATTCGCCTGTGAAGCCATCTGGTCCTGGGCTTTTGTTTGTTGGAAGGTTTTTTATCACAGTTTCAATTTCAGTGCTTGTGATTGGTCTGTTCATATTTTCTATTTCTTCCTGATTCAGTCTTGGCAGGTTGTGCATTTCTAAGAATTTGTCCATTTCTTCCAGGTTGTCCATTTTACTGGCATAGAGTTGCTTATAGTAATCTCTCATGATCTTTTGTATTTCTGCAGTGTCAGTTGTTACTTCTCCTTTTTCATTTCTAATTCTATTGATTTGAGTCTTCTCCCTTTTTTTCTTGATGAGTCTGGCTAATGGTTTATCAATTTTGTTTATCTTCTCAAAGAACCAGCTTTTAGTTTTATTGATCTTTGCTATCGTTTCCTTCATTTCTTTTTCATTTATTTCTGATCTGATTTTTATGATTTCTTTCCTTCTGCTAACTTTGGGATGTTTTTGTTCTTCTTTCTCTAATTGCTTTAGGTGCAAGGTTAGGTTGTTTATTCGAGATGTTTCCTGTTTCTTAAGGTGGGATTGTATTGCTATAAACTTCCCTCTTAGAACTGCTTTTGCTGCATCCCATAGGTTTTGGGTCGTCGTGTTTCCATTGTCATTTGTTTCTAGGTATTTTTTAATTTCCTCTTTGATTTCTTCAGTGATCAGTTCGTTATTAAGTAGTGTATTGTTTAGCCTCCATGTGTTTGTATTTTTTACAGCTCTTTTCCTGTAATTGATGTCTAGTCTCATAGCATTGTGGTCGGAAAAGATACTTGATACAATTTCAATTTTCTTAAATTTACCAAGGCTTGATTTGTGACCCAAGATATGATCTATCCTGGAGAATGTTCCATGAGCACTTGAGAAAAATGTGTATTCTGTTGTTTTTGGATGGAATGTCCTATAAATATCAATTAAGTCCATCTTGTTTAATGTATCATTTAAAGCTTGTGTTTCCTTATTTATTTTCATTTTGGATGATCTGTCCATTGGTGAAAGTGGGGTGTTAAAGTCCCCTACTATGATTGTGTTACTGTCGATTTCTCCTTTTATGGCTGTTAGTATTTGCCTTATGTATTGAGGTGCTCCTATGTTTGGTGCATAAATATTTACAATTGTTATATCTTCTTCTTGGATCGATCCCTTGATCATTATGTAGTGTCCTTCTTTGTCTCTTCTAGTAGTCTTTATTTTAAAGTCTATTTTGTCTGATATGAGAATTGCTACTCCAGCTTTCTTTTGGTTTCCATTTGCATGGAATATCTTTTTCCATCCCCTTACTTTCAGTCTGTATGTGTCTCTAGGTCTGAAGTGGGTCTCTTGTAGACAGCATATACATGGGTCTTGTTTTTGTATCCATTCAGCCAATCTGTGTCTTTTGGTGGGAGCATTTAGTCCATTTACATTTAAGGTAATTATCGATATGTATGTTCCTATTCCCATTTTCTTAATTGTTTTGGGTTCGTTATTGTAGGTCTTTTCCTTCGTTGTGTTTCTTGCCTAGAGAAGTTCCTTTAGCATTTGTTGTAAAGCTGGTTTGGTGGTGCTGAACTCTCTCAGCTTTTGCTTGTCTGTAAACGTTTTAATTTCTCCATCAAATCTGAATGAGATCCTTGCTGGGTAGAGTAATCTTGGTTGCAGGTTTTTCTCCTTCATCACTTTAATTATGTCCTGCCACTCCCTTCTGGCTTGTAGAGTTTCTGCTGAGAGATCAGCTGTTATCCTGATGGGGATTCCCTTGTGTGTTATTTGTTGTTTTTCCCTTGCTGCTTTTAATATGATTTCTTTGTGTTTAATTTTTGACAGTTTGATTAATATGTGTCTTGGCGTATTTCTCCTTGGATTTATTCTGTATGGGACTCTCTGTGCCTCCTGGACTTGATTAACTATTTCCTTTCCCATATTAGGGAAGTTTTCAACTATAATCTCTTCAAATATTTTCTCAGTCCCCTTCTTTTTCTCTTCTTCTTCTGGAACCCCTATAATTCGAATGTTGGTGCGTTTAATGTTGTCCCAGAGGTCTCTGAGACTGTCCTCTGTTCTTTTCATTCTTTTTTCTTTATTTTGCTCTGCAGCAGTTATTTCCACTATTTTATCTTCCACCTCACTTATCCGTTCTTCTGCCTCAGTTATTCTGCTATTGATCCCATCTAGAGTATTTTTTATTTCATGTATTGTGTTTTTAATCGATGCTTGATTCATCTTTAGTTCTTCTAGATCCTTGTTAACTGTTTCTTGCATTTTGTCTATTCTATTTCCAAGATTTTGGATCTGGGAAATAGAATCTTGGATCATCTTTACCATCATTATTCTGAATTCTTTTTCAGGTAGACTGCCTATTACCTCTTCATTTGTTAGGTCTGGTGGGTTTTTATCTTGCTCCTTCTCCTGCTGTGTGTTTTTCTGTCTTCTCATTTTGCTTATGTTACTGTGTTTGGGGTCTCCTTTTTGCAGGCTGCCAGTTCGTAGTTCCCGTTGTTTTTGGTGTCTGTCCCCAGTGGCTAAGGTTGGTTTAGTGGGTTGTGTAGGCTTCCTGGTGGAGGGGACTAGTGCCTGTGTTCTGGTGGATGAGGCTGGATCTTGTCTTTCTGGTGGGCAGGTCCAAGTCTGGTGGTGTGTTTTGGGGTGTCTGCGGACTTTTTATGATTTTAGGCCGCCTCTCTGCTAATGGGTGGCGTTGTGTTCCTGTCTTGCTAGTTGTTTGGCATAGGGTGTCCAGCACTGTAGCTTGCTGGTCGTTGAGTGAAGCTGAGTGCTGGTGTTGAGATGGAGATCTCTGGAAGATTTTCGCCGTTTGATATTATGTGGAGCTGGGAGGTCTCTTGTGGACCAGTGTCCTGAAGTTGGCTCTCCCACCTTAGAGGCACAGCACTGACTCCTGGCTCCTCAATTTGGGATGATTTGTTGTCTATTCATGTATTCCACAGATGCAGGGTACATCAAGTTGATTGTGGAGCTTTAATCCGCTGCTTCTGTGGCTGCTGGGAGAGGTTTCCCTTTCTCTTCTTTGTTCTCACAGCTCCTGGGTCTCAGCTTTGGATTTGGCCCCGCCTCTGCGTGTAGGTCGCCGGAGGGCGTCTGTTCTTCGCTCAGACAGGACAGGGTTAAAGGAGCAGCCGCTTCGGGGACTCTTGCTCAGTCAGGCCGGGCGGGAGGGAGGGGCACGGAGTGCGGGGCGAGCCTGCAGCGGCAGAAGTCGGCGTGACGTTGCACCAGCCTGAGGCGCGCCGTGCGTTCTCCCAGGGAAGCCGCCCCTGGATCCCGGGACCCCGGCAGTGGCGGGCTGCACAGGCTCCCGGAAGGGCGGTGTGGACAGTGACCTGCGCTCGCACACAGGCTTCTTGGCGGTGGCAGCAGCAGCCCCAGCGTCCCACGCCCGTCACTGGGCTCCGCGCTTTCAGTCGTGACTCGCGCCCGTCTGTGGAGCCCCTTTAAGCAGCGCTCTTAATCCCCTCTCCTCGCGCACCAGGAAACCAAGAGGGAAGAAAAAGTCTCTTGCCTCTTCGGCAGCTCCAGAGTTTTCCCGGACTCCCTGCCGGCTAGCTGTGGCACATTAGCCCCCTTCAGGCTGAGTTCTCGCCGCCAGCCCCAGTCCTCTCCCTGCGCTCTGACCGAAGCCCGAGCCTCAGCTTCCAGCACCGCCCGCCCCGGCGGGCGAGCAGACAAGCCTCTCGGGCTGGTGAGTGCCGCTCGGCACCGATCCTCTGTGCGGGAATCTCTCCGCTTTGCCCTACCCAGGTATGTGGGGAGTTTCTTGCCTTTTGGGAGTTCTGGGGTCTTCTGCCAGCATTCAGTAGGTGTTCTGTAGGAGTTGTTCCACGTGTAGCTGTATTTCTGGTGTATCCGTGGGGAGGAAGGTGATCTCCGCGTCTTACTCTTCCGCCATCTTACTCGGAAGTCCCAAGAAGTCTCCACTCTTTTGTCTTGTCTCCTTAGAGACAAAAACACTGGAAATATTCGAAACACTGAAATTCAATGAAAGCCTGTATTTCTTTACCATAAAGAGTTTTTGTTTGTTTGTTTCGAAGTGGTGGGGTTTGTCCATGCTGTGCAGCTTGCAGGATCTTAGTTCCTTGACAAGGGATTGAACCTCGGGCCACAGCAGTGAAAGAGCCACGCCCTAACCAGTGGACCACCAGGGAACTCCCAAGAGTTTTATAAGTCAACAAGAAGAAGACAAACAGTCCAGGGGAAAAGGGGGCAAGGGCTGTGAAGAGTAGGAGGTGTGTTGACAGTCTGCCACCATATCTGCCTGTCGTCTCCTCATGGCTCATGTGGGGTGGGTTTTGTTAGCCAGGCCTTTGTCACCTCGTGACGTAAAAATCATCTCTAATATTTTCTTCAAGTACTTTTATAATCTGTCCAGATTTTGTTGTATTTGTTTGTTCGTGTGGTTGAGGTAGGGGATCTAACTTTTTCCCCCTACATGAAGATCTGATTCTTTTCAAATCTTTCACTGAATGGTTTATTCTTTCTTCCCTGGTCTAATATGCTATCTTCATCTGGATGCTGTTCTGTGATCCAGTTATCTTGTCCTGTACCAGTACTGATATCACACTGCTTAATTCCAGTTGCTCTATGACATATTTTATATCTGGTAGGGCAAGTTCCTACTCTTTGACCTTCTTTTGCATACATTTCATAACTATTCTTACATATATTCTCTATCAAATGTCAGCAGGCCAGGTTTTATTTAGAAATTATTTTGGCTATAAAATGGATTACATTGAATTTTTAGTTTCATTTCAGGAGAACTGTCCTCTTTAAAACATTCTAGGAGGATGGTATCTCATACCATGTAAGTACTTCTTAATGTCTTTCAGAAAAGTTTTTATATTTTCATCACATAGGTCTTACAAATTTGTGGCTAAATTTATTCCTAGATACTTTATGCATTTTTTATTGATATAGTAAATGGGATGTTTCTTCTGTTTTTTAGTTAGTTAGTTGTGTTATATGGGAAAGCTATTGAGGCTAATATGTTGATCTCTTGATTTTGTATGGAGCCATCTTACTCATGTTACTTCCAATAAAATTTCAGTTGATTCTTTTGGTCTTTTTGGGTCCCTTGTTTCATATGCAGATATGTTTGTCTCTTCTTTCCAATGCTTCGTTTTTCTTATCGTACTGATTAAGACCTCCTCCACAATGCTCAATAGTAGCAGTAATGATTGGGCATCCTACTCTTGTTCTTGACTTTAAAACAATGCTTAGGTTTCTGCCAGATACTTTTATTTTCTTTTCCTACTTCTAAGAGTTTTTATTAGGAATTATCTGTTGAACATTATCTAAAACAGTCAATAAAATATATCACCAGCTGCATGCAAGACCCTAAGTTAGGTACTGTGGAAGAGTCAAAGGATTCTTAAACAGGGTAGAATTCCTTTCCTTGAAAGAGTTATCATCTTACTGGATAGATAAGATTTAAAGTAAAAAGGAATGAATAAGGATTTGGAAATAGTTGTAATGGATAATCATGATCCTGTTTTCTTTCAAAACAGATTTCTTCTCATAGAATTGCAAAAGAGGAAGATAGAAAAAGAAGCAGAAGGTAAATATTGGTCTTTGAAAGCAGAATTTTACAACTAGAGGAGAACTTAGAACTCATCTATTTCAATGTCCTCACCAAAGGCAGGAGGAATGTTTAATTACCCTAAAGGTTTACCCTAGTTTATTTATCAGCAGAATTAGCTCCCCAGCCCAAGCTGAGTTAGAACAGGACTGGCACACATTCATCTGCTCTCACTAGACCTCTAAGGAAAGAGGGTGGACGGGGAGAGGTTTTGGTTGTACCTGTTCCTGCTGGGCTGATGCCTGGTTCCTAGGCATCAGGCCAGGCCAGAGGCCTTCTAGGAGGCTCTGGGGTAGGGAGGGCCACATGGTTGGGGATCTAGGGGCTGGCCTCACTCAAAGCTGACGAAAGGTAGAACATATGAGTCCCTCCTGGAAAGTGGCAAGAAAACTTCCCTTCTCATCCTACTGTTTTTCAGGCCCCTAGTCTCTATTCCCTTTATCCAAACCTCATAGAATTTTAACCGGGAGAAGCTTTAGACAGTAGTTTGTCTCTTCCTTTTGTAATAAGTAAATGGAGAAAGAGAAAGGGAAAATATCTTGCCCCATGGTCATACTGCTAGTGATTACCAAGAAGAAGATGGTCCATTTCCACTGAGGACTTCTCCACTGATCACATTGTGCTTGGGCTGTGAGCTACGTTTTATGTCACAGTTGAGTAGACACATATATATGGACATAAGTAGTTTATGAAACAAACTTATTGCGCACTGTGAATTTTTTCTATTCTATTTGTATTCGAAAAGTGTATTTTGTGCTTCCCTGCTGGTCATGGCCTTTAAACGGATTCCACAATTCACTGACACCTGAGTGACAGCCTGCAGAGTGAAAGTCAGAGAGCTATAGATGACTTTGCTCGTTGGGTTCAGGTGTTTAATTGGTGTGATTCAACTTATAGGATAGAGCAGCCAGGAAAATAAAATCACCTTCTCCCCACACCCACACCCCCAGCAAATGCTGCATGTGCGACTAAGTGCAAAGCGGACTGGTGTGAAGCGCCTCTAAGGGAGTAACAAGTTTCTGCCCAGTGCCGTTGTGCAGTGTTTTCACTGCACGAGGGCAGTTGGCCAAGGGCAAAGAAAGGTGAACGGGGCTGAAAATCCTGCCTATGCTCCATGCTAAGCCACATACAAACGTCTCCCCAGAGACACTTGGGGACCATTTTGGACAGACAGAGAGAACTTCTGGAAGGCCAGCATGCATGCAATGATTTTCATGATTCCGGGTCTGTGGTGATTTTGCTCATTGTGATTATGAACTGAGGTACCCATTCAGTCCTAATGAAAGCAGACATGACACATTGTGAGAGAGATGAAAAGTGACATGTAACACTCACTGTGTGTGTTTTCCTCCAAGGGCCTTTTTTTGATTTCTGCTGCATAAGAGAAGCTCAGGGGAAAGTGAGAGTCAGGTAGATGTGAGGAGGGTAAAGTACTGTGGCCAGAGAAAGCAGAGGAGATGCAGAATTAATATTTCCCTTTCTGTGTTCTAGGAGGGCTTTTTCGGGAGAAGGCGGCCACTTTGGCTTAGGGATATGTATAGGCCTCTCAGCGCCACACGCAAGGAACACATGGCACAAAAGCTACACGACAGGGAGTCTTCTGATGAGGATGAGATATTTCTGCATCCCAGCAGGAGGTCCAAACTCCTCATCCAGAGCTCACTGAGGAGGCTGAATCTTTACCCAGCAGGAGGGCCCTGCTCAGCATCCACATACCCCTGAGGACGTTGAATCTTTTTCACCCCAGGCAGAGGCCCAGGCTCAGCATGCAGAGCCCACTCAAGAGGTAGAACCACCTCCACTTCCGCAGGAGGCTCCATCTCAGCCTTCAGAGGCCCCTGAGGCACTAGAAACTTCAAGTCCTCAGGAGGCCCTCGCCCGGCCTTTGGAGACACTTAAGGAGGTTGTAGTTCGACTAGAAGCACATCACGGGGTAAATGAAGCTCAGCAGTCACACTTGTACAATGGCACTGTTAAGTCTCTGGATCTGGCACTTCCCATAAACCCACAGGTCACTAAAGAGGTTGAACCTTCTCCAGTCCAGGAGGAGACCCCATCTCAGCCTCCAGAGCACCCTGAGGAGATTGATCCTTCTCTACTCCATCAAGAGGCCCCAAGTGTGGCTCCAGCTTTCCCTACTGAGTATGTACTTCAAATTCCAGTGACTGATGAGGTAGCGTCTGTACCTGGCGTTCAGCGTCACGCTCCTTCAAACTTGCCCCGTGTTCCACTGCAACCTCTGGATTTGGAATTTACCATGAATCCAGAGGCCACTACGGAAGCTGAGTTTCCTACAGCTCAGCAGGAGGCCCTGGCTCCACCTCTTGAGCATCCTGAGGAGACAGAATCTTCTACAACCCAACAAGAGACCACAGCTAGGCCTCCAGAGCCTCCTGGAGAGGATGAGACTTCAAGGGAGCAGTAGCAGCCAGCTCAGCCTTCTGAGCCTCCTGGGGAAGTTGAACCTTCTCCAACCCAGCAGGAGCCCACAGGTCAGCCTCCAGAGCCTCTTGTGGAAGCTGAGCCTTCTCCAAGGGAACAGGAACAACCGACTCAGCCTTCGGAACCTACAGAGCCTCCTGAGGAGGTGAAAGCAGCAACCCAGCAGGAGACCCCAGCTCAGCTTTCAGAGTCTTTTGGAGAAGCTGACACTTCTGCAACCCAGCAGGAAGCCTCAGCTCCGTCTCTAGAGCCTCCTAATGAGGCAGAATCTTCTCCAACCCAGCAGGAGATCCCAGCTCTGTCTCCTCCAGAGATAGGACCTTCTGCAACCCTGCAGGAGCAACCAGCTCAGCCTCCAGAGCCTTCTTCAGGGGAGATGGAACCTTCTCCAACTCAACAGGAACAGCCAGCTCAAGCTCCAGAGCATCAGGAAATGACAGTTTCACCTCCAAGTCACCCTCATGCTCAGCATTCAAAGTTATCCAGTGTCGCTGTCAAACCTGCAGATGTGGAGCTTACCATCACAGAAGAACCCACTCCAGAGGTGGGACCTTGTCCAAATCAGCACAAGCCTTCAGCTCAGCCCTCAGTGCCCCTTACTAATGCAGAATTTTCTACAACCCAGCTTGAGGCCCGCACTCTGCCTTCACAGCCATCTGAGGACGTTGAACCTTTGCCATTTCAACAGGAGGCTCCAGCCCAAACGCCAGAAGCCAGTTCACATAATAAACCTTCAGTAAAAGAGGAGACCCCAGCTCAGTATCCAGAGCATCCTGGAGAAGAAGTTATACCTGCCACAAGCCAGCAGGAGACCCCAGCTCAGCTTTCAGAGACTTTTGGAGAAGCTGAAACTTCTGCAACCATGGAGGAAGCCTCAGGTGGAGCAAGACACTCCACCGCAGGAGTGCAAGCAAGGGCAAGGGGCCATCCCCCCTTCCTGGTCCCAGTGGTTCTAGCAAGCACTGCGTCCCTCCCAGTTAAGCCTCAGCTGTAGCTACACTCACTACATTAGACTGTCTGTCCTCTTTCCCTCTGCAGCTTGGCTGCCCCAGCCCCTAACCCCCAGATCCCCAACTCCCCGCTGCTCTTAGCCTCAAGTTGGGCTCAAAGATTAGGGACACATACCCTCTGCCCCAACTCTACGGATGAAGCCAAAAGATCCCAGAGGCCTTAGAAAATCTCCTGGCTCCACCCGGAACTCCAGCCTAGTTCTGTCTCCTCTCTCTTCCCCCTTCCTCCTAGCTCTGCCTCACAGACTGCTGGCCACAGCCCCAGGGAAGCTCTGCTGGGAGAGGCCTCTAGTGTGTTAATTTGCAGTCACCTACTCAGCATTTGTTATAACTGGGAACTTTCCCTGGATAGAGACCTGGGGAGGAGAGCGGGAGAGAGAGAAGTTTCAAAGCTAAGATGTTCTGGTGCGTGCCCTGTACTGATGTTTCCAGCTTGGCCAGGGCCCGTCCAAGCCGCAGCTCTCATAGTGCAGGGCCCTTAGCGTGTCTCTGGGGCAGGGAAGAAGTGGATCCATGAAACACTGTGTGTATGGGGGGCTGGGGAGCGGAGGCAGCAATGTTGGTCCTGGGCCCCAATTCTCAGCCTGCTGGACAAGAATCTGAGGATGGCCTGGGCTGGGGGACGTGTGTCCTGGTGGGGTGACCTGGCCCAGCCCCTGCCTGGGCCATAGGGTGTCCATGGGCCTGCACTGGCGGGGAGGTGGGCAGTCTGGGCCGAGACTTCGGTGCTGTCTGGAGGTGGGGCAGGGCCTGGATTCTTAAAAGAAGGCAGCCAGGCTGGCCCAGTCATGCAGGTCAGAGGCCAGTGTGGCATCCCCGGCCTCAAAGAGGGGCTCGGGGGGCAAGGAGCAACGGTTGCTCTCATCCCAGGGGTGCTGCAGGAAGGATGTGGCCAGGAAGGTCTCATCAAAGTCCAGGCTGTCGGTAGCCTGCTCCACTGGAGACCCCAGGTAACAGGGCAGTCGATGTGGTGGCCATGGATGGTGAGGTCCACGTCCCCGTGTGAGGCAGGGCTCAGCGGCGGGATCAGCTCCGAGGTCTCCAGCGTGCCCAGCTCCCCGTCCAGTGTGCCAGCGTCCAAGATGGCCTCCCAGTCAAAGTTGCCCTTGAGGGGTTCCAGCTCAGCCTGCTCCTCCTGGGTCAGCAGCAGGGGACTGGAGGCCCGCGGGACCTTGGCCTCCTGCTTGGGCAGCGGCTGTTGATGCTTACGCCCCAGCCTGCCCTCGCCTGCACCCCAGCCCGCCTCCCCAGTGGCCTCCTCGAACTCCCGCAGCAGCTGCTGGGCCTTGGCGCTCACGGTCAGTGGCCCGGCCCATGGGGCGGCGCTGGGAACAGGCGCGGCGGGGCGGGCAAAGGCCGGGTGGATGTGGACTGGGGTCAGCCGCTGCTTTTTCAAGGCCCCACTCAGCAGCCGCTCGGCATACTGGGGGTCGATGCGCCAGAAGCCCCCCTTGCCTGGCTCGTCCTTCTCTCGAGGCACCTTGATGAAGCCCTTGTTCAGGGACAGGTTGTGGCGAATGGAGTTCTGAACACAGGGAGATATGAGAGAAGGAAGAGAGCTGTGTGAGTGGGTGGGGTCAGTGATGGGGGGCTCCTAGCACCATTGCCAGTCCCACCACTAACTTCTCTCTAATGGGGGCAGGGAGACAGAGGCGCAGCTCTGACTGTGATGCTCTGGGACACCAGCCACGGGACACCAGGAGATGGGAGTGCTGTCAGGGGCTTTTGTTCCCTTTTGCCAGGATATCTGCCTGCTCAGTCATCCGAGCCCTGAGCCGCAGCGTGGTTCTCAGTGCCAGCCTGTTATGCCCTCCCACCCTTACCCCACCGCTTGCGGCCTCTGGCCAAAGGCCTTGGCTCCCCCAGGGCCTGGACGGCCATCTCCCTCTGCCTGGGCCTGGCTGGCCTTCTCTGTGAAATGAGTGAGTGGGTGTGAGTGTGTGTGTGAGGGGTGTATGAAATGTGGGAGGATCTGATGACTTTCCTTATTTGTAGAGCCGGCTGCTGGCCTGGGCCCTCACCCACCATGTCCCCCTCGTCCCAACCCAGGCTCTGAGGCCTCAGTTGATTATAACCCAGCCAAGAGCATAGCGCTCATTCCTGGGTCCTCTCAGTCTTGGGGTAGGCTGGGGAGTGGTGGAGGGTCTCTGCTTTCTCACCAAGGTTACAAATGGTACTTGCCCCAGGGTCAGGGCCCAAGCAAACGTGGAATAGCTGTGATCACAGGAACTTTGATCCTGTGGCCTGTACCACAGTGAAGGATCTGTGCATCCTCAGGGTCACTGTCCCCAAGTAGCCACTGATCCTGATGGTCGAAGAGGCTCAGGGCAGTGTGTGCCCAGCCTGAATCGCCATCCTGCCTTGTTCACGCCTGGGTGCACAGTCCAAACCATGCTGGGGCACAGGGGTCTGGGGCCTGGTTGGTGGGGCCGGCAGGTGAGTAGTGCCCCCTGGCAAGGCTGGGATGGTTACATGGTGGTGTGGGCTACTTGGCTGCTCTGTGCCAGGTTCCGGAGACTTGGAACATGAAGCCAGTGTGGGAGGAAAGAGCCCCTGTGGAAAGCACGTGGCTGAGATAATTGTCCCCCCAGGGAGGTTGATGAGAAGAGGGGGAGGAGTGTAGGCAGGAAACTAGGGAGGGCTTGGTGTGGGGGCTGGCACAGCAGCTTTCGGAAGGCCCCGTAGCCCTTCCACTGGGACACAGATGGCCTTCACACCCTGCAGCACACCCCGCTCCCCTCCCAGAGCCCCTCCAGCCAACTGAAAGCAGGCGGGATGCAGAGCCTGGCAGGAACAATACTCTGCTTCCAGTCACGCCCTGACAAACTGAACTTGAGGAGGTTAGTGTCTAGGAATTCTAGGACTTGGGACAAAAATGTGTTCCTCAGTCCATCAACCTACCCTGGGGGCTGTGTACATGCATAGTTCAGCCCAGGTCTTTGGGCTGAGCCTGCCGGATGAGGGACAAGTTCTTGCCTCTTGAACCTCTATGTCGGCACCCCTACAGCCCTCTGAACATCCTCCCTCCTCCGTCTCTGAAGTCAAAGGGGCAGCAGTCCAAGCACTGGGCTCCCTTGAGGTCCTTCCTGGACGGCCTTCCTCTCTCGGGGCCCTGGCCGTACCGCGCCTACTTAGCCTGCGGACCTGGGATGTGAGTCCAGTCCGCGCGGGCATGGGGAGGGAGGGAGGGAGTGCCTCCTACCTGCCAGGTGGGATCAGCGTGGCGGAAGTAACAGAAGTTGTCTGTGTTCCATTTGTAGATGACCCACAGGGTGATCTTGGTGGCCTTGCTGGCCTGCATGGCCATGCAGATGAGCGTGGCATACAAGTAGGGTGGCTTCACGTGCGGGTTGGTGGCGTAATCCACGTCGTCGGGAGGCGAGGCCTGCAGCACCGAGGGGGCGCTCCGCGACGTGCACGAGGACGTGGGCTTGCCGGGGGTGTGCGGCTGCCCCAGCCAGGCGGGGTCGGCTTCCAGGGGAGACCCCAGCTCGGCCGAGCCTGACAGCTCGTGGTAGCCGTGGGTGTCAGTGTCCCCCGAAGGCAGTGAGGGAGCTTGGCGTTGAGAACAGAGAATTCCTGCAGCCACTGCAGGCTGGTCAGGCTGTCATTCAGGGCGTTGGACTCCAGGACGCCTTCCGGTCCGGCCTCCTCCGCTGCCCCTGCTCCCGAGACGCGTAGCCAGCTCTCCGCCATATCTGCGGGGACTCTCCGAGGGGGCTGTCAACATCCACGAGCCGAGCCGAGGGTGGCCGCCTAGCTCTCCGGCCCGCTGACTCCCGCGGCTTCAGTTACGCAGCCTCCCGGAAGCGGGCTTCCATCCCTCGATCCGAGGGTAGCCTCCTCCAAACGGAAAGTGGGGCCTGCGGGGACCAGAGCGGGAACTGAGCCCTCTTTCCCCACCCCCGAGGGGAGAGTGTGTGCGACGGGGGAGGCTCTTACTAAAATCCTTCCTGCAGCTGGGGAGGATCTTTTACTGCCGAGGTCTGGGAAACAGAAGGTGTGCCCGGGGGTCCGACCCACAGGGGGTTCGCCTCGCTCTTTTCCTCTTGGATCTTTTAGAGGAGACTTAATTAGCCAAACGAGGGAATAGTGTAGGGGCATGCGAGGCCACCCCTTTCTCCCTCAAAGCGGGGAATTAACCCCCCTCTCTCCATCCACAACCAATGGAAATGGGGCGAGAGAGTCCAGGAGGGCAGTACGACGGGTCGGGGGCGGGGGAGGTCGCCTGATCTTTGAAAAGGGATATTAGGATGGGGATCAAGGGGAAGGAAGGAAACAATACAGAGAGTTATAAGGGGGCGGGAAGTGAGTGTCCCCCAAACGCCTCTGATGTCAGTCCCCGGGCCCACCACTTCCGTCGGGGACGGATGGGAGAGCGGGCTGGTACTGACGCCCTCCCTTCCCAAGGCCTGCAGGCCTCCCCGTCCCTTACCTGGCTCAGAGCGCAGCCCGGGCCAAAGGAAGGTTCTCAAAGAAATTCCTCCCACCGCCCACCCTCACCGCGGCTCTCTGCTCCCAGCTCGAGGGCCCAGCCAGCAATCCTCGTCGCCACTGACGCCCGACGGCGCCACTCTGAAAGCCACCGGCCTGGGACAGGCACTCAGTAGCCGCTCACAAGGCGTCTCCTGCTGCCGTGGCGACGCCCCGCCCATATAAACAGCTTCCGCTTGTGCCATTGGCCAGGGCGTCTCCAAAGAGACCGCGGGCTCTTAACCGCTCTCTCAACCGGTAACTCTCTTCAAACTCCTTCCTGCTGCCCTCTCTTATGTTGAGGAAAGTTCCCTCTATGCCTACTTTCTGCAGGGTTTTTATCATAAATGGGTGTTGAATTTTGTCGAAAGCTTTCTCTGCGTCTGTTGAGATGATCATATGGTTTTTCTCCTTCAATTTGTTAATATGGTGTATCACATTGATTGTTTTGTGTATATTCAAGAATCCTTGCATTCCTGGAATAAACCCCACTTGATCATGGTGTATGATATTTTTAATGTGCTGTTGGATTCTGTTTGCTAGAATTTTGTTGAGGATTTTTGCATCTATGTTCATCAGTGACATTGGCCTGTAGTTTTCTTTCTTTGTGACATCCTTGCCTGGTTTTGGTATCAAGGTGATGGTGGCCTCGTAGAATGAGTTTGGGAGTGCTCCTCCCTCTGCTATATTTTGGAAGAGTTTGAGAAGGATAGGTTTTAGCTCTTCTCTAAATATTTGATAGAATTCGCCTGTGAAGCCATCTGGCCCTGCGCTTCTGTTTGTTGGAAGATTTTTAATCACAGTTTCAATTTCAGTGCTTGTGATTGGTCTATTCATATTATCTATTTCTTCCTGATTCAGTCTTGGCAGGTTGTGCATTTCTAAGAATTTGTCCATTTCTTCCAGGTTGTCCATTTTATTGGCATAGAGTTTCTTGTAGTAATCTCTCATGATCTTTTGTATTTCTGCAGTGTCAGTTGTTATTGACTCAAAGTATTAAAAGCGTGCTGGAGAAAGTCGGACAGAAACTTTCACAAATAAGCCAACTGAGCAGTTAACAACTCTCCTTCCCTTGTGAACAGTTTTATTCATTTTTAAGAATCATGCAGCTATCCATAAATATTGCCTCCTTGACGTCCCCACTGTAGTGTGCCCATGAGTGTACTCCAGGGAGTAAGGGGTACACAGCTGGCACAACAGTACACACATACTTACACACACTAGGTGTGCAGATCCTAAAGCAAAGTGAGCAAGCAGCATGCCAAGGTCAGGTGAACAGGACACAAACTCTCCCCAGGTGAGATGGCTTGACGTGTGTGGATCCGTGCCCAGGAGGTGCCCCAGCGTGGGCATGACCTCTGGTGGGATGGGACTGGGGAGGAGAAGGAAAAAGGACTCTGTGAGAAGGCTGGGATCACCACATCACCCGGAAGTGAGCTCATAGGTGAGGTCCGACCTGAGTGTGGCAGGAAGGAGCCCCAGGCCTCTGGTTAGTCTGTGTCCTTGTGTGAGAAACCAGGCCCCGTCATATTCTCTGTGGGTCAACTGCTAACAACATGACCATCTCCAGATGATGACTGGGGCGGCTGCCCTGTTCCCTGATCCCAGCCCTTTTGGATGGGATATTTCTGCTCGCCAAAGAGCTAAATGAGGGCAAAGAGGTGAGGGGATGGGGGAGAGAGCAGGAACTGTCTGAGAAACAGGAGTGAAGGGCCACTTCTCACCCGGGTATGTCTTGGTTATGGAACCAAGGCCTTGAGGAATCTCTCTGAGCCTCTTCCTGGGAGAAGACAGACCCTCCAGAAAGGGTGAAGACAATGGCTTCCTCTTAGGGTTCCTGGCCACTGTGGCAACTGTTTACCTGCATCTCCTTCATCTCAGGTAACACCACACTCTGAATACTACCTGCCGGGAGAGGAGGTGGATCTGTATACCACCACCCCAGGCTAAGGGAGCGCCCCCTTCCCTAGTGCTTCTGGGACTCAGACTTCAAGGAGATCAGGAAGTGTGGTTATTGCTGGAATCATCAATATGAAAGGGGCTGTAAGAATGTTTCGGGGAAAGGAAGGACATTAAATGGGGCCTGAAACAGCAGAGCCCACTGCAGGATTTCAGAGCGGGTGGACACGGGAACTCAAGGCAGAAGCTGAGATTCAGGCTTGGCTCATGTAGTGTCTGTCCAGACCACAGGCCTTCCCCTGCCCACCGCCAGGGCAGGATGTGAACCACAACCACCAGGCAGTGAGGGTCACCAGGCACCTGGTGGCGCAAAGCCGCCACACAGGAGGTGCAAAACATGCCACAGCACTGGGCTCTCTTTGAGGCCTTGGGAAGGACCCTGAAAAGCTCTTCTAGGGCAACAATTCCAACTACTAATTCAGGCCATCATGGTGGGCATAGCCTAGGGCTCTGTCATATCTCAGCCTCACAAAATGTTGGATCCCACTTTGCTTCTCAGTCTCATGCTCCACTAAATAACCACCTCTTCCAAAAGCCAGCAGACAATGCATCTATCAGAGAGCTATGAGGAATCCATTGATAACACTAGTGTTGAGGGACGAAGAGCCAACAGCTTACGGTCTTGCTGTTTCAGGCTGTTATTTCTATGCCCTACACCAGAGTGAGGTGGGGTGCACATGTGATTTGAACAATATCTCTAAATCTCTGATGAGCCTATGGAAGGCAGTACCTCCGGCTCCCCCCATCAGGCTCAGCTGATCTGGAGGACAGGGGAGGAAAACCGGTGGGGTGGGGAGCCTCCCAGACCACCACTGACCCCAGCTCAGCCCTTCCCCCAACCTCCTTTGGGGTTCCTGGGCACCAAATGAGAACCACCGGTCCACACCTCTCTCAGCTTCTTTCTTCAACTCTTTCAGAAAAGCGGGGTGGAGACAGGGGCAGCAGGGATAAGAATGCCACCTGACAGGGTGGTAGTGATGAAACGTGATAATATACGACAGTCCGTAACAAGTGCCTGGTACATAGAGGGGGTCAAAAATGCCTTTGCAGTGTCACCTTGGGATGGATCCCCAGGCCGTTCTGAGTGCACCTGATCATAAAGAAGTCCCCGGTAGGTCATCATTTAACTGAGGGATTCTCAGATGCAAGGCCTCCTTCCTAAGCAGACACACGAGGCATAGCCTCTGCTACCAGAAGCAAGAACTGTTTTCCCAACCAACCTTCTGGTGGTTGCCACTGCTTCTTGTCCTTGAGAGAGGAGCTCCTAATGCATTTTGAGGGAAACCCCACTTACAGTGCAATATGGCTTTCCCTTCTCACAGGAGTCATCCCCCAACGCCACCCCAAACTGCAGGTCTCAGATTGGTTATGATGTCCCAGAGACTAGAAAATGCCAGATGGGTGTTTGTAATGAAGTCACCCAAACTGTTGAGTCTTCTTGGTCTACCTCCTAAGGAGAAAAAAAAAAAAGATGCACAAGAAATAACCAGTCTGTAGACCACAGCTCCACCTGAAGGTCAAGATACAGTGGAAACATTCCAGAGACTCTCTGCAAAGGGTCTCATGAGCTGCAGTTCGAGTGGCTTTAGCCCACAAGGAGAAAAGAGGTTTCCAGTCCCTTCTGAGAGGGGAAGGATCACGGTTGCGGAAGAAGATGAGTCTGGGAGAAGGGTCAGGTGCCCTCAGCATCCAGCTTTCACGTGGGTCTAAAACGTCTCCGTGTGTCTTGCTGAGGATGCCCAGGAGGTCAGTGGTGCCATGAGGCCAGGATGGGATGTGAGAACGGGAGGAGAGCCCTGGTACAGGGGCTAAGGCTCTCAGATGGCCAAAGGATCCCACACGCAGAGCCTGTTCTCGGGGTCCTCCAGGCTGCCAGAAGAGAAGCGTCAGCGCTGCGTGTTCTGACGACTGATCACGTTGTCGTCAGCCTGCCATGCACCCGAGAAGAGGAAAGGAAGGTTACCGGACCTTTGGTTTGGTGCAGATGGTGTCTCTGGCAGGACAGTCCGGGAGTTTGGCACGAAAACTGGCAAGATGCGCATTACCTGGAACTCCCACAGGGTGCAAACCACAGCACGTGAAACTTGGGAGCAGTGGCGCCCACTGGGGGAGGGACAGTCATGGCCACTGTGGCCCACTGATGGAGGGGCATGCAGGATGGTCCTTGTTTTGTGAGCTTGCCGTAGGATGCACTTTTGTATCTTTATTTGGTCTTGAAGTTTGCCTAAGTGTTACAGCGGACCAGGAAAAGTAACTGAGTCTGGCTGAGACTTTCACGAGAGCAGGAGGAGGTGAAGGGGAGGGAGAAGAGTGTGTTAGTTTGGGCTCAGAGTTAGTGTTTGCTGTGGGGGCCAGGGTGGGGCAGGAAGGGACTGGCTGCCCAGCAGGGTGGCAGGGACCAAATGGCATGGCAGAGAACAGAGTGACAGCTGTTCCTCTCCTTCTGCACCTGAACAGCCCACCGAGAGTTGCTATCAGCTGGTGCCACCAACCCCAGGAGACATTAGCTCCAGAGCTTTGGGGTCCCCCGGGTACCATCCACGAAACTCATCATCTTCCCCCCTTGTACTGCAGTTCCTGCACGAGAAGCACCCGCTGCCCATGCTGGAATCCCACTCTTGATGCTTCTCTCTCCTTCATGCTCTGTATCCAATCCACCATGACCTCCTGCTTGTTCAAGCTCTAGTAAGGTCTAAATCTGTAGTCAGAAAACCGGGATACAGCCCCAGCTTGTAACGTACTGACTGTGTGACCTTGGGCAGGTCACTGTACTTGGAGCCCAGGTTTTCCCATCCATCAGATGGGAGACAAGTACTTACTCCCCAGGGATGCTGTGAGACTAAGCGAGGTGACATGGAAGAGTGGTGAGCAGGGCGCCTGACTCACAGAATGTGCGCGAAAACCATCCGCCCCCCAGGCCTTGTTCAGACTACACTCATCTCCCCCAAGTCGTCCTCCCATCCCACAGACTGACTCCATCTGATTCATTCCCCCCAGTGCAGCGAGATGCCTCATCTGAAGGGAGAGGGTGAAGCCCTAACTCCCTGACGTTGGGGAAAGACTTCCATCCTCTGGACAAGGACTGCTGAGCTGCCTCTTCCAGCACCTGCCCCCAGAAGACCCCCCTGAAGCCAGATGGGGTCCAGCGTGCTCCGAAGTGCTCCCCCACTGGCCTGTACCACCACCCCATTTCTCATGCTGTGTGGAAATTGCTGGATCCACCAGCACACGGAGATTTCCTCCAGGGCAGAGCAGAGAGCCACGCCCATCAGAGGGCTTAGTTCATGGATGGAGGTGGCTGACCCTGGAGGGTGGCCGTGAGGCTCACTGCGTCACATTTGAGGGAGGCCACTCACAAATGTCTGGGTTCAGCTTCAGGTTAGGCCAGCCCATGACACGAAACCCTTTAATGGCAGAAACACTAGGATTCAGCGGGTATAAATTGTGTATACCCATAAATGTCCTGGTGTGCTAATCCACCGTAAGGCTCTAATAATAGTCTTGTGGCGGTGGACCCCAGGGGAAGGGGAGTGAGTGGGACAGGAAATGTTTAGGTATCTCTCACAGCCAGACGGAATGCGGGGATCTGTACTCCCTGGGGGTACCGGAGTCCGGCACATGGGTCCACAGTACTTTTCCCGTCTAAGGGTGACAGGATGAAGAGCAGGCAAGATTGCCCTTTTAAGTTAGGAACCCCCAGATGAAATAAGTTGTTCCTTCCTTTTATATAATTTGGTAGATCTCATACTTATTCCTCTGCGTTTATGGGGCAGGACTCCGGAACTGTGGCTGTTTGGTAGGAAAGACCAAAAGCAAATGGTAAACAGGAGAGAAGACACACACACACACACACACACACACACACACAACGCACATGCACACACACACACACAAAGTCAAATCAAAACACTGCCGCAGCCTCGCTGCCACCACTCCTGGCTGCCAGGCTGCCTGGATCTGAAGTCTTGAGTCCTTGCTACAAACACCACCGGTCCAGATTCTGAGCCAGGGCTGAAAACTGGCTCCTTCTGAAACAGCCTCAAGACTCAGAGCTCAAGTCTCTGTTCTCCCCAGCTTCTTGGTACAGTAGGTGGTGCTCTTTCCTCTAAAAAAGCTTCTGCCAGAACCTCAGCGAAACCCTGCTGCTCCGTGCATCCTGGATGCAGAAGGTAAGCCTGGAAGGCGCAGGAGGACTTCCTGAGCGAGTGCTACCATTCTGTCCAGCCCTCAGCCAGAAAAGGGAGCCTGGAGATTGAAAATCCTTCACGGGAGGTAGAGAAAGGTGGTTCCCACTTAATTCCATCCTCAGGCTCAGAAACGGGGGAGTGAGGAGACCTCTAGAGGCAGATTTGGGGAGCACATCTAGGGGGATTCCACACACCTCTTTCCTGCCTCTACCCAGCCACTAATTAAATTTAAGGTCTGTAACAGTTCCACCATCTTGTAGAGTTTCTCTCCAGGAAAAGAGAAAGTTAATTCCGATTTTTCCTTAGTATCTGCGAAGCATAACCCTTCCTAGTGGCGTCTTAGTCTTGGGTTATTTCAGGTCTCCATAAGTACTTTTCTTTGCTTTGTTTTTGGCTGTGCAGTGGCTTGGAGGATCTTAGTTCTCCGACCAGGGATAGAACCAGGCCACTGCAGTGAAAGTGCTGAGTCCTAACCACTGGACGGCCAGGGAATTCCCTCCATAAGTACTTTTAGATTTCATCGGTATGCCCACTCCTGTCCAATGCCATCATTTAAAAACATCTGTATCGGGCATCCCTGGTGGCGCAGTGGTTGAGAGTCTGCCTGCCGATGCAGATGTCACGGGTTCATGCCCCGGTCCGGAAAAAACCCAGATGCCACGGAGCATCTGGGCCCGTGAGCCATGGCCTCTGAGCCTGCGCGTCCGGAGCCTGTGCTCCGCAATGGGAGAGGCCACAACAGTGAGAGGCACGCGTACCACTAAAAACAAAACAAAACAAAACAAAAACATTTGTATTTCCACTAATAAACTCAAATTATCTTTGCTTTTTCCCATCACACTCCCCATTGCCTTTTCACAGAATTGTCACTGGTCCCCTGGCCTCTATCCTGACGCCTGTGTGATACTCCATCAGGTTCCTTGGGGCCCCGTCTACCTAGCATGGCCTCGCGCTTCTTATCGGCTCACCACCTACAATGGTCAACTCAGATTTCCTCCCTTTGAGAACCTTGCAGAACAATCTCAGAACATACCATCGCCGCCCGCGCCACCTGGGTCTCAGGGCCAAAGAAGACCCAGAGGCTTCTTAGCGGAAGAGGTGCTGGAATGACACAGGTGCTTTCTCAACATCACTCCCACAAGGCTGATGAGAGCAGAGAGGATGGGGACCTGAGCCATCCTTGCCTCGAGCTGGGGCCCCTGGCAGAGCACCTGTGGGCCTGGGGAGGGTGGACCATGGGATGCTCCCCGGGCTCCCTCCTTGTGGGCGCTCCGTGAGGGGAGTGGCATCCGTGTGGGGAGGGAAACAGCGTGGAGAGGGAGACCAAGTGCCTGAGAAGCTGTCCTGATGGCCAAGCCAGCCTGAGGCACCTCAGTCACAGGATGGAACTTTGAACTTACAGCTGAGCGTGGTGAGGTCTGTTGATTCCATGGGAACTACCACAGTGGATGCTCCTTTCATTTACATGACATTAACCTGACAGATGCTTCCAGAGAGTTCCCCAGCTCTTTACTACCAGTGTGACGCTAACCGCAGAACACGAGAAACATTTTACCAAGAGAGCAGATGCACTTTCCTTCTCCCGTAAGAGCCCTTGAGACCTCGGGGTGAGGCTACGATGCGACCCTCAACTCCCACTCCCGGCAGCCGCCACTGTCATTCAGTTTCATGTCTGGCCTGAACAGTGAAGCCAGTTTAATCTGAGAATGGCTGGCACTCGAGATCACCATAAAGAAGCCCAGGCATTGTTTTCCTTCCAGGTCTCGCTCCCCTGCCGCAATCCCAGAGTGGAATAAGCATCCACCAGCAGGTTGGCCCGAAGGAGTTAGGGAGAGGAGGAAGCACAAGGCCTGGGGTCAGTTTCCACCAGCATGGTTGGCTGAAACAATTCCCAGGAGCTCTCTCTGCCAAACACGGGGCTTGGTGGGGAGCCACTACGGGGAGGCAGGAGCCTAGATTCCTCTCTTGAAACCCAGTGAGCGGCTGGCTGGCACAGCTGCCACAGACTCAGGGCGGAGTGAGGGCAGAGATGGCATCTTCCCCAACTAGTGACCAAAACAAATCCTGCCTGTAACCTTTGCCACAGAAGCATCCCCGCTTTTGTGGAACAGGGATTAATCTAGTCTCACAAATGTTTTTTCCTGGAAAATTTCAGCATATTAAATACAGGCTCTTGACAGTTAGGAATGGAAGCCTCAGCGAGGGCCCCTCGGATGTGCGTGCGCCCTGCAAGCTTGGGGTTGGGTGTGGGTGAACATGAACTTTCACACGAAGTCTGGATAACCTAAATGAGTTTCAAAATAAACAAACTGGACAGGCAGACGTACATTTGGCAAAAAGACATGAGAAACAAATGGACAGACAGAAGCCAGGTAAAGAGTAGGAAGGCAGGAAGTGAAGTGTACCCTGGACCTCAACCACTCAGGCCCAGTCCTGGCTGGGTCAACGCTAAGTGGGAAGGGACCAGAGAGCCCCTGGGAAGGCCGTGGGAGGCGTCTCTGGGGATTACGGCTTCCTCCACCACAAGCCTGCAAGGGGCCAGAGGGGTGAGGACCTGGGTCTTTTGCAAGCTGATGGAGAGTGGCAACCACAGGAGTTTGTGTCCCTCCAGCACCTGTAACCACATCGCCAAGAGAGTAAAACACCCATGACGGGACGTGGCTGTCCTGAAGCTTAAGTATGTCCAGGGCATGTTTAAGAGATTACAAACCACGCAACATGAAGGCAGTCTCTGCTGTGAACCCAGGAGGGGCAATTTCGACCTAGTCCACCGGGCAAGATGTGGCTTTAGAGCCATGGTTGGTGAAGCCCTTGGTGAGCACGGAGCAGAGAGACATCAGTGCGCAGAGTGTGACTGAAAGGTGGGCTCCTCCTGAGAACTCATCCCGGATTCAGTTTAGTGTCATGAGAAGGAATAAGGGGCACGTTGATGGCCCTGATTGAATTTATAGAGTTAGGGCTCCAGGGAGAAGAGTCACCCTCGACCCCTGATCGTTCCTTTGGGATCCAAATCTAGGGAGCACAAGGCAACTGGTGGTCGCCCAGGGCTCACTGGGTCACAGAGCTAGTCTATAAAATGCAGGCTTTGAAATTCCTCTCTGATCCTAACTAACCACTCTCCTCTGAGGGGTTACAGGTTCCCTTTTCAAGGGCTCAGGCTCTCTTTCCAAGACCTTATCACAGACGCCGTGTCTGCCATAAACTGCCTGTTGATGGAAACAAGACCAGGCCCCCTGCCATGGGATCTGCAAGATCATGATGGAGGGGGCACGGTCAGGCCAAATCGGAAGGCTTTGGGGGTATTTTTGCGCCTTTCTCCATGCCCAAATAGATTCGTTTAGAGCAGAGTCGCTCTTTGCCCAAGGACTCTCCTGAGGCCGCCTCACTTCCTTTCAGCAACTGGCTCCCAGCACCTTAGCAAAGCCCATGCCTTCTTGCAGGAACTGCAGGGCAGGAGATGGGTGTCCTAGGGTGCGAGCAGGGGAGCATCTCCCACCAAGTTCATGTTCAGCAGACTGCCACTCACCGAGTAAGCAGACCGCACAGCACAGCTTATTGTCCAGTGCTTTCATGCTGGCAATGTCAAAGTCATTGTTATTGTCACACACCATACCTAGAAATGCGAATGTCCTCTGGCCTGTAACGGAGTTAAGGCAGTTAGAGAGGACCTGGCTGTGTTTTTCTTTGCTTTGCTGTCCTTAAAATAAAAATCTTAAGGATGGAGACAAAAAACATCAAATCATATGTTAAAAAAAAGACAATAATTAAGTCGGGAGAGTGGACAATAAAGGAAACTGTGTTGGTACGTTTGTGTTCTCGCTCTGTTCTGCTCTGTTTCCTTAACTGGCCCCTTTCCAGCCTTTGTTCCTGGGAAATCAGGCGCTGGGGAGGTCTGTGGGATTCGGACACACAGACCCGGGCCCACAGCAGAGCTAAGCCAGGCTGGAAGAGCTAGGAGAGCCACGGGGGAAGTGACCCCAGGCTCCGGCCTGTGTCTGTCGGTGCACGTGGGGTGTGTTTATGACCACAAGGCTCTGCGAAATGACTAATACATAAAATGGCAATTAAAGCTCTTTGGTCCCGTAATTTTGCACCTCAAATCAAAGAATCGCATCACTTGCAAAATTATGATTTATTTTTTTGAGACTTAATTTGCTATTCTGAGGATATTTTAAGGGGCTGACCAGAAACCTACAGTCATGTAAGATGGAAGGGGACAGTTTTAGATGTTGTTTTTTGAAGTCCCGTACCCGGTTTTTTTTTTCATTGGTGAAAGGGAGAGGAAGAAACATACATCTACTGTGTACAGCATGTCAGGTGGAAACCACATATGGAATGTCAGGCGGAAACCACGTACTGCCCTGTGCCTTTTAGAAGCAAATATTCTACTGGGGACGACAATCACAATGGAGAACTCAGAGCCTTGCGCCATGAAGACATCAACCGAGGGGAGTTAGGGGCCAACCCCGGCTTGGTTGGCGTGTGCGTGCGGCAGAGGCACAGCCTGGGCGACCACCCCTCCTCCGGCACTACTTGGCCAGGAGAGAGTGGTCATGTGCACATGTGCACACCCTGCACACCACAGCACCCACCAAGCAACAGGCATGGCCAAAGCAGAATCGACTAGCATGACATCTGCATCCAGGCTGGGATCCAGGTTTGCTCTAGAGGTTGCCCTTCTGTGGAGGCACCTCAGAGGAGCAGACGGAAGAGACACCGGGTCCTGGGACGCCTGGTCCTACAATCCCAGGTGGGATTCCCAGCTCGCCTAACCCCCCCCCCACAGCCACGTCCTTGCTCTATATGTAGGTCGTTCCTTCGCTTCTCGGCTTACTAGAAACAAAATTCTTCCGACTGAAGATATGATTGACCTTATTTACAAAACAGAAATAGAGTCACAGGTGTAGAAAACAAACTTATGGTTATGGCGGGGGGCAAGGGAGGGGAGGGATAAATTGGGAGATTGGGATTGACATATACACACTACTATATCTAAAATAGATAACTAATAAGGACCTGCTGTAGAGCACAGGGGACTCTACTCAGTACCCTGTAATGGCCTATATGGGAAAAGAATGTAAAAAAAGAGTGGATATATGTATATGTATAATTGATTCACGTTGCTGTACAGCAGAAACTAACACAACATTGTAAACCAACCCTTGCAATTAAAAAAAAATATCTACTTGAGGCCTGAACGATGGTAAAGAGACTCGTTCCAATAGCCTACAAACACTAGTGCACGCTGAGCTGCTAACGTCTCTTCACCTCACCTTTGCTGTGCCGCCAGGGCTGTGATCCTTCTGCTACTGTAACATCAGCCGTTTTCTTCACTAAAGCAGGAAAACCTACTGCCTAACAGTCGGTTCCCCCAAGGGGAGGAAGCTGTTCTCCTGCTGCAGATGAACTTTGGGGCTGCTAGAGCAGTTCTGTGAGACTCAGCTGAGAAGCTGAAGCAGGAAGGAAGGTGATGGCAGTTGCCCAAGAAGCTTCAGGATCTACTCAACGTAGGTGGAGAACTCCATGTATCTACTGCAGCCTTGGCTCAGAGGCCCAGAAAGAGCCAGGAAGGCTGCTGAGGTCCTCAGATACCCTGCTTGCTTTGATATTCCATCAAGGAGACAACCTTTCCCCAAAGCCACACCCTTGAGCAGTGCCACGAAGTCACACCAGTGCCCCTTTCTCTACACTTCAGAGAATACCCGGGAAAGAAATATAATAAAAGGGAGCAAAAGACCAGGTCTTTTTCCATCTTCTTGTGTGGGTGATCCGTCCTCTTCTTCTAGAACATCATTTCCCTAGGACAGAAGGAAGGCACTGTGAGTCCATAAAGCAGTGAAATGAGTCTACTGATTGTCAGAAGACAGAACTAATCACCCTCATGGTATCCAGACATTTCCTGTCCGTGTGAGATGGCTGGGAGGCCCAGCAGAGGCAGATTTTGCTTGGCGAGGCAGGATCGGCCCGTAGGGACCAGGTCTGAGGCACGTTCCAGAGGGACCACGTCTGAGGCACCTTACAGAGGGACCGTGGGACTGTCAGGAATAGCCTTGGTAATAGTTCAGCTCACACTGTTTCTCTCAGGTGGAAATAAAAGTTGTCAAATGAAAAAGCAAACCGTGAGATCATAAAACTTTCAGGAACCCTTTAGGATCCCCAGTCCCATCCAGATACTCCTTTGAGAACATCTGGCTCAAGAGAAAGTTGTAGAGTCCCCACTGGGAGCTGGGCATTCCATATACTTCAGGCACACCTCCGTCAGAGCACTTCTCACGCTGAGTTATAACTCTGATTCCTCCATCAGATGGAGCTCCGGAATGGGTGGGATGGGTGGATTGGGGGTGTGGGCAGGCAAAAGCCATGTCACTCGGTCTTTGTGTCCCCCAGTGCCAGGAAGATGTGAGATGCCTGTGCCAGGTAAATACTAAGTGAATTGGAGGACAAACACCTCTCAAGGGGCTCGCCTGGAAGACTTCCCTCTGGAACTCACCCCACGCCTATTACGCTGAGACCAGCACCCTGTGGTAACCGGACAGTCCCTCTGCTCTGCACCCTGCCTCTAACAGATCCAAGAGCACCACCTTGGAAGGCTTCTTCCAGAACAGCCCCCATCCTATTTGCATCCTGTGCCAGTGCCGGCAGTCCCTCTGACTGTGGAGGGGCACCAGCGTCCACCTGGCTCTTACCTCTGCATCCTGCTCTTCAGCGGTGGCGACGAGGCCCGCAAAGTTGCAGTCTGGAGACGCCACTGGCGTCACCTGCAAAGGAGCAACAAAAGTCAAGGTGCAGATGCCACCGGCTCTCCTACCCAGCTCGCCTGGCAGCAAACCCAAACCAAGTCCTCAGGACAGAAGTGGTGCCACATGGAAGATCACATCTGAGGGAGTCTGATTCAACAACCTGGTACCGTGTTTTCCAGGGCTCCCCTCCCGAGCACTGGGGGGCTTTGCCGATCTCCCTGGCAGGCCCTGGACTGAGCTCCTTGGGACTCAAGTACACAGCAGAGCAGAGCGGGGAGGGCGATCGCATGCTCCTCTCTTACGTCTCCTTCTTCTGAGGGGGTCCTGCTGGCGGCCCGGGGGCAGGGGACAGCCTCCCCGTCCTCTTCCGTGCCAGGGGCGATGTAGGAGCCGGACATGGAGGAGACGGTGTCGGTGCTGATCTGGGAGGACACCATGGACATGACCTTCCTTCTTCAAGTCTGGGTCCCCAGTATGTTGAGGGGGGCAGAGGCGGGGAGAAGAGTGTTTCCTGCCCTCAGCTCAGCTCTTCAGGAGGCCTGGCGCATTTGCTTCAGGCCAGCATGGAATCCCATCCCGGGGGCCTTCCCGTCACTGGAGCTGGGGGTGGCCTGTCCCGTGGGCAGATGGCGAGGGTCCCCAAAGACTGAGTTCCTGAACATTGCCCCTCATCCCTTTCCTGGCTGGCGATACATGGGGGAGGGAGGATAGGGAAGCGGTGGAAAGGGAGGAGACAGAAAGCTGGCTTCTTGCTTTGGGAAGGGACTGTACCACACCTGAGGGTGAAGTGGCTGAAGGGCTTCTCACCTCAAAAGTGGAGATCAAAGGAAATGCGAAACCTGCGCAGAGAGCTTGAGTCATGGGCTCAAAGCCACACAGGGCAAAAGAGAAAGGACAGCTCAGTGCAACATGGGGTCCTGGATTGGGAGGCTGGAATGGAGAGGAGCATTACTGGGGTGATCTGCAAGACGTGAAGGGGGTCTGCGGTTACATGGGATTACCAGGTCAGTGTTCATTTCCTGATTGTGATGGTGGTACTGGGATTATGGAGGCGTGTCCTTGTTCTAAGGAAACACACACTAAAGTATCTAGTGCTAATGGGGCAGCCTGTCTGCAACTTACTGTTAAGGGCGCAAAGTATATATTGACTGGGATTACACTGAATCTCTAAATAAATACGGAGTCACTGAACGTTTTTTGAAAAAGCCACCCAGCCAAGGGCCGGGGCAGGGATGAATAGGAGGGACAGGATCCACTCACGCTTCCCGCCCCCTCCACCGCCAACCCCCAAACGCTGCCTGCTGAAAGGGTGTGTGAAGCCCTGTGTTCTGGCCGCTTCGGAGCCCCCTCTTAGCTTTGGCTGCTCGTTGGCAGCATCCATGGACCCTTAAAAGTGCCAGTGTTTGGGTCCCAGCCCCAGAGACGCTAGTCCCAAGCATAGGGATTTTCAGGAGCTCCTGGGGATTCTTCCTGGCAGCCAGAAGCTTCTTCAGCCTCTCCTTACCTGGCAGGCAGTTCTGCCAGCCCCTGACCTTGCCCCTCTTCCACCAGCATGGGCCCAGGCAACGGGTGAGGAAGGGGGACAGTGACTGGCCCCACCTGTCAATCCAGGGTGTACCCCTTTTGGCGGGGGCTGGAGGCTGAGCCTGGGGACCAGTGGAGAGGCTGGAGCACCCATGTTCCCCCAGTGCTGGGGAGCGTGGGCAGGAAGGCCGGAGGGTGGTGGGGAGAGGGAGGGAGTCGTTGCTTAGGGGGTGAAGGGAGTCTCAGTGGGAGGTTGGGGCAGCCTCCTCAGCAAGTGGTGGGAAGGGGATGGGCTGCCTCCTGAGATGTGTAAGGCCCCAACCCGGCTGGCCCTGCAGTGTGTGCACCCTTCTGAAATATTTGGAATAATTAGCAAGGGAAAGCAGCAAGTTGGCGGGGGGAATGCCAGGTTGTCCTGGAGCCAGCCTCGAATGCAAGGAAAGAAAGGGGCTTCAGGAGAAAGGGGCCCGTGGAGGCTGGGCAGGATTGTGTAGGACAGTGCCCATTTGTGTGTGTGTGTGTGTGTGTGTGTCTGTGTCTGTGCGCACGTGCACGTGAGTGCTGGGGGAAGGGGCTGTGCACCACAAGGGTGTGCTGGCGGGGCCAGGTGCGGGCTTGGGGGAGAGATGGTCTCCAGGCAAAGCTGGGGTGAGGGGGTTGAAAGGTGCCTGCTGAGTGTCACATATTTGCTGTGCCTCAGTTTCCCCATCAGAACTCTAGTACGTTGATTCCTCACAGGCTGGAGCTGTAGGGCCTAGGCACTCCGTCTTCCGTCGGCCCTGATGGCCTCCCTCAGCCGCAACCTGCATTGGAGGGAAGGCCCTGGGTGGGGTGAATGAACCGCAGGGTGGCAAGTGGGGCCCCAGGGGCTGGGGCCCTCTGACGTCACACCCTGTCCCTTCAGGAAGGGACCAAGGGAGGGAGGAGCTGGAGACAGGCCCAGGCGAGGACCGCAGGTGAGTCTGGGCAGGCCCTCAACTTGGGCGAGGTGGGGAACGTGAGCCGAGCCCTGGGCAAGAACGGCCTTTGTGAGTGAGTCCCCAGGGCCAGGGAGGGGGCTGTGCCTCCTTTGCCGCCTGCTCCTTGGGGCTGTGGGTACAGTCTCCCCATTGCACATATAGAGGTGCCAAGGCCCTGGCTGCAGTGGATCCCCGAGGGCTGCCTCTCAGCCCCTTTCTCTCTGGGCACCCAGAGATCATGAGGAGTGCATCAGGGGACACTCTGCAGGCCTTTGGTTCCCGCCATCTTGCTCCCAGCCATTCCCCCTTGGGCCGTGGCCTCCCCAAAACTGGTCCATGCTTTTCGCCAGAGAAAGTTGCAAGCAGGTCCATTTTTAGACTTTTTAAAACTTTATTTTTAAAAATGTTTTTATTGTAAATAACTTTCTATGAAAAAGGTTAAAATGCCCGATGGGTTAGGAGAGTGGATGTGGGATGCAGCCCAGGGCGTTTATGGTGGAGCAAGACACTCCCCTGCAGGAGTGCAAGCAAGGGCACGGGGCCATCCCCCCATTCCTGGTCCCAGTGGTTCTAGCAAGCACTGCGTCCCTCCCAGTTAAGCCTCAGCTCTAGCTACACTCACTACATTAGTCTGTCTGTCCCCTTTCCCTCTGCAGCTTGGCTGCCCCAGCCCCTAACCCCCAGATCCCCATCTCCCCGCTGCTCTCAGCCTCAAGATGGGCTCAAAGATTAGGGACACATGCCCTCTGCCCCACCTCTAGGGATGAAGCCAGAAGATCCCAGAGGCCTTAGAAAATCCCGAGGCTCCACCCAGCACCCCGGCCTCCTTTCTGTCTCCTCTCTCTTCCCCCCTCCGCCTTGCTCCTCCTCACAGACTGCCGGGAGAGGCCTCTTGGGTGTTAATTTGCAGTCACCTAATCAGCATTTGTTGTACCTGGGAACTTGCTCTGGATAGAGACCTGGGGAGGAGAGCAGGAGAGAGAGAAGCTTCGAAGCTAAGGTGTTCTGGGGCGGGCCCTGTACTGATGTTTCCAGCTTGGCCAGGGCCCCTCCAAGCTGCAGCTCTCATAGTGCAGGGCCCTTAGCGTGTCTCTGGGGCAGGGAAGAAGTGGATCCATGAAACACTGTGTGTATGGGGGGCTGGGGAGCGGAGGCAGCAATTTTGGTCCTGGGCCCCAATTCTCAGCCTGCTGGACTAGAATCTGAGGATGGCCTGGGCTGGGGGCCGTGTGGCCTGGTGGGTTGACCGGGCCCAGCCCCTGCCTGGGTGGTAGGGTGTCCATGGGCCTGCACTGGCAGGGAGGGGGGCAGTCTGGGCCCAGACTTCGGTGCTGTCTGGAGGTGGGGCAGGGCCTGGCTTCTTACAAGAAGGCGGCCAGGCTGGCCCAGTCATGCAGGTCAGAGGCCAGTGTGGCATCCCCGGCCTCAAAGAGGGGCTCGGGGGGCAGGGAGCTACGGGTGCTCTCGTCCCAGGGGTGCTCCAGGAAGGATGGGGCCGGGAAGGTCTCATCAAAGTCCAGGCTTTCGGTAGCCTGCTCCACTGGAGGCCCCAAGGTAACAGGGCAGTCGATGTGGTGGCCATGGATGGTGAGGTCCACGTCCCCGTGTGAGGCAGGGCTCAGCGGCGGGATCAGCTCCGAGGTCTCCAGCGTGCCCAGCTCCCCGTCCAGCGTGCCAGCGTCCAAGATGGCCTCCCAGTCAAAGTTGCCCTTGAGGGGTTCCAGCTCAGCCTGCTCCTCCTGGGTCAGCAGCAGGGGGCTGGAGGGCCGCGGGACCTTGGCCTTCTGCTTGGGCAGCGGCTGTTGACGCTTACGCCCCAGCCTGCCCTCGCCTGCACCCCAGCCCACCTCCCCAGTGGCCTCCTCGAACTCCCGCAGCAGCTGCTGGGCCTCGGCGCTCACGGTCAGTGGCCCGGCCCATGGGGCGGCGCTGGGCTCTGGCGCGGCCTGGCGGGCAAAGGCCGGGTGGATGTGGACTGGGGGCAGCCGCCGCTTCTTCAAGGCCCCACTCAGCAGCCGCTCGGCGTACTGGGGGTCGATGCGCCAGAAGCCCCCCTTGCCTGGCTCGTCCTTCTCCCGAGGCACCTTGATGAAGCCCTTCTTCAGGGACAGGTTGTGGCGGATGGAGTTCTGGACACAGGGAGATAGGAGAGAAGGAAGACAGCTGGGAGAGTGGGTGGGGTCAGTGATGGGGGGCTCCTAGCGCCACTGCCAGTCCCACCACCACCTTCTCTCCGATGGGGGCAGGGGAGACAGAAGCGCTGCTCCGAGCGGGAGGCTCTGGGACACCAGCCACGGGGCACCAGGAGCTGGGAGTGCTGTCGGGGGCTTTTGTTCCCATTTGCCAGGACATCTGCCTGCTCAGTCATCCGAGCCCTGAGCCGCAGGGTGGCTCTCAGTGCCAGCCTGTCCTGCCCTCCCTCCCTTACCCCGCTGCTTGCGGCCTCTGGTCAAAGGCCTTGGCTCCCCCAGGTCCTGGACGGCCATCTCCCTCTGCCTGGGCCTGGCTGGCCTTCTCTGTTTGTGAAATGAGTGAGTGGGTGTGAGGGTGTGTGTGTGTGGTGGGGGATGAAGTGTGGGAGGATCTGATGACTTTCCTTGTTTCTAGAGCCGGCTGCTGGCCTGGGCCCTCACCCACCTTGTCCCCCTCCTCCCACCCCAGGCTCTGAGGCCTCAGTTGATTATTACCCAGCCAAGAGCATAGCGCTCATTCCTGGGGGCTCTCAGGCTTGGGGTAGTGTGGGGGGTGGTGGAGGGTCTCTGCTTTCTCACCAAGGTTACAAATGGTACCTGCCCCAGGGTCAGGGCCCACGCAAACGTGGAATAGCTGTGATCACAGGAACTCTGATCCTGTGACCTGTGCCACAGGGAAGGATCTGTGCATCCTCAGGGTCTCTGTCCCCAAGTAGCCCCTGATCCTGATGGTCGAAGAGGCTGAGGGCAGTGTGTGCCCAGCCTGAATCACCATCCTGCCTTGTTCACGCCTGGGTGCACAGTCCAGACCACGCTGGGGCACAGGGGTCTGGGGCCTGGTGGGTGGGGCCGGCAGGTGAGTAGTGCGCCCTGGCAAGACTGGGAGGTTTACATGGTGGTCTGGGCCCCTTGGCTGCTCTGTGCCAGGTTCCGGAGACTTGGAACATGAAGCCAGTGTGGGAGGAAAGAGCCCTGTGGAAAGCACGTGGCTGAGATAATTGTCCCCGCAGGGAGGTTGATGAGAAGAGGGGGAGGAGTGTAGGCAGGAAACTAGGGAGGGCTTGGGGTGGGGGCTGGCACAGCAGCTTTCGGAAGGCCCCGTAGCCCTTCCACTGGGACACAGATGGCCACCACACCCTGCAGCACACCCCTCTCCCCTCCCAGAGCCCCTCCAGCCAACTGAAAGCAGGCGGGATGCAGAGCCGGGCAGCAACCATGCTCTGCCTCCAGTCAGGCCCTGACAAACTGACCTTGAGGAGGGTAGTGTGTAGGAATTCCAGGACTTGGGACACAAATGTGTCCCTCAGTCCATCAACCTACCCTGGGGGGCTGTGTCCACGCATAGTTCAGCCCTGGTCTTTGGGCTGAGCCTGCCGGATGAGGGACAAGTTCTTTCCACTTGAACCTCTATGTCGGCACCCCTGCAGCCCTCTGAACATCCTCCCTCCTCCGTCTCTGAAGTCAAAGGGGCAGCAGTCCAAGCACTGGGCTCCCTTGAGGTCCTTCCTGGACGGCCTTCCTCTCTCGGGGCCCTGGCCGTACCGCGCCTACTTGGCCTGCGGATCTGGGATGTGAGTCCAGTCCGCGCGGGCATGGGCAGGGAGGGAGGGAGTGCCTCCCTACCTGCCAGGTGGGATCAGCGTGGCGGAAGTAAGAGAAGTTGTCCGTGATCCACTTGTAGATGGCCGACAGGGTGATCTTGGTGGCCTTGCTGGCCTGCATGGCCATGCAGATGAGCGTGGCATACGAGTAGGGCGGCTTCACGTGCGGGTTGGTGGCGTAGTCCACGTCGTCGGGAGGCGAGGCCTGCAGCCCCGAGGGGGCGCTCCGCGGCGTGCACAAGGACGTGGGCTTGCCGGGTGTGTGCGGCTGCCCCAGGCAGGCGGGGTCCGCCGCCAGGGGAGACCCCGGCTCGGCCGAGCCTGACAGCTCGTGGTAGCCGTGAGGGTCGGTCTCCCCTGAAGGCAGGGCGGGGACCTTGGCGTTGAGAATGGAGAATTCCTGCAGCCACTGCAGGCTGGTCAGGCTGTCATTCAAGGCGTTGGACTCCTCCAGGCCGCCTTCCGGTCCGGCCTCCTCCGCTGCCCCTGCTCCCGAGACGCGTAGCCAGCTCTCCGCCATATCTGTGGGCACTCTCCGAGGGGGCTGTCAACATCCACGAGCCGAGCCGAGGGTGGCCGCCGAGCTCTCCGGCCCGCTGACTCCCGCGGCTTCAGTTACGCAGCCTCCCGGAAGCGGGCTTCCATCCCGCGATCCGGGGGTAGCCTCCTCCAAAGGGAATGTGGTGCCTGCGGGGACCAGAGCGGGAACTGAGCCCTCTTTCCCCACCCCCGAGGGGAGAGTGTGGGCGAGGGGGGAGGCTCTTACTAAAATCCTTCCTGCAGCTGGGGAGGATCTTTTACTGCCGAGGTCTGGGAAACAGAAGGTGTGCCCGGGGGTCCGACCCACAGGGGGTTCGCCTCGCTCTTTTCCTCTTGGATCTTTTAGAGGAGACTTAATTAGCCAAACGAGGGAATAGTGTAGGGGCATGCGAGGCCACCCCTTTCTCCCTCAAAGCGGGGAATTAACCCCCCTCTCTCCGTCCACAACCAATGGAAATGGGGCGAGAGAGTCCAGGAGGGCAGTACGAGGGGTCGGGGGGCGGGGGAGGTCGTCTGATCTTTGAAAAGGGAAGGAAGGAAAGAATACAGAGAGTTATAAGGGGGCGGGAAGTGAGTGTCCCCCAAACGCCTCTGATGTCAGTCCCCGGGCCCACCACTTCCGTCGGGGACGGATGGGAGAGCGGGCTGGTACTGACGCCCTCCCTTCCCACGGCCTGCAGCCCTCCCCGTCCCTTACCTGGCTCAGAGCGCAGCCCGGGCCAAAGGAAGGTTCTCAAAGAAATTCCTCCCACCGCCCACCCTCACCGCGGCTCTCTGCTCCCAGCTCGAGGGCCCAGCCAGCAATCCTCGTCGCCACTCACGCCCGCCGGCGCCTCTCTGAAAGCCAGCGGCCAGGGACCAGCACTCAGTAGCCGCTCACAAGGCGTCTCCTGCTGCAGTGGCGACGCCCCGCCCATATAAACAGCTTCCACTTCTGCCATTGGCCAGGGCATCTCCAAAGAGACCGCGGGCTCTTAACCGCTCTCTCACGCGGTAACTCTCTTCCAGCTCCCTCCTGCCGCCCTCTCCCGCGCGCGACCCAGTCCCCTACCCGCCATCGCGTCCCGGCTCCGCGCATTCCCGCCCGAGGGCCCCGCGCCGGGCTCGGAGAGGCGCGCGGCTCGGCGCTCCCGCAGAGGCCCCGGGGCCCTCGGCGAGCAGTTCGCCGCGGGAACCGTACTCCGCCCCACCCCCTTCCCATCTGGGCTGCTCAGAGGTGGCGACGGCTCCTGGGACGCAGCCCGTGGCGCGGGGGCCAGGGCTGGGTGCATGCTTGGGGCTTTCCTTTCCTCTCCTCTGGGCTGCGAGTGGCACTTCCTCACGTTTCTGCGGCCTGTCCCTGTCTCCCGACCGAGTGTCGTCTTGGTGCCCGCAAGCAGGTCTGACTCTCCGATGCCACCTGCCGCTCAGGTCCGCAGAAACCGCAGCCCCGGTCGCAGACACCCCAAGGCGGCTAGGGTAATCCAGTGTTTCCCGGTAAGCGCTCCCTCCCCGCCCCGTCCTCAGCAAGATTCCCAGAAGCTGACATTCCAGAGGCTTCTTCGCAAGTGCTCTCCCTCCTTTCCAGATAGCCGAGGAAACAGAGCCGGTGGGTGAAACCCAGGAAAGCCGTGGACTTGCCAAATTCTGTGACTGGGGTCATTTGCCCCATTAATTTCACCAGCCTTTAAGTGACGCACTAACGGTGGACTGTGGTCCTTCCTCCTCCCCTCCCCCAGCCTCCCTCTAGTCACCAGCTTTCCTGCTCTTCAATGATTGAGGAGCAGCAGTTGGAAGTTCTCTGGTTGAAGGGGGTGGGTGGAGGTGAGGGCTCCTTATCAGGCCTCTGCGCAGAAGCTGTGCCCAGGGGATGGTACACCAGCTCACACCCAGAAACATGTCTTTCCCTCTACGCCTTGCCCTCTCTCACTCCTCCATGTCCAGCTTGTCTTGAGTCAAAGTTTTTTTTTCTTCCCAAGTGTTTATTGTTTTAATTTTTATTTTATTTTTATTTTTTTATTAGTTTCTGCTTTATAACAAAGTGAATCAGTCATACATATACATCTGTTCCCACATCCCTTCCCTCATGCATCTCCCTCCCTCCCACCCTCCCCATCCCACCCCTCCAGGCGGTCACAAAGCACCGAGCTGATCTCCCTGTGCTCTGCGGCTGCTTCCCACTATCTATCTACCTTACGTTCCGTAGTGTATATATGTCCATGCCTCTCTTTCGCTTTGTCACAGCTTACCCTTCCCCCTCCCCATATCCTCAAGTCCATTCTCAAGTAGGTCTGTGACTTTATTCCTGTTTTACCCCTAGGTTCTTCATGACATTTTTTTTAAATTCCATATATATGTGTTAGCATACGGTATTTGTCGTTCTCTTTCTGACTTACTTCACTCTGTATGACAGACTCTAGGTCTATCCACCTCATTACAAATAGCTCAGTTTCGTTTCTTTTTATGGCTGAGTAATATTCCATTGTATATATGTGCCACATCTTCTTTATCCATTCATCCGATGATGGACACTTAGGTTGTTTCCATCTCCGGGCTATTGTGAATAGAGCTGCAATGAACATTTTGGTACATGCCTCTTTTTGAAGTATGGTTTTCTCAGGGTATATGCCTAGTAGTGGGATTGCTGGGTCATATGGTAGTTCTATGTTTAGTCTTTTAAGGTACCTCCATACTGTTCTCCATAGTGGCTGTACCAATTCACATTCCCACCAGCAGTGCAAGAGTGTTCCCTTTTCTCCACACCCTCTCCAGCATTTATTGTTTCTAGATTTCTTGATGATGGCCATTCTGACTGGTGTGAGATGATATCTCATTGTAGTTTTGATTTGCATTTCTCTAATGATTAATGATGTTGAGCATTCTTTCATGTGTTTGTTGGCAGTCTGTATATCTTCTTTGGAGAAAGGCCTATTTAAGTCTTCTGCCCATTTTTGGATTGGGTTGTTTGTTTTTTGGCTATTGAGCTGCATGAGCTGTTTTTAAATTTTGTAGATTAATCCTTTGTCAGTTGCTTCATTTGCAAATATTTTCTCCCATTCTGAGGGTTGTCTTTTGGTCTTGTTTATGGTGTCCTTTGCTGTGCAAAAGCTTTGAAGTTTCATTAGGTCCCAT
This sequence comes from Mesoplodon bidens, assembly GCF_964165515.1. NCBI lineage: Eukaryota > Metazoa > Chordata > Mammalia > Artiodactyla > Ziphiidae > Mesoplodon > Mesoplodon bidens. Next base: position 31,558,992 of record NC_138179.1, read on the forward strand.
TTGTTTATCTTTGTTTTTATTTCCATTTCTCTAGGAGGTGGGTCCAAAAGGATCTTGCTGGGATTTATGTCCTAGAGTGTTCTGCCTATGTTTTCCTCTAAGACTTTGATAGTTTCTGGCCTTACATTTAGGTCTTTAATCCATTTTGAGCTTATTTTTGTGTATGGTGTTAGGGAATGATCTAATCTCATACTTTTACAGGTCCCTGTCCAGTTTTCCCAGCACCACTTATTGAAGAGGCTGTCCTTTCTCCACTGTACATTCCTGCCTCCTTGATCAAAGATAAGTTGACCATATGTGCGTGGGTTTATCTCTGGGCTTTCTATCCTGTTCCATTGTTCTATCTTTCTGTTTCTGTGCCCGTAAAACACTGTGTTGATTACTGTAGCTTTGTAGTGTAGTCTGAAGTCAGGGAGCCTGATTCCTCCAGCTCCGTTTTTCATTCTCAAGATTGCTTTGGCTATTCGGAGTCTTTTGTTTTTCCAAACAAAGTTTGAAATGTTTTGTTCCAGTTCTGTGGAAAATGCCAGTGGTAGTTTGATAGGGATTGCATTGAACCTGTAGATTGCTTTGGGTAGTAGAGTCATTTTCACAATATCGAGTCTTCCAATCCAGGAGCATGGTATATCTCTCCATCTATTTGTATCATCTTTCATTTCTTTCATCAGTGTCTTATAATTTTCTGCATACAGGTCTTTTGTCTCCTTAGGTAGGTTTATTCCTAGGTATTTTATTCTTTTTGTTGCAATGGTAAATGGGAGTGTTTTCTTGATTTCACTTTCAGATTCTTCATCATTAATGTACAGGAATGCCAGAGATTTCTGTGCATTAATTTTGTATCCTGCTACTTTACCAAATTCATTGATTAGATCTAGTAGTTTTCTGGTAGCATCTTTAGGATTCTCTATGTATAGTATCATGTCATCTGCAAACAGTGACAGCTTTACTTCTTCTTTTCCAATTTGGATTCCTTTTATTTCCTTTTCTTCTCTGATTGCTGTTGCTAAAACTTCCAAAACTAAGTTGAGTAAGAGTGGTGAGAGTGGGCCACCTTGTCTTGTTCCTGATCTTAGTGGAAATGGTCTCAGCTTTTCACCTTTGAGGACAATGTTGGCTGTGGGTTTGTCATATATGGCCTTTATTATCTGTGGAAAGTTCCCTGTATGCCTACATTCTGCAGGGTTTTTATCATAAATGGCTGTTGAATTTTGTCGAAAGCTTTCTCTGCATCTATTGAGATGATCATATGATTTTTCTCCTTCAATTTGTTAATATGGTGTATCACATTGATTGATTTGCGTATATTGAAGAATCCTTGCATTCCCGGAATAAACCCCACTTGCTCATGGTGTTTGATCCTTTCAATGTGCTGTTGGATTCTGTTTGCTAGCATTTTGTTGAGGATTTTTGCATCTATGTTCATCAGTGACATTGGCCTGTAGTTTTCTTTCTTTGCGACATCCTTGCCTGGTTTTGGTATCAAGGTGATGGTGGCCTCGTAGAATGAGTTTGGGAGTGCTCCTCCCTCTGCTATATTTTGGAAGAGTTTGAGAAGGATAGGTGTTAGCTCTTCTCTAAATGTCTGATAGAATTCGCCTGTGAAGCCATCTGGTCCTGGGCTTCTGTTTGTTGGAAGATTTTTAATCACAGTTTCCATTTCAGTGCTTGTGATTGGTCTATTCATATTTTCTATTCCTTCCTGATTCAGTCTTGGCAGGTTGTGCATTTCTAAGAATTTGTCCATTTCTTCCAGGTTGTCCATTTTATTGGCATAGAGTTTCTTGTAGTAATCTCTCATGATCTTCTGTATTTCTGCAGTGTGAGTTGTTATTGACTCAAAGCATTAAAAGCGTGCTGGAGAAAGTCGGACAGAAACTTTCACAAATAAGCCAACTGTGCAATTAATAGCTCTCCTTCCCTTGTGAACAGTTTTATTCATTTTTAAGAATCATGCAGCAGTCCATAAATATTGCATCCTTGACGTCCCCACTGTCGTGTGCCCATGAGTGTACTCCAGGGAGTGAGGGGTACACAGCTGGCACAACAGTACACACATACTTACACACACTAGGTGTGCAGATCCTAAAGCAAAGTGAGCAAGCAGCATGCCAAGGTCAGGCGAACAGGACACAAACTCTCCCCAGGTGAGATGGCTTAACGTGTGTGGATCCGTGCCCAGGAGATGCCCCAGCGTGGGCATGACCTCTGGTGGGATGGGACTGGGGAGGAGAAGGAAAAAGGGCTCTGTGAGAAGGCTGGGATCACCACACCACCCGGAAGTGAGCTCATAGGTGAGCTCCGACCTGAGTGTGGCAGGAAGGAGCCCCAGGCCTCTGGTTAGTCTGTGTCCTTGTGTGAGAAACCAGGCCCCGTCATATTCTCTGTGGGTCAACTGCTAACAACATGACCATCTCCAGATGATGACTGGGGCGGCTGTCCTGTCCCTCGACCAGGCTCTGTGCCCTGTTCCCTGATCCCAGCCCTTTTGGATGGGATATTTCTGCTCGCCAAAGAGCTAAATGAGGGCAAAGAGGTGAGGGGATGGGGGAGAGAGCAGGAACTGTCTGAGAAACAGGAGTGAAGGGCCACTTCTCACCCGGGTATGTCTTGGTTATGGAACCAAGGCCTTGAGGAATCTCTCTGAGCCTCTTCCTGGGAGAAGACAGACCCTCCAGAAAGGGTGAAGACAATGGCTTCCTCTTAGGGTTCCTGGCCACTGTGGCAACTGTTTACCTGCATCTCCTTCATCTCAGGTAACACCACACTCTGAATACTACCTGCCGGGAGAGGAGGTGGATCTGTATAGCACCACCCCAGGCTAAGGGAGCGCCCCCTTCCCTAGTGCTTCTGGGACTCAGACTTCAAGGAGATCAGGAAGTGTGGTTATTGCTGGAATCATCAATATGAAAGGGGCTGTAAGAATGTTTCGGGGAAAGGAAGGACATTAAATGGGGCCTGAAACAGCAGAGCCCACTGCAGGATTTCAGAGTGGGTGGACACGGGAACTCAAGGCAGAAGCTGAGATTCAGGCTTGGCTCATGTAGTGTCTGTCAAGACCACAGGCCTCCCCCTGCCCACCCCCAGGGCAGGATGTGAACCACAACCACCAGGCAGTGAGGGTCACCACGCACCTGGTGGCGCAAAGCAGCCACACAGGAGGTGCAAAACATGCCCCGGCACTGGGCTCTCTTTGAGGCCTTGGGAAGGACCCTGAAAAGCTCTTCTAGGGCAACAATTCCAACTACTAATTCAGGCCATCATGGTGGGCATAGCCTAGGGCTCTGTCATATCTCAGCCTCACAAAATGTTGGATCCCACTTTGCTTCTCAATCTCATGCTCCACTAAATAACCACCTCTTCCAAAAGCCAGCAGACAATGCATCTATCAGAGAGCTATGAGGAATCCATTGATAACACTAGTGTTGAGGGACGAAGAGCCAACAGCTTACGGTCTTGCTGTTTCAGGCTGTTATTTCTATGCCCTACACCAGAGTGAGGTGGGGTGCACATGTGATTTGAACAATATCTCTAAATCTCTGATGAGCCTATGGAAGGCAGTACCTCCGGCTCCCCCCATCAGGCTCAGCTGATCTGGAGGACAGGGGAGGAAAACCGGTGGGGTGGGGAGCCTCCCAGACCACCACTGACCCCAGCTCAGCCCTTCCCCCAACCTCCTTTGGGGTTCCTGGGCACCAAATGAGAACCACCGGTCCACCCCTCTCTCAGCTTCTTTCTTCAACTCTTTCAGAAAAGCGGGGTGGAGACGGGGGCAGCAGGGATAAGAATGCCACCTGACAGGGTGGTAGTGATGAAACGTGATAATATACGACAGTCCCTAACAAGTGCCTGGTACATAGAGTGGGTCAAAAATGCCTTTGCAGTGTCACCTTAGGATGGAGCCCCAGGCCTTCCTGAGTGCACCTGATCATAAAGAACTCCCCGGTAGGTCATCATTTAACTGAGGGGTTCTCAGATTCAAGGCCTCCTTCCTAAGGAGACACACGAGGCATAGCCTCTGCTACCAGAAGCAAGAACTGTTTTCCCAACCAACCTTCTGGTAGTTGCCACTGCTTCTTGTCCTTGAGAGAGGAGCTCCTAATGCATTTTGAGGGAAACCCCACTTACAGTGCAATATGGCTTTCCCTTCTCACAGGAGTCATCCCCCAACGCCACCCCAAACTGCAGGTCTCAGATTGGTTATGATGTCCCAGAGACTAGAAAATGCCAGATGGGTGTTTGTAATGTAGTCACCCAAACTGTTGAGTCTTCTTGGTCTACCTCCTAAGGAGAAAAAAAAAAAAAGATGCACAAGAACTAACCAGTCTGTAGACCACAGCTCCACCTGAAGATCAAGATACAGTGGAAACATTCCAGAGACTCTCTGCAAAGTGTCTCATGAGCTGCAGTTCGAGTGGCTTTAGCCCACAAGGAGAAAAGAGGTTTCCAGTCCCTTCTGAGAGGGGAAGGATCACGGTTGCGGAAGAAGATGAGTCTGGGAGAAGGGTCAGGTGCCCTCAGCACCCAGCTTTCACGTGGGTCTAAAAAGTCTCCGTGTGTCTCGCTGAGGATGCCCAGGAGGTCAGTGGTGTCATGAGGCCAGGATGGGATGTGAGAACGGGAGGAGAGCACTGGTACAGGGGCTAAGTCTCTCAGATGGCCAAAGGATCCCACACGCAGAGCCTGTTCTCGGGGTCCTCCAGGCTGCCAGAAGATGAGCGTCTGCACTGCGTGTTCCGACGACTGACCACGTTGTCGTCAGCCTGCCAGGCACCTGAGAAGAGGAAAGGAAGGTTACCGGACCTTTGGTTTGGTGCAGATGGTGTCTCTGGCAGGACAGTCCGGGAGTTTGGCACGAAAACTGGCAAGATGCGCATTACCTGGAACTCCCACAGGGTGCAAACCACAGCACGTGAAACTTGGGAGCAGTGGCGTCCAGTGGGCGAGGGACAGTCATGGCCACTGTGGCCCTCTGATGGAGGGACATGCAGATTGGTCCTTGTTTTGTGAGCTTGCCGTAGGCTCCACCTTTGTATCTTTATTTGGTCTTGAAGTTTGCCTAAGTGTTACAGCGGACCAGGAAAAGAAACTGAGTCTGGCTGAGACTTTCACGAGAGCAGGAGGAGGTGAAGGGGAGGGAGAAGAGTGTGTTAATTTGGGCTCAGAGTTAGTGTTTGCTGTGGGGGCCAGGGTGGGGCAGGAAGGGACTGGCTGCCCAGCAGGGTGGCAGGGACCAAATGGCATGGCAGAGAACAGAGTGACAGCTGTTCCTCTCCTTCTGCACCTGAACAGCCCACCGAGAGTTGCTATCAGCTGGTGCCACCAACCCCAGGAGACATTAGCTCCAGAGCTTTGGGGTCCCCCGGGTACCATCCACGAAACTCATCATCTTCCCCCCTTGTACTGCAGTTCCTGCACGAGAAGCACCCGCTGCCCATGCTGGAAACCCACTCTTGGTGCTTCTCTCTCCTTCATGCTCTGTATGCAATCCACCATGACCTCCTGCTTGTTCAAGCTCTAGTAAGGTCTAAATCTGTAGTCAGAAAACCGGGATACAGCCCCAGCTTGTAACGTACTGACTGTGTGACCTTGGGCAGGTCACTGTACTTGGAGCCCAGGTTTTCCCATCCATCAGATGGGAGACAAGTACTTACTCCCCAGGGATGCTGTGAGACTAAGCGAGGTGTCATGGAAGAGTGGTGAGCAGGGCGCCTGTCTCACAGAATGTGCGCGAAAACCATCCGCCCCCCAGGCCTTGTTCAGGCTACACTCATCTCCCCCAAGTCGTCCTCCCATCCCACAGACTGACTCCATCTGATTCAGTCCCCCCAGTGCAGTGAGATGCCCCTTCTGAAGGGAGAGGATGAAGCCCTAACCCCCTGAGTTTGGGGAAAGCCTTCCGTTCTCTGGCCGAGGACTGCTGAGCTGCCTCTTCCAGCACCTGCCCCCAGAAGGCCCCCCCTGAAGCCAGATGGGGTCCAGCGTGCTCCGAAGTGTTCCCCCACTGGCCCGTACGACCACCCAATTTCTCATGCTGTGTGGAAATTGCTGGATCCTCCAGCACACGGTGATCTCCTCCAGGGCAGAGCCGAGAGCCATGCCCTTCAGAGGGCTCAGGTCGTGGACGGAGCCGGCTGACCCTGGAGGGTGGGCATGAGGCTCACTGTGTCACATTTGAGGGAGTCCACTCACAAATGTCTGGGGTCAGCTTCAGGTTAGGCCAGCCCAAGACACGAAACCCTTTAATGGCAGAAGCACTAGGATTCAGCGGGTATAAATTGTGTATACCCATAAATGTCCTGGTGTGCTAATCCGCCCTAAGGCTCTAACAATAGTCTTGTGGAGGTGGACCCCAGGGGAAGGGGAGTGAGTGGGACAGGAAATGTTTAGGTATCTCTCACAGCCAGATGGAATGCGGGGATCTGTACTCCCTGGGGGTACCGGAGTCCGGCACATGGGTCCACAGTGCTTTACCGCTCTAAGGGTGACAGGATGAAGAGCAGGCAAGATTGCCCTTTTAAGTTAGGAACCCCCAGATGAAATAATTTGTTCTTTCATTTTATATAATTTGGTAGATCTCATACTTATTCCTCTGTGTTTAATGGGCAGGACTCCGGAACTGCGGCTGTTTGGTACGAAAGACCAAAAGCAAATGGTAAAAAGGAGAGAAGAGACACACACACACACACACACACGCACACGCACGCAAACACACACACACACACAAAGTCAAATCAAAACACTGCCGCAGCCTCGCCGCCACCACCACTGGCTGCCAGGCTGCCTGGATCTGAAGTCTTGAGTCCTTGCTACAAACACCACTGGTCCAGATTCTGAGCCAGGGCTGAAAACTGGCTCCTTCTGAAACAGCCTCAAGACTCAGACCTGAAGTCTCTGATCTCCCCAGCTTCTTGGTACAGTCGGTGGTGCTCTTTCCTCTAAAAAGGCTTCTGCCAGACCCTCGGCGAAACCCTGCTGCTCCGTGCATCCTGGATGCAGAAGGTAAGCCTGGAAGGCGCAGGAGGACTTCCTGAGCGAGTGCTACCATTCTGTCCAGCCCTCAGCCAGAAAAGGGAGCCTGGAGATTGAAAATCCTTCACGGGAGGTAGAGAAAGGTGGTTCCCACTTAATTCCATCCTCAGGCTCAGAAACGGGGGAGTGAGGAGACCTCTAGAGGCAGATTTGGGGAGCACATCTAGGGGGATTCCACACACCTCTTTCCTGCCTCTACCCAGCCACTAATTAAATTTAAGATTTGTAACAGTTCCACCATCTTGTAGAGTTTCTCTCCAGGAAAAGAGAAAGTTAATTCCGATTTTTCCTTAGTATCTGCGAAGCATAACCCTTCCTAGTGGCGTCTTAGTCTTGGGTTATTTCAGGTCTCCATAAGTACTTTTCTTTGTTTTGTTTTTGGCTGTGCAGTGGCTTGGAGGATCTTAGTTCTCCGACCAGGGATTGAACCAGGCCACTGCAGTGAAAGTGCTGAGTCCTAACCACTGGACGGCCAAGGAATTCCCTCCATAAGTACTTTTAGATTTCATCGGTATGCCCACTCCTGTCCAATGCCATCATTTAAAAACATCTGTATCGGGCATCGCTGGTGGCGCAGTGGTTGAGAGTCTGCCTGCCGATGCAGGGGACACGGGTTTGTGCCCCGGTCCGGGAAAATACCAGATGCCACGGAGTGGCTGGGCCCGTGAGGCATGGCCACTCAGCCTGTGCGTCCGGAGCCTGTGCTCCGCAATGGGAGAGGCCACAACAGTGAGAGGCACGCGTACCACAAAAAACAAAACAAAACAAAACAAAAACATTTGTATTTCCACTAATAAACTCAAATTATCTTTGCTTTGTCCCATCACACTCCCCAGAGGCTTTTCACAGAATTGTCACTGGTCCCCTGGCCACTATCCTGACGCCTGTGTGATACTCCATCAGGTTCCTTGGGGCCCCGTCTACCTAGCATGGCCTCGCGCTTCTAATCGGCTCACCACCTACAATGGTCAACTCAGATTTCCTCCCTTTGAGAACCTTGCAGAACAATCTCAGAACATACCATTGCCCCACACCCACCTTGGTCTCAGGGCCAAAGAAGACCCAGAGGCTTCTTAGCGGAAGAGGTGCTGGAATGACACAGGTGCTTTCTCAACATCACTCCCACAAGGCTGATGAGAGCAGCGAGGATGGGGACCTGAGCCATCCTTGCCGCGAGCTGGGGCTCCTGGCAGAGCACCTGTGGGCCTGGGGAGGGTGGACCACGGGATGCTCCCCGCGCTCCCTCCTTGTGGGCGCACCGTGAGGGGAGTGGCATCCATGTGGGGAGGGAAACAGCGTGGAGAGGGAGACCCAGTGCCTGAGAAGCTGTCCTGACGGCCAAGCCAGCCTGAGGCACCTCAGTCATAGGATGGAACTTTGAACTTACAGCTGAGCGTGGTGAGGTCTGATGATTCCACGGGAACTACCACAATGGATGCTCCTGTCATTAACCTGACATTAACCCGACAGATGCTTCCAGAGAGTTCCCCAGCTCTTTACTACCAGTGTGACGCTAACAGCAGAACCCGAGAAACATTTTACCAAGAGAGCAGATGCACTTTCCTTCTCCCGTAAGAGCCCTTGAGACCTCGGGGTGAGGCTACGATGCGACCCTCAACTCCCTCTCCCGGGAGCCGCCACTGTCATTCGGTTTCATGTCTGGCCTGAACGGTGAAGCCAGTTTAATTTGAGAATGGCTGGCTCTCGAGATCACCATAAAGAAGCCCAGGCATGGTTTTCCTTCCAGGTCTCGCTCCCCTGCCGCAATCCCAGAGTGGAATAAACATCCACCAGCAGGTTGGCCCGAAGGAGTGAGGGAGAGGAGGAAGCACAAGGCCTGGGGTTAGTTTCCACCAGCATGCGTGGCTGAAACAATAACCAGGAGAGAGTGGTCATGTGCACATGCGCACACCCTGCACACCACAGCACCCCCCAAGCAACTGCCATGGCCAAAGCAGAAGCGACTAGCATGACATCTGCATCCAGGCTGGGATCCAGGTTTGCTCTAGAGGTTGCCCTTCTGTGGAGGCACCTCAGAGGAGCAGACGGAAGAGACACCGGTTCCTGGGACGCCTGGTCCTACAATCCCAGGTGGGATTCCCAGCTCGCCTAACCCCCCGCCACCCCCGCCACTTCCTTACTCTATATGTAGGTCGTTCCTTCGCTTCTCGGCTTACTAGAAACAAAATTCTTCCGACTGAAGATATGATTGACCTTATTTACAAAACAGAAATAGAGTCACAGGTGTAGAAAACAAACTTATGGTTATGGCGGGGGGCAAGGGAGGGGAGGGATAAATTGGGAGATTGGGATTGACATATACACACTACTATATCTAAAATAGATAACTAATAAGGACCTGCTGTAGAGCACAGGGGACTCTACTCAGTACCCTGTAATGGCCTCTGTGGGAAAAGAATCTAAAAAAAGAGTGGATATATGTATATGTATAATTGATTCACGTGGCTGTACAGCAGAAACTAACACAACATTGTAAACCAACTCTTGCAATTAAAAAAAAATATCTACTTGAGGCCTGAAAGATGGTAAAGAGACTCGTTCCAATAGCCTACAAACACTAGTGCACGCTGAGCTGCTAACGTCTCTTCACCTCACCTTTGCTGTGCCGCCAGGGCTGTGATCCTTCTGCTACTGTAACATCAGCCGTTTTCTTCACTAAAGCAGGAAAACCTACTGCCTAACAGTCGGTTCCCCCAAGGGGAGGAAGCTGTTCTCCTGCTGCAGATGAACTTTGGGGCTGCTAGAGCAGTTCTGTGAGACTCAGCTGAGAAGCTGTGGCAGGAAGGAAGGTGATGGCAGTTGCCCAAGAAGCTTCAGGATCTACTCAACGTAGATGGAGATCTCCATGTATCTTCTGCAGCCTTGGCTCAGAGGCCCAGAAAGAGCCAGGAAGGCTGCTGAGGTCCTCAGATACCCTGCTTGCTTTGATATTCCATCAAGGAGACAACCTTTCCCCAAAGCCACACCCTTGAGCAGTGCCACCAAGTCACACCAGTGCCCCTTTCTCCACCCTTTAGAGAATACCCGGGAAAGAAATATAATAAAAGGGAGCAAAAGACCAGGTCTTTTTCCATCTTCTTGTGTGGGTGATCCGTCCTCTTCTTCTAGAACATCATTTCCCTAGGACAGAAGGAAGGCACTGTGAGTCCATAAAGCAGTGAAATGAGTCTACTGATTGTCAGAAGACAGAACTAATCACCCTCATGGTATCCAGACATTTCCTGTCCGTGTGAGATGGCTGGGAGGCCCAGCAGAGGCAGATTTTGCTTGGCGAGGCAGGATCGGCCCGTAGGGACCAGGTCTGAGGCACGTTCCAGAGGGACCAGGTCTGAGGCGCCTTACAGAGGGACCCTGGGACTGTCAGGAATAGCCTTGGTAATAGTTTAGCTCACACTGTTTCTCTCAGGTGGAAATAAAAGTTGTCAAATGAAAAAGCAAACTGTGAGATCATAAAACTTTCAGGAACCCTTTAGGATCCCCAGTCCCATCCAGATACTCCTTTGAGAACATCTGGCTCAAGAGAAAGTTGTAGAGTCCCCACTGGGAGCTGGGCATTCCATATACTTCAGGCACACCTCCGTCAGAGCACTTCTCACGCTGAGTTATAACTCTGATTCCTCCATCAGATGGAGCTCCGGGATGGGTGGGATGGGTGGATTGGGGGCGTGGGCAGGCAAAAGCCATGTCACTCGGTCTTTGTGTCCCCCAGTGCCAGGAAGATGTGAGATGCCTGTGCCAGATAAATACTAAGTGAATTGGAGGACAAACACCCTCTCAAGGGTCTGGCCTTAAGACTTCCCTCTGGAACTCACCCCACGCCTATTACGCTGAGACCAGCACCCTCTGCTAACCGGACAGTCCCTCTGCTCTGCACCCTGCCTCTAACAGATCCAAGCGCACCACCTTGGAAGGCTTCTTCCAGAACAGCCCCCATCCTATTTGCATCCTCTGCCAGCGCCGGCAGTCCCTCTGACCGGGGAGGGGCACCATCATCCACCTTGCTCTTACCTCTGCATCCTGCTCTTCAGCGGTGGCGACGAGGCCCGCAAAGTTGCAGTCTGGAGACGCCGCTGGCATCACCTGCAAAGGAGCAACAAAAGTCAAGGTGCAGATGCCACCGGTTCTTCTACCCAGCTCGCCTGGCAGCAAACCCAAACCAAGTCCTCAGGACAGAAGTAGTGCCACATGGAAGATCACATCTGAGGGAGTCTTTGATTCAACAACCTGGTACCGTGTTTTCCAGGGCTCCCCTCCCGAGCACTAGGGGGCTTTGCCGATCTCCCTGGCAGGCCCTGGACTGAGCTCCTTGGGACTCGAGTACAGAGCAGAGCAGAGCGGCGAGGGCGATCCCATGCTCCTCTCTTACGTCTCCTTCTTCTGAGGGGGTCCTGCTGGCGGCCCAGGGGCAGGGGACAGCCTCCCCGTCCTCTTCCGTGCCAGGGGCGATGTAGGAGCCGGACATGGAGGAGACGGTGTCGGTGCTGATCTGGGAGGACACCATGGACATGACCTTCCTTCTTCAAGTCTGGGTCCCCAGTATGTTGAGGGGGGCAGAGGCGGGGAGAAGAGTGTTTCCTGCCCTCAGCTCAGCTCTTCAGGAGGCCTGGCGCATTTGCTTCAGGCCAGCATGGAATCCCATCCCGGGGGCCTTCCCGTCACTGGAGCTGGGGGTGGCCTGTCCCGTGGGCAGACGGCGAGGGTCCCCAAAGACTGAGTTCCTGAACATTGCCCCTCATCCCTTTCCTGGCTGGCGATGCATGGGGGAGGGAGGATACGAAGCGGTGGAAAGGGAGGAGACAGAAAGCTGGCTTCTTGCTTTGGGAAGGGACTGTACCACACCTGAGGGTGAAGTGGCTGAAGGGCTTCTCACCTCAAAAGTGGAGATCAAAGGAAATGCGAAACCTGCGCAGAGAGCTTGAGTCATGGGCTCCAAGCCACACAGGGCAAAAGAGAAAGGACAGCTCAGTGCAACATGGGGTCCTGGATTGGGAGGCTGGAATGGAGAGGAGCATTACTGGGGTGATCTGCAAGACGTGAAGGGGGTCTGCGGTTACATGGGATTACCAGGTCAGTGTTCATTTCCTGATTGTGATGGTGGTACTGGGATTATGGAGGCGTGTCCTTGTTCTAAGGAAACACACACTAAAGTATCTAGTGCTAATGGGGCAGCCTGTCTGCAACTTACTGTTAATGGCGCAAAATATATATTGCCTGGGATTACATTGAATCTCTAAATAAATACGGAGTCACTGAACGTTTTTTGAAAAAGCCACCCAGCCAAGGTCCAGCGCAGGGATGAATAGGAGGGACAGGATCCACTCACGCTTCCCGCCCCCTCCACCGCCAACCCCCAAACGCTGCCTGCTGAAAGGGTGTGTGAAGCCCTGTGTTCTGGCCGCTTTGGAGCCCCCTCTTAGCTTTGGCTGCTCGTTGGCAGCATCCATGGACCCTTAAAAGTGCCAGTGTTTGGGTCCCAGCCCCAGAGACGCTAGTCCCAAGCATAGGGATTTTCAGGAGCTCCTGGGGATTCTTCCTGGCAGCCAGAAGCTTCTTCAGCCTTTCCTTACCTGGCAGGCAGTTCTGCCAGCCCCTGACCTTGCCCCTCTTCCCCCAGCATGGGCCCAGGCAGAGGGTGAGGAGGGGGGACAGTGACCGGCCCCAGCTGTCAATCCAGGGTGTACCCCTTTTGGCGGGGGCTGGAGGCTGTGCCTGGGGACCAGTGGAGAGGCTGGAGCCCCCATGTTCCCCCAGTGCTGGGGAGCGTGGGCAGGAAGGCCGGAGGGTGGTGGGGAGAGGGAGGGAGTCGTTGCTTAGGGGGTGAAGGGAGTCTCAGAGGGAGGTTGGGGCAGCCTCCTCAGCAAGCGGTGGGAAGGGGATGGGCTGCCTCCTGAGCTCTGTAAGGCCCCAACCCGGCTGGCCCTGCAGTGTGCGCACCCTTCTGAAATATTTGGAATAATTAGCAAGGGAAAGCAGCAAGTTGGTGGGGGAATGCCAGGTTGTCCTGGAGCCAGCCTCGAGTGCAAGGAAAGAAAGGGGCTTCAGGAGAAAGAGGCCCGTGGAGGCTGGGCAGGATTGTGTAGGACAGTGCCCATGTGTGTGTGTGTGTGTGTGTCTGTGCGCACATGCACGTGAGTGCTGGGGGAAGGGGCTGTGCACCACAAGGGTGTGCTGGCGGGGCCAGGTGCGGGCTCGGGGGAGAGATGGGTTCCAGGCAAAGCTGGGGTGAGGGGGTTGAAAGGTGCCTGCTGAGTGTCACATATTTGCTGTGCCTCAGTTTCCCCATCAGAACTCTAGTACGTTGATTCCTCACAGGCTGGAGCTGTAGGGTCTAGGCACCCCATCTTCCGTCTGCCCTGATGGCCTCCCTCAGCCCCAACCTGCATTGGAGGGAAGGCCCTGGGCGGGGTGAATGAACCCCAGGGTGGCAAGTGGGGCCCCAGGGGCTGGGGCCCTCTGACGTCACACCCTGTCCCTTCAGGAAGGGACCAAGGGAGGGAGGAGCTGGAGACAGGCCCAGGCGAGGACCGCAGGTGAGTCTGGGCAGGCCCTCAACTTGGGCGAGGTGGGGAACGTGAGCCGAGCCCTGGGCAAGAACGGCCTTTGTGAGTGAGTCCCCAGGGCTAGGGAGGGGGCTGTGCCTCCTTTGCCGCCTGCTCCTCGGGGCTGTGGGTACAGTCTGCCCATTGCACATATAGAGGTGCCGAGGCCCTGGCTGCAGGGGACCCCCGAGGGCCGCCTCTCAGCCCCTTTCTCTCTGGGCACCCAGAGATCATGAGGAGTGCATCAGGGGACACTCTGCAGGCCTTTCGTGCCCGCCATCTTGCTCCCAGCCATTCCCCCTTGGGCCGTGGCCTCCCCAAAACTGGCCCATGCTTTTCCCCAGAGAAAGTTGCAAGCAGGTCCATTTTGAGACTTTTTAAAACTTTATTTTTAAAAATGTTTTTATTGTAAATAACTTTCTATGAAAAAGGTTAAAATGCCCGATGGGTTAGGAGAGTGGATGTGGGATGCAGCCCAGGGCATTTATGGTGGAGCAAGACACTCCCCTGCAGGAGTGCAAGCAAGGGCACGGGGCCATCCCCCCATTCCTGGTCCCAGTGGTTCTAGCAAGCACTGCGTCCCTCCCAGTTAAGCCTCAGCTCTAGCTACACTCACTACATTAGTCTGTCTGTCCCCTTTCCCTCTGCAGCTTGGCTGCCCCAGCCCCTAACCCCCAGATCCCCATCTCCCCGCTGCTCTCAGCCTCAAGTTGGGCTCAAAGATTAGGGACACATACCCTCTGCCCCACCTCTAGGGATGAAGCCAGAAGATCCCAGAGGTCTTAGAAAATCTCCTGGCTCCACCCAGCACCCCGGCCTCCTTTCTGTCTCCTCTCTCTTCCGCCCTCCGCCTTGCTCCTCCTCACAGACTGCCGGGAGAGGCCTCTTGGGTGTTAATTTGCAGTCACCTAATCAGCATTTGTTGTACCTGGGAACTTGCTGTGGATAGAGTCCTGGGGAGGAGAGCAGGAGAGAGAGAAGCTTCGAAGCTAAGGTGTTCTGGGGCGGGCCCTGTACTGATGTTTCCAGCTTGGCCAGGGCCCCTCCAAGCTGCAGCTCTCATAGTGCAGGGCCCTTAGCGTGTCTCTGGGGCAGGGAAGAAGTGGATCCATGAAACACTGTGTGTATGGGGGGCTGGGGAGCGGAGGCAGCAATTTTGGTCCTGGGCCCCAATTCTCAGCCTGCTGGACTAGAATCTGAGGATGGCCTGGGCTGGGGGCCGTGTGGCCTGGTGGGTTGACCGGGCCCAGCCCCTGCCTGGGTGGTAGGGTGTCCATGGGCCTGCACTGGCGGGGAGGGGGGCAGTCTGGGCCCAGACTTCGGTGCTGTCTGGAGGTGGGGCAGGGCCTGGCTTCTTACAAGAAGGCGGCCAGGCTGGCCCAGTCATGCAGGTCAGAGGCCAGTGTGGCATCCCCGGCCTCAAAGAGGGGCTCGGGGGGCAGGGAGCTACGGGTGCTCTCGTCCCAGGGATGCTCCAGGAAGGATGGGGCCAGGAAGGTCTCATCAAAGTCCAGGCTTTCGGTAGCCTGCTCCACTGGAGGCCCCAAGGTAACAGGGCAGTCGATGTGGTGGCCATGGATGGTGAGGTCCACGTCCCCGTGTGAGGCAGGGCTCAGCGGCGGAATCAGCTCCGAGGTCTCCAGCGTGCCCAGCTCCCCGTCCAGCTTGCCAGCGTCCAAGATGGCCTCCCAGTCAAAGTTGCCCTTGAGGGGTTCCAGCTCAGCCTGCTCCTCCTGGGTCAG
This sequence comes from Mesoplodon bidens, assembly GCF_964165515.1. Taxonomy (NCBI): domain Eukaryota; kingdom Metazoa; phylum Chordata; class Mammalia; order Artiodactyla; family Ziphiidae; genus Mesoplodon; species Mesoplodon bidens. The sequence goes on from NC_138179.1 coordinate 31,574,323, forward strand.
CAGCAGGGGGCTGGAGGGCCGCGGGACCTTGGCCTCCTGCTTGGGCAGCGGCTGTTGACGCTTACGCCCCAGCCTGCCCTCGCCTGCACCCCAGCCCACCTCCCCAGTGGCCTCCTCGAACTCCCGCAGCAGCTGCTGGGCCTCGGCGCTCACGGTCAGTGGCCCGGCCCATGGGGCGGCACTGGGCTCTGGCGCGGCCTGGCGGGCAAAGGCCGGGTGGATGTGGACTGGGGGCAGCCGCCGCTTCTTCAAGGCCCCACTCAGCAGCCGCTCGGCGTACTGGGGGTCGATGCGCCAGAAGCCCCCCTTGCCTGGCTCGTCCTTCTCCCGAGGCACCTTGATGAAGCCCTTCTTCAGGGACAGGTTGTGGCGGATGGAGTTCTGGACACAGGGAGATAGGAGAGAAGGAAGACAGCTGGGAGAGTGGGTGGGGTCAGTGATGGGGGGCTCCTAGCGCCACTGCCAGTCCCACCACCACCTTCTCTCCGATGGGGGCAGGGGAGACAGAAGCGCTGCTCCGAGCGGGAGGCTCTGGGACACCCGCCACGGGGCACCAGGAGCTGGGAGTGCTGTCGGGGGCTTTTGTTCCCATTTGCCAGGACATCTGCCTGCTCAGTCATCCGAGCCCTGAGCCGCAGGGTGGTTCTCAGTGCCGGCCTGTCCTGCCCTCCCTCCCTTACCCCGCTGCTTGCGGCCTCTGGTCAAAGGCCTTGGCTCCCCCAGGTCCTGGACGGCCATCTCCCTCTGCCTGGGCCTGGCTGGCCTTCTCTGTTTGTGAAATGAGTGAGTGGGTGTGAGGGTGTGTGTGTGTGGTGGGGGATGAAGTGTGGGAGGATCTGATGACTTTCCTTGTTTCTAGAGCCGGCTGCGGGCCTGGGCCCTCACCCACCTTGTCCCCCTCCTCCCACCCCAGGCTCTGAGGCCTCAGTTGATTATTACCCAGCCAAGAGCATAGCGCTCATTCCTGGGGGCTCTCAGGCTTGGGGTAGGGTGGGGGGTGGTGGAGGGTCTCTGCTTTCTCACCAAGGTTACAAATGGTACCTGCCCCAGGGTCAGGGCCCACGCAAACGTGGAATAGCTGTGATCACAGGAACTCTGATCCTGTGACCTGTGCCACAGGGAAGGATCTGTGCATCCTCAGGGTCTCTGTCCCCAAGTAGCCCCTGATCCTGATGGTCGAAGAGGCTGAGGGCAGTGTGTGCCCAGCCTGAATCACCATCCTGCCTTGTTCACGCCTGGGTGCACAGTCCAGACCACGCTGGGGCACAGGGGTCTGGGGCCTGGTGGGTGGGGCCGGCAGGTGAGTAGTGCGCCCTGGCAAGACTGGGAGGTTTACATGGTGGTCTGGGCCCCTTGGCTGCTCTGTGCCAGGTTCCGGAGACTTGGAACATGAAGCCAGTGTGGGAGGAAAGAGCCCCTGTGGAAAGCACGTGGCTGAGATAATTGTCCCCGCAGGGAGGTTGATGAGAAGAGGGGGAGGAGTGTAGGCAGGAATCTAGGGAGGGCTTGGGGTGGGGGCTGGCACAGCAGCTTTCGGAAGGCCCCGTAGCCCTTCCACTGGGACACAGATGGCCACCACACCCTGCAGCACACCCCTCTCCCCTCCCAGAGCCCCTCCAGCCAACTGAAAGCAGGCGGGATGCAGAGCCGGGCAGCAACCATGCTCTGCCTCCAGTCAGGCCCTGACAAACTGACCTTGAGGAGGGTAGTGTGTAGGAATTCCAGGACTTGGGACACAAATGTGTCCCTCAGTCCATCAACCTACCCTGGGGGGCTGTGTCCACGCATAGTTCAGCCCTGGTCTTTGGGCTGAGCCTGCCGGATGAGGGACAAGTTCTTTCCACTTGAACCTCTATGTCGGCACCCCTGCAGCCCTCTGAACATCCTCCCTCCTCCGTCTCTGAAGTCAAAGGGGCAGCAGTCCAAGCACTGGGCTCCCTTGAGGTCCTTCCTGGACGGCCTTCCTCTCTCGGGGCCCTGGCCGTACCGCGCCTACTTGGCCTGCGGATCTGGGATGTGAGTCCAGTCCGCGCGGGCATGGGCAGGGAGGGAGGGAGTGCCTCCCTACCTGCCAGGTGGGATCAGCGTGGCGGAAGTAAGAGAAGTTGTCCGTGATCCACTTGTAGATGGCCGACAGGGTGATCTTGGTGGCCTTGCTGGCCTGCATGGCCATGCAGATGAGCGTGGCATACGAGTAGGGCGGCTTCACGTGCGGGTTGGTGGCGTAGTCCACGTCGTCGGGAGGCGAGGCCTGCAGCCCCGAGGGGGCGCTCCGCGGCGTGCACAAGGACGTGGGCTTGCCGGGTGTGTGCGGCTGCCCCAGGCAGGCGGGGTCCGCCGCCAGGGGAGACCCCGGCTCGGCCGAGCCTGACAGCTCATGGTAGCCGTGAGGGTCGGTCTCCCCTGAAGGCAGGGCGGGGACCTTGGCGTTGAGAATGGAGAATTCCTGCAGCCACTGCAGGCTGGTCAGGCTGTCATTCAGGGCGTTGGACTCCTCCAGGCCGCCTTCCGGTCCGGCCTCCTCCGCTGCCCCTGCTCCCGAGACGCGTAGCCAGCTCTCCGCCATATCTGCGGGCACTCTCCAAGGGGGCTGTCAACATCCACGAGCCGAGCCGAGGGTGGCCGCCGAGCTCTCCGGCCCGCTGACTCCCGCGGCTTCAGTTACGCAGCCTCCCGGAAGCGGGCTTCCATCCCGCGATCCGGGGGTAGCCTCCTCCAAAGGGAATGTGGTGCCTGAGGGGACCAGAGCGGGAACTGAGCCCTCTTTCCCCACCCCCGAGGGGAGAGTGTGGGCGAGGGGGGAGGCTCTTACTAAAATCCTTCCTGCAGTTGGGGAGGATCTTTTACTGCCGAGGTCTGGGAAACAGAAGGTGTGCCCGGGGGTCCGACCCACAGGGAGTTCGCCTCGCTCTTTTCCTCTTGGATCTTTTAGAGGAGACTTAATTAGCCAAACGAGGGAATAGTGTAGGGGCATGCGAGGCCACCCCTTTCTCCCTCAAAGCGGGGAATTAACCCCCCTCTCTCCGTCCACAACCAATGGAAATGGAGCGAGAGAGTCCAGGAGGGCAGTACGACGGGTCGGGGGTCGGGGGAGGTCGTCTGATCTTTGAAAAGGGAAGGAAGGAAAGAATACAGAGAGTTATAAGGGGGCGGGAAGTGAGTGTCCCCCAAACGCCTCTGATGTCAGTCCCCGGGCCCACCACTTCCGTCGGGGACGGATGGGAGAGCGGGCTGGTACTGACGCCCTCCCTTCCCACGGCCTGCAGCCCTCCCCGTCCCTTACCTGGCTCAGAGCGCAGCCCGGGCCAAAGGAAGGTTCTCAAAGAAATTCCTCCCACCGCCCACCCTCACCGCGGCTCTCTGCTCCCAGCTCGAGGGCCCAGCCAGCAATCCTCGTCGCCACTCACGCCCGCCGGCGCCTCTCTGAAAGCCAGCGGCCAGGGACCGGCACTCAGTAGCCGCTCACAAGGCGTCTCCTGCTGCCGTGGCGACGCCCCGCCCATATAAACAGCTTCCGCTTCTGCCATTGGCCAGGGCATCTCCAAAGAGACCGCGGGCTCTTAACCGCTCTCTCACGCGGTAACTCTCTTCCAGCTCCCTCCTGCCGCCCTCTCCCGCGCGCGACCCAGTCCCCTACCCGCCATCGCGTCCCGGCTCCGCGCATTCCCGCCCGAGGGCCCCGCGCAGGGCTCGGAGAGGCGCGCGGCTCGGCGCTCCCGCAGAGGCCCCGGGGCCCTCGGCGAGCAGTTCGCCTCGGGAACCGTACTCCGCCCCACCCCCTTCCCATCTGGGCTGCTCAGAGGTGGCGACGGCTCCTGGGACGCAGCCCGTGGCGCGGGGCCAGGGCTGTGTGCATGCTTGGGGCTTTCCTTTCCTCTCCTCTGGGCTGCGAGTGGCACTTCCTCACGTTTCTGCGGCCTGTCCCTGTCTCCCGACCGAGTGTCGTCTTGGTGCCCGCAAGCAGGTCTGACTCTCCGATGCCACCTGCCGCTCAGGTCCGCAGAAACCGCAGCCCCCGTCCCAGACACCCCAAGGCGGCTAGGGTAATCCAGTGTTTCCCGGTAAGCGCTCCCTCCCCGCCCCGTCCTCAGCAAGATTCCCAGAAGCTGACATTCCAGAGGCTTCTTCGCAAGTGCTCTCCCTCCTTTCCAGATAGCCGAGGAAACAGAGCCGGTGGGTGAAACCCAGGAAAGCGGTGGACTTGCCAAATTCTGTGACTGGGGTCATTTGCCCCATTAATTTCACTAGCCTTTAAGTGACAGACTAACGGTGGACTGTGGTCCTTCCTCCTCCCCTCCGCCAGCCTCCCTCTAGTCACCAGCTTTCCTGCTCTTCAATGATTGAGGAGCAGCAGTTGGAAGTTCTCTGGTTGAAGGGGGTGGGTGGAGGTGAGGGCTCCTTATCAGGCCTCTGCGCAGGAGCTGTGCCCAGGGGATGGTACACCAGCTCCCACCCAGAAACATGTCTTTCCCTCTACCCCTTGCCCTCTCTCACTCCTCCATGTCAGCTTGTCTTGAGTCAAAGTTTTTTTTTTCTTCCCAAGTATTTATTGTTTTTATTTTTATTTTATTTTTAGTTTTTTATTAGTTTCTGCTTTATAACAAAGTGCATCAGTCATACATATACATCTGTTCCCACATCCCTTCCCTCATGCATCTCCCTCCCTCCCACCCTCCCCATCCCACCCCTCCAGGCGGTCACAAAGCACCGAGCTGATCTCCCTGTGCTCTGCTGCTGCTTACCACTATCTATCTACCTTACGTTTGGTAGTGTATATGTGTCCATGCCTCTCTTTCGCTTTGTCACAGCTTACCCTTCCCCCTCCCCATATCCTCAAGTCCATTCTCAAGTAGGTCTGTGACTTTATTCCTGTTTTACCCCTAGGTTCTTCATGACATTTTTTTTAATTCCATATATATGTGTTAGCATACGGTATTTGTCTTTCTCTTTCTGACTTACTTCACTCTGCATGACAGACTCTAGGTCTATCCACCTCATTACAAATAGCTCAGTTTCGTTTCTTTTTATGGCTGAGTAATATTCCATTGTATATATGTGCCACATCTTCTTTATCCATTCATCCGATGATGGACACTTAGGTTGTTTCCATCTCTGGGCTATTGTGAATAGAGCTGCAATGAACATTTTGGTACATGCCTCTTTTTGAAGTATGGTTTTCTCAGGGTATATGCCTAGTAGTGGGATTGCTGGGTCATATGGTAGTTCTATGTTTAGTCTTTTAAGGAACCTCCATACTGTTCTCCATAGTGGCTGTACCAATTCACATTCCCACCAGCAGTGCAAGAGTGTTCCCTTTTCTCCACACCCTCTCCAGCATTTATTGTTTCTAGATTTCTTGATGATGGCCATTCTGACTGGTGTGAGATGATATCTCATTGTAGTTTTGATTTGCATTTCTCTAATGATTAATGATGTTGAGCATTCTTTCATGTGTTTGTTGGCAGTCTGTATATCTTCTTTGGAGAAAGGCCTATTTAAGTCTTCTGCCCATTTTTGGATTGGGTTGTTTGTTTTTTGGCTATTGAGCTGCATGAGCTGTTTTTAAATTTTGTAGATTAATCCTTTGTCAGTTGCTTCATTTGCAAATATTTTCTCCCATTCTGAGGGTTGTCTTTTGGTCTTGTTTATGGTGTCCTTTGCTGTGCAAAAGCTTTGAAGTTTCATTAGGTCCCATTTGTTTATCTTTGTTTTTATTTCCATTTCTCTAGGAGGTGGGTCCAAAAGGATCTTGCTGGGATTTATGTCCTAGAGTGTTCTGCCTATGTTTTCCTCTAAGACTTTGATAGTTTCTGGCCTTACATTTAGGTCTTTAATCCATTTTGAGCTTATTTTTGTGTATGGTGTTAGGGAATGATCTAATCTCATACTTTTACATGTCCCTGTCCAGTTTTCCCAGCACCACTTATTGAAGAGGCTGTCCTTTCTCCACTGTACATTCCTGCCTCCTTGATCAAAGATAAGTTGACCATATGTGGGTGGGTTTATCTCTGGGCTTTCTATCCTGTTCCATTGATCTATCTTTCTGTTTCTGTGCCCGTAAAACACTGTGTTGATTACTGTAGCTTTGTAGTGTAGTCTGAAGTCAGGGAGCCTGATTCCTCCAGCTCCGTTTTTCATTCTCAAGATTGCTTTGGCTATTCGGAGTCTTTTGTTTTTCCAAACAAAGTTTGAAATGTTTTGTTCCAGTTCTCTGAAAAATGCCAGTGGTAGTTTGATAGGGATTGCATTGAACCTGTAGATTGCTTTGGGTAGTAGAGTCATTTTCACAATATCGAGTCTTCCAATCCAGGAGCATGGTATATCTCTCCATCTATTTGTATCATCTTTCATTTCTTTCATCAGTGTCTTATAATTTTCTGCATACAGGTCTTTTGTCTCCTTAGGTAGGTTTATTCGTAGGTATTTTATTCTTTTTGTTGCAATGGTAAATGGGAGTGTTTTCTTGATTTCACTTTCAGATTCTTCATCATTAGTGTACAGGAATGCCAGAGATTTCTGTGCATTAATTTTGTATCCTTCTACTTTACCAAATTCATTGATTAGATCTAGTAGTTTTCTGGTAGCATCTTTAGGATTCTCTATGTATAGTATCATGTCATCTGCAAACAGTGACAGCTTTACTTCTTCTTTCCCAATTTGGATTCCTTTTATTTCCTTTTCTTCTCTGATTGCTGTGGGTGGGTGGAGGTGAGGGATCCATATCAAGCCTCTGCGCAGGAGCTGTGCCCGGGGGATGGTACACCAGCTCCCACCCAGAAACATGTCTTTCCCTCTACCCCTTGCCCTCTCTCACTATTCCATGTCCAGCTTGTCTTGGGTCAAAGTTTTTTTTTTCTTCCCAAGTATTTATTTTTATTTTTATTTTATTTTTATTTTTTTATTAGTTTCTGCTTTATAACAAAGTGCATCAGTCATACATATACATCTGTTCCCACATCCCTTCCCTCATGCATCTCCCTCCCTCCCACCCTCCCCATCCCACCCCTCCAGGCGGTCACAAAGCACCGAGCTGATCTCCCTGTGCCCTGCGGCTGCTTCCCACTATCTATCTACCTTACGTTCGGTAGTGTATATATGTCCATGCCTCTCTTTCGCTTTGTCACTGCTTACCCTTCCCCCTCCCCATATCCTCAAGTCCATTCTCAAGTAGGTCTGTGACTTTATTCCTGTTTTACCTCTAGGTTCTTCATCACATTTTTTTTTAATTCCATATATACGTGTTAGCATACGGTATTTGTCTTTCTCTTTCTGACTTACTTCACTATGCATGACAGACTCTAGGTCTATCCACCTCATTTCAAATAGCTCAGTTTCGTTTCTTTTTATGGCTGAGTAATATTCCATTGTATATATGTGCCACATCTTCTTTATCCATTCATCCGATGATGGACACTTAGGTTGTTTCCATCTCTGGGCTATTGTGAATAGAGCTGCAATGAACATTTTGGTACATGCCTCTTTTTGAATTATGGTTTTCTCAGGGTATATGCCTAGTAGTGGGATTGCTGGGTCATATGGTAGTTCTATTTTTAGTCTTTTAAGGAACCTCCATACTGTTCTCCATAGTGGCTGTACCAATTCACATTCCCACCAGCAGTGCAAGAGTGTTCCCTTTTCTCCACACCCTCTCCAGCATTTATTGTTTCTAGATTTCTTGATGATGGCCATTCTGACTGGTGTGAGATGATATCTCATTGTAGTTTTGATTTGCATTTCTCTAATGATTAATGATGTTGAGCATTCTTTCATGTGTTTGTTGGCAGTCTGTATATCTTCTTTGGAGAAATGCCTATTTAAGTCTTCTGCCCATTTTTGGATTGATTGTTTGTTTTTTGGCTATTGAGCTGCATGAGCTGTTTTTAAATTTTGGAGATTAATCCTTTGTCAGTTGCTTCATTTGCAAATATTTTCTCCCATTCTGAGGGTTGTCTTTTGGTCTTGTTTATGGTGTCCTTTGCTGTGCAAAAGCTTTGAAGTTTCATTAGGTCCCATTTGTTTATCTTTGTTTTTATTTCCATTTCTCTAGGAGGTGGGTCCAAAAGGATCTTGCTGGGATTTATGTCCTAGAGTGTTCTGCCTATGTTTTCCTCTAAGACTTTGATAGTTTCTGGCCTTACATTTAGGTCTTTAATCCATTTTGAGCTTATTTTTGTGTATGGTGTTAGGGAATGATCTAATCTCATACTTTTACATGTCCCTGTCCAGTTGTACTAGCACCACTTATTGAAGAGGCTGTCCTTTCTCCACTGTACATTCCTGCCTCCTTGATCAAAGATAAGTTGACCATATGTGCGTGGGTTTATCTCTGGGCTTTCTATCCTGTTCCATTGATCTATCTTTCTGTTTTTGTGCCCGTAAAACACTGTCTTGATTGCTGTAGCTTTGTAGTGTAGTCTGAAGTCAGGGAGCCTGATTCCTCCAGCTCCGTTTTTCATTCTCAAGATTGCTTTGGCTATTCGGAGTGTTTTGTTTTTCGAAACAAAGTTTGAAATGTTTTGTTCCAGTTCTGTGGAAAATGCCAGTGGTAGTTTGATAGGGATTGCATTGAACCTGTAGATTGCTTTGGGTAGTAGAGTCATTTTCACAATATCGAGTCTTCCAATCCAGGAGCATGGTATATCTCTCCATCTATTTGTATCATCTTTCATTTCTTTCATCAGTGTCTTATAATTTTCTGCATACAGGTCTTTTGTCTCCTTAGGTAGGTTTATTCGTAGGTATTTTATTCTTTTTGTTGCAATGGTAAATGGGAGTGTTTTCTTGATTTCACTTTCAGATTCTTCATCATTAGTGTACAGGAATGCCAGAGATTTCTGTGCATTAATTTTGTATCCTGCTACTTTACCAAATTCATTGATTAGATCTAGTAGTTTTCTGGTAGCATCTTTAGGATTCTCTATGTATAGTATCATGTCATCTGCAAACAGTGACAGCTTTACTTCTTCTTTTCCAATTTGGATTCCTTTTATTTCCTTTTCTTCTCTGATTGCTGTTGCTAAAACTTCCAAAACTAAGTTGAATAAGAGTGGTGAGAGTGGGCCACCTTGTCTTGTTCCTGATCTTAGTGGAAATGGTCTCAGCTTTTCACCTTTGAGGACAATGTTGGCTGTGGGTTTGTCATATATGGCCTTTATTATCTTGTGGAAAGTTCCCTGTATGCCTACTTTCTGCAGGGTTTTTATCATAAATGGCTGTTGAATTTTGTCGAAAGCTTTCTCTGCATCTATTGAGATGATCATATGGTTTTTCTCCTTCAATTTGTTAATATGGTGTATCACATTGTTTGATTTGCGTATATTGAAGAATCCTTGCATTCCTGGAATAAACCCCACTTGCTCATGGTGTTTGATCCTTTTAATGTGCTGTTGGATTCTGTTTGCTAGTATTTTGTTGAGGATTTTTGCATCTATGTTCATCAGTGACATTGGCCTGTAGTTTTCTTTCTTTGCGACATCCTTGCCTGGTTTTGGTATCAAGGTGATGGTGGCCTCGTAGAATGAGTTTGGGAGTGCTCCTCCCTCTGCTATATTTTGGAAGAGTTTGAGAAGGATCGGTGTTAACTCTTCTCTAAATGTCTGATAGAATTCGCCTGTGAAGCCATCTGGTCCTGGGCTTCTGTTTGTTGGAGGATTTTTAATCACAGTTTCCATTTCAGTGCTTGTGATTGGTCTATTCATATTTTCTATTCCTTCCTGATTCAGTCTTGGCAGGTTGTGCATTTCTAAGAATTTGTCCATTTCTTCCAGGTTGTCCATTTTATTGGCATAGAGTTTCTTGTAGTAATCTCTCATGATCTTCTGTATTTCTGCAGTGTGAGTTGTTATTGAGTCAAAGTATTAAAAGCGTGCTGGAGAAAGTCGGACAGAAACTTTCACAAATAAGCCAACTGTGCAATTAATAGCTCTCCTTCCCTTGTGAACAGTTTTATTCATTTTTAAGAATCATGCAGCAGTCCATAAATATTGCATCCTTGACGTCCCCACTGTCGTGTGCCCATGAGTGTACTCCAGGGAGTGAGGGGTACACAGCTGGCACAACAGTACACACATACTTACACACACTAGGTGTGCAGATCCTAAAGCAAAGTGAGCAACCAGCATGCCAAGGTCAGGCGAACAGGACACAAACTCTCCCCAGGTGAGATGGCTTAACGTGTGTGGATCCGTGCCCAGGAGATGCCCCAGCGTGGGCATGACCTCTGGTGGGATGGGACTGGGGAGGAGAAGGAAAAAGCGCTCTGTGAGAAGGCTGGGATCACCACACCACCCGGAAGTGAGCTCATAGGTGAGCTCCGAACTGAGTGTGGCAGGAAGGAGCCCCAGGCCTCTGGTTAGTCTGTGTCCTTGTGTGAGAAACCAGGCCCCGTCATATTCTCTGTGGGTCAACTGCTAACAACATGACCATCTCCAGATGATGACTGAGGCGGCTGTCCTGTCCCCCGACCAGGCTCTGTGCCCTGTTCCCTGATCCCAGCCCTTTTGGATGGGATATTTCTGCTCGCCAAAGAGCTAAATGAGGGCAAAGAGGTGAGGGGATGGGGGAGAGAGCAGGAACTGTCTGAGAAACAGGAGTGAAGGGCCCCTTCTCACCCGGGTATGTCTTGGTTATGGAACCAAGGCCTTGAGGAATCTCTCTGAGCCTCTTCCTGGGAGAAGACAGACCCTCCAGAAAGGGTGAAGACAGTGGCTTCCTCTTAGGGTTCCTGGCCACTGTGGCAACTGTTTACCTGCATCTCCTTCATCTCAGGTAACACCACACTCTGAATACTACCTGCCGGGACAGGAGGTGGATCTGTATACCACCATCCCAGGCTAAGGGAGCGCCCCCTTCCCTAGTGCTTCTGGGACTCAGACTTCAAGGAGATCAGGAAGTGTGGTTATTGCTGGAATCATCAATATGAAAGGGGCTGTAAGAATGTTTCGGGGAAAGGAAGGACATTAAATGGGGCCTGAAACAGCAGAGCCCACTGCAGGATTTCAGAGCGGGTGGACACGGGAACTCAAGGCAGAAGCTGAGATTCAGGCTTGGCTCATGTAGTGTGTGTCAAGACCACAGGCCTCCCCCTGCCCACCCCCAGGGCAGGATGTGAACCACAACCACCAGGCAGTGAGGGTCACCACGCACCTGGTGGCGCAAAGCAGCCACACAGGAGGTGCAAAACATGCCCCGGCACTGGGCTCTCTTTGAGGCCTTGGGAAGGACCCTGAAAAGCTCTTCTAGGGCAACAATTCCAACTACTAATTCAGGCCATCATGGTGGGCATAGCCTAGGGCTCTGTCATATCTCAGCCTCACAAAATGTTGGATCCCACTTTGCTTCTCAATCTCATGCTCCACTAAATAACCACCTCTTCCAAAAGCCAGCAGACAATGCATCTATCAGAGAGCTATGAGGAATCCATTGATAACACTAGTGTTGAGGGACGAAGAGCCAACAGCTTACGGTCTTGCTGTTTCAGGCTGTTATTTCTATGCCCTACACCAGAGTGAGGTGGGGTGCACATGTGATTTGAACAATATCTCTAAATCTCTGATGAGCCTATGGAAGGCAGTACCTCCGGCTCCCCCCATCAGGCTCAGCTGATCTGGAGGACAGGGGAGGAAAACCGGTGGGGTGGGGAGCCTCCCAGACCACCACTGACCCCAGCTCAGCCCTTCCCCCAACCTCCTTTGGGGTTCCTGGGCACCAAATGAGAACCACCGGTCCACCCCTCTCTCAGCTTCTTTCTTCAACGCTTTCAGAAAAGCGGGGTGGAGACGGGGGCAGCAGGGATAAGAATGCCACCTGACAGGGTGGTAGTGATGAAACGTGATAATATACGACAGTCCCTAGCAAGTGCCTGGTACATAGAGGGGGTCAAAAATGCCTTTGCAGTGTCACCTTAGGATGGAGCCCCAGGCCTTCCTGAGTGCACCTGATCATAAAGAACTCCCCGGTAGGTCATCATTTAACTGAGGGGTTCTCAGATTCAAGGCCTCCTTCCTAAGCAGACACACGAGGCATAGCCTCTGCTACCAGAAGCAAGAACTGTTTTCCCAACCAACATTCTGGTAGTTGCCACTGCTTCTTGTCCTTGAGAGAGGAGCTCCTAATGCATTTTGAGGGAAACCCCACTTACAGTGCAATATGGCTTTCCCTTCTCACAGGAGTCATCCCCCAACGCCACCCCAAACTGCAGGTCTCAGATTGGTTATGATGTCCCAGAGACTAGAAAATGCCAGATGGGTGTTTGTAATGAAGTCACCCAAACTCTTGAGTCTTCTTGGTCTACCTCCTAAGGAGAAAAAAAAAAAAAGATGCACAAGAAATAACCAGTCTGTAGACCACAGCTCCACCTGAAGATCAAGATACAGTGGAAACATTCCAGAGACTCTCTGCAAAGGGTCTCATGAGCTGCAGTTCGAGTGGCTTTAGCCCACAAGGAGAAAAGAGGTTTCCAGTCCCTTCTGAGAGGGGAAGGATCACGGTTGCGGAAGAAGATGAGTCTGGGAGAAGGGTCAGGTGCCCTCAGCATCCAGCTTTCACGTGGGTCTAAAAAGTCTCCGTGTGTCTTGCTGAGGATGCCCAGGAGGTAAGTGGTGCCATGAGGCCAGGATGGGATGTGAGAACGGGAGGAGAGCCCTGGTACAGGGGCTAAGGCTCTCAGATGGCCAAAGGATCCCACACGCAGAGCCTGTTCTCGGGGTCCTCCAGGCTGCCAGAAGATGAGCGTCTGCACTGCGTGTTCCGACGACTGACCACGTTGTCGTCAGCCTGCCAGGCACCTGAGAAGAGGAAAGGAAGGTTACCGGACCTTTGGTTTGGTGCAGATGGTGTCTCTGGCAGGACAGTCCGGGAGTTTGGCACGAAAACTGGCAAGATGCGCATTACCTGGAACTCCCACAGGGTGCAAACCACAGCACGTGAAACTTGGGAGCAGTGGCGTCCAGTGGGCGAGGGACAGTCATGGCCACTGTGGCCCTCTGATGGAGGGACATGCAGGATGGTCCTTGTTTTGTGAGCTTGCCGTAGGCTCCACCTTTGTATCTTTATTTGGTCTTGAAGTTTGCCTAAGTGTTACAGCGGACCAGGAAAAGAAACTGAGTCTGGCTGAGACTTTCACGAGAGCAGGAGGAGGTGAAGGGGAGGGAGAAGAGTGTGTTAATTTGGGCTCAGAGTTAGTGTTTGCTGTGGGGGCCAGGGTGGGGCAGGAAGGGACTGGCTGCCCAGCAGGGTGGCAGGGACCAAATGGCATGGCAGAGAACAGAGTGACAGCTGTTCCTCTCCTTCTGCACCTGAACAGCCCACCGAGAGTTGCTATCAGCTGGTGCCACCAACCAGGAGACATTAGCTCCAGAGCTTTGGGGTCCCCCGGGTACCATCCACGAAACTCATCATCTTCCCCCCTTGTACTGCAGTTCCTGCACGAGAAGCACCCGCTGCCCATGCTGGAAACCCACTCTTGGTGCTTCTCTCTCCTTCATGCTCTGTATGCAATCCACCATGACCTCCTGCTTGTTCAAGCTCTAGTAAGGTCTAAATCTGTAGTCAGAAAACTGGGATACAGCCCCAGCTTGTAACGTACTGACTGTGTGACCTTGGGCAGGTCACTGTACTTGGAGCCCAGGTTTTCCCATCCATCAGATGGGAGACAAGTACTTACTCCCCAGGGATGCTGTGAGACTAAGCAAGGTGACATGGAAGAGTGGTGAGCAGGGCGCCTGACTCACAGAATGTGCGCGAAAACCATCCGCCCCCCAGGCCTGTTCAGGCTACACTCATCTCCCTCAAGTCGTCCTCCCATCCCACAGACTGACTCCATCTGATTCAGTCCCCCCAGTGCAGCGAGATACCCCTTCTGAAGGGAGAGGATGAAGCCCTAACCCCCTGAGTTTGGGGAAAGCCTTCCGTTCTCTGGCCGAGGACTGCTGAGCTGCCTCTTCCAGCACCTGCCCCCAGAAGGCCCCCCCTGAAGCCAGATGGGGTCCAGCGTGCTCCGAAGTGTTCCCCCACTGGCCCGTACGACCACCCAATTTCTCATGCTGTGTGGAAATTGCTGGATCCTCCAGCACACGGTGATCTCCTCCAGGGCAGAGCCGAGAGCCATGCCCTTCAGTGGCCTAGGTCGTGGATGGAGCCGGCTGACCCTGGAGGGTGGGCGTGAGGCTCACTGTGTCACATTTGAGGGAGTCCACTCACAAATGTCTGGGGTCAGCTTCAGGTTAGGCCAGCCCAAGACACGAAACCCTTTAATGGCAGAAGCACTAGGATTCAGCGGGTATAAATTGTGTATACCCATAAATGTCCTGGTGTGCTAATCCGCCCTAAGGCTCTAACAATAGTCTTGTGGAGGTGGACCCCAGGGGAAGGGGAGTGAGTGGGACAGGAAATGTTTAGGTATCTCTCACAGCCAGATGGAATGCGGGGATCTGTACTCCCTGGGGGTACCGGAGTCCGGCACATGGGTCCACAGTGCTTTACCGCTCTAAGGGTGACAGGATGAAGAGCAGGCAAGATTGCCCTTTTAAGTTAGGAACCCCCAGATGAAATAAGTTGTTCTTTCATTTTATATAATTTGGTAGATCTCATACTTATTCCTCTGTGTTTAATGGGTAGGACTCCGGAACTGCGGCTGTTTGGTACGAAAGACCAAAAGCAAATGGTAAAAAGGAGAGAAGACACACACACACACACACACACACGCACACGCACGCACACACACACACACACAAAGTCAAATCAAAAAACTGCCGCAGCCTTGCCGCCACCACCACTGGCTGCCAGGCTGCCTGGATCTGAATTCTTGAGTCCTTGCTACAAACACCACTGGTCCAGATTCTGAGCCAGGGCTGAAAACTGGCTCCTTCTGAAACAGCCTCAAGACTCAGACCTGAAGTCTCTGATCTCCCCAGCTTCTTGGTACAGTCGGTGGTGCTCTTTCCTCTAAAAAGGCTTCTGCCAGACCCTCGGCGAAACCCTGCTGCTCCGTGCATCCTGGATGCAGAAGGTAAGCCTGGACGGCGCAGGAGGACTTCCTGAGCGAGTGCTACCATTCTGTCCAGCCCTCAGCCAGAAAAGGGAGCCTGGAGATTGAAAATCCTTCACGGGAGGTAGAGAAAGGTGGTTCCCACTTAATTCCATCCTCAGGCTCAGAAACGGGGGAGTGAGGAGACCTCTAGAGGCAGATTTGGGGAGCACATCTAGGGGGATTCCACACACCTCTTTCCTGCCTCTACCCAGCCACTAATTAAATTTAAGATTTGTAACAGTTCCACCATCTTGTAGAGTTTCTCTCCAGGAAAAGAGAAAGTTAATTCCGATTTTTCCTTAGTATCTGCGAAGCATAACCCTTCCTAGTGGCGTCTTAGTCTTGGGTTATTTCAGGTCTCCATAAGTACTTTTCTTTGTTTTGTTTTTGGCTGTGCAGTGGCTTGGAGGATCTTAGTTCTCCGACCAGGGATTGAACCAGGCCACTGCAGTGAAAGTGCTGAGTCCTAACCACTGGACGGCCAAGGAATTCCCTCCATAAGTACTTTTAGATTTCATCGGTATGCCCACTCCTGTCCAATGCCATCATTTAAAAACATCTGTATCGGGCATCGCTGGTGGCGCAGTGGTTGAGAGTCTGCCTGCCGATGCAGGGGACACGGGTTTGTGCCCCGGTCCGGGAAAATACCAGATGCCACGGAGTGGCTGGGCCCGTGAGGCATGGCCACACAGCCTGCGCATCCGGAGCCTGTGCTCCGCAATGGGAGAGGCCACAACAGTGAGAGGCACGCGTACCACAAAAAACAAAACAAAACAAAACAAAAACATTTGTATTTCCACTAATAAACTCAAATTATCTTTGCTTTGTCCCATCACACTCCCCAGAGCCTTTTCACAGAATTGTCACTGGTCCCCTGGCCACTATCCTGATGCCTGTGTGATACTCCATCAGGTTCCTTGGGGCCCCGTCTACCTAGCATGGCCTCGCGCTTCTAATCGGCTCACCACCTACAATGGTCAACTCAGATTTCCTCCCTTTGAGAACCTTGCAGAACAATCTCAGAACATACCATCGCCCCCCACCCAACTTGGTCTCAGGGCCAAAGAAGACCCAGAGGCTTCTTAGCGGAAGAGGTGCTGGAATGACACAGGTGCTTTCTCAACATCACTCCCACAAGGCTGATGAGAGCAGCGAGGATGGGGACCTGAGCCATCCTTGCCGCGAGCTGGGGCTCCTGGCAGAGCACCTGTGGGCCTGGGGAGGGTGGACCACGGGATGCTCCCCGGGCTCCCTCCTTGTGGGCGCACCGTGAGGGGAGTGGCATCCATGTGGGGAGGGAAACAGCGTGGAGAGGGAGACCCAGTGCCTGAGAAGCTGTCCTGACGGCCAAGCCAGCCTGAGGCACCTCAGTCATAGGATGGAACTTTGAACTTACAGCTGAGCGTGGTGAGGTCTGTTGATTCCACGGGAACTACCACAGTGGATGCTCCTGTCATTAACCTGACATTAACCTGACAGATGCTTCCAGAGAGTTCCCCAGCTCTTTACTACCAGTGTGACGCTAACAGCAGAACCCGAGAAACATTTTACCAAGAGAGCAGATGCACTTTCCTTCTTCCGTAAGAGCCCTTGAGACCTCGGGGTGAGGCTACGATGCGACCCTCAACTCCCTCTCCCGGGAGCCGCCACTGTCATTCGGTTTCATGTCTGGCCTGAACGGTGAAGCCAGTTTAATCTGAGAATGGCTGGCTCTCGAGATCACCATAAAGAAGCCCAGGCATGGTTTTCCTTCCAGGTCTCGCTCCCCTGCCGCAATCCCAGAGTGGAATAAACATCCACCAGCAGGTTGGCCCGAAGGAGTGAGGGAGAGGAGGAAGCACAAGGCCTGGGGTTAGTTTCCACCAGCATGCGTGGCTGAAACAATAACCAGGAGAGAGTGGTCATGTGCACATGCGCACACCCTGCACACCACAGCACCCCCCAAGCAACTGCCATGGCCAAAGCAGAAGCGACTAGCATGACATCTGCATCCAGGCTGGGATCCAGGTTTGCTCTAGAGGTTGCCCTTCTGTGGAGGCACCTCAGAGGAGCAGACGGAAGAGACACCGGTTCCTGGGACGCCTGGTCCTACAATCCCAGGTGGGATTCCCAGCTCGCCTAACCCCCCGCCACCCCCGCCACTTCCTTACTCTATATGTAGGTCGTTCCTTCGCTTCTCGGCTTACTAGAAACAAAATTCTTCCGACTGAAGATATGATTGACCTTATTTACAAAACAGAAATAGAGTCACAGGTGTAGAAAACAAACTTATGGTTATGGCGGGGGGCAAGGGAGGGGAGGGATAAATTGGGAGATTGGGATTGACATATACACACTACTATATCTAAAATAGATAACTAATAAGGACCTGCTGTAGAGCACAGGGGACTCTACTCAGTACCCTGTAATGGCCTATATGGGAAAAGAATCTAAAAAAAGAGTGGATATATGTATATGTATAATTGATTCACGTGGCTGTACAGCAGAAACTAACACAACATTGTAAACCAACCCTTGCAATTAAAAAAAAATATCTACTTGAGGCCTGAACGATGGTAAAGAGACTCGTTCCAATAGCCTACAAACACTAGTGCACGCTGAGCTGCTAACGTCTCTTCACCTCACCTTTGCTGTGCCGCCAGGGCTGTGATCCTTCTGCTACTGTAACATCAGCCGTTTTCTTCACTAAAGCAGGAAAACCTACTGCCTAACAGTCGGTTCCCCCAAGGGGAGGAAGCTGTTCTCCTGCTGCAGATGAACTTTGGGGCTGCTAGAGCAGTTCTGTGAGACTCAGCTGAGAAGCTGAAGCAGGAAGGAAGGTGATGGCAGTTGCCCAAGAAGCTTCAGGATCTACTCAACGTAGATGGAGATCTCCATGTATCTTCTGCAGCCTTGGCTCAGAGGCCCAGAAAGAGCCAGGAAGGCTGCTGAGGTCCTCAGATACCCTGCTTGCTTTGATATTCCATCAAGGAGACAACCTTTCCCCAAAGCCACACCCTTGAGCAGTGCCACCAAGTCACACCAGTGCCCCTTTCTCCACCCTTTAGAGAATACCCGGGAAAGAAATATAATAAAAGGGAGCAAAAGACCAGGTCTTTTTCCATCTTCTTGTGTGGGTGATCCGTCCTCTTCTTCTAGAACATCATTTCCCTAGGACAGAAGGAAGGCACTGTGAGTCCATAAAGCAGTGAAATGAGTCTACTGATTGTCAGAAGACAGAACTAATCACCCTCATGGTATCCAGACATTTCCTGTCCGTGTGAGATGGCTGGGAGGCCCAGCAGAGGCAGATTTTGCTTGGCGAGGCAGGATCGGCCCGTAGGGACCAGGTCTGAGGCACGTTCCAGAGGGACCAGGTCTGAGGCGCCTTACAGAGGGACCCTGGGACTGTCAGGAATAGCCTTGGTAATAGTTTAGCTCACACTGTTTCTCTCAGGTGGAAATAAAAGTTGTCAAATGAAAAAGCAAACTGTGAGATCATAAAACTTTCAGGAACCCTTTAGGATCCCCAGTCCCATCCAGATACTCCTTTGAGAACATCTGGCTCAAGAGAAAGTTGTAGAGTCCCCACTGGGAGCTGGGCATTCCATATACTTCAGGCACACCTCCGCCAGAGCACTTCTCACGCTGAGTTATAACTCTGATTCCTCCATCAGATGGAGCTCCGGGATGGGTGGGATGGGTGGATTGGGGGCGTGGGCAGGCAAAAGCCATGTCACTCGGTCTTTGTGTCCCCCAGTGCCAGGAAGATGTGAGATGCCTGTGCCAGGTAAATACTAAGTGAATTGGAGGACAAACACCCTCTCAAGGGTCTGGCCTTGAAGACTTCCCTCTGGAACTCACCCCACGCCTATTACGCTGAGACCAGCACCCTCTGCTAACCGGACAGTCCCTCTGCTCTGCACCCTGCCTCTAACAGATCCAAGCGCACCACCTTGGAAGGCTTCTTCCAGAACAGCCCCCATCCTATTTGCATCCTCTGCCAGCGCCGGCAGTCCCTCTGACCGGGGAGGGGCACCAGCATCCACCTTGCTCTTACCTCTGCATCCTGCTCTTCAGCGGTGGCGACGAGGCCCGCAAAGTTGCAGTCTGGAGACGCCGCTGGCATCACCTGCAAAGGAGCAACAAAAGTCAAGGTGCAGATGCCACCGGTTCTCCTACCCAGCTCGCCTGGCAGCAAACCCAAACCAAGTCCTCAGGACAGAAGTGGTGCCACATGGAAGATCACATCTGAGGGAGTCTTTGATTCAACAACCCGGTACCGTGTTTTCCAGGGCTCCCCTCCCGAGCACTGGGGGGCTTTGCCGATCTCCCTGGCAGGCCCTGGACTGAGCTCCTTGGGACTCGAGTACAGAGCAGAGCAGAGCGGCGAGGGCGATCCCATGCTCCTCTCTTACGTCTCCTTCTTCTGAGGGGGTCCTGCTGGCGGCCCGGGGGCAGGGGACAGCCTCCCCGTCCTCTTCCGTGCCAGGGGCGATGTAGGAGCCGGACATGGAGGAGACGGTGTCGGTGCTGATCTGGGAGGACACCATGGACATGACCTTCCTTCTTCAAGTCTGGGTCCCCAGTATGTTGAGGGGGGCAGAGGTGGGGAGAAGAGTGTTTCCTGCCCTCAGCTCAGCTCTTCAGGAGGCCTGGCGCATTTGCTTCAGGCCAGCATGGAATCCCATCCCGGGGGCCTTCCCGTCACTGGAGCTGGGGGTGGCCTGTCCCGTGGGCAGACGGCGAGGGTCCCCAAAGACTGAGTTCCTGAACATTGCCCCTCATCCCTTTCCTGGCTGGCGATACATGGGGGAGGGAGGTTAGGGAAGAGGTGGAAAGTGAGGAGACAGAAAGCTGGCTTCTTGCTTTGGGAAGGGACTGTACCACACCTGAGGGTGAAGTGGCTGAAGGGCTTCTCACCTCAAAAGTGGAGATCAAAGGAAATGCGAAACCTGCGCAGAGAGCTTGAGTCATGGGCTCCAAGCCACACAGGGCAAAAGAGAAAGGACAGCTCAGTGCAACATGGGGTCCTGGATTGGGAGGCTGGAATGGAGAGGAGCATTACTGGGGTGATCTGCAAGACGTGAAGGGGGTCTGCGGTTACATGGGATTACCAGGTCAGTGTTCATTTCCTGATTGTGATGGTGGTACTGGGATTATGGAGGCGTGTCCTTGTTCTAAGGAAACACACACTAAAGTATCTAGTGCTAATGGGGCAGCCTGTCTGCAACTTACTGTTTTTTTTTTTTTTTTTTTTTATTTTTTTTGCAACTTACTGTTAATGGCGCAAAATATATATTGCCTGGGATTACATTGAATCTCTAAATAAATACGGAGTCACTGAACGTTTTTTGAAAAAGCCACCCAGCCAAGGTCCAGCGCAGGGATGAATAGGAGGGACAGGATCCACTCACGCTTCCCGCCCCCTCCACCGCCAACCCCCAAACGCTGCCTGCTGAAAGGGTGTGTGAAGCCCTGTGTTCTGGCCGCTTCGGAGCAACCTCTTAGCTTTGGCTGCTTGTTGGCAGCATCCATGGACCCTTAAAAGTGCCAGTGTTTGGGTCCCAGCCCCAGAGACGCTAGTCCCAAGCATAGGGATTTTCAGGAGCTCCTGGGGATTCTTCCTGGCAGCCAGAAGCTTCTTCAGCCTTTCCTTACCTGGCAGGCAGTTCTGCCAGCCCCTGACCTTGCCCCTCTTCCCCCAGCATGGGCCCAGGCAGAGGGTGAGGAGGGGGGACAGTGACCGGCCCCACCTGTCAATCCAGGGTGTACCCCTTTTGGCGGGGGCTGGAGGCTGAGCCTGGGGACCAGTGGAGAGGCTGGAGCCCCCATGTTCCCCCAATGCTGGGGAGCGTGGGCAGGAAGGCCGGAGGGTGGTGGGGAGAGGGAGGGAGTCGTTGCTTAGGGGGTGAAGGGAGTCTCAGAGGGAGGTTGGGGCAGCCTCCTCAGCAAGCGGTGGGAAGGGGTTGGGCTGCCTCCTGAGCTCTGTAAGGCCCCAACCCGGCTGGCCCTGCAGTGTGCGCACCCTTCTGAAATATTTGGAATAATTAGCAAGGGAAAGCAGCAAGTTGGCGGGGGGAATGCCAGGTTGTCCTGGAGCCAGCCTCGAATGCAAGGAAAGAAAGGGGCTTGAGGAGAAAGGGGCCCGTGGAGGCTGGGCAGGATTGTGTAGGACAGTGCCCATTTGTGTGTGTGTGTGTGTGTGTGTGTGTGTGTCTGTGCGCACGTGCACGTGAGTGCTGGGGGAAGGGGATGTGCACCACAAGGGTGTGCTGGCGGGGCCAGGTGCGGGCTCGGGGGAGAGATGGGTTCCAGGCAAAGCTGGGGTGAGGGGGTTGAAAGGTGCCTGCTGAGTGTCACATATTTGCTGTGCCTCAGTTTCCCCATCAGAACTCTAGTACGTTGATTCCTCACAGGCTGGAACTGTAGGGCCTAGGCACTCCGTCTTCCGTCGGCCCTGATGGCCTCCCTCAGCCGCAACCTGCATTGGAGGGAAGGCCCTGGGTGGGGTGAATGAACCCCAGGGTGGCAAGTGGGGCCCCAGGGGCTGGGGCCCTCTGACGTCACACCCTGTCCCTTCAGGAAGGGACCAAGGGAGGGAGGAGCTGGAGACAGGCCCAGGCGAGGACCGCAGGTGAGTCTGGGCAGGCCCTCAACTTGGGCGAGGTGGGGAACGTGAGCCGAGCCCTGGGCAAGAACGGCCTTTGTGAGTGAGTCCCCAGGGCCAGGGAGGGGGCTGTGCCTCCTTTGCCGCCTGCTCCTTGGGGCTGTGTGTACAGTCTCCCCATTGCACATATAGAGGTGCCGAGTCCCTGGCTGCAGTGGATCCCCGAGGGCCGCCTCTCAGCCCCTTTCTCTCTGGGGACCCAGAGATCATGAGGAGTGCATCAGGGGACACTCTGCAGGCCTTTGGTGCCCGCCATCTTGCTCCCAGCCATTCCCCCTTGGGCCGTGGCCTCCCCAAAACTGGTCCATGCTTTTCGCCAGAGAAAGTTGCAAGCAGGTCCATTTTGAGACTTTTTAAAACTTTATTTTTAAAAATGTTTTTATTGTAAATAACTTTCTATGAAAAAGGTTAAAATGCCCGATGGGTTAGGAGAGTGGATGTGGGATGCAGCCCAGGGCGTTTATGGTGGAGCAAGACACTCCCCTGCAGGAGTGCAAGCAAGGGCACGGGGCCATCCCCCCATTCCTGGTCCCAGTGGTTCTAGCAAGCACTGCGTCCCTCCCAGTTAAGCCTCAGCTATAGCTACACTCACTACATTAGTCTGTCTGTCCCCTTTCCCTCTGCAGCTTGGCTGCCCCAGCCCCTAACCCCCAGATCCCCATCTCCCCGCTGCTCTCAGCCTCAAGTTGGGCTCAAAGATTAGGGACACATGCCCTCTGCCCCACCTCTAGGGATGAAGCCAGAAGATCCCAGAGGCCTTAGAAAATCTCCTGGCTCCACCCAGCACCCCGGCCTCCTTTCTGTCTCCTCTCTCTTCCGCCCTCCGCCTTGCTCCTCCTCACAGACTGCCGGGAGAGGCCTCTTGGGTGTTAATTTGCAGTCACCTAATCAGCATTTGTTGTACCTGGGAACTTGCTCTGGATAGAGACCTGGGGAGGAGAGCAGGAGAGAGAGAAGCTTCGAAGCTAAGGTGTTCTGGGGCGGGCCCTGTACTGATGTTTCCAGCTTGGCCAGGGCCCCTCCAAGCTGCAGCTCTCATAGTGCAGGGCCCTTAGCGTGTCTCTGGGGCAGGGAAGAAGTGGATCAATGAAACACTGTGTGTATGGGGGGCTGGGGAGCGGAGGCAGCAATTTTGGTCCTGGGCCCCAATTATCAGCCTGCTGGACTAGAATCTGAGGATGGCCTGGGCTGGGGGCCGTGTGGCCTGGTGGGTTGACCGGGCCCAGTCCCTGCCTGGGTGGTAGGGTGTCCATGGGCCTGCACTGGCGGGGAGGGGGGCAGTCTGGGCCCAGACTTCGGTGCTGTCTGGAGGTGGGGCAGGGCCTGGCTTCTTACAAGAAGGCGGCCAGGCTGGCCCAGTCATGCAGGTCAGAGGCCAGTGTGGCATCCCCGGCCTCAAAGAGGGGCTCGGGGGGCAGGGAGCTACGGGTGCTCTCGTCCCAGGGGTGCTCCAGGAAGGATGGGGCCAGGAAGGTCTCATCAAAGTCCAGGCTTTCGGTAGCCTGCTCCACTGGAGGCCCCAAGGTAACAGGGCAGTCGATGTGGTGGCCATGGATGGTGAGGTCCACGTCCCCGTGTGAGGCAGGGCTGAGCGGCGGGATCAGCTCCGAGGTCTCCAGCGTGCCCAGCTCCCCGTCCAGCGTGCCAGCGTCCAAGATGGCCTCCCAGTCAAAGTTGCCCTTGAGGGGTTCCAGCTCAGCCTGCTCCTCCTGGGTCAGCAGCAGGGGGCTGGAGGGCCGCGGGACCTTGGCCTCCTGCTTGGGCAGCGGCTGTTGACGCTTACGCCCCAGCCTGCCCTCGCCTGCACCCCAGCCCGCCTCCCCAGTGGCCTCCTCGAACTCCCGCAGCAGCTGCTGGGCCTCGGCGCTCACGGTCAGTGGCCCGGCCCATGGGGCGGCGCTGGGCTCTGGCGCGGCCTGGCGGGCAAAGGCCGGGTGGATGTGGACTGGGGGCAGCCGCCGCTTCTTCAAGGCCCCACTCAGCAGCCGCTCGGCGTACTGGGGGTCGATGCGCCAGAAGCCCCCCTTGCCTGGCTCGTCCTTCTCCCGAGGCACCTTGATGAAGCCCTTCTTCAGGGACAGGTTGTGGCGGATGGAGTTCTGGACACAGGGAGATAGGAGAGAACGAAGACAGCTGGGAGAGTGGGTGGGGTCAGTGATGGGGGTCTCCTAGCGCCACTGCCAGTCCCACCACCACCTTCTCTCCGATGGGGGCAGGGGAGACAGAAGCGCTGCTCCGAGCGGGAGGCTCTGGGACTCCAGCCACGGGGCACCAGGAGCTGGGAGTGCTGTCGGGGGCTTTTGTTCCCATTTGCCAGTACATCTGCCTGCTCAGTCATCCGAGCCCTGAGCCGCAGGGTGGCTCTCAGTGCCAGCCTGTCCTGCCCTCCCTCCCTTACCCCGCTGCTTGCGGCCTCTGGTCAAAGGCCTTGGCTCCCCCAGGTCCTGGACGGCCATCTCCCTCTGCCTGGGCCTGGCTGGCCTTCTCTGTTTGTGAAATGAGTGAGTGGGTGTGAGGGTGTGTGTGTGTGGTGGGGGATGAAGTGTGGGAGGATCTGATGACTTTCCTTGTTTGTAGAGCCGCCTGCTGGCCTGGGCCCTCACCCACCATGTCCCCCTCCTCCCACCCCAGGCTCTGAGGCCTCAGTTGATTATTACCCAGCCAAGAGCATAGCGCTCATTCCTGGGGGCTCTCAGGCTTGGGGTAGGGTGGGGGGTGGTGGAGGGTCTCTGCTTTCTCACCAAGGTTACAAATGGTACCTGCCCCAGGGTCAGGGCCCAAGCAAACGTGGAATAGCTGTGATCACAGGAACTCTGATCCTGTGACCTGTGCCACAGGGAAGGATCTGTGCATCCTCAGGGTCTCTGTCCCCAAGGAGCCCCTGATCCTGATGGTCGAAGAGGCTGAGGGCAGTGTGTGCCCAGCCTGAATCACCATCCTGCCTTGTTCACGCCTGGGTGCACAGTCCAAACCACGCTGGGGCACAGGGGTCTGGGGCCTGGTGGGTGGGGCCGGCAGGTGAGTAGTGCGCCCTGGCAAGACTGGGAGGTTTACATGGTGGTCTGGGCCCCTTGGCTGCTCTGTGCCAGGTTCCGGAGACTTGGAACATGAAGCCAGTGTGGGAGGAAAGAGCCCCTGTGGAAAGCACGTGGCTGAGAAAATTGTCCCCGCAGGGAGGTTGATGAGAAGAGGGGGAGGAGTGTAGGCAGGAAACTAGGGAGGGCTTGGGGTGGGGGCTGGCACAGCAGCTTTCGGAAGGCCCCGTAGCCCTTCCACTGGGACACAGATGGCCACCACACCCTGCAGCACACCCCTCTCCCCTCCCAGAGCCCCTCCAGCCAACTGAAAGCAGGCGGGATGCAGAGCCGGGCAGCAACCATGCTCTGCCTCCAGTCAGGCCCTGACAAACTGACCTTGAGGAGGGTAGTGTGTAGGAATTCCAGGACTTGGGACACAAATGTGTCCCTCAGTCCATCAACCTACCCTGGGGGGCTGTGTCCACGCATAGTTCAGCCCTGGTCTTTGGGCTGAGCCTGCCGGATGAGGGACAAGTTCTTTCCACTTGAACCTCTATGTCGGCACCCCTGCAGCCCTCTGAACATCCTCCCTCCTCCGTCTCTGAAGTCAAAGGGGCAGCAGTCCAAGCACTGGGCTCCCTTGAGGTCCTTCCTGGACGGCCTTCCTCTCTCGGGGCCCTGGCCGTACCGCGCCTACTTGGCCTGCGGATCTGGGATGTGAGTCCAGTCCGCGCGGGCATGGGCAGGGAGGGAGGGAGTGCCTCCCTACCTGCCAGGTGGGATCAGCGTGGCGGAAGTAAGAGAAGTTGTCCGTGATCCACTTGTAGATGGCCGACAGGGTGATCTTGGTGGCCTTGCTGGCCTGCATGGCCATGCAGATGAGCGTGGCATACGAGTAGGGCGGCTTCACGTGCGGGTTGGTGGCGTAGTCCACGTCGTCGGGAGGCGAGGCCTGCAGCCCCGAGGGGGCGCTCCGCGGCGTGCACAAGGACGTGGGCTTGCCGGATGTGTGCGGCTGCCCCAGGCAGGCGGGGTCCGCCGCCAGGGGAGACCCCGGCTCGGCCGAGCCTGACAGCTCGTGGTAGCCGTGAGGGTCGGTGTCCCCTGAAGGCAGGGCGGGGACCTTGGCGTTGAGAATGGAGAATTCCTGCAGCCACTTCAGGCTGGTCAGGCTGTCATTCAGGGCGTTGGACTCCTCCAGGCCGCCTTCCGGTCCGGCCTCCTCCGCTGCCCCTGCTCCCGAGACGCGTAGCCAGCTCTCCGCCATATCTGCGGGCACTCTCCGAGGGGGCTGTCAACATCCACGAGCCGAGCCGAGGGTGGCCGCCGAGCTCTCCGGCCCGCTGACTCCCGCGGCTTCAGTTACGCAGCCTCCCGGAAGCGGGCTTCCATCCCGCGATCCGGGGGTAGCCTCCTCCAAAGGGAATGTGGTGCCTGCGGGGACCAGAGCGGGAACTGAGCCCTCTTTCCCCACCCCCGAGGGGAGAGTGTGGGCGAGGGGGGAGGCTCTTACTAAAATCCTTCCTGCAGCTGGGGAGGATCTTTTACTGCCGAGGTCTGGGAAACAGAAGGTGTGCCCGGGGGTCCGACCCACAGGGGGTTCGCCTCGCTCTTTTCCTCTTGGATCTTTTAGAGGAGACTTAATTAGCCAAACGAGGGAATAGTGTAGGGGCATGCGAGGCCACCCCTTTCTCCCTCAAAGCGGGGAATTAACCCCCCTCTCTCCGTCCACAACCAATGGAAATGGGGCGAGAGAGTCCAGGAGGGCAGTACGAGGGGTCGGGGGGCGGGGGAGGTCGTCTGATCTTTGAAAAGGGAAGGAAGGAAAGAATACAGAGAGTTATAAGGGGGCGGGAAGTGAGTGTCCCCCAAACGCCTCTGATGTCAGTCCCCGGGCCCACCACTTCCGTCGGGGACGGATGGGAGAGCGGGCTGGTACTGACGCCCTCCCTTCCCACGGCCTGCAGCCCTCCCCGTCCCTTACCTGGCTCAGAGCGCAGCCCGGGCCAAAGGAAGGTTCTCAAAGAAATTCCTCCCACCGCCCACCCTCACCGCGGCTCTCTGCTCCCAGCTCGAGGGCCCAGCCAGCAATCCTCGTCACCACTCACGCCCGCCGGCGCCTCTCTGAAAGCCAGCGGCCAGGGACCGGCACTCAGTAGCCGCTCACAAGGCGTCTCCTGCTGCCGTGGCGACGCCCCGCCCATATAAACAGCTTCCGCTTCTGCCATTGGCCAGGGCATCTCCAAAGAGACCGCGGGCTCTTAACCGCTCTCTCACGCGGTAACTCTCTTCCAGCTCCCTCCTGCCGCCCTCTCCCGCGCGCGACCCAGCCCCCTACCCGCCATCGCGTCCCGGCTCCGCGCATTCCCGCCCGAGGGCCCCGCGCAGGGCTCGGAGAGGCGCGCGGCTCGGCGCTCCCGCAGAGGCCCCGGGGCCCTCGGCGAGCAGTTCGCCGCGGGAACCGTACTCCGCCCCACCCCCTTCCCATCTGGGCTGCTCAGAGGTGGCGACGGCTCCTGGGACGCAGCCCGTGGCGCGGGGGCCAGGGCTGGGTGCATGCTTGGGGCTTTCCTTTCCTTTCCTCTGGGCTGCGAGTGGCACTTCCTCACGTTTCTGCGGCCTGTCCCTGTCTCCCGACCGAGTGTCGTCTTGGTGCCCGCAAGCAGGTCTGACTCTCCGATGCCACCTGCCGCTCAGGTCCGCAGAAACCGCAGCCCCCGTCCCAGACACCCCAAGGCGGCTAGGGTAATCCAGTGTTTCCCGGTAAGCGCTCCCTCCCCACCCCGTCCTCAGCAAGATTCCCAGAAGCTGACATTCCAGAAGCTTCTTCGGAAGTGCTCTCCCTCCTTTCCAGATAGCCGAGGAAACAGAGCCGGTGGGTGAAACCCAGGAAAGCCGTGGACTTGCCAAATTCTGTGACTGGGGTCATTAGCCCCATTAATTTCACCAGCCTTTAAGTGACAGTCTAACAGTGCACTGTGGTCCTTCCTCCTCCCCTCCCCCAGCCTCCCTCTAGTCACCAGCTTTCCTGCTCTTCAATTATTGAGGAGCAGCAGTTGGAAGTTCTCTGGTTGAAGGGGGTGGGTGGAGGTGAGGGCTCCTTATCAGGCCTCTGCACAGGAGCTGTGCCCAGGGGATGGTACACCAGCTCCCACCCAGAAACATGTCTTTCCCTCTAGCCCTTGCCCTCTCTCACTCCTCCATGTCAGCTTGTCTTGAGTCAAAGTTTTTTTTTTCTTCCCAAGTATTTATTGTTTTTATTTTTATTTTTATTTTATTTTTATTTTTTTATTAGTTTCTGCTTTATAACAAAGTGAATCAGTCATACATATACATCTGTTCCCACATCCCTTCCCTCATGCATCTCCCTCCCTCCCACCCTCCCCATCCCACCCCTCCAGGCGGTCACAAAGCACCAAGCTGATCTCCCTGTGCTCTGCGGCTGCTTACCACTATCTATCTACCTTACGTTCGGTAGTGTATATATGTCCATGCCTCTCTTTCGCTTTGTCACAGCTTACCCTTCCCCTTCCCCATATCCTCAAGTCCATTCTCAAGTAGGTCTGTGACTTTATTCCTGTTTTACCCCTAGGTTCTTCATGACATTTTTTTTAATTCCATATATATGTGTTAGCATACGGTATTTGTCGTTCTCTTTCTGACTTACTTCACTCTGTATGACAGACTCTAGGTCTATCCACCTCATTACAAATAGCTCAGTTTCGTTTCTTTTTATGGCTGAGTAATATTCCATTGTATATATGTGCCTCATCTTCTTTATCCATTCATCTGATGATGGACACTTAGGTTGTTTCCATCTCCGGGCTATTGTGAATAGAGCTGCAATGAACATTTTGGTACATGCCTCTTATTGAAGTATGGTTTTCTCAGGGTATATGCCTAGTAGTGGGATTGCTGGGTCATATGGTAGTTCTATTTTTAGTCTTTTAAGGAACCTCCATAATGTTCTCCATAGTGGCTGTACCAATTCACATTCCCACCAGCAGTGCAAGAGTGTTCCCTTTTCTCCACACCCTCTCCAGCATTTATTGTTTCTAGATTTCTTGATGATGGCCATTCTGACTGGTGTGAGATGATATCTCATTGTAGTTTTGATTTGCATTTCTCTAATGATTAATGATGTTGAGCATTCTTTCATGTGTTTGTTGGCAGTCTGTATATCTTCTTTGGAGAAAGGCCTATTTAAGTCTTCTGCCCATTTTTGGATTGGGTTGTTTGTTTTTTGGCTATTGAGCTGCATGAGCTGTTTTTAAATTTTGGAGATTAATCCTTTGTCAGTTGCTTCATTTGCAAATATTTTCTCCCATTCTGAGGGTTGTCTTTTGGTCTTGTTTATGGTGTCCTTTGCTGTGCAAAAGCTTTGAAGTTTCATTCGGTCCCATTTGTTTATCTTTGTTTTTATTTCCATTTCTCTAGGAGGTGGGTCCAAAAGGATCTTGCTGGGATTTATGTCCTAGAGTGTTCTGCCTATGTTTTCCTCTAAGACTTTGATAGTTTCTGGCCTTACATTTAGGTCTTTAATCCATTTTGAGCTTATTTTTGTGTATGGTGTTAGGGAATGATCTAATCTCATACTTTTACATGTCCCTGTCCAGTTTTCCCAGCACCACTTATTGAAGAGGCTGTCCTTTCTCCACTGTACATTCCTGCCTCCTTGATCAAAGATAAGTTGACCATATGTGCGTGGGTTTATCTCTGGGCTTTCTATCCTGTTCCATTGTTCTATCTTTCTGTTTTTGTGCCCGTAAAACACTGTGTTGATTACTGTAGCTTTGTAGTGTAGTCTGAAGTCAGGGAGCCTGATTCCTCCAGCTCCGTTTTTCATTCTCAAGATTGCTTTGGCTATTCGGAGTGTTTTGTTTTTCCAAACAAAGTTTGAAATGTTTTGTTCCAGTTCTGTGAAAAATGCCAGTGGTAGTTTGATAGGGATTGCATTGAACCTGTAGATTGCTTTGGGTAGTAGAGTCATTTTCACAATATCGAGTCTTCCAATCCAGGAGCATGGTATATCTCTCCATCTATTTGTATCATCTTTCATTTCTTTCATCAGTGTCTTATAATTTTCTGCATACAGGTCTTTTGTCTCCTTAGGTAGGTTTATTCGTAGGTATTTTATTCTTTTTGTTGCAATGGTAAATGGGAGTGTTTTCTTGATTTCACTTTCAGATTCTTCATCATTAGTGTACAGGAATGCCAGAGATTTCTGTGCATTAATTTTGTATCCTGCTACTTTACCAAATTCATTGATTAGATATAGTAGTTTTCTGGTAGCATCTTTAGGATTCTCTATGTATAGTATCATGTCATCTGCAAACAGTGACAGCTTTACTTCTTCTTTCCCAATTTGGATTCCTTTTATTTCCTTTTCTTCTCTGATTGCTGTGGGTGGGTGGAGGTGAGGGCTCCATATCAAGCCTCTGCGCAGGAGCTGTGCCCGGGGGATGGTACACCAGCTCCCACCCAGAAACATGTCTTTCCCTCTACCCCTTGCCCTCTCTCACTCCTCCATGTCCAGCTTGTCTTGAGTCAAAGTTTTTTTTTCTTCCCAAGTATTTATTGTTTTTATTTTTATTTTTATTTTATTTTTAGTTTTTTATTAGTTTCTGCTTTATAACAAAGTGCATCAGTCATACATATACATCTGTTCCCACATCCCTTCCCTCATGCATCTCCCTCCCTCCCACCCTCCCCATCCCACCCCTCCAGGCGGTCACAAAGCACCGAGCTGATCTCCCTGTGCCCTGCGGCTGCTTCCCACTATCTATCTACCTTACGTTCGGTACTGTATATATGTCCATGCCTCTCTTTCGCTTTGTCACAGCTTACCCTTCCCCCTCCCCATATCCTCAAGTCCATTCTCAAGTAGGTCTGTGACTTTATTCCTGTTTTACCCCTAGGTTCTTCATGACATTTTTTTTAAAATTCCATATATATGTGTTAGCATACGGTATTTGTCTTTCTCTTTCTGACTTACTTCACTCTGCATGACAGACTCTAGGTCTATCCACCTCATTACAAATAGCTCAGTTTCGTTTCTTTTTATGGCTGAGTAATATTCCATTGTATATATGTGCCACATCTTCTTTATCCATTCATCCGATGATGGACACTTAGGTTGTTTCCATCTCCGGGCTATTGTGAATAGAGCTGCAATGAACATTTTGGTACATGCCTCTTTTTGAATTATGGTT
Organism: Mesoplodon bidens; assembly: GCF_964165515.1. Classification (NCBI taxonomy): domain Eukaryota; kingdom Metazoa; phylum Chordata; class Mammalia; order Artiodactyla; family Ziphiidae; genus Mesoplodon; species Mesoplodon bidens. The sequence continues at coordinate 31,605,229 of NC_138179.1, forward strand.
TTCTCAGGGTATATGCCTAGTAGTGGGATTGCTGGGTCATATGGTAGTTCTATGTTTAGTCTTTTAAGGAACCTCCATACTGTTCTCCATAGTGGCTGTACCAATTCACATTCCCACCAGCAGTGCAAGAGTGTTCCCTTTTCTCCACACCCTCTCCAGCATTTATTGTTTCTAGATTTCTTGATGATGGCCATTCTGACTGGTGTGAGATGATATCTCATTGTAGTTTTGATTTGCATTTCTCTAATGATTAATGATGTTGAGCATTCTTTCATGTGTTTGTTGGCAGTCTGTATATCTTCTTTGGAGAAAGGCCTATTTAAGTCTTCTGCCCATTTTTGGATTGGGTTGTTTGTTTTTTGGCTATTGAGCTGCATGAGCTGTTTTTAAATTTTGGAGATTAATCCTTTGTCAGTTGCTTCATTTGCAAATATTTTCTCCCATTCTGAGGGTTGTCTTTTGGTCTTGTTTATGGTGTCCTTTGCTGTGCAAAAGCTTTGAAGTTTCATTAGGTCCCATTTGTTTATCTTTGTTTTTATTTCCATTTCTCTAGGAGGTGGGTCCAAAAGGATCTTGCTGGGATTTATGTCCTAGAGTGTTCTGCCTATGTTTTCCTCTAAGACTTTGATAGTTTCTGGCCTTACATTTAGGTCTTTAATCCACTTTGAGCTTATTTTTGTGTATGGTGTTAGGGAATGATCTAATCTCATACTTTTACAGGTCCCTGTCCAGTTTTCCCAGCACCACTTATTGAAGAGGCTGTCCTTTCTCCACTGTACATTCCTGCCTCCTTGATCAAAGTTAAGTTGACCATATGTGCGTGGGTTTATCTCTGGGCTTTCTATCCTGTTCCATTGATCTATCTTTCTATTTTTGTGCCCGTAAAACACTGTGTTGATTACTGTAGCTTTGTAGTGTAGTCTGAAGTCAGGGAGTCTGATTCCTCCAGCTCCGTTTTTCATTCTCAAGATTGCTTTGGCTATTCGGAGTGTTTTGTTTTTCCAAACAAAGTTTGAAATGTTTTGTTCCAGTTCTGTGGAAAATGCCAGTGGTAGTTTGATAGGGATTGCATTGAACCTGTAGATTGCTTTGGGTAGTAGAGTCATTTTCACAATATCGAGTCTTCCAATCCAGGAGCATGCTATATCTCTCCATCTATTTGTATCATCTTTCATTTCTTTCATCAGTGTCTTATAATTTTCTGCATACAGGTCTTTTGTCTCCTTAGGTAGGTTTATTCCTAGGTATTTTATTCTTTTTGTTGCAATGGTAAATGGGAGTGTTTTCTTGATTTCACTTTCAGATTCTTCATCATTAATGTACAGGAATGCCAGAGATTTCTGTGCATTAATTTTGTATCCTGCTACTTTACCAAATTCATTGATTAGATCTAGTAGTTTTCTGGTAGCATCTTTAGGATTCTCTATGTATAGTATCATGTCATCTGCAAACAGTGACAGCTTTACTTCTTCTTTTCCAATTTGGATTCCTTTTATTTCCTTTTCTTCTCTGATTGCTGTTGCTAAAACTTCCAAAACTAAGTTGAGTAAGAGTGGTGAGAGTGGGCCACCTTGTCTTGTTCCTGATCTTAGTGGAAATGGTCTCAGCTTTTCACCTTTGAGGACAATGTTGGCTGTGGGTTTGTCATATATGGCCTTTATTATCTTGTGGAAAGTTCCCTGTATGCCTACATTCTGCAGGGTTTTTATCATAAATGGCTGTTGAATTTTGTCGAAAGCTTTCTCTGCATCTATTGAGATGATCATATGGTTTTTCTCCTTCAATTTGTTAATATGGTGTATCACATTGATTGATTTGCGTATATTGAAGAATCCTTGCATTCCTGGAATAAACCCCACTTGCTCATGGTGTTTGATCCTTTTAATGTGCTGTTGGATTCTGTTTGCTAGCATTTTGTTGAGGATTTTTGCATCTATGTTCATCAGTGACATTGGCCTGTAGTTTTCTTTCTTTGCGACATCCTTGCCTGGTTTTGGTATCAAGGTGATGGTGGCCTCGTAGAATGAGTTTGGGAGTGCTCCTCCCTCTGCTATATTTTGGAAGAGTTTGAGAAGGATAGGTGTTAGCTCTTCTCTAAATGTCTGAAAGAATTCGCCTGTGAAGCCATCTGGTCCTGGGCTTCTGTTTGTTGGAAGATTTTTAATCACAGTTTCCATTTCAGTGCTTGTGATTGGTCTATTCATATTTTCTATTCCTTCCTGATTCAGTCTTGGCAGGTTGTGCATTTCTAAGAATTTGTCCATTTCTTCCAGGTTGTCCATTTTATTGGCATAGAGTTTCTTGTAGTAATCTCTCATGATCTTCTGTATTTCTGCAGTGTGAGTTGTTATTGAGTCAAAGTATTAAAAGCGTGCTGGAGAAAGTCGGACAGAAACTTTCACAAATAAGCCAACTGTGCAATTAATAGCTCTCCTTCCCTTGTGAACAGTTTTATTCATTTTTAAGAATCATGCAGCAGTCCATAAATATTGCATCCTTGAGGTCCCCACTGTCGTGTGCCCATGAGTGTACTCCAGGGAGTGAGGGGTACACAGCTGGCACAACAGTACACACATACTTACACACACTAGGTGTGCAGATCCTAAAGCAAAGTGAGCAACCAGCATGCCAAGGTCAGGCGAACAGGACACAAACTCTCCCGAGGTGAGATGGCTTAACGTGTGTGGATCCGTGCCCAGGAGATGCCCCAGCGTGGGCATGACCTCTGGTGGGATGGGACTGGGGAGGAGAAGGAAAAAGGGCTCTGTGAGAAGGCTGGGATCACCACACCACCCGGAAGTGAGCTCATAGGTGAGCTCCGACCTGAGTGTGGCAGGAAGGAGCCCCAGGCCTCTGGTTAGTCTGTGTCCTTGTGTGAGAAACCAGGCCCCGTCATATTCTCTGTGGGTCAACTGCTAACAACATGACCATCTCCAGATGATGACTGGGGCGGCTGTCCTGTCCCCCGACCAGGCTCTGTGCCCTGTTCCCTGAACCCAGCCCTTTTGGATGGGATATTTCTGCTCGCCAAAGAGCTAAATGAGGGCAAAGAGGTGAGGGGATGGGGGAGAGAGCAGGAACTGTCTGAGAAACAGGAGTGAAGGGCCACTTCTCACCCGGGTATGTCTTGGTTATGGAACCAAGGCCTTGAGGAATCTCTCTGAGCCTCTTCCTGGGAGAAGACAGACCCTCCAGAAAGGGTGAAGACAATGGCTTCCTCTTAGGGTTCCTGGCCACTGTGGCAACTGTTTACCTGCATCTCCTTCATCTCAGGTAACACCACACTCTGAATACTACCTGCCGGGAGAGGAGGTGGATCTGTATAGCACCACCCCAGGCTAAGGGAGCGCCCCCTTCCCTAGTGCTTCTGGGACTCAGACTTCAAGGAGATCAGGAAGTGTGGTTATTGCTGGAATCATCAATATGAAAGGGGCTGTAAGAATGTTTCGGGGAAAGGAAGGACATTAAATGGGGCCTGAAACAGCAGAGCCCACTGCAGGATTTCAGAGCGGGTGGACACGGGAACTCAAGGCAGAAGCTGAGATTCAGGCTTGGCTCATGTAGTGTCTGTCAAGACCACAGGCCTCCCCCTGCCCACCCCCAGGGCAGGATGTGAACCACAACCACCAGGCAGTGAGGGTCACCACGCACCTGGTGGCGCAAAGCAGCCACACAGGAGGTGCAAAACATGCCCCGGCACTGGGCTCTCTTTGAGGCCTTGGGAAGGACCCTGAAAAGCTCTTCTAGGGCAACAATTCCAACTACTAATTCAGGCCATCATGGTGGGCATAGCCTAGGGCTCTGTCATATCTCAGCCTCACAAAATGTTGGATCCCACTTTGCTTCTCAATCTCATGCTCCACTAAATAACCACCTCTTCCAAAAGCCAGCAGACAATGCATCTATCAGAGAGCTATGAGGAATCCATTGATAACACTAGTGTTGAGGGACGAAGAGCCAACAGCTTACGGTCTTGCTGTTTCAGGCTGTTATTTCTATGCCCTACACCAGAGTGAGGTGGGGTGCACATGTGATTTGAACAATATCTCTAAATCTCTGATGAGCCTATGGAAGGCAGTACCTCCGGCTCCCCCCATCAGGCTCAGCTGATCTGGAGGACAGGGGAGGAAAACCGGTGGGGTGGGGAGCCTCCCAGACCACCACTGACCCCAGCTCAGCCCTTCCCCCAACCTCCTTTGGGGTTCCTGGGCACCAAATGAGAACCACCGGTCCACCCCTCTCTCAGCTTCTTTCTTCAACTCTTTCAGAAAAGCGGGGTGGAGACGGGGGCAGCAGGGATAAGAATGCCACCTGACAGGGTGGTAGTGATGAAACGTGATAATATACGACAGTCCCTAGCAAGTGCCTGGTACATAGAGGGGGTCAAAAATGCCTTTGCAGTGTCACCTTAGGATGGAGCCCCAGGCCTTCCTGAGTGCACCTGATCATAAAGAACTCCCCGGTAGGTCATCATTTAACTGAGGGGTTCTCAGATTCAAGGCCTCCTTCCTAAGGAGACACACGAGGCATAGCCTCTGCTACCAGAAGCAAGAACTGTTTTCCCAACCAACCTTCTGGTAGTTGCCACTGCTTCTTGTCCTTGAGAGAGGAGCTCCTAATGCATTTTGAGGGAAACCCCACTTACAGTGCAATATGGCTTTCCCTTCTCACAGGAGTCATCCCCCAACGCCACCCCAAACTGCAGGTCTCAGATTGGTTATGATGTCCCAGAGACTAGAAAATGCCAGATGGGTGTTTGTAATGAAGTCACCCAAACTCTTGAGTCTTCTTGGTCTACCTCCTAAGGAGAAAAAAAAAAAAAGATGCACAAGAAATAACCAGTCTGTAGACCACAGCTCCACCTGAAGATCAAGATACAGTGGAAACATTCCATTGACTCTCTGCAAAGGGTCTCATGAGCTGCAGTTCGAGTGGCTTTAGCCCACAAGGAGAAAAGAGGTTTCCAGTCCCTTCTGAGAGGGGAAGGATCACGGTTGCGGAAGAAGATGAGTCTGGGAGAAGGGTCAGGTGCCCTCAGCACCCAGCTTTCACGTGGGTCTAAAAAGTCTCCGTGTGTCTCGCTGAGGATGCCCAGGAGGTCAGTGGTGTCATGAGGCCAGGATGGGATGTGAGAACGGGAGGAGAGCACTGGTACAGGGGCTAAGTCTCTCAGATGGCCAAAGGATCCCACACGCAGAGCCTGTTCTCGGGGTCCTCCAGGCTGCCAGAAGATGAGCGTCTGCACTGCGTGTTCCGACAACTGACCACGTTGTCGTCAGCCTGCCAGGCACCTGAGAAGAGGAAAGGAAGGTTACCGGACCTTTGGTTTGGTGCAGATGGTGTCTCTGGCAGGACAGTCCGGGAGTTTGGCACGAAAACTGGCAAGATGCGCATTACCTGGAACTCCCACAGGGTGCAAACCACAGCACGTGAAACTTGGGAGCAGTGGCGTCCAGTGGGCGAGGGACAGTCATGGCCACTGTGGCCCTCTGATGGAGGGACATGCAGATTGGTCCTTGTTTTGTGAGCTTGCCGTAGGCTCCACCTTTGTATCTTTATTTGGTCTTGAAGTTTGCCTAAGTGTTACAGCGGACCAGGAAAAGAAACTGAGTCTGGCTGAGACTTTCACGAGAGCAGGAGGAGGTGAAGGGGAGGGAGAAGAGTGTGTTAATTTGGGCTCAGAGTTAGTGTTTGCTGTGGGGGCCAGGGTGGGGCAGGAAGGGACTGGCTGCCCAGCAGGGTGGCAGGGACCAAATGGCATGGCAGAGAACAGAGTGACAGCTGTTCCTCTCCTTCTGCACCTGAACAGCCCACCGAGAGTTGCTATCAGCTGGTGCCACCAACCCCAGGAGACATTAGCTCCAGAGCTTTGGGGTCCCCCGGGTACCATCCACGAAACTCATCATCTTCCCCCCTTGTACTGCAGTTCCTGCACGAGAAGCACCCGCTGCCCATGCTGGAAACCCACTCTTGGTGCTTCTCTCTCCTTCATGCTCTGTATGCAATCCACCATGACCTCCTGCTTGTTCAAGCTCTAGTAAGGTCTAAATCTGTAGTCAGAAAACCGGGATACAGCCCCAGCTTGTAACGTACTGACTGTGTGACCTTGGGCAGGTCACTGTACTTGGAGCCCAGGTTTTCCCATCCATCAGATGGGAGACAAGTACTTACTCCCCAGGGATGCTGTGAGACTAAGCGAGGTGTCATGGAAGAGTGGTGAGCAGGGCGCCTGTCTCACAGAATGTGCGCGAAAACCATCCGCCCCCCAGGCCTTGTTCAGGCTACACTCATCTCCCCCAAGTCGTCCTCCCATCCCACAGACTGACTCCATCTGATTCAGTCCCCCCAGTGCAGTGAGATGCCCCTTCTGAAGGGAGAGGATGAAGCCCTAACCCCCTGAGTTTGGGGAAAGCCTTCCGTTCTCTGGCCGAGGACTGCTGAGCTGCCTCTTCCAGCACCTGCCCCCAGAAGGCCCCCCCTAAAGCCAGATGGGGTCCAGCGTGCTCCGAAGTGTTCCCCCACTGGCCCGTACGACCACCCAATTTCTCATGCTGTGTGGAAATTGCTGGATCCTCCAGCACACGGTGATCTCCTCCAGGGCAGAGCCGAGAGCCATGCCCTTCAGAGGGCTCAGGTCGTGGACGGAGCCGGCTGACCCTGGAGGGTGGGCATGAGGCTCACTGTGTCACATTTGAGGGAGGCCACTCACAAATGTCTGGGGTCAGCTTCAGGTTAGGCCAGCCCAAGACACGAAACCCTTTAATGGCAGAAGCACTAGGATTCAGCGGGTATAAATTGTGTATACCCATAAATGTCCTGGTGTGCTAATCCGCCCTAAGGCTCTAACAATAGTCTTGTGGAGGTGGACCCCAGGGGAAGGGGAGTGAGTGGGACAGGAAATGTTTAGGTATCTCTCACAGCCAGATGGAATGCGGGGATCTTTACTCCCTGGGGGTACCGGAGTCCGGCACATGGGTCCACAGTGCTTTACCGCTCTAAGGGTGACAGGATGAAGAGCAGGCAAGATTGCCCTTTTAAGTTAGGAACCCCCAGATGAAATAATTTGTTCTTTCATTTTATATAATTTGGTAGATCTCATACTTATTCCTCTGTGTTTAATGGGCAGGACTCCGGAACTGTGGCTGTTTGGTACGAAAGACCAAAAGCAAATGGTAAAAAGGAGAGAAGAGACACACACACACACACACGCACACGCACGCAAACACACACACACACACAAAGTCAAATCAAAACACTGCCGCAGCCTCGCCGCCACCACCACTGGCTGCCAGGCTGCCTGGATCTGAAGTCTTGAGTCCTTGCTACAAACACCACTGGTCCAGATTCTGAGCCAGGGCTGAAAACTGGCTCCTTCTGAAACAGCCTCAAGACTCAGACCTGAAGTCTCTGATCTCCCCAGCTTCTTGGTACAGTCGGTGGTGCTCTTTCCTCTAAAAAGGCTTCTGCCAGACCCTCGGCGAAACCCTGCTGCTCCGTGCATCCTGGATGCAGAAGGTAAGCCTGGAAGGCGCAGGAGGACTTCCTGAGCGAGTGCTACCATTCTGTCCAGCCCTCAGCCAGAAAAGGGAGCCTGGAGATTGAAAATCCTTCACGGGAGGTAGAGAAAGGTGGTTCCCACTTAATTCCATCCTCAGGCTCAGAAACGGGGGAGTGAGGAGACCTCTAGAGGCAGATTTGGGGAGCACATCTAGGGGGATTCCACACACCTCTTTCCTGCCTCTACCCAGCCACTAATTAAATTTAAGATTTGTAACAGTTCCACCATCTTGTAGAGTTTCTCTCCAGGAAAAGAGAAAGTTAATTCCGATTTTTCCTTAGTATCTGCGAAGCATAACCCTTCCTAGTGGCGTCTTAGTCTTGGGTTATTTCAGGTCTCCATAAGTACTTTTCTTTGTTTTGTTTTTGGCTGTGCAGTGGCTTGGAGGATCTTAGTTCTCCGACCAGGGATTGAACCAGGCCACTGCAGTGAAAGTGCTGAGTCCTAACCACTGGACGGCCAAGGAATTCCCTCCATAAGTACTTTTAGATTTCATCGGTATGCCCACTCCTGTCCAATGCCATCATTTAAAAACATCTGTATCGGGCATCGCTGGTGGCGCAGTGGTTGAGAATCTGCCTGCCGATGCAGGGGACACGGGTTTGTGCCCCGGTCCGGGAAAATACCAGATGCCACGGAGTGGCTGGGCCCGTGAGGCATGGCCACTCAGCCTGCGCGTCCGGAGCCTGTGCTCCGCAATGGGAGAGGCCACAACAGTGAGAGGCACGCATACCACAAAAAACAAAACAAAACAAAACAAAAACATTTGTATTTCCACTAATAAACTCAAATTATCTTTGCTTTGTCCCATCACACTCCCCAGAGGCTTTTCACAGAATTGTCACTGGTCCCCTGGCCACTATCCTGACGCCTGTGTGATACTCCATCAGGTTCCTTGGGGCCCCGTCTACCTAGCATGGCCTCGCGCTTCTAATCGGCTCACCACCTACAATGGTCAACTCAGATTTCCTCCCTTTGAGAACTTTGCAGAACAATCTCAGAACATACCATCGCCCCCCACCCACCTTGGTCTCAGGGCCAAAGAAGACCCAGAGGCTTCTTAGCGGAAGAGGTGCTGGAATGACACAGGTGCTTTCTCAACATCACTCCCACAAGGCTGATGAGAGCAGCGAGGATGGGGACCTGAGCCATCCTTGCCGCGAGCTGGGGCTCCTGGCAGAGCACCTGTGGGCCTGGGGAGGGTGGACCACGGGATGCTCCCCGGGCTCCCTCCTTGTGGGCGCACCGTGAGGGGAGTGGCATCCATGTGGGGAGGGAAACAGCGTGGAGAGGGAGACCCAGTGCCTGAGAAGCTGTCCTGACGGCCAAGCCAGCCTGAGGCACCTCAGTCATAGGATGGAACTTTGAACTTACAGCTGAGCGTGGTGAGGTCTGATGATTCCACGGGAACTACCACAGTGGATGCTCCTGTCATTAACCTGACATTAACCCGACAGATGCTTCCAGAGAGTTCCCCAGCTTTTTACTACCAGTTTGACGCTAACAGCAGAACCCGAGAAACATTTTACCAAGAGAGCAGATGCACTTTCCTTCTTCCGTAAGAGCCCTTGAGACCTCGGGGTGAGGCTACGATGCGACCCTCAACTCCCTCTCCCGGGAGCCGCCACTGTCATTCGGTTTCATGTCTGGCCTGAATGGTGAAGCCAGTTTAATCTGAGAATGGCTGGCTCTCGAGATCACCATAAAGAAGCCCAGGCATGGTTTTCCTTCCAGGTCTCCCTCCCCTGCCGCAATCCCAGAGTGGAATAAACATCCACCAGCAGGTTGGCCCGAAGGAGTGAGGGAGAGGAGGAAGCACAAGGCCTGGGGTTAGTTTCCACCAGCATGCGTGGCTGAAACAATAACCAGGAGAGAGTGGTCATGTGCACATGCGCACACCCTGCACACCACAGCACCCCCCAAGCAACTGCCATGGCCAAAGCAGAAGCGACTAGCATGACATCTGCATCCAGGCTGGGATCCAGGTTTGCTCTAGAGGTTGCCCTTCTGTGGAGGCACCTCAGAGGAGCAGACGGAAGAGACACCGGTTCCTGGGACGCCTGGTCCTACAATCCCAGGTGGGATTCCCAGCTCGCCTAACCCCCCGCCACCCCCGCCACTTCCTTACTCTATATGTAGGTCGTTCCTTCGCTTCTCGGCTTACTAGAAACAAAATTCTTCCGACTGAAGATATGATTGACCTTATTTACAAAACAGAAATAGAGTCACAGGTGTAGAAAACAAACTTATGGTTATGGCGGGGGGCAAGGGAGGGGAGGGATAAATTGGGAGATTGGGATTGACATATACACACTACTATATATAAAATAGATAACTAATAAGGACCTGCTGTAGAGCACAGGGGACTCTACTCAGTACCCTGTAATGGCCTATATGGGAAAAGAATCTAAAAAAAGAGTGGATATATGTATATGTATAATTGATTCACGTGGCTGTACAGCAGAAACTAACACAACATTGTAAACCAACTCTTGCAATTAAAAAAAAATATCTACTTGAGGCCTGAACGATGGTAAAGAGACTCGTTCCAATAGCCTACAAACACTAGTGCACGCTGAGCTGCTAACGTCTCTTCACCTCACCTTTGCTGTGCCGCCAGGGCTGTGATCCTTCTGCTACTGTAACATCAGCCGTGTTCTTCACTAAAGCAGGAAAACCTACTGCCTAACAGTCGGTTCCCCCAAGGGGAGGAAGCTGTTCTCCTGCTGCAGATGAACTTTGGGGCTGCTAGAGCAGTTCTGTGAGACTCAGCTGAGAAGCTGAAGCAGGAAGGAAGGTGATGGCAGTTGCCCAAGAAGCTTCAGGATCTACTCAACGTAGATGGAGATCTCCATGTATCTTCTGCAGCCTTGGCTCAGAGGCCCAGAAAGAGCCAGGAAGGCTGCTGAGGTCCTCAGATACCCTGCTTGCTTTGATATTCCATCAAGGAGACAACCTTACCCCAAAGCCACACCCTTGAGCAGTGCCACCAAGTCACACCAGTGCCCCTTTCTCCACCCTTTAGAGAATACCCGGGAAAGAAATATAATAAAAGGGAGCAAAAGACCAGGTCTTTTTCCATCTTCTTGTGTGGGTGATCCGTCCTCTTCTTCTAGAACATCATTTCCCTAGGACAGAAGGAAGGCACTGTGAGTCCATAAAGCAGTGAAATGAGTCTACTGATTGTCAGAAGACAGAACTAATCACCCTCATGGTATCCAGACATTTCCTGTCCGTGTGAGATGGCTGGGAGGCCCAGCAGAGGCAGATTTTGCTTGGCGAGGCAGGATCGGCCCGTAGGGACCAGGTCTGAGGCACGTTCCAGAGGGACCAGGTCTGAGGCGCCTTACAGAGGGACCCTGGGACTGTCAGGAATAGCCTTGGTAATAGTTTAGCTCACACTGTTTCTCTCAGGTGGAAATAAAAGTTGTCAAATGAAAAAGCAAACTGTGAGATCATAAAACTTTCAGGAACCCTTTAGGATCCCCAGTCCCATCCAGATACTCCTTTGAGAACATCTGGCTCAAGAGAAAGTTGTAGAGTCCCCACTGGGAGCTGGGCATTCCATATACTTCAGGCACACCTCCGTCAGAGCACTTCTCACGCTGAGTTATAACTCTGATTCCTCCATCAGATGGAGCTCCGGGATGGGTGGGATGGGTGGATTGGGGGCGTGGGCAGGCAAAAGCCATGTCACTCGGTCTTTGTGTCCCCCAGTGCCAGGAAGATGTGAGATGCCTGTGCCAGGTAAATACTAAGTGAATTGGAGGACAAACACCCTCTCAAGGGTCTGGCCTTGAAGACTTCCCTCTGGAACTCACCCCACGCCTATTACGCTGAGACCAGCACCCTCTGCTAACCGGACAGTCCCTCTGCTCTGCACCCTGCCTCTAACAGATCCAAGCGCACCACCTTGGAAGGCTTCTTCCAGAACAGCCCCCATCCTATTTGCATCCTCTGCCAGCGCCGGCAGTCCCTCTGACCGGGGAGGGGCACCAGCATCCACCTTGCTCTTACCTCTGCATCCTGCTCTTCAGCGGTGGCGACGAGGCCCGCAAAGTTGCAGTCTGGAGACGCCGCTGGCGTCACCTGCAAAGGAGCAACAAAAGTCAAGGTGCAGATGCCACCGGTTCTCCTACCCAGCTCGCCTGGCAGCAAACCCAAACCAAGTCCTCAGGACAGAAGTGGTGCCACATGGAAGATCACATCTGAGGGAGTCTTTGATTCAACAACCCGGTACCGTGTTTTCCAGGGCTCCCCTCCCGAGCACTGGGGGGCTTTGCCGATCTCCCTGGCAGGCCCTGGACTGAGCTCCTTGGGACTCGAGTACAGAGCAGAGCAGAGCGGCGAGCGCGATCCCATGCTCCTCTCTTACGTCTCCTTCTTCTGAGGGGGTCCTGCTGGCGGCCCGGGGCAGGGGACAGCCTCCCCGTCCTCTTCCGTGCCAGGGGTGATGTAGGAGCCAGACATGGAGGAGACGGTGTCGGTGCTGATCTGGGAGGACACCATGGACATGACCTTCCTTCTTCAAGTCTGGGTCCCCAGTATGTTGAGGGGGGCAGAGGTGGGGAGAAGAGTGTTTCCTGCCCTCAGCTCAGCTCTTCAGGAGGCCTGGCGCATTTGCTTCAGGCCAGCATGGAATCCCATCCCGGGGGCCTTCCCGTCACTGGAGCTGGGGGTGGCCTGTCCCGTGGGCAGACGGCGAGGGTCCCCAAAGACTGAGTTCCTGAACATTGCCCCTCATCCCTTTCCTGGCTGGCGATACCTGGGGGAGGGAGGATAGGGAAGAGCTGGAAAGTGAGGAGACAGAAAGCTGGCTTCTTGCTTTGGGAAGGGACTGTACCACACCTGAGGGTGAAGTGGCTGAAGGGCTTCTCACCTCAAAAGTGGAGATCAAAGGAAATGCGAAACCTGCGCAGAGAGCTTGAGTCATGGGCTCAAAGCCACACAGGGCAAAAGAGAAAGGACAGCTCAGTGCAACATGGGGTCCTGGATTGGGAGGCTGGAATGGAGAGGAGCATTACTGGGGTGATCTGCAAGACGTGAAGGGGGTCTGCGGTTACATGGGATTACCAGGTCAGTGTTCATTTCCTGATTGTGATGGTGGTACTGGGATTATGGAGGCGTGTCCTTGTTCTAAGGAAACACACACTAAAGTATCTAGTGCTAATGGGGCAGCCTGTCTGCAACTTACTGTTAAGGGCGCAAAGTATATATTGACTGGGATTACATTGAATCTCTAAATAAATACGGAGTCACTGAACGTTTTTTGAAAAAGCCACCCAGCCAAGGGCCAGGGCAGGGATGAATAGGAGGGACAGGATCCACTCACGCTTCCCGCCCCCTCCACCGCCAACCCCCAAACGCTGCCTGCTGAAAGGGTGTGTGAGCCCTGTGTTCTGGCCGCTTCGGAGCCCACTCTTAGCTTCGGCTGCTCGTTGGCAGCATCCATGGACCCTTAAAAGTGCCAGTGTTTGGGTCCCAGCCCCAGAGACGCTAGTCCCAAGCATAGGGATTTTCAGGAGCTCCTGGGGATTCTTCCTGGCAGCCAGAAGCTTCTTCAGCCTTTCCTTACCTGGCAGGCAGTTCTGCCAGCCCCTGACCTTGCCCCTCTTCCCCCAGCATGTGCCCAGGCAGAGGGTGAGTACGGGGGACAGTGACCGGCCCCACCTGCCAATCCAGGGTGTACCCCGTTTGGCGGGGGCTGGAGGCTGAGCCTGGGGACCAGTGGAGGGGCTGGAGCCCCCATGTTCCCCCAGTGCTGGGGAGCGTGGGCAGGAAGGCCGGAGGGTGGTGGGGAGAGGGAGGGAGTCGTGGCTTAGGGGGTGAAGGGAGTCTCAGAGGGAGGTTGGGGCAGCCTCCTCAGCAAGTGGTGGGAAGGGGATGGGCTGCCTCCTGAGCTCTGTAAGGCCCCAACCCAGCTGGCCCTGAGATGTGTGCACCCTTCTGAAATATTTGGAATAATTAGCAAGGGAAAGCAGCAAGTTGGCGGGGGAATGCCAGGTTGTCCTGGAGCCAGCCTCGAGTGCAAGGAAAGAAAGGGGCTTCAGGAGAAAGGGGCCCGTGGAGGCTGGGCAGGATTGTGTAGGACAGTGCCCATTTGTGTGTGTGTGTGTGTGTGTGTGTGTGTCTGTGTCTGTGCGCACGTGCACGTGAGTGCTGGGGGAAGGGGCTGTGCACCACAAGGGTGTGCTGGCGGGGCCAGGTGCGGGCTCGGGGGAGAGATGGGTTCCAGGCAAAGCTGGGGTGAGGGGGTTGAAAGGTGCCTGCTGAGTGTCACATATTTGCTGTGCCTCAGTTTCCCCATCAGAACTCTAGTACGTTGATTCCTCACAGGCTGGAGCTGTAGGGTCTAGGCACCCCATCTTCCGTCTGCCCTGATGGCCTCCCTCAGCCCCAACCTGCATTGGAGGGAAGGCCCTGGGCGGGGTGAATGAACCCCAGGGTGGCAAGTGGGGCCCCAGGGGCTGGGGCCCTCTGACGTCACACCCTGTCCCTTCAGGAAGGGACCAAGGGAGGGAGGAGCTGGAGACAGGCCCAGGCGAGGACCGCAGGTGAGTCTGGGCAGGCCCTCAACTTGGGCGAGGTGGGGAACGTGAGCCGAGCCCTGGGCCAGAACGGCCTTTGTGAGTGAGTCCCCAGGGCCAGGGAGGGGGCTGTGCCTCCTTTGCCGCCTGCTCCTCGGGGCTGTGGGTACAGTCTCCCCATTGCACATATAGAGGTGCCGAGGCCCTGGCTGCAGGGGACCCCCGAGGGCCGCCTCTCAGCCCCTTTCTCTCTGGGCACCCAGAGATCATGAGGAGTGCATCAGGGGACACTCTGCAGGCCTTTCGTGCCCGCCATCTTGCTCCCAGCCATTCCCCCTTGGGCCGTGGCCTCCCCAAAACTGGCCCATGCTTTTCCCCAGAGAAAGTTGCAAGCAGGTCCATTTTGAGACTTCTTGAAACTTTATTTTTAAAAATGTTTTTATTGTAAATAACTTTCTATGAAAAAGGTTAAAATGCCCGATGGGTTAGGAGAGTGGATGTGGGATGCAGCCCAGGGCGTTTATGGTGGAGCAAGACACTCCCCTGCAGGAGTGCAAGCAAGGGCACGGGGCCATCCCCCCATTCCTGGTCCCAGTGGTTCTAGCAAGCACTGCGTCCCTCCCAGTTAAGCCTCAGCTATAGCTACACTCACTACATTAGTCTGTCTGTCCCCTTTCCCTCTGCAGCTTGGCTGCCCCAGCCCCTAACCCCCAGATCCCCATCTCCCCGCTGCTCTCAGCCTCAAGTTGGGCTCAAAGATTAGGGACACATGCCCTCTGCCCCACCTCTAGGGATGAAGCCAGAAGATCCCAGAGGCCTTAGAAAATCTCCTGGCTCCACCCAGCACCCCGGCCTCCTTTCTGTCTCCTCTCTCTTCCCCCCTCCGCCTTGCTCCTCCTCACAGACTGCCGGGAGAGGCCTCTTGGGTGTTAATTTGCAGTCACCTAATCAGCATTTGTTGTACCTGGGAACTTGCTGTGGATAGAGACCTGGGGAGGAGAGCAGGAGAGAGAGAAGCTTCGAAGCTAAGGTGTTCTGGGGCGGGCCCTGTACTGATGATTCCAGCTTGGCCAGGGCCCCTCCAAGCTGCAGCTCTCATAGTGCAGGGCCCTTAGCGTGTCTCTGGGGCAGGGAAGAAGTGGGTCAATGAAACACTGTGTGTATGGGGGGCTGGGGAGCGGAGGCAGCAATTTTGGTCCTGGGCCCCAATTCTCAGCCTGCTGGACTAGAATCTGAGGATGGCCTGGGCTGGGGGCCGTGTGGCCTGGTGGGTTGACCGGGCCCAGCCCCTGCCTGGGTGGTAGGGTGTCCATGGGCCTGCACTGGCGGGGAGGGGGGCAGTCTGGGCCCAGACTTCGGTGCTGTCTGGAGGTGAGGCAGGGCCTGGCTTCTTACAAGAAGGCGTCCAGGCTGGCCCAGTCATTCAGGTCAGAGGCCAGTGTGGCATACCCGGCCTCAAAGAGGGGCTCGGGGGGCAGGGAGCTACGGGTGCTCTCGTCCCAGGGGTGCTCCAGGAAGGATGGGGCCAGGAAGGTCTCATCAAAGTCCAGGCTTTCGGTAGCCTGCTCCACTGGAGGCCCCAAGGTAACAGGGCAGTTGATGTGGTGGCCATGGATGGTGAGGTCCACGTCCCCGTGTGAGGCAGGGCTCAGCGGCGGGATCAGCTCCGAGGTCTCCAGCGTGCCCAGATCCCCGTCCAGCATGCCAGCGTCCAAGATGGCCTCCCAGTCAAAGTTGCCCTTGAGGGGTTCCAGCTCAGCCTGCTCCTCCTGGGTCAGCAGCAGGGGGCTGGAGGGCCGCGGGACCTTGGCCTCCTGCTTGGGCAGCGGCTGTTGACGCTTACGCCCCAGCCTGCCCTCGCCTGCACCCCAGCCTGCCTCCCCAGTGGCCTCCTCGAACTCCCGCAGCAGCTGCTCGGCCTCGGTGCTCACGGTCAGTGGCCCGGCCCATGGGGCGGCGCTGGGTTCTGGCGCGGCCTGGCGGGCAAAGGCCGGGTGGATGTGGACTGGGGGCATCCGCCGCTTCTTCAAGGCCCCACTCAGCAGCCGCTCGGCGTACTGGGGGTCGATGCGCCAGAAGCCCCCCTTGCCTGGCTCGTCCTTCTCCCGAGGCACCTTGATGAAGCCCTTCTTCAGGGACAGGTTGTGGCGGATGGAGTTCTGGACACAGGGAGATAGGAGAGAAGGAAGACAGCTGGGAGAGTGGGTGGGGTCAGTGATGGGGGGCTCCTAGCGCCACTGCCAGTCCCACCACCACCTTCTCTCCGATGGGGGCAGGGGAGACAGAAGCGCTGCTCCGAGCGGGAGGCTCTGGGACACCCGCCACGGGGCACCAGGAGCTGGGAGTGCTGTCGGGGGCTTTTGTTCCCATTTGCCAGGACATCTGCCTGCTCAGTCATCCGAGCCCTGAGCCGCAGGGTGGCTCTCAGTGCCAGCCTGTCCTGCCCTCCCTCCCTTACCCCGCTGCTTGCGGCCTCTGGTCAAAGGCCTTGGCTCCCCCAGGTCCTGGACGGCCATCTCCCTCTGCCTCGGCCTGGCTGGCCTTCCCTGTTTGTGAAATGAGTGAGTGGGTGTGAGGGTGTGTGTGTGTGGTGGGGGATGAAGTGTGGGAGGATCTGATGACTTTCCTTGTTTGTAGAGCCGCCTGCGGGCCTGGGCCCTCACCCACCATGTCCCCCTCCTCCCACCCCAGGCTCTGAGGCCTCAGTTGATTATTACCCAGCCAAGAGCATAGCGCTCATTCCTGGGGGCTCTCAGGCTTGGGGTAGGGTGGGGGGTGGTGGAGGGTCTCTGCTTTCTCACCAAGGTTACAAATGGTACCTGCCCCAGTGTCAGGGCCCAAGCAAACGTGGAATAGCTGTGATCACAGGAACTCTGATCCTGTGACCTGTGCCACAGGGAAGGATCTGTGCATCCTCAGGGTCTCTGTCCCCAAGGAGCCCCTGATCCTGATGGTCGAAGAGGCTGAGGGCAGTGTGTGCCCAGCCTGAATCACCATCCTGCCTTGTTCACGCCTGGGTGCACAGTCCAAACCACACTGGGGCACAGGGTTCTGGGGCCTGGTGGGTGGGGCCGGCAGGTGAATAGTGCGCCCTGGCAAGACTGGGAGGTTTACATGGTGGTCTGGGCCCCTTGGCTGCTCTGTGCCAGGTTCCGGAGACTTGGAACATGAAGCCAGTGTGGGAGGAAAGAGCCCCTGTGGAAAGCACGTGGCTGAGATAATTGTCCCCGCAGGGAGGTTGATGAGAAGAGGGGGAGGAGTGTAGGCAGGAAACTAGGGAGGGCTTGGGGTGGGGGCTGGCACAGCAGCTTTCGGAAGGCCCCGTAGCCCTTCCACTGGGACACAGATGGCCACCACACCCTGCAGCACACCCCTCTCCCCTCCCAGAGCCCCTCCAGCCAACTGAAAGCAGGCGGGATGCAGAGCCGGGCAGCAACCATGCTCTGCCTCCAGTCAGGCCCTGACAAACTGACCTTGAGGAGGGTAGTGTGTAGGAATTCCAGGACTTGGGACACAAATGTGTCCCTCAGTCCATCAACCTACCCTGGGGGGCTGTGTCCACGCATAGTTCAGCCCTGGTCTTTGGGCTGAGCCTGCCGGATGAGGGACAAGTTCTTTCCACTTGAACCTCTATGTCGGCACCCCTGCAGCCCTCTGAACATCCTCCCTCCTCCGTCTCTGAAGTCAAAGGGGCAGCAGTCCAAGCACTGGGCTCCCTTGAGGTCCTTCCTGGACGGCCTTCCTCTCTCGGGGCCCTGGCCGTACCGCGCCTACTTGGCCTGCGGATCTGGGATGTGAGTCCAGTCTGCGCGGGCATGGGCAGGGAGGGAGGGAGTGCCTCCCTACCTGCCAGGTGGGATCAGCGTGGCGGAAGTAACAGAAGTTGTCCGTGATCCACTTGTAGATGGCCGACAGGGTGATCTTGGTGGCCTTGCTGGCCTGCATGGCCATGCAGATGAGCGTGGCATATGAGTAGGGCGGCTTCACGTGCGGGTTGGTGGCGTAGTCCACGTCGTCGGGAGGCGAGGCCTGCAGCCCCGAGGGGGCTCTCCGCGGCGTGCACAAGGACGTGGGCTTGCCGGGTGTGTGCGGCTGCCCCAGGCAGGCGGGGTCCGCCGCCAGGGGAGACCCCGGCTCGGCCGAGCCTGACAGCTCGTGGTAGCCGTGAGGGTCGGTGTCCCCTGAAGGCAGGGCGGGGACCTTGGCTTTGAGAATGGAGAATTCCTGCAGCCACTGCAGGCTGGTCAGGCTGTCATTCAGGGCGTTGGACTCCTCCAGGCCGCCTTCCGGTCCGGCCTCCTCCGCTGCCCCTTCTCCCGAGACGCGTAGCCAGCTCTCCGCCATATCTGCGGGCACTCTCCGAGGGGGCTGTCAACATCCACGAGCCGAGCCGAGGGTGGCCGCCGAGCTCTCCGGCCCGCTGACTCCCGCGGCTTCAGTTACGCAGCCTCCCGGAAGCGGGCTTCCATCCCGCGATCCGGGGGTAGCCTCCTCCAAAGAGAATGTGGTGCCTGCGGGGACCAGAGCGGGAACTGAGCCCTCTTTCCCCACCCCCGAGGGGAGAGTGTGGGCGAGGGGGGAGGCTCTTACTAAAATCCTTCCTGCAGCTGGGGAGGATCTTTTACTGCCGAGGTCTGGGAAACAGAAGGTGTGCCCGGGGGTCCGACCCACAGGGGGTTCGCCTCACCCTTTTCCTCTTGGATCTTTTAGAGGAGACTTAATTAGCCAAACGAGGGAATAGTGTAGGGGCATGCGAGGCCACCCCTTTCTCCCTCAAAGCGGGGAATTAACCCCCCTCTCTCCGTCCACAACCAATGGAAATGGGGCGAGAGAGTCCAGGAGGGCAGTACGACGGGTCGGGGGGCGGGGGAGGTCGTCTGATCTTTGAAAAGGGATATTAGGATGGGGAACAAGGGGAAGGATGGAAACAATACAGAGAGTTATAAGGGGGCGGGAAGTGAGTGTCCCCCAAACGCCTCTGATGTCAGTCCCCGGGCCCACCACTTCCGTCGGGGACCGATGGGAGAGCGGGCTGCTACTGACGCCCTCCCTTCCCACGGCCTGCAGCCCTCCCCGTCCCTTACCTGGCTCAGAGCGCAGCCCGGGCCAAAGGAAGGTTCTCAAAGAAATTCCTCCCACCGCCCACCCTCACCGCGGCTCTCTGCTCCCAGCTCGAGGGCCCAGCCAGCAATCCTCGTCGCCACTCACGCCCGCCGGCGCCTCTCTGAAAGCCAGCGGCCAGGGACCGGCACTCAGTCGCCGCTCACAAGGCGTCTCCTGCTGCCGTGGCGACGCCCCGCCCATATAAACAGCTTCCGCTTCTGCCATTGGCCAGGGCATCTCCAAAGAGACCGCGGGCTCTTAACCGCTCTCTCACGCGGTAACTCTCTTCCAGCTCCCTCCTGCCGCCCTCTCCCGCGCGCGACCCAGTCCCCTACCCGCCATCGCGTCCCGGCTCCGCGCATTCCCGCCCGAGGGCCCCGCGCCGGGCTCGGAGAGGCGCGCGGCTCGGCGCTCCCGCAGAGGCCCCGGGGCCCTCGGCGAGCAGTTCGCCGCGGGAACCGTACTCCGCCCCACCCTCTTCCCATCTGGGCTGCTCAGAGGTGGCGACGGCTCCTGGGACGCAGCCCGTGGCGCGGGGGCCAGGGCTGGGTGCATGCTTGGGGCTTTCCTTTCCTCTCCTCTGGGCTGCGAGTGGCACTTCCTCACGTTTCTGCGGCCTGTCCCTGTCTCCCGACCGAGTGTCGTCTTGGTGCCCGCAAGCAGGTCTGACTCTCCGATGCCACCTGCCGCTCAGGTCCGCAGAAACCGCAGCCCCGGTCGCAGACACCCCAAGGCGGCTAGGGTAATCCAGTGTTTCCCGGTAAGCGCTCCCTCCCCGCCCCGTCCTCAGCAAGATTCCCAGAAGCTGACATTCCAGAGGCTTCTTCGCAAGTGCTCTCCCTCCTTTCCAGATAGCCGAGGAAACAGAGCCGGTGGGTGAAACCCAGGAAAGCCGTGGACTTGCCAAA
The DNA here is from genome assembly GCF_964165515.1 of Mesoplodon bidens. Classification (NCBI taxonomy): domain Eukaryota; kingdom Metazoa; phylum Chordata; class Mammalia; order Artiodactyla; family Ziphiidae; genus Mesoplodon; species Mesoplodon bidens. The sequence goes on from NC_138179.1 coordinate 31,625,325, forward strand.
TTCTGTGACTGGGGTCATTTGCCCCATTAATTTCACCAGCCTTTAAGTGCCAGACTAACGGTGGACTGTGGTCCTTCCTCCTCCCCTCCCCCAGCCTCCCTCTAGTCACCAGCTTTCCTGCTCTTCAATTATTGAGGAGCAGCAGTTGGAAGTTCTCTGGTTGAAGGGGGTTGGGTGGAGGTGAGGGCTCCTTATCAGGCCTCTGCGCAGAAGCTGTGCCCAGGGGATGGTACACCAGCTCCCACCCAGAAACATGTCTTTCCCGCTACCCCTTGCCCTCTCTCACTCCTCCATGTCCAGCTTGTCTTGAGTCAAAGTGTTTTTTTTTTCTTCCCAAGTATTTATTGTTTTAATTTTTATTTTATTTTTATTTTTTTATTAGTTTCTGTTTATAACCAAGTGCATCAGTCATACATATACATCTGTTCCCACATCCCTTCCCTCATGCATCTCCCTCCCTCCCACCCTCCCCATCCCACCCCTCCAGGCGGTCACAAAGCACGGAGCTGATCTCCCTGTGCTCTGCGGCTGCTTCCCACTATCAATCTACCTTACGTTCCGTAGTGTATATATGTCCATGCCTCTCTTTCGCTTTGTCACAGCTTACCCTTCCCCCTCCCCATATCCTCAAGTCCATTCTCAAGTAGGTCTGTGACTTTATTCCTGTTTTACCCCTAGGTTCTTCATGACATTTTTTTTAAATTCCATATATATGTGTTAGCATACGGTATTTGTCGTTCTCTTTCTGACTTACTTCACTCTGTATGACAGACTCTAGGTCTATCCACCTCATTACAAATAGCTCAGTTTCGTTTCTTTTTATGGCTGAGTAATATTCCATTGTATATATGTGCCACATCTTCTTTATCCATTCATCCGATGATGGACACTTAGGTTGTTTCCATCTCCGGGCTATTGTGAATAGAGCTGCAATGAACATTTTGGTACATGCCCCTTTTTGAAGTATGGTTTTCTCAGGGTATATGCCCAGTAGTGGGATTGCTGGGTCATATGGTAGTTCTATGTTTAGTCTTTTAAGGAACCTCCATACTGTTCTCCATAGTGGCTGTACCAATTCACATTCCCACCAGCAGTGCAAGAGTGTTCCCTTTTCTCCACACCCTCTCCAGCATATATTGTTTCTAGATTTCTTGATGATGGCCATTCTGACTGGTGTGAGATGATATCTCATTGTAGTTTTGATTTGCATTTCTCTAATGATTAATGATGTTGAGCATTCTTTCATGTGTTTGTTGGCAGTCTGTATATCTTCTTTGGAGAAATGCCTATTTAAGTCTTCTGCCCATTTTTGGATTGGGTTGTTTGTTTTTTTGGCTATTGAGCTGCATGAGCTGTTTTTAAATTTTGGAGATTAATCCTTTGTCAGTTGCTTCATTTGCAAATATTTTCTCCCATTCTGAGGGTTGTCTTTTGGTCTTGTTTATGGTGTCCTTTGCTGTGCAAAAGCTTTGAAGTTTCATTAGGTCCCATTTGTTTATCTTTGTTTTTATTTCCATTTCTCTAGGAGGTGGGTCCAAAACGATCTTGCTGGGATTTATGTCCTAGATTGTTCTGCCTATGTTTTCCTCTAAGACTTTGATAGTTTCTGGCCTTACATTTAGGTCTTTAATCCATTTTGAGCTTATTTTTGTGTATGGTGTTAGGGAATGATCTAATCTCATACTTTTATATGTCCCTGTCCAGTTTTCCCAGCACCACTTATTGAAGAGGCTGTCCTTTCTCCACGGTACATTCCTGCCTCCTTGATCAAAGATAAGTTGACCATATGTGCATGGGTTTATCTCTGGGCTTTCTATCCTGTTCCATTGATCTATCTTTCTGTTTTTGTGCCCGTAAAACACTGTCTTGATTACTGTAGCTTTCTAGTGTAGTCTGAAGTCAGGGAGCCTGATTCCTCCAGCTCCGTTTTTCATTCTCAAGATTGCTTTGGCTATTCGGAGTCTTTTGTTTTTCCAAACAAAGTTTGAAATGTTTTGTTCCAGTTCTGTGAAAAATGCCAGTTGTAGTTTGATAGGGATTGCATTGAACCTGTAGATTGCTTTGGGTAGTAGAGTCATTTTCACAATATCGATTCTTCCAATCCAGGAGCATGGTATATCTCTCCATCTATTTGTATCATCTTTCATTTCTTTCATTAGTGTCTTATAATTTTCTGCATACAGGTCTTTTGTCTCCTTAGGTAGGTTTATTCCTAGGTATTTTATTCTTTTTGTTGCAATGGTAAATGGGAGTGTTTTCTTGATTTCACTTTCAGATTCTTCATATTAGTGTACAGGAATGCCAGAGATTTCTGTGCATTAATTTTGTATCCTGCTACTTTACCAAATTCATTGATTAGCTCTAGTAGTTTTCTGATAGCATCTTTAGGATTCTCTATGTATAGTATCATGTCATCTGCAAACAGTGACAGCTTTGCTTCTTCTTTTCCAATTTGGATTCCTTTTATTTCCTTTTCTACTCTGATGGCTGTGGGTGGGTGGAGGTGAGGGCTCCATATCAAGCCTCTGCGCAGTGGCTGTGCCCGGGGGATGGTACACCAGCTCCCACCCAGAAACATGTCTTTCCCTCTACCCCTTGCCCTCTCTCACTCCTCCATGTCCAGCTTGTCTTTAGTCAAAGTTCTTTTTTCTTCCCAAGTATTTATTGTTTTTATTTTTATTTTTATTTTTATTTTTTTATTAGTTTCTGCTTTATAACCAAGTGCATCAGTCATACATATACATCTGTTCCCACATCCCTTCCCTCATGCATCTCCCTCCCTCCCACCCTCCCCATCCCACCCCTCCAGGCGGTCACAAAGCACCGAGCTGATCTCCCTGTGCTCTGCGGCTGCTTCCCACTATCAATCTACCTTACGTTTGGTAGTGTATATATGTCCATGCCTCTCTTTCGCTTTGTCACAGCTTACCCTTCCCCCTCCCCATATCCTCAAGTCCATTCTCAAGTAGGTCTGTGACTTTATTCCTGTTTTACCCCTAGGTTCTTCATGACATTTTTTTTTTAATTCCATATATATGTGTTACCATACGGTATTTGTCGTTCTCTTTCTGACTTACTTCACTCTGTATGACAGACTCTAGGTCTATCCACCTCATTACAAATAGCTCAGTTTCGTTTCTTTTTATGGCTGAGTAATATTCCATTGTATATATGTGCCACATCTTCTTTATCCATTCATCCGATGATGGACACTTAGGTTGTTTCCATCTCCGGGCTATTGTGAATAGAGCTGCAATGAACATTTTGGTACATGCCTCTTTTTGAAGTATGGTTTTCTCAGGGTATATGCCTAGTAGTGGGATTGCTGGGTCATATGGTAGTTCTATGTTTAGTCTTTTAAGGAACCTCCATACTGTTCTCCATAGTGGCTGTACCAATTCACATTCCCACCAGCAGTGCAAGAGTGTTCCCTTTTCTCCACACCCTCTCCAGCATTTATTGTTTCTAGATTTCTTGATGATGGCCATTCTGACTGGTGTGAGATGATATCTCATTGTAGTTTTGATTTGCATTTCTCTAATGATTAATGATGTTGAGCATTCTTTCATGTGTTTGTTGGCAGTCTGTATATCTTCTTTGGAGAAATGCCTATTTAAGTCTTCTGCCCATTTTTGGATTGGGTTGTTCGTTTTTTGGCTATTGAGCTGCATGAGCTGTTTTTAAATTTTGGAGATTAATCCTTTGTCAGTTGCTTCATTTGCAAATATTTTCTCCCATTCTGAGGGTTGTCTTTTGGTCTTGTTTATGGTGTCCTTTGCTGTGCAAAAGCTTTGAAGTTTCATTAGGTCCAATTTGTTTATCTTTGTTTTTATTTCCATTTCTCTAGGAGGTGGGTCCAAAAGGATCTTGCTGGGATTTATGTCCTAGAGTGTTCTGCCTATGTTTTCCTCTAAGACTTTGATAGTTTCTGGCCTTACATTTAGGTCTTTAATCCATTTTGAGCTTATTTTTGTGTATGGTGTTAGGGAATGATCTAATCTCATACTTTTACATGTCCCTGTCCAGTTTTCCCAGCACCACTTATTGAAGAGGCTGTCCTTTCTCCACTGTACATTCCTGCCTCCTTGATCAAAGATAAGTTGACCATATGTGGGTGGGTTTATCTCTGGGCTTTCTATCCTGTTCCATTGATCTATCTTTCTGTTTTTGTGCCCGTAAAACACTGTCTTGATTACTGTAGCTTTGTAGTGTAGTCTGAAGTCAGGGAGCCTGATTCCTCCAGCTCCGTTTCTCATTCTCAAGATTGCTTTTGCTATTCGGAGTCTTTTGTTTTTCCAAACAAAGTTTGAAATATTTTCTTCCAGTTCTGTGAAAAATGCCAGTGGTAGTTTGATAGGGATTGCATTGAACCTGTAGATTGCTTTGGGTAGTAGAGTCATTTTCTCAATATCGATTTTTCCAATCCAGGAGCATGGTATATCTCTCCATCTATTTGTATCATCTTTCATTTCTTTCATCAGTGTCTTATAATTTTCTGCATACAGGTCTTTTGTCTCCTTAGGTAGGTTTATTCCTAGGTATTTTATTCTTTTTGGTGCAATGGTAAATGGGAGTGTTTTCTTGATTTCACTTTCAGATTCTTCATCATTAGTGTACAGGAGTGCCAGAGATTTCTGTGCATTAATTTTGTATCCTGCTACTTTACCAAATTCATTGATTAGCTCTAGTAGTTTTCTGGTAGCATCTTTAGGATTCTCTATGTATAGTATCATGTCATCTGCAAACAGTGACAGCTTTACTTCTTCTTTTCCAATTTGGATTCCTTTTATTTCCTTTTCTTCTCTGATTGCTGTTGCTAAAACTTCCAAAACTAAGTTGAATAAGTGTGGTGAGAGTGGGCCACGTTGTCTTATTCCTGATCTTAGTGGAAATGGTCTCAGCTTTTCACCATTGAGGACAATGTTGGCTGTGGTTTTGTCATATATGGCCTTTATTATCTTGTGGAAAGTTAACTGTATGCCTACTTTCTGCAGGGTTTTTATCATAAATATCTGTTGAATTTTGTCGAAAGCTTTCTCTGCATCTATTGAGATGATCATATGGTTTTTCTCCTTCAATTTGTTAATATGGTGTATCACATTGATTGATTTGCGTATATTGAAGAATCCTTGCATTCCTGGAATAAACCCCACTTGATCATGGTGTTTGATCCTTTTAATGTGCTGTTGGATTCTGTTTGCTAGTATTTTGTTGAGGATTTTTACATCTATGTTCATCAGTGACATTGGCCTGTAGTTTTCTTTCTTTGTGACATCCTTGCCTGGTTTTGGTATCAAGGTGATGGTGGCCTCGTAGAATGAGTTTGGGAGTGCTCCTCCCTCTGCTATATTTTGGAAGAGTTTGAGAAGGATAGGTGTTAGCTCTTCTCTAAATGTCTGATAGAATTCGCCTGTGAAGCCATCTGGTCCTGGGCTTCTTCTGTTTGTTGGAAGATTTTTAATCACAGTTTCCATTTCAGTGCTTGTGATTGGTCTATTCATATTTTCTATTCCTTCCTGATTCAGTCTTGGCAGGTTGTGCATTTCTAAGAATTTGTCCATTTCTTCCAGGTTGTCCATTATATTGGCATAGAGTTTATTGTAGTAATCTCTCATGATCTTCTATATTTCTGCAGTGTGAGTTGTTATTGAGTCAAAGAATTAAAAGCGTGCTGGAGAAAGTCGGACAGAAACTTTCACAAATAAGCCAACTGCGCAATTAATAGCTCTCCTTCCCTTGTGAACAGTTTTATTCATTTTTAAGAATCATGCAGCAGTCCATAAATATTGCATCCTTGACGTCCCCACTGTAGTGTGCCCATGAGTGTACTCCAGGGAGTGAGGGGTACACAGCTGGCACAACAGTACACACATACTTACACACAGTAGCTGTGCAGATCCTAAAGCAAAGTGAGCAAGCAGCATGCCAAGGTCAGGTGAACAGGACACAAACTCTCCCCAGGTGAGATGGCTTAACGTGTGTGTATCCGTGCCCAGGAGATGCCCAAGCGTGGGCATGACCTCTGGTGGGATGGGACTGGGGAGGAGAAGGAAAAAGCGCTCTGTGAGAAGGCTGGGATCACCACACCACCCGGAAGTGAGCTCATAGGTGAGCTCCGACCTGAGTGTGGCAGGAAGGAGCTCCAGGCCTCTGGTTAGTCTGTGTCCTTGTGTGAGAAACCAGGCCCCGTCATATTCTCTGTGGGTCAACTGCTAACAACATGACCATCCCCAGATGATGACTGGGGCGGCTGTCCGGTTCCCCGACCAGGCTCTGTGCCCTGTTCCCTGATCCCAGCCCTTTTGGATGGGATATTTCTGCTCGCCAAAGAGCTAAATGAAGGCAAAGAGGTGAGGGGATGGGGGAGAGAGCAGGAACTGTCTGAGAAACAGGAGTGAAGGGCCACTTCTCACCCGGGTATGTCTTGGTTATGGAACCAACGCCTTGAGGAATCTCTCTGAGCCTCTTCCTGGGAGAAGACAGACCCTCCAGAAAGGGTGAAGACAATGGCTTCCTCTTAGGGTTCCTGGCCACTGTGGCAACTGTTTTCCTGCATCTCCTTCATCTCAGGTAACACCACACTCTGAATACTACCTGCCGGGAGAGGAGGTGGATCTGTATACCACCAACCCAGGCTAAGGGAGCGCCCCCTTCCCTAGTGCTTCTGGGACTCAGACTTCAAGGAGATCAGGAAGTGTGGTTATTGCTGGAATCATCAATATGAAAGGGGCTGTAAGAATGTTTCGGGGAAAGGAAGGACATTAAATGGGGCCTGAAACAGCAGAGCCCACTGCAGGATTTCAGAGCGGGTGGACACGGGAACTCAAGGCAGAAGCTGAGATTCAGGCTTGGCTCATGTAGTGTCTGTCAGGACCACAGGCCTCCCCCTGCTCACCCTCAGGGCAGGATGTGAAACACAACCACCAGGCAGTGAGGGTCACCACGCACCTGGTGGCGCAAAGCAGCCACACAGGAGGTGCAAAACATGCCCTGGCACTGGGCTCTCTTTGAGGCCTTGGGAAGGACCCTGAAAAGCTCTTCTAGGGCAACAATTCCAACTACTAATTCAGGCCATCATGGTGGGCATAGCCTAGGGCTCTGTCATATCTCAGCCTCACAAAATGTTGGATCCCACTTTGCTTCTCAATCTCATGCTCCACTAAATAACCACCTCTTCCAAAAGCCAGCAGACAATGCATCTATCAGAGAGCTATGAGGAATCCATTGATAACACTAGTGTTGAGGGAGGAACAGCCAACAGCTTACGGTCTTGCTGTTTCAGGCTGTTATTTCTATGCCCTACACCAGAGTGAGGTGGGGTGCACATGTGATTTGAACAATATCTCTAAATCTCTGATGAGCCTATGGAAGGCAGTACCTCCGGCTCCCCCCATCAGGCTCAGCTGATCTGGAGGACAGGGGAGGAAAACCGGTGGGGTGGGGAGCCTCCCAGACCACCACTGACCCCAGCTCAGCCCTTCCCCCAACCTCCTTTGGGGTTCCTGGGCACCAAATGAGAACCACCTGTCCACCCCTCTCTCAGCTTCTTTCTTCAACTCTTTCAGAAAAGCAGGGTGGAGACGGGGGCAGCAGGGATAAGAATGCCACCTGACAGGGCGGTAGTGATGAAACGTGATAATATACGACAGTCCCTAACAAGTGCCTGGTACATAGAGGGGGTCAAAAATGCCTTTGCAGTGTCACCTTAGGATGGAGCCCCAGGCCTTCCTAGTGCACCTGATCATAAAGAAGTCCCTGGTAGGTCATCATTTAACTGAGGGGTTCTCTGATTCAAGGCCTCCTTCCTAAGCAGACACACGAGGCATAGCCTCTGCTACCAGAAGCAAGAACTGTTTTCCCAACCAACCTTCTGGTGGTTGCCACTGCTTCTTGTCCTTGAGAGAGGAGCTCCTAATGCATTTTGAGGGAAACCCCACTTACAGTGCAATATGGCTTTCCCTTCTCACAGGAGTCATCCCCCAACGCCACCCCAAACTGCAGGTCTCAGATTGGTCATGATGTCCCAGAGACTAGAAAATGCCAGATGGGTGTTTGTAATGAAGTCACCCAAACTCTTGAGTCTTCTTGGTCTACCTCCAAAGGAGAAAAAAAAGAAAAGATGCACAAGAAATAACCAGTCTGTAGGCCACAGCTCCACCTGAAGATCAAGATACAGTGGAAACATTCCAGAGACTCTCTGCAAAGGGTCTCATGAGCTGCAGTTCGAGTGGCTTTAGCCCACAAGGAGAAAAGAGGTTTCCAGTCCCTTCTGAGAGGGGAAGGATCACGGTTGCGGAAGAAGATGAGTCTGGGAGAAGGGTCAGGTGCCCTCAGCATCCAGCTTTCACGTGGGTCTAAAAAGTCTCCGTGTGTCTTGCTGAGGATGCCCAGGAGGTCAGTGGTGCCATGAGGCCAGGATGGGATGTGAGAACGGGAGGAGAGCCCTGGTACAGGGGCTAAGGCTCTCAGATGGCCAAAGGATCCCACACGCAGAGCCTGTTCTCGGGGTCCTCCAGGCTGCCAGAAGATGAGCGTCTGCACTGCGTGTTCCGACGACTGACCACGTTGTCGTCAGCCTGCCAGGCACCTGAGAAGAGGAAAGGAAGGTTACCGGACCTTTGGTTTGGTGTAGATGGTGTCTCTGGCAGGACAGTCCGGAGTTTGGAACGAAAACTGGCAAGATGCGCATTACCGGGAACTCCCACAGTGTGCAAACCACAGCACGTGATACTTGGGAGCAGTGGCGTCCAGTGGGCTAGGGACAGTCATGGCCACTGTGGCCCTCTGATGGAGGGACATGCAGGATGGTCCTTGTTTTGTGAGCTTGCCGTAGGCTCCACCTTTTTATCTTTATTTGGTCTTGAAGTTTGCCTAAGTGTTACAGCGGACCAGGAAAAGAAACTGAGTCTGGCTGAGACTTTCACGAGAGCAGGAGGAGGTGAAGGGGAGGGAGAAGAGTGTGTTAATTTGGGCTCAGAGTTAGTGTTTGCTGTGGGGGCCAGGGTGGGGCAGGAAGGGACTGGCTGCCCAGCAGGGTGGCAGGGACCAAATGGCATGGCAGAGAACAGAGTGACAGCTGTTCCTCTCCTTCTGCACCTGAACAGCCCACCGAGAGTTGCTATCAGCTGGTGCCACCAACCCCAGGAGACATTAGCTCCAGAGCTTTGGGGTCCCCCGTGTACCATCCACGAAACTCATCATCTTCCACCCTTGTCCTGCAGTTCCTGCACGAGAAGCACCCACTGCCCATGCTGGAAAACCACTCTTGATGCTTCTCTCTCCTTCATGCTCTGTATCCAATCCACCATGACCTCCTGCTTGTTCAAGCTCTAGTAAGGTCTAAATCTGTAGTCAGAAAACCGGGATACAGCCCCAGCTTGTAACGTACTGACTGTGTGACCTTGGGCAGGTCACTGTACTTGGAGCCCAGGTTTTCCCATCCATCAGATGGGAGACAAGTACTTACTCCCCAGGGATGCTGTGAAACTAAGCGAGGTGACATGGAAGAGTGGTGAGCAGGGCGCCTGACTCACAGAATGTGCGCGAAAACCATCCGCCCCCCAGGCCTTGTTTAGGCTACACTCATCTCCCCCAAGTCGTCCTCCCATCCCACAGACTGACTCCATCTGATTCAGCCGCCCCAGTGCAGCGAGATGCCCCTTCTGAAGGGAGAGGATGAAGCCCTAACCCCCTGAGTTTGGGGAAAGCCTTCCATTCTCTGGCCGAGGACTGCTGAGCTGCCTCTTCCAGCACCTGCGCCCAGAAGGCCCCCCCTGAAGCCAGATGGTGTCCAGCGTGTTCCGAAGTGTTCCCCCACTGGCCCGTATGACCACCCAATTTCTCATGCTGTGTGGAAATTGCTGGATCCTCCAGCACACGGTGATCTCTTCCAGGGCAGAGCCGAGAGCCATGCCCTTCAGAGGGCTCAGTTCGTGGACGGAGCCAGCTGACCTTGGAGGGTGGGCGTGAGGCTCACTGTGTCACATTTGAGGGAGGCCACTCACAAATGTCTGGGGTAAGCTTCAGGTTAGGCCAGCCCAAGACACAAAACCCTTTAATGGCAGAAGCACTGGGATTCAGCGGGTATTAATTGTGTATACCCATAAATGTCCTGGTGTGCTAATCCGCCCTAAGGCTCTAATAATAGTCTTGTGGAGGTGGACCCCAGGGGAAGGGGAGTGAGTGGGACAGGAAATGTTTAGGTATCTCTCACAGCCAGACGGAATGCGCGGATCTGTACTCCCTGGGGGTACCGGAGTCCGGCACATGGGTCCACAGTGCTTTACCGCTCTAAGGGTGACAGGATGAAGAGCAGGCAAGATTGCCCTTTTAAGTTAGGAACCCCCAGATGAAATAAGTTGTTCCTTCATTTTATATAATTTGGTAGATCTCATACTTATTCCTCTGTGTTTAATGGGCAGGACTCCGGAACTGCGGCTGTTTGGTATGAAAGACCAAAAGCAAATGGTAAAAAGGAGAGAAGACACACACACACACACACACGCACACGCACACACACACACACACAGAAAGTCAAATCAAAACACTGCCGCAGCCTCACCACCACCACCACTGGCTGCCAGGCTGCCTGGCTCTGAATTCTTGAGTCCTTGCTACAAACACCACCGGTCCAGATTCTGAGCCAGGGCTGAAAACTGGCTCCTTCTGAAACAGCCTCAAGACTCAGACCTGATGTCTCTGATCTCCCCAGCTTCTTAGTACAGTCGTTGGTGCTCTTTCCTCTAAAAAGGCTTCTGCCAGACCCTCGGCAAAACCCTGCTGCTCCGTGCATCCTGGATGCAGAAGGTAAGCCTGGAAAGCGCAGGAGGACTTCCTGAGCGAGTGCTACCATTCTGTCCAGCCCTCAGCCAGAAAAGGGAGCCTGGAGATTGAAAATCCTTCACGGGAGGTAGAGAAAGGTGGTTCCCACTTAATTCCATCCTCAGGCTCAGAAACGGGGGAGTGAGGAGACCTCTAGAGGCAGATTTGGGGAGCACATCTAGGGGGATTCCACACACCTCTTTCCTGCCTCTACCCAGCCACTAATTAAATTTAAGGTCTGTAACAGTTCCACCATCTTGTAGAGTTTCTCTCCAAGAAAAGAGAAAGTTAATTCCGATTTTTCCTTAGTATCTGCGAAGCATAACCCTTCCTAGTGGCGTCTTAGTCTTGGGTTATTTCAGGTCTCCATAAGTACTTTTCTTTGTTTTGTTTTTGGCTGTGCAGTGGCTTGGAGGATCTTAGTTCTCCGACCATGGATTGAAACAGGCCACTGCCGTGAAAGTGCTGAGTCCTAACCACTGGACGGCCAAGGAATTCCCTCCATAAGTACTTTTAGATTTCACCGGTATGCCCACTCCTGTCCAATGCCATCATTTAAAAACATGTGTATCGGGCTTCCCTGGTGGCGCAGTGGTTGAGAGTCTGCCTGCCGATGCAGAGGACACGGGTTCATGCCCCGGTCCGGGAAAATCCCAGATGCCACGGAGCGTCTGGGCCCGTGAGCCATGGCCGCTGAGCCTGCCCGTCCGGAGCCTGTGCTCCGCAATGGGAGAGGCCACAACAGTGAGACGCACGCGTACCACAAAAAACAAAAGAAAACAAAACAAAAACATTTGTATTTCCACTAATAAACTCAAATTATCTTTGCTTTTTCCCATCACACTCCCCGGAGCCTTTTCACAGAATTGTCACTGGTCCCCTGGCCAATATCCTGACGCCTGTGTGATACTCCATCAGGTTCCTTGGAGCCCCGTCTACCTAGCATGGCCTCACGCTTCTAATCGGCTCACCACCTACAATGGTCAACTCAGATTTCCTCCCTTTGAGAACCTTGCAGAACAATCTCAGAACATACCATCGCCCCCCCCCCACCTTGGTCTCAGGGCCAAAGAAGACCCAGAGGCTTCTTAGCGGAAGAGGTGCTGGAATGACACAGGTTTTTTCTCAACATCACTCCCACAAGGCTGATGAGAGCAGCGAGGATGGGGACCTGAGCCATCCTTGCCGCGAGCTGGGGCTCCTGGCAGAGCACCTGAGGGCCTGGGGAGGGTGGACCATGGGATGCTCCCCGGGCTCCCTCCTTGTGGGCGCTCCGTGAGGGGAGTGGCATCCATGTGGGGAGGGAAACAGCGTGGAGAGGGAGACCAAGTGCCTGAGAAGCTGTCCTGACGGCCAAGCCAGCCTGAGGCACCTCAGTCATAGGATGGAACTTTGAACTTACAGCTGAGCGTGGTGAGGTCTGTTGATTCCACGGGACCTACCACAGTGGATGCTCCTGTCATTAACCTGACATTAACCCGACAGATGCTTCCAGAGAGTCCCCCAGCTCTTTACTACCAGTGTGACGCTAACAGCAGAACCCGAGAAACATTTTACCAAGAGAGCAGACGCACTTTCCTTCTCCCGAAAGAGCCCTTGAGACCTCGGGGTGAGACTACGATGCGCCCCTCAACTCCCTCTCCCGGCAGCCGCCACTGTCATTCGGTTTCATGTCTGGCCTGAACGGTGAAGCCAGTTTAATCTGAGAATGGCTGGCTCTCGAGATAAACATAAAGAAGCCCAGCATTGTTTTCCTTCCAGGTCTCGCTCCCCTGCCACAATCCCAGAGTGGAATAAACATCCACCAGCAGGTTGGCCCGAAGGAGTTAGGGAGAGGATGAAGCAAAAGGCCTGGGGTCAGTTTCCAACAGCATGGGTGGTTGAAACAATTCCCAGGAGCTCTCTCTGCCCAACACGGGGGTTGGTGGGGAGCCACTACGGGGAGGCAGGAGCCTAGATTCCTCTCTTGAAACCCAGTGAGCGGCTGGCCGGCACAGCTGCCACAGACTCAGGGCAGAGTGAGGGCAGAGATGGCATCTTCCCCAACTAGTGACCAAAACAAATCCTGCCTGAACCTTTGCCACAGAAGCATCCCCGCTTTTGTGGAACAGGGATTAATCTAGTCTCACAAATATTTCTTTCCAGGAAAATTTCAGCATATTAAATACAGGCTCTTGCCAGTTAGGAACGGAAGCCTCAGCGAGGGCCCCTCGGATGTGCGTGCGCCCAGCAAGCTTGGGGTTGGGTGTGGGTGAACATGAACTTTCACACGAAGTCTGGATAACCTAAATGAGTTTCAAAATAAACAAACTGGACAGACAGACGTACATTTGGCAAAAAGACATGAGAAACAAATGGACATGCAGGAAAGCCAGGTAAAGAGTAGGAAGGCAGGAAGTGAAGTGTACCCTAGACCTCAGCCACTCTGGCCCAGGCCTGGCTGGGTCAACGCTAAGTGGGAAGGGACCGGAGAGACCCTGGGAAGGCCGTGGGAGGTGTCTCTGGGGATTATGGCTTCCTGCACCACAAGCCTTCATGGGGCCAGAGGGGTGAGGACCTGGGTCTTTTGCAATCTGTTGGAGAGTGGCAACCACAGGAGTTTGTGTCCCTCCAGCACCTGTAACCACATCGCCAAGAGAGTAAAGCACTGGACCCATGACGGGACGTGGCTGTCCTGAAGCTTAACTATGTCCAGGGCATGTTTAAGAGATTACAAACCACGCAACATGAAGGCAGTCTCTGCTGTGAACCCAGGAGGGGCAATTTCGACCTAGTCCACCGGGCAAGATGTGGCTTTAGAGCCATGGTTGGTGAAGCCCTTGGTGAGAACGGAGCAGAGAGACATCAGTGCGCAGAGTGTGACTGACAGGTGGGCTCCTCCTGAGAACTCATCCCGGATTCAGTTTAGTGTCATGAGAAGGAATAAGGGGCACGTTGATGGCCCTGATTGAATTTATAGAGTTAGGGCTCCAGGGAGAAGAGTCACCCTCGACCCCTGATCGTTCCTTTGGGATCCAAATCTAGGGAGCACAAGGCAACTGGTGGTCGCCCAGGGCTCACTGGGTCACAGAGCTAGTCTATAAAATGCAGGCTTTGAAATTCCTCTCTGATCCTAACTAACCACTCTCCTCTGAGGGGCTACAGGTTCCCTTTTCAAGGGCTCAGGCTCTCTTTCCAAGACCTTATCACAGAGGCCGTGTCTGCCTTAAACTGCCTGTTGATGGAAACAAGACCAGGCCCCCTGCCATGGGATCTGCAAGATCATGATGGAGGGGGCACGGTCAGGCCAAATCGGAAGGCTTTGGGGGTATTTTTGCGCCTTTCTCCATGCCCAAATAGATTCGTTTAGAGCAGAGTCGCTCTTTGCCCAAGGACTCTCCCGAGGCCGCCTCACTTCCTTTCAGCAACTGGCTCCCAGCACCTTAGCAAAGCCCATGCCTTCTTGCAGGAACTGCAGGGCAGGAGATGGGTGTCCTAGGGTGAGAGCAGGGGTGCGAGCAGGGGAGCATCTCCCACCAAGTTCATGTTCAGCAGACTGCCACTCACCGGGTAAGCAGACCGCAGAGCACAGCTTATTGTCCAGTGCTTTCATGCTGGCGATGTCAAAGTCATTGTTATTGTCACACACCATACCTAGAAATGCGAATGTCCTCTGGCCTGTAACGGAGTTAAGGCAGTTAGAGAGGACCTGGCTGTGTTTTTCTCTGCTTTGCTGTCCTTAAAATAAAAATCTTAAGGATGGAGACAAAAAACATCAAATCATATGTTAAAAAAAAGACAATAATTAAGTGGGGAGAGTGGACAATAAAGGAAACTGTGTGGGTACGTTTGTGTTCTCGCTCTGTTCTGCACTGTTTCCTTAACTGGCCCCTTTCCAGCCTTTGTTCCTGGGAAATCAGGCGCTGGGGAGGTCTGTGGGATTCGGACACACAGACCTGGGCCCACAGCAGAGCTAAGCCAGGCTGGAAGAGCTAGGAGAGCCACGGGGGAAGTGACCCCAGGCTCCGGCCTGTGTCTGTCGGTGCACGTGGGGTGTGTTTATGACCACAAGGCTCTGCGAAATGACTAATACATAAAATGGCAATTAAAGCTCTTTGGTCCCGTAATTTTGCACCTCAAATCAAAGAATCGCATCGCTTGCAAAATTATGATTTATTTTCTTTGAGACTTAATTTGCTATTCTGAGGATGTTTTAAGGGGCTGACCAGAAACCTACAGTCGTGTAAGATGGGAAGGGGACAGTTTTAGGTGTTATTTTTTCAAGCCCCCCACCCCCTTTTTTTTTTTTTCCTTGGTGAAAGGCAGAGGAAGAAACATACATCTACTGTGTACAGCATGTCAGGTGGAAACCACATATGGAATGTCAGGCGGAAACCACATACTGTCCTGTGCCTTTTAGAAGCAAATATTCTACTGGGGACGACAATCACAATGGAGAACTCGGAGCCTTGCGCCCTGAAGACATCAACCGAGGGGAGGTAGCACCCAACCACGGCTTTGTTGGCGTGCGCGGGTGACAGAGGTACAGCCTGGGCGACCACCCCTCCTCCGGCACTACTTGGCCAGGAGAGAGTGGTCATGTGCACATGTGCACCCCCTGCACACCACACCACCCACCAAGCAACCGCCATGGCCAAAGCAGAAGCGACTAGCATGACATCTGCATCCAGGTTGGGATCCACGTTTGCTCTAGAGGTTGCCCTTCTGTGGAGGCACCTCAGAGGAGCAGACGGAAGAGACACCGGGTCCTGGGACGCCTGGTCCTACAATCCCAGGTGGGATTCCCAGCTCCCCTAACCCACCCCACCCGCCACTTCCTTGCTCTATACGTAGGTCCTTCCTTCGCTTCTCGGCTTACTAGAAACAAAATTCTTCCGACTGAAGATATGATTGACCTTATTTACAAAATGGAAATAGAGTCACAGGTGTAGAAATCAAACTTATGGTTATGACGGGGGGCAAGGGAGGGGAGGGATAAATTGGGAGATTGGGATTGACATATACACACTACTATATATAAAATAGATAACTAATAAGGACCTGCTGTAGAGCACAGGGGACTCTACTCAGTACCCTGTAATGGCCTATATGGGCAAAGAATCTAAAAAAAAAGTGGATATATGTATATGTATAATTGATTCACGTTGCTGTACAGCAGAAACTAACACAACATTGTAAACCAACTCTTGCAATTAAAAAAAATATCTACTTGAGGCCTGAACGATGGTAAAGAGACTCGTTCCAATAGCCTACAAACACTAGTGCACGCTGAGCTGCTAACGTCTCTTCACCTCACCTTTGCTGTGCCGCCAGGGCTGTGATCCTTCTGCTACTGTAACATCAGCCGTTTTCTTCACTAAAGCAGGAAAACCTACTGCCTAACAGTCGGTTCCCCCAAGGGGAGGAAGCTGTTCTGCTGCAGATGAACTTTGGGGCTGCTAGAGCAGTTCTGTGAGACTCAGCTGAGAAGCTGAAGCAGGAAGGAAGGTGATGGCAGTTGCCCAAGAAGCTTCAGGATCTACTCAACGTAGGTGGAGAACTCCATGTATCTTCTGCAGCCTTGGCTCAGAGGCCCAGAAAGAGCCAGGAAGGCTGCTGAGGTCCTCAGATTCCCTGCTTGCTTTGATATTCCATCAAGGAGACAACCTTTCCCCAAAGCCACACCCTTGAGCAGTGCCACCATGTCACACCAGTGCCCCTTTCTCCACCCTTTAGAGAATACCCGGGAAAGAAATATAATAAAAGGGAGCAAAAGACCAGGTCTTTTTCCATCTTCTTGTGTGGGTGATCCGTCCTCTTCTTCTAGAACATCATTTCCCTAGGACAGAAGGAAGGCACTGTGAGTCCATAAAGCAGTGAAATGAGTCTACTGATTGTCAGAAGACAGAACTAATCACCCTCATGGTATCCAGACATTTCCTGTCCGTGTGAGATGGCTGGGAGGCCCAGCAGAGGCAGATTTTGCTTGGCGAGGCAGGATCGGCCCGTAGGGACCAGGTCTGAGGCACCTTCCAGAGGGACCAGGTCTGAGGCGCCTTACAGAGGGACCCTGGGACTGTCAGGAATAGCCTTGGTAATAGTTTAGCTCACACTGTTTCTCTCAGGTGGAAATAAAAGTTGTCAAATGAAAAAGCAAACCGTGAGATCATAAAACTTTCAGGAACCCTTTAGGATCCCCAGTCCCATCCAGATACTCCTTTGAGAACATCTGGCTCAAGAGAAAGTTGTAGAGTCCCCACTGGGAGCTGGGCATTCCATATACTTCAGGCACACCTCCGTCAGAGCACTTCTCACGCTGAGTTATAACTCTGATTCCTCCATCAGATGGAGCTGCGGAATGGGTGGGATGGGTGGATTGGGGGTGTGGGCAGGCAAAAGCCATGTCACTCGGTCTTTGTGTCCCCCAGTGCCAGGAAGATGTGAGATGCCTGTGCCAGGTAAATACTAAGTGAATTGGAGGACAAACACCTCTCAAGGGTCTCGCCTGGAAGACTTCCCTCTGGAACTCACCCCACGCCTATTACGCTGAGACCAGCATCCTCTGCTAACCGGACAGTCCCTCTGCTCTGCACCCTGCCTCTAACAGATCCAAGAGCACCACCTTGGAAGGCTTCTTCCAGAACAGCCCCCATCCTATTTGCATCCTGTGCCAGCGCCGGCAGTCCCTCTGACTGTGGAGGGGCACCAGCGTCCACCTTGCTCTTACCTCTGCATCCTGCTCTTCAGCGGTGGCGACGAGGCCCGCAAAGTTGCAGTCTGGAGACGCCGCTGGCGTCACCTGCAAAGGAGCAACAAAAGTCAAGGTGCAGATGCCACCGGCTCTCCTACCCAGCTCGCCTGGCAGCAAACCCAAACCAAGTCCTCAGGACAGAAGTGGTGCCACATGGAAGATCACATCTGAGGGAGTCTGATTCAACAACCCTGTACCGTGTTTTCCAGGGCTCCCCTCCCGAGCACTGGGGGGCTTTGCCGATCTCCCTGGCAGACCCTGGACTGAGCTCCTTGGGACTCGAGTACACAGCAGAGCAGAGCGGGGAGGGCGATCCCATGCTCCTCTCTTACGTCTCCTTCTTTTGAGGGGTCCTGCTGGCGGCCCGGAGGCAGGGGACAGCCTCCCCATCCTCTTCCGTGCCAGGGGCGATGTAGGAGCCGGACATGGAGGAGACGGTGTCGGTGCTGATCTGGGAGGACACCATGGACATGACCTTCCTTCTTCAAGTCTGGGTCCCCAGTATGTTGAGGGGGGCAGAGGCGGGGAGAAGACTGTTTCCTGCCCTCACCTCAGCTCTTCAGGAGGCCTGGCGCATTTGCTTCAGGCCAGGATGGAATCCCATCCCGGGGGCCTTCCCGTCACTGGAGCTGGGGGTGGCCTGTCCCGTGGGCAGACGGCGAGGGTCCCCAAAGACTGAGTTCCTGAACATTGCCCCTCATCCCTTTCCTGGCTGGCGATACATGGGGGAGGGAGGATAGGGAAGAGGTGGAAAGGGAGGAGACAGAAAGCTGGCTTCTTGCTTTGGGAAGGGACTGTACCACACCTGAGGGTGAAGTGGCTGAAGGGCTTCTCACCTCAAAAGTGGAGATCAAAGGAAATGCGAAACCTGCGCAGAGAGCTTGAGTCATGGGCTCAAAGCCACACAGGGCAAAAGAGAAAGGACAGCTCAGTGCAACATGGGGTCCTGGATTGGGAGGCTAGAATGGAGAGGAGCATTACTGGGGTGATCTGCAAGACGTGAAGGGGGTCTGCGGTTACATGGGATTACCAGGTCAGTGTTCATTTCCTCATTGTGATGGTGGTACTGGGATTATGGAGGCGTGTCCTTGTTCTAAGGAAACACACACTAAAGTATCTAGTGCTAATGGGGCAGCCTGTCTGCAACTTACTGTTAAGGGCGCAAACTATATATTGACTGGAATTACATTGAATCTCTAGATAAATACGGAGTCACTGAACGTTTTTTGAAAAAGCCACCCAGCCAAGGGCCAGGGCAGGGATGAATAGGATGGACAGGATCCACTCACGCTTCCCGCCCCCTCCACCGCCAGCCCCCAAACGCTGCCTGCTGAAAGGGTGTGTGAAGCCCTGTGTTCTGGCCGCTTCGGAGCCCCCTCTTAGCTTTGGCTGCTCGTTGGCAGCATCCATGGACCCTTAAAAGTGCCAGTCTTTGGGTCCCAGCCCCAGAGAAGCTAGTCCCAAGCACAGGGATTTTCAGGAGCTCCTGGGGATTCTTCCTGGCAGCCAGAAGCTTCTTCAGCCTTTCCTTACCTGGCAGGCAGTTCTGCCAGCCCCTAACCTTGCCCCTCTTCCCCCAGCATGGGCCCAGGCAGAGGGTGAGGAGGGGGGACAGTGACCGGCCCCACCTGTCAATCCAGTGTGTACCCCTTTTGGCGGGGGCTGGAGGCTGAGCCTGGGGACCAGTGGAGAGGCTGGAGCCCCCATGTTCCCCCAGTGCTGGGGAGCGTGGGCAGGAAGGCCGGAGGGTGGTGGGGAGAGGGAGGGAGTCGTTGCTTAGGGGGTGAAGGGAGTCTCAGAGGGTGGTTGGGGCAGCCTCCTCAGCAAGCGGTGGGAAGGGGATGGGCTGCCTCCTGAGCTCTGTAAGGCCCCAACCCGGCTGGCCCTGCAGTGTGTGCACCCTTCTGAAATATTTGGAATAATTAGCAAGGGAAAGCAGCAAGTTGGTGGGGGAATGCCAGGTTGTCCTGGAGCCAGCCTCGAGTGCAAGGAAAGAAAGGGGCTTCAGGAGAAAGGGGCCCGTGGAGGCTGGGCAGGATTGTGTAGGACAGTGCCCATTTGTGTGTGTGTGTGTGTGTGTGTGTGTTTCTGTGCGCACGTGTACCTGAGTGCTGGGGGAAGGGGCTGTGCACCACAAGGGTGTGCTGGCGGGGCCAGGTGCGGGCTCGGGGGAGAGATGGGTTCCAGGCAAAGCTGGGGTGAGGGGGTTGAAAGGTGCCTGCTGAGTGTCACATATTTGCTGTGCCTCAGTTTCCCCATCAGAACTCTAGTACGTTGATTCCTCACAGGCTGGAGCTGTAGGGTCTAGGCGCTCCGTCTTCCGTCTGCCCGGATGTCCTCCCTCAGCACCAACCTGCATTGGAGGGAAGGTCCTGGGTGGGGTGAATGAACCCCAGGGTGGCAAGTGGGGCCCCAGGGGCTGGGGCCCTCTGACGTCACACCCTGTCCCTTCAGGAAGGGACCAAGGGAGGGAGGAGCTGGAGACAGGCCCAGGCGAGGACCGTAGGTGAGTCTGGGCAGGCCCTCAACTTGGGCGAGGTGGGGAACGTGAGCCGAGCCCTGGGCAAGAACGGCCTTTGTGAGTGAGTCCCCAGGGCCAGGGAGGGGGCTGTGCCTCCTTTGCCGCCTGCTCCTCGGGGCTGTGGGTACAGTCTCCCCATTGCACATATAGAGGTGCCGAGGCCCTGGCTGCAGGGGACCCCCGAGGGCAGCCTCTCAGCCCCTTTCTCTCTGGGGACCCAGAGATCATGAGGAGTGCATCAGGGGACACTCTGCAGGCCTTTGGTGCCCGCCATCTTGCTCCCAGCCATTCCCCCTTGGGCCGTGGCCTCCCCAAAACTGGCCCATGCTTTTCCCCAGAGAAAGTTGCAAGCAGGTCCATTTTGAGACTTCTTAAAACTTTATTTTTAAAAATGTTTTTATTGTATATAACTTTCTATGAAAAAGGTTAAAATGCCCGATGGGTTAGGAGAGTGGATGTGGGATGCAGCCCAGGGCGTTTATGGTGGAGCAAGACACTCCCCTGCAGGAGTGCAAGCAAGGGCACGGGGCCATCCCCCCATTCCTGGTCCCAGTAGTTCTAGCAAGCACTGCGTCCCTCCCAGTTAAGACTCAGCTATAGCTACACTCACTACATTAGTCTGTCTGTCCCCTTTCCCTCTGCAGCTTGGCTGCCCCAGCCCCTAACCCCCAGATCCCCATCTCCCCACTGCTCTCAGCCTCAAGTTGGGCTCAAAGATTAGGGACACATGCCCTCTGCCCCACCTCTAGGGATGAAGCCAGAAGATCCCAGAGGCCTTAGAAAATCTCCTGGCTCCACCCAGCACCCCGGCCTCCTTTCTGTCTCCTCTCTCTTCGCCCCTCCGCCTTGCTCCTCCTCACAGACTGCCGGGAGAGGCCACTTGGGTGTTAATTTGCAGTCACCTAATCAGCATTTGTTGTACCTGGGAACTTGCTCTGGATAGAGACCTGGGGAGGAGAGCAGGAGAGAGAGAAGCTTCGAAGCTAAGGTGTTCTGGGGCGGGCCCTGTACTGATGTTTCCAGCTTGGCCAGGGTCCCTCCAAGCTGCAGCTCTCATAGTGCAGGGCCCTTAGCGTGTCTCTGGGGCAGGGAAGAAGTGGGTCAATGAAACACTGTGTGTATGGGGGGCTGGGGAGCGGAGGCAGCAATTTTGGTCCTGGTCCCCAATTCTCAGCCTTCTGGACTAGAATCTGAGGATGGCCTGGGCTGGGGGCCGTGTGGCCTGGTGGGTTGACCGGGCCCAGCCCCTGCCTGGGTGGTAGGGTGTCCATGGGCCTGCACTGGCGGGGAGGGGGGCAGTCTGGGCCCAGACTTCGGTGCTGTCTGGAGGTGGGGCAGGGCCTGGCTTCTTACAAGAATGCGGACAGGCTGGCCCAGTCATACAGGTCAGAGGCCAGTGTGGCATTCCCGGCCTCAAAGAGGGGCTCGGGGGGCAGGGAGCTACGGGTGCTCTCGTCCCAGGGGTGCTCCAGGAAGGATGGGGCCAGGAAGGTCTCATCAAAGTCCAGGCTTTCGGTAGCCTGCTCCACTGGAGACCCCAAGGTAACAGGGCAGTCGATGTGGTGGCCATGGATGGTGAGGTCCACGTCCCCGTGTGAGGCAGGGTCTCAGCGGCGGGATCAGCTCCGAGGTCTCCAGCGTACCCAACTCCCCGTCCAGCATGCCAGCGTCCAAGATGGCCTCCCAGTCAAAGTTGCCCTTGAGGGGTTCCAGCTCAGCCTGCTCCTCCTGGGTCAGCAGCAGGGGGCTGGAGGGCCGCGGGACCTTGGCCTCCTGCTTGGGCAGTGGCTGTTGACGCTTACGCCCCAGCCTGCCCTCGCCTGCACCCCAGCCCGCCTCCCCAGTGGCCTCCTCGAACTCCCGCAGCAGCTGCTCGGCCTCGGTGCTCACGGTCAGTGCCCCGGCCCATGGGGCGGCGCTGGGCTCTGGCGCGGCCTGGCGGGCAAAGGCCGGGTGGATGTGGACTGGGGGCATCCGCCGCTTCTTCAAGGCCCCACTCAGCAGCCGCTCGGCGTACTGGGGGTCGATGCGCCAGAAGCCCCCCTTGCCTGGCTCGTCCTTCTCCCGAGGCACCTTGATGAAGCCCTTCTTCAGGGACAGGTTGTGGCGGATGGAGTTCTGGACACAGGGAGATAGGAGAGAAGGAAGACAGCTGGGAGAGTGGGTGGGGTCAGTGATGGGGGGCTCCTAGTGCCACTGCCAGTCCCACCACCACCTTCTCTCCGATGGGGGCAGGGGAGACAGCAGCGCTGCTCTGAGCGGGAGGCTCTGGGACACCCGCCACGGGGCACCAGGAGCTGGGAGTGCTGTCGGGGGCTTTTGTTCCCATTTGGCAGGACATCTGCCTGCTCAGTCATACGAGCCCTGAGCCGCAGGGTGGCTCTCAGTGCCAGCCTGTCCTGCCCTCCCTCCCTTACCCCGCTGCTTGCGGCCTCTGGTCAAAGGCCTTGGCTCCCCCAGGTCCTGGACGGCCATCTCCCTCTGCCTGGGCCTGGCTGGCCTTCTCTGTTTGTGAAATGAGTGAGTGGGTGTGAGGGTGTGTGTGTGTGGTGGGGGATGAAGTGTGGGAGGATCTGATGACTTTCCTTGTTTGTAGAGCCGCCTGCTGGCCTGGGCCCTCACCCACCATGTCCCCCTCCTCCCACCCCAGGCTCTGAGGCCTCAGTTGATTATTACCCAGCCAAGAGCATAGCGCTCATTCCTGGGGGCTCTCAGGCTTGGGGTAGGGTGGGGTGTGGTGGAGGGTCTCTCCTTTCTCACCAGGGTTACAAATGGTACCTGCCCCAGGGTCAGGGCCCAAGCAAACGTGGAATAGCTGTGATCACAGGAACTCTGATCCTGTGACCTGTGCCACAGGGAAGGATCTGTGCATCCTCAGGGTCTCTGTCCCCAAGTAGCCCCTGATCCTGATGGTCGAAGAGGCTGAGGGCAGTGTGTGCCCAGCCTGAATCACCATCAGGCCTTGTTCACGCCTGGGTGCACAGCAAAAACCACGCTGGGGTACAGGGGTCTGGGGCCTGGTGGGTGGGGCCGGCAGGTGAGTAGTGCGCCCTGGCAAGACTGGGAGGTTTTCATGGTGGTCTGGGCCCCTTGGCTGCTCTGTGCCAGGTTCCGGAGACTTGGAACATGAAGCCAGTGTGGGAGGAAAGAGCCCCTGTGGAAAGCACGTGGCTGAGATAATTGTCCCTGCAGGGAGGTTGATGAGAAGAGGGGGAGGAGTGTAGGCAGGAAACTAAGGAGGGCTTGGGGTGGGGGCTGGCACAGCAGCTTTCGGAAGGCCCCGTAGCCCTTCCACTGGGACACAGATGGCCACCACACCCTGCAGCACTCCCCTCTCCCCTCCCAGAGCCCCTCCAGCCAACTGAAAGCAGGCGGGATGCAGAGCCGGGCAGCAACCATGCTCTGCCTCCAGTCAGGCCCTGACAAACTGACCTTGAGGAGGGTAGTGTGTAGGAATTCCAGGACTTGGGACACAAATGTGTCCCTCAGTCCAACAACCTACCCTGGGGGGCTGTGTCCACACATAGTTCAGCCCTGGTCTTTGGGCTGAGCCTGCCGGATGAGGGACAAGTTCTTTCCACTTGAACCTCTATGTCGGCACCCCTGCAGCCCTCTGAACATCCTCCCTCCTCCGTCTCTGAAGTGAAAGGGGCAGCAGTCCAAGCACTGGGCTCCCTTGAGGTCCTTCCTGGACGGCCTTCCTCTCTCGGGGCCCTGGCCGTACCGCGCCTACTTGGCCTGCAGATCTGGGATGTGAGTCCAGTCCGCGCGGGCATGGGCAGGGAGGGAGGGAGTGCCTCCCTACCTGCCAGTTGGGATCAGCGTGGCGGAAGTAACAGAAGTTGTCCGTGATCCACTTGTAGATGGCCGACAGGGTGATCTTGGTGGCCTTGCTGGCCTGCATGGCCATGCAGATGAGCGTGGCATACGAGTAGGGCGGCTTCACGTGCGGGTTGGTGGCGTAGTCCACGTCGTCGGGAGACGAGGCCTGCAGCCCCGAGGGGTCGCTCCGCGGCGTGCTCTAGGACGTGGGCTTGCCGGGTGTGTGTGGCTGTCCCAGGCAGGCGGGGTCCGTCGCCAGGGGAGACCCCGGCTATGCCGAGTCTGACAGCTCGGGGTAGCCGTGAGGGTCGGTGTCCCCTGAAGGCAGGGCGGGGACCTTGGCGTTGAGAATGGAGAATTCCTGCAGCCACTGCAGGCTGGTCAGGCTGTCATTCAGGGCGTTGGACTCCTCCAGGCCGCCTTCCGGTCCGGCCTCCTCCGCTGCCCCTGCTCCCGAGACGCGTAGCCAGCTCTCCCCCATATCTGCGGGGTCTCTCCGAGGGGGCTGTCAACATCCACGAGCCGAGCCGAGGGTGGCCGCCGAGCTCTCCGGCCCGCTGACTCCCGCGGCCTCAGTTACGCAGCCTCCCGGAAGCGGGCTTCCATCCCGCGATCCGGGAGTAGCCTCCTCCAAAGGGAATGTGGTGCCTGCGGGAACCAGAGCGGGAACTGAGCCCTCTTTCCCCACCCCCGAGGGGAGAGTGTGGGCGAGGGGGGAGGCTCTTACTAAAATCCTTCCTGCAGCTGGGGAGGATCTTTTACTGCCGAGGTCTGGGAAACAGAAGGTGTGCCCGGGGGTCCGACCCACAGGGGGTTCGCCTCGCTCTTTTCCTCTTGGATCTCTTAGAGGAGACTTAATTAGCCAAACGAGGGAATAGTGTAGGGGCATGCGAGGCCACCCCTTTCTCCCTCAAAGCGGGGAATTAACCCCCCTCTCTCCGTCCACAACCAATGGAAATGGGGCGAGAGAGTCCAGGAGGGCAGTACGAGGGGTCGGGGGGCGGGGGAGGTCGTCTGATCTTTGAAAAGGGATATTAGGATGGGGATCAAGGGGAAGGAAGGAAAGAATACAGAGAGTTATAAGGGGGCGGGAAGTGAGTGTCCCCCAAACGCCTCTGATGTCAGTCCCCGGGCCCACCACTTCCGTCGGGGACGGATGGGAGAGCGGGCTGGTACTGACGCCCTCCCTTCCCACGGCCTGCAGCCCTCTCCTTCCCTTACCTGGCTCAGAGCGCAGCCCGGGCCAAAGGAAGGTTCTCAAAGAAATTCCTCCCACCGCCCACCCTCACCGCGGCTCTCTGCTCCCAGCTCGAGGGCCCAGCCAGCAATCCTCGTCGCCACTCACGCCCGCCGGCGCCTCTCTGAAAGCCAGCGGCCAGGGACCGGCACTCAGTAGCCGCTCACAAGGCGTCTCCTGCTGCCGTGGCGACGCCCCGCCCATATAAACAGCTTCCGCTTCTGCCATTGGCCAGGGCATCTCCAAAGAGACCGCGGGCTCTTAACCGCTCTCTCACGCGGTAACTCTCTTCCAGCTCCCTCCTGCCGCCCTCTCCCGCGCGCGACCCAGTCCCCTACCCGCCATCGCGTCCCGGCTCCGCGCATTCCCGCCCGAGGGCCCCGCGCCGGGCTCGGAGAGGCGCGCGGCTCGGCGCTCCCGCAGAGGCCCCGGGGCCCTCGGCGAGCAGTTCGCCGCGGGAACCGTACTCCGCCCCACCCCCTTCCCATCTGGGCTGCTCAGAGGTGGCGACGGCTCCTGGGACGCAGCCCGTGGCGCGGGGGCCAGGGCTGGGTGCATGCTTGGGGCTTTCCTTTCCTCTCCTCTGGGCTGCGAGTGGCACTTCCTCACGTTTCTGCGGCCTGTCCCTGTCTCCCGACCGAGTGTTGTCTTGGTGCCCGCAAGCAGGTCTGACTCTCCGATGCCACCTGCCGCTCAGGTCCGCAGAAACCGCAGCCCCGGTCGCAGACACCCCAAGGCGGCTAGGGTAATCCAATGTTGCCCGGTAAGCGCTCCCTCCCCGCCCCGTCCTCAGCAAGATTCCCAGAAGCTGACATTCCAGAGGCTTCTTCGCAAGTGCTCTCCCTCCTTTCCAGATAGCCAAGGAAACAGAGCCGGTGGGTGAAACCCAGGAAAGCCGTGGACTTGCCAAATTCTGTGACTGGGGTCATTTGCCCCATTAATTTCACCAGCCTTTAAGTGACGCACTAACGGTGGACTGTGGTCCTTCCTCCTCCCCTCCCCCAGCCTACCTCTAGTCACCAGCTTTTCTGCTCTTCAATTATTGAGGAGCAGCAGTTGGAAGTTCTCTGGTTGAAGGGGGTGGGTGGAGGTGAGGGCTCCTTATCAGGCCTCTGCGCAGGAGCTGTGCCCAGGGGATGGTACACCAGCTCCCACCCAGAAACATGTCTTTCCCTCTACCCCTTGCCCTCTCTCACTCCTCCATGTCCAGCTTGTCTGGAGTCAAAGTTTTTTTTTTTTTCTTCCCAAGTATTTATTGTTTTAATTTTTATTTTATTTTTATTTTTTTATTAGTTTCTGCTTTATAACAAAGTGAATCAGTCATACATATACATCTGTTCCCACATCCCTTCCCTCATGCATCTCCCTCCCTCCCACCCTCCCCATCCCACCCCTCCAGGCGGTCACAAAGCACCGAGCTGATCTCCCTGTGCTCTGCGGCTGCTTCCCACTATCTGTCTACCTTACGTTTGGTAGTGTATATATGTCCATGCCTCTCTTTCGCTTTGTCACAGCTTACCCTTCCCCCTCCCCATATCCTCAAGTCCATTCTCAAGTAGGTCTGTGACTTTATTCCTGTTTTACCCCTAGGTTCTTCATGACATTTTTTTTAAAATTCCATATATATGTGTTAGCATACGGTATTTGTCGTTCTCTTTCTGACTTACTTCACTCTGTATGACAGACTCTAGGTCTATCCACCTCATTACAAATAGCTCAGTTTCGTTTCTTTTTATGGCTGAGTAATATTCCATTGTATATATGTGCCACATCTTCTTTATCCATTCATCCGATGATGGACACTTAGGTTGTTTCCATCTCCGGGCTATTGTGAATAGAGCTGCAATGAACATTTTGGTACATGCCTCTTTTTGAAGTATGGTTTTCTCAGGGTATATGCCTAGTAGTGGGATTGCTGGGTCATATGGTAGTTCTATGTTTAGTCTTTTAAGGAACCTCCATACTGTTCTCCATAGTGGCTGTACCAATTCACATTCCCACCAGCAGTGCAAGAGTGTTCCCTTTTCTCCACACCCTCTCCAGCATTTATTGTTTCTAGATTTCTTGATGATGGCCATTCTGACTGGTGTGAGATGATATCTCATTGTAGTTTTGATTTGCATTTCTCTAATGATTAATGATGTTGAGCATTCTTTCATGTGTTTGTTGGCAGTCTGTATATCTTCTTTGGAGAAATGCCTATTTAAGTCTTCTGCCCATTTTTGGATTGGGTTGTTTGTTTTTTTGGCTATTGAGCTGCATGAGCTGTTTTTAAATTTTGGAGATTAATCCTTTGTCAGTTGCTTCATTTGCAAATATTTTCTCCCATTCTGAGGGTTGTCTTTTGGTCTTGTTTATGGTGTCCTTTGCTGTGCAACAGCTTTGAAGTTTCATTAGGTCCCATTTGTTTATCTTTGTTTTGATTTCCATTTCTCAGGAGGTGGGTCCAAAAGGATCTTGCTGGGATTTATGTCCTAGAGTGTTCTGCCTATGTTTTCCTCTAAAACTTTGATAGTTTCTGGCCTTACATTTAGGTCTTTAATCCATTTTGAGCTTATTTTTGTGTATGGTGTTAGGGAATGATCTAATCTCATACTTTTACATGTCCCTGTCCAGTTTTCCCAGCACCACTTATTGAAGAGGCTGTCCTTTCTCCACTGTACATTCCTGCCTCCTTGATCAAAGATAAGTTGACCATATGTGCATGGGTTTATCTCTGGGCTTTCTATCCTGTTCCATTGATCTATCTTTCTGTTTTTGTGCCCGTAAAACACTGTGTTGATTACTGTAGCTTTGTAGTGTAGTCTGAAGTCAGGGAGCCTGATTCCTCCAGCTCCGTTTTTCATTCTCAAGATTGCTTTGGCTATTCGGAGTCTTTTGTTTTTCCAAACAAAGTTTGAAATGTTTTGTTCCAGTTCTGTGAAAAATGCCAGTGGTAGTTTGATAGGGATTGCATTGAACCTGTAGATTGCTTTGGGTAGTAGAGTCATTTTCACAATATCGATTCTTCCAATCCAGGAGCATGGTATATCTCTCCATCTATTTGTATCATCTTTCATTTCTTTCATCAGTGTCTTATAATTTTCTGCATACAGGTCTTTTGTCTCCTTAGGTAGGTTTATTCCTAGGTATTTTATTCTTTTTGTTGCAATGGTAAATGGGAGTGTTTTCTTGATTTCACTTTCAGATTCTTCATCATTAGTGTACAGGAATGCCAGAGATTTCTGTGCATTAATTTTGTATCCTGCTACTTTACCAAATTCATTGATTAGCTCTAGTAGTTTTCTGGTAGCATCTTTAGGATTCTCTATGTATAGTATCATGTCATCTGCAAACAGTGACAGCTTTGCTTCTTCTTTTCCAATTTGGATTGCTTTTATTTCCTTTTCTTCTCTAATTGCTGTGGGTGGGTGGAGGTGAGGGCTCCATATCAAACCTCTGCGCAGGAGCTGTGCCCGGGGGATGGTACACCAGCTCCCACCCAGAAACATGTCTTTCCCTCTACCCATTGCCCTCCCTCACTCCTCCATGTCCCGCTTGTCTTGAGTCAAAGTTTTTTTTTCTTCCCAAGTATTTATTGTTTTTATTTTTATTTTTATTTTATTTTTATTTTTTTATTAGTTTCTGCTTTATAACCAAGTGCATCAGTCATACATATACATCTGTTCCCACATCCCTTCCCTCATGCATCTCCCTCCCTCCCACCCTCCCTATCTCACCCCTCCAGGCGGTCACAATGCACCGAGCTGATCTCCCTGTGCTCTGCGGCTGTTTCCCACTATCTATCTACCTTACGTTTGGTAGTGTATATATGTCCATGCCTCTCTTTCGCTTTGTCACAGCTTACCATTCCCCCTCCCCATATCCTCAAGTCCTTTCTCAAGTAGGTCTGTGACTTTATTCCTGTTTTACCCCTAGGTTCTTCATGGCATTTTTTTTAAATTCCATATATATATGTTAGCATACGGTATTTGTCGTTCTCTTTCTGACTTACTTCACTCTGTATGACAGACTCTATGTCTATCCACCTCATTACAAATAGCTCAGTTTCATTTCTTTTTATGGCTGAGTAATATTCCATTGTATATATGTGCCACATCTTCTTTATCCATTCATCCGATGATGGACACTTAGGTTGTTTCCATCTCCCGGCTATTGTGAATAGAGCTGCAATGAACATTTTGGTACATGCCTTTTTTGAAGTATGGTTTTCTCAGGGTATATGCCTAGTAGTGGGATTGCTGGGTCATATGGTAGTTCTATTTTTAGTCTTTTAAGGAACCTCCATACTGTACTCCATAGTGGCTGTACCAATTCACATTCCCACCAGCAGTGCAAGAGTGTTCCCTTTTCTCCACACCCTCTCCAGCATTTATTGTTTCTAGATTTCTTGATGATGGCCATTCTGACTGGTGTGAGATGATATCTCATTGTAGTTTTGATTTGCATTTCTCTAATGATTAATGATGTTGAGCATTCTTTCATGTGTTTGTTGGCAGTCTGTATATCTTCCTTGGAGAAATGCCTATTTAAGTCTTCTGCCCATTTTTGGATTGGGTTGTTTGTTTTTTTGGCTATTGAGCTGCAGGAGCTGTTTTTAAATTTTGGAGATTAATCCTTTGTCAGTTGCTTCATTTGCAAATATTTTCTCCCATTCTGAGGGTTGTCTTTTGGTCTTGTTTATGGTGTCCTTTGCTGTGCAACAGCTTTGAAGTTTCATTAGGTCCCATTTGTTTATCTTTGTTTTGATTTCCATTTCTCTAGGAGGTGGGTCCAAAAGGATCTTGCTGGGATTTATGTCCTAGAGTGTTCTGCCTATGTTTTCCTCTAAAACTTTGATAGTTTCTGGCCTTACATTTAGGTCTTTAATCCATTTTGAGCTTATTTTTGTGTATGGTGTTAGGGAATGATCTAATCTCATACTTTTACATGTCCCTGTCCAGTTTTCCCAGCACCACTTATTGAAGAGGCTGTCCTTTCTCCACTGTACATTCCTGCCTCCTTGATCAAAGATAAGTTGACCATATGTGCATGGGTTTATCTCTGGGCTTTCTATCCTGTTCCATTGATCTATCTTTCTGTTTTTGTGCCCGTAAAACACTGTGTTGATTACTGTAGCTTTGTAGTGTAGTCTGAAGTCAGGGAGCCTGATTCCTCCAGCTCCGTTTTTCATTCTCAAGATTGCTTTGGCTATTCGGAGTCTTTTGTTTTTCCAAACAAAGTTTGAAATGTTTTGTTCCAGTTCTGTGAAAAATGCCAGTGGTAGTTTGATAGGGATTGTATTGAACCTGTAGATTGTTTTGGGTAGTAGAGTCATTTTCACAATATCGATTCTTCCAATCCAGGAGCATGCTATATCTCTCCATCTATTTGTATCATCTTTCATTTCTTTCATCAGTGTCTTATAATTTTCTGCATACAGGTCTTTTGTCTCCTTAGGTAGGTTTATTCCTAGGTATTTTATTCTTTTTGTTGCAATGGTAAATGGGAGTGTTTTCTTGATTTCACTTTCAGATTCTTCATCATTAGTGTACAGGAATGCCAGAGATTTCTGTGCATTAATTTTGTATCCTGCTACTTTACCAAATTCATTGATTAGCTCTAGTAGTTTTCTGGTAGCATCTTTAGGATTCTCTATGTATAGTATCATGTCATCTGCAAACAGTGACAGCTTTATATCTTCTTTCCCAATTTGGATTCCTTTTATTTCCTTTTCTTCTCTGATTGCTGTTGGTAAAACTTCCAAAACTAAGTTGAATAAGTGTGGTGAGAGTGGGCCACCTTGTCTTGTGCCTGACCTTAGTGGAAATGGTCTCAGGTTTTCACCATTGAGGACAATGTTGCCTGTGGGTTTGTCATATATGGCCTTTATTATCTTGTGGAATGTTCCCTGTATGCCTACTTTCTGCAGGGTTTTTATCATAAATGGCTGTTGAATTTTGTTGGAAGCTTTCTCTGCATCTATTGAGATGATCATATGGTTTTTCTCCTTCAATTTGTTAATATGGTGTATCACATTGATTGATTTACGTATATTGAAGAATCCTTGCATTCCTGGAATAAACTCCACTTGATCATGGTGTTTGATCCTTTTAATGTGCTGTTGGATTCTGTTTGCTAGTATTTTGTTGAGGATTTTTGCATCTATGTTCATCAGTGACATTGGCCTGTAGTTTTCTTTCTTTGTGACATCCTTGCCTGGTTTTGGTATCAAGGTGATGGTGGCCTCGTAGAATGAGTTTGGGAGTGCTCCTCCCTCTGCTATATTTTGGAAGAGTTTGAGAAGGATAGGTGTTAGCTCTTCCCTAAATGTCTGATAGAATTCGCCTGTGAAGCCATCTGCTCCTGGGCTTCTGTTTGTTGGAAGATTTTTAATCACAGTTTGCATTTCAGTGCTTGTGATTGGTCTATTCATATTTTCTATTCCTTCCTGATTCAGTCTTGGCAGGTTGTGCATTTCTAAGAATTTGTCCATTTCTTCCAGGTTGTCCATTTTATTGGCATAGAGTTTCTTGTAGTAATCTCTCATGATCTTCTATATTTCTGTAGTGTGTGTTGGTATTGGGTCAAAGAATTAAAAGCGTGCTGGAGAATGTCGGACAGAAACTTTCACAAATAAGCCAACTGCGCAATTAATAGCTCTCCTTCCTTTTTGAACAGTTTTATTCAATTTAAGAATCATGCAGCAGTCCATAAATATTGCATCCTTGACGTCCCCACTGTCGTGTGCCCATGAGTGTACTCCAGGGAGTGAAGGGTACACAGCTGGCACAACAGTACACACATACTTACACACAGTACGTGTGCAGATCCTAAAGCAAAGTGAGCAAGCAGCATGCCAAGGTCAGGTGAACAGGACACAAACTCTCCCCAGGTGAGATGGCTTAACGTGTGTGGATCCGTGCCCAGGAGATGCCCCAGCGTGGGCATGACCTCTGGTGGGATGGGACTGGGGAGGAGAAGGAAAAAGGGCTCTGTGAGAAGGCTGGGATCACCACACCACCCGGAAGTGAGCTCATAGGTGAGGTCCGACATGAGTGTGGCAGGAAGGAGCCCCAGGCCTCTGGTTAGTCTGTGTCCTTGTGTGAGAAACCAGCCCCCGTCATATTCTCTGTGGGTCAACTGCTAACAACATGACCATCTCCAGATGATGACTGGGGCGGCTGTCCTGTTCCCCGACCAGGCTCTGTGCCCTGTTCCCTGATCCCAGCCCTTTTGGATGGGATATTTCTGCTCGCCAAAGAGCTAAATGAGGGCAAAGAGGTGAGGGGATGGGGGAGAGAGCAGGAACTGTCTGAGAAACAGGAGCGAAGGGCCACTTCTCACCCGGGTATGTCTTGGTTATGGAACCAAGGCCTTGAGGAATCTCTCTGAGCCTCTTCCTGGGAGAAGACAGACCCTCCAGAAAGGGTGAAGACAATGGCTTCCTCTTAGGGTTCCTGGCCACTGTGGCAACTGTTTACCTGCATCTCCTTCATCTCAGGTAACACCACACTCTGAATACTACCTGCCGGGAGAGGAGGTGGATCTGTATACCACCACCCCAGGCTAAGGGAGCGCCCCCTTCCCTAGTGCTTCTGGGACTCAGACTTCAAGGAGATCAGGAAGTGTGGTTATTGCTGGAATCATCAATATGAAAGGGGCTGTAAGAATGTTTCGGGGAAAGGAAGGACATTAAATGGGGCCTGAAACAGCAGAGCCCACTGCAGGATTTCAGAGCGGGTGGACACGGGAACTCAAGGCAGAAGCTGAGATTCAGGCTTGGCTCATGTAGTGTCTGTCAGGACCACAGGCCTCCCCCTGCCCACCCCCAGGGCAGGATGTGAACCACAACCACCAGGCAGTGAGGGTCACCACGCACCTGGTGGCGCAAAGCAGCCACACAGGAGGTGCAAAACATGCCCCGGCACTGGGCTCTCTTTGAGGCCTTGGGAAGGACCCTGAAAAGCTCTTCTAGGGCAACAATTCCAACTACTAATTCAGGCCATCATGGTGGGCATAGCCTAGGGCTCTGTCATATATCAGCCTCACAAAATGTTGGATCCCACTTTGCTTCTCAATCTCATGCTCCACTAAATAACCACCTCTTCCAAAAGCCAGCAGACAATGCATCTATCAGAGAGCTATGAGGAATCCATTGATAACACTAGTGTTGAGGGACGAAGAGCCAACAGCTTACGGTCTTGCTGTTTCAGGCTGTTATTTCTATGCCCTACACCAGAGTGAGGTGGGGTGCACATGTGATTTGAACAATATCTCTAAATCTCTGATGAGCCTATGGAAGGCAGTACCTCCGGCTCCCCCCATCAGGCTCAGCTGATCTGGAGGACAGGGGAGGAAAACCGGTGGGGTGGGGAGCCTCCCAGACCACCACTGACCCCAGCTCAGCCCTTCCCCCAACCTCCTTTGGGGTTCCTGGGCACCAAATGTGAACCACCGGTCCACCCCTCTCTCAGCTTCTTTCTTCAACTCTTTCAGAAAAGCAGGGTGGAGACGGGGGCAGCAGGGATAAGAATGCCACCTGACAGGGCGGTAGTGATGAAACGTGATAATATACGACAGTCCCTAACAAGTGCCTGGTACATAGAGGGGGTCAAAAATGCCTTTGCAGTGTCACCTTAGGATGGAGCCCCAGGCCTTCCTGAGTGCACCTGATCATAAAGAAGTCCCCGGTAGGTCATCATTTAACTGAGGGGTTCTCAGATTCAAGGCCTCCTTCCTAAGCAGACACACGAGGCATAGCCTCTGCTACCAGAAGCAAGAACTGTTTTCCCAACCAACCTTCTGGTGGTTGCCACTGCTTCTTGTCCTTGAGAGAGGAGCTCCTAATGCATTTTGAGGGAAACCCCACTTACAGTGCAATATGGCTTTCCCTTCTCACAGGAGTCATCCCCCAACGCCACCCCAAACTGCAGGTCTCAGATTGCTTATGATGTCCCAGAGACTAGAAAATGCCAGATGGGTGTTTGTAATGAAGTCACCCAAACTCTTGAGTCTTCTTGGTCTACCTCCCAAGGAGAAAAAAAAGAAAAGACGCACAAGCAATAACCAGTCTGTAGGCCACAGCTCCACCTGAAGATCAAGATACAGTGGAAACATTCCAGAGACTCTCTGCAAAGGGTCTCATGAGCTGCAGTTCGAGTGGCTTTAGCCCACAAGGAGAAAAGAGGTTTCCAGTCCCTTCTGAGAGGGGAAGGATCACGGTTGCGGAAGAAGATGAGTCTGGGAGAAGGGTCAGGTGCCCTCAGCATCCAGCTTTCACGTGGGTCTAAAAAGTCTCCGTGTGTCTTGCTGAGGATGCCCAGGAGGTCAGTGGTGCCATGAGGCCAGGATGGGATGTGAGAACGGGAGGAGAGCCCTGGTACAGGGGCTAAGGCTCTCAGATGGCCAAAGGATCCCACATGCAGAGCCTGTTCTCGGGGTCCTCCAGGCTGCCAGAAGATGAGCGTCTGCACTGCGTGTTCCGACGACTGGCCACGTTGTCGTCAGCCTGCCAGGCACCTGAGAAGAGGAAAGGAAGGTTACCCGACCTTTGGTTTGGTGTAGATGGTGTCTCTGGCAGGACAGTCCGGAGTTTGGCACAAAAACTGGCAAGATGCACATTACCTGGAACTCCCACAGGGTGCAAACAACGGCACGTGAAACTTGGGAGCAGTGGCGTCCACTGGGCTAGGGACAGTCATGGCCACTGTGGCCCTCTGATGGAGGGACATGCAGGATGGTCCTTGTTTTGTGAGCTTGCCGTAAGCTCCACCTTTGTATCTTTATTTGGTCTTGAAGTTTGCCTAAGTGTTACAGCGGACCAGGAAAGGAAACTGAGTCTGGCTGAGACTTTCACGAGAGCAGGAGGAGGTGAAAGGGAGGGAGAAGAGTGTGTTAATTTGGGCTCAGAGTTAGTGTTTGCTGTG
Source organism: Mesoplodon bidens (assembly GCF_964165515.1). Taxonomy (NCBI): domain Eukaryota; kingdom Metazoa; phylum Chordata; class Mammalia; order Artiodactyla; family Ziphiidae; genus Mesoplodon; species Mesoplodon bidens. The sequence goes on from NC_138179.1 coordinate 31,660,364, forward strand.
GGGGCCAGGGTGGGGCGGGAAGGGACTGGCTGCCCAGCAGGGTGGCAGGGACCAAATGGCATGGCAGAGAACAGAGTGACAGCTGTTCCTCTCCTTCTGCACCTGAACAGCCCACCGAGAGTTGCTATCAGCTGGTGCCACCAACCCCAGGAGACATTAGCTCCAGAGCTTTGGGGTCCCCCGGGTACCATCCACGAAACTCATCATCTTTCCCCCTTGTACTGCAGTTCCTGCACGAGAAGCACCCGCTGCCCATGCTGGAAACCCACTCTTGGTGCTTCTCTCTCCTTCATGCTCTGTATCCAATCCACCATGACCTCCTGCTTGTTCAAGCTCTAGTAAGGTCTAAATCTGTAGTCAGAAAACCGGGATACAGCCCCAGCTTGTAACGTACTGACTGTGTGACCTTGGGCAGGTCACTGTACTTGGAGCCCAGGTTTTCCCATCCATCAGATGGGAGACAAGTACTTAATCCCCAGGGATGCTGTGAGACTAAGCGAGGTGACATGGAAGAGTGGTGAGCAGGGCGCCTGACTCACAGAATGTGCGCGAAAACCATCCGCCCCCCAGGCCTTGTTCAGGCTACACTCATCTCCCCCAAGTCGTCCTCCCATCCCACAGACTGACTCCATCTGTTTCAGTCCCCCCAGTGCAGCGAGATGCCCCTTCTGAAGGGAGAGGATGAAGCCCTAACCCCCTGAGTTTGGGGAAAGCCTTCCATTCTCTGGCCGAGGACTGCTGAGCTGCCTCTTCCAGCACCTGCCCCCAGAAGGCCCCCCCCTGAAGCCAGATGGGGTCCAGCGTGCTCCGAAGTGTTCCCCCACTGGCCCGTACGACCACCCAATTTCTCATGCTGTGTGGAAATTGCTGGATCCTCCAGCACACGGTGATCTCTTCCAGGGCAGAGCCGAGGGCCATGCCCTTCAGGGGCTCAGTTCGTCGACGGAGCCAGCTGACCCTGGAAGGTGGGCGTGAGGCTCACTGTGTCACATTTGAGGGAGGCCACTCACAAATGTCTGGGGTCAGCTTCAGGTTAGGCCTCCCAAGACACGAAACCCTTTAATGGCAGAAGCACTGGGATTCAGCGGGTATAAATTGTGTATACCCATAAAAGTCCTGGTGTGCTAATCCGCCCTAAGGCTCTAATAATAGTCTTGTGGAGGTGGACCCCAGGGGAAGGGGAGTGAGTGGGACAGGAAATGTTTAGGTATCTCTCACAGCCAGACGGAATGCGGGGATCTGTACATCCTGGGGGTACCGGAGTCCGGCACATGGGTCCACAGTGCTTTACCGCTCTAAGGGTGACAGGATGAAGAGCAGGCAAGATTGCCCTTTTAAGTTAGGAACCCCCAGATGAAATAAGTTGTTCCTTCATTTTATATAATTTGGTAGATCTCATACTTATTCCTCTGTGTTTAATGGGCAGGACTCCGGAACTGCGGCTGTTTGGTATGAAAGACCAAAAGCAAATGGTAAAAAGGAGAGAAGACACACACACACACACACACACACACACACACACACACCCATGCACACACACGCACAAAAAGTCAAATCAAAACACTGCCGCAGCCTCACCGCCAACACCACTGGCTGCCAGGCTGCCTGACTCAGAATTCTTGAGTCCTTACTATAAACACCACCGGTCCAGATTCTGAGCCAGGGCTGAAAACTGGCTCCTTCTGAAACAGCCTCAAGACTAGACCTGAAGTCTCTGATCTCCCCAGCTTCTTAGTACAGTTGGCAGTGCTCTTTCCTCTAAAAAGCCTTCTGCCAGACCCTCGGCGAAACCCTGCTGCTCCGTGCATCCTGGATGCAGAAGGTAAGCCTGGAAGGCGCAGGAGGACTTCCTGAGCGAGTGCTACCATTCTGTCCAGCCCTCAGCCAGAAAAGGGAGCCTGGAGATTGAAAATCCTTCATGGGAGGTAGAGAAAGGTGGTTCCCACTTAATTCCATCCTCAGGCTCAGAAACGGGGGAGTGAGGAGACCTCTAGAGACAGATTTGGGGAGCACATCTAGGGGGATTCCACACACCTGTTTCCTGCCTCTACCCAGCCACTAATTAAATTTAAGGTCTGTAACAGTTCCACCATCTTGTAGAGTTTCTCTCCAAGAAAAGAGAAAGTTAATTCCGATTTTTCCTTAGTATCTGCGAAGCTTAACACTTCCTAGTGGCGTCTTAGTCTTGGGTTATTTCAGGTCTCCATAAGTACTTTTCTTTGTTTTGTTTTTGGCTGTGCAGTGGCTTGGAGGATCTTAGTTCTCCGACCAGGGATTGAACCAGGCCACTGAAGTAAAAGTGCTGAGTCCTAAACTCTGGACGGCCAGGGAATTCCCTCCATAAGTACTTTTAGATTTCATCGGTATGCCCACTCCTGTCCAATGCCATCATTTAAAAACATCTGTATCGGGCTTCCCTGGTGGCGCAGTGGTTGAGAGTCTGACTGCCGATGCAGAGGACACGGGTTCATGCCCCGGTCCGGGAAAATCCCAGATGCCATGGAGCGTCTGGGCCCGTGAGCCATGGCCGCTGAGCCTGCGCGTCCGGAGCCTGTGCTCCGCAATGGGAGAGGCCACAACAGTGAGAGGCACGCGTACCACACAAAACAAAACAAAACAAAACAAAAACATTTGTATTTCCACTAATAAACTCAAATTATCTTTGCTTTTTCCCAGCACACTCCCCAGAGCCTTTTCACAGAATTGTCACTGGTCCCCTGGCCACTATCCTGACGCCTGTGTGATACTCCATCAGGTTCCTTGGGGCCCCGTCTACCTAGCATGGCCTCACGCTTCTAATCGGCTCACCACCTACAATGGTCAACTCAGATTTCCTCCCTTTGAGAACCTTGCAGAACAATCTCAGAACATACCATCGCCCCCCACCCACCTTGGTCTCAGGGCCAAAGAAGACCCAGAGGCTTCTTAGCGGAAGAGGTGCTGGAATGACACAGGTGCTTTCTCAACATCACTCCCACAAGGCTGATGAGAGCAGCGAGGATGGGGACCTGAACCATCCTTGCCGCGAGCTGGGGCTCCTGGCAGAGCACCTGTGTGCCTGGGGAGGGTGGACCATGGGATGCTCCCCGGGCTCCCTCCTTGTGGGCGCTCCGTGAGGGGAGTGGCATCCATGAGGGGAGGGAAACAGCGTGGAGAGGGAGACCAAGTGCCTGAGAAGCTGTCCTGACGGCCAAGCAAGCCTGAGGCACCTCAGTCATAGGATGGAACTTTGAACTTACAGCTGAGCGTGGTGAGGTCTGATGATTCCACGGGACCTACCACAGTGGATGCTCCTGTCATTAACCTGACATTAACCCGACAGATGCTTCCAGAGAGTCCCCCAGCTCTTTACTACCAGTGTGACGCTAACAGCAGAACCCGAGAAACATTTTACCAAGAGAGCAGATGCACTTTCCTTCTCCTGTAAGAGCCCTTGAGACCTCGGGGTGAGACTACGATGCGACCCTCAACTCCCTCTCCCGGCAGCCGCCACTGTCATTCGGTTTCATGTCTGGCCTGAACGGTGAAGCCAGTTTAATCTGAGAATGGCTGGCTCTCGAGATAAACATAAAGAAGCCCAGCATTGTTTTCCTTCCAGGTCTCGCTCCCCTGCCGCAATCCCAGAGTGGAATAAACATCCACCAGCAGGTTGGCCCGAAGGAGTTAGGGAGAGGAGGAAGCAAAAGGCCTGGGGTCAGTTTCCACCAGCTTGGGTGGCTGAAACAATTCCCAGGAGCTCTCTCTGCCAAACACGGGGGTTGGTGGGGAGCCACTGCGGGGAGGCAGGAGCCTAGATTCCTCTCTTGAAACCCAGTGAGCGGCTGGCCGGCACAGCTGCCACAGACTCAGGGCGGAGTGAGGGCAGAGATGGCATCTTCCCCAACTAGTGACCAAAACAAATCCTGCCTGTAACCTTTGCCACAGAAGCATCCCCGCTTTTGTGGAACAGGGATTAATCTAGTGTCACAAATATGTTTTTTCCTGGAAAATTTCAGCATATTAAATACAGGCTCTTGCCAGTTAGGAACGGAAGCCTCAGCGAGGGCCCCTCGGATGTGCGTGCGCCCAGCAAGCTTGGGGTTGGGTGTGGGTGAACATGAACTTTCACACGAAGTCTGGATAACCTAAATGAGTTTCAAAATAAACAAACTGGACAGACAGACGTACATTTGGCAAAAAGACATGAGAAACAAATGGACAGGCAGAAGCCAGGTAAAGAGTAGGAAGGCAGGAAGTGAAGTGTACCCTGGACCTCAGCCACTCTGGCCCAGGCCTGGCTGGGTCAACGCTAAGTGGGAAGGGACCGGAGAGCCCCTGGGAAGGCCGTGGGAGGTGTCTCTGGGGATTATGGCTTCCTCCACCACAAGCCTTCATGGGGCCAGAGGGGTGAGGACCTGGGTCTTTTGCAATCTGATGGAGAGTGGCAACCACAGGAGTTTGTGTCCCTCCAGCACCTGTAACCACGTCGCCAAGAGAGTAAAGCACTGGACCCATGACGGGACATGGCTGTCCTGAAGCTTAACTATGTCCAGGGCATGTTTAAGAGATTACAAACCACGCAACATGAAGGCAGTCTCTGCTGTGAACCCAGGAGGGGCAATTTCGACCTAGTCCACCGGGCAAGATGTGGCTTTAGAGCCATGGTTGGTGAAGCCCTTGGTGAGCACGGAGCAGAGAGACATCAGTGTGCAGAGTGTGACTGACAGGTGGGCTCCTCCTGAGAACTCATCCCGGATTCAGTTTAGTGTCATGAGAAGGAATAAGGGGCACGTTGATGGCCCTGATTGAATTTATAGAGTTAGGGCTCCAGGGAGAAGAGTCACCCTCGACCCCTGATCGTTCCTTTGGGATCCAAATCTAGGGAGCACAAGGCAACTGGTGGTCGCCCAGGGCTCACTGGGTCACAGAGCTAGTCTATAAAATGCAGGCTTTGAAATTCCTCTCTGATCCTAACTAACCACTCTCCTCTGAGGGGCTACAGGTTCCCTTTTCAAGGGCTCAGGCTCTCTTTCCAAGACCTTATCACAGAGGCCGTGTCTGCCTTAAACTGCCTGTTGATGGAAACAAGACCAGGCCCCCTGCCATGGGATCTGCAAGATCATGATGGAGGGGGCATGGTCAGGCCAAATCGGAAGGCTTTTAGGGTATTTTTGCGCCTTTCTCCATGCCCAAATAGATTCGATTAGAGCAGAGTCGCTCTTTGCCCAAGGACTCTCCTGAGGCCGCCTCACTTCCTTTCAGAAACTGGCTCCCAGCACCTTAGCAAAGCCCATGCCTTCTTGCAGGAACTGCAGGGCAGGAGATGGGTGTCCTAGGGTGAGAGCAGGGGTGCGAACAGGGGAGCATCTCCCACCAAGTTCATGTTCAGCAGACTGCCACTCACCGGGTAAGCAGACCGCAGAGCACAGCTTATTGTCCAGTGCTTTCATGCTGGCGATGTCAAAGTCATTGTTATTGTCACACACCATACCTAGAAATGCGAATGTCCTCTGGCCTGTAAAGGAGTTAAGGCAGTTAGAGAGGACCTGGCTGTGTTTTTCTTTGCTTTGCTGTCCTTAAAATAAAAATCTTAAGGATGGAGACAAAAAACATCAAATCATATGTTAAAAAAAAGACAATAATTAAGTGGGGAGAGTGGACAATAAAGGAAACTGTGTGGGTACGTTTGTGTTCTCACTCTGTTCTGCTCTGTTTCCTTAACTGGCCCCTTTCCAGCCTTTGTTCCTGGGAAATCAGGCGCTGGGGAGGTCTGTGGGATTCGGACACACAGACCAGGGACCACAGCAGAGCTAAGCCAGGCTGGAAGAGCTAGGAGAGCCACGGGGGAAGTGACCCCAGGCTCCGGCCTGTGTCTGTTGGTGCACGTGGGGTGTGTTTATGACCACAAGGCTCTGCGAAATGACTAATACATAAAATGGCAATTAAAGCTCTTTGGTCCCGTAATTTTGCACCTCAAATCAAAGAATCGCATCACTTGCAAAATTATGATTTATTTTCTTTGAGACTTAATTTGCTATTCTGAGGATGTTTTAAGGGGCTGACCAGAAACCTACAGTCGTGTAAGATGGGAAGGGGACAGTTTTAGGTGTTATTTTTTCAAGCCCCCAACCCGTTTTTTTTTTTTTTCCTTGATGAAAGGCAGAGGAAGAAACATACATCTTCTGTGTACAGCATGTCAGGTGGAAACCATATATGGAATGTCAGGCGGAAAGCACGTACTGCCCTGTGCATTTTAGAAGCAAATATTCTACTGGGGACGACAATCACAATGGAGAACTCGGAGCCTTGCGCCCTGAAGACATCAACCGAGGGGAGGTAGCGCCCAACGCCGGCTTGGTTGGCGTGCGCGGGCGACAGAGGCACAGCCTGGGCGACCAACCCTCCTCCAGCACTACTTGGCCAGGAGAGAGTGGTCATGTGCACATGTGCACCCCCTGCAAACCACACCAACCACCAAGCAACCGCCATGGCCAAAGCAGAAGCGACTAGCATGACATCTGCATCCAGGCTGGGATTCAGGTTTGCTCTAGAGGTTGCCCTTCTGTGGAGGCACCTCAGAGGAGCAGACGGAAGAGACACCGGTTCCTGGGACGCCTGGTCCTACAATCCCAGGTGGGATTCCCAGCTCCTCTACCCACCCCCCCCGCCACTTCCTTGCTCTATATGTAGGTGCTTCCTTCGCTTCTCGGCTTACTAGAAACAAACTTCTTCCGACTGAAGATATGATTGACCTTATTTACAGAACAGAAATAGAGTCACAGGTGTAGAAATCAAACTTATGGTTATGGCGTGGGGCAAGGGAGGGGAGGGATAAATTGGGAGATTGGGATTGACATATACACACTACTATATATAAAATAGATAACTAATAAGGACCTGCTGTAGAGCACAGGGGACACTACTCAGTACCCTGTAATGGCCTATATGGGAAAAGAATCTAAAAAAAAAGTGGACATATGTATATGTATAATTGATTCACGTTGCTGTACAGCAGAAACTAACACAACATTGTAAACCAACTCTGGCAATTAAAACAAATATCTACTTGAGACCTGAACGATGGTAAAGAGACTCGTTCCAATAGCCTACAAACACCAGTGCACGCTGAGCTGCTAACGTCTCTTCACCTCACCTTTGCTGTGCCGCCAGGGCTGTGATCCTTCTGCTACTGTAACACCAGCCGTTTTCTTCACTAAAGCAGGAAAACCTACTGCCTAACAGTCGGTTCCCCCAAGGGGAGGAAGCTGTTCTCCTGCTGCAGATGAACTTTGGGGCTGCTAGAGCAGTTCTGTGAGACTCAGCTGAGAAGCTGAAGCAGGAAGGAAGGTGATGGCAGTTGCCCAAGAAGCTTCAGGATCTACTCAACGTAGGTGGAGAACTCCATGTATCTACTGCAGCCTTGGCTCAGAGGCCCAGAAAGAGCCAGGAAGGCTGCTGAGGTCTTCAGATACCCTGCTTGCTTCGATATTCCATCAAGGAGACAACCTTTCCCCAAAGCCACACCCTTGAGCAGTGCCACCAAGTCACACCAGTGCCCCTTTCTCTACCCTTCAGAGAATACCCGGCAAAGAAATATAATAAAAGGGAGCAAAAGACCAGGTCTTTTACCATCTTCTTGTGTGGGTGATCCGTCCTCTTCTTCTAGAACATCATTTCCCTAGGACAGAAGGAAGGCACTGTGAGTCCATAAAGCAGTGAAATGAGTCTACTGATTGTCAGAAGACAGAACTAATCACCCTCATGGTATCCAGACATTTCTTGTCCGTGTGAGATGGCTGGGAGGCCCAGCAGAGTCAGATTTTGCTTGGCGAGGCAGGATCGGCCCGTAGGGACCAGGTCTGAGGCACGTTAGAGGGACCAGGTCTGAGGCACCTTACAGAGGGACCCTGGGACTGTCAGGAATAGCCTTGGTAATAGTTCAGCTCACACTGTTTCTCTCAGGTGGAAATAAAAGTTGTCAAATGAAAAAGCAAACCGTGAGATCATAAAACTTTCAGGAACCCTTTAGGATCCCCAGTCCCATCCAGATACTCCTTTGAGAACATCTGGCTCAAGAGAAAGTTGTAGAGTCCCCACTGGGAGCTGGGCATTCCATATACTTCAGGCACACCTCCGTCAGAGCACTTCTCACGCTGAGTTATAACTCTGATTCCTCCATCAGATGGAGCTGCGGAATGGGTGGGATGGGTGGATTGGGGGTGTGGGCAGGCAAAAGCCATGTCACTCGGTCTTTGTGTCCCCCAGTGCCAGGAAGATGTGAGATGCCTGTGCCAGGTAAATACTAAGTGAATTGGAGGACAAACACCTCTCAAGGGTCTCGCCTGGAAGACTTCCATCTGGAACTCACCCCACGCCTATTACGCTGAGACCAGCACCCTCTGCTAACCGGACAGTCCCTCTGCTCTGCACCCTGCCTCTAACAGATCCAAGAGCACCACCTTGGAAGGCTTCTTCCAGAACAGCCCCCATCCTATTTGCATCCTGTGCCAGCGCCGGCAGTCCCTCTGACTGTGGAGGGGCACCAGCGTCCACCTTGCTCTTACCTCTGCATCCTGCTCTTCAGCGGTGGCGACGAGGCCCGCAAAGTTGCAGTCTGGAGACGCCGCTGGCGTCACCTGCAAAGGAGCAACAAAAGTCAAGGTGCAGATGCCACCGGTTCTCCTACCCAGCTCGCCTGGCAGCAAACCCAAACCAAGTCCTCAGGACAGAAGTGGTGCCACATGGAAGATCACATCTGAGGGAGTCTTTGATTCAACAACCCGGTACCGTGTTTTCCAGGGCTCCCATCCCGAGCACTGGGGGGCTTTGCCGCTCTCCCTGGCAGGCCCTGGACTGAGCTCCTTGGGACTCGAGTACACAGCAGAGCAGAGCGGCGAGGGCGATCCCATGCTCCTCTCTTACGTCTCCTTCTTCAGAGTGGGTCCTGCTGGCGGCCCGGGGGCAGGGGACAGCCTCCCCGTCCTCTTCCATGCCAGGGGCGATGTAAGAGCCGGACATGGAGGAGACGGTGTCGGTGCTGATCTGGGAGGACACCATGGACATGACCTTCCTTCTTCAAGTCTGGGTCCCCAGTATGTTGAGGGGGGCAGAGGCGGGGAGAAGACTGTTTCCTGGCCTCAGCTCAGCTCTTCAGGAGGCCTGGCGCATTTGCTTCAGGCCAGCATGGAATCCCATCCCGGGGGCCTTCCCGTCACTGGAGCTGGGGGGTGGCCTGTCCCGTGGGCAGACGGCGAGGGTCCCCAAAGACTGAGTTCCTGAACATTGCCCCTCATCCCTTTCCTGGCTGGCGATACATGGGGGAGGGAGGATAGGGAAGAGGTGGAAAGGGAGGAGACAGAAAGCTGGCTTCTTGCTTTGGGAAGGGACTGTACCACACCTGAGGGTGAAGTGGCTGAAGGGCTTCTCACCTCAAAAGTGGAGATCAAAGGAAATGCGAAACCTGCCCAGAGAGCTTGAGTCATGGGCTCAAAGCCACACAGGGCAAAAGAGAAAGGACAGCTCAGTGCAACATGGGGTCCTGGATTGGGAGGCTGGAATGGAGAGGAGCATTACTGGGGTGATCTGCAAGACGTGAAGGGGGTCTGCGGTTACATGGGATTACCAGGTCAGTGTTCATTTCCTGATTGTGATGGTGGTACTGGGATTATGGAGGCGTGTCCTTGTTCTAAGGAAACACACACTAAAGTATCTAGTGCTAATGGGCAGCCTGTCTGCAACTTACTGTTAAGGGCGCAAACTATATATTGACTGGGATTACATTGAATCTCTAAATAAATACGGAGTCACTGAACGTTTTTTGAAAAAGCCACCCAGCCAAGGTCCAGCGCAGGGATGAATAGGAGGGACAGGATCCACTCACGCTTCCCGCCCCCTCCACCGCCAACCCCCAAACGCTGCCTGCTGAAAGGTGTGTGAAGCCCTGTGTTCTGGCTGCTTCAGAGCCCCCTATTAGCTTTGGCTGCTCGTTGGCAGCATCCATGGACCCTTAAAAGTGCCAGTGTTTGGGTCCCAGCCCCAGAGACGCTAGTCCCAAGCATAGGGATTTTCAGGAGCTCCTGGGGATTCTTCCTGGCAGCCAGAAGCTTCTTCAGCCTCTCCTTACCTGGCAGGCAGTTCTGCCAGCCCCTAACCTTGCCCCTCTTCCCCCAGCATGGGCCCAGGCAACAGGTGAGGAGGGGGGACAGTGACCGGCCCCACCTGTCAATCCAGGGTGTACCCCTTTTGGCGGGGGCTGGAGGCTGAGCCTGGGGACCAGTGGAGAGGCTGGAGCCCCCATGTTCCCCCAGTGCTGGGGACCGTGGGCAGGAAGGCCGGAGGGTGGTGGGGAGAGGGAGGGAGTCGTTGCTTAGGGGGTGAAGGGAGTCTCAGAGGGAGGCTGGGGCAGCCTCCTCAGCAAGCGGTGGGAAGGGGATGGGCTGCCTCCTGAGCTCTGTAAGGCCCCAACCCGGCTGGCCCTGCAGTGTGTGCACCCTTCTGAAATAGTTGGAATAATTAGCAAGGGAAAGCAGCAAGTTGGCGGGGGAATGCCAGGTTGTCCTGGAGCCAGCCTCGTATGCAAGGAAAGAAAGGGGCTTCAGGAGAAAGGGGCCCGTGGAGGCTGGGCAGGATTGTGTAGGACAGTGCCCATTTGTGTGTGTGTGTGTGTGTGTGTGTGTGTGTGTGTCTGTGCGCACGTGCACGTGAGTGCTGGGGGAAGGGGCTGTGCACCACAAGGGTGTGCTGGCGGGGCCAGGTGCGGGCTCGGGGGAGAGATGGGTTCCAGGCAAACCTGGGGTGAGGGGGTTGAAAGGTGCCTGCTGAGTGTCACATATTTGCTGTGCCTCAGTTTCCCCATCAGAACTCTAGTACGTTGATTTCTCCAGGCTGGAGCTGTAGGGCCTAGGCACTCCGTCTTCCGTCTGCCCTGATGGCCTCCCTCAGCCCCAACCTGCATTGGAGGGAAGGCCCTTGGTGGGGTGAATGAACCCCAGGGTGGCAAGTGGGGCCCCAGGGGCTGGGGCCCTCTGACGTCACACCCTGTCCCTTCAGGAAGGGACCAAGGGAGGGAGGAGCTGGAGACAGGCCCAGGCGAGGACCACAGGTGAGTCTGGGCAGGCCCTCAACTTGGGCGAGGTGGGGAACGTGAGCCGAGCCCTGGGCAAGAACGGCCTTTGTGAGTGAGTCCCCAGGGCCAGGGAGGGGGCTGTGCCTCCTTTGCCGCCTGCTCCTCGGGGCTGTGGGTACAGTCTGCCCATTGCACATATAGAGGTGCCGAGGCCCTGGCTGCAGGGGACCCCCGAGGGCCGCCTCTCAGCCCCTTTCTCTCTGGGCACCCAGAGATCATGAGGAGTGCATCAGGGGACACTCTGCAGGCCTTTGGTGCCCGCCATCTTGCTCCCAGCCATTCCCCCTTGGGCCGTGGCCTCCCCAAAACTGGCCCATGCTTTTCCCCAGAGAAAGTTGCAAGCAGGTCCATTTTGAGACTTTTTAAAACTTTATCTTTAAAAATGTTTTTATTGTAAATAACTTTCTATGAAAAAGGTTAAAATGCCCGATGGGTTAGGAGAGTGGATGTGGGATGCAGCCCAGGGCGTTTATGGTGGAGCAAGACACTCCCCTGCAGGAGTGCAAGCAAGGGCACGGGGCCATCCCCCCATTCCTGATCCCAGTAGTTCTAGCAAGCACTGCGTCCCTCCCAGTTAAGCCTCAGCTATAGCTACACTCACTACATTAGTCTGTCTGTCCCCTTTCCCTCTGCAGCTTGGCTGCCCCAGCCCCTAACACCCAGATCCCCATCTCCCCGCTGCTCTCAGCCTCAATTTGGGCTCAAAGATTAGGGACACATGCCCTCTGCCCCACCTCTAGGGATGAAGCCAGAAGATCCCAGAGGCCTTAGAAAATCTCCTGGCTCCACCCAGCACCCCGGCCTCCTTTCTGTCTCCTCTCTCTTCCCCCCTCCGCCTTGCTCCTCCTCACAGACTGCCGGGAGAGGCCTCTTGGGTGTTAATTTGCAGTCACCTAATCAGCATTTGTTGTACCTGGGAACTTGCTCTGGATAGAGACCTGGGGAGGAGAGCAGGAGAGAGAGAAGCTTTGAAGCTAAGGTGTTCTGGGGCGGGCCCTGTACTGATGTTTCCAGCTTGGCCAGGGCCCCTCCAAGCCGCAGCTCTCATAGTGCAGGGCCCTTAGCGTGTCTCTGGGGCAGGGAAGAAGTGGATCAATGAAACACTGTGTGTATGGGGGGCTGGGGAGCGGAGGCAGCAATTTTGGTCCTGGGCCCCAATTCTCAGCCTGCTGGACTAGAATCTGAGGATGGCCTGGGCTGGGGGCCGTGTGGCCTGGTGGGTTGACCGGGCCCAGCCCCTGCCTGGGTGGTAGGGTGTCCATGGGCCTGCACTGGCGGGGAGGGGGGCAGTCTGGGCCCAGACTTCGGTGCTGTCTGGAGGTGGGGCAGGGCCTGGCTTCTTACAAGAAGGCGGCCAGGCTGGCCCAGTCATGCAGGTCAGAGGCCAGTGTGGCATACCCGGCCTCAAAGAGGGGCTCGGGGGGCAGGGAGCTACGGGTGCTCTCGTCCCAGGGGTGCTCCAGGAAGGATGGGGCCAGGAAGGTCTCATCAAAGTCCAGGCTTTCGGTAGCCTGCTCCACTGGAGGCCCCAAGGTAACAGGGCAGTCGATGTGGTGGCCATGGATGGTGAGGTCCACGTCCCCGTGTGAGGCAGGGCTCAGCGGCAGGATCAGCTCCGAGGTCTCCAGCGTGCCCAGCTCCCCGTCCAGCGTGCCAGCGTCCAAGATGGCCTCCCAGTCAAAGTTGCCCTTGAGGGGTTCCAGCTCAGCCTGCTCCTCCTGGGTCAGCAGCAGGGGGCTGGAGGGCCGCGGGACCTTGGCCTCCTGCTTGGGCAGCGGCTGTTGACGCTTACGCCCCAGCCTGCCCTCGCCTGCACCCCAGCCCGCCTCCCCAGTGGCCTCCTCGAACTCCCGCAGCAGCTGCTGGGCCTCGGCGCTCACGGTCAGTGGCCCGGCCCATGGGGCGGCGCTGGGCTCTGGCGCAGCCTGGCGGGCAAAGGCCGGGTGGATGTGGACTGGGGGCAGCCGCCGCTTCTTCAAGGCCCCACTCAGCAGCCGCTCGGCGTACTGGGGGTCGATGCGCCAGAAGCCCCCCTTGCCTGGCTCGTCCTTCTCCCGAGGCACCTTGATGAAGCCCTTCTTCAGGGACAGGTTGTGGCGGATGGAGTTCTGGACACAGGGAGATAGGAGAGAAGGAAGACAGCTGGGAGAGTGGGTGGGGTCAGTGATGGGGGGCTCCTAGCGCCACTGCCAGTCCCACCACCACCTTCTCTCCGATGGGGGCAGGGGAGACAGAAGCGCTGCTCCGAGCGGGAGGCTCTGGGACACCCGCCACGGGGCACCAGGAGCTGGGAGTGCTGTCGGGGGCTTTTGTTCCCATTTGCCAGGACATCTGCCTGCTCAGTCATCCGAGCCCTGAGCCGCAGGGTGGTTCTCAGTGCCGGCCTGTCCTGCCCTCCCTCCCTTACCCCGCTGCTTGCGGCCTCTGGTCAAAGGCCTTGGCTCCCCCAGGTCCTGGACGGCCATCTCCCTCTGCCTGGGCCTGGCTGGCCTTCTCTGTTTGTGAAATGAGTGAGTGGCTGTGAGGGTGTGTGTGTGTGGTGGGGGATGAAGTGTGGGAGGATCTGATGACTTTCCTTGTTTGTAGAGCCGGCTGCTGGCCTGGGCCCTCACCCACCTTGTCCCCCTCCTCCCACCCCAGGCTCTGAGGCCTCAGTTGATTATTACCCAGCCAAGAGCATAGCGCTCATTCCTGGGGGCTCTCAGGCTTGGGGTAGGGTGGGGGGTGGTGGAGGGTCTCTGCTTTCTCACCAAGGTTACAAATGGTACCTGCCCCAGGGTCAGGGCCCACGCAAACGTGGAATAGCTGTGATCACAGGAACTCTGATCCTGTGACCTGTGCCACAGGGAAGGATCTGTGCATCCTCAGGGTCTCTGTCCCCAAGGAGCCCCTGATCCTGATGGTCGAAGAGGCTGAGGGCAGTGTGTGCCCAGCCTGAATCACCATCCTGCCTTGTTCACGCCTGGGTGCACAGTCCAAACCACGCTGGGGCACAGGGGTCTGGGGCCTGGTGGGTGGGGCCGGCATGTGAGTAGTGCGCCCTGGCAAGACTGGGAGGTTTACATGGTGGTCTGGGCCCCTTGGCTGCTCTGTGCCAGGTTCCGGAGACTTGGAACATGAAGCCAGTGTGGGAGGAAAGAGCCCCTGTGGAAAGCACGTGGCTGAGATAATTGTCCCCGCAGGGAGGTTGATGAGAAGAGGGGGAGGAGTGTAGGCAGGAAACTAGGGAGGGCTTGGGGTGGGGGCTGGCACAGCAGCTTTCGGAAGGCCCCGTAGCCCTTCCACTGGGACACAGATGGCCACCACACCCTGCAGCACACCCCTCTCCCCTCCCAGAGCCCCTCCAGCCAACTGAAAGCAGGCGGGATGCAGAGCCGGGCAGCAACCATGCTCTGCCTCCAGTCAGGCCCTGACAAACTGACCTTGAGGAGGGTAGTGTGTAGGAATTCCAGGACTTGGGACACAAATGTGTCCCTCAGTCCATCAACCTACCCTGGGGGGCTGTGTCCACGCATAGTTCAGCCCTGGTCTTTGGGCTGAGCCTGCCGGATGAGGGACAAGTTCTTTCCACTTGAACCTCTATGTCGGCACCCCTGCAGCCCTCTGAACATCCTCCCTCCTCCGTCTCTGAAGTCAAAGGGGCAGCAGTCCAAGCACTGGGCTCCCTTGAGGTCCTTCCTGGACGGCCTTCCTCTCTCGGGGCCCTGGCCGTACCGCGCCTACTTGGCCTGCGGATCTGGGATGTGAGTCCAGTCTGCGCGGGCATGGGCAGGGAGGGAGGGAGTGCCTCCCTACCTGCCAGGTGGGATCAGCGTGGCGGAAGTAACAGAAGTTGTCCGTGATCCACTTGTAGATGGCCGACAGGGTGATCTTGGTGGCCTTGCTGGCCTGCATGGCCATGCAGATGAGCGTGGCATATGAGTAGGGCGGCTTCACGTGCGGGTTGGTGGCGTAGTCCACGTCGTCGGGAGGCGAGGCCTGCAGCCCCGAGGGGGCTCTCCGCGGCGTGCACAAGGACGTGGGCTTGCCGGGTGTGTGCGGCTGCCCCAGGCAGGCGGGGTCCGCCGCCAGGGGAGACCCCGGCTCGGCCGAGCCTGACAGCTCGTGGTAGCCGTGAGGGTCGGTGTCCCCTGAAGGCAGGGCGGGGACCTTGGCTTTGAGAATGGAGAATTCCTGCAGCCACTGCAGGCTGGTCAGGCTGTCATTCAGGGCGTTGGACTCCTCCAGGCCGCCTTCCGGTCCGGCCTCCTCCGCTGCCCCTTCTCCCGAGACGCGTAGCCAGCTCTCCGCCATATCTGCGGGCACTCTCCGAGGGGGCTGTCAACATCCACGAGCCGAGCCGAGGGTGGCCGCCGAGCTCTCCGGCCCGCTGACTCCCGCGGCTTCAGTTACGCAGCCTCCCGGAAGCGGGCTTCCATCCCGCGATCCGGGGGTAGCCTCCTCCAAAGAGAATGTGGTGCCTGCGGGGACCAGAGCGGGAACTGAGCCCTCTTTCCCCACCCCCGAGGGGAGAGTGTGGGCGAGGGGGGAGGCTCTTACTAAAATCCTTCCTGCAGCTGGGGAGGATCTTTTACTGCCGAGGTCTGGGAAACAGAAGGTGTGCCCGGGGGTCCGACCCACAGGGAGTTCGCCTCGCTCTTTTCCTCTTGGATCTTTTAGAGGAGACTTAATTAGCCAAACGAGGGAATAGTGTAGGGGCATGCGAGGCCACCCCTTTCTCCCTCAAAGCGGGGAATTAACCCCCCTCTCTCCGTCCACAACCAATGGAAATGGGGCGAGAGAGTCCAGGAGGGCAGTACGACGGGTCGGGGGGAGGGGGAGGTCGTCTGATCTTTGAAAAGGGATATTAGGATGGGGATCAAGGGGAAGGAAGGAAACAATACAGAGAGTTATAAGGGGGCGGGAAGTGAGTGTCCCCCAGACGCCTCTGATGTCAGTCCCCGGGCCCACCACTTCCGTCGGGGACGGATGGGAGAGCGGGCTGGTACTAACGCCCTCCCTTCCCACGGCCTGCAGCCCTCCCCGTCCCTTTCCTGGCTCAGAGCGCAGCCCGGGCCAAAGGAAGGTTCTCAAAGAAATTCCTCCCACCGCCCACCCTCACCGCGGCTCTCTGCTCCCAGCTCGAGGGCCCAGCCAGCAATCCTCGTCACCACTCACGCCCGCCGGCGCCTCTCTGAAAGCCAGCGGCCAGGGACCGGCACTCAGTAGCCGCTCACAAGGCGTCTCCTGCTGCCGTGGCGACGCCCCGCCCATATAAACAGCTTCCGCTTCTGCCATTGGCCAGGGCATCTCCAAAGAGACCGCGGGCTCTTAACCGCTCTCTCACGCGGTAACTCTCTTCCAGCTCCCTCCTGCCGCCCTCTCCCGCGCGCGACCCAGTCCCCTACCCGCCATCGCGTCCCGGCTCCGCGCATTCCCGCCCGAGGGCCCCGCGCCGGGCTCGGAGAGGCGCGCGGCTCGGCGCTCCCGCAGAGGCCCCGGGGCCCTCGGCGAGCAGTTCGCCGCGGGAACCGTACTCCGCCCCACCCCCTTCCCATCTGGGCTGCTCAGAGGTGGCGACGGCTCCTGGGACGCAGCCCGTGGCGGGGGGGCCAGGGCTGGGTGCATGCTTGGGGCTTTCCTTTCCTCTCCTCTGGGCTGCGAGTGGCACTTCCTCACGTTTCTGCGGCCTGTCCCTGTCTCCCGACCGAGTGTCGTCTTGGTGCCCGCAAGCAGGTCTGACTCTCCGATGCCACCTGCCGCTCAGGTCCGCAGAAACCGCAGCCCCGGTCGCAGACACCCCAAGGCGGCTAGGGTAATCCAGTGTTTCCCGGTAAGCGCTCCCTCCCCGCCCCGTCCTCAGCAAGATTCCCAGAAGCTGACATTCCAGAGGCTTCTTCGCAAGTGCTCTCCCTCCTTTCCAGATAGCCGAGGAAACAGAGCCGGTGGGTGAAACCCAGGAAAGCCGTGGACTTGCCAAATTCTGTGACTGGGGTCATTTGCCCCATTAATTTCACCAGCCTTTAAGTGCCAGACTAACGGTGGACTGTGGTCCTTCCTCCTCCCCTCCCCCAGCCTCCCTCTAGTCACCAGCTTTCCTGCTCTTCAATTATTGAGGAGCAGCAGTTGGAAGTTCTCTGGTTGAAGGGGGTTGGGTGGAGGTGAGGGCTCCTTATCAGGCCTCTGCGCAGAAGCTGTGCCCAGGGGATGGTACACCAGCTCCCACCCAGAAACATGTCTTTCCCTCTACGCCTTGCCCTCTCTCACTCCACCATGTCCAGCTTGTCTTGAGTCAAAGTTTTTTTTTCTTCCCAAGTGTTTATTGTTTTAATTTTTATTTTATTTTTATTTTTTTATTAGTTTCTGCTTTATAACAAAGTGAATCAGTCATACATATACATCTGTTCCCACATCCCTTCCCTCATGCATCTCCCTCCCTCCCACCCTCCCCATCCCACCCCTCCAGGCGGTCACAAAGCACCGAGCTGATCTCCCTGTGCTCTGCGGCTGCTTCCCACTATCTATCTACCTTACGTTCCGTAGTGTATATATGTCCATGCCTCTCTTTCGCTTTGTCACAGCTTACCATTCCCCCTCCCCATATCCTCAAGTCCATTCTCAAGTAGGTCTGTGACGTTATTCCTGTTTTACCCCTAGGTTCTTCATGACATTTTTTTTTAATTCCATATATATGTGTTAGCATATGGTATTTGTCGTTCTCTTTCTGACTTACTTCACTCTGTATGACAGACTCTAGGTCTATCCACCTCATTACAAATAGCTCAGTTTCGTTTCTTTTTATGGCTGAGTACTATTCCATTGTATATATGTGCCACATCTTCTTTATCCATTCATCCGATGATGGACACTTAGGTTGTTTCCATCTCCGGGCTATTGTGAATAGAGCTGCAATGAACATTTTGGTACATGCCTCTTTTTGAAGTATGGTTTTCTCAGGGTATATGCCTAGTAGTGGGATTGCTGGGTCATATGGTAGTTCTATGTTTAGTCTTTTAAGGTACCTCCATACTGTTCTCCATAGTGGCTGTACCAATTCACATTCCCACCAGCAGTGCAAGAGTGTTCCCTTTTCTCCACACCCTCTCCAGCATTTATTGTTTCTAGATTTCTTGATGATGGCCATTCTGACTGGTGTGAGATGATATCTCATTGTAGTTTTGATTTGCATTTCTCTAATGATTAATGATGTTGAGCATTGTTTCATGTGTTTGTTGGCAGTCTGTATATCTTCTTTGGAGAAAGGCCTATTTAAGTCTTCTGCCCATTTTTGGATTGGGTTGTTTGTTTTTTGGCTATTGAGCTGCATGAGCTGTTTTTAAATTTTGGAGATTAATCCTTTGTCAGTTGCTTCATTTGCAAATATTTTCTCCCATTCTGAGGGTTGTCTTTTGGTCTTGTTTATGGTGTCCTTTGCTGTGCAAAAGCTTTGAAGTTTCATTAGGTCCCATTTGTTTATCTTTGTTTTTATTTCCATTTCTCTAGGAGGTGGGTCCAAAAGGATCTTGCTGGGATTTATGTCCTAGAGTGTTCTGCCTATGTTTTCCTCTAAGACTTTGATAGTTTCTGGCCTTACATTTAGGTCTTTAATCCATTTTGAGCTTATTTTTGTGTATGGTGTTAGGGAATGATCTAATCTCATACTTTTACATGTCCCTGTCCAGTTTTCCCAGCATCACTTATTGAAGAGGCTGTCCTTTCTCCACGGTACATTCCTGCCTCCTTGATCAAAGATAAGTTGACCATATGTGCATAGGTTTATCTCTGGGCTTTCTATCCTGTTCCATTGATCTATCTTTCTGTTTTTGTGCCCGTAAAACACTGTCTTGATTACTTTAGCTTTGTAGTGTAGTCTGAAGACAGGGAGCCTGATTCCTCCAGCTCCGTTTTTCATTCTCAAGATTGCTTTGGCTATTCGGAGTCTTTTGTTTTTCCAAACAAAGTTTGAAATGTTTTGTTCCAGTTCTGTGAAAAATGCCAGTGGTAGTTTGATAGGGATTGCATTGAACCTGTAGATTGCTTTGGGTAGTAGAGTCATTTTCACAATATCGATTCTTCCAATCCAGGAGCATGCTATGTCTCTCCATCTATTTGTATCATCTTTCATTTCTTTCATCAGTGTCTTATAATTTTCTGCATACAGGTCTTTTGTCTCCTTAGGTAGGTTTATTCGTAGGTATTTTATTCTTTTTGGTGCAGTGGTAAATGGGAGTGTTTTCTTGATTTCACTTTCAGATTCTTCATCATTAGTGTACAGGAATGCCAGAGATTTCTGTGCATTAATTTTGTATCCTGCTACTTTACCAAATTCAATGATTAGCTCTAGTAGTTTTCTGGTAGCATCTTTAGGATTCTCTATGTATAGTATCATGTCATCTGCAAACAGTGACAGCTTTACTTCTTCTTTCCCAATTTGGATTCCTTTTATTTCCTTTTCTTCTCTGATTGCTGTTGGTAAAACTTCCAAAACTAAGTTGAATCAGTGTGGTGAGAGTGGGCCACCTTGTCTTGTGCCTGACCTTAGTGGAAATGGTCTCAGCTTTTCACCATTGAGGACAATGTTGCCTGTGGGTTTGTCATATATGTCCTTTATTATCTTGCGGAAAGTTCCCTGTATGCCTACTTTCCGCAGGGTTTTTATCATAAATGTGTGTTGAATTTTGTCAGAAGCTTTCTCTGCATCTGTTGAGATGATCATATGGTTTTTCTCCTTCAATTTGTTAATATGGTGTATCACATTGATTGATTTGCGTATATTGAAGAATCCTTGCATTCCTGGAATAAACCCCACTTGATCATGGTGTTTGATCCTTTTAATGTGCTGTTGGATTCTGTTTGCTAGTATTTTGTTGAGGATTTTTGCATCTATGTTCATCAGTGACATTGGCCTGTAGTTTTCTTTCTTTGTGACATCCTTGCCTGGTTTTGGTATCAAGGTGATGGTGGCCTCGTAGAATGAGTTTGGGAGTGCTCCTCCCTCTGCTATATTTTGGAAGAGTTTGAGAAGGATAGGTGTTAGCTCTTCTCTAAATGTCTGATAGAATTCGCCTGTGAAGCCATCTGGTCCTGGGCTTCTTCTGTTTGTTGGAAGATTTTTAATCACAGTTTCCATTTCAGTGCTTGTGATTGGTCTATTCATATTTTCTATTCCTTCCTGATTCAGTCTTGGCAGGTTGTGCATTTATAAGAATTTGTCCATTTCTTCCAGGTTGTCCATTTTATTGGCATAGAGTTTCTTGTAGTAATCTCTCCTGATCTTCTATATTTCTGCAGTGTGAGTTGTTATTGAGTCAAAGTATTAAAAGCGTGCTGGAGAAAGTCGGACAGAAACTTTCACAAATAAGCCAACTGCGCAATTAATAGCTCTCCTTCCCTTGTGAACAGTTTTATTCATTTTTAAGAATCATGCAGCAGTCCATAAATATTGCATCCTTGACGTCCCCACTGTCGTGTGCCCATGAGTGTACTCCAGGGAGTGAGGGGTACACAGCTGGCACAACAGTACACACATACTTACACACACTAGGTGTGCAGATCCTAAAGCAAAGTGAGCAAGCAGCATGCCAAGGTCAGGTGAACAGGACACAAACTCTCCCCAGGTGAGATGGCTTAACGTGTGTGGATCCGTGCCCAGGAGATGCCCCAGCGTGGGCATGACCTCTGGTGGGATGGGACTGGGGAGGAGAAGGAAAAAGGGCTCTGTGAGAAGGCTGGGATCACCACACCACCCGGAAGTGAGCTCATAGGTGAGCTCCGACCTGAGTGTGGCAGGAAGGAGCCCCAGGCCTCTGGTTAGTCTGTGTCCTTGTGTGAGAAACCAGGCCCCGTCATATTCTCTGTGGGTCAACTGCTAACAACATGACCATCCCCAGATGATGACTCGGGCGGCTGTCCGGTTCCCCGACCAGGCTCTGTGCCCTGTTCCCTGATCCCAGCCCTTTTGGATGGGATATTTCTGCTCGCCAAAGAGCTAAATGAGGGCAAAGAGGTGAGGGGATGGGGGAGAGAGCAGGAACTGTCTGAGAAACAGGAGTGAAGGGCCACTTCTCACCCGGGTATGTCTTGGTTATGGAACCAAGGCCTTGAGGAATCCCTCTGAGCCTCTTCCTGGGAGAAGACAGACCCTCCAGAAAGGGTGAAGACAATGGCTTCCTCTTAGGGTTCCTGGCCACTGTGGCAACGGTTTACCTGCATCTCCTTCATCTCAGGTAACACCACACTCTGAATACTACCTGCCGGGAGAGGAGGTGGATCTGTATAGCACCACCCCAGGCTAAGGGAGCGCCCCCTTCCCTAGTGCTTCTGGGACTCAGACTTCAAGGAGATCAGGAAGTGTGGTTATTGCTGGAATCATCAATATGAAAGGGGCTGTAAGAATGTTTCGGGGAAAGGAAGGACATTAAATGGGGCCTGAAACAGCAGAGCCCACTGCAGGATTTCAGAGCGGGTGGACACGGGAACTCAAGGCAGAAGCTGAGATTCAGGCTTGGCTCATGTAGTGTCTGTCAAGACCACAGGCCTCCCCCTGCCCACCCCCAGGGCAGGATGTGAACCACAACCACCAGGCAGTGAGGGTCACCACGCACCTGGTGGCGCAAAGCAGCCACACAGGAGGTGCAAAACATGCCCCGGCACTGGGCTCTCTTTGAGGCCTTGGGAAGGACCCTGAAAAGCTCTTCTAGGGCAACAATTCCAACTACTAATTCAGGCCATCATGGTGGGCATAGCCTAGGGCTCTGTCATATCTCAGCCTCACAAAATGTTGGATCCCACTTTGCTTCTCAATCTCATGCTCCACTAAATAACCACCTCTTCCAAAAGCCAGCAGACAATGCATCTATCAGAGAGCTATGAGGAATCCATTGATAACACTAGTGTTGAGGGACGAAGAGCCAACAGCTTACAGTCTTGCTGTTTCAGGCTGTTATTTCTATGCCCTACACCAGAGTGAGGTGGGGTGCACATGTGATTTGAACAATATCTCTAAATCTCTGATGAGCCTATGGAAGGCAGTACCTCCGGCTCCCCCCATCAGGCTCAGCTGATCTGGAGGACAGGGGAGGAAAACCGGTGGGGTGGGGAGCCTCCCAGACCACCACTGACCCCAGCTCAGCCCTTCCCCCAACCTCCTTTGGGGTTCCTGGGCACCAAATGAGAACCACCGGTCCACCCCTCTCTCAGCTTCTTTCTTCAACTCTTTCAGAAAAGCGGGGTGGAGACGGGGGCAGCAGGGATAAGAATGCCACCTGACAGGGCGGTAGTGATGAAACGTGATAATATACGACAGTCCCTAGCAAGTGCCTGGTACATAGAGGGGGTCAAAAATGCCTTTGCAGTGTCACCTTAGGATGGAGCCCCAGGCCTTCCTGAGTGCACCTGATCATAAAGAAGTCCCTGGTAGGTCATCATTTAACTGAGGGGTTCTCAGATTCAAGGCCTCCTTCCTAAGCAGACACACGAGGCATAGCCTCTGCTACCAGAAGCAAGAACTGTTTTCCCAACCAACCTTCTGGTGGTTGCCACTGCTTCTTGTCCTTGAGAGAGGAGCTCCTAATGCATTTTGAGGGAAACCCCACTTACAGTGCAATATGGCTTTCCCTTCTCACAGGAGTCATCCCCCAACGCCACCCCAAACTGCAGGTCTCAGATTGGTTATGATGTCCCAGAGACTAGAAAATGCCAGATGGGTGTTTGTAATGAAGTCACCCAAACTCTTGAGTCTTCTTGGTCTACCTCCTAAGGAGAAAAAAAAAAAAGATGCACAAGAAATAACCAGTCTGTAGACCACAGCTCCACCTGAAGATCAAGATACAGTGGAAACATTCCAGAGAGTCTCTGCAAAGGGTCTCATGAGCTGCAGTTCGAGTGGCTTTAGCCCACAAGGAGAAAAGAGGTTTCCAGTCCCTTCTGAGAGGGGAAGGATCACGGTTGCAGAAGAAGATGAGTCTGGGAGAAGGGTCAGGTGCCCTCAGCATCCAGCTTTCACGTGGGTCTAAAAAGTCTCCGTGTGTCTTGCTGAGGATGCCCAGGAGGTCAGTGGTGCCATGAGGCCAGGATGGGATGTGAGAACGGGAGAAGAGCCCTGGTGCAGGGGCTAAGGCTCTCAGATGGCCAAAGGATCCCACACGCAGAGCCTGTTCTCGGGGTCCTCCAGGCTGCCAGAAGATGAGCGTCTGCACTGCGTGTTCCGACGACTGACCACGTTGTCATCAGCCTGCCAGGCACCTGAGAAGAGGAAAGGAAGGTTACCGGACCTTTGGTTTGGTGCAGATGGTGTCTCTGGCAGGACAGTCCGGGAGTTTGGCACGAAAACTGGCAAGATGCGCATTACCTGGAACTCCCACAGGGTGCAAACCACAGCACGTGAAACTTGGGAGCAGTGGCGTCCAGTGGGCGAGGGACAGTCATGGCCACTGTGGCCCTCTGATGGAGGGACATGCAGGATGGTCCTTGTTTTGTGAGCTTGCCGTAGGCTCCACCTTTGTATCTTTATTTGGTCTTGAAGTTTGCCTAAGTGTTACAGCGGACCAGGAAAAGAAACTGAGTCTGGCTGAGACTTTCACGAGAGCAGGAGGAGGTGAAGGGGAGGGAGAAGAGTGTGTTAATTTGGGCTCAGAGTTAGTGTTTGCTGTGGGGGCCAGGGTGGGGCAGGAAGGGACTGGCTGCCCAGCAGGGTGGCAGGGACCAAATGGCATGGCAGAGAACAGAGTGACAGCTGTTCCTCTCCTTCTGCACCTGAACAGCCCACCGAGAGTTGCTATCAGCTGGTGCCACCAACCCCAGGAGACATTAGCTCCAGAGCTTTGGGGTCCCCCGGGTACCATCCACGAAACTCATCATCTTCCCCCCTTGTACTGCAGTTCCTGCACGAGAAGCATCCGCTGCCAATGCTGGAAACCCACTCTTGGTGCTTCTCTCTCCTTCATGCTCTGTATCCAATCCACCATGACCTCCTGCTTGTTCAAGCTCTAGTAAGGTCTAAATCTGTAGTCAGAAAACCGGGATACAGCCCCAGCTTGTAACGTACTGACTGTGTGACCTTGGGCAGGTCACTGTACTTGGAGCCCAGGTTTTCCCATCCATCAGATGGGAGACAAGTACTTACTCCCCAGGGATGCTGTGAGACTAAGCGAGGTGACATGGAAGAGTGGTGAGCAGGGCGCCTGACTCACAGAATGTGCGCGAAAACCATCCGCCCCCCAGGCCTTGTTCAGGCTACACTCATCTCCCTCAAGTCGTCCTCCCATCCCACAGACTGACTCCATCTGATTCAGTCCCCCCAGTGCAGCGAGATGCCCCTTCTGAAGGGAGAGGATGAAGCCCTAACCCCCTGAGTTTGGGGAAAGCCTTCCGTTCTCTGGCCGAGGACTGCTGAGCTGCCTCTTCCAGCACCTGCCCCCAGAAGGCCCCCCCTGAAGCCAGATGGGGTCCAGCGTGCTCCGAAGTGTTCCCCCACTGGCCCGTACGACCACCCAATTTCTCATGCTGTGTGGAAATTGCTGGATCCTCCAGCACACGGTGATCTCCTCCAGGGCAGAGCGGAGAGCCATGCCCTTCAGAGGGCTCAGGTCGTGGACGGAGCCGGCTGACCCTGGAGGGTGGGCGTGAGGCTCACTGTGTCACATTTGAGGGAGTCCACTCACAAATGTCTGGGGTCAGCTTCAGGTTAGGCCAGCCCAAGACACGAAACCCTTTAATGGCAGAAGCACTAGGATTCAGCGGGTATAAATTGTGTATACCATAAATATCCTGGTGTTCTAATCCGCCCTAAGGCTCTAATAATAGTCTTGTGGAGGTGGACCCCAGGGGAAGGGGAGTGAGTGGGACAGGAAATGTTTAGGTATCTCTCACAACCAGACGGAATGCGGGGATCTGTACTCCCTGGGGGTACCGGAGTCCGGCACATGGGTCCACAGTGCTTTACCGCTCTAAGGGTGACAGGATGAAGAGCAGGCAAGATTGCCCTTTTAAGTTAGGAACCCCCAGATGAAATAAGTTGTTCTTTCATTTTATATAATTTGGTAGATCTCATACTTATTCCTCTGTGTTTAATGGGCAGGACTCCGGAACTGCGGCTGTTTGGTACGAAAGACCAAAAGCAAATGGTAAAAAGGAGAGAAGAGACACACACACACACACACACGCACACGCACGCACACACACACACACACACAAAGTCAAATCAAAACACTGCTGCAGCCTCGCCGCCACCACCACTGGCTGCCAGGCTGCCTGGATCTGAAGTCTTGAGTCCTTGCTACAAACACCACGGGTCCAGATTCTGAGCCAGGGCTGAAAACTGGCTCCTTCTGAAACAGCCTCAAGACTCAGACCTGAAGTCTCTGATCTCCCCAGCTTCTTGGTACAGTCGGTGGTGCTCTTTCCTCTAAAAAGGCTTCTGCCAGACCCTCGGCGAAACCCTGCTGCTACGTGCATCCTGGATGCAGAAGGTAAGCCTGGAAGGCGCAGGAGGACTTCCTGAGCGAGTGCTACCATTCTGTCCAGCCCTCAGCCAGAAAAGGGAGCCTGGAGATTGAAAATCCTTCACGGGAGGTAGAGAAAGTTGGTTCCCACTTAATTCCATCCTCAGGCTCAGAAACGGGGGAGTGAGGAGACCTCTAGAGGCAGATTTGGGGAGCACATCTAGGGGGATTCCACACACCACTTTCCTGCCTCTACCCTGCCACTAATTAAATTTAAGATTTGTAACAGTTCCACCATCTTGTAGAGTTTCTCTCCAGGAAAAGAGAAAGTTAATTCCGATTTTTCCTTAGTATCTGCGAAGCATAACCCTTCCTAGTGGCGTCTTAGTCTTAGATTATTTCATGTCTCCATAAGTACTTTTCTTTGTTTTGTTTTTGGCTGTGCAGTGGCTTGGAGGATCTTAGTTCTCCGACCAGGGATTGAACCAGGCCACTGCAGTGAAAGTGCTGAGTCCTAACCACTGGACGGCCAGGGAATTCCCTCCATAAGTACTTTTAGATTTCATCGGTATGCCCACTCCTGTCCAATGCCATCATTTAAAAACATGTGTATCGGGCATCGCTGGTGGCGCAGTGGTTGAGAGTCTGCCTGCCGATGCAGGGGACACGGGTTTGTGCCCCGGTCCGGGAAAATACCAGATGCCACGGAGTGGCTGGGCCCGTGAGGCATGGCCACTCAGCCTGCGCGTCCGGAGCCTGTGCTCCGCAATGGGAGAGGCCACAACAGTGAGAGGCACGCGTACCACAAAAAACAAAACAAAACAAAACAAAAACATTTGTATTTCCACTAATAAACTCAAATTATCTTTGCTTTGTCCCATCACACTCCCCAGAGGCTTTTCACAGAATTGTCACTGGTCCCCTGGCCACTATCCTGACGCCTGTGTGATACTCCATCAGGTTCCTTGGGGCCCCGTCTACCTAGCATGGCCTCGCGCTTCTAATCGGCTCACCACCTACAATGGTCAACTCAGATTTCCTCCCTTTGAGAACCTTGCAGAACAATCTCAGAACATACCATCGCCCCCCCCCACCTTGGTCTCAGGGCCAAAGAAGACCCAGAGGCTTCTTAGCGGAAGGGGTGCTGGAATGACACAGGTGCTTTCTCAACATCACTCCCACAAGGCTGATGAGAGCAGCGAGGATGGGGACCTGAGCCATCCTTGCCGCGAGCTGGGGCTCCTGGCAGAGCACCTGTGGGCCTGGGGAGGGTGGACCACGGGATGCTCCCCGGGCTCCCTCCTTGTGGGCGCACCGTGAGGGGAGTGGCATCCATGTGGGGAGGGAAACAGCGTGGAGAGGGAGACCAAGTGCCTGAGAAGCTGTCCTGACGGCCAAGCCAGCCTGAGGCACCTCAGTCATAGGATGGAACTTTGAACTTACAGCTGAGCGTGGTGAGGTCTGATGATTCCACGGGAACTACCACAGTGGATGCTCCTGTCATTAACCTGACATTAACCCGACAGATGCTTCCAGAGAGTTCCCCAGCTCTTTACTACCAGTGTGACGCTAACAGCAGAACCCGAGAAACATTTTACCAAGAGAGCAGATGCACTTTCCTTCTTCCGTAAGAGCCCTTGAGACCTCGGGGTGAGGCTACGATGCGACCCTCAACTCCCTCTCCCGGGAGCTGCCACTGTCATTCGGTTTCATGTCTGGCCTGAACGGTGAAGCCAGTGTAATCTGAGAATGGCTGGCTCTCGAGATCACCATAAAGAAGCCCAGGCATGGTTTTCCTTCCAGGTCTCCCTCCCCTGCCGCAATCCCAGAGTGGAATAAACATCCACCAGCAGGTTGGCCCGAAGGAGTGAGGGAGAGGAGGAAGCACAAGGCCTGGGGTTAGTTTCCACCAGCATGCGTGGCTGAAACAATAACCAGGAGAGAGTGGTCATGTGCACATGCGCACACCCTGCACACCACAGCACCCCCCAAGCAACTGCCATGGCCAAAGCAGAAGCGACTAGCATGACATCTGCATCCAGGCTGGGATCCACGTTTGCTCTAGAGGTTGCCCTTCTGTGGAGGCACCTCAGAGGAGCAGACGGAAGAGACACCGGTTCCTGGGACGCCTGGTCCTACAATCCCAGGTGGGATTCCCAGCTCGCCTAACCCCCCGCCACCCCCGCCATTTCCTTACTCTATATGTAGGTCGTTCCTTCGCTTCTCGGCTTACTAGAAACAAAATTCTTCCGACTGAAGATATGATTGACCTTATTTACAAAACAGAAATAGAGTCACAGGTGTAGAAAACAAACTTATGGTTATGGCGTGGGGCAAGGGAGGGGAGGGATAAATTGGGAGATTGGGATTGACATATACACACTACTATATCTAAAATAGATAACTAATAAGGACCTGCTGTAGAGCACAGGGGACTCTACTCAGTACCCTGTAATGGCCTATATGGGAAAAGAATCTAAAAAAAGAGTGGATATATGTATATGTATAATTGATTCACGTGGCTGTACAGCAGAAACTAACACAACATTGTAAACCAACTCTTGCAATTAAAAAAAAATATCTACTTGAGGCCTGAACGATGGTAAAGAGGCTCGTTCCAATAGCCTACAAACACTAGTGCACGCTGAGCTGCTAACGTCTCTTCACCTCACCTTTGCTGTGCCGCCAGGGCTGTGATCCTTCTGCTACTGTAACATCAGCCGTTTTCTTCACTAAAGCAGGAAAACCTACTGCCTAACAGTCGGTTCCCCCAAGGGGAGGAAGCTGTTCTGCTGCAGATGAACTTTGGGGCTGCTAGAGCAGTTCTGTGAGACTCAGCTGAGAAGCTGAAGCAGGAAGGAAGGTGATGGCAGTTGCCCAAGAAGCTTCAGGATCTACTCAACGTAGATGGAGATCTCCATGTATCTTCTGCAGCCTTGGCTCAGAGGCCCAGAACGAGCCAGGAAGGCTGCTGAGGTCCTCAGATACCCTGCTTGCTTTGATATTCCATCAAGGAGACAACCTTTCCCCAAAGCCACACCCTTGAGCAGTGCCACCAAGTCACACCAGTGCCCCTTTCTCCACCCTTTAGAGAATACCCGGGAAAGAAATATAATAAAAGGGAGCAAAAGACCAGGTCTTTTTCCATCTTCTTGTGTGGGTGATCCGTCCTCTTCTTCTAGAACATCATTTCCCTAGGACAGAAGGAAGGCACTGTGAGTCCATAAAGCAGTGAAATGAGTCTACTGATTGTCAGAAGACAGAACTAATCA
This sequence comes from Mesoplodon bidens, assembly GCF_964165515.1. Classification (NCBI taxonomy): domain Eukaryota; kingdom Metazoa; phylum Chordata; class Mammalia; order Artiodactyla; family Ziphiidae; genus Mesoplodon; species Mesoplodon bidens. Next base: position 31,689,160 of record NC_138179.1, read on the forward strand.
CCCTCATGGTATCCAGACATTTCCTGTCCGTGTGAGATGGCTGGGAGGCCCAGCAGAGGCAGATTTTGCTTGGCGAGGCAGGATCGGCCCATAGGGACCAGGTCTGAGGCACGTTCCAGAGGGACCAGGTCTGAGGCGCCTTACAGAGGGACCCTGGGACTGTCAGGAATAGCCTTGGTAATAGTTTAGCTCACACTGTTTCTCTCAGGTGGAAATAAAAGTTGTCAAATGAAAAAGCAAACTGTGAGATCATAAAACTTTCAGGAACCCTTTAGGATCCCCAGTCCCATCCAGATACTCCTTTGAGAACATCTGGCTCAAGAGAAAGTTGTAGAGTCCCCACTGGGAGCTGGGCATTCCATATACTTCAGGCACACCTCCGTCAGAGCACTTCTCACGCTGAGTTATAACTCTGATTCCTCCATCAGATGGAGCTCCGGGATGGGTGGGATGGGTGGATTGGGGGCGTGGGCAGGCAAAAGCCATGTCACTCGGTCTTTGTGTCCCCCAGTGCCAGGAAGATGTGAGATGCCTGTGCCAGGTAAATACTAAGTGAATTGGAGGACAAACACCCTCTCAAGGGTCTGGCCTTGAAGACTTCCCTCTGGAACTCACCCCACGCCTATTACGCTGAGACCAGCACCCTCTGCTAACCGGACAGTCCCTCTGCTCTGCACCCTGCCTCTAACAGATCCAAGCGCACCACCTTGGAAGGCTTCTTCCAGAACAGCCCCCATCCTATTTGCATCCTCTGCCAGCACCGGCAGTCCCTCTGACCAGGGAGGGGCACCAGCATCCACCTTGCTCTTACCTCTGCATCCTGCTCTTCAGCGGTGGCGACGAGGCCCGCAAAGTTGCAATCTGGAGACGCCGCTGGCGTCACCTGCAAAGGAGCAACAAAAGTCAAGGTGCAGATGCCACCGGTTCTCCTACCCAGCTCGCCTGGCAGCAAACCCAAACCAAGTCCTCAGGACAGAAGTGGTGCCACATGGAAGATCACATCTGAGGGAGTCTTTGATTCAACAACCCGGTACCGTGATTTCCAGGGCTCCCCTCGGGAGCACTGGGGGGCTTTGCCGATCTCCCTGGCAGGCCCTGGACTGAGCTCCTTGGGACTCGAGTACACAGCAGAGCAGAGCGGCGAGGGCGATCCCATGCTCCTCTCTTACGTCTCCTTCTTCTGAGGGGGTCCTGCTGGCGGCCCGGGGGCAGGGGACAGCCTCCCCGTCCTCTTCCATGCCAGGGGCGATGTAGGAGCCGGACATGGAGGAGACGGTGTCGGTGCTGATCTGGGAGGACACCATGGACATGACCTTCCTTCTTCAAGTCTGGGTCCCCAGTATGTTGAGGGGGGCAGAGGCGGGGAGAAGACTGTTTCCTGCCCTCAGCTCAGCTCTTCAGGAGGCCTGGCGCATTTGCTTCAGGCCAGCATGGAATCCCATCCCGGGGGCCTTCCCGTCACTGGAGCTGGGGGTGGCCTGTCCCGTGGGCAGACGGCGAGGGTCCCCAAAGACTGAGTTCCTGAACATTGCCCCTCATCCCTTTCCTGGCTGACGATACATGGGGGAGGGAGGATAGGGAAGAGGTGGAAAGGGAGGAGACAGAAAGCTGGCTTCTTGCTTTGGGAAGGGACTGTACCACACCTGAGGGTGAAGTGGCTGAAGGGCTTCTCACCTCAAAAGTGGAGATCAAAGGAAATGCGAAACCTGCCCAGAGAGCTTGAGTCATGGGCTCAAAGCCACACAGGGCAAAAGAGAAAGGACAGCTCAGTGCAACATGGGGTCCTGGATTGGGAGGCTGGAATGGAGAGGAGCATTACTGGGGTGATCTGCAAGACGTGAAGGGGGTCTGCGGTTACATGGGATTACCAGGTCAGTGTTCATTTCCTGATTGTGATGGTGGTACTGGGATTATGGAGGCGTGTCCTTGTTCTAAGGAAACACACACTAAAGTATCTAGTGCTAATGGGGCAGCCTGTCTGCAACTTACTGTTAAGGGCGCAAACTATATATTGACTGGGATTACATTGAATCTCTAAATAAATACGGAGTCACTGAACGTTTTTTGAAAAAGCCACCCAGCCAAGGTCCAGCGCAGGGATGAATAGGAGGGACAGGATCCACTCACGCTTCCCGCCCCCTCCACCGCCAACCCCCAAACGCTGCCTGCTGAAAGGGTGTGTGAAGCCCTGTGTTCTGGCCGCTTCGGAGCCCCCTCTTAGTTTTGGCTGCTCGTTGGCAGCATCCATGGACCCTTAAAAGTGCCAGTGTTTGGGTCCCAGCCCCAGAGACGCTAGTCCCAAGCATAGGGATTTTCAGGAGCTCCTGGGGATTCTTCCTGGCAGCCAGAAGCTTCTTCAGCCTTTCCTTACCTGGCAGGCAGTTCTGCCAGCCCCTGACCTTGCCCCTCTTCCCCCAGCATGGGCCCAGGCAGAGGGTGAGGAGGGGGGACAGTGACCGGCCCCACCTGTCAATCCAGGGTGTACCCCTTTTGGCGGGGGCTGGAGGCTGAGCCTGGGGACCAGTGGAGAGGCTGGAGCCCCCATGTTCCCCCAGAGCTGAGGAGCGTGGGCAGGAAGGCCGGAGGGTGGTGGGGAGAGGGAGGGAGTCGTTGCTTAGGGGGTGAAGGGAGTCTCAGAGGGAGGTTGGGGCAGCCTCCTCAGCAAGCGGTGGGAAGGGGATGGGCTGCCTCCTGAGCTCTGTAAGGCCCCAACCCGGCTGGCCCTGCAGTGTGTGCACCCTTCTGAAATATTTGGAATAATTAGCAAGGGAAAGCAGCAAGTTGGTGGGGGAATGCCAGGTTGTCCTGGAGCCAGCCTCGAGTGCAAGGAAAGAAAGGGGCTTCAGGAGAAAGGGGCCCGTGGAGGCTGGGCAGGATTGTGTAGGACAGTGCCCATGTGTGTGTGTGTGTGTGTGTGTGTGTGTGTGTGTGTGTGTGTCTGTGTCCGTGCGCACGTGCACGTGAGTGCTGGGGGAAGGGGCTGTGCACCACAAGGGTGTGCTGGCGGGGCCAGGTGCGGGCTCGGGGGAGAGATGGGTTCCAGGCAAAGCTGGGGTGAGGGGGTTGAAAGGTGCCTGCTGAGTGTCACATATTTGCTGTGCCTCAGTTTCCCCATCAGAACTCTAGTACGTTGATTCCTCACAGGCTGGAGCTGTAGGGTCTAGGCACCCCATCTTCCGTCTGCCCTGATGGCCTCCCTCAGCCCCAACCTGCATTGGAGGGAAGGCCCTGGGCGGGGTGAATGAACCCCAGGGTGGCAAGTGGGGCCCCAGGGGCTGGGGCCCTCTGACGTCACACCCTGTCCCTTCAGGAAGGGACCAAGGGAGGGAGGAGCTGGAGACAGGCCCAGGCGAGGACCGCAGGTGAGTCTGGGCAGGCCCTCAACTTGGGCGAGGTGGGGAACGTGAGCCGAGCCCTGGGCCAGAACGGCCTTTGTGAGTGAGTCCCCAGGGCTAGGGAGGGGGCTGTGCCTCCTTTGCCGCCTGCTCCTCGGGGCTGTGGGTACAGTCTGCCCATTGCACATATAGAGGTGCCGAGGCCCTGGCTGCAGGGGACCCCCGAGGGCCGCCTCTCAGCCCCTTTCTCTCTGGGCACCCAGAGATCATGAGGAGTGCATCAGGGGACACTCTGCAGGCCTTTGGTGCCCGCCATCTTGCTCCCAGCCATTCCCCCTTGGGCCGTGGCCTCCCCAAAACTGGCCCATGCTTTTCCCCAGAGAAAGTTGCAAGCAGGTCCATTTTGAGACTTTTTAAAACTTTATTTTTAAAAATGTTTTTATTGTAAATGACTTTCTATGAAAAAGGTTAAAATGCCCGATGGGTTAGGAGAGTGGATGTGGGATGCAGCCCAGGGCATTTATGGTGGAGCAAGACACTCCCCTGCAGGAGTGCAAGCAAGGGCACGGGGCCATCCCCCCATTCCTGGTCCCAGTGGTTCTAGCAAGCACTGTGTCCCTCCCCGTTAAGCCTCAGCTATAGCTACACTCACTACATTAGTCTGTCTGTCCCCTTTCCCTCTGCAGCTTGGCTGTCCCAGCCCCTAACCCCCAGATCCCCATCTCCCCGCTGCTCTCAGCCTCAAGTTGGGCTCAATGATTAGGGACACATACCCTCTGCCCCACCTCTAGGGATGAAGCCAGAAGATCCCAGAGGCCTTAGAAAATCTCCTGGCTCCACCCAGCACCCCGGCCTCCTTTCTGTCTCCTCTCTCTTCCCCCCTCCGCCTTGCTCCTCCTCACAGACTGCCGGGAGAGGCCTCTTGGGTGTTAATTTGCAGTCACCTAATCAGCATTTGTTGTACCTGGGAACTTGCTCTGGATAGAGACCTGGGGAGGAGAGCAGGAGAGAGAGAAGCTTCGAAGCTAAGGTGTTCTGGGGCGGGCCCTGTACTGATGTTTCCAGCTTGGCCAGGGCCCCTCCAAGCTGCAGCTCTCATAGTGCAGGGCCCTTAGCGTGTCTCTGGGGCAGGGAAGAAGTGGATCAATGAAACACTGTGTGTATGGGGGGCTGGGGAGCGGAGGCAGCAATTTTGGTCCTGGGCCCCAATTCTCAGCCTGCTGGACTAGAATCTGAGGATGGCCTGGGCTGGGGGCCGTGTGGCCTGGTGGGTTGACCGGGCCCAGCCCCTGCCTGGGTGGTAGGGTGTCCATGAGCCTGCACTGGCAGGGAGGGGGGCAGTCTGGGCCCAGACTTCGGTGCTGTCTGGAGGTGGGGCAGGGCCTGGCTTCTTACAAGAAGGCGGCCAGGCTGGCCCAGTCATGCAGGTCAGAGGCCAGTGTGGCATCCCCGGCCTCAAAGAGGGGCTCGGGGGGCAGGGAGCTACGGGTGCTCTCGTCCCAGGGGTGCTCCAGGAAGGATGGGGCCAGGAAGGTCTCATCAAAGTCCAGGCTTTCGGTAGCCTGCTCCACTGGAGGCCCCAAGGTAACAGGGCAGTCGATGTGGTGGCCATGGATGGTGAGGTCCACGTCCCCGTGTGAGGCAGGGCTCAGCAGCGGAATCAGCTCCGAGGTCTCCAGCGTGCCCAGCTCCCCGTCCAGCGTGCCAGCGTCCAAGATGGCCTCCCAGTCAAAGTTGCCCTTGAGGGGTTCCAGCTCAGCCTGCTCCTCCTGGGTCAGCAGCAGGGGGCTGGAGGGCCGCGGGACCTTGGCCTCCTGCTTGGGCAGCGGCTGTTGACGCTTACGCCCCAGCCTGCCCTCGCCTGCACCCCAGCCCGCCTCCCCAGTGGCCTCCTCGAACTCCCGCAGCAGCTGCTGGGCCTCGGCGCTCACGGTCAGTGGCCCGGCCCATGGGGCGGCGCTGGGCTCTGGCGCGGCCTGGCGGGCAAAGGCCGGGTGGATGTGGACTGGGGGCATCCGCCGCTTCTTCAAGGCCCCACTCAGCAGCCGCTCGGCGTACTGGGGGTCGATGCGCCAGAAGCCCCCCTTGCCTGGCTCGTCCTTCTCCCGAGGCACCTTGATGAAGCCCTTCTTCAGGGACAGGTTGTGGCGGATGGAGTTCTGGACACAGGGAGATAGGAGAGAAGGAAGACAGCTGGGAGAGTGGGTGGGGTCAGTGATGGGGGGCTCCTAGCGCCACTGCCAGTCCCACCACCACCTTCTCTCCGATGGGGGCAGGGGAGACAGAAGCGCTGCTCCGAGCGGGAGGCTCTGGGACACTCGCCACGGGGCACCAGGAGCTGGGAGTGCTGTCAGGGGCTTTTGTTCCCATTTGCCAGGACATCTGCCTGCTCAGTCATCCGAGCCCTGAGCCGCAGGGTGGTTCTCAGTGCCGGCCTGTCCTGCCCTCCCTCCCTTACCCCGCTGCTTGCGGCCTCTGGTCAAAGGCCTTGGCTCCCCCAGGTCCTGGACGGCCATCTCCGTCTGCCTGGGCCTGGCTGGCCTTCTCTGTTTGTGAAATGAGTGAGTGGGTGTGAGGGTGTGTGTGTGTGGTGGGGGATGAAGTGTGGGAGGATCTGATGACTTTCCTTGTTTGTAGAGCCGGCTGCTGGCCTGGGCCCTCACCCACCTTGTCCCCCTCCTCCCACCCCAGGCTCTGAGGCCTCAGTTGATTATTACCCAGCCAAGAGCATAGCGCTCATTCCTGGGGGCTCTCAGGCTTGGGGTAGGGTGGGGGGTGGTGGAGGGTCTCTGCTTTCTCACCAAGGTTACAAATGGTACCTGCCCCAGGGTCAGGGCCCACGCAAACGTGGAATAGCTGTGATCACAGGAACTCTGATCCTGTGACCTGTGCCACAGGGAAGGATCTGTGCATCCTCAGGGTCTCTGTCCCCAAGGAGCCCCTGATCCTGATGGTCGAAGAGGCTGAGGGCAGTGTGTGCCCAGCCTGAATCACCATCCTGCCTTGTTCACGCCTGGGTGCACAGTCCAAACCACGCTGGGGCACAGGGGTCTGGGGCCTGGTGGGTGGGGCCGGCAGGTGAGTAGTGCGCCCTGGCAAGACTGGGAGGTTTACATGGTGGTCTGGGCCCCTTGGCTGCTCTGTGCCAGGTTCCGGAGACTTGGAACATGAAGCCAGTGTGGGAGGAAAGAGCCCCTGTGGAAAGCACGTGGCTGAGATAATTGTCCCCGCAGGGAGGTTGATGAGAAGAGGGGGAGGAGTGTAGGCAGGAAACTAGGGAGGCCTTGGGGTGGGGGCTGGCACAGCAGCTTTCGGAAGGCCCCGTAGCCCTTCCACTGGGACACAGATGGCCTTCACACCCTGCAGCACACCCCTCTCCCCTCCCAGAGCCCCTCCAGCCAACTGAAAGCAGGCGGGATGCAGAGCCGGGCAGCAACCATGCTCTGCCTCCAGTCAGGCCCTGACAAACTGACCTTGAGGAGGGTAGTGTGTAGGAATTCCAGGACTTGGGACACAAATGTGTCCCTCAGTCCATCAACCTACCCTGGGGGGCTGTGTCCACGCATAGTTCAGCCCTGGTCTTTGGGCTGAGCCTGCCGGATGAGGGACAAGTTCTTTCCACTTGAACCTCTATGTCGGCACCCCTGCAGCCCTCTGAACATCCTCCCTCCTCCGTCTCTGAAGTCAAAGGGGCAGCAGTCCAAGCACTGGGCTCCCTTGAGGTCCTTCCTGGACGGCCTTCCTCTCTCGGGGCCCTGGCCGTACCGCGCCTACTTGGCCTGCGGATCTGGGATGTGAGTCCAGTCCGCGCGGGCATGGGCAGGGAGGGAGGGAGTGCCTCCCTACCTGCCAGGTGGGATCAGCGTGGCGGAAGTAAGAGAAGTTGTCCGTGATCCACTTGTAGATGGCCGACAGGGTGATCTTGGTGGCCTTGCTGGCCTGCATGGCCATGCAGATGAGCGTGGCATACGAGTAGGGCGGCTTCACGTGCGGGTTGGTGGCGTAGTCCACGTCGTCGGGAGGCGAGGCCTGCAGCCCCGAGGGGGCGCTCCGCGGCGTGCACAAGGACGTGGGCTTGCCGGGTGTGTGCGGCTGCCCCAGGCAGGCGGGGTCCGCCGCCAGGGGAGACCCCGGCTCGGCCGAGCCTGACAGCTCGTGGTAGCCGTGAGGGTCGGTGTCCCCTGAAGGCAGGGCGGGGACCTTGGCGTTGAGAATGGAGAATTCCTGCAGCCACTGCAGGCTGGTCAGGCTGTCATTCAGGGCGTTGGACTCCTCCAGGCCGCCTTCCGGTCCGGCCTCCTCCGCTGCCCCTGCTCCCGAGACGCGTAGCCAGCTCTCCGCCATATCTGCGGGCACTCTCCGAGGGGGCTGTCAACATCCACGAGCCGAGCCGAGGGTGGCCGCCGAGCTCTCCGGCCCGCTGACTCCCGCGGCTTCAGTTACGCAGCCTCCCGGAAGCGGGCTTCCATCCCGCGATCCGGGGGTAGCCTCCTCCAAAGGGAATGTGGTGCCTGCGGGAACCAGAGCGGGAACTGAGCCCACTTTCCCCACCCCCGAGGGGAGAGTGTGGGCGAGGGGGGAGGCTCTTACTAAAATCCTTCCTGCAGCTGGGGAGGATCTTTTACTGCCGAGGTCTGGGAAACAGAAGGTGTGCCCGGGGGTCCGACCCACAGGGGGTTCGCCTCGCTCTTTTCCTCTTGGATCTTTTAGAGGAGACTTAATTAGCCAAACGAGGGAATAGTGTAGGGGCATGCGAGGCCACCCCTTTCTCCCTCAAAGCGGGGAATTAACCCCCCTCTCTCCGTCCACAACCAATGGAAATGGGGCGAGAGAGTCCAGGAGGGCAGTACGACGGGTCGGGGGGCGGCGGAGGTCGTCTGATCTTTGAAAAGGGATATTAGGATGGGGATCAAGGGGAAGGAAGGAAACAATACAGAGAGTTATAAGGGGGCGGGAAGTGAGTGTCCCCCAGACGCCTCTGATGTCAGTCCCCGGGCCCACCACTTCCGTCGGGGACGGATGGGAGAGCGGGCTGGTACTGACGCCCTCCCTTCCCACGGCCTGCAGCCCTCCCCGTCCCTTTCCTGGCTCAGAGCGCAGCCCGGGCCAAAGGAAGGTTCTCAAAGAAATTCCTCCCACCGCCCACCCTCACCGCGGCTCTCTGCTCCCAGCTCGAGGGCCCAGCCAGCAATCCTCGTCGCCACTCACGCCCGCCGGCGCCTCTCTGAAAGCCAGCGGCCAGGGACCGGCACTCAGTAGCCGCTCACAAGGCGTCTCCTGCTGCCGTGGCGACGCCCCGCCCATATAAACAGCTTCCGCTTCTGCCATTGGCCAGGGCATCTCCAAAGAGACCGCGGGCTCTTAACCGCTCTCTCACGCGGTAACTCTCTTCCAGCTCCCTCCTGCCGCCCTCTCCCGCGCGCGACCCAGTCCCCTACCCGCCATCGCGTCCCGGCTCCGCGCATTCCCGCCCGAGGGCCCCGCGCCGGGCTCGGAGAGGCGCGCGGCTCGGCGCTCCCGCAGAGGCCCCGGGGCCCTCGGCGAGCAGTTCGCCGCGGGAACCGTACTCCGCCCCACCCCCTTCCCATCTGGGCTGCTCAGAGGTGGCGACGGCTCCTGGGACGCAGCCCGTGGCGCGGGGGCCAGGGCTGGGTGCATGCTTGGGGCTTTCCTTTCCTCTCCTCTGGGCTGCGAGTGGCACTTCCTCACGTTTCTGCGGCCTGTCCCTGTCTCCCGACCGAGTGTCGTCTTGGTGCCCGCAAGCAGGTCTGACTCTCCGATGCCACCTGCCGCTCAGGTCCGCAGAAACCGCAGCCCCGGTCGCAGACACCCCAAGGCGGCTAGGGTAATCCAGTGTTTCCCGGTAAGCGCTCCCTCCCCGCCCCGTCCTCAGCAAGATTCCCAGAAGCTGACATTCCAGAGGCTTCTTCGCAAGTGCTCTCCCTCCTTTCCAGATAGCCGAGGAAACAGAGCCGGTGGGTGAAACCCAGGAAAGCCGTGGACTTGCCAAATTCTGTGACTGGGGTCATTTGCCCCATTAATTTCACCAGCCTTTAAGTGACGCACTAACGGTGGACTGTGGTCCTTCCTCCTCCCCTCCCCCAGCCTCCCTCTAGTCACCAGCTTTCCTGCTCTTCAATTATTGAGGAGCAGCAGTTGGAAGTTCTCTGGTTGAAGGGGGTTGGGTGGAGGTGAGGGCTCCTTATCAGGCCTCTGCGCAGAAGCTGTGCCCAGGGGATGGTACACCAGCTCCCACCCAGAAACATGTCTTTCCCTCTACGCCTTGCCCTCTCTCACTCCTCCATGTCCAGCTTGTCTTGAATCAAAGATTTTTTTTCTTCCCAAGTGTTTATTGTTTTAATTTTTATTTTATTTTTATTTTTTTATTAGTTTCTGCTTTATAACAAAGTGAATCAGTCATACATATACATCTGTTCCCACATCCCTTCCCTCATGCATCTCCCTCCCTCCCACCCTCCCCATCCCACCCCTCCAGGCGGTCACAAAGCACCGAGCTGATCTCCCTGTGCTCTGCGGCTGCTTCCCACTATCTATCTACCTTACGTTCGGTACTGTATATATGTCCATGCCTCTCTTTCGCTTTGTCACAGCTTACCCTTCCCCCTCCCCATATCCTCAAGTCCATTCTCAAGTAGGTCTGTGACTTTATTCCTGTTTTACCCCTAGGTTCTTCATGACATTTTTTTTTAATTCCATATATATGTGTTAGCATACGGTATTTGTCGTTCTCTTTCTGACTTACTTCACTCTGTATGACAGACTCTAGGTCTATCCACCTCATTACAAATAGCTCAGTTTCGTTTCTTTTTATGGCTGAGTACTATTCCATTGTATATATGTGCCACATCTTCTTTATCCATTCATCCGATGATGGACACTTAGGTTGTTTCCATCTCCGGGCTATTGTGAATAGAGCTGCAATGAACATTTTGGTACATGCCTCTTTTTGAAGTATGGTTTTCTCAGGGTATATGCCTAGTAGTGGGATTGCTGGGTCATATGGTAGTTCTATGTTTAGTCTTTTAAGGAACCTCCATACTGTTCTCCATAGTGGCTGTACCAATTCACATTCCCACCAGCAGTGCAAGAGTGTTCCCTTTTCTCCACACCCTCTCCAGCATTTATTGTTTCTAGATTTCTTGATGATGGCCATTCTGACTGGTGTGAGATGATATCTCATTGTAGTTTTGATTTGCATTTCTCTAATGATTAATGATGTTGAGCATTCTTTCATGTGTTTGTTGGCAGTCTGTATATCTTCTTTGGAGAAATGCCTATTTAAGTCTTCTGCCCATTTTTGGATTGGGTTGTTTGTTTTTTGGCTATTGAGCTGCATGAGCTGTTTTTAAATTTTGGAGATTAATCCTTTGTCAGTTGCTTCATTTGCAAATATTTTCTCCCATTCTGAGGGTTGTCTTTTGGTCTTGTTTATGGTGTCCTTTGCTGTGCAAAAGCTTTGAAGTTTCATTAGGTCCCATTTGTTTATCTTTGTTTTTATTTCCATTTCTCTAGGAGGTGGGTCCAAAAGGATCTTGCTGGGATTTATGTCCTAGAGTGTTCTGCCTATGTTTTCCTCTAAGACTTTGATAGTTTCTGGCCTTACATTTAGGTCTTTAATCCATTTTGAGCTTATTTTTGTGTATGGTGTTAGGGAATGATCTAATCTCATACTTTTACATGTCCCTGTCCAGTTTTCCCAGCACCACTTATTGAAGAGGCTGTCCTTTCTCCACGGTACATTCCTGCCTCCTTGATCAAAGATAAGTTGACCATATGTGCGTGGGTTTATCTCTGGGCTTTCTATCCTGTTCCATTGATCTATCTTTCTGTTTTTGTGCCCATAAAACACTGTCTTGATTACTGTAGCTTTGTAGTGTAGTCTGAAGTCAGGGAGCCTGATTCCTCCAGCTCCGTTTTTCATTCTCAAGATTGCTTTGGCTATTCGGAGTCTTTTGTTTTTCCAAACAAAGTTTGAAATGTTTTCTTCCAGTTCTGTGAAAAATGCCAGTGGTAGTTTGATAGGGATTGCATTGAACCTGTAGATTGCTTTGGGTAGTAGAGTCATTTTCACAATATCGATTCTTCCAATCCAGGAGCATGCTATATCTCTCCATCTATTTGTATCATCTTTCATTTCTTTCATCAGTGTCTTATAATTTTCTGCATACAGGTCTTTTGTCTCCTTAGGTAGGTTTATTCCTAGGTATTTTATTCTTTTTGTTGCAATGGTAAATGGGAGTGTTTTCTTGATTTCACTTTCAGATTCTTCATCATTAGTGTACAGGAATGCCAGAGATTTCTGTGCATTAATTTTGTATCCTGCTACTTTACCAAATTCATTGATTAGCTCTAGTAGTTTTCTGGTAGCATCTTTAGGATTCTCTATGTATAGTATCATGTCATCTGCAAACAGTGAGAGCTTTACATCTTCTTTCCCAATTTGGATTCCTTTTATTTCCTTTTCTTCTCTGATTGCTGTGGGTGGGTGGAGGTGAGGGCTCCATATCAAGCCTCTGCGCAGGAGCTGTGCCCGTGGGATGGTACACCAGCTCCCACCCAGAAACATGTCTTTCCCTCTACCCCTTGCCTTCTTTCACTCCTCCATGTCCAGCTTGTCTTGAGTCAAAGTTTTTTTTTCTTCCCAAGTATTTATTGTTTTTATTTTTATTTTTATTTTATTTTTATTTTTTTAATTAGTTTCTGCTTTATAACAAAGTGCATCAGTCATACATATACATTTGTTCCCACATCCCTTCCCTCATGCATCTCCCTCCCTCCCACCCTCCCCATCCCACCCCTCCAGGCGGTCACAAAGCACCGAGCTGATCTCCCTGTGCTCTGCGGCTGCTTCCCACTATCTATCTACCTTACGTTCCGTAGTGTATATATGTCCATGCCTCTCTTTCGCTTTGTCACAGCTTACCCTTCCCCCTCCCCATATCCTCAAGTCCATTCTCAAGTAGGTCTGTGACTTTATTCCTGTTTTACCCCTAGGTTCTTCATGACATTTTTTTTAAATTCCATATATATGTGTTAGCATACGGTATTTGTCGTTCTCTTTCTGACTTACTTCACTCTGTATGACAGACTCTAGGTCTATCCACCTCATTACAAATAGCTCAGTTTCGTTTCTTTTTATGGCTGAGTACTATTCCATTGTATATATGTGCCACATCTTCTTTATCCATTCATCCGATGATGGACACTTAGGTTGTTTCCATCTCCGGGCTATTGTGAATAGAGCTGCAATGACCATTTTGGTACATGCCTCTTTTTGAAGTATGGTTTTCTCAGGGTATATGGCTAGTAGTGGGATTGCTGGGTCATATGGTAGTTCTATGTTTAGTCTTTTAAGGAACCTCCATACTGTTCTCCATAGTGGCTGTACCAATTCACATTCCCACCAGCAGTGCAAGAGTGTTCCCTTTTCTCCACACCCTCTCCAGCATTTATTGTTTCTAGATTTCTTGATGATGGCCATTCTGACTGGTGTGAGATGATATCTCATTGTAGTTTTGATTTGCATTTCTCTAATGATTAATGATGTTGAGCATTCTTTCATGTGTTTGTTGGCAGTCTGTATATCTTCTTTGGAGAAATGCCTATTTAAGTCTTCTGCCCATTTTTGGATTGGGTTGTTTGTTTTTTGGCTATTGAGCTGCATGAGCTGTTTTTAAATTTTGGAGATTAATCCTTTGTCAGTTGCTTCATTTGCAAATATTTTCTCCCATTCTGAGGGTTGTCTTTTGGTCTTGTTTATGGTGTCCTTTGCTGTGCAAAAGCTTTGAAGTTTCATTAGGTCCCATTTGTTTATCTTTGTTTTTATTTCCATTTCTCTAGGAGGTGGGTCCAAAAGGATCTTGCTGGGATTTATATCCTAGAGTGTTCTGCCTATGTTTTCCTCTAAGACTTTGATAGTTTCTGGCCTTACATTTAGGTCTTTAATCCATTTTGAGCTTATTTTTGTGTATGGTGTTAGGGAATGATCTAATCTCATACTTTTACAGGTCCCTGTCCAGTTTTCCTAGCACCACTTATTGTAGAGGCTGTCCTTTCTCCACTGTACATTCCTGCCTCCTTGATCAAAGATAAGTTGACCATATGTGCGTGGGTTTATCTCTGGGCTTTCTATCCTGTTCCATTGATCTATCTTTCTGTTTTTGTGCCCGTAAAACACTGTCTTGATTACTGTAGCTTTCTAGTGTAGTCTGAAGTCAGGGAGCCTGATTCCTCCAGCTCCGTTTTTCATTCTCAAGATTGCTTTGGCTATTCGGAGTCTTTTGTTTTTCCAAACAAAGTTGGAAATGTTTTCTTCCAGTTCTGTGAAAAATGCCAGTGGTAGTTTGATAGGGATTGCATTGAACCTGTAGATTGCTTTGGGTAGTAGAGTCATTTTCACAATATCGATTCTTCCAATCCAGGAGCATGGTATATCTCTCCATCTATTTGTATCATCTTTCATTTCTTTCATCAGTGTCTTATAATTTTCTGCATACAGGTCTTTTGTCTCCTTAGGTAGGTTTATTCCTAGGTATTTTATTCTTTTTGTTGCAATGGTAAATGGGAGTGTTTTCTTGATTTCACTTTCAGATTCTTCATCATTAGTGTACAGGAATGCCAGAGATTTCTGTGCATTAATTTTGTATCCTTCTACTTTACCAAATTCATTGATAAGCTCTAGTAGTTTTCTGGTAGCATCTTTAGGATTCTCTATGTATAGTATCATGTCATCTTCAAACAGTGACAGCTTTACTTCTTCTTTTCCAGTTTGGATTCCTTTTATTTCCTTTTCTTCTCTGATTGCTGTTGCTAAAACTTCCAAAACTAAGTTGAATAAGTGTGGTGAGTGTGGGCCACCTTGTCTTATTCCTGATCTTAGTGGAAATGGTCTCAGCTTTTCACCATTGAGGACAATGTTGGCTGTGGGTTTTTTATATATGGCCTTTATTATCTTGTGGAAAGTTCCCTGTATGCCTACTTTCTGCAGGGTTTTTATCATAAATGGCTGTTGAATTTTGTCGAAAGCTTTCTCTTCATCTATTGAGATGATCATATGGTTTTTCTCCTTCAATTTGTTAATATGGTGTATCACATTGATTGATTTGAGTATATTGAAGAATCCTTGCATTCCTGGAATAAACCCCACTTGATCATGGTGTTTGATCCTTTTAATGTGCTGTTGGATTCTGTTTGCTAGTATTTTGTTGAGGATTTTTACATCTATGTTCATCAGTGACATTGGCCTGTAGTTTTCTTTCTTTGTGACATCCTTGCCTGGTTTTGGTATCAAGGTGATGGTGGCCTCGTAGAATGAGTTTGGGAGTGCTCCTCCCTCTGCTATATTTTGGAAGAGTTTGAGAAGGATAGGTGTTAGCTCTTCTCTAAATGTCTGATAGAATTCGCCTGTGAAGCCATCTGGTCCTGGGCTTCTTCTGTTTGTTGGAAGATTTTTAATCACAGTTTCCATTTCAGTGCTTGTGATTGGTCTATTCATATTTTCTATTCCTTCCTGATTCAGTCTTGGCAGGTTGTGCATTTCTAAGAATTTGTCCATTTCTTCCAGGTTGTCCATTTTATTGGCATAGAGTTTCTTGTAGTAATCTCTCATGATCTTCTATATTTCTGCAGTGTGAGTTGTTATTGAGTCAAAGTATTAAAAGCGTGCTGGAGAAAGTCGGACAGAAACTTTCACAAATAAGCCAACTGCGCAATTAATAGCTCTCCTTCCCTTGTGAACAGTTTTATTCATTTTTAAGAATCATGCAGCAGTCCATAAATATTGCATCCTTGACGTCCCCACTGTCATGTGCCCATGAGTGTACTCCAGGGAGTGAGGGGTACACAGCTGGCACAACAGTACACACATACTTACACACACTAGGTGTGCAGATCCTAAAGCAAAGTGAGCAAGCAGCTTGCCAAGGTCAGGTGAACAGGACACAAACTCTCCCCAGGTGAGATGGCTTAACGTGTGTGGATCCGTGCCCAGGAGATGCCCCAGCGTGGGCATGACCTCTGGTGGGATGGGACTGGGGAGGAGAAGGAAAAAGGTCTCTGTGAGAAGGCTGGGATCACCACACCACCCGGAAGTGAGCTCATAGGTGAGCTCCGACCTGAGTGTGGCAGGAAGGAGCCCCAGGCCTCTGGTTAGTCTGTGTCCTTGTGTGAGAAACCAGGCCCCGTCATATTCTCTGTGGGTCAACTGCTAACAACATGACCATCTCCAGATGATGACTGGGGCGGCTGTCCTGTTCCCCGACCAGGCTCTGTGCCCTGTTCCCTGATCCCAGCCCTTTTGGATGGGATATTTCTGCTCGCCAAAGAGCTAAATGAGGGCAAAGAGGTGAGGGGATGGGGGAGAGAGCAGGAACTGTCTGAGAAACAGGAGTGAAGGGCCACTTCTCACCCGGGTATGTCTTGGTTATGGAACCAAGGCCTTGAGGAATCTTTCTGAGCCTCTTCCTGGGAGAAGACAGACCCTCCAGAAAGGGTGAAGACAATTGCTTCCTCTTAGGGTTCCTGGCCACTGTGGCAACTGTTTACCTGCATCTCCTTCATCTCAGGTAACACCACACTCTGAATACTACCTGCCGGGAGAGGAGGTGGATCTGTATACCACCACCCCAGGCTAAGGGAGCGCCCCCTTCCCTAGTGCTTCTGGGACTCAGACTTCAAGGAGATCAGGAAGTGTGGTTATTGCTGGAATCATCAATATGAAAGGGGCTGTAAGAATGTTTCGGGGAAAGGAAGGACATTAAATGGGGCCTGAAACAGCAGAGCCCACTGCAGGATTTCAGAGCGGGTGGACACGGGAACTCAAGGCAGAAGCTGAGATTCAGGCTTGGCTCATGTAGTGTCTGTCAGGACCACAGGCCTCCCCCTGCCCACCCCCAGGGTAGGATGTGAACCGCAACCACCAGGCAGTGAGGGTCACCACGCACCTGGTGGCGCAAAGCAGCCACACAGGAGGTGCAAAACATGCCCCGGCACTGGGCTCTCTTTGAGGCCTTGGGAAGGACCCTGAAAAGCTCTTCTAGGGCAACAATTCCAACTACTAATTCAGGCCATCATGGTGGGCATAGCCTAGGGCTCTGTCATATCTCAGCCTCACAAAATGTTGGATCCCACTTTGCTTCTCAATCTCATGCTCCACTAAATAACCACCTCTTCCAAAAGCCAGCAGACAATGCATCTATCAGAGAGCTATGAGGAATCCATTGATAACACTAGTGTTGAGGGACGAAGAGCCAACAGCTTACGGTCTTGCTGTTTCAGGCTGTTATTTCTATGCCCTACACCAGAGTGAGGTGGGGTGCACATGTGATTTGAACAATATCTCTAAATCTCTGATGAGCCTATGGAAGGCAGTACCTCCGGCTCCCCCCATCAGGCTCAGCTGATCTGGAGGACAGGGGAGGAAAACCGGTGGGGTGGGGAGCCTCCCAGACCACCACTGACCCCAGCTCAGCCCTTCCCCCAACCTCCTTTGGGGTTCCTGGGCACCAAATGAGAACCACCGGTCCACCCCTCTCTCAGCTTCTTTCTTCAACTCTTTCAGAAAAGCGGGGTGGAGACGGGGGCAGCAGGGATAAGAATGCCACCTGACAGGGCGGTAGTGATGAAACGTGATAATATACGACAGTCCCTAACAAGTGCCTGGTACATAGAGGGGGTCAAAAATGCCTTTGCAGTGTCGCCTTAGGATGGAGCCCCAGGCCTTCCTGAGTGCACCTGATCATAAAGAAGTCCCCGGTAGGTCATCATTTAACTGAGGGGTTCTCAGATTCAAGGCCTCCTTCCTAAGCAGACACACGAGGCATAGCCTCTGCTACCAGAAGCAAGAACTGTTTTCCCAACCAACCTTCTGGTGGTTGCCACTGCTTCTTGTCCTTGAGAGAGGAGCTCCTAATGCATTTTGAGGGAAACCCCACTTACAGTGCAATATGGCTTTCCCTTCTCACAGGAGTCATCCCCCAACGCCACGCCAAACTGCAGGTCTCAGATTGGTCATGATGTCCCAGAGACTAGAAAATGCCAGATGGGTGTTTGTAATGAAGTCACCCAAACTCTTGAGTCTTCTTGGTCTACCTCCTAAGGAGAAAAAAAAGAAAAGATGCACAAGAAATAACCAGTCTGTAGGCCACAGCTCCACCTGAAGATCAAGATACAGTGGAAACATTCCAGAGACTCTCTGCAAAGGGTCTCATGAGCTGCAGTTCGAGTGGCTTTAGCCCACAAGGAGAAAAGAGGTTTCCAGTCCCTTCTGAGAGGGGAAGGATCACGGTTGCGGAAGAAGATGAGTCTGGGAGAAGGGTCAGGTGCCCTCAGCATCCAGCTTTCACGTGGGTCTAAAACGTCTCCGTGTGTCTTGCTGAGGATGCCCAGGAGGTCAGTGGTGCCATGAGGCCAGGATGGGATGTGAGAACGGGAGGAGAGCCCTGGTACAGGGGCTAAGGCTCTCAGATGGCCAAAGGATCCCACACGCAGAGCCTGTTCTCGGGGTCCTCCAGGCTGCCAGAAGATGAGCGTCTGCACTGCGTGTTCCGACGACTGACCACGTTGTCGTCAGCCTGCCAGGCACCTGAGAAGAGGAAAGGAAGGTTACCGGACCTTTGGTTTGGTGCAGATGGTGTCTCTGGCAGGACAGTCCGGGAGTTTGGCACGAAAACTGGCAAGATGCGCATTACCTGGAACTCCCACAGGGTGCAAACCACAGCACGTGAAACATGGGAGCAGTGGCGTCCAGTGGGCGAGGGACAGTCATGGCCACTGTGGCCCTCTGATGGAGGGACATGCAGGATGGTCCTTGTTTTGTGAGCTTGCCGTAGGCTCCACCTTTGTATCTTTATTTGGTCTTGAAGTTTGCCTAAGTGTTACAGCGGACCAGGAAAAGAAACTGAGTCTGGCTGAGACTTTCACGAGAGCAGGAGGAGGTGAAGGGGAGGGAGAAGAGTGTGTTAATTTGGGCTCAGAGTTAGTGTTTGCTGTGGGGGCCAGGGTGGGGCAGGAAGGGACTGGCTGCCCAGCAGGGTGGCAGGGACCAAATGGCATGGCAGAGAACAGAGTGACAGCTGTTCCTCTCCTTCTGCACCTGAACAGCCCACCGAGAGTTGCTATCAGCTGGTGCCATCAACCCCAGGAGACATTAGCTCCAGAGCTTTGGGGTCCCCCGGGTACCATCCACGAAACTCATCATCTTCCCCCCTTGTACTGCAGTTCCTGCACGAGAAGCACCCGCTGCCAATGCTGGAAACCCACTCTTGGTGCTTCTCTCTCCTTCATGCTCTGTATCCAATCACCATGACCTCCTGCTTGTTCAAGCTCTAGTAAGGTCTAAATCTGTAGTCAGAAAACCGGGATACAGCCCCAGCTTGTAACGTACTGACTGTGTGACCTTGGGCAGGTCACTGTACTTGGAGCCCAGGTTTTCCCATCCATCAGATGGGAGACAAGTACTTACTCCCCAGGGATGCTGTGAGACTAAGCGAGGTGACATGAAAGAGTGGTGAGCAGGGCGCCTGACTCACAGAATGTGCGCGAAAACCATACGCCCCCCCAGGCCTTGTTCAGGCTACACTCATCTCCCTCAAGTCGTCCTCCCATCCCACAGACTGACTCCATCTGATTCAGTCCCCCCAGTGCAGCGAGATGCCCCTTCTGAAGGGAGAGGATGAAGCCCTAACCCCCTGAGTTTGGGGAAAGCCTTCCGTTCTCTGGCCGAGGACTGCTGAGCTGCCTCTTCCAGCACCTGCCCCCAGAAGGCCCCCCCTGAAGCCAGATGGGGTCCAGCGTGCTCCGAAGTGTTCCCCCACTGGCCCGTACGACCACCCAATTTCTCATGCTGTGTGGAAATTGCTGGATCCTCCAGCACACGGTGATCTCCTCCAGGGCAGAGCCGAGAGCCATGCCCTTCAGAGGGCTCAGTTCGTGGACGGAGCCGGCTGACCCTGGAGGGTGGGCGTGAGGCTCACTGTGTCACATTTGAGGGAGTCCACTCACCAATGTCTGGGGTCAGCTTCAGGTTAGGCCAGCCCAAGACACGAAACCCTTTAATGGCAGAAGCACTAGGATTCAGCGGGTATAAATTGTGTATACCCATAAATGTCCTGGTGTGCTAATCCGCCCTAAGGCTCTAATAATAGTCTTGTGGAGGTGGACCCCAGGGGAAGGGGAGTGAGTGGGACAGGAAATGTTTAGGTATCTCTCACAGCCAGACGGAATGCGGGGATCTGTACTCCCTGGGGGTTCCGGAGTCCGGCACATGGGTCCACAGTGCTTTACCGCTCTAAGGGTGACAGGATGAAGAGCAGGCAAGATTGCCCTTTTAAGTTAGGAACCCCCAGATGAAATAAGTTGTTCTTTCATTTTATATAATTTGGTAGATCTCATACTTATTCCTCTGTGTTTAATGGGCAGGACTCCGGAACTGCGGCTGTTTGGTACGAAAGACCAAAAGCAAATGGTAAAAAGGAGAGAAGAGACACACACACACACACACACACACGCACACGCACGCACACACACACACACACACAAAGTCAAATCAAAACACTGCCGCAGCCTCGCCGCCACCACCACTGGCTGCCAGGCTGCCTGGCTCTGAATTCTTGAGTCCTTGCTACAAACACCACTGGTCCAGATTCTGAGCCAGGGCTGAAAACTGGCTCCTTCTGAAACAGCCTCAAGACTCAGACCTGAAGTCTCTGATCTCCCCAGCTTCTTGGTACAGTCGGTGGTGCTCTTTCCTCTAAAAAGGCTTCTGACAGACCCTTGGCGAAACCCTGCTGCTCCGTGCATCCTGGATGCAGAAGGTAAGCCTGGAAGGCGCAGGAGGACTTCCTGAGCGAGTGCTACCATTCTGTCCAGCCCTCAGCCAGAAAAGGGAGCCTGGAGATTGAAAATCCTTCACGGGAGGTAGAGAAAGGTGGTTCCCACTTAATTCCATCCTCAGGCTCAGAAACGGGGTAGTGAGGAGACCTCTAGAGGCAGATTTGGGGAGCACATCTAGGGGGATTCCACACACCTCTTTCCTGCCTCTACCCAGCCACTAATTAAATTTAAGATTTCTAACAGTTCCACCATCTTGTAGAGTTTCTCTCCAGGAAAAGAGAAAGTTAATTCCGATTTTTCCTTAGTATCTGCGAAGCATAACCCTTCCTAGTGGCGTCTTAGTCTTGGGTTATTTCAGGTCTCCATAAGTACTTTTCTTTGTTTTGTTTTTGGCTGTGCAGTGGCTTGGAGGATCTTAGGTCTCCGACCAGGGATTGAACCAGGCCACTGCAGAGAAAGTGCTGAGTCCTAACCACTGGACGGCCAGGGAATTCCCTCCATAAGTACTTTTAGATTTCATCGGTATGCCCACTCCTGTCCAATGCCATCATTTAAAAACATCTGTATCGGTCATCGCTGGTGGCGCAGTGGTTGAGAGTCTGCCTGCCGATGCAGGGGACACGGGTTTGTGCCCCGGTCCGGGAAAATACCAGATGCCACGGAGTGGCTGGGCCCGTGAGGCATGGCCACTCAGCCTGCGCGTCCGGAGCCTGTGCTCCGCAATGGGAGAGGCCACAACAGTGAGAGGCACACGTACCACAAAAAACAAAACAAAACAAAACAAAAACATTTGTATTTCCACTAATAAACTCAAATTATCTTTGCTTTGTCCCATCACACTCCCCAGAGGCTTTTCACAGAATTGTCACTGGTCCCCTGGCCACTATCCTGACGCCTGTGTGATACTCCATCAGGTTCCTTGGGGCCCCGTCTACCTAGCATGGCCTCGCGCTTCTAATCGGCTCACCACCTACAATGGTCAACTCAGATTTCCTCCCTTTGAGAACCTTGCAGAACAATCTCAGAACATACCATCGCCCCCCACCCACCTTGGTCTCAGGGCCAAAGAAGACCCAGAGGCTTCTTAGCGGAAGAGGTGCTGGAATGACACAGGTGCTTTCTCAACATCACTCCCACAAGGCTGATGAGAGCAGCGAGGATGGGGACCTGAGCCATCCTTGCCGCGAGCTGGGGCTCCTGGCAGAGCACCTGTGGGCCTGGGGAGGGTGGACCACGGGATGCTCCCCGGGCTCCCTCCTTGTGGGCGCACCGTGAGGGGAGTGGCATCCATGTGGGGAGGGAAACAGCGTGGAGAGGGAGACCAAGTGCCTGAGAAGCTGTCCTGACGGCCAAGCCAGCCTGAGGCACCTCAGTCATAGGATGGAACTTTGAACTTACAGCTGAGCGTGGTGAGGTCTGATGATTCCACGGGAACTACCACAGTGGATGCTCCTGTCATTAACCTGACATTAACCCGACAGATGCTTCCAGAGAGTTCCCCAGCTCTTTACTACCAGTGTGACGCTAACAGCAGAACCCGAGAAACATTTTACCAAGAGAGCAGATGCACTTTCCTTCTTCCGTAAGAGCCCTTGAGACCTCGGGGTGAGGCTACGATGCGACCCTCAACTCCCTCTCCCGGGAGCTGCCACTGTCATTCGGTTTCATGTCTGGCCTGAACGGTGAAGCCAGTGTAATCTGAGAATGGCTGGCTCTCGAGATCACCATAAAGAAGCCCAGGCATGGTTTTCCTTCCAGGTCTCCCTCCCCTGCCGCAATCCCAGAGTGGAATAAACATCCACCAGCAGGTTGGCCCGAAGGAGTGAGGGAGAGGAGGAAGCACAAGGCCTGGGGTTAGTTTCCACCAGCATGCGTGGCTGAAACAATAACCAGGAGAGAGTGGTCATGTGCACATGCGCACACCCTGCACACCACAGCACCCCCCAAGCAACTGCCATGGCCAAAGCAGAAGCGACTAGCATGACATCTGCATCCAGGCTGGGATCCACGTTTGCTCTAGAGGTTGCCCTTCTGTGGAGGCACCTCAGAGGAGCAGACGGAAGAGACACCGGTTCCTGGGACGCCTG
Organism: Mesoplodon bidens; assembly: GCF_964165515.1. NCBI lineage: Eukaryota > Metazoa > Chordata > Mammalia > Artiodactyla > Ziphiidae > Mesoplodon > Mesoplodon bidens. The sequence goes on from NC_138179.1 coordinate 31,711,433, forward strand.
GTCCTACAATCCCAGGTGGGATTCCCAGCTCGCCTAACCCCCCGCCACCCCCGCCATTTCCTTACTCTATATGTAGGTCGTTCCTTCGCTTCTCGGCTTACTAGAAACAAAATTCTTCCGACTGAAGATATGATTGACCTTATTTACAAAACAGAAATAGAGTCACAGGTGTAGAAAACAAACTTATGGTTATGGCGTGGGGCAAGGGAGGGGAGGGATAAATTGGGAGATTGGGATTGACATATACACACTACTATATCTAAAATAGATAACTAATAAGGACCTGCTGTAGAGCACAGGGGACTCTACTCAGTACCCTGTAATGGCCTATATGGGAAAAGAATCTAAAAAAAGAGTGGATATATGTATATGTATAATTGATTCACGTGGCTGTACAGCAGAAACTAACACAACATTGTAAACCAACTCTTGCAATTAAAAAAAAATATCTACTTGAGGCCTGAACGATGGTAAAGAGGCTCGTTCCAATAGCCTACAAACACTAGTGCACGCTGAGCTGCTAACGTCTCTTCACCTCACCTTTGCTGTGCCGCCAGGGCTGTGATCCTTCTGCTACTGTAACATCAGCCGTTTTCTTCACTAAAGCAGGAAAACCTACTGCCTAACAGTCGGTTCCCCCAAGGGGAGGAAGCTGTTCTGCTGCAGATGAACTTTGGGGCTGCTAGAGCAGTTCTGTGAGACTCAGCTGAGAAGCTGAAGCAGGAAGGAAGGTGATGGCAGTTGCCCAAGAAGCTTCAGGATCTACTCAACGTAGATGGAGATCTCCATGTATCTTCTGCAGCCTTGGCTCAGAGGCCCAGAACGAGCCAGGAAGGCTGCTGAGGTCCTCAGATACCCTGCTTGCTTTGATATTCCATCAAGGAGACAACCTTTCCCCAAAGCCACACCCTTGAGCAGTGCCACCAAGTCACACCAGTGCCCCTTTCTCCACCCTTTAGAGAATACCCGGGAAAGAAATATAATAAAAGGGAGCAAAAGACCAGGTCTTTTTCCATCTTCTTGTGTGGGTGATCCGTCCTCTTCTTCTAGAACATCATTTCCCTAGGACAGAAGGAAGGCACTGTGAGTCCATAAAGCAGTGAAATGAGTCTACTGATTGTCAGAAGACAGAACTAATCACCCTCATGGTATCCAGACATTTCCTGTCCGTGTGAGATGGCTGGGAGGCCCAGCAGAGGCAGATTTTGCTTGGCGAGGCAGGATCGGCCCGTAGGGACCAGGTCTGAGGCACGTTCCAGAGGGACCAGGTCTGAGGCGCCTTACAGAGGGACCCTGGGACTGTCAGGAATAGCCTTGGTAATAGTTTAGCTCACACTGTTTCTCTCAGGTGGAAATAAAAGTTGTCAAATGAAAAAGCAAACTGTGAGATCATAAAACTTTCAGGAACCCTTTAGGATCCCCAGTCCCATCCAGATACTCCTTTGAGAACATCTGGCTCAAGAGAAAGTTGTAGAGTCCCCACTGGGAGCTGGGCATTCCATATACTTCAGGCACACCTCCGTCAGAGCACTTCTCACGCTGAGTTATAACTCTGATTCCTCCATCAGATGGAGCTCCGGGATGGGTGGGATGGGTGGATTGGGGGCGTGGGCAGGCAAAAGCCATGTCACTCGGTCTTTGTGTCCCCCAGTGCCAGGAAGATGTGAGATGCCTGTGCCAGGTAAATACTAAGTGAATTGGAGGACAAACACCCTCTCAAGGGTCTGGCCTTGAAGACTTCCCTCTGGAACTCACCCCACGCCTATTACGCTGAGACCAGCACCCTCTGCTAACCGGACAGTCCCTCTGCTCTGCACCCTGCCTCTAACAGATCCAAGCGCACCACCTTGGAAGGCTTCTTCCAGAACAGCCCCCATCCTATTTGCATCCTCTGCCAGCACCGGCAGTCCCTCTGACCAGGGAGGGGCACCAGCATCCACCTTGCTCTTACCTCTGCATCCTGCTCTTCAGCGGTGGCGACGAGGCCCGCAAAGTTGCAGTCTGGAGACGCCGCTGGCGTCACCTGCAAAGGAGCAACAAAAGTCAAGGTGCAGATGCCACCGGTTCTCCTACCCAGCTCGCCTGGCAGCAAACCCAAACCAAGTCCTCAGGACAGAAGTGGTGCCACATGGAAGATCACATCTGAGGGAGTCTTTGATTCAACAACCCGGTACCGTGATTTCCAGGGCTCCCCTCGGGAGCACTGGGGGGCTTTGCCGATCTCCCTGGCAGGCCCTGGACTGAGCTCCTTGGGACTCGAGTACACAGCAGAGCAGAGCGGCGAGGGCGATCCCATGCTCCTCTCTTACGTCTCCTTCTTCTGAGGGGGTCCTGCTGGCGGCCCGGGGGCAGGGGACAGCCTCCCCGTCCTCTTCCATGCCAGGGGCGATGTAGGAGCCGGACATGGAGGAGACGGTGTCGGTGCTGATCTGGGAGGACACCATGGACATGACCTTCCTTCTTCAAGTCTGGGTCCCCAGTATGTTGAGGGGGGCAGAGGCGGGGAGAAGACTGTTTCCTGCCCTCAGCTCAGCTCTTCAGGAGGCCTGGCGCATTTGCTTCAGGCCAGCATGGAATCCCATCCCGGGGGCCTTCCCGTCACTGGAGCTGGGGGTGGCCTGTCCCGTGGGCAGACGGCGAGGGTCCCCAAAGACTGAGTTCCTGAACATTGCCCCTCATCCCTTTCCTGGCTGACGATACATGGGGGAGGGAGGATAGGGAAGAGGTGGAAAGGGAGGAGACAGAAAGCTGGCTTCTTGCTTTGGGAAGGGACTGTACCACACCTGAGGGTGAAGTGGCTGAAGGGCTTCTCACCTCAAAAGTGGAGATCAAAGGAAATGCGAAACCTGCCCAGAGAGCTTGAGTCATGGGCTCAAAGCCACACAGGGCAAAAGAGAAAGGACAGCTCAGTGCAACATGGGGTCCTGGATTGGGAGGCTGGAATGGAGAGGAGCATTACTGGGGTGATCTGCAAGACGTGAAGGGGGTCTGCGGTTACATGGGATTACCAGGTCAGTGTTCATTTCCTGATTGTGATGGTGGTACTGGGATTATGGAGGCGTGTCCTTGTTCTAAGGAAACACACACTAAAGTATCTAGTGCTAATGGGGCAGCCTGTCTGCAACTTACTGTTAAGGGCGCAAACTATATATTGACTGGGATTACATTGAATCTCTAAATAAATACGGAGTCACTGAACGTTTTTTGAAAAAGCCACCCAGCCAAGGTCCAGCGCAGGGATGAATAGGAGGGACAGGATCCACTCACGCTTCCCGCCCCCTCCACCGCCAACCCCCAAACGCTGCCTGCTGAAAGGGTGTGTGAAGCCCTGTGTTCTGGCCGCTTCGGAGCCCCCTCTTAGTTTTGGCTGCTCGTTGGCAGCATCCATGGACCCTTAAAAGTGCCAGTGTTTGGGTCCCAGCCCCAGAGACGCTAGTCCCAAGCATAGGGATTTTCAGGAGCTCCTGGGGATTCTTCCTGGCAGCCAGAAGCTTCTTCAGCCTTTCCTTACCTGGCAGGCAGTTCTGCCAGCCCCTGACCTTGCCCCTCTTCCCCCAGCATGGGCCCAGGCAGAGGGTGAGGAGGGGGGACAGTGACCGGCCCCACCTGTCAATCCAGGGTGTACCCCTTTTGGCGGGGGCTGGAGGCTGAGCCTGGGGACCAGTGGAGAGGCTGGAGCCCCCATGTTCCCCCAGAGCTGAGGAGCGTGGGCAGGAAGGCCGGAGGGTGGTGGGGAGAGGGAGGGAGTCGTTGCTTAGGGGGTGAAGGGAGTCTCAGAGGGAGGTTGGGGCAGCCTCCTCAGCAAGCGGTGGGAAGGGGATGGGCTGCCTCCTGAGCTCTGTAAGGCCCCAACCCGGCTGGCCCTGCAGTGTGCGCACCCTTCTGAAATATTTGGAATAATTAGCAAGGGAAAGCAGCAAGTTGGTGGGGGAATGCCAGGTTGTCCTGGAGCCAGCATCGAGTGCAAGGAAAGAAAGGGGCTTCAGGAGAAAGGGGCCCGTGGAGGCTGGGCAGGATTGTGTAGGACAGTGCCCATGTGTGTGTGTGTGTGTGTGTCTGTGCGCACGTGCACGTGAGTGCTGGGGGAAGGGGCTGTGCACCACAAGGGTGTGCTGGCGGGGCCAGGTGCGGGCTCGGGGGAGAGATGGGTTCCAGGCAAAGCTGGGGTGAGGGGGTTGAAAGGTGCCTGCTGAGTGTCACATATTTGCTGTGCCTCAGTTTCCCCATCAGAACTCTAGTACGTTGATTCCTCACAGGCTGGAGCTGTAGGGTCTAGGCACCCCATCTTCCGTCTGCCCTGATGGCCTCCCTCAGCCCCAACCTGCATTGGAGGGAAGGCCCTGGGCGGGGTGAATGAACCCCAGGGTGGCAAGTGGGGCCCCAGGGGCTGGGGCCCTCTGACGTCACACCCTGTCCCTTCAGGAAGGGACCAAGGGAGGGAGGAGCTGGAGACAGGCCCAGGCGAGGACCGCAGGTGAGTCTGGGCAGGCCCTCAACTTGGGCGAGGTGGGGAACGTGAGCCGAGCCCTGGGCCAGAACGGCCTTTGTGAGTGAGTCCCCAGGGCCAGGGAGGGGGCTGTGCCTCCTTTGCCGCCTGCTCCTCGGGGCTGTGGGTACAGTCTCCCCATTGCACATATAGAGGTGCCGAGGCCCTGGCTGCAGGGGACCCCCGAGGGCCGCCTCTCAGCCCCTTTCTCTCTGGGCACCCAGAGATCATGAGGAGTGCATCAGGGGACACTCTGCAGGCCTTTGGTGCCCGCCATCTTGCTCCCAGCCATTCCCCCTTGGGCCGTGGCCTCCCCAAAACTGGCCCATGCTTTTCCCCAGAGAAAGTTGCAAGCAGGTCCATTTTGAGACTTTTTAAAACTTTATTTTTAAAAATGTTTTTATTGTAAATGACTTTCTATGAAAAAGGTTAAAATGCCCGATGGGTTAGGAGAGTGGATGTGGGATGCAGCCCAGGGCATTTATGGTGGAGCAAGACACTCCCCTGCAGGAGTGCAAGCAAGGGCACGGGGCCATCCCCCCATTCCTGGTCCCAGTGGTTCTAGCAAGCACTGTGTCCCTCCCCGTTAAGCCTCAGCTATAGCTACACTCACTACATTAGTCTGTCTGTCCCCTTTCCCTCTGCAGCTTGGCTGTCCCAGCCCCTAACCCCCAGATCCCCATCTCCCCGCTGCTCTCAGCCTCAAGTTGGGCTCAATGATTAGGGACACATACCCTCTGCCCCACCTCTAGGGATGAAGCCAGAAGATCCCAGAGGCCTTAGAAAATCTCCTGGCTCCACCCAGCACCCCGGCCTCCTTTCTGTCTCCTCTCTCTTCCCCCCTCCGCCTTGCTCCTCCTCACAGACTGCCGGGAGAGGCCTCTTGGGTGTTAATTTGCAGTCACCTAATCAGCATTTGTTGTACCTGGGAACTTGCTCTGGATAGAGACCTGGGGAGGAGAGCAGGAGAGAGAGAAGCTTCGAAGCTAAGGTGTTCTGGGGCGGGCCCTGTACTGATGTTTCCAGCTTGGCCAGGGCCCCTCCAAGCTGCAGCTCTCATAGTGCAGGGCCCTTAGCGTGTCTCTGGGGCAGGGAAGAAGTGGATCAATGAAACACTGTGTGTATGGGGGGCTGGGGAGAGGAGGCAGCAATTTTGGTCCTGGGCCCCAATTCTCAGCCTGCTGGACTAGAATCTGAGGATGGCCTGGGCTGGGGGCCGTGTGGCCTGGTGGGTTGACCGGGCCCAGCCCCTGCCTGGGTGGTAGGGTGTCCATGAGCCTGCACTGGCAGGGAGGGGGGCAGTCTGGGCCCAGACTTCGGTGCTGTCTGGAGGTGGGGCAGGGCCTGGCTTCTTACAAGAAGGCGGCCAGGCTGGCCCAGTCATGCAGGTCAGAGGCCAGTGTGGCATCCCCGGCCTCAAAGAGGGGCTCGGGGGGCAGGGAGCTACGGGTGCTCTCGTCCCAGGGGTGCTCCAGGAAGGATGGGGCCAGGAAGGTCTCATCAAAGTCCAGGCTTTCGGTAGCCTGCTCCACTGGAGGCCCCAAGGTAACAGGGCAGTCGATGTGGTGGCCATGGATGGTGAGGTCCACGTCCCCGTGTGAGGCAGGGCTCAGCAGCGGAATCAGCTCCGAGGTCTCCAGCGTGCCCAGCTCCCCGTCCAGCGTGCCAGCGTCCAAGATGGCCTCCCAGTCAAAGTTGCCCTTGAGGGGTTCCAGCTCAGCCTGCTCCTCCTGGGTCAGCAGCAGGGGGCTGGAGGGCCGCGGGACCTTGGCCTCCTGCTTGGGCAGCGGCTGTTGACGCTTACGCCCCAGCCTGCCCTCGCCTGCACCCCAGCCCGCCTCCCCAGTGGCCTCCTCGAACTCCCGCAGCAGCTGCTGGGCCTCGGCGCTCACGGTCAGTGGCCCGGCCCATGGGGCGGCGCTGGGCTCTGGCGCGGCCTGGCGGGCAAAGGCCGGGTGGATGTGGACTGGGGGCAGCCGCCGCTTCTTCAAGGCCCCACTCAGCAGCCGCTCGGCGTACTGGGGGTCGATGCGCCAGAAGCCCCCCTTGCCTGGCTCGTCCTTCTCCCGAGGCACCTTGATGAAGCCCTTCTTCAGGGACAGGTTGTGGCGGATGGAGTTCTGGACACAGGGAGATAGGAGAGAAGGAAGACAGCTGGGAGAGTGGGTGGGGTCAGTGATGGGGGGCTCCTAGCGCCACTGCCAGTCCCACCACCACCTTCTCTCCGATGGGGGCAGGGGAGACAGAAGCGCTACTCCGAGCGGGAGGCTCTGGGACACTCGCCACGGGGCACCAGGAGCTGGGAGTGCTGTCAGGGGCTTTTGTTCCCATTTGCCAGGACATCTGCCTGCTCAGTCATCCGAGCCCTGAGCCGCAGGGTGGTTCTCAGTGCCGGCCTGTCCTGCCCTCCCTCCCTTACCCCGCTGCTTGCGGCCTCTGGTCAAAGGCCTTGGCTCCCCCAGGTCCTGGACGGCCATCTCCGTCTGCCTGGGCCTGGCTGGCCTTCTCTGTTTGTGAAATGAGTGAGTGGGTGTGAGGGTGTGTGTGTGTGGTGGGGGATGAAGTGTGGGAGGATCTGATGACTTTCCTTGTTTGTAGAGCCGGCTGCTGGCCTGGGCCCTCACCCACCTTGTCCCCCTCCTCCCACCCCAGGCTCTGAGGCCTCAGTTGATTATTACCCAGCCAAGAGCATAGCGCTCATTCCTGGGGGCTCTCAGGCTTGGGGTAGGGTGGGGGGTGGTGGAGGGTCTCTGCTTTCTCACCAAGGTTACAAATGGTACCTGCCCCAGGGTCAGGGCCCACGCAAACGTGGAATAGCTGTGATCACAGGAACTCTGATCCTGTGACCTGTGCCACAGGGAAGGATCTGTGCATCCTCAGGGTCTCTGTCCCCAAGGAGCCCCTGATCCTGATGGTCGAAGAGGCTGAGGGCAGTGTGTGCCCAGCCTGAATCACCATCCTGCCTTGTTCACGCCTGGGTGCACAGTCCAAACCACGCTGGGGCACAGGGGTCTGGGGCCTGGTGGGTGGGGCCGGCAGGTGAGTAGTGCGCCCTGGCAAGACTGGGAGGTTTACATGGTGGTCTGGGCCCCTTGGCTGCTCTGTGCCAGGTTCCGGAGACTTGGAACATGAAGCCAGTGTGGGAGGAAAGAGCCCCTGTGGAAAGCACGTGGCTGAGATAATTGTCCCCGCAGGGAGGTTGATGAGAAGAGGGGGAGGAGTGTAGGCAGGAAACTAGGGAGGCCTTGGGGTGGGGGCTGGCACAGCAGCTTTCGGAAGGCCCCGTAGCCCTTCCACTGGGACACAGATGGCCTTCACACCCTGCAGCACACCCCTCTCCCCTCCCAGAGCCCCTCCAGCCAACTGAAAGCAGGCGGGATGCAGAGCCGGGCAGCAACCATGCTCTGCCTCCAGTCAGGCCCTGACAAACTGACCTTGAGGAGGGTAGTGTGTAGGAATTCCAGGACTTGGGACACAAATGTGTCCCTCAGTCCATCAACCTACCCTGGGGGGCTGTGTCCACGCATAGTTCAGCCCTGGTCTTTGGGCTGAGCCTGCCGGATGAGGGACAAGTTCTTTCCACTTGAACCTCTATGTCGGCACCCCTGCAGCCCTCTGAACATCCTCCCTCCTCCGTCTCTGAAGTCAAAGGGGCAGCAGTCCAAGCACTGGGCTCCCTTGAGGTCCTTCCTGGACGGCCTTCCTCTCTCGGGGCCCTGGCCGTACCGCGCCTACTTGGCCTGCGGATCTGGGATGTGAGTCCAGTCCGCGCGGGCATGGGCAGGGAGGGAGGGAGTGCCTCCCTACCTGCCAGGTGGGATCAGCGTGGCGGAAGTAAGAGAAGTTGTCCGTGATCCACTTGTAGATGGCCGACAGGGTGATCTTGGTGGCCTTGCTGGCCTGCATGGCCATGCAGATGAGCGTGGCATACGAGTAGGGCGGCTTCACGTGCGGGTTGGTGGCGTAGTCCACGTCGTCGGGAGGCGAGGCCTGCAGCCCCGAGGGGGCGCTCCGCGGCGTGCACAAGGACGTGGGCTTGCCGGGTGTGTGCGGCTGCCCCAGGCAGGCGGGGTCCGCCGCCAGGGGAGACCCCGGCTCGGCCGAGCCTGACAGCTCGTGGTAGCCGTGAGGGTCGGTGTCCCCTGAAGGCAGGGCGGGGACCTTGGCGTTGAGAATGGAGAATTCCTGCAGCCACTGCAGGCTGGTCAGGCTGTCATTCAGGGCGTTGGACTCCTCCAGGCCGCCTTCCGGTCCGGCCTCCTCCGCTGCCCCTGCTCCCGAGACGCGTAGCCAGCTCTCCGCCATATCTGCGGGCACTCTCCGAGGGGGCTGTCAACATCCACGAGCCGAGCCGAGGGTGGCCGCCGAGCTCTCCGGCCCGCTGACTCCCGCGGCTTCAGTTACGCAGCCTCCCGGAAGCGGGCTTCCATCCCGCGATCCGGGGGTAGCCTCCTCCAAAGGGAATGTGGTGCCTGCGGGAACCAGAGCGGGAACTGAGCCCACTTTCCCCACCCCCGAGGGGAGAGTGTGGGCGAGGGGGGAGGCTCTTACTAAAATCCTTCCTGCAGCTGGGGAGGATCTTTTACTGCCGAGGTCTGGGAAACAGAAGGTGTGCCCGGGGGTCCGACCCACACGGGGTTCGCATCGCTCTTTTCCTCTTGGATCTTTTAGAGGAGACTTAATTAGCCAAACGAGGGAATAGTGTAGGGGCATGCGAGGCCACCCCTTTCTCCCTCAAAGCGGGGAATTAACCCCCCTCTCTCCGTCCACAACCAATGGAAATGGGGCGAGAGAGTCCAGGAGGGCAGTACGACGGGTCGGGGGGCGGCGGAGGTCGTCTGATCTTTGAAAAGGGATATTAGGATGGGGATCAAGGGGAAGGAAGGAAACAATACAGAGAGTTATAAGGGGGCGGGAAGTGAGTGTCCCCCAGACGCCTCTGATGTCAGTCCCCGGGCCCACCACTTCCGTCGGGGACGGATGGGAGAGCGGGCTGGTACTGACGCCCTCCCTTCCCACGGCCTGCAGCCCTCCCCGTCCCTTTCCTGGCTCAGAGCGCAGCCCGGGCCAAAGGAAGGTTCTCAAAGAAATTCCTCCCACCGCCCACCCTCACCGCGGCTCTCTGCTCCCAGCTCGAGGGCCCAGCCAGCAATCCTCGTCGCCACTCACGCCCGCCGGCGCCTCTCTGAAAGCCAGCGGCCAGGGACCGGCACTCAGTAGCCGCTCACAAGGCGTCTCCTGCTGCCGTGGCGACGCCCCGCCCATATAAACAGCTTCCGCTTCTGCCATTGGCCAGGGCATCTCCAAAGAGACCGCGGGCTCTTAACCGCTCTCTCACGCGGTAACTCTCTTCCAGCTCCCTCCTGCCGCCCTCTCCCGCGCGCGACCCAGTCCCCTACCCGCCATCGCGTCCCGGCTCCGCGCATTCCCGCCCGAGGGCCCCGCGCCGGGCTCGGAGAGGCGCGCGGCTCGGCGCTCCCGCAGAGGCCCCGGGGCCCTCGGCGAGCAGTTCGCCGCGGGAACCGTACTCCGCCCCACCCCCTTCCCATCTGGGCTGCTCAGAGGTGGCGACGGCTCCTGGGACGCAGCCCGTGGCGCGGGGGCCAGGGCTGGGTGCATGCTTGGGGCTTTCCTTTCCTCTCCTCTGGGCTGCGAGTGGCACTTCCTCACGTTTCTGCGGCCTGTCCCTGTCTCCCGACCGAGTGTCGTCTTGGTGCCCGCAAGCAGGTCTGACTCTCCGATGCCACCTGCCGCTCAGGTCCGCAGAAACCGCAGCCCCGGTCGCAGACACCCCAAGGCGGCTAGGGTAATCCAGTGTTTCCCGGTAAGCGCTCCCTCCCCGCCCCGTCCTCAGCAAGATTCCCAGAAGCTGACATTCCAGAGGCTTCTTCGCAAGTGCTCTCCCTCCTTTCCAGATAGCCGAGGAAACAGAGCCGGTGGGTGAAACCCAGGAAAGCCGTGGACTTGCCAAATTCTGTGACTGGGGTCATTTGCCCCATTAATTTCACCAGCCTTTAAGTGACGCACTAACGGTGGACTGTGGTCCTTCCTCCTCCCCTCCCCCAGCCTCCCTCTAGTCACCAGCTTTCCTGCTCTTCAATTATTGAGGAGCAGCAGTTGGAAGTTCTCTGGTTGAAAGGGGTTGGGTGGAGGTGAGGGCTCCTTATCAGGCCTCTGCGCAGAAGCTGTGCCCAGGGGATGGTACACCAGCTCCCACCCAGAAACATGTCTTTCCCTCTACGCCTTGCCCTCTCTCACTCCTCCATGTCCAGCTTGTCTTGAATCAAAGATTTTTTTTCTTCCCAAGTGTTTATTGTTTTAATTTTTATTTTATTTTTATTTTTTTATTAGTTTCTGCTTTATAACAAAGTGAATCAGTCATACATATACATCTGTTCCCACATCCCTTCCCTCATGCATCTCCCTCCCTCCCACCCTCCCCATCCCACCCCTCCAGGCGGTCACAAAGCACCGAGCTGATCTCCCTGTGCTCTGCGGCTGCTTCCCACTATCTATCTACCTTACGTTCGGTACTGTATATATGTCCATGCCTCTCTTTCGCTTTGTCACAGCTTACCCTTCCCCCTCCCCATATCCTCAAGTCCATTCTCAAGTAGGTCTGTGACTTTATTCCTGTTTTACCCCTAGGTTCTTCATGACATTTTTTTTTAATTCCATATATATGTGTTAGCATACGGTATTTGTCGTTCTCTTTCTGACTTACTTCACTCTGTATGACAGACTCTAGGTCTATCCACCTCATTACAAATAGCTCAGTTTCGTTTCTTTTTATGGCTGAGTACTATTCCATTGTATATATGTGCCACATCTTCTTTATCCATTCATCCGATGATGGACACTTAGGTTGTTTCCATCTCCGGGCTATTGTGAATAGAGCTGCAATGAACATTTTGGTACATGCCTCTTTTTGAAGTATGGTTTTCTCAGGGTATATGGCTAGTAGTGGGATTGCTGGGTCATATGGTAGTTCTATGTTTAGTCTTTTAAGGAACCTCCATACTGTTCTCCATAGTGGCTGTACCAATTCACATTCCCACCAGCAGTGCAAGAGTGTTCCCTTTTCTCCACACCCTCTCCAGCATTTATTGTTTCTAGATTTCTTGATGATGGCCATTCTGACTGGTGTGAGATGATATCTCATTGTAGTTTTGATTTGCATTTCTCTAATGATTAATGATGTTGAGCATTCTTTCATGTGTTTGTTGGCAGTCTGTATATCTTCTTTGGAGAAATGCCTATTTAAGTCTTCTGCCCATTTTTGGATTGGGTTGTTTGTTTTTTGGCTATTGAGCTGCATGAGCTGTTTTTAAATTTTGGAGATTAATCCTTTGTCAGTTGCTTCATTTGCAAATATTTTCTCCCATTCTGAGGGTTGTCTTTTGGTCTTGTTTATGGTGTCCTTTGCTGTGCAAAAGCTTTGAAGTTTCATTAGGTCCCATTTGTTTATCTTTGTTTTTATTTCCATTTCTCTAGGAGGTGGGTCCAAAAGGATCTTGCTGGGATTTATGTCCTAGAGTGTTCTGCCTATGTTTTCCTCTAAGACTTTGATAGTTTCTGGCCTTACATTTAGGTCTTTAATCCATTTTGAGCTTATTTTTGTGTATGGTGTTAGGGAATGATCTAATCTCATACTTTTACATGTCCCTGTCCAGTTTTCCCAGCACCACTTATTGAAGAGGCTGTCCTTTCTCCACGGTACATTCCTGCCTCCTTGATCAAAGATAAGTTGACCATATGTGCGTGGGTTTATCTCTGGGCTTTCTATCCTGTTCCATTGATCTATCTTTCTGTTTTTGTGCCCATAAAACACTGTCTTGATTACTGTAGCTTTGTAGTGTAGTCTGAAGTCAGGGAGCCTGATTCCTCCAGCTCCGTTTTTCATTCTCAAGATTGCTTTGGCTATTCGGAGTCTTTTGTTTTTCCAAACAAAGTTTGAAATGTTTTCTTCCAGTTCTGTGAAAAATGCCAGTGGTAGTTTGATAGGGATTGCATTGAACCTGTAGATTGCTTTGGGTAGTAGAGTCATTTTCACAATATCGATTCTTCCAATCCAGGAGCATGCTATATCTCTCCATCTATTTGTATCATCTTTCATTTCTTTCATCAGTGTCTTATAATTTTCTGCATACAGGTCTTTTGTCTCCTTAGGTAGGTTTATTCCTAGGTATTTTATTCTTTTTGTTGCAATGGTAAATGGGAGTGTTTTCTTGATTTCACTTTCAGATTCTTCATCATTAGTGTACAGGAATGCCAGAGATTTCTGTGCATTAATTTTGTATCCTGCTACTTTACCAAATTCATTGATTAGCTCTAGTAGTTTTCTGGTAGCATCTTTAGGATTCTCTATGTATAGTATCATGTCATCTGCAAACAGTGAGAGCTTTACATCTTCTTTCCCAATTTGGATTCCTTTTATTTCCTTTTCTTCTCTGATTGCTGTGGGTGGGTGGAGGTGAGGGCTCCATATCAAGCCTCTGCGCAGGAGCTGTGCCCGTGGGATGGTACACCAGCTCCCACCCAGAAACATGTCTTTCCCTCTACCCCTTGCCTTCTTTCACTCCTCCATGTCCAGCTTGTCTTGAGTCAAAGTTTTTTTTACTTCCCAAGTATTTATTGTTTTTATTTTTATTTTTATTTTATTTTTATTTTTTTAATTAGTTTCTGCTTTATAACAAAGTGCATCAGTCATACATATACATTTGTTCCCACATCCCTTCCCTCATGCATCTCCCTCCCTGCCACCCTCCCCATCCCACCCCTCCAGGCGGTCACAAAGCACCGAGCTGATCTCCCTGTGCTCTGCGGCTGCTTCCCACTATCTATCTACCTTACGTTCCGTAGTGTATATATGTCCATGCCTCTCTTTCGCTTTGTCACAGCTTACCCTTCCCCCTCCCCATATCCTCAAGTCCATTCTCAAGTAGGTCTGTGACTTTATTCCTGTTTTACCCCTAGGTTCTTCATGACATTTTTTTTTAATTCCATATATATGTGTTAGCATACGGTATTTGTCGTTCTCTTTCTGACTTACTTCACTCTGTATGACAGACTCTAGGTCTATCCACCTCATTACAAATAGCTCAGTTTCGTTTCTTTTTATGGCTGAGTAATATTCCATTGTATATATGTGCCACATCTTCTTTATCCATTCATCCGATGATGGACACTTAGGTTGTTTCCATCTCCGGGCTATTGTGAATAGAGCTGCAATGACCATTTTGGTACATGCCTCTTTTTGAAGTATGGTTTTCTCAGGGTATATGGCTAGTAGTGGGATTGCTGGGTCATATGGTAGTTCTATGTTTAGTCTTTTAAGGAACCTCCATACTGTTCTCCATAGTGGCTGTACCAATTCACATTCCCACCAGCAGTGCAAGAGTGTTCCCTTTTCTCCACACCCTCTCCAGCATTTATTGTTTCTAGATTTCTTGATGATGGCCATTCTGACTGGTGTGAGATGATATCTCATTGTAGTTTTGATTTGCATTTCTCTAATGATTAATGATGTTGAGCATTCTTTCATGTGTTTGTTGGCAGTCTGTATATCTTCTTTGGAGAAATGCCTATTTAAGTCTTCTGCCCATTTTTGGATTGGGTTGTTTGTTTTTTGGCTATTGAGCTGCATGAGCTGTTTTTAAATTTTGGAGATTAATCCTTTGTCAGTTGCTTCATTTGCAAATATTTTCTCCCATTCTGAGGGTTGTCTTTTGGTCTTGTTTATGGTGTCCTTTGCTGTGCAAAAGCTTTGAAGTTTCATTAGGTCCCATTTGTTTATCTTTGTTTTTATTTCCATTTCTCTAGGAGGTGGGTCCAAAAGGATCTTGCTGGGATTTATATCCTAGAGTGTTCTGCCTATGTTTTCCTCTAAGACTTTGATAGTTTCTGGCCTTACATTTAGGTCTTTAATCCATTTTGAGCTTATTTTTGTGTATGGTGTTAGGGAATGATCTAATCTCATACTTTTACAGGTCCCTGTCCAGTTTTCCTAGCACCACTTATTGTAGAGGCTGTCCTTTCTCCACTGTACATTCCTGCCTCCTTGATCAAAGATAAGTTGACCATATGTGCGTGGGTTTATCTCTGGGCTTTCTATCCTGTTCCATTGATCTATCTTTCTGTTTTTGTGCCCGTAAAACACTGTCTTGATTACTGTAGCTTTGTAGTGTAGTCTGAAGTCAGGGAGCCTGATTCCTCCAGCTCCGTTTTTCATTCTCAAGATTGCTTTGGCTATTCGGAGTCTTTTGTTTTTCCAAACAAAGTTGGAAATGTTTTCTTCCAGTTCTGTGAAAAATGCCAGTGGTAGTTTGATAGGGATTGCATTGAACCTGTAGATTGCTTTGGGTAGTAGAGTCATTTTCACAATATCGATTCTTCCAATCCAGGAGCATGGTATATCTCTCCATCTATTTGTATCATCTTTCATTTCTTTCATCAGTGTCTTATAATTTTCTGCATACAGGTCTTTTGTCTCCTTAGGTAGGTTTATTCCTAGGTATTTTATTCTTTTTGGTGCAATGGTAAATGGGAGTGTTTTCTTGATTTCACTTTCAGATTCTTCATCATTAGTGTACAGGAATGCCAGAGATTTCTGTTCATTAATTTTGTATCCTGCTACTTTACCAAATTCAATGATTAGCTCTAGTAGTTTTCTGGTAGCATCTTTAGGATTCTCTATGTATAGTATCATGTCATCTGCAAACAGTGACAGCTTTACTTCTTCTTTCCCAATTTGGATTCCTTTTATTTCCTTTTCTTCTCTGATTGCTGTTGGTAAAACTTCCAAAACTAAGTTGAATCAGTGTGGTGAGAGTGGGCCACCTTGTCTTGTTCCTGACCTTAGTGGAAATGGTCTCAGCTTTTCACCATTGAGGACAATGTTGCCTGTGGTTTTGTCATATATGGCCTTTATTATCTTGCGGAAAGCTCCCTGTATGCCTACTTTCCGCAGGGTTTTTATCATAAATGTGTGTTGAATTTTGTCGGAAGCTTTCTCTGCATCTGTTGAGATGATCATATGGTTTTTCTCCTTCAATTTGTTAATATGGTGTATCACATTGATTGATTTGCGTATATTGAAGAATCCTTGCATTCCTGGAATAAACCCCACTTGATCATGGTGTTTGATCCTTTTAATGTGCTGTTGGATTCTGTTTGCTAGTATTTTGTTGAGGATTTTTGCATCTATGTTCATCAGTGACATTGGCCTGTAGTTTTCTTTCTTTGTGACATCCTTGCCTGGTTTTGGTATCAAGGTGATGGTGGCCTCGTAGAATGAGTTTGGGAGTGCTCCTCCCTCTGCTATATTTTGGAAGAGTTTGAGAAGGATAGGTGTTAGCTCTTCTCTAAATGTCTGATAGAATTCGCCTGTGAAGCCATCTGGTCCTGGGCTTCTGTTTGTTGGAAGATTTTTAATCACAGTTTCCATTTCAGTGCTTGTGATTGGTCTATTCATATTTTCTATTCCTTCCTGATTCAGTCTTGACAGGTTGTGCATTTCTAAGAATTTGTCCATTTCTTCCAGGTTGTCCATTTTATTGGCATAGAGTTTCTTGTAGTAATCTCTCATGATCTTCTATATTTCTGCAGTGTGAGTTGTTATTGAGTCAAAGTATTAAAAGCGTGCTGGAGAAAGTCGGACAGAAACTTTCACAAATAAGCCAACTGTGCAATTAATAGCTCTCCTTCCCTTGTGAACAGTTTTATTCATTTTTAAGAATCATGCAGCAGTCCATAAATATTGCATCCTTGACGTCCCCACTGTAGTGTGCCCATGAGTGTACTCCAGGGAGTGAGGGGTACACAGCTGGCACAACAGTACACACATACTTACACACACTAGGTGTGCAGATCCTAAAGCAAAGTGAGCAACCAGCATGCCAAGATCAGGCGAACAGTACACAAACTCTCCCCAGGTGAGATGGCTTAACGTGTGTGGATCCGTGCCCAGGAGATGCCCCAGCGTGGGCATGACCTCTGGTGGGATGGGACTGGGGAGGAGAAGGAAAAAGGGCTCTGTGAGAAGGCTGGGATCACCACACCACCCGGAAGTGAGCTCATAGGTGAGCTCCGACCTGAGTGTGGCAGGAAGGAGCCCCAGGCCTCTGGTTAGTCTGTGTCCTTGTGTGAGAAACCAGGCCCCGTCATATTCTCTGTGGGTCAACTGCTAACAACATGACCATCTCCAGATGATGACTGGGGCGGCTGTCCTGTCCCCCGACCAGGCTCTGTGCCCTGTTCCCTGATCCCAGCCCTTTTGGATGGGATATTTCTGCTCGCCAAAGAGCTAAATGAGGGCAAAGAGGTGAGGGGATGGGGGAGAGAGCAGGAACTGTCTGAGAAACAGGAGTGAAGGGCCACTTCTCACCCGGGTATGTCTTGGTTATGGAACCAACGCCTTGAGGAATCTCTCTGAGCCTCTTCCTGGGAGAAGACAGACCCTCCAGAAAGGGTGAAGACAATGGCTTCCTCTTAGGGTTCCTGGCCACTGTGGCAACTGTTTACCTGCATCTCCTTCATCTCAGGTAACACCACACTCTGAATACTACCTGCCGGGAGAGGAGGTGGATCTGTATACCACCACCCCAGGCTAAGGGAGCGCCCCCTTCCCTAGTGCTTCTGGGACTCAGACTTCAAGGAGATCAGGAAGTGTGGTTATTGCTGGAATCATCAATATGAAAGGGGCTGTAAGAATGTTTCGGGGAAAGGAAGGACATTAAATGGGGCCTGAAACAGCAGAGCCCACTGCAGGATTTCAGAGCGGGTGGACACGGGAACTCAAGGCAGAAGCTGAGATTCAGGCTTGGCTCATGTAGTGTCTGTCAAGACCACAGGCCTCCCCCTGCCCACCCCCAGGGCAGGATGTGAACCACAACCACCAGGCAGTGAGGGTCACCACGCACCTGGTGGCGCAAAGCAGCCACACAGGAGGTGCAAAACATGCCCCGGCACTGGGCTCTCTTTGAGGCCTTGGGAAGGACCCTGAAAAGCTCTTCTAGGGCAACAATTCCAACTACTAATTCAGGCCATCATGGTGGGCATAGCCTAGGGCTCTGTCATATCTCAGCCTCACAAAATGTTGGATCCCACTTTGCTTCTCAATCTCATGCTCCACTAAATAACCACCTCTTCCAAAAGCCAGCAGACAATGCATCTATCAGAGAGCTATGAGGAATCCATTGATAACACTAGTGTTGAGGGACGAAGAGCCAACAGCTTACGGTCTTGCTGTTTCAGGCTGTTATTTCTATGCCCTACACCAGAGTGAGGTGGGGTGCACATGTGATTTGAACAATATCTCTAAATCTCTGATGAGCCTATGGAAGGCAGTACCTCCGGCTCCCCCCATCAGGCTCAGCTGATCTGGAGGACAGGGGAGGAAAACCGGTGGGGTGGGGAGCCTCCCAGACCACCACTGACCCCAGCTCAGCCCTTCCCCCAACCTCCTTTGGGGTTCCTGGGCACCAAATGAGAACCACCGGTCCACCCCTCTCTCAGCTTCTTTCTTCAACTCTTTCAGAAAAGCGGGGTGGAGACGGGGGCAGCAGGGATAAGAATGCCACCTGACAGGGCGGTAGTGATGAAACGTGATAATATACGACAGTCCCTAGCAAGTGCCTGGTACATAGAGGGGGTCAAAAATGCCTTTGCAGTGTCACCTTAGGATGGAGCCCCAGGCCTTCCTGAGTGCACCTGATCATAAAGAACTCCCCGGTAGGTCATCATTTAACTGAGGGGTTCTCAGATTCAAGGCCTCCTTCCTAAGCAGACACACGAGGCATAGCCTCTGCTACCAGAAGCAAGAACTGTTTTCCCAACCAACCTTCTGGTGGTTGCCACTGCTTCTTGTCCTTGAGAGAGGAGCTCCTAATGCATTTTGAGGGAAACCCCACTTACAGTGCAATATGGCTTTCCCTTCTCACAGGAGTCATCCCCCAACGCCACCCCAAACTGCAGGTCTCAGATTGGTTATGATGTCCCAGAGACTAGAAAATGCCAGATGGGTGTTTGTAATGAAGTCACCCAAACTCTTGAGTCTTCTTGGTCTACCTCCTAAGGAGAAAAAAAAAAAAGATGCACAAGAAATAACCAGTCTGTAGACCACAGCTCCACCTGAAGATCAAGATACAGTGGAAACATTCCAGAGACTCTCTGCAAAGGGTCTCATGAGCTGCAGTTCGAGTGGCTTTAGCCCACAAGGAGAAAAGAGGTTTCCAGTCCCTTCTGAGAGGGGAAGGATCACGGTTGCGGAAGAAGATGAGTCTGGGAGAAGGGTCAGGTGCCCTCAGCATCCAGCTTTCACGTGGGTCTCAAAAGCCTCCGTGTGTCTTGCTGAGGATGCCCAGGAGGTCAGTGGTGCCATGAGGCCAGGATGGGATGTGAGAACGGGAGGAGAGCCCTGGTGCAGGGGCTAAGGCTCTCAGATGGCCAAAGGATCCCACACGCAGAGCCTGTTCTCGGGGTCCTCCAGGCTGCCAGAAGATGAGCGTCTGCACTGCGTGTTCCGACGACTGACCACGTTGTCGTCAGCCTGCCAGGCACCTGAGAAGAGGAAAGGAAGGTTACCGGACCTTTGGTTTGGTCCAGATGGTGTCTCTGGCAGGACAGTCCAGGAGTTTGGCACGAAAACTGGCAAGATGCGCATTACCTGGAACTCCCACAGGGTGCAAACCACAGCACGTGAAACTTGGGAGCAGTGGCGTCCAGTGGGCGAGGGACAGTCATGGCCACTGTGGCCCACTGATGGAGGGACATGCAGGATGGTCCTTGTTTTGTGAGCTTGCCGTAGGCTCCACCTTTGTATCTTTATTTGGTCTTGAAGTTTGCCTAAGTGTTACAGCGGACCAGGAAAAGAAACTGAGTCTGGCTGAGACTTTCACGAGAGCAGGAGGAGGTGAAGGGGAGGGAGAAGAGTGTGTTAATTTGGGCTCAGAGTTAGTGTTTGCTGTGGGGGCCAGGGTGGGGCAGGAAGGGACTGGCTGCCCAGCAGGGTGCCAGGGACCAAATGGCATGGCAGAGAACAGAGTGACAGCTGTTCCTCTCCTTCTGCACCTGAACAGCCCACCGAGAGTTGCTATCAGCTGGTGCCACCAAACCCAGGAGACATTAGCTCCGGAGCTTTGGGGTCCCCCGGGTACCATCCACGAAACTCATCATCTTCCCCCCTTGTACTGCAGTTCCTGCACGAGAAGCACCCGCTGCCCATGCTGGAAACCCACTCTTGGTGCTTCTCTCTCCTTCATGCTCTGTATCCAATCACCATGACCTCCTGCTTGTTCAAGCTCTAGTAAGGTCTAAATCTGTAGTCAGAAAACCGGGATACAGCCCCAGCTTGTAACGTACTGACTGTGTGACCTTGGGCAGGTCACTGTACTTGGAGCCCAGGTTTTCCCATCCATCAGATGGGAGACAAGTACTTACTCCCCAGGGATGCTGTGAGACTAAGCGAGGTGACATGGAAGAGTGGTGAGTAGGGCGCCTGACTCACAGAATGTGCGCGAAAACCATCCGCCCCCCAGGCCTTGTTCAGGCTACACTCATCTCCCTCAAGTCGTCCTCCCATCCCACAGACTGACTCCATCTGATTCAGTCCCCCCAGTGCAGCGAGATGCCCCTTCTGAAGGGAGAGGATGAAGCCCTAACCCCCTGAGTTTGGGGAAAGCCTTCCGTTCTCTGGCCGAGGACTGCTGAGCTGCCTCTTCCAGCACCTGCCCCCAGAAGGCCCCCCCTGAAGCCAGATGGGGTCCAGCGTGCTCCGAAGTGTTCCCCCACTGGCCCGTACGACCACCCAATTTCTCATGCTGTGTGGAAATTGCTGGATCCTCCAGCACACGGTGATCTCCTCCAGGGCAGAGCCGAGAGCCATGCCCTTCAGAGGGCTCAGGTCGTGGACGGAGCCGGCTGACCCTGGAGGGTGGGCGTGAGGCTCACTGTGTCACATTTGAGGGAGTCCACTCACCAATGTCTGGGGTCAGCTTCAGGTTAGGCCAGCCCAAGACACGAAACCCTTTAATGGCAGAAGCACTAGGATTCAGCGGGTATAAATTGTGTATACCCATAAATGTCCTGGTGTGCTAATCCGCCCTAAGGCTCTAATAATAGTCTTGTGGAGGTGGACCCCAGGGGAAGGGGAGTGAGTGGGACAGGAAATGTTTAGGTATCTCTCACAGCCAGATGGATTGCGGGGATCTGCACTCCCTGGGGGTACCGGAGTCCGGCACATGGGTCCACAGTGCTTTACCGCTCTAAGGGTGACAGGATGAAGAGCAGGCAAGATTGCCCTTTTAAGTTAGGAACCCCCAGATGAAATAAGTTGTTCTTTCATTTTATATAATTTGGTAGATCTCATACTTATTCCTCTGTGTTTAATGGGCAGGACTCCGGAACTGCGGCTGTTTGGTACGAAAGACCAAAAGCAAATGGTAAAAAGGAGAGAAGAGACACACACACACACACACACGCACACGCACGCACACACACACACACACACAAAGTCAAATCAAAACACTGCTGCAGCCTCGCCGCCACCACCACTGGCTGCCAGGCTGCCTGGATCTGAATTCTTGAGTCCTTGCTACAAACACCACTGGTCCAGATTCTGAGCCAGGGCTGAAAACTGGCTCCTTCTGAAACAGCCTCAAGACTCAGACCTGAAGTCTCTGATCTCCCCAGCTTCTTGGTACAGTCGGTGGTGCTCTTTCCTCTAAAAAGGCTTCTGACAGACCCTTGGCGACACCCTGCTGCTCCGTGCATCCTGGATGCAGAAGGTAAGCCTGGAAGGCGCAGGAGGACTTCCTGAGCGAGTGCTACCATTCTGTCCAGCCCTCAGCCAGAAAAGGGAGCCTGGAGATTGAAAATCCTTCACGGGAGGTAGAGAAAGGTGGTTCCCACTTAATTCCATCCTCAGGCTCAGAAACGGGGTAGTGAGGAGACCTCTAGAGGCAGATTTGGGGAGCACATCTAGGGGGATTCCACACACCTCTTTCCTGCCTCTACCCAGCCACTAATTAAATTTAAGATTTGTAACAGTTCCACCATCTTGTAGAGTTTCTCTCCAGGAAAAGAGAAAGTTAATTCCGATTTTTCCTTAGTATCTGCGAAGCATAACCCTTCCTAGTGGCGTCTTAGTCTTGGGTTATTTCAGGTCTCCATAAGTACTTTTCTTTGTTTTGTTTTTGGCTGTGCAGTGGCTTGGAGGATCTTAGGTCTCCGACCAGGGATTGAACCAGGCCACTGCAGTGAAAGTGCTGAGTCCTAACCACTGGACGGCCAGGGAATTCCCTCCATAAGTACTTTTAGATTTCATCGGTATGCCCACTCCTGTCCAATGCCATCATTTAAAAACATGTGTATCGGGCATCGCTGGTGGCGCAGTGGTTGAGAGTCTGCCTGCCGATGCAGGGGACACGGGTTTGTGCCCCGGTCCGGGAAAATACCAGATGCCACGGAGTGGCTGGGCCCGTGAGGCATGGCCACTCAGCCTGCGCGTCCGGAGCCTGTGCTCCGCAATGGGAGAGGCCACAACAGTGAGAGGCACGTGTACCACAAAAAACAAAACAAAACAAAACAAAAACATTTGTATTTCCACTAATAAACTCAAATTATCTTTGCTTTGTCCCATCACACTCCCCAGAGGCTTTTCACAGAATTGTCACTGGTCCCCTGGCCACTATCCTGACGCCTGTGTGATACTCCATCAGGTTCCTTGGGGCCCCGTCTACCTAGCATGGCCTCGCGCTTCTAATCGGCTCACCACCTACAATGGTCAACTCAGATTTCCTCCCTTTGAGAACCTTGCAGAACAATCTCAGAACATACCATCGCCCCCCACCCACCTTGGTCTCAGGGCCAAAGAAGACCCAGAGGCTTCTTAGCGGAAGAGGTGCTGGAATGACACAGGTGCTTTCTCAACATCACTCCCACAAGGCTGATGAGAGCAGCGAGGATGGGGACCTGAGCCATCCTTGCCGCGAGCTGGGGCTCCTGGCAGAGCACCTGTGGGCCTGGGGAGGGTGGACCACGGGATGCTCCCCGGGCTCCCTCCTTGTGGGCGCACCGTGAGGGGAGTGGCATCCATGTGGGGAGGGAAACAGCGTGGAGAGGGAGACCAAGTGCCTGAGAAGCTGTCCTGACGGCCAAGCCAGCCTGAGGCACCTCAGTCATAGGATGGAACTTTGAACTTACAGCTGAGCGTGGTGAGGTCTGATGATTCCACGGGAACTACCACAGTGGATGCTCCTGTCATTAACCTGACATTAACCCGACAGATGCTTCCAGAGAGTTCCCCAGCTCTTTACTACCAGGGTGACGCTAACAGCAGAACCCGAGAAACATTTTACCAAGAGAGCAGATGCACTTTCCTTCTTCCGTAAGAGCCCTTGAGACCTCGGGGTGAGGCTACGATGCGACCCTCAACTCCCTCTCCCGGGAGCTGCCACTGTCATTCGGTTTCATGTCTGGCCTGAACGGTGAAGCCAGTTTAATCTGAGAATGGCTGGCTCTCGAGATCACCATAAAGAAGCCCAGGCATGGTTTTCCTTCCAGGTCTCGCTCCCCTGCCGCAATCCCAGAGTGGAATAAACATCCACCAGCAGGTTGGCCCGAAGGAGTGAGGGAGAGGAGGAAGCACAAGGCCTGGGGTTAGTTTCCACCAGCATGCGTGGCTGAAACAATAACCAGGAGAGAGTGGTCATATGCACATGCGCACACCCTGCACACCACAGCACCCCCCAAGCAACTGCCATGGCCAAAGCAGAAGCGACTAGCATGACATCTGCATCCAGGCTGGGATCCAGGTTTGCTCTAGAGGTTGCCCTTCTGTGGAGGCACCTCAGAGGAGCAGACGGAAGAGACACCGGTTCCTGGGACGCCTGGTCCTACAATCCCAGGTGGGATTCCCAGCTCGCCTAACCCCCCGCCACCCCCGCCACTTCCTTACTCTATATGTAGGTCGTTCCTTCGCTTCTCGGCTTACTAGAAACAAAATTCTTCCGACTGAAGATATGATTGACCTTATTTACAAAACAGAAATAGAGTCACAGGTGTAGAAAACAAACTTATGGTTATGGCGTGGGGCAAGGGAGGGGAGGGATAAATTGGGAGATTGGGATTGACATATACACACTACTATATCTAAAATAGATAACTAATAAGGACCTGCTGTAGAGCACAGGGGACTCTACTCAGTACCCTGTAATGGCCTATATGGGAAAAGAATCTAAAAAAAGAGTGGATATATGTATATGTATAATTGATTCACGTGGCTGTACAGCAGAAACTAACACAACATTGTAAACCAACTCTTGCAATTAAAAAAAAATATCTACTTGAGGCCTGAACGATGGTAAAGAGGCTCGTTCCAATAGCCTACAAACACTAGTGCACGCTGAGCTGCTAACGTCTCTTCACCTCACCTTTGCTGTGCCGCCAGGGCTGTGATCCTTCTGCTACTGTAACATCAGCCGTTTTCTTCACTAAAGCAGGAAAACCTACTGCCTAACAGTCGGTTCCCCCAAGGGGAGGAAGCTGTTCTGCTGCAGATGAACTTTGGGGCTGCTAGAGCAGTTCTGTGAGACTCAGCTGAGAAGCTGAAGCAGGAAGGAAGGTGATGGCAGTTGCCCAAGAAGCTTCAGGATCTACTCAACGTAGATGGAGATCTCCATGTATCTTCTGCAGCCTTGGCTCAGAGGCCCAGAACGAGCCAGGAAGGCTGCTGAGGTCCTCAGATACCCTGCTTGCTTTGATATTCCATCAAGGAGACAACCTTTCCCCAAAGCCACACCCTTGAGCAGTGCCACCAAGTCACACCAGTGCCCCTTTCTCCACCCTTTAGAGAATACCCGGGAAAGAAATATAATAAAAGGGAGCAAAAGACCAGGTCTTTTTCCATCTTCTTGTGTGGGTGATCCGTCCTCTTCTTCTAGAACATCATTTCCCTAGGACAGAAGGAAGGCACTGTGAGTCCATAAAGCAGTGAAATGAGTCTACTGATTGTCAGAAGACAGAACTAATCACCCTCATGGTATCCAGACATTTCCTGTCCGTGTGAGATGGCTGGGAGGCCCAGCAGAGGCAGATTTTGCTTGGCGAGGCAGGATCGGCCCGTAGGGACCAGGTCTGAGGCACGTTCCAGAGGGACCAGGTCTGAGGCGCCTTACAGAGGGACCCTGGGACTGTCAGGAATAGCCTTGGTAATAGTTTAGCTCACACTGTTTCTCTCAGGTGGAAATAAAAGTTGTCAAATGAAAAAGCAAACTGTGAGATCATAAAACTTTCAGGAACCCTTTAGGATCCCCAGTCCCATCCAGATACTCCTTTGAGAACATCTGGCTCAAGAGAAAGTTGTAGAGTCCCCACTGGGAGCTGTGCATTCCATATACTTCAGGCACACCTCCGTCAGAGCACTTCTCACGCTGAGTTATAACTCTGATTCCTCCATCAGATGGAGCTCCGGGATGGGTGGGATGGGTGGATTGGGGGCGTGGGCAGGCAAAAGCCATGTCACTCGGTCTTTGTGTCCCCCAGTGCCAGGAAGATGTGAGATGCCTGTGCCAGGTAAATACTAAGTGAATTGGAGGACAAACACCCTCTCAAGGGTCTGGCCTTGAAGACTTCCCTCTGGAACTCACCCCACGCCTATTACGCTGAGACCAGCACCCTCTGCTAACCGGACAGTCCCTCTGCTCTGCACCCTGCCTCTAACAGATCCAAGCGCACCACCTTGGAAGACTTCTTCCAGAACAGCCCCCATCCTATTTGCATCCTCTGCCAGCGCCGGCAGTCCCTCTGACCGGGGAGGGGCACCAGCATCCACCTTGCTCTTACCTCTGCATCCTGCTCTTCAGCGGTGGCGACGAGGCCCACAAAGTTGCAGTCTGGAGACGCCGCTGGCGTCACCTGCCAAGGAGCAACAAAAGTCAAGGTGCAGATGCCACCGGTTCTCCTACCCAGCTCGCCTGGCAGCAAACCCAAACCAAGTCCTCAGGACAGAAGTGGTGCCACATGGAAGATCACATCTGAGGGAGTCTTTGATTCAACAACCCGGTACCGTGTTTTCCAGGGCTCCCCTCCCGAGCACTGGGGGGCTTTGCCGATCTCCCTGGCAGGCCCTGGACTGAGCTCCTTGGGACTCGAGTACAGAGCAGAGCAGAGCGGCGAGGGCGATCCCATGCTCCTCTCTTATGTCTCCTTCTTCTGAGGGGGTCCTGCTGGCGGCCCGGGAGCAGGGGACAGCCTCCCCGTCCTCTTCCGTGCCAGGGGCGATGTAGGAGCCGGACATGGAGGAGACGGTGTCGGTGCTGATCTGGGAGGACACCATGGACATGACCTTCCTTCTTCAAGTCTGGGTCCCCAGTATGTTGAGGGGGGCAGAGGCGGGGAGAAGAGTGTTTCCTGCCCTCAGCTCAGCTCTTCAGGAGGCCTGGCGCATTTGCTTCAGGCCAGCATGGAATCCCATCCCGGGGGCCTTCCCGTCACTGGAGCTGGGGGTGGCCTGTCCTGTGGGCAGACGGCGAGGGTCCCCAAAGACTGAGTTCCTGAACATTGCCCCTCATCCCTTTCCTGGCTGGCGATACATGGGGGAGGGAGGATAGGGAAGAGGTGGAAAGGGAGGAGACAGAAAGCTGGCTTCGTGCTTTGGGAAGGGACTGTACCACACCTGAGGGTGAAGTGGCTGAAGGGCTTCTCACCTCAAAAGTGGAGATCAAAGGAAATGCGAAACCTGCGCAGAGAGCTTGAGTCATGGGCTCAAAGCCACACAGGGCAAAAGAGAAAGGACAGCTCAGTGCAACATGGGGTCCTGGATTGGGATGCTGGAATGGAGAGGAGCATTACTGGGGTGATCTGCAAGACGTGAAGGGGGTCTGCGGTTACATGGGATTACCAGGTCAGTGTTCATTTCCTGATTGTGATGGTGGTACTGGGATTATGGAGGCGTGTCCTTGTTCTAAGGAAACACACACTAAAGTATCTAGTGCTAATGGGGCAGCCTGTCTGCAACTTACTGTTAAGGGCGCAAACTATATATTGACTGGGATTACATTGAATCTCTAAATAAATACGGAGTCACTGAACGTTTTTTGAAAAAGCCACCCAGCCAAGGTCCAGCGCAGGGATGAATAGGAGGGACAGGATCCACTCACGCTTCCCGCCCCCTCCACCGCCAACCCCCAAACGCTGCCTGCTGAAAGGGTGTGTGAAGCCCTGTGTTCTGGCCGCTTCGGAGCCCCCTCTTAGCTTTGGCTGCTCGTTGGCAGCATCCATGAACCCTTAAAAGTGCCAGTGTTTGGGTCCCAGCCCCAGAGACGCTAGTCCCAAGCATAGGGAATTTCAGGAGCTCCTGGGGATTCTTCCTGGCAGCCAGAAGCTTCTTCAGCCTTTCCTTACCTGGCAGGCAGTTCTGCCAGCCCCTGACCTTGCCCCTCTTCCCCCAGCATGGGCCCAGGCAGAG
Organism: Mesoplodon bidens; assembly: GCF_964165515.1. Lineage (NCBI taxonomy): Eukaryota > Metazoa > Chordata > Mammalia > Artiodactyla > Ziphiidae > Mesoplodon > Mesoplodon bidens. The sequence continues at coordinate 31,738,384 of NC_138179.1, forward strand.
GGTGAGGAGGGGGGACAGTGACCGGCCCCAGCTGTCAATCCAGGGTGTACCCCTTTTGGCGGGGGCTGGAGGCTGAGCCTGGGGACCAGTGGAGAGGCTGGAGCCGCCATGTTCCCCCAGTGCTGGGGAGCGTGGGCAGGAAGGCCGGAGGGTGGTGGGGAGAGGGAGGGAGTCGTTGCTTAGGGGGTGAAGGGAGTCTCAGAGGGAGGTTGGGGCAGCCTCCTCAGCAAGCGGTGGGAAGGGGATGGGCTGCCTCCTGAGCTCTGTAAGGCCCCAACCCGGCTGGCCCTGCAGTGTGCGCACCCTTCTGAAATATTTGGAATAATTAGCAAGGGAAAGCAGCAAGTTGGTGGGGGAATGCCAGGTTGTCCTGGAGCCAGCCTCGAGTGCAAGGAAAGAAAGGGGCTTCAGGAGAAAGGGGCCCGTGGAGGCTGGGCAGGATTGTGTAGGACAGTGCCCATGTGTGTGTGTGTGTGTGTGTCTGTGCGCACGTGCACGTGAGTGCTGGGGGAAGGGGCTGTGCACCACAAGGGTGTGCTGGCGGGGCCAGGTGCGGGCTCGGGGGAGAGATGGGTTCCAGGCAAAGCTGGGGTGAGGGGGTTGAAAGGTGCCTGCTGAGTGTCACATATTTGCTGTGCCTCAGTTTCCCCATCAGAACTCTAGTACGTTGATTCCTCACAGGCTGGAGCTGTAGGGTCTAGGCACCCCATCTTCCGTCTGCCCTGATGGCCTCCCTCAGCCCCAACCTGCATTGGAGGGAAGGCCCTGGGCGGGGTGAATGAACCCCAGGGTGCCAAGTGGGGCCCCAGGGGCTGGGGCCCTCTGACGTCACACCCTGTCCCTTCAGGAAGGGACCAAGGGAGGGAGGAGCTGGAGACAGGCCCAGGCGAGGACCGCAGGTGAGTCTGGGCAGGCCCTCAACTTGGGCGAGGTGGGGAACGTGAGCCGAGCCCTGGGCCAGAACGGCCTTTGTGAGTGAGTCCCCAGGGCTAGGGAGGGGGCTGTGCCTCCTTTGCCGCCTGCTCCTCGGGGCTGTGGGTACAGTCTCCCCATTGCACATATAGAGGTGCCGAGGCCCTGGCTGCAGGGGACCCCCGAGGACCGCCTCTCAGCCCCTTTCTCTCTGGGCACCCAGAGATCATGAGGAGTGCATCAGGGGACACTCTGCAGGCCTTTCGTGCCCGCCATCTTGCTCCCAGCCATTCCCCCTTGGGCCGTGGCCTCCCCAAAACTGGCCCATGCTTTTCCCCAGAGAAAGTTGCAAGCAGGTCCATTTTGAGACTTTTTAAAACTTTATTTTTAAAAATGTTTTTATTGTAAATAACTTTCTATGAAAAAGGTTAAAATGCCCGATGGGTTAGGAGAGTGGATGTGGGATGCAGCCCAGGGCATTTATGGTGGAGCAAGACACTCCCCTGCAGGAGTGCAAGCAAGGGCACGGGGCCATCCCCCCATTCCTGGTCCCAGTGGTTCTAGCAAGCACTGCGTCCCTCCCAGTTAAGCCTCAGCTATAGCTACACTCACTACATTATTCTGTCTGCCCCCTTTCCCTCTGCAGCTTGGCTGCCCCAGCCCCTAACCCCCAGATCCCCATCTCCCCGCTGCTCTCAGCCTCAAGTTGGGCTCAAAGATTAGGGACACATACCCTCTGCCCCACCTCTAGGGATGAAGCCAGAAGATCCCAGAGGCCTTAGAAAATCTCCTGGCTCCACCCAGCACCCCGGCCTCCTTTCTGTCTCCTCTCTCTTCCCCCCTCCGCCTTGCTCCTCCTCACAGACTGCCGGGAGAGGCCTCTTGGGTGTTAATTTGCAGTCACCTAATCAGCATTTGTTGTACCTGGGAACTTGCTCTGGATAGAGACCTGGGGAGGAGAGCAGGAGAGAGAGAAGCTTCGAAGCTAAGGTGTTCTGGGGCGGGCCCTGTACTGATGTTTCCAGCTTGGCCAGGGCCCCTCCAAGCTGCAGCTCTCATAGTGCAGGGCCCTTAGCGTGTCTCTGGGGCAGGGAAGAAGTGGATCCATGAAACACTGTGTGTATGGGGGGCTGGGGAGCGGAGGCAGCAATTTTGGTCCTGGGCCCCAATTCTCAGCCTGCTGGACTAGAATCTGAGGATGGCCTGGGCTGGGGGCCGTGTGGCCTGGTGGGTTGACCGGGCCCAGCCCCTGCCTGGGTGGTAGGGTGTCCATGGGCCTGCACTGGCGGGGAGGGGGGCAGTCTGGGCCCAGACTTCGGTGCTGTCTGGAGGTGGGGCAGGGCCTGGCTTCTTACAAGAAGGCGGCCAGGCTGGCCCAGTCATGCAGGTCAGAGGCCAGTGTGGCATCCCCGGCCTCAAAGAGGGGCTCGGGGGGCAGGGAGCTACGGGTGCTCTCGTCCCAGGGGTGCTCCAGGAAGGATGGGGCCAGGAAGGTCTCATCAAAGTCCAGGCTTTCGGTAGCCTGCTCCACTGGAGGCCCCAAGGTAACAGGGCAGTCGATGTGGTGGCCATGGATGGTGAGGTCCACGTCCCCGTGTGAGGCAGGGCTCAGCGGCGGAATCAGCTCCGAGGTCTCCAGCGTGCCCAGCTCCCCGTCCAGCGTGCCAGAGTCCAAGAGGGCCTCCCAGTCAAAGTTGCCCTTGAGGGGTTCCAGCTCAGCCTGCTCCTCCTGGGTCAGCAGCAGGGGGCTGGAGGGCCGCGGGACCTTGGCCTCCTGCTTGGGCAGCGGCTGTTGACGCTTACGCCCCAGCCTGCCCTCACCTGCACCCCAGCCCGCCTCCCCAGTGGCCTCCTCGAACTCCCGCAGCAGCTGCTGGGCCTCGGCGCTCACGGTCAGTGGCCCGGCCCATGGGGCGGCGCTGGGCTCTGGCGCGGCCTGGCGGGCAAAGGCCGGGTGGATGTGGACTGGGGGCAGCCGCCGCTTCTTCAAGGCCCCACTCAGCAGCCGCTCGGCGTACTGGGGGTCGATGCGCCAGAAGCCCCCCTTGCCTGGCTCGTCCTTCTCCCGAGGCACCTTGATGAAGCCCTTCTTCAGGGACAGGTTGTGGCGGATGGAGTTCTGGACACAGGGAGATAGGAGAGAAGGAAGACAGCTGGGAGAGTGGGTGGGGTCAGTGATGGGGGGCTCCTAGCGCCACTGCCAGTCCCACCACCACCTTCTCTCCGATGGGGGCAGGGGAGACAGAAGCGCTGCTCCGAGCGGGAGGCTCTGGGACACCCGCCACGGGGCACCAGGAGCTGGGAGTGCTGTCGGGGGCTTTTGTTCCCATTTGCCAGGACATCTGCCTGCTCAGTCATCCGAGCCCTGAGCCGCAGGGTGGCTCTCAGTGCCGGCCTGTCCTGCCCTCCCTCCCTTACCCCGCTGCTTGCGGCCTCTGGTCAAAGGCCTTGGCTCCCCCAGGTCCTGGACGGCCATCTCCCTCTGCCTGGGCCTGGCTGGCCTTCTCTGTTTGTGAAATGAGTGAGTGGGTGTGAGGGTGTGTGTGTGTGGTGGGGGATGAAGTGTGGGAGGATCTGATGACTTTCCTTGTTTCTAGAGCCGGCTGCTGGCCTGGGCCCTCACCCACCATGTCCCCCTCCTCCCACCCCAGGCTCTGAGGCCTCAGTTGATTATTACCCAGCCAAGAGCATAGCGCTCATTCCTGGGGGCTCTCAGGCTTGGGGTAGGGTGGGGGGTGGTGGAGGGTCTCTGCTTTCTCACCAAGGTTACAAATGGTACCTGCCCCAGGGTCAGGGCCCAAGCAAACGTGGAATAGCTGTGATCACAGGAACTCTGATCCTGTGACCTGTGCCACAGGGAAGGATCTGTGCATCCTCAGGGTCTCTGTCCCCAAGGAGCCCCTGATCCTGATGGTCGAAGAGGCTGAGGGCAGTGTGTGCCCAGCCTGAATCACCATCCTGCCTTGTTCACGCCTGGGTGCACAGTCCAAACCACGCTGGGGCACAGGGGTCTGGGGCCTGGTGGGTGGGGCCGGCAGGTGAGTAGTGCGCCCTGGCAAGACTGGGAGGTTTACATGGTGGTCTGGGCCCCTTGGCTGCTCTGTGCCAGGTTCCGGAGACTTGGAACATGAAGCCAGTGTGGGAGGAAAGAGCCCCTGTGGAAAGCACGTGGCTGAGATAATTGTCCCTGCAGGGAGGTTGATGAGAAGAGGGGGAGGAGTGTAGGCAGGAAACTAGGGAGGCCTTGGGGTGGGGGCTGGCACAGCAGCTTTCGGAAGGCCCCGTAGCCCTTCCACTGGGACACAGATGGCCACCACACCCTGCAGCACACCCCTCTCCCCTCCCAGAGCCCCTCCAGCCAACTGAAAGCAGGCGGGATGCAGAGCCGGGCAGCAACCATGCTCTGCCTCCAGTCAGGCCCTGACAAACTGACCTTGAGGAGGGTAGTGTGTAGGAATTCCAGGACTTGGGACACAAATGTGTCCCTCAGTCCATCAACCTACCCTGGGGGGCTGTGTCCACGCATAGTTCAGCCCTGGTCTTTGGGCTGAGCCTGCCGGATGAGGGACAAGTTCTTTCCACTTGAACCTCTATGTCGGCACCCCTGCAGCCCTCTGAACATCCTCCCTCCTCCGTCTCTGAAGTCAAAGGGGCAGCAGTCCAAGCACTGGGCTCCCTTGAGGTCCTTCCTGGACGGCCTTCCTCTCTCGGGGCCCTGGCCGTACCGCGCCTACTTGGCCTGCGGATCTGGGATGTGAGTCCAGTCCGCGCGGGCATGGGCAGGGAGGGAGGGAGTGCCTCCCTACCTGCCAGGTGGGATCAGCGTGGCGGAAGTAAGAGAAGTTGTCCGTGATCCACTTGTAGATGGCCGACAGGGTGATCTTGGTGGCCTTGCTGGCCTGCATGGCCATGCAGATGAGCGTGGCATACGAGTAGGGCGGCTTCACGTGCGGGTTGGTGGCGTAGTCCACGTCGTCGGGAGGCGAGGCCTGCAGCCCCGAGGGGGCGCTCCGCGGCGTGCACAAGGACGTGGGCTTGCCGGGTGTGTGCGGCTGCCCCAGGCAGGCGGGGTCCGCCGCCAGGGGAGACCCCGGCTCGGCCGAGCCTGACAGCTCGTGGTAGCCGTGAGGGTCGGTGTCCCCTGAAGGCAGGGCGGGGACCTTGGCGTTGAGAATGGAGAATTCCTGCAGCCACTGCAGGCTGGTCAGGCTGTCATTCAGGGCGTTGGACTCCTCCAGGCCGCCTTCCGGTCCGGCCTCCTCCGCTGCCCCTGCTCCCGAGACGCGTAGCCAGCTCTCCGCCATATCTGCGGGCACTCTCCGAGGGGGCTGTCAACATCCACGAGCCGAGCCGAGGGTGGCCGCCGAGCTCTCCGGCCCGCTGACTCCCGCGGCTTCAGTTACGCAGCCTCCCGGAAGCGGGCTTCCATCCCGCGATCCGGGGATAGCCTCCTCCAAAGGGAATGTGGTGCCTGCGGGAACCAGAGCGGGAACTGAGCCCTCTTTCCCCACCCCCGAGGGGAGAGTGTGGGCGAGGGGGGAGGCTCTTACTAAAATCCTTCCTGCAGCTGGGGAGGATCTTTTACTGCCGAGGTCTGGGAAACAGAAGGTGTGCCCGGGGGTCCGACCCACAGGGGGTTCGCCTCGCTCTTTTCCTCTTGGATCTTTTAGAGGAGACTTAATTAGCCAAACGAGGGAATAGTGTAGGGGCATGCGAGGCCACCCCTTTCTCCCTCAAAGCGGGGAATTAACCCCCCTCTCTCCGTCCACAACCAATGGAAATGGGGCGAGAGAGTCCAGGAGGGCAGTACGACGGGTCGGGGGGCGGGGGAGGTCGTCTGATCTTTGAAAAGGGATATTAGGATGGGGATCAAGGGGAAGGAAGGAAACAATACAGAGAGTTATAAGGGGGCGGGAAGTGAGTGTCCCCCAGACGCCTCTGATGTCAGTCCCCGGGCCCACCACTTCCGTCGGGGACGGATGGGAGAGCGGGCTGGTACTGACGCCCTCCCTTCCCACGGCCTGCAGCCCTCCCCGTCCCTTTCCTGGCTCAGAGCGCAGCCCGGGCCAAAGGAAGGTTCTCAAAGAAATTCCTCCCACCGCCCACCCTCACCGCGGCTCTCTGCTCCCAGCTCGAGGGCCCAGCCAGCAATCCTCGTCGCCACTCACGCCCGCCGGCGCCTCTCTGAAAGCCAGCGGCCAGGGACCGGCACTCAGTAGCCGCTCACAAGGCGTCTCCTGCTGCCGTGGCGACGCCCCGCCCATATAAACAGCTTCCGCTTCTGCCATTGGCCAGGGCATCTCCAAAGAGACCGCGGGCTCTTAACCGCTCTCTCACGCGGTAACTCTCTTCCAGCTCCCTCCTGCCGCCCTCTCCCGCGCGCGACCCAGTCCCCTACCCGCCATCGCGTCCCGGCTCCGCGCATTCCCGCCCGAGGGCCCCGCGCCGGGCTCGGAGAGGCGCGCGGCTCGGCGCTCCCGCAGAGGCCCCGGGGCCCTCGGCGAGCAGTTCGCCGCGGGAACCGTACTCCGCCCCACCCCCTTCCCATCTGGGCTGCTCAGAGGTGGCGACGGCTCCTGGGACGCAGCCCGTGGCGCGGGGGCCAGGGCTGGGTGCATGCTTGGGGCTTTCCTTTCCTCTCCTCTGGGCTGCGAGTGGCACTTCCTCACGTTTCTGCGGCCTGTCCCTGTCTCCCGACCGAGTGTCGTCTTGGTGCCCGCAAGCAGGTCTGACTCTCCGATGCCACCTGCCGCTCAGGTCCGCAGAAACCGCAGCCCCGGTCGCAGACACCCCAAGGCGGCTAGGGTAATCCAGTGTTTCCCGGTAAGCGCTCCCTCCCCGCCCCGTCCTCAGCAAGATTCCCAGAAGCTGACATTCCAGAGGCTTCTTCGCAAGTGCTCTCCCTCCTTTCCAGATAGCCGAGGAAACAGAGCCGGTGGGTGAAACCCAGGAAAGCCGTGGACTTGCCAAATTCTGTGACTGGGGTCATTTGCCCCATTAATTTCACCAGCCTTTAAGTGACGCACTAACGGTGGACTGTGGTCCTTCCTCCTCCCCTCCCCCAGCCTCCCTCTAGTCACCAGCTTTCCTGCTCTTCAATGATTGAGGAGCAGCAGTTGGAAGTTCTCTGGTTGAAGGGGGTGGGTGGAGGTGAGGGCTCCTTATCAGGCCTCTGCGCAGAAGCTGTGCCCAGGGGATGGTACACCAGCTCACACCCAGAAACATGTCTTTCCCTATACCCCTTGCCCTCTCTCACTCCTCCATGTCCAGCTTGTCTTGAGTCAAAGTTTTTTTTCCTTCCCAAGTATTTATTGTTTTAATTTTTATTTTATTTTTATTTTTTTATTAGTTTCTGCTTTATAACAAAGTGAATCAGTCATACATATACATCTGTTCCCACATCCCTTCCCTCATGCATCTCCCTCCCTCCCACCCTCCCCATCCCACCCCTCCAGGCGGTCACAAAGCACCGAGCTGATCTCCCTGTGCTCTGCGGCTGCTTCCCACTATCTATCTACCTTACGTTCCGTAGTGTATATATGTCCATGCCTCTCTTTCGCTTTGTCACAGCTTACCCTTCCCCCTCCCCATATCCTCAAGTCCATTCTCAAGTAGGTCTGTGACTTTATTCCTGTTTTACCCCTAGGTTCTTCATGACATTTTTTTTTAATTCCATATATATGTGTTAGCATACGGTATTTGTCGTTCTCTTTCTGACTTACTTCACTCTGTATGACAGACTCTAGGTCTATCCACCTCATTACAAATAGCTCAGTTTCGTTTCTTTTTATGGTTGAGTAATATTCCATTGTATATATGTGCCACATCTTCTTTATCCATTCATCCGATGATGGACACTTAGGTTGTTTCCATCTCCGGGCTATTGTGAATAGAGCTGCAATGAACATTTTGGTACATGCCTCTTTTTGAAGTATGGTTTTCTCAGGGTATATGCCTAGTAGTGGGATTGCTGGGTCATATGGTAGTTCTATGTTTAGTCTTTTAAGGAACCTCCATACTGTTCTCCATAGTGGCTGTACCAATTCACATTCCCACCAGCAGTGCAAGAGTGTTCCCTTTTCTCCACACCCTCTCCAGCATTTATTGTTTCTAGATTTCTTGATGATGGCCATTCTGACTGGTGTGAGATGATATCTCATTGTAGTTTTGATTTGCATTTCTCTAATGATTAATGATGTTGAGCATTCTTTCATGTGTTTGTTGGCAGTCTGTATATCTTCTTTGGAGAAATGCCTATTTAAGTCTTCTGCCCATTTTTGGATTGGGTTGTTTGTTTTTTTGGCTCTTGAGCTGCATGAGCTGTTTTTAAATTTTGGAGATTAATCCTTTGTCAGTTGCTTCATTTGCAAATATTTTCTCCCATTCTGAGGGTTGTCTTTTGGTCTTGTTTATGGTGTCCTTTGCTGTGCAAAAGCTTTGAAGTTTCATTAGGTCCCATTTGTTTATCTTTGTTTTTATTTCCATTTCTCTAGGAGGTGGGTCCAAAAGGATCTTGCTGGGATTTATGTCCTAGAGTGTTCTGCCTATGTTTTCCTCTAAGACTTTGATAGTTTCTGGCCTTACATTTAGGTCTTTAATCCATTTTGAGCTTATTTTTGTGTATGGTGTTAGGGAATGATCTAATCTCATACTTTTACAAGTCCCTGTCCAGTTTTCCCAGCACCACTTATTGAAGAGGCTGTCCTTTCTCCACGGTACATTCCTGCCTCCTTGATCAAAGATAAGTTGACCATATGTGGGTGGGTTTATCTCTGGGCTTTCTATCCTGTTCCATTGATCTATCTTTCTGTGTTTGTGCCCGTAAAACACTGTCTTGATTACTGTAGCTTTGTAGTGTAGTCTGAAGTCAGGGAGCCTGATTCCTCCAGCTCCGTTTTTCATTCTCAAGATTGCTTTGGCTATTCGGAGTCTTTTGTTTTTCCAAACAAAGTTTGAAATGTTTTGTTCCAGTTCTGTGAAAAATGCCAGTGGTAGTTTGATAGGGATTGCATTGAACCTGTAGATTGCTTTGGGTAGTAGAGTCATTTTCACAATATCGTTTCTTCCAATCCAGGAGCATGGTATATCTCTCCATCTATTTGTATCATCTTTCATTTCTTTCATCAGTGTCTTATAATTTTCTGCATACAGGTCTTTTGTCTCCTTAGGTAGGTTTATTCCTAGGTATTTTATTCTTTTTGGTGCAATGGTAAATGGGAGTGTTTTCTTGATTTCACTTTCAGATTCTTCATCATTAGTGTACAGGAATGCCAGAGATTTCTGTGCATTAATTTTGTATCCTGCTACTTTACCAAATTCAATGATTAGCTCTAGTAGTTTTCTGGTAGCATCTTTAGGATTCTCTATGTATAGTATCATGTCATCTGCAAACAGTGACAGCTTTACTTCTTCTTTTCCAGTTTGGATTCCTTTTATTTCCTTTTCTTCTCTGATTGCTGTTGCTAAAACTTCCAAAACTAAGTTGAATAAGTGTGGTGAGTGTGGGCCACCTTGTCTTATTCCTGATCTTAGTGGAAATGGTCTCAGCTTTTCACCATTGAGGACAATGTTGGCTGTGGGTTTGTTATATATGGCCTTTATTATCTTGTGGAAAGTTCCCTGTATGCCTACTTTCTGCAGGGTTTTTATCATAAATGGCTGTTGAATTTTGTCGAAAGCTTTCTCTGCATCTATTGAGATGATCATATGGTTTTTCTCCTTCAATTTGTTAATATGGTGTATCACATTGATTGATTTGTGTATATTGAAGAATCCTTGCATTCCTGGAATAAACCCCACTTGATCATGGTGTTTGATCCTTTTAATGTGCTGTTGGATTCTGTTTGCTAGTATTTTGTTGAGGATTTTTACATCTATGTTCATCAGTGACATTGGCCTGTAGTTTTCTTTCTTTGTGACATCCTTGCCTGGTTTTGGTATCAAGGTGATGGTGCCTCGTAGAATGAGTTTGGGAGTGCTCCTCCCTCTGCTATATTTTGGAAGAGTTTGAGAAGGATAGGTGTTAGCTCTTCTCTAAATGTCTGATAGAATTCGCCTGTGAAGCCATCTGGTCCTGGGCTTCTTCTGTTTGTTGGAAGATTTTTAATCACAGTTTCCATTTCAGTGCTTGTGATTGGTCTATTCATATTTTCTATTCCTTCCTGATTCAGTCTTGGCAGGTTGTGCATTTCTAAGAATTTGTCCATTTCTTCCAGGTTGTCCATTTTATTGGCATAGAGTTTCTTGTAGTAATCTCTCATGATCTTCTATATTTCTGCAGTGTGAGTTGTTATTGAGTCAAAGTATTAAAAGCGTGCTGGAGAAAGTCGGACAGAAACTTTCACAAATAAGCCAACTGCGCAATTAATAGCTCTCCTTCCCTTGTGAACAGTTTTATTCATTTTTAAGAATCATGCAGCAGTCCATAAATATTGCATCCTTGACGTCCCCACTGTCGTGTGCCCATGAGTGTACTCCAGGGAGTGAGGGGTACACAGCTGGCACAACAGTACACACATACTTACACACACTAGGTGTGCAGATCCTAAAGCAAAGTGAGCAAGCAGCTTGCCAAGGTCAGGTGAACAGGACACAAACTCTCCCCAGGTGAGATGGCTTAACGTGTGTGGATCCGTGCCCAGGAGATGCCCCAGCGTGGGCATGACCTCTGGTGGGATGGGACTGGGGAGGAGAAGGAAAAAGGACTCTGTGAGAAGGCTGGGATCACCACACCACCTGGAAGTGAGCTCATAGGTGAGGTCCGACCTGAGTGTGGCAGGAAGGAGCCCCAGGCCTCTGGTTAGTCTGTGTCCTTGTGTGAGAAACCAGGCCCCGTCATATTCTCTGTGGGTCAACTGCTAACAACATGACCATCTCCAGATGATGACTGGGGCGGCTGTCCTGTTCCCCGACCAGGCTCTGTGCCCTGTTCCCTGATCCCAGCCCTTTTGGATGGGATATTTCTGCTCGCCAAAGAGCTAAATGAGGGCAAAGAGGTGAGGGGATGGGGGAGAGAGCAGGAACTGTCTGAGAAACAGGAGTGAAGGGCCACTTCTCACCCGGGTATGTCTTGGTTATGGAACCAAGGCCTTGAGGAATCTCTCTGAGCCTCTTCCTGGGAGAAGACAGACCCTCCAGAAAGGGTGAAGACAATGGCTTCCTCTTAGGGTTCCTGGCCACTGTGGCAACTGTTTACCTGCATCTCCTTCATCTCAGGTAACACCACACTCTGAATACTACCTGCCGGGAGAGGAGGTGGATCTGTATACCACCACCCCAGGCTAAGGGAGCGCCCCCTTCCCTAGTGCTTCTGGGACTCAGACTTCAAGGAGATCAGGAAGTGTGGTTATTGCTGGAATCATCAATATGAAAGGGGCTGTAAGAATGTTTCGGGGAAAGGAAGGACATTAAATGGGGCCTGAAACAGCAGAGCCCACTGCAGGATTTCAGAGCGGGTGGACACGGGAACTCAAGGCAGAAGCTGAGATTCAGGCTTGGCTCATGTAGTGTCTGTCAGGACCACAGGCCTCCCCCTGCCCACCCCCAGGGCAGGATGTGAACCGCAACCACCAGGCAGTGAGGGTCACCACGCACCTGGTGGCGCAAAGCAGCCACCCAGGAGGTGCAAAACATGCCCCGGCACTGGGCTCTCTTTGAGGCCTTGGGAAGGACCCTGAAAAGCTCTTCTAGGGCAACAATTCCAACTACTAATTCAGGCCATCATGGTGGGCATAGCCTAGGGCTCTGTCATATCTCAGCCTCACAAAATGTTGCATCCCACTTTGCTTCTCAATCTCATGCTCCACTAAATAACCACCTCTTCCAAAAGCCAGCAGACAATGCATCTATCAGAGAGCTATGAGGAATCCATTGATAACACTAGTGTTGAGGGACGAAGAGCCAACAGCTTACGGTCTTGCTGTTTCAGGCTGTTATTTCTATGCCCTACACCAGAGTGAGGTGGGGTGCACATGTGATTTGAACAATATCTCTAAATCTCTGATGAGCCTATGGAAGGCAGTACCTCCGGCTCCCCCCATCAGGCTCAGCTGATCTGGAGGACAGGGGAGGAAAACCGGTGGGGTGGGGAGCCTCCCAGACCACCACTGACCCCAGCTCAGCCCTTCCCCCAACCTCCTTTGGGGTTCCTGGGCACCAAATGAGAACCACCGGTCCACCCCTCTCTCAGCTTCTTTCTTCAACTCTTTCAGAAAAGCGGGGTGGAGACGGGGGCAGCAGGGATAAGAATGCCACCTGACAGGGCGGTAGTGATGAAACGTGATAATATACGACAGTCCCTAGCAAGTGCCTGGTACATAGAGGGGGTCAAAAATGCCTTTGCAGTGTCACCTTAGGATGGAGCCCCAGGCCTTCCTGAGTGCACCTGATCATAAAGAAGTCCCCGGTAGGTCATCATTTAACTGAGGGGTTCTCAGATTCAAGGCCTCCTTCCTAAGCAGACACACGAGGCATAGCCTCTGCTACCAGAAGCAAGAACTGTTTTCCCAACCAACCTTCTGGTGGTTGCCACTGCTTCTTGTCCTTGAGAGAGGAGCTCCTAATGCATTTTGAGGGAAACCCCACTTACAGTGCAATATGGCTTTCCCTTCTCACAGGAGTCATCCCCCAACGCCACCCCAAACTGCAGGTCTCAGATTGGTCATGATGTCCCAGAGACTAGAAAATGCCAGATGGGTGTTTGTAATGAAGTCACCCAAACTCTTGAGTCTTCTTGGTCTACCTCCTAAGGAGAAAAAAAAGAAAAGATGCACAAGAAATAACCAGTCTGTAGGCCACAGCTCCACCTGAAGATCAAGATACAGTGGAAACATTCCAGAGACTCTCTGCAAAGGGTCTCATGAGCTGCAGTTCGAGTGGCTTTAGCCCACAAGGAGAAAAGAGGTTTCCAGTCCCTTCTGAGAGGGGAAGGATCACGGTTGCGGAAGAAGATGAGTCTGGGAGAAGGGTCAGGTGCCCTCAGCATCCAGCTTTCACGTGGGTCTAAAACGTCTCCGTGTGTCTTGCTGAGGATGCCCAGGAGGTCAGTGGTGCCATGAGGCCAGGATGGGATGTGAGAACGGGAGGAGAGCCCTGGTACAGGGGCTAAGGCTCTCAGATGGCCAAAGGATCCCACACGCAGAGCCTGTTCTCGGGGTCCTCCAGGCTGCCAGAAGATGAGCGTCTGCACTGCGTGTTCCGACGACTGACCACGTTGTCGTCAGCCTGCCAGGCACCTGAGAAGAGGAAAGGAAGGTTACCGGACCTTTGGTTTGGTGTAGATGGTGTCTCTGGCAGGACAGTCCGGAGTTTGGCACGAAAACTGGCAAGATGCGCATTACCTGGAACTCCCACAGGGTGCAAACCACAGCACGTGAAACTTGGGAGCAGTGGCGTCCACTGGGCTAGGGACAGTCATGGCCACGGTGGCCCTCTGATGGAGGGACATGCAGGATGGTCCTTGTTTTGTGAGCTTGCCGTAGGCTCCACCTTTGTATCTTTATTTGGTCTTGAAGTTTGCCTAAGTGTTACAGCGGACCAGGAAAAGAAACTGAGTCTGGCTGAGACTTTCACGAGAGCAGGAGGAGGTGAAGGGGAGGGAGAAGAGTGTGTTAATTTGGGCTCAGAGTTAGTGTTTGCTGTGGGGGCCAGGGTGGGGCAGGAAGGGACTGGCTGCCCAGCAGGGTGCCAGGGACCAAATGGCATGGCAGAGAACAGAGTGACAGCTGTTCCTCTCCTTCTGCACCTGAACAGCCCACCGAGAGTTGCTATCAGCTGGTGCCACCAACCCCAGGAGACATTAGCTCCGGAGCTTTGGGGTCCCCCGGGTACCATCCACGAAACTCATCATCTTCCCCCCTTGTACTGCAGTTCCTGCACGAGAAGCACCCGCTGCCCATGCTGGAAACCCACTCTTGGTGCTTCTCTCTCCTTCATGCTCTGTATCCAATCACCATGACCTCCTGCTTGTTCAAGCTCTAGTAAGGTCTAAATCTGTAGTCAGAAAACCGGGATACAGCCCCAGCTTGTAACGTACTGACTGTGTGACCTTGGGCAGGTCACTGTACTTGGAGCCCAGGTTTTCCCATCCATCAGATGGGAGACAAGTACTTACTCCCCAGGGATGCTGTGAGACTAAGCGAGGTGACATGGAAGAGTGGTGAGCAGGGCGCCTGACTCACAGAATGTGCGCGAAAACCATCCGCCCCCCAGGCCTTGTTCAGGCTACACTCATCTCCCCCAAGTCGTCCTCCCATCCCACAGACTGACTCCATCTGATTCAGTCCCCCCAGTGCAGCGAGATGCCCCTTCTGAAGGGAGAGGATGAAGCCCTAACCCCCTGAGTTTGGGGAAAGCCTTCCATTCTCTGGCCGAGGACTGCTGAGCTGCCTCTTCCAGCACCTGCCCCCAGAAGGACCCCCTGAAGCCAGATGGGGTCCAGCATGCTCCGAAGTGTTCCCCCACTGGCCCCTACGACCACCCAATTTCTCATGCTGTGTGGAAATTGCTGGGTCCTCCAGCACACGGTGATCTCCTCCAGGGCAGAGCCGAGAGCCATGCCCTTCAGAGGGCTCAGTTCGTGGACGGAGCCAGCTGACCCTGGAGGGTGGGCGTGAGGCTCACTGTGTCACATTTGAGGGAGGTTACTCACCAATGTCTGGGGTCAGCTTCAGGTTAGGCCAGCCCAAGACACAAAACCCTTTAATGGCAGAAGCACTGGGATTCAGCAGGTATAAATTGTGTATACCCATAAATGTCCTGGTGTGCTAATCCGCCCTAAGGCTCTAATAATAGTCTTGTGGAGGTGGACCCCAGGGAAGGGGAGTGAGTGGGAGAGGAAATGTTTAGGTATCTCTCACAGCCAGACGGAATGCGGGGATCTGTACTCCCTGGGGGTTCCGGAGTCCGGCACATAGGTCCACAGTGCTTTACCGCTCTAAGGGTGACAGGATGAAGAGCAGGCAAGATTGCCCTTTTAAGTTAGGAACCCCCAGATGAAATAAGTTGTTCCTTCATTTTATATAATTTGGTAGATCTCATACTTATTCCTCTGTGTTTAAGGGGCAGGACTCCGGAACTGTGGCTGTTTGGTATGAAAGACCAAAAGCAAATGGTAAAAAGGAGAGAAGACACACACACACACACACACACACACGCACACGCACACACACACACACAGAACGTCAAATCAAAACACTGCCGCAGCCTCGCCGCAACCACCACTGGCTGCCAGGCTGCCTGGCTCTGAATTCTTGAGTCCTTGCTACAAACACCACCGGTCCAGATTCTGAGCCAGGGCTGAAAACTGGCTCCTTCTGAAACAGCCTCAAGACTCAGACCTGAAGTCTCTGATCTCCCCAGCTTCTTAGTACAGTCGTTGGTGCTCTTTCCTCTAAAAAGGCTTCTGCCAGACCCTCGGCGAAACCCTGCTGCTCCGTGCATCCTGGATGCAGAAGGTAAGCCTGGAAGGTGCAGGAGGACTTCCTGAGCGAGTGCTGCCATTCTGTCCAGCCCTCAGCCAGAAAAGGGAGCCTGGAGATTGAAAACCCTTCACGGGAGGTAGAGAAAGGTGGTTCCCACTTAATTCCATCCTCAGGCTCAGAAACGGGGGAGTGAGGAGACCTCTAGAGGCAGATTTGGGGAGCACATCTAGGGGGATTCCACACACCTCTTTCCTGCCTCTACCCAGCCACTAATTAAATTTAAGGTCTGTAACAGTTCCACCATCTTGTAGAGTTTCTCTCCAAGAAAAGAGAAAGTTAATTCCGATTTTTCCTTAGTATCTGCGAAGCATAACCCTTCCTAGTGGCGTCTTAGTCTTGGGTTATGTCAGGTCTCCATAAGTACTTTTCTTTGTTTTGATTTTGGCTGCGCAGTGGCTTGGAGGATCTTAGTTCTCCGACCAGGGATTGAACCAGGCCACTGCAGTGAAAGTGCTGAGTCCTAACCTCTGGACGGCCAGGGAATTCCCTCCATAAGTACTTTTAGATTTCATCGGTATGCCCACTCCTGTCCAATGCCATCATTTAAAAACATCTGTATCGGGCTTCCCTGGTGGCGCAGTGGTTGAGAGTCTGCCTGCCGATGCAGAGGACACGGGTTCATGCCCCGGTCCGGGAAAATCCCAGATGCCACGGAGCGTCTGGGCCCGTGAGCCATGGCCGCTGAGCCTGCACGTCCGGAGCCTGTGCTCCGCAATGGGAGAGGCCACAACAGTGAGAGGCACGCGTACCACACAAAACAAAACAAAACAAAACAAAAGCATTTGTATTTCCACTAATAAACTCAAATTATCTTTGCTTTTTCCCATCACACTCCCCAGAGCCTTTTCACAGAATTGTCACTGGTCCCCTGGCCACTATCCTGACGCCTGTGTGATACTCCGTCAGGTTCCTTGGGGCCCCGTCTACCTAGCATGGCCTCACGCTTCTAATCGGCTCACCACCTACAATGGTCAACTCAGATTTCCTCCCTTTGAGAACCTTGCAGAACAATCTCAGAACATACCATTGCCCCCCCACACCTTGGTCTCAGGGCCAAAGAAGACCCAGAGGCTTCTTAGCGGAAGAGGTGCTGGAATGACACAGGTGCTTTCTCAACATCACTCCCACAAGGCTGATGAGAGCAGCGAGGATGGGGACCTGAGCCATCCTTGCCGCGAGCTGGGGCTCCTGGCAGAGCACCTGTGGGCCTGGGGAGGGTGGACCATGGGATGCTCCCCGGGCTCCCTCCTTGTGGGCGCTCCGTGAGGGGAGTGGCATCCATGTGGGGAGGGAAACAGCGTGGAGAGGGAGACCAAGTGCCTGAGAAGCTGTCCTGACGGCCAAGCCAGCCTGAGGCACCTCAGTCATAGGATGGAACTTTGAACTTACAGCTGAGCGTGGTGAGGTCTGTTGATTCCACGGGACCTACCACAGTGGATGCTCCTGTCATTAACCTGACATTAACCCGACAGATGCTTCCAGAGAGTTCCCCAGCTCTTTACTACCTGTGTGACGCTAACAGCAGAACCCGAGAAACATTTTACCAAGAGAGCAGATGCACTTTCCTTCTCCCGTAAGAGCCCTTGAGACCTCGGGGTGAGGCTACGATGCGACCTTCAACTCCCTCTCCCGGCAGCCGCCACTGTCATTCGGTTTCATGTCTGGCCTGAACGGTGAAGCCAGTTTAATCTGAGAATGGCTGGCTCTCGAGATCACCATAAAGAAGCCCAGGCATTGTTTTCCTTCCAGGTCTCGCTCCCCTGCCGCAATCCCAGAGTGGAATAAACATCCACCAGCAGGTTGGCCCGAAGGAGTTAGGGAGAGGAGGAAGCACAAGGCCTGGGGTCAGTTTCCACCAGCATGGGTGGCTGAAACAATTCCCAGGAGCTCTCTCTGCCCAACACGGGGGTTGGTGGGGAGCCACTGCAGGGAGGCAGGAGCCTAGATTCCTCTCTTGAAACCCAGTGAGCAGCTGGCCGGCACAGCTGCCACACACTCAGGGCGGAGTGAGGGCAGAGATGGCATCTTCCCCAACTAGTGACCAAAACAAATCCTGCCTGTAACCTTTGCCACAGAAGCATCCCCGCTTTTGTGGAACAGGGATTAATCTAGTCTCACAAATATGTTTTTTCCTGGAAAATTTCAGCATATTAAATACAGGCTCTTGCCAGTTACGACCGGAAGCCTCAGCGAGGGCCCCTCGGATGTGCGTGCGCCCAGCAAGCTTGGGGTTGGGTGTGGGTGAACATGAACTTTCACATGAAGTCTGGATAACCTAAATGAGTTTCAAAATGAACAAACTGGACAGACAGACGTACATTTGGCAAAAAGACATGAGAAACAAATGGACAGGCAGAAGCCAGGTAAAGAGTAGGAAGGCAGGAAGTGAAGTGTACCCTGGACCTCAGCCACTCTGGCCCAGGCCTGGCTGGGTCAATGCTAAGTGGGAAGGGACCGGAGAGCCCCTGGGAAGGCCGTGGGAGGTGTCTCTGGGGATTATGGCTTCCTCCACCACAAGCCTTCATGGGGCCAGAGGGGTGAGGACCTGGGTCTTTTGCAATCTGATGGAGAGTGGCAACCACAGGAGTTTGTGTCCCTCCAGCACCTGTAACCACGTCGCCAAGAGAGTAAAGCACTGGACCCATGACGGGACGTGGCTGTCCTGAAGCTTAAGTATGTCCAGGGCATGTTTAAGAGATTACAAACCACGCAACATGAAGGCAGTCTCTGCTGTGAACCCAGGAGGGGCAATTTCGACCTAGTCCACCGGGCAAGATGTGGCTTTAGAGCCATGGTTGGTGAAGTCCTTGGTGAGCACGGAGCAGAGAGACATCAGTGCGCAGAGTGTGACTGACAGGTGGGCTCCTCCTGAGAACTCATCCCGGATTCAGTTTAGTGTCATGAGAAGGAATAAGGGGCACGTTGATGGCCCTGATTGAATTTATAGAGTTAGGCCTCCAGGGAGAAGAGTCACCCTCCACCCCTGATCGTTCCTTTGGGATCCAAATCTAGGGAGCACAAGGCAACTGGTGGTCGCCCAGAGCTCACTGGGTCACAGAGCTAGTCTATAAAATGCAGGCTTTGAAATTCCTCTCTGATCCTAACTAACCACTCTCCTCTGAGGGGCTACAGGTTCCCTTTTCAAGGGCTCAGGCTCTCTTTCCAAGACCTTATCACAGAGGCCGTGTCTGCCTTAAACTGCCTGTTGATGGAAACAAGACCAGGCCCCCTGCCATGGGATCTGCAAGATCATGATGGAGGGGGCACGGTCAGGCCAAATCGGAAGGCTTTGGGGGTATTTTTGCGCCTTTCTCCATGCCCAAATAGATTCGTTTAGAGCAGAGTCGCTCTTTGCCCAAGGACTCTCCCGAGGCCGCCTCACTTCCTTTCAGCAACTGGCTCCCAGCACCTTAGCAAAGCCCATGTCTTCTTGCAGGAACTGCAGGGCAGGAGATGGGTGTCCTAGGGTGAGAGCAGGGGTGCGAGCAGGGGAGCATCTCCCACCAAGTTCATGTTCAGCAGACTGCCACTCACCGGGTAAGCAGACCGCAGAGCACAGCTTATTGTCCAGTGCTTTCATGCTGGCAATGTCAAAGTCATTGTTATTGTCACACTCCATACCTAGAAATGCAAATGTCCTCTGGCCTGTAATGGACTTAAGGCAGTTAGAGAGGACCTGGCTGTGTTTTTCTCTGCTTTGCTGTCCTTAAAATAAAAATCTTAAGGATGGAGACAAAAAACATCAAATCATATGTTAAAAAAAAGACAATAATTAAGTGGGGAGAGTGGACAATAAAGGAAACTGTGTGGGAACATTTGTGTTCTCGCTCTGTTCTGCTCTGTTTCCTTAACTGGCCCCTTTCCAGCCTTTGTTCCTGGGAAATCAGGCGCTGGCGAGGTCTGTGGGATTCGGAAACACAGACCTGGGCCCACAGCAGAGCTAAGCCAGGCTGGAAGAGCTAGGAGAGCCACGGGGGAAGAGACCCCAGGCTCCGGCCTGTGTCTGTCGGTGCACGTGGGGTGTGTTTATGACCACAAGGCTCTGCGAAATGACTAATACATAAAATGGCAATTAAAGCTCTTTGGTCCCGTAATTTTGCACCTCAAATCAAAGAATCGCATCGCTTGCAAAATTATGATTTATTTTCTTTGAGACTTAATTTGCTATTCTGAGGATGTTTTAAGGGGCTGACCAGAAACCTACAGTCGTGTAAGATGGGAAGGGGACAGTTTTAGGTGTTATTTTTTCAAGCCCCCCACCCGTTTTTTTTTTTTTCCTTGGTGAAAGGCAGAGGAAGAAACATACATCTACTGTGTACAGCATGTCAGGTGGAAACCACATATGGAATTTCAGGCGGAAACCACGTACTGCCCTCTGCCTTTTAAAAGCAAATATTCTACTGGGGACGACAATCACAATGGAGAACTCGGAGCCTTGCACCCTGAAGACATCAACCGAGGCGAGGTAGCGCCCAACCCCGGCTTGGTTGGCGTGCGCGGGCGACAGAGGCACAGCCTGGGCGACCACCCCTCCTCCGGCACTACTTGGCCAGGAGAGAGTGGTCATGTGCACATGTGCACCCCCTGCACACCACACCACCCACCAAGCAACTGCCATGGCCAAAGCAGAAGCGACTAGCATGACATCTGCATCCAGGCTGGGATCCAGGTTTGCTCTAGAGGTTGCCCTTCTGTGGAGGCACCTCAGAGGAGCAGACGGAAGAGACACCGGTTCCTGGGACGCCTGGTCCTACAATTCCAGGTGGGATTCCCAGCTCGCATAACCCCCCCCCCCAACCCGCCACTTCCTTTCTCTATATGTAGGTCCTTCCTTCGCTTCTCGGCTTACTAGAAACAAAATTCTTCCGACTGAAGATATGATTGACCTTATTTACAAAACAGAAATAGAGTCACAGGTGTAGAAAACAAACTTATGGTTATGGCGGGGGGCAAGGGAGGGGAGGGATAAATTGGGAGATTGGGATTGACATATACACACTACTATATATAAAATAGATAACTAATAAGGACCTGCTGTAGAGCACAGGGGACTCTACTCAGTACCCTGTAATGGCCTATATGGGAAAAGAATCTAAAAAAAGAGTGGATATATGTATATGTATAATTGATTCACGGGGCTGTACAGCAGAAACTAACACAACATTGTAAACCAACTCTTGGAATTAAAAAAAAATATCTACTTGAGGCCTGAACGATGGTAAAGAGACTCGTTCCAATAGCCTACAAACACTAGTGCACGCTGAGCTGCTAACGTCTCTTCACCTCACCTTTGCTGTGCCGCCAGGGCTGTGATCCTTCTGCTACTGTAACACCAGCCGTTTTCTTCACTAAAGCAGGAAAACCTACTGCCTAACAGTCGGTTCCCCCAAGGGGAGGAAGCTGTTCTCCTGCTGCAGATGAACTTTGGGGCTGCTAGAGCAGTTCTGTGAGACTCAGCTGAGAAGCTGAAGCAGGAAGGAAGGTGATGGCAGTTGCCCAAGAAGCTTCAGGATCTACTCAACGTAGATGGAGAACTCCATGTATCTTCTGCAGCCTAGGCTCAGAGGCCCAGAAAGAGCCAGGAAGGCTGCTGAGGTCCTTAGATACCCTGCTTGGTTTGATATTCCATCAAGAAGATGACCTTTCCCCAAAGCCACACCCTTGAGCAGTGCCACCAAGTCACACCAGTGCCCCTTTCCCTACCCTTCAGAGAATACCCGGGAAAGAAATATAATAAAAGGGAGCAAAAGACCAGGTCTTTTTCCATCTTCTTGTGTGGGTGATCCGTCCTCTTCTTCTAGAACATCATTTCCCTAGGACAGAAGGAAGGCACTGTGAGCCCATAAAGCAGTGAAATGAGTCTACTGATTGTCAGAAGACAGAACTAATCACCCTCATGGTATCCAGACATTTCCTGTCCGTGTGAGATGGCTGGGAGGCCCAGCAGAGGCAGATTTTGCTTGGCGAGGTAGGATCGGCCCATAGGGACCAGGTCTGAGGCACGTTCCAGAGGGACCAGGTCTGAGGCACCTAACAGAGGGACCGTGGGACTGTCAGGAATAGCCTTGGTAATAGTTCAGCTCACACTGTTTCTCTCAGGTGGAAATAAAAGTTGTCAAATGAAAAAGCAAACCGTGAGATCATAAAACTTTCAGGAACCCTTTAGGATCCCCAGTCCCATCCAGATACTCCTTTGAGAACATCTGGCTCAAGAGAAAGTTGTAGAGTCCCCACTGGGAGCTGGGCATTCCATATACTTCAGGCACACCTCCGTCAGAGCACTTCTCACGCTGAGTTATAACTCTGATTCCTCCATCAGATGGAGCTGCGGAAAGGGTGGGATGGGTGGATTGGGGGTGTGGGCAGGCAAAAGCCATGTCACTCGGTCTTTGTGTCCCCCAGTGCCAGGAAGATGTGAGATGCCTGTGCCAGGTAAATACTAAGTGAATTGGAGGACAAACACCTCTCAAGGGTCTCGCCTGGAAGACTTCCCTCTGGAACTCACCCCACGCCTATTACGCTGAGACCAGCACCCTCTGCTAACCGGACAGTCCCTCTGCTCTGCACCCTGCCTCTAACAGATCCAAGAGCACCACCTTGGAAGGCTTCTTCCAGAACAGCCCCCATCCTATTTGCATCCTGTGCCAGCGCCGGCAGTCCCTCTGACTGTGGAGGGGCACCAGCGTCCACCTTGCTCTTACCTCTGCATCCTGCTCTTCAGCGGTGGCGACGAGGCCCGCAAAGTTGCAGTCTGGAGACGCCGCTGGCGTCACCTGCAAAGGAGCAACAAAAGTCAAGGTGCAGATGCCACCGGTTCTCCTACCCAGGTCGCCTGGCAGCAAACCCAAACCAAGTCCTCAGGACAGAAGTGGTGCCACATGGAAGATCACATCTGAGGGAGTCTGATTCAACAACCCGGTACCGTGTTTTCCAGGGCTCCCCTCCCGAGCACTGGGGGGCTTTGCCGATCTCCCTGGCAGGCCCTGGACTGAGCTCCTTGGGACTCAAGTACACAGCAGAGCAGAGCGGGGAGGGCGATCCCATGCTCCTCTCTTACGTCTCCTTCTTCTGAGGGGGTCCTGCTGGTGGCCCGGGGGCAGGGGACAGCCTCCCCGTCCTCTTCCGTGCCAGGGGCGATGTAGGAGCCGGACATGGAGGAGACGGTGTCGGTGCTGATCTGGGAGGACACCATGGACATGACCTTCCTTCTTCAAGTCTGGGTCCCCAGTATGTTGAGGGGGGCAGAGGCGGGGAGAAGAGTGTTTCCTGCCCTCAGCTCAGCTCTTCAGGAGGCCTGGCGCATTTGCTTCAGGCCAGCATGGAATCCCATCCCGGGGGCCTTCCCGTCACTGGAGCTGGGGGTGGCCTGTCCCGTGGGCAGATGGCGAGGGTCCCCAAAGACTGAGTTCCTGAACATTGCCCCTCATCCCTTTCCTGGCTGGCGATACATGGGGGAGGGAGGATAGGGAAGTGGTGGAAAGTGAGGAGACAGAAAGCTGGCTTCGTGCTTTGGGAAGGGACTGTACCACACCTGAGGGTGAAGTGGCTGAAGGGCTTCTCACCTCAAAAGTGGAGATCAAAGGAAATGCGAAACCTGCGCAGAGAGCTTGAGTCATGGGCTCAAAGCCACACAGGGCAAAAGAGAAAGGACAGCTCAGTGCAACATGGGGTCCTGGATTGGGATGCTGGAATGGAGAGGAGCATTACTGGGGTGATCTGCAAGACGTGAAGGGGGTCTGCGGTTACATGGGATTACCAGGTCAGTGTTCATTTCCTGATTGTGATGGTGGTACTGGGATTATGGAGGCGTGTCCTTGTTCTAACGAAACACACACTAAAGAATCTAGTGCTAATGGGGCAGCCTGTCTGCAACTTACTGTTAAGGGCGCAAAGTATATATTGACTGGGATTACATTGAATCTCTAAATAAATACGGAGTCACTGAACGTTTTTTGAAAAAGCCACCCAGCCAAAGGGCCGGGGCAGGGATGAATAGGAGGGACAGGTTCCACTCACGCTTCCCGCCCCCTCCACCGCCAACCCAGAAATGCTGCCTGCTGAAAGGGTGTGTGAAGCCCTGTGTTCTGGCCGCTTCGGAGCCCCCTCTTAGCTTTGGCTGCTTGTTGGCAGCATCCATGGACCCTTAAAAGTGACAGTGTTTGGGTCCCAGCCCCAGAGACGCTAGTCCCAAGCATAGGGATTTTCAGGAGCTCCTGGGGATTCTTCCTGGCAGCCAGAAGCTTCTTCAGCCTCTCCTTACCTGGCAGGCAGTTCTGCCAGCCCCAGACCTTGCCCCTCTTCCCCCAGCATGGGCCCAGGCAACGGGTGAGGAGTGGGGACAGTGACCGGCCCCAGCTGTCAATCCAGGATGTACCCCTTTTGGCGGGGGCTGGAGGCTGAGCCTGGGGACCAGTGAAGAGGCTGGAGCCCCCATGTTCCCCCAGTGCTGGGGACCGTGGGCAGGAAGGCCGGAGGGTGGTGGGGAGAGGGAGGGAGTCGTTGCTTAGGGGGTGAAGGGAGTCTCAGAGGGAGGTTGGGGCAGCCTCCTCAGCAAGTGGTGGGAAAAGGATGGGCTGCCTCCTGAGCTCTGTAAGGCCCCAACCCGGCTGGCCCTGCAGTGTGTGCACCCTTCTGAAATATTTGGAATAATTAGCAAGGGAAAGCAGCAAGTTGGCGGGGGAATGCCAGGTTGTCCTGGAGCCAGCCTCGAGTGCAAGGAAAGAAAGGGGCTTCAGGAGAAAGGGGCCCGTGGAGGCTGGGCAGGATTGTGTGGGACAGTGCCCATTTGTGTGTGTGTGTGTGTGTGTGTGTGTGTCTGTGCGCACGTGCACGTGAGTGCTGGGGGAAGGGGCTGTGCACCACAAGGGTGTGCTGGCGGGGCCAGGTGCGGGCTCGGGGGAGAGATGGGGTTCCAGGCAAAGCTGGGGTGAGGGTGTTGAAAGGTGCCTGCTGAGTGTCACATATTTGCTGTGCCTCAGTTTCCCCATCAGAACTCTAGTACGTTGATTCCTCACAGGCTGGAGGTGTAGGGTCTAGGCACCCCCTCTTCCGTCTGCCCTGATGGCCTCCCTCAGCCCCAACCTGCTTTGGAGGGAAGGCCCTGGGCGGGGTGAATGAACCCCAGGGTGGCAAGTGGGGCCCCAGGGGCTGGGGCCCTCTGACGTCACACCCTGTCCCTTCAGGAAGGGACCAAGGGAGGGAGGAGCTGGAGACAGGCCCAGGCGAGGACCGCAGGTGAGTCTGGGCAGGCCCTCAACTTGGGCGAGGTGGGGAACGTGAGCCGAGCCCTGGGCCAGAACGGCCTTTGTGAGTGAGTCCCCAGGGCTAGGGAGGGGGCTGTGCCTCCTTTGCCGCCTGCTCCTCGGGGCTGTGGGTACAGTCTCCCCATTGCACATATAGAGGTGCCGAGGCCCTGTCTGCAGGGGACCCCCGAGGGCCGCCTCTCAGCCCCTTTCTCTCTGGGGACCCAGAGATCATGAGGAGTGCATCAGGGGACACTCTGCAGGCCTTTGGTGCCCCCCATCTTCCCCCAGCCATTCCCCCTTGGGCCGTGGCCTCCCCAAAACTGGCCCATGCTTTTCCCCAGAGAAAGTTGCAAGCAGGTCCATTTTGAGACTTTTTAAAACTTTATCTTTAAAAATGTTTTTATTGTAAATAACTTTCTATGAAAAAGGTTAAAATGCCCGATGGGTTAGGAGAGTGGATGTGGGATGCAGCCCAGGGCGTTTATGGTGGAGCAAGACACTCCCCTGCAGGAGTGCAAGCAAGGGCACGGGGCCATCCCCCCATTCCTGATCCCAGTAGTTCTAGCAAGCACTGCGTCCCTCCCAGTTAAGCCTCAGCTATAGCTACACTCACTACATTAGTCTGTCTGTCCCCTTTCCCTCTGCAGCTTGGCTGCCCCAGCCCCTAACCCCCAGATCCCCATCTCCCCGCTGCTCTCAGCCTCAAGTTGGGCTCAAAGATTAGGGACACATGCCCTCTGCCCCACCTCTAGGGATGAAGCCAGAAGATCCCAGAGGCCTTAGAAAATCTCCTGGCTCCACCCAGCACCCCGGCCTCCTTTCTGTCTCCTCTCTCTTCCCCCCTCCGCCTTGCTCCTCCTCACAGACTGCCGGGAGAGGCCTCTTGGGTGTTAATTTGCAGTCACCTAATCAGCATTTGTTGTACCTGGGAACTTGCTCTGGATAGAGACCTGGGGAGGAGAGCAGGAGAGAAGGAAGCTTCGAAGCTAAGGTGTTCTGGGGCGGGCCCTGTACTGATGTTTCCAGCTTGGCCAGGGCCCCTCCAAGCTGCAGCTCTCATAGTGCAGGGACCTTAGCGTGTCTCTGGGGCAGGGAAGAAGTGGGTCAATGAAACACTGTGTGTATGGGGGGCTGGGGAGCGGAGGCAGCAATTTTGGTCCTGGGCCCCAATTCTCAGCCTGCTGGACTAGAATCTGAGGATAGCCTGGGCTGGGGGCCGTGTGGCCTGGTGGGTTGACCTGGCCCAGCCCCTGCCTGGGTGGTAGGGTGTCCATGGGCCTGCACTGGCGGGGAGGGGGGCAGTCTGGGCCCAGACTTCGGTGCTGTCTGGAGGTGAGGCAGGGCCTGGCTTCTTACAAGAAGGCGTCCAGGCTGTCCCAGTCATGCAGGTCAGAGGCCAGTGTGGCATCCCCGGCCTCAAAGAGGGGCTCGGGGGGCAGGGAGCTACGGTGCTCTCGTCCCAGGCGTGCTCCAGGAAGGATGGGGCCAGGAAGGTCTCATCAAAGTCCAGGCTTTCGGTAGCCTGCTCCACTGGAGGCCCCAAGGTAACAGGGCAGTCGATGTGGTGGCCATGGATGGTGAGGTCCACGTCCCCGTGTGAGGCAGGGCTCAGCGTCGGGATCAGCTCCGAGGTCTCCAGCGTGCCCAGCTCCCCGTCCAGCATGCCAGCGTCCAAGATGGCCTCCCAGTCAAAGTTGCCCTTGAGGGGTTCCAGCTCAGCCTGCTCCTCCTGGGTCAGCAGCAGGGGGCTGGAGGGCCGCGGGACCTTGGCCTCCTGCTTGGGCAGTGGCTGTTGACGCTTACGCCCCAGCCTGCCCTCGCCTGCACCCCAGCCCGCCTCCCCAGTGGCCTCCTCGAACTCCCGCAGCAGCTGCTGGGCCTCGGTGCTCACGGTCAGTGGCCCGGCCCATGGGGCGGCGCTGGGCTCTGGCGCGGCCTGGCGGGCAAAGGCCGGGTGGATGTGGACTGGGGGCAGCCGCCGCTTCTTCAAGGCCCCACTCAGCAGCCGCTCGGCGTACTGGGGGTCGATGCGCCAGAAGCCCCCCTTGCCTGGCTCGTCCTTCTCCCGAGGCACCTTGATGAAGCCCTTCTTCAGGGACAGGTTGTGGCGGATGGAGTTCTGGACACAGGGAGATAGGAGAGAAGGAAGACAGCTGGGAGAGTGGGTGGGGTCAGTGATGGGGGGCTCCTAGCGCCACTGCCAGTCCCACCACCACCTTCTCTCCGATGGGGGCAGGTGAGACAGAAGCGCTGCTCTGAGCGGGAGGCTCTGGGACACCCGCCACGGGGCACCAGGAGCTGGAAGTGCTGTCGGGGGCTTTTGTTCCCATTTGCCAGGACATCTGCCTGCTCAGTCATCCGAGCCCTGAGCCGCAGGGTGGCTCTCAGTGCCGGCCTGTCCTGCCCTCCCTCCCTTACCCCGCTGCTTGCGGCCTCTGGTCAAAGGCCTTGGCTCCCCCAGGTCCTGGACGGCCATCTCCCTCTGCCTGGGCCTGGCTGGCCTTCTCTGTTTGTGAAATGAGTGAGTGGGTGTGAGGGTGTGTGTGTGTGGTGGGGGATGAAGTGTGGGAGGATCTGATGACTTTCCTTGTTTGTAGAGCCGCCTGCTGGCCTGGGCCCTCACCCACCATGTCCCCCTCCTCCCACCCCAGGCTCTGAGGCCTCAGTTGATTATTACCCAGCCAAAAGCATAGCGCTCATTCCTGGGGGCTCTCAGGCTTGGGGTAGGGTGGGGGGTGGTGGAGGGTCTCTGCTTTCTCACCAGGGTTACAAGTGGTACCTGCCCCAGGGTCAGGGCCCACGCAAACGTGGAATAGCTGTGATCACAGGAACTCTGATCCTGTGACCTGTGCCACAGGGAAGGATCTGTGCATCCTCAGGGTCTCTGTCCCCAAGGAGCCCCTGATCCTGATGGTCGAAGAGGCTGAGGGCAGTGTGTGCCCAGCCTGAATCACCATCCTGCCTTGTTCACGCCTTGGTGCACAGTCCAAACCACGCTGGGGCACAGGGGTCTGGGGCCTGGTGGGTGGGGCCGGCAGGTGAGTAGTGCGCCCTGGCAAGACTGGGAGGTTTACATGGTGGTCTGGGCCCCTTGGCTGCTCTGTGCCAGGTTCCGGAGACTTGGAACATGAAGCCAGTGTGGGAGGAAAGAGCCCCTGTGGAAAGCACGTGGCTGAGATAATTGTCCCTGCAGGGAGGTTGATGAGAAGAGGGGGAGGAGTGTAGGCAGGAAACTAGGGAGGCCTTGGGGTGGGGGCTGGCACAGCAGCTTTCGGAAGGCCCCGTAGCCCTTCCACTGGGACACAGATGGCCACCACACCCTGCAGCACACCCCTCTCCCCTCCCAGAGCCCCTCCAGCCAACTGAAAGCAGGCGGGATGCAGAGCCGGGCAGCAACCATGCTCTGCCTCCAGTCAGGCCCTGACAAACTGACCTTGAGGAGGGTAGTGTGTAGGAATTCCAGGACTTGGGACACAAATGTGTCCCTCAGTCCATCAACCTACCCTGGGGGGCTGTGTCCACGCATAGTTCAGCCCTGGTCTTTGGGCTGAGCCTGCCGGATGAGGGACAAGTTCTTTCCACTTGAACCTCTATGTCGGCACCCCTGCAGCCCTCTGAACATCCTCCCTCCTCCGTCTCTGAAGTCAAAGGGGCAGCAGTCCAAGCACTGGGCTCCCTTGAGGTCCTTCCTGGACGGCCTTCCTCTCTCGGGGCCCTGGCCGTACCGCGCCTACTTGGCCTGCGGATCTGGGATGTGAGTCCAGTCCGCGCGGGCATGGGCAGGGAGGGAGGGAGTGCCTCCCTACCTGCCAGGTGGGATCAGCGTGGCGGAAGTAAGAGAAGTTGTCCGTGATCCACTTGTAGATGGCCGACAGGGTGATCTTGGTGGCCTTGCTGGCCTGCATGGCCATGCAGATGAGCGTGGCATACGAGTAGGGCGGCTTCACGTGCGGGTTGGTGGCGTAGTCCACGTCGTCGGGAGGCGAGGCCTGCAGCCCCGAGGGGGCGCTCCGCGGCGTGCACAAGGACGTGGGCTTGCCGGGTGTGTGCGGCTGCCCCAGGCAGGCGGGGTCCGCCGCCAGGGGAGACCCCGGCTCGGCCGAGCCTGACAGCTCGTGGTAGCCGTGAGGGTCGGTGTCCCCTGAAGGCAGGGCGGGGACCTTGGCGTTGAGAATGGAGAATTCCTGCAGCCACTGCAGGCTGGTCAGGCTGTCATTCAGGGCGTTGGACTCCTCCAGGCCGCCTTCCGGTCCGGCCTCCTCCGCTGCCCCTGCTCCCGAGACGCGTAGCCAGCTCTCCGCCATATCTGCGGGCACTCTCCGAGGGGGCTGTCAACATCCACGAGCCGAGCCGAGGGTGGCCGCCGAGCTCTCCGGCCCGCTGACTCCCGCGGCTTCAGTTACGCAGCCTCCCGGAAGCGGGCTTCCATCCCGCGATCCGGGGGTAGCCTCCTCCAAAGGGAATGTGGTGCCTGAGGGGACCAGAGCGGGAACTGAGCCCTCTTTCCCCACCCCCGAGGGGAGAGTGTGGGCGAGGGGGGAGGCTCTTACTAAAATCCTTCCTGCAGCTGGGGAGGATCTTTTACTGCCGAGGTCTGGGAAACAGAAGGTGTGCCCGGGGGTCCGACCCACAGGGGGTTCGCCTCGCTCTTTTCCTCTTGGATCTCTTAGAGGAGACTTAATTAGCCAAACGAGGGAATAGTGTAGGGGCATGCGAGGCCACCCCTTTCTCCCTCAAAGCGGGGAATTAACCCCCCTCTCTCCGTCCACAACCAATGGAAATGGGGCGAGAGAGTCCAGGAGGGCAGTACGACGGGTCGGGGGGCGGGGGAGGTCGTCTGATCTTTGAGAAGGGAAGGAAGGAAACAATACAGAGAGTTATAAGGGGGCGGGAAGTGAGTGTCCCCCAAACGCCTCTGATGTCAGTCCCCGGGCCCACCACTTCCGTCGGGGACGGATGGGAGAGCGGGCTGGTACTGACGCCCTCCCTTCCCACGGCCTGCAGCCCTCCCCGTCCCTTACCTGGCTCAGAGCGCAGCCCGGGCCAAAGGAAGGTTCTCAAAGAAATTCCTCCCACCGCCCACCCTCACCGCGGCTCTCTGCTCCCAGCTCGAGGGCCCAGCCAGCAATCCTCGTCGCCACTCACGCCCGCCGGCGCCTCTCTGAAAGCCAGCGGCCAGGGACCGGCACTCAGTAGCCGCTCACAAGGCGTCTCCTGCTGCCGTGGCGACGCCCCGCCCATATAAACAGCTTCCGCTTGTGCCATTGGCCAGGGCATCTCCAAAGAGACCGCGGGCTCTTAACCGCTCTCTCACGCGGTAACTCTCTTCCAGCTCCCTCCTGCCGCCCTCTCCCGCGCGCGACCGAGTCCCCAACCCGCCATCGCGTCCAAGCTCCGCGCATTCCCGCCCGAGGGCCCCGCGCCGGGCTCGGAGAGGCGCGCGGCTCGGCGCTTCCCGCAGAGGCCCCGGGCCCTCGGCGCGCAGTTCGCCTCGGGAACCGTACTCCGCCCCACCCCCTTCCCATCTGGGCTGCTCAGAGGTGGCGACTGCTCCAGGGACGCAGCCCGTGGCGCGGGGGCCAGGGCTGGGTGCATCCTTGGGGCTTTCCTTTCCTCTCCTCTGGGCTGCGAGTGGCACTTCCTCACGTTTCTGCGGCCTGTCTCTGTCTCCCGACCGAGTGTCGTCTTGGTGCCCGCAAGCAGGTCTGACTCTCCGATGCCACCTGCCGCTCAGGTCCGCAGAAACCGCAGCCCCGGTCGCAGACACCCCAAGGCGGCTAGGGTAATCCAGTGTTTCCCGGTAAGCGCTCCCTCCCCGCCCCGTCCTCAGCAAGATTCCCAGAAGCTGACATTCCAGAGGCTTCTTCGCAAGTGCTCTCCCTCCTTTCCAGATAGCCGAGGAAACAGAGCCGGTGGGTGAAACCCAGGAAAGCCGTGGACTTGCCAAATTCTGTGACTGGGGTCATTTGCCCCATTAATTTCACCAGCCTTTAAGTGACGCACTAACGGTGGACTGTGGTCCTTCCTCCTCCCCTCCCCCAGCCTCCCTCTAGTCACCAGCTTTCCTGCTCTTCAATGATTGAGGAGCAGCAGTTGGAAGTTCTCTGGTTGAAGGGGGTGGGTGGAGGTGAGGGCTCCTTATCAGGCCTCTGCGCAGAAGCTGTGCCCAGGGGATGGTACACCAGCTCACACCCAGAAACATGTCTTTCCCTATACCCCTTGCCCTCTCTCACTCCTCCATGTCCAGCTTGTCTTGAGTCAAAGTTTTTTTTCCTTCCCAAGTATTTATTGTTTTAATTTTTATTTTATTTTTATTTTTTTATTAGTTTCTGCTTTATAACAAAGTGAATCAGTCATACATATACATCTGTTCCCACATCCCTTCCCTCATGCATCTCCCTCCCTCCCACCCTCCCCATCCCACCCCTCCAGGCGGTCACAAAGCACCGAGCTGATCTCCCTGTGCTCTGCGGCTGCTTCCCACTATCTATCTACCTTACGTTCCGTAGTGTATATATGTCCATGCCTCTCTTTCGCTTTGTCACAGCTTACCCTTCCCCCTCCCCATATCCTCAAGTCCATTCTCAAGTAGGTCTGTGACTTTATTCCTGTTTTACCCCTAGGTTCTTCATGACATTTTTTTTTAATTCCATATATATGTGTTAGCATACGGTATTTGTCGTTCTCTTTCTGACTTACTTCACTCTGTATGACAGACTCTAGGTCTATCCACCTCATTACAAATAGCTCAGTTTCGTTTCTTTTTATGGTTGAGTAATATTCCATTGTATATATGTGCCACATCTTCTTTATCCATTCATCCGATGATGGACACTTAGGTTGTTTCCATCTCCGGGCTATTGTGAATAGAGCTGCAATGAACATTTTGGTACATGCCTCTTTTTGAAGTATGGTTTTCTCAGGGTATATGCCTAGTAGTGGGATTGCTGGGTCATATGGTAGTTCTATGTTTAGTCTTTTAAGGAACCTCCATACTGTTCTCCATAGTGGCTGTACCAATTCACATTCCCACCAGCAGTGCAAGAGTGTTCCCTTTTCTCCACACCCTCTCCAGCATTTATTGTTTCTAGATTTCTTGATGATGGCCATTCTGACTGGTGTGAGATGATATCTCATTGTAGTTTTGATTTGCATTTCTCTAATGATTAATGATGTTGAGCATTCTTTCATGTGTTTGTTGGCAGTCTGTATATCTTCTTTGGAGAAATGCCTATTTAAGTCTTCTGCCCATTTTTGGATTGGGTTGTTTGTTTTTTTGGCTCTTGAGCTGCATGAGCTGTTTTTAAATTTTGGAGATTAATCCTTTGTCAGTTGCTTCATTTGCAAATATTTTCTCCCATTCTGAGGGTTGTCTTTTGGTCTTGTTTATGGTGTCCTTTGCTGTGCAAAAGCTTTGAAGTTTCATTAGGTCCCATTTGTTTATCTTTGTTTTTATTTCCATTTCTCTAGGAGGTGGGTCCAAAAGGATCTTGCTGGGATTTATGTCCTAGAGTGTTCTGCCTATGTTTTCCTCTAAGACTTTGATAGTTTCTGGCCTTACATTTAGGTCTTTAATCCATTTTGAGCTTATTTTTGTGTATGGTGTTAGGGAATGATCTAATCTCATACTTTTACAAGTCCCTGTCCAGTTTTCCCAGCACCACTTATTGAAGAGGCTGTCCTTTCTCCACGGTACATTCCTGCCTCCTTGATCAAAGATAAGTTGACCATATGTGGGTGGGTTTATCTCTGGGCTTTCTATCCTGTTCCATTGATCTATCTTTCTGTGTTTGTGCCCGTAAAACACTGTCTTGATTACTGTAGCTTTGTAGTGTAGTCTGAAGTCAGGGAGCCTGATTCCTCCAGCTCCGTTTTTCATTCTCA
The DNA here is from genome assembly GCF_964165515.1 of Mesoplodon bidens. Taxonomy (NCBI): domain Eukaryota; kingdom Metazoa; phylum Chordata; class Mammalia; order Artiodactyla; family Ziphiidae; genus Mesoplodon; species Mesoplodon bidens. Next base: position 31,770,905 of record NC_138179.1, read on the forward strand.
AGATTGCTTTGGCTATTCGGAGTCTTTTGTTTTTCCAAACAAAGTTTGAAATGTTTTGTTCCAGTTCTGTGAAAAATGCCAGTGGTAGTTTGATAGGGATTGCATTGAACCTGTAGATTGCTTTGGGTAGTAGAGTCATTTTCACAATATCGTTTCTTCCAATCCAGGAGCATGGTATATCTCTCCATCTATTTGTATCATCTTTCATTTCTTTCATCAGTGTCTTATAATTTTCTGCATACAGGTCTTTTGTCTCCTTAGGTAGGTTTATTCCTAGGTATTTTATTCTTTTTGGTGCAATGGTAAATGGGAGTGTTTTCTTGATTTCACTTTCAGATTCTTCATCATTAGTGTACAGGAATGCCAGAGATTTCTGTGCATTAATTTTGTATCCTGCTACTTTACCAAATTCAATGATTAGCTCTAGTAGTTTTCTGGTAGCATCTTTAGGATTCTCTATGTATAGTATCATGTCATCTGCAAACAGTGACAGCTTTACTTCTTCTTTTCCAATTTGGATTCCTTTTATTTCCTTTTCTTCTCTGATTGCTGTTGCTAAAACTTCCAAAACTAAGTTGAATAAGTGTGGTGAGAGTGGGCCACCTTGTCTTGTTCCTGACCTTAGTGGAAATGGTCTCAGCTTTTCACCATTGAGGACAATGTTGCCTGTGGTTTTGTCATATATGGCCTTTATTATCTTGTGGAAAGTTCCCTGTATGCCTACTTTCCGCAGAGTTTTTATCATAAATGTGTGTTGAATTTTGTCGGAAGCTTTCTCTGCATCTGTTGAGATGATCATATGGTTTTTCTCCTTCAATTTGTTAATATTGTGTATCACATTGATTGATTTGCGTATATTGAAGAATCCTTGCATTCCTGGAATAAACCCCACTTGATCATGGTGTTTGATCCTTTTAATGTGCTGTTGGATTCTGTTTTCTAGTATTTTGTTGAGGATTTTTGCATCTATGTTCATCAGTGACATTGGCCTGTAGTTTTCTTTCTTTGTGACATCCTTGCCTGGTTTTGTTATCAAGGTGATGGTGGCCTCGTAGAATGAGTTTGGGAGTGCTCCTCCCTCTGCTATATTTTGGAAGAGTTTGAGAAGGATAGGTGTTAGCTCTTCTCTAAATGTCTGATAGAATTCGCCTGTGAAGCCATCTGGTCCTGGGCTTCTGTTTGTTGGAAGATTTTTAATCACAGTTTCCATTTCAGTGCTTGTGATTGGTCTATTCATATTTTCTATTCCTTCCTGATTCAGTCTTGACAGGTTGTGCATTTCTAAGAATTTGTCCATTTCTTCCAGGTTGTCCATTTTATTGGCATAGAGTTTCTTGTAGTAATCTCTCATGATCTTCTATATTTCTGCAGTGTGAGTTGTTATTGAGTCAAAGTATTAAAAGCGTGCTGGAGAAAGTTGGACAGAAACTTTCACAAATAAGCCAACTGCGCAATTAATAGCTCTCCTTCCCTTGTGAACAGTTCTATTCATTTTTAAGAATCATGCAGCAGTCCATAAATATTGCATCCTTGACGTCCCCACTGTAGTGTGCCCATGAGTGTACTCCAGGGAGTGAGGGGTACACAGCTGGCACAACAGTACACACATACTTACACACAGTAGGTGTGCAGATCCTAAAGCAAAGTGAGCAAGCAGCATGCCAAGGTCAGGTGAACAGGACACAAACTCTCCCCAGGTGAGATGGCTTAATGTGTGTGGATCCGTGCCCAGGAGATGCCCCAGCGTGGGCATGACCTCTGGTGGGATGGGACTGGGGAGGAGAAGGAAAAAGGGCTCTGTGAGAAGGCTGGGATCACCACACCACCCGGAAGTGAGCTCATAGGTGAGGTCCGACCTGAGTGTGGCAGGAAGGAGCCCCAGGCCTCTGGTTAGTCTGTGTCCTTGTGTGAGAAACCAGGTCCCGTCATATGCTCTGTGGGTCAACTGCTAACAACATGACCATCTCCAGATGATGACTGGGGCGGCTGTCCTGTTCCCCGACCAGGCTCTGTGCCCTGTTCCCTGATCCCAGCCCTTTTGGATGGGATATTTCTGCTCGCCAAAGAGCTAAATGAGGGCAAAGAGTTGAGGTGATGGGGGAGAGAGCAGGAACTGTCTGAGAAACAGGAGTGAAGGGCCACTTCTCACCCGGGTATGTCCTGGTTATGGAACCAAGGCCTTGAGGAATCTCTCTGAGCCTCTTCCTGGGAGAAGACAGACGCTCCAGAAAGGGTGAAGACAATGACTTCCTCTTAGGGTTCCTGGCCACTGTGGCAACTGTTTTCCTGCATCTCCTTCATCTCAGGTATCACCACACTCTGAATACGACCTGCCGGGAGAGGAGGTGGATCTGTATACCACCACCCCAGGCTAAGGGAGCGCCCCCTTCCCTAGTGCTTCTGGGACTCAGACTTCAAGGAGATCAGGAAGTGTGGTTATTGCTGGAATCATCAATATGAAAGGGGCTGTAAGAATGTTTCGGGGAAAGGAAGGACATTAAATGGAGCCTGAAACAGCAGAGCCCACTGCAGGATTTCAGAGCGGGTGGACACGGGAACTCAAGGCAGAAGCTGAGATTCAGGCTTGGCTCATGTAGTGTCTGTCAAGACCACAGGCCTCCCCCTGCCCACCCCCAGGGCAGGATGTGAACCACAACCACCAGGCAGGGAGGGTCACCAGGCACCTGGTGGCGCAAAGCAGCCACACAGGAGGTGCAAAACATGCCCTGGCACTGGGCTCTCTTTGAGGCCTTGGGAAGGACCCTGAAAAGCTCTTGTAGGGCAACAATTCCAACTACTAATTCAGACCATCATGGTGGGCATAGCCTAGGGCTCTGTCATATCTCAGCCTCACAAAATGTTGGATCCCACTTTGCTTCTCAATCTCATGCTCCACTAAATAACCACCTCTTCCAAAAGCCAGCAGACAATGCATCTATCAGAGAGCTATGAGGAATCCATTGATAACACTAGTGTTGAGGGACGAAGAGCCAACAGCTTACGGTCTTGCTGTTTCAGGCTGTTATTTCTATGCCCTACACCAGAGTGAGGTGGGGTGCACATGTGATTTGAACAATATCTCTAAATCTCTGATGAGCCTATGGAAGGCAGTACCTCCGGCTCCCCCCATCAGGCTCAGCTGATCTGGAGGACAGGGGAGGAAAACCGGTGGGGTGGGGAGCCTCCCAGACCACCACTGACCCCAGCTCAGCCCTTCCCCCAACCTCCTTTGGGGTTCCTGGGCACCAAATGAGAACCACCGGTCCACCCCTCTCTCAGCTTCTTTCTTCAACTCTTTCAGAAAAGCGGGGTGGAGACGGGGGCAGCAGGGATAAGAATGCCACCTGAGAGGGCGGTAGTGATGAAACGTGATAATATACGACAGTCCCTAGCAAGTGCCTGGTACATAGAGGGGGTCAAAAATGCCTTTGCAGTGTCACCTTAGGATGGAGCCCCAGGCCTTCCTGAGTGCACCTGATCATAAAGAAGTCCCCGGTAGGTCATCATTTAACTGAGGGGTTCTCAGATTCAAGGCCTCCTTCCTAAGCAGACACACGAGGCATAGCCTCTGCTACCAGAAGCAAGAACTGTTTTCCCAACCAACCTTCTGGTGGTTGCCACTGCTTCTTGTCCTTGAGAGAGGAGCTCCTAATGCATTTTGAGGGAAACCCCACTTACAGTGCAATATGGCTTTCCCTTCTCACAGGAGTCATCCCCCAACGCCACCCCAAACTGCAGGTCTCAGATTGGTCATGATGTCCCAGAGACTAGAAAATGCCAGATGGGTGTTTGTAATGAAGTCACCCAAACTCTTGAGTCTTCTTGGTCTACCTCCTAAGGAGAAAAAAAAGAAAAGATGCACAAGAAATAACCAGTCTGTAGGCCACAGCTCCACCTGAAGATCAAGATACAGTGGAAACATTCCAGAGACTCTCTGCAAAGGGTCTCATGAGCTGCAGTTCGAGTGGCTTTAGCCCACAAGGAGAAAAGAGGTTTCCAGTCCCTTCTGAGAGGGGAAGGATCACGGTTGCGGAAGAAGATGAGTCTGGGAGAAGGGTCAGGTGCCCTCAGCATCCAGCTTTCACGTGGGTCTAAAACGTCTCCGTGTGTCTTGCTGAGGATGCCCAGGAGGTCAGTGGTGCCATGAGGCCAGGATGGGATGTGAGAACGGGAGGAGAGCCCTGGTACAGGGGCTAAGGCTCTCAGATGGCCAAAGGATCCCACACGCAGAGCCTGTTCTCGGGGTCCTCCAGGCTGCCAGAAGATGAGCGTCTGCACTGCGTGTTCCGACGACTGACCACGTTGTCGTCAGCCTGCCAGGCACCTGAGAAGAGGAAAGGAAGGTTACCGGACCTTTGGTTTGGTGTAGATGGTGTCTCTGGCAGGACAGTCCGGAGTTTGGCACGAAAACTGGCAAGATGCGCATTACCTGGAACTCCCACAGGGTGCAAACCACAGCACGTGAAACTTGGGAGCAGTGGCGTCCACTGGGCTAGGGACAGTCATGGCCACGGTGGCCCTCTGATGGAGGGACATGCAGGATGGTCCTTGTTTTGTGAGCTTGCCGTAGGCTCCACCTTTGTATCATTATTTGGTCTTGAAGTTTGCCTAAGTGTTACAGCGGACCAGGAAAAGAAACTGAGTCTGGCTGAGACTTTCACGAGAGCAGGAGGAGGTGAAGGGGAGGGAGAAGAGTGTGTTAATTTGGGCTCAGAGTTAGTGTTTGCTGTGGGGGCCAGGGTGGGGCAGGAAGGGACTGGCTGCCCAGCAGGGTGGCAGGGACCAAATGGCATGGCAGAGAACAGAGTGACAGCTGTTCCTCTCCTTCTGCACCTGAACAGCCCACCGAGAGTTGCTATCAGCTGGTGCCACCAACCCCAGGAGACATTAGCTCCAGAGCTTTGGGGTCCCCCGGGTACCATCCACGAAACTCATCATCTTCCCCCCTTGTACTGCAGTTCCTGCACGAGAAGCATCCGCTGCCCATGCTGGAAACCCACTCTTGATGCTTCTCTCTCCTTCATGCTCTGTATCCAATCCACCATGACCTCCTGCTTGTTCAAGCTCTAGTAAGGTCTAAATCGGTAGTCAGAAAACCGGCATACAGCCCCAGCTTGTAACGTACTGACTGTGTGACCTTGGGCAGGTCACTGTACTTGGAGCCCAGGTTTTCCCATCCATCAGATGGGAGACAAGTACTTACTCCCCAGGGATGCTGTGAGACTAAGCGAGGTGACATGGAAGAGTGGTGAGCAGGGTGCCTGACTCACAGAATGTGCGCGAAAACCATCCGCCCCCCAGGCCTTGTTCAGGCTACACTCATCTCCCCCAAGTCGTCCTCCCATCCCACAGACTGACTCCATCTGATTCAGTCCCCCCAGTGCAGCGAGATGCCCCTTCTGAAGGGAGAGGATGAAGCCCTAACCCCCTGAGTTTGGGGAAAGCCTTCCATTCTCTGGCCGAGGACTGCTGAGCTGCCTCTTCCAGCACCTGCCCCCAGAAGGCCCCCCCTGAAGCCAGATGGGGTCCAGCATGCTCCGAAGTGTTCCCCCACTGGCCCCTACGACCACCCAATTTCTCATGCTGTGTGGAAATTGCTGGGTCCTCCAGCACATGGTGATCTCCTCCAGGGCAGAGCCGAGAGCCATGCCCTTCAGAGGGCTCAGGTCGTGGACGGAGCCAGCTGACCCTGGAGGGTGGGCGTGAGGCTCACTGTGTCACATTTGAGGGAGGCCACTCACCAATGTCTGGGGTCAGCTTCAGGTTAGGCCAGCCCAAGACACAAAACCCTTTAATGGCAGAAGCACTGGGATTCAGCGGGTATAAATTGTGTATACCCATAAATGTCCTGGTGTGCTAATCCGCCCTAAGGCTCTAATAATAGTCTTGTGGAGGTGGACCCCAGGGGAAGGGGAGTGAGTGGGACAGGAAATGTTTAGGTATCTCTCACAGCCAGACGGAATGCGGGGATCTGTACTCCCTGGTGGTACCGGAGTCCGGCACATGGGTCCACAGTGCTTTACCGCTCTAAGGGTGACAGGATGAAGAGCAGGCAAGATTGCCCTTTTAAGTTAGGAACCCCCAGATGAAATAAGTTGTTCCTTCATTTTATATAATTTGGTAGATCTCATACTTATTCCTCTGTGTTTAATGGGCAGGACTCCGGAACTGTGGCTGTTTGGTATGAAAGACCAAAAGCAAATGGTAAAAAGGAGAGAAGACACACACACACACACACACACACACACACACGCACACACACACACACACAGAAAGTCAAATCAAAACACTGCCGCAGCCTCACCGCCACCACCACTGGCTGCCAGGCTGCCTGGCTCTGAATTCTTTTTTTTTTTTTTTTTTTTTTTTTTTTTTTTTTTTTTTTTCTTTTTTCTTTTTGCGGTATGTGGGCCTCTCACTGCTGTGGCCTCTCCCGTTGCGGAGCACAGGCTCCAGACGCGCAGGCCCAGCGGCCATGGCTCACGGGCCCAGCCGCTCCGCGGCATGTGGGATCCTCCCAGACCGGGGCACGAACCCGTATCCCCTGCATCGGCAGGCGGACTCTCAACCACTGCGCCACCAGGGAGGCCTGGCTCTGAATTCTTGAGTCCTTGCTACAAACACCACCGGTCCAGATTCTGAGCCAGGGCTGAAAACTGGCTCCTTCTGAAACAGCCTCAAGACTCAGACCTGAAGTCTCTGATCTCCCCAGCTTCTTAGTACAGTCGGTGGTGCTCTTTCCTCTAAAAAGGCTTCTGCCAGACCCTCGGCGAAACCCTGCTGCTCCGTGCATCCTGGATGCAGAAGGTAAGCCTGGAAGGCGCAGGAGGACTTCCTGAGCGAGTGCTGCCATTCTGTCCAGCCCTCAGCCAGAAAAGGGAGCCTGGAGATTGAAAATCCTTCACGGGAGGTAGAGAAAGGTGGTTCCCACTTAATTCCATCCTCAGGCTCAGAAACGGGGGAGTGAGGAGACCTCTAGAGGCAGATTTGGGGAGCACATCTAGGGGGTTCCACACACCTGTTTCCTACCTCTACCCAGCCACTAATTAAATTTAAGGTCTGTAACAGTTCCACCATCTTGTAGAGTTTCTCTCCAAGAAAAGAGAAAGTTAATTCCGATTTTTCCTTAGTATCTGCGAAGCATAACCCTTCCTAGTGGCGTCTTAGTCTTGGGTTATTTCAGGTCTCCATAAGTACCTTTCTTTGTTTTGTTTTTGGCTGTGCAGTGGCTTGGAGGATCTTAGTTCTCCGACCAGGGATTGAACCAGGCCACTGAAATTAAAGTGCTGAGTCCTAACCTCTGGACGGCCAGGGAATTCCCTCCATAAGTACTTTTAGATTTCATCGGTATGCCCACTCCTGTCCAATGCCATCATTTAAAAACATCTGTATCGGGCTTCCCTGGTGGCGCAGTGGTTGAGAGTCTGCCTGCCGATGCAGAGGACACGGGTTCATGCCCCGGTCCGGGAAAATCCCAGATGCCACGGAGCGTCTGGGCCCATGAGCCATGGCCGCTGAGCCTGCACGTCCGGAGCCTGTGCTCCGCAATGGGAGAGGCCACAACAGTGAGAGGCACGCGTACCACACAAAACAAAACAAAACAAAACAAAAGCATTTGTATTTCCACTAATAAACTCAAATTATCTTTGCTTTTTCCCATCACACTCCCCAGAGCCTTTTCACAGAATTGTCACTGGTCCCCTGGCCACTATCCTGACGCCTGTGTGATACTCCGTCAGGTTCCTTGGGGCCCCGTCTACCTAGCATGGCCTCACGCTTCTAATCGGCTCACCACCTACAATCGTCAACTCAGATTTCCTCCCTTTGAGAACCTTGCAGAACAATCTCAGAACATACCATCGCCCCCCCCACCTTGGTCTCAGGGCCAAAGAAGACCCAGAGGCTTCTTAGCGGAAGAGGTGCTGGAATGACACAGGTGCTTTCTCAACATCACTCCCACAAGGCTGATGAGAGCAGCGAGGATGGGGACCTGAGCCATCCTTGCCGCGAGCTAGGGCTCCTGGCAGAGCACCTGTGGGCCTGGGGAGGGTGGACCATGGGATGCTCCCCGGGCTCCCTCCTTGTGGGCGCTCCGTGAGGGGAGTGGCATCCATGTGGGGAGGGAAACAGCGTGGAGAGGGAGACCAAGTGCCTGAGAAGCTGTCCTGACGGCCAAGCCAGCCTGAGGCACCTCAGTCATAGGATGGAACTTTGAACTTACAGCTGAGCGTGGTGAGGTCTGTTGATTCCACGGGACCTACCACAGTGGATGCTCCTGTCATTAACCTGACATTAACCCGACAGATGCTTCCAGAGAGTTCCCCAGCTCTTTACTACCTGTGTGACGCTAACAGCAGAACCCGAGAAACATTTTACCAAGAGAGCAGATGCACTTTCCTTCTCCCGTAAGAGCCCTTGAGACCTCGGGGTGAGGCTACGATGCGACCTTCAACTCCCTCTCCCGGCAGCCGCCACTGTCATTCGGTTTCATGTCTGGCCTGAACGGTGAAGCCAGTTTAATCTGAGAATGGCTGGCTCTCGAGATCACCATAAAGAAGCCCAGGCATTGTTTTCCTTCCAGGTCTCGCTCCCCTGCCACAATCCCAGAGTGGAATAAACATCCACCAGCAGGTTGGCCCGAAGGAGTTAGGGAGAGGAGGAAGCACAAGGCCTGGGGTCAGTTTCCACCAGCATGGGTGGCTGAAACAATTCCCAGGAGCTCTCTCTGCCCAACACGGGGGTTGGTGGGGAGCCACTGCAGGGAGGCAGGAGCCTAGATTCCTCTCTTGAAACCCAGTGAGCGGCTGGCCGGCACAGCTGCCACAGACTCAGGGCAGAGTGAGGGCAGAGATGGCATCTTCCCCAACTAGTGACCAAAACAAATCCTGCCTGTAACCTTTGCCACAGAAGCATCCCCGCTTTTGTGGAACAGGGATTAATCTAGTCTCACAAATATGTTTTTTCCTGGAAAATTTCAGCATATTAAATACAGGCTCTTGCCAGTTAGGACCGGAAGCCTCAGCGAGGGCCCCTCGGATGTGCGTGCGCCCAGCAAGCTTGGGGTTGGGTGTGGGTGAACATGAACTCTCACATGAAGTCTGGATAACCTAAATGAGTTTCAAAATAAACAAACTGGACAGACAGACGTACATTTGGCAAAAAGACATGAGAAACAAATGGACAGGCAGAAGCCAGGTAAAGAGTAGGAAGGCAGGAAGTGAAGTGTACCCTGGACCTCAGCCACTCTGGCCCAGGCCTGGCTGGGTCAACGCTAAGTGGGAAGGGACCGGAGAGCCCCTGGGAAGGCCGTGGGAGGTGTCTCTGGGGATTATGGCTTCCTCCACCACAAGCCTTCATGGGGCCAGAGGGGTGAGGACCTGGGTCTTTTGCAATCTGATGGAGAGTGGCAACCACAGGAGTTTGTGTCCCTCCAGCACCTGTAACCACGTCGCCAAGAGAGTAAAGCACTGGACCCATGACGGGACGTGGCTGTCCTGAAGCTTAAGTATGTCCAGGGCATGTTTAAGAGATTACAAACCACGCAACATGAAGGCAGTCTCTGCTGTGAACCCAGGAGGGGCAATTTCGACCTAGTCCACCGGGCAAGATGTGGCTTTAGAGCCATGGTTGGTGAAGCCCTTGGTGAGCACGGAGCAGAGAGACATCAGTGCGCAGAGTGTGACTGACAGGTGGGCTCCTCCTGAGAACTCATCCCGGATTCAGTTTAGTGTCATGAGAAGGAATAAGGGGCACGTTGATGGCCCTGATTGAATTTATAGAGTTAGGCCTCCAGGGAGAAGAGTCACCCTCGACCCCTGATCGTTCCTTTGGGATCCAAATCTAGGGAGCACAAGGCAAATGGTGGTCGCCCAGGGCTCACGGGGTCACAGAGCTAGTCTATAAAATGCAGGCTTTGAAATTCCTCTCTGATCCTAACTAACCACTCTCCTCTGAGGGGCTACAGGTTCCCTTTTCAAGGGCTCAGGCTCTCTTTCCAAGACCTTATCACAGAGGCTGTGTCTGCCTTAAACTGCCTGTTGATGGAAACAAGACCAGGCCACCTGCCATGGGATCTGCAAGATCATGATGGAGGGGGCACAGTCAGGCCAAATCGGAAGGCTTTGGGGGTATTTTTGCGCCTTTCTCCATGCCCAAATAGATTCGTTTAGAGCAGAGTCGCTCTTTGCCCAAGGACTCTCCCGAGGCCGCCTCACTTCCTTTCAGCAACTGGCTCCCAGCACCTTAGCAAAGCCCATGCCTTCTTGCAGGAACTGCAGGGCAGGAGATGGGTGTCCTAGGGTGCGAGCAGGGGAGCATCTCCCACCAAGTTCATGTTCAGCAGACTGCCACTCACCGGGTAAGCAGACCGCAGAGCACAGCTTATTGTCCAGTGCTTTCATGCTGGCAATGTCAAAGTCATTGTTATTGTCACACTCCATACCTAGAAATGCAAATGTCCTCTGGCCTGTAATGGACTTAAGGCAGTTAGAGAGGACCTGGCTGTGTTTTTCTCTGCTTTGCTGTCCTTAAAATAAAAATCTTAAGGATGGAGACAAAAAACATCAAATCATATGTTAAAAAAAAGACAATAATTAAGTGGGGAGAGTGGACAATAAAGGAAACTGTGTGGGTACATTTGTGTTCTCGCTCTGTTCTGCTCTGTTTCCTTAACTGGCCCCTTTCCAGCCTTTGTTCCTGGGAAATCAGGCGCTGGGGAGGTCTGTGGGATTCGGACACACAGACCCGGGCCCACAGCAGAGCTAAGCCAGGCTGGAAGAGCTAGGAGAGCCACGGGGGAAGTGACCCCAGGCTCCGGCCTGTGTCTGTCGGTGCACGTGGGGTGTGTTTATGACCACAAGGCTCTGCGAAATGACTAATACATAAAATGGCAATTAAAGCTCTTTGGTCCCGTAATTTTGCACCTCAAATCAAAGAATCGCATCGCTTGCAAAATTATGATTTATTTTCTTTGAGACTTAATTTGCTATTCTGAGGATGTTTTAAGGGGCTGACCAGAAACCTACAGTCGTGTAAGATGGGATGGGGACAGTTTTAGGTGTTATTTTTTCAAGCCCCCCACCCGTTTTTTTTTTTTTTCCTTGGTGAAAGGCAGAGGAAGAAACATACATCTACTGTGTACAGCATGTCAGGTGGAAACCACATATGGAATGTCAGGCGGAAAGCACGTACTGCCCTCTGCCTTTTAGAAGCAAATATTCTACTGGGGACGACAATCACAATGGAGAACTCGGAGCCTTGCACCCTGAAGACATCAACCGAGGGCAGGTAGCGCCCAACCCCGGCTTGGTTGGCGTGCGCGGGCGACAGAGGCACAGCCTGGGCGACCACCCCTCCTCCGGCACTACTTGGCCAGGAGAGAGTGGTCATGTGCACATGTGCACCCCCTGCACACCACACCACCCACCAAGCAACTGCCATGGCCAAAGCAGAAGCGACTAGCATGACATCTGCATCCAGGCTGGGATCCAGGTTTGCTCTAGAGGTTGCCCTTCTGTGGAGGCACCTCAGAGGAGCAGACGGAAGAGACACCGATTCCTGGGACGCCTGGTCCTACAATTCCAGGTGGGATTCCCAGCTCGCCTAACCCCCCCCCAACCCGCCACTTCCTTGCTCTATATGTAGGTCCTTCCTTCGCTTCTCGGCTAACTAGAAACAAAATTCTTCCGACTGAAGATATGATTGAGCTTATTTACAAAACAGAAATAGAGTCACAGGTGTAGAAAACAAACTTATGGTTATGGCGGGGGGCAAGGGAGGGGAGGGATAAATTGGGAGATTGGGATTGACATATACACACTACTATATATAAAATAGATAACTAATAAGGACCTGCTGTAGAGCACAGGGGACTCTACTCAGTACCCTGTAATGGCCTATATGGGAAAAGAATCTAAAAAAAGAGTGGATATATGTATATGTATAATTGATTCACGTGGCTGTACAGCAGAAACTAACACAACATTGTAAACCAACTCTTGGAATTAAAAAAAAATATCTACTTGAGGCCTGAACGATGGTAAAGAGACTCGTTCCAATAGCCTACAAACACTAGTGCACGCTGAGCTGCTAACGTCTCTTCACCTCACCTTTGCTGTGCCGCCAGGGCTGTGATCCTTCTGCTACTGTAACACCAGCCGTTTTCTTCACTAAAGCAGGAAAACCTACTGCCTAACAGTCGGTTCCCCCAAGGGGAGGAAGCTGTTCTCCTGCTGCAGATGAACTTTGGGGCTGCTAGAGCAGTTCTGTGAGACTCAGCTGAGAAGCTGAAGCAGGAAGGAAGGTGATGGCAGTTGCCCAAGAAGCTTCAGGATCTACTCAACGTAGATGGAGAACTCCATGTATCTTCTGCAGCCTTGGCTCAGAGGCCCAGAAAGAGCCAGGAAGGCTGCTGAGGTCCTTAGATACCCTGCTTGGTTTGATATTCCATCAAGAAGACGACCTTTCCCCAAAGCCACACCCTTGAGCAGTGCCACCAAGTCACACCAGTGCCCCTTTCTCTACCCTTCAGAGAATACCCGGGAAAGAAATATAATAAAAGGGAGCAAAAGACCAGGTCTTTTACCATCTTCTTGTGTGGGTGATCCGGCCTCTTCTTCTAGAACATCATTTCCCTAGGACAGAAGGAAGGCACTGTGAGTCCATAAAGCAGTGAAATGAGTCTACTGATTGTCAGAAGACAGAACTAATCACCCTCATGGTATCCAGACATTTCCTGTCCGTGTGAGATGGCTGGGAGGCCCAGCAGAGGCAGATTTTGCTTGGCGAGGCAGGATCGGCCCATAGGGACCAGGTCTGAGGCACGTTCCAGAGGGACCAGGTCTGAGGCGCCTTACAGAGGGACCCTGGGACTGTCAGGAATAGCCTTGGTAATAGTTTAGCTCACACTGTTTCTCCCAGTTGGAAATAAAAGTTGTCAAATGAAAAAGCAAACCGTGAGATCATAAAACTTTCAGAAACCCTTTAGGATCCCCAATCCCATCCAGATACTCCTTAGAGAACATCTGGCTCAAGAGAAAGTTGTAGAGTCCCCACTGGGAGCTGGGCATTCCATATACTTCGGCCACACCTCCATCAGAGCACTTCTCACGCTGAGTTATAACTCTGATTCCTCCATCAGACGGAGCTCCGGGATGGGTGGGATGGGTGGATTGGGGGCGTGGGCAGGCAAAAGCCATGTCACTCGGTCTTTGTGTCCCCCAGTGCCAGGAAGATGTGAGATGCCTGTGCCAGGTAAATACTAAGTGAATTGGAGGACAAACACCCTCTCAAGTGTCTGGCCTGGAAGACTTCCATCTGGAACTCACCCCACGCCTATTACGCTGAGACCAGCGCCCTCTGCTATCTGGACAGTCCCTGTGCCTGCACCCTGCCTCTAACAGATCCAAGTGCACAACCGTGGAAGGCTTCTTCCAGAACAGCCCCCATCCTATTTGCCTCCTCTGCCAGTGTCGGCAGTCCCTCTGACCGGGGAGGTGCACCAGCGTCCACCTTGCTCTTACCTCTGCATCCTGCTCTTCGGCGGTGGCAGCGAGGCCCGCAAAGGTGCCTTCTGGAGACGCCGCTGGCGTCACCTGCAAAGGAGCAACAAAAGTCAAGGTGCAGATGCCACCGGCTCTCCTACCCAGCTCGCCTGGCAGCAAACCAAACCAAGTCCTCAGGACAGAAGTGGTGCCACATGGAAGATCACATCTGAGGGAGTCTGTGATTCAACGACACGGTGCCCTGTGTTCCAGGGCTCCCCTCCCGAGCACTGGGGTGCTTTGCCGATCTCCCTGGCAGGCCCTGGACTGAGGTCCTTGGGACTCGAGTACAGAGCAGAGCAGAGCGGCGAGGGCGATCCCATGCTCCTCTCTTACGTCTCCTTCTTCTGAGGGGGTCCTGCTGGCGGCCCGGGGGCAGCTGTGAGCCTCCCCGTCCTCTTCTGTGCCAGGGGCGATGTAGGAGCCGGACATGGATTAGGCGGTGTCGGTGCTGATCTGGGAGGACACCATGGACATGACCGACTGGGCCAGACTGCTGCTGGCAGGGTCTTTGGAGACAGGAGTTGGAGGAAGGACACGCAGGTCAGGCCCGGCTGCTGTGAGTGCACTGGGAGCAGAGCTCTCTCGCTGCGCCCGGGCAGTGAGGACACCAGCAGCCTAGCCTTGCCCTCACCAAATAGGGTTTAGATGGAAAGTTTTCCAAGGTTTGGCTCCTTTATGTTTTAGAACTCCAAACTCAACCTCAGGGATGAGGGATTTGCTTTTCCCTGTCATAATGTTAAAGAAACACTTATGACAGCAGGACTGGGAGTGAGATACCTGCTTCTCCCCCAGCTCAGCCGCTAGACCGCCCTCTCATTGCAAGGGAGCGAGTCTCACTTCCTCTCAAGCTGGGGCCTATTTTGTCTGCCGCTTAGGTATTAAAGTGCTGCTCCCTAGTCCATCCGGGAGGAAATATTAGAAGCACTATGGACTCGGCTGACGGGGAAGGACCTGCAGTTGTTCCCACCCACCATCATGTACCTCCTGGGGAGGAAATTGTGGAGGAGAGAGGCGTCCCCGTGCAGGACGACTGGTCAATAGCTCCTTTCGGTGACAAGGTCAGGTTCTCACTTTCTGGGGTGATGCCACATTCCTGGGTGGGAAAGAAGTAAGCGCCAGTCAAACATGTTAGAGGGGAGGAGTCAGGGCAGGGCACCCGTGCGAGGAGGAGGAAAGGGGATCTGGGAAGGGCGGCAGGAGGCGACATGCAGAGGGAGGGCTGGTCTCTCCTCTCATCACTCCTGTGCACCCCGGACCCGGACTGGCTGTCTCCCGGGGGGAGGTGCCAGCACATCCTGCCCGAGGCCCAGCAGCTGCTGGAGCCACACAAAGACCGCAGCTCAGGTGACACTGGTCACCCAGTAGCTGTGACACGGGAACACCCCAGGTTTCCCCAGATTACTAATAGCTCTCCTTTTTTTGTGTGGTACGCGGACAAATAGCTCTTCTTCTGAAGGGAGAGAACACAGAACCAGCGGAGGCCCCGGTACCTGCTGGGCTTCTCCTCTTGGATGGAGGGTTAGTTCCAGCTTGATGGATCTTATACAAACACCGCCTGTCCCTCAGCCCACGCCCGGCACCCCCATCAGTCACCTGGGCTCGCAACCTCGGTGCACCCCAGGGCAGATGCAAAAGCCTACTGATTCTCTTTCTACAGCCACAACGAAAAGTTCACATGCCACAACTAAGGAGCCAGTGAGCCATAACTAAGGAGCCTGCTGGCAGAAACTAAGACCCAGTGCAACCAAATAAATAAAGAAATATTAAACAAATAAAATAAAGAAATGAATCCAGACTCTACATTATATATAGGAACTTGCTTTTTTTTTTGGTAAACGATGTGGTCCTAGATATATTTGCACCTCAGTGGATACAGCTCTACTTTAGTTTTGCCTGAATACCGGTTCATAGTATAGATACACTATAATTTATTTAACAATTCCTGCCTGATGTGTGGAAAACCCACACACATCTAGTGTCAAAAGTGAATCAGGAGGGACTTCCCTGGTGGCCCAGTGGTTAAGAATCTGCCTGCCAATGCAGGGGACATGAGTTTGAAACCTGGTCTGGGAAGATCCCACATGCCGTGGAGCAACTAAGCCAGTGTGCCACAACTACTGAGCCTGTGCTCTAGAGCCCGTAAGCCGCAACTACAGAGCCCGTGTGCCACAACTACTGAAGCCCGCATTCCTGGAGCCCGTGCTCTGCAAGAAGAGAAGCGACTGCAGTGAGAAGCCTGCGCACTGCAATGAAGAGTAGCCCCTGCTCACCACAACTAGAGAGAGCCACATGCAGCAACAAAGATCCAATGCAGCCAAAAATAAATAAATAAATAAATAAATAAATAAATTAGAAGTGCATTGGGGAAAAAAAGTGAATCAGGGACTTCCCTGGTGGCACAGTGGTTAAAAACCGCCTGCCAGGGCTTCCCTGGTGGCGCAGTGGTTGGGAGTCCACCTGCCAATGCAGGGGACATGGGTTCCTGCCCCGGTCCGGGAAGATCCCACATACCGCAGAGTGGCTGGGCCCGTGAGCCATGGCCGCTGAGCCTGCACGTCCAGAGCCTGTGCTCCACGACGGGAGAGGCCACAACAGTGAGAGGCCTGCGTACCGCAAAAAATAAATAAATAAATAAATAAATAAATAAATAAATAAATAAATAAATAAAAATAAAATAAATAAAAAACTGCCTGCCAATGTAGGGGACACAGGTTTGAGTCCGGGTCTGGGAAGATCCCACATACCATGGAGCAACTAAGCCAGTGCGCCACAACTACTGTGCTCGCATGCCTCAACTACTGAGGCCTGCGCACCTAGAGCCCATGCTCCACAACAAGAGAAGCCACTGCAAGGAGAAGTCTGTGCACCACAATGAAGAGTAACCCCTGCTCACCACAACTAGAGAAAGCCGGCGCATAGCTAACGAAGACCCAACGCAGCCAAAAATAAAATCAATAAAAATTAATTAATTAATTAATTAATTTTAAACATGTGAATCAGCATTGTAGTAGAATACTGAGAGAAGAGGAAACACACAGAGTATGTTTTTCCTTTACATGGACACTCAGAGAAGTGAAATAGCTGGGCCACAGCTGAAAATTTACTAAATATTGCCAAACTGAATGCCCAAAACAAAAACAGTTGTACTACAGTTATAAAGGAAGGAAGAAGGAAAGAAGATAGCAGACAAAAGGCAAAAAATCCAATCTAATACACACACACACACACACACACACACTCAGTAAAGAGGCCCATTCCTTCCATGGACTTTACATTGTGCTATGGACTCATGTCCCCCTCCCCCATTCATACCTTGAAGCCCAACTTCCAATATGACTATATTTGGAGATGGGGCTTTTGAGAGATAATTAGGGTTAGATAAGGTCATAAGGGTGGGCCCCTCCATATGGAATTAGTGGCTTTATAAGAACAGAGAGAGATATCAGTCTCTCTCTCTTTTTTTTCTTTTTGGCCACACCGTGAGGCTTGCAGGATCTCAGTTCCCCAACCAGGGACTGAACCCGGGCCACGGAAGTGAAATCCGGGAATCTTAACCACTAGGCCACCAGGGAACTCCCAGTCTCTTTCTGTCATGTGAGGACACAGTAAGAAGGCAGTCATTGCAAGCCAGGAAGAGGGCCTTCACCAGCAACCCAGTCTGCCGGCACCTTGATCTTGGAGTTCTCAGCCTCCAGAACTGTGAGAAGTGAGTATGTGTTGTTTAAGCCACCCAGCCTGTGGTATTTTGTTACGGCAGCCTGGGCAGATGAATACAGGCTCCAAGGCAGTAGATACTGGGGTACTTGTGACCAACCGGTCTGGTTACACTGGGGCCTGGGCACAAACCAACCTGCAGACAAAACCCATTCAGAGGATCCCATTTAAGTGGTAGCTGCCCCCAGGGGCTGCTCCTCCGTGTCCTCTGCCTTAACTTCTCCCCTTCCCTCAACTCACACTGCCCACAACTTTTGAATCTGCACCATCCTTATTTTTTAATGCTGCTATCCTAGTTCAGGTAGTTTTCATTCTTAACTAAAACTACGACCTCTTAACTGGTCTCCTTAATCTCCTCCCTTTCTGATTCACTCTACACTGTGAGTTGATTTAAAGAGCTAACTTTCTAAAATGGAAATCAAATCACAATAGTTGTCATAATTTGAATTCTGAAAATATTCCAGCAAGATGGATATTTTTTTAACTTTTTTTTAATATTTAATTTTTTGGCTGCACCGTGTGGCTTGTGGGATCTTAGTTCCCTGACCAGGGATTGAACCCAGGCCTGCAGCAGTGGGAGCATTGAGTCCTAACCACTGGAGCACCGGGAAATTCCCAAGATGGTTTTTTGTTTTTTTTCCGGTACGAGGGCCTCTCACTGTTGTGGCCTCTCCCGTTGTGGAGCACAGGCTCTGGACGCGCAGGCTCAGCGGCCATGGCTCACGGGCCTACCGATCTGCGGCATGTGGGATCTTCCTGGCCCGGGGCATGAACCCGCGTCCCCTGCATCGGCAGGCAGACTCTCAACCACTGCGCCACCAGGGAAGCCCTAATTGGGAGTTGTTATTGCCAGATCTCTAATCAATCTTCGCGTCTTTTGGTATTTTTTAAAACTTGAGGTCACAGTAAAATAAATTAGATATCCTGCCTATAAGTGGAAAATACTAATCTTCACCTATTTACTTTTGGACCAATGGAGTTATATCCTTGATTATTGTAGAAAATGGAATTGTACTTAAAAATAACTTCATACAAAATTAAAATATGGGAAAAAAATTAAAAAGAAATAAAAAGAAAAGGAAATAAAAAGAAAAATTAAAATATGGAAAAACTGGTTATGGAAATCCTATTACGTTTTCATATATTTGAAAAATCTTCATCTACATGGCATTTCAATAACATACTTTAAGCTTAAGGTCACAAAAATGAAAGGAAAGTAACAAAATTGTATTTAAGCACCTCTAACTGTTCAAGTCAATTCTAATGCTACAGTGCTGCTTTTGTTATTCATGTTTTTTACCTATTTAAAAAAATTATATGGACTTCCCTGGTGGCGCAATGGTTAAGAATCCACCTGCCAATGCAGGGGACATGTGTTCGAGCTCTTGACCGGGAAGATCCCGCTTGCCGCGGAGCAACTAAGCCCGTGCGCCACAACTACTGAGCCCACGTGCCACAACGACTGAAGCCTATGTGCCTAGAGTCCGTGCTCCGCAACAAGAGAAGCCCCCTCAATGAGAAGTTCACGCACCGCAACGAAGAGTAGCTCCCGCTTGCTGCAACTAGAGAAAGCCCGCGCCCAGCAGTGAAGACACAACACAGCAAAAAATAAATTAAATAAATAAACAAAATTTAAAAATTATATAAGTAATACATTTCTTTGACAAAAAAAAATACAAAGAAGTACGTATTTTAAAAAGTGATAATCTGGGCTTCCCTGGTGGCGCAGTGGTTGAGAGTCTGCCTGCCAATGTAGGGGACACGGGTTCGTGCCCAGGTCTGGGAAGATCCCACATGCTACGGAGCGGCTGCGCCCGTGAGCCATGGCTGCTGAGCCTGCGCGTCTGGAGCCTGTGCTCCGCAACGGGAGAGGCCACAACAGTGAGAGGCCCGCGTACCATGAGAAAAAAAAAAAGTGATAATCCAACACTATGAAAGGTAACTCCATTATTAACAATCAGTTTGCAGCCTTCCAGATTTTCCTATACATATATAAACACATTCAGTTTTTCTGTTTTGCTTTATTCTGATATTTAACCTAATTGGGATATTACTCATATTGATCTGCATGTTGTTTTTTTTCCTAATGTACTGTACTCATCTTTCCATGTCTGTACTTACGGATTGACCTCATTGCCTCGTTGTTTTTTTTTTGGCCCGCTGCGAGCAGCTTGCGGGATCTTAGTTCCCCAAACAGGGGCTGAACCCGGGCCTCAGCAGTGAAAGCGCCACAGTTCTAACCACTGGACCGCCAGGGAATTCCCAAACTCATTGTTCTTAATGACTACATAATAACCACCTCTTGGGCTTCCCTGATGGCGCAGTGGTTGAACGTCCGCCTGCCGATGCAGGGGACACGGGTTCGTGCCCCGGTCCTGGAAGATCCCACATGCCGCGGAGCGGCTGGGCCCGTGAGTCATGGCCGCTGAGCCTGCGCGTCCGGAGCCTGTGAAAGAAAGAAAGAAAGAATTTTCAAATATGTAGATATTTTCTTAGTTTTTTTCTTGTTTTCTATCTTAATTGCATCACTGTCTGAGAATGTACTCTGTATGATTTAGAGCATTTGAATTTGTTGAGACTTGTTATATGGCCCAGCATTTTCATAAACATTCCATGTAGACTGGAGAAGAATTTGTGATCTGCAGTTGTGGGTGCAGTATTCTCTATATATCTATTAGGTAAGGTCTGCTTATCCAGTTGTTCAGATCTCTTTCTTACTAGCTCTCCATCTGCTCGTTTTAACAGTTACTGATATATGCATCTTCCACTATATTTGTAGATTTGTCTCTACCTTCTTGCAATTCTGTCCATGGTTTTGCTTTCTATATTTTGAGGCTATGTGTATTAGGCACACACAAATTCAGAACTGTTATGTCTTCTTGGTGAATGAAGCATTCCATCGTTATGAAGCATCCCTCTTTACTTCCAGTCATGCTTTTTTGCCATAATGCCTACCTTCTTTTGGTAGTTTTTGCATGGTTTGTCTTGTTAAATTTTTGTTCTTCTTTCAAAAATTGTGGTACAATGCACAATTTACTGTCTTAACCATTAAAATTTTTAAAAATTGTGGTAAAAACTCTGTTAACATGAAGTTTTCCATTTTAGTCATTTTAAAGTGTACAGTAAAGTACATTTACATTGTTCTGCAATTAATCTCCAGAGGTCTTTTCATCTTACCACACTGAAGACGCTATATGTGTATCCAGTTAACAATTCCCCATCCTTCCTTCCCACCCCCTGCTTGGCAATCACCCTTCCTACTCTCGAAGAATTTGTCTACTCTAGATGCCCTCATACAAATACAATCAGACAGTTATTTGTTTCTTGCTGCTGGTTTATTCCACATAGCACAATGTTGTCAAGGTTCATCCATGTTGTAGCATGTGTAGCATTTCCTCCCTTTTGAAGGCTGAGTAATATTCCATGGTGTGTATATACCACAATAAAAAAAACCTATTCATCTGTTGATGGACGCTTGGGTTCCTCCCACCTTTTTGTGATTGTGAATAATGCTGCTATGAACATGAGTGTTTAATATCTGTTTGAGTCCTTGCTTTCAATTCTTTTGGTTATATACCCAGAAGTGGAAGTGCTGGGTCATATGGTCATTGTTTAATTTTTTGAGAAACTGCCATAATGTTTTCCATAGTGGTCGCACCATTTTACATTCCTACCCGCAATGCACAAGTATTTTAATTTCACTACATCTTTGCCAACGCTTGTTATTTTCTGTTTTTTGTTTTGGTTTTGATAACAGTTGTCTAAATGTGTGCGAGGTGATACTTACTCTGGACTTAAGTTGCTGTCAAAAGCAAAGGACCTTAGGGCACAAGGACCCCAAATCTTAGAATCACCTCCCTGTTCTGTCTACCCCTGATAGTTTTCACTCTTATTAACCTACCAGATGTTTCCAAGCAGATGTTTTGAGGAATACATTGTCTATTTTGTTTTAGTAGTCCTTAGTTGGGGGGGGGGGTTAGTCTGAATTATCTGGACCACCATCACTTCTTTTCTGTATTTCAAGAAGAAATGAAGTGGGCCTTAAAGGTAGAAGGAGAGTAGGAGTCCATGGATTTAATATTTCTTTATTTTTTAACCCACGTTATTATTTCCCACGTCTATATTTTAAGTAACCTGGAGTAGATATCCTGGCTGAGTACTCGCAGTAGCTCACATTAACAGGCAGTGAATTTTTTTTTTTAGATTAAGTGGGAATAAAAAGAGAAGAAAATCCATGGGAGAAAAAGGAGTGGAAGAAGAAAGGGAGAGAGAAGGAGGACCTAGAGGGATAGAGATGGAGAAGGCAGAAAAGCGGGAAAAAGAAAAGAGAAAGATGAAGCGGGGAGAACAGAATTAAAGGAAGCTCCATTTAGTTTGACCAAGACCTGTAGCCAGTGCTTCTGTAGAAATCTAGAGTTACTACCTGTTTAACAAGCAAACAAACAAAAAATTCCTTTCACATTGTCCTTTCCTTGCCAACCATTCACTTATTTTCATGACTGGTCGTGGAAAAAGGAAACTAATTCATTCACTCAACAAATATTTATTAGGTACCCACTATATGCCAAGCTCTGTTCTGGGCACTGAGGAGAAACAAATGAACAAAACCTACACAAGCCCTTGCCCTCACTGAACTTCTGTTCTAGTGGGCCACTGTACCCAAGGTACAGTGATTGAGGTGCTAAATGCTGTAACAAACAGATCACAACTTCTCAGCAGGTTAACATAATAAAGGTCTGTTGTCTGCTCAGCTGAGAGTCCTTGCATGTATTTTTGGTCATGCAGATCTGCCCTGCTCATTCAGAGTCACACTTCTGCTTCACGTCTATTGGCAAGAACTAGTCACATGGCCCCAAAGGCAAGGGCATGGCTGGGAAATGTAGTTCCCAGTAACAAACACAAGTCTTTGGTGATCAGCAAACTGATTCTTCACATGGAAAGATACAGAGAAGGAACTGAATAACAAATTATTTATTACTTTCAGAGGTGATAAATGCTATGGGAAAGATGCAGGAAAGAAATAGAGTGTCTGGGAGGGGGGGGAGTATTGAAAATTTAAATAGACTGGTGAGAGACGGACTCACTGGGCTGAGCAAAGCTTGAAGGAAGCAGAGGCGTGAGCCATGTGAATATAGGGGAGACGGTGTGACTGGAAAAGGAAACACTCAAAAAGGAGCCCATTATGGCTGAAACAGAGCCAGCGGAGAGAGGCAGGAGATGAGCTCAAACAAATCAGAGGCAAATCGTGTGGGACTCTAGATTTATCCTCTGAATGAGACGAGAAGAATCAGATGGGTGTGAGCAGAGGAGAGCTAGGATTTGATCTGCACTTTATCGAGACCAGTGTGGTGGCTACGTTGGGAATACACTGAATGGGGGCAAAGGGAAGGAGATAAAAGTGCATGGGACCAGAGTGGCAACAATGGAGGTGATGAGAGATGTAGATTGCTAGATACAATTTGAAGGCAAAACAGGATTTGTAGATGGATTGAAGATGGAGTTTGAGAGAAAGACAGGAGTGACTGTGGCCTGAGCAATTAAGAGATGGAGCTAGGGAAGACCATGGTGGAGCACGTTTGTGGGGGGAACTCAAGAACTCACCTCTAGACATGTTGAGCTTGCGACGTCCATGAGAGTTTCATGTGGAGACGCTAAGAAGCTGCTGGACTAGGGTCTGAAGCTCAGGAGAAAGCCCTGGGCTTGAGCTACAGGTTTAGAGTCCTTTCTCAGGGTAAAGACGCTATTCAAAGCCTTGAGACCGAAAGAGAAGGGCAGGCAGTGTAGTTGAAAAAGAGAGACCCAAGGACTGAGCCTTAGGTCTGGACAGAATAAGATGTGGCCATTGCTGGGGATGGGGAGAAAAAAAGTGAGGGAAGGAAGCGGGCGTGAGTGGGGAATTATTTGGGGCTGTGGTTCATCAGATCAGAATCAGAATGGAGCACCATTAATGGTGACCAAGGGGTCTGTTTCCCCCCAACTCCACTCCTACCTGCCTGCCTCTAGCTGTGTACAATCCCAGTGGTCTGATGATGGGCAGGGCCGTCAGCTGCTCATTCCATGCTTCTGCACTCTTTCACCACCACCCCTCGCTCTCATAAAGGTTTGGTCATTCATTCAACAAATCTTTGCTGAATGCCTATGTATGTGTCAGGCCCTGAGTGAACAAGCTAGACAAGGCCTGTGCCCTTCTGGAGCTTATACTCCATAAGGGGGCTGGGGCAGATAATAAACAATCAACAAATAGACAAACAAGAACATTCCTAATCCAGGGTAAAAGAATAGAAAATGTCCTGCTTTGGTGAAGGGGATCATGAAAATTCTCTTCCAGGAGGGGACATCCGAGCTGAGACCTGAGCGCTAAAAGGATGATGGCCATCAGATCTGGGGGTCAAGGATCTGGCTGGAGGGAGGCTTGCAGTGCTGCAGGGGAATGTTGAAGGCCAGTGTGCTGATCATGGTGAGGAGCCCCCTCACATGGGACCTTGTAGGCTATGGTTAGGAATTTGGTTTTATTCTAAGTGTGACGAGGACACCTCCCGTGGGTTTAAGCAGAGGACTCACGTGACAACATTTCACAGACCTCACTGGGTTGGTCAGATGGAGAGCAGACAGTAGGGGGCAGAGTGGAGGCAGCGAAAGGAGTTAGGAGGGTTTTCGAGCTGAGGCCACAGATGGCATCTTGCACTAGGATGGGCCAGGATGCAAGTTGTCTTGAACGAACGGGTGGGTCAGGCAGTCATACATATATCAAGCTCTTCTGTGGGTCCAGGCCTATGCAAGGCCAAGAAAAGCACCTCCTAAAGCAACATGAGCGAGGTACAGTCCTTGCCCTCAGCTTACTGAATGCTGAATTACAGGAAACTCAGACCACACATATTAAGGTGCCGGGTAAACACAAAGCAACCAGTAAGTCAGTGCATAGGAGAGGCTGACTAGGTGCAGAAGGGGGACTGGAAACAGTAACTGGCTACCGCGTAGAGGGGAGACTTTGGAGCCTTCTCCAGACGGGCGGGGCGGCTCATTTTCCAGCGGGCAGCGGCAGAGGGTCGCGAGCAGCGCTGCCTCCCCGCCCCCAGCCCACGGCCCCGCGTGGCGGCGGGGCCTGGATTGTCCAAGAACTTGGCTCCGGGCTCCAGTTTCCCAACTCACTCGGAGCTCAGTGAAGCGGTGACAAAGGCGAGGGCCCTCCCGGCACGCCGCGTTCTCAGCCGGCCTGCAGTGACTCACCACCTCGCTCCCTCCCTCACCGCTGACCCCGGGCCAATCCCTTAAGGAGTCTACACCCCACTCTTCTCACTTGGCCGGGACAATTGCCTGGTGGAGTTTTTAGCTCCCCGGGGGCAGGGCTTCTGTCAGCAACCGTCCAGGTTCCTCGAGAGAGGCTTCTCCTAGGGGCTGGTGGAGAGTAAAACCTTTGGGTGGACCTGAAGGCCCCAGGCCCTCCCCGTGCACCGAAGGAGGGCTTTAATGCCTGTGCAGTCTTCTAATTTCAGAGCCTTTCAACAGCATTTTATACCGAATACAATTTCGCAAGTCTTGGTGTCCTGGAGGAATTTTCCCTTGGACACCTCTTGGTCAAAATGTGCTTGGGGAAAACAAAAAAGCAACCAGAGTAGGCCCCCAAAGTCTGCAAAGCAGAGACCAGTGGCAATGGGAGGTGAGAGTGCGGCGGACTGACCAACGGGCCCCGGGGCAAGGGGACCACCGCGCGAGGGTGCGGGCCGAAGCTCTACTCGCCCGCGCAACCGAAAGCGGGCGGCGAGTATCGCGAGAGCGCTCAGCTCCCCTGCAGCGAGCCCTCGGGCAGGAGCAGAGGCCCAGGCGGCGGGTGTGGGCTGTGGGGACGCTCGCCTGGTTCTCCGGCTGGCATCTCGGCGCCCCTACTTCCAGCGCGCCCCGTCGCAGCCAGGCGACCTGAGCGTCCCCCAACCAGCCTTGGGCCGGAGTGCTGCCCGCAGTCCTGCGCTCGCCCGGCCGCCGGCGCTCGCCGCCCGGCTGGGACCCGGCAGGTGGACTGCGGCGGGCGCACCCTCCTTCCGGCCCCGGCTCCTCCCTCGAGCCCTGGCGCGCCTCTGCTCCCCGGCCAGAGCTCGCCATCTGCGCCCCCGAGTTACCTGCCTCGGGAAGTCCCAGTTCGCAAGCAGCCGGGACTGTAAAAGGGTGGATTCGGCAGAGCCCCAAACCACATTTCTAGGGGAGGGGTGGGGTCCCCATCTAGAGGGTCGCAGATCGCATTACCGGCCGAGGGGAGGAGACAGCGGAAGGGAGAGTCAACAGAGGTAAAAGTTGCTTTTCGCTTACTACTCCGCCTCCCCCTCCCTTACGCGCTGCGATGCCGGTAGGCTCGCGGACACAGTGTCCGCCCCGGAACGGTTTGGCAGGACAGAGGTATCTTTCCATACGCGGATGCTGCAGTCAGAGCGCCGCTTGGCCTGCAGGGCTGCCGGGCTCGGGGGCCCCGAGGGCGACCCCCGTCTGCCCGGGGGCGGGAAGCAGAAGCCCGCCTCCGGGCACCGAAGATCTAGAGCAATAACAGACGCATAAATAAACCAATGAGCGGCTCTTTGCTGCCAGCAGCAGGGAAACCTCGGGCTGATTAAGTGCAGACGCGGGGTGTCTGCCAGGACAGGAGGGCGGCGGGGTAGAGGGAACCGGCGTGGAGGCGAAGGGTGGGGGGAAGGGAGGCCGGGGCAGGAGCGACGGGAAAGCCCCAAAGCCACGTTTTTAAACATGGCGGGGGGGCGGTTTTAAAGGCAACCAGTACGGGGGAGGGGGGGACCGGTCTGCGGGCCTCTGGACCTTTTTTAATACATATTACTTTTAATACATATTACCATGTGAAGTGTTAGTATTCACTTCAAAGTGAAGTTGGTGGTTGGCCACCGAACAGGTTGTCACACGAAGCATTCTAAAATGGGAAATGCCATAGTACTGACCTTTGTGGTGAAGCGAGGGTCTGTGTCTTTGAACACATCGCTTTTTTAGTCTGTCCTTTTGGCTGGGAAGCTGGGACACTATTTTTAGGTAAGGCGGGAGTTTTGGGGAGTCAGTAAGTGCCTCTCTATCAGCTGGTGTGCTTGATTTTTGCAGTTGTTAGCAAGAAGTTTCATTTCTAATACCATAAGTATTCAATCGACATTGTTTTAAAGTCTGTATACATTTATGGACAGTCCAGTGTTTTACTGGAGCAGGGAGTGATGCCAAAATAACAGGGGAAATCATTTCTACTTGCAAAGGACCTTGTGTAGTTTAAAAATATAGAGCATATTCATGAAAGGCTAAGAATATTGCAGAGGGACGTACAACTAAGTAGACCAGATCTTACACATGCACTTTTGTCCTCTGTTTAAGAAGTAGGCATGGTATTGATATTAAATGCAAATTAGTCTATAATTATCTGTCAGACTCTGTTTAAGATTCTAAATACAGGCCCAGCACAAGAAGTAAGGTCCTTTGCCTGTTGTTTTAAATGCTTAGCAGTTTTAAATGCATAGTAGATTTGGGGCCAAGTTTATCAACTTGTCAATAAACAAGAGATGGGGAGGAGCTACTTAAAAATTATAAACGAAGTGTTATGGCCGTTTATTTCCATCAACTTAGATAAGTATACGTGCCAATATCATTTGATTTCTAAATAATAGTTTGAGTTGTTTTCTAGGAGAGAAGTATGATCTGTGTGGAGGGTGTGGCCGCAGCAGCTTGTAGTCCATTCAGGTTGCTGGCTGGAGTCAGGGTGACGTCGGTAGCCCTGGCTCGGAGCCGCGTAAAGCGTAGTGGTCTGTCACTTCACCGGTGGCTGGGATTATGCTTCTGAGCCTTCCTGAATTCCATAAGGTTCATATTCCTCTTTCAAGAATAGATAGTAGACATAACATGGAGATTTTTAATTTATATGTCTATATGTGTGTGTGTGTGCATATATATTTATACACGCATCTATCTTTATTTTAAAAGCTACCAATTGTCTAAAGCAAATTGAACGTTTTTCAGCATACTACTAGAGAGTCATACCAACTTGTTTACCGGTGTAAATTGTACTGGGTCAGTTTGTCCAAGGGCAGGAGGTTGTCTGGTAAAGCCAGAATTTGTGTGTTCAACTTGTTTTGACCCCCAGAAACCCTGATTCATCATTAGGTTCTTCAAAGAATGCAGGCACATTTTTTTGAGTAAACCATTGTGACGTGTGAATGTTTGTGATTTTTGTTATTTCTGTGCCATATTTTAGGTGTTCTCAGAACATCTGAATTTGCCTTTTTACTTTCTTCTGTCGATATTCTCCTAGTGGTGAAAATATTCCTGTGAGGCGAGCTTCCTTTCAGTAGGCAATATGTGTAACTAATATAGTTTAAAAACTTATTTATTCTTATGTAAAACTGATGCATGCTATGGTAAACAAATCCAAGCAGTGCTAAGTGTATATAGGAAAAAAGATAAAAAGCCTCTGCTCTCCTTCCTCCATCGTTAGCCATGTCCCCCTAATCTGACCGTAGAAAGCAGTTGGTGTTACTTGGTGTTTGGAAGACCTCTCTTGACTCGGTGCGCGGGCAGTAGTGAAAGCAGAGGGAGAAGTCATGGAAGGCATGGCCACGGAACCCGGTTAGATGTTAGGCAGGTATTCCACCCTTATTTCCTGTGATGTTAATTAATATTGATAATCTTAAACTTCCATTAGTTTAAGATAACTGTAATTGAATTGTTAGTGAACCACTCAAACAGTTAATGGCATTGTCAGGTTGGTAAAGTTTTGATTTGTTGATCTTGTAAGGAAATAACTATTTGGAAATTGAATTCACGTAACCTTAGGGCTGGGAGTAATGTTGGTAATTATCATTTGTGGAATTTTATGATGAGATGCACAGTATACTTACTCTAGGCTTTTTATAACTCATTATGTTTCCTTTAGTTTTCAGAACAACTCCAAGATAGCTGTTATTTCTGCTTTGCAGAGGAAATTTAGGTTAAATGTGAATTAACGAACATAATGTCGCAAGACCAGTAAGTAGTGGTGCTGGCGTTGTGCCTTGGAAAGGGTGTTCTCTTTCCACTGCAGTATGCTCTGCTGCTTCTATCTAGTCTGTCTTATTTTCCAGATGAGGAATTTGAGGCCTGGAGAAGTCAAGTGACTTTCCCAAGGTCATACAGCTGATTAGTAGTAACATTAAGCCAAACTTTTATCTCTGGACCCTTATCTCAGGACTCTTGGTCCTGGCTGGTTATGCTACATTTTACTGAAGTACTGTGGACCAAAGGACCATATGCTGTGACCACTGGATACAAATGCTTCACAACTGATACATCAGCAGTGGTGTTTTCTAGTATGTATTAAAAGGTTCCTTCTCTCTCTTTCAGAAATTATAAAGAGCTCTGATGGGCTCTTTGGGTGATACCCAGTGCAGTGAACTGCAGGTGAGTAAGGTCTGGGAGAGCCTTCTTTACAAAGCAAGGACTTGGTAATGCCTGAGGAAAAGACAAAAGGGACTTAATCTAGAGGAGGGTGTCTGGTCAGCAAGATGAGCTGGGACAAGGTGGAGGAAGTAGGGCCCTGTTGCAGCAGCGGTGACCTGACTGAATTGGCTACTTCTGGGGCCGACTGGATGATGGTGAACCTACTCCAAACAGACTGCCTGATGCTTTGTCAGTTTGTTTGAAGAGAAGTGAGGGTAGGTTAATCTTCCACTTCTGTTTTGAATGAGTAACTGCACAGGGATTCAACCTATCTGCATATGATTGGATCTTCAGAGGTCCTTCAGTTTTTGTGTCAACATTCTTGAGTGTTGATCGCCCAGTGCTCTGATGAACAGGTTAAGTGTTAAATTGTCTGTTTTTCCTGTTATCTACTATGTGTGCATTGTCATGAATGACTATATATCTGCATTTCTGAGGATCTGGATACCAGGAACATATCAATGGAAACAGAAGGTTAAACTTTTTTCCTAATGGTTGTATTAGTCCTTCAAATTATTTGTTTATTGCTGAAATGCCCTAAGAATGACACTTTAGTCTTGAGTATTTAGTATTTCACAGTAATTAATCTTCTTGGTCCATTATAGTATCTTGGCCATTCAGTATTAAACTAAGAAAATGGTAATACTACAGAAAAACAATTAGAAGACTGTTCTAATATTGTCCTTGTGGGGCATCAGTGCTAAAATTATTTTTGGATGTATTTTTAATGCTAGTCCCAGAGACTTTAATGAGACAATGCTATATACTTTTAGGGTTTATAATTAAACTTAGGCTTGGCTACTTATTGATTGCTAAAGTAAAACATTGTTGTAGGGGTTCTTTGTTTCTTGAGTTAGGGTAGTTTGCACGATTCATCCCCCACAGGTTCATGGGGATGATCAGAAGGCTAGCTGAGCTGGTTTCTTGGTCCTTGGAAAGCTGGGGTCTGGGTTGTCATAGGTCATTGTGATAAGAAGTACATGAGCGTTCTCAGTTAAGGCCAAAGTGAGCAATAAAAGAGAGGTGTGGACCTCTTCCTGAGACTATATCGAGTTTGCATCCTGGGACCCCTAAGTTTGCTCAGTATGGTAGAACTTTCTCTCTTAAATTATAAAATAATTTAAGAATTGTTATTAAGTAAATTGTTAAATATTTGGGTTACTACCCCTAAAACAGTTGATTTTATTTTTGGCATTCTGTTAAAAATATATATAGAGAGATATATATCTCTCTAGATCTATATATATATACATACACACACACATAGATTATTGTACTCCTTTTTAATTATAATGTATATAATTTGAATTTTTCCTACTTATTAGATTATGAAACATTTCCATGTTATAGTTGTCACAATTTTAATTGACATGATTACACTTTGAGAGGCTGCAAAATATTTCACCAAGTCATGCCGTCAATAATTTACTTAACTCTTTTTATGTTAGTTATTTATGTTGCTGGCTCGTTTTCAGTTAATACTTTAATGTACATTATTGTAGATATTATTGTACTTTTCTTCTGGCTAATTATATCTCTAGGATAAATTTTTGAATGCATTATTGTGTTAAATGGTATGAATGTTTTTATGGCTTTTGATATATATATATCGCCATACTGTTTTTCAAGAATGTTATACCAGTTTGTACTACTAAGAGATATACAGATGTACCTGTTTCGCCATAACTGGATATAAATACATTTTTTTCCTTAAAAGTTTTTGCTTATTTAATAGTGTAAAGTGGCATTTGTACTTCTTTGTTCTATAATGTTGAATTTTTCTCTTTGAGTCTCTTCATGGTGAATTGTTTGTTCATATCCTTTGCTATTTTAATCAGTAAACTATTGATGTGGGCTTTGGATGGTAAGGCAAGTATAACCAGCTAATAAACAGGTGATTATTAAAAAGATGATCAGAACCTGTTCGGGGAGAGTGTTCAGAGAGAGTCTAGTCTGGATGGTAAGTTTTCTTGAAAACATAGTGGTTGAAGGGGAACGGGTGAGTTATTCCAAGGTTCAGCTCAGCACATGTTTAGTGCGCATCCATTGTGTACCACGTGTTGCATCCTCTTAGTGCTTCTCAAGTCATCGTGGCGTATACTTGGCTGAAGGAGGAGGCTGCTTGAGGCTGCTTGAGGCTTGACTTGTGGGACTTTGGCTGCTGAAGTCTCTTTGTGGAGGGCTGAGGGGATGACTGACTAGAACCTCTTTAGCTCATTCATGGCATACCACAGTGCCACAGCACAGTCTTTGAGAAGCTCTGTTCTGAAGGATACAAAGACGAATAAAGCATCATTTCCTCTGACAAGGAGCGAATCATCTAGTAGAGAGAGTAGGGGCACCAAAACAAGAAAGGACTAATAGGAATTTGAAGGGTGCTGTAAGAGGGGTTCAGACAAGGTGCTTAGGGGTTCAGTGGAGGGAGTGATACTGCCCCCTTGCGGATGTAAGGGAACACTTCACCTGAGGAGGTGGCATTTAAATTGCACCACTGTGAAATTGAGGCGCCAGGGCAAGAAGAGGGCATTCTGGAGGGAAGGGTAGCTTGAGCAAAGGCTGAGGGGTGGTGTTGGAAATGAGGTGGATGTCCGGAAACTGAGTATCCAAATTACCCGGACCCTGGGTTACATGAAAGAACATAGTGGACAGTGAGGCTGTTGAGAGGTCATGACTGGGTTTTGGAGAATGCATATGATGGATTGTGAGTGAGGAGAAACTAGAGACAGGGTTTTCAGTCGAGTTCATGGCACTACTCCAGGTGAGGGATGATGAGTGCCTGAGTTAGTGTGCTTGGGAATGAAAGGAGGTGGTGGAGTCAAGAGGTACTTTGGAGGTTGAACAGAGAGATGTGGTGACTGATTAGGTAGGAGGGGAAGGAACAGTCAGTTCTGTGTCTTAAGTCAGAGATGATGCTGAGGTGTTTGTGGTTGGATGGCTGGCAGAATGGGACAGCAGGAATACAGAAGTCAGGAGGAAGAGCAGGTCTTAGGGGTTTAGAATAGAGAAAAGATGATTTTGGTTTTGTGTGTTGAGTTTAAGGAACTAGTAGAAAGGTGAAATGAGAATCTTAACCCTGGAAGGAACAGATGAGGAAGTTCAGGGCCCAGAGGAGCTAGAGGGACCAGTGAGGTCTCACAGTTAGATAAAGCAGAGTGAAGACTGAAGCTTCCTGATTCCCAGTGCAGCACTCTCTTCAGTGCCTCAGACTGAGAAACTTCTCTGCTGTGGTGTTTTCCTCGCACCCAGGTGTGCTCAATAGGAAGTTGGAAGTGGCAGAGCTTATGTTGGGAGTGAAGAGTTTATTTTTTAATTACATTTTTTTATTATGGAAAATTTCAGATGTATAGAAGTGGAAAGGGTATAATCAATCCCACTGTACCCATTGTTCAACTTTAATAGTTAGTAATGTTGTTTCATCTGTTTCCTCCCTCTCCATCAATTCTATTGAAGCAAATCGGATAAAGTGTTTTGGTGAACTTGAACTCTGGGTATCTGTAGTTAAGGAGAATTGAACAGTTCAGTAGGGTATGTTCTGAGCTTTCTGGGTGGGGGTCTAGAGTGAACAGAAGTAGCATTAATTGCCAGAATTCCTGGGCAAGTCACTTACGTCTTCTGAGCCTTCGTTTGTCTGTGAGACGGAGGTAATAATGGCAGCGTCACAGAATCACCTGAGATAAGGTGTAGAAAACCCTCTGTGAACTGTGAGCCTGAAGTGTTATGCAGATTTTAGTTGTTGGTAATAACAGAAAGGTAGTGCTATTCCTCCGGGCTTCTGTGTTGCTGGCATTCAATACATTTTTATTATTCAACAAAGAATTATGTGAGGTACCTGAGGCTTCAACGGGGAACAAAACAGACAAAATCTCAGCTCTCCTGGAACTCATGTTCTAGGTCTGGAGTATAATAGGAAGCTAATACCTTAACAGTGATTAGTGTGGGCCAGACACTGTTCTAAGTGCTTTCATATTTTACCCTATTTAATTCTTGCAGTAATGCCTTGAAGTGTAGCCCTGTTATTATTCCCATTTTGCAGATTTGGAAATCAAAGTAGATTTTTAAGCAGATTGCCTCAGGTCACAATGCCAGGATTCAGATTCAGGCAGAGCTGGCTTCAAGCCTGTACTCTTACCCCTGTGCCATTAAAACACTTTAGCTCATTCATGGCGTACTAGTGTTTGGTACAAATAAAAAAGGTAGGCCCTGATTGAAATTATTCCTAAACAAGTAAGTGTTCTCTTCTTGAGGGAGAAAAAAAGACAAAACCAAATGAAAAAAATGGCAGTACACAGTTCTCTGTGGATGGGGGTATATTAGTATTCTTACACAGAAAAGAATGTTTCTTCCTAACTTTTTATAGGCTTCAGCAACTTTCTTGGTTTCTTTAGATACAAATGGCCACCTCAGTGGAACGAAGTCATTTTCCTGCTGGTACTTGGGAAGAGTCTCTTCTTGAATGAATCTCCTTCTTGCTTACAATTCTTCTTTTTTCTCCTACTCCTCTCTTTCCTTACCTTGGGGCAGTTCCCTTCTCTGATTTCCCCTGTTGTCTGATCCTCCTTTTCCTCACAGCTGTGGTGTCCCTTCCCAGTATCATCAGCTGCCCATGTTCTCAGGGATTTCCTTCCTTCTGCTTTTGCCTTCTCTTCCCTAGCCTGCCTCTGTCCGTCTTCTTGGGCCTTACCCTCTGTTGTGGCTCTTCTGAGTTTCTTCAGCGGGACTAACATCAGGACCAATTTCCCGCCTCTGGCTCTGGCTCTGCCTTGCCAGCTCGTGGTTCTTCTTCCTGGGCAGGGAAGATGGGGAAATGGGCAGTGAGCATTCCTTAAGTTTGCATCAGGATTAGGACATGGGCCTCATTCCTTTTAAGGAGGGTTAGGAGGGTATTATGGATTGCATACCTGTGGGTTTTTTTTTTTGAATATTGTTAAAATATACATAACATAAAATTTACCATTTTAATCATTTTAGCATACAATTCAGTGTCATTAAGTGCATTCACATTGTTGTACAACCATCACCACCATCCATCTCCAGAACTTCATCTTCCCAAATTGAAGTCTGTACTCATTAAACACTAACCCTCCATCCCCCTCTCCCTCAAGCACCTGGCAAACATCATTCTACTTTCTGTTTCTCAGAATTTGAATAGGGTCCATTCATACCATAGGTACCTCATATAAGTGCACTGATACAATATTTGTCTTTTTGTGACTGGCTAATTTCACTTAGCCTGTCTTCAAGGTTCATCCATATTGTAGCATGTGGCAGCATTTTCTTCCTTTTTAAGGCTAAATACTATGCCATTGTATGTAAACACCACATTTTTTAAAATCCATCCAGTTTTTGATAGACACTCAGGTTGCTTCCACCTTTTGGCTGTTGTGAATAATGTTGCTGTGAACTTGGGTGTATACATATCTGTTCAGGTCCCTACTTTCAGTTCTTTCAGGAAATACCCAGAAGAATTGTTAGATCATATGGTAATTCTGTGTTTAATTTTTTGAGGAATCCCCATATTGTATTCCATAGCAGTAGCACCGTTTGATGTCCACCAGAAATGTAAAAGGGTTCCACTTTCTCCACATCCTCGCAAACAGTTATTTTCTATTTTTTGGATAGTAGCCATCCTAATGGGTGTGAAATGATAATACATACTTGTTTTTAAAGGTGTTTTATGTAGAATAATAGAATTTCAGGACTGGAAATGGTATTAAAGATTTCTGGTTCAATTAGCTGTAGACAGCAACAAATGTTCTCATATGTCTTAGCATTTTCACTTCTTTCTCAGTTGGAGAAAGGCATTTTGGGCAGATGGGTCTCTACTGGATCTTCGGCTCAAGATGAACTATGTCTGACCCAGGCAGGGTACATGGAATGCAGCTTTGCCAGAGATCTGCTCTTCTCTTCTGCCAGTGACTCTCTTTCTTATACTTCTTTACAGTTTCCAACTGTGTCTTCTGGGTTATTTAATCTTCTTTCCAGCTTCTTTAAGGGATAAGGTAATTGTATTCAAATAAACATTTGTATTTAAAAAAACTAGGTAAGTTAGCAATTAATGAGCCCAAGATCAGTATAAACTGCTCAGATGATTAAAAGACTCTATTCAATATCAATTTGAAGGAAACCTAAATATTACTCCTGGATGTTAGCTATAATTCCTTACTATGGAAAATAAGTCACCCCTTTTCAATTTTTTTTTTAATTTGGAGGAGATGAGTTAAGCAGCATAAAATAAAATATATTTTATATTTACGAGAAGATTATAACTTCTGGATTAGTTTGGGTTTTGAATCATTTTTAAGTTAAAGAAAACTGTTAGTTTAATTTATATTATGAAAATCTTTACGCCTACAGCAAAGTTGTAAGAATAGTATAATCAATACCCAATTGTTAGCGTTATGTCATAATTTGCCTTGTCTCCCTTTCTCTGTCAAATAGATAGAATTTTTTTTTCCTGAGCCAGCTGAAAGTAAGTGGCAGACATCTTAAATGGCATTTCATTCATACTTCATCATGTGTCTCCTAAGAATGAGGACATATTTCTTCATAAACATAATACCATTATCACACCTAAGAAGATAATTCAGTAATACTAATAGTTATACTATCAGATATCAAGTCCATGTATAATTTTTTCCTATTTCTTCCCAAAATATATTTTATTTCTTTAGTTTGTTTTTGACTCTTTAGTTTCTTTTTTTTTAATTAATTTATTTAATGTATTTATTTTTGGCTGCGTTGGGTCTTCGTTGCTGTGTGTGGGCTTTCTCTAGTTGCGGCGAGCAGGGGCTACTCTTCATTGCGGTGCACGCGCTTCTCACTGTGTTGGCTTCCCTTGTTGTGGGGCACGGGCTCTAGGCGTGTGGGCTTCAGCAGTTGTGGCGCACGGGCTTACTTGCTCTGCAGCATGTGGGATCTTCCCGGACCAGGGCTCAAACCCGTGTCCCCTGCACTGGCAGGCGGATTCTTTACCACTGCCCCACCTGTTATTCTTTTATAAAAAAATTATTTCCTCATTTGTTTTTATGTGATGATGCCTTTATTTATTTATTTTTATTATTGTTTATTTTTGGCTGTGTTGGGTCTTTGTTGCTGCGCGCAGGCTTTCTCTAGTTGTGGCAAGTGGGGGCTACTCTTTATTGTGGTGCGCGGAATTCTCATTGTGGTGGCTTCTCTTGTTGTGGAGCACGGGCTCTAAGTGCGCGGGCTTCAGTAATTGCAGCACCCAGGCTCAGTAGTTGCGGCACACATGCCCTAGAGTGTGTGGGCTTCAGTAGTTGTGGCGTGTGGCCTCAGTAGTTGTGGCTCGCAGGCTGTAGAGCGCAGGCTCAGTAGTTGTGACGTACGGGCTTAGTTGCTCTGCGGCATGTGGGATCTTCTCGGATCAGGGCTGGAACCCGTGTCCCCTGCATTGGCAGATGGATTCTTAACCACTGCACCGCCAGGAAAGTCCCAGACGTTCCTTTTTTTAATGAAAATTTGGAAGAGTCCTGGTTCATGTATTTCATAGACTGTCCCTCAACTTGGGTTTGTGTGATGTTCTCCTCATGACTGGAATGGAGTTAGGGTTTTGGAGAAGGAGATGTTTACTTTTAATATTTTGTTTCATCTCTCTCTCTTGGCTTTTTATATAAGATATTCAGTGCATATAGATATATATTTTAAAAAGCATGCTTGTAGACTATTATTTTATAATCTGCTTGCTATTTTGTAATCTGGTTGGGATGATGGTGGTATGCTTTTTTTTTTTTTTTTTTCAGTACGCGGCTTCTCACTGTTGTGGCGTCTCCCGTTGCGGAGCACAGGCTCCGGATGCGCAGGAGCGGTGGCCATGGCTCACGGGCCAGGCCGCTCCGCGGCATGTGGGATCTTCCCGGACCGGGGCATGAACCCGTGTCCCCTGCATCGGCAGGCGGACTCTCAACCACTGCACCACCAGGGATGCCCATTTTTTATTTTTTTGCGGTACGCGGGCCTCTCACTGTTGTGGCCTCTCCTGTTGTGGAGCACAGGCGCCGGACGCGCAGGCTCAACGGCCATGGCTCACGGGCCCAGCCGCTCCACGGCATGTGGGATCTTCCCGGACTGGGGCACGAACCCGTGTCCCCTGCATCGGCAGGCAGACTCTCAACCACTGCGCCACCAGGGAAGCCCGGTACACTTTTGTTTTAATTATGCAGTTGGCTCTCTTGCGTTGATTTACATTTTATTGATAAAGCTCCACTGCTTTGGATTATGATGTGTTTACAAGGCTACACAGATAATCTGGAAGGGAAAATGAAGAAATACAAATGACAGAAAATATTTTATAATAATAAAATTTTCTTGGCAAGCAGCAACATTTTCTCAAAGTCAGTCTTTTAATATAATTTGCTTGCTTTCTAAATATGGATTTTTTGTTTTTTCATATCTTTATTGATTAGTAAGCATATTAAATGACTTGGGAGGAATCTCACTCTCTTCAAGAAATAATTTGGAATTATTGATCCAGAATGCTGACAGTTCTCAAAAATGGGTCAGGAAAATCAAAGTAATAGTTGGAAAAAAAATCTCAATTTTAGCTCTTGCTATAACTTTTCTTAAATTTAGGGTTCTTTTTTATAATTTAAGTTACTAAAACAGATGGTGGAAGGTCCATCAAGATATTTATTTTATGTATTTAAAGCATTTTACTTTGCTGTATTGAATTCCATTCATTCTGGAATTTAGGAGTATTTACCTCTTTATGAAAGAGATTATTCAAAGTAGAAAATGATTGATGACCTTCGCTTCCAGTTTTCTTCTCAATAGACTTAGTCTCTCTTCTAATGCTTCTTGCATACTCAGTAATTGTATAAGTTTTAGAGAAAAATGCAAGTCTGGCTGAATATTAAGCAGAGTACAATAAATAAAGCTTTTTCCTTTGCAGAATATTTTACATGTGTGTCCCATAGATTCATCAGAGATTCTAGTTTTGGATAAAGGCAAGTACATTTAAAGACAATACAACATCCCTATCTATGACATTGGCATTCAAATGAGAAGTGAATTTGGTTCAGGACAGTTCTTGAAATGCTTAGCATTTAGGTTATTTTAGGTCAACTCTTTGGGAAATTCAATTAGAGTATTTATTGAATGGTTTTAGTGAGCTGATTGGTTGTCATGTCATGTCATAGATGATATAAAACATGACTCCTATTTATAAAATAGTTCTGTTGGTCAGATAAGGCATCTTACATGATGTATTTAATCCAAGACAATGGATGGGTAAGAGGCAGATCATTGTCTAGGAAGTAATTTTGGTTTTGAGAGAGGCATTGTTAGGGAAAGAGGCCTTGAAGTGTTCATTTAGAGCTGGGCAGGATTGAGGTCCGGAGAGAGGAGGGAAAGGATATTTGGGTAGAGGGAAGGGCATTGGCAGAGCCTCAGAGGCCTGACGGTTCCTGGGGCCTGTGTGGGAATGGTGGGAAAGTTGGGTTGCAGTCAGCCTGTGGGTGGCCTGGACGTTGGGTAATGAGCGTGGCCGTCAGTTTATGGGCGCCCTCTCTAGAGTAGTGTGTAACTTGCTTCCTCCCTGAAGAAGTGTGACACGCTTGTGCTAGCTGCAGTGTCTTCCCCACAGCTGTGCTGTCCATTGAGGAGAAAGGGGCCTGCTCTGCCATGGCTTCCTTACTCCTCAGGGTATGGCGTGTGAGTTATTTTAATAATGTATCAATCTGCCTTTTCTTTCTTTTGTCACAATGCATTTACTTTCTAACGTGGTCTTGTTTTCAGGGTAATAATTGGGTTTCCACAGGGAAAATAATAAAGTATGAGGCAAATTATTGACTTAAAAAATGCATCTCTAATATTTTTCTAGTAGTTCTTCTTTTGTTTAAATTTTTGTTTCGTTAGTTATGTAAAGAAACTTATGGATAGTAATTTCTGCTCAGGTGGATAGTGGTACTGTTTAGCACAGCTCATTGGTCTTCTGAAACCTTTACAAATGCAGTCTGATTCATTCCAGCCAAGTTAATTATGAGGTACATCATTTTTTTGCCCTTAATGGAGGCAAATGTAAAAGACAGAGATACAGAAATCATCTTCAGTTTAGATTGAAGAAATTTTAGTTACTACTCTTTGTTCCTGCTATTTGATCACAGTTTATTTTTATTTTTTGAAGTCTGTCTCTAATCAAATAAAATTTAATGTTTTAGAAGTAATAGAGGACCATGACTAAACTAATAAGAAAAGTTAATTTAAGGACAAGAATTGATTTTTAAAAATATAAAAGTACATTTCATGATTTGATTTCAAGATGATCTGGTGGTATCCTTATACTGTCGCAGAAGGAAGTCCACAGTGGGACGAGAATGATGCTTACAAATCAGCACCCTTATTATCTATTACTGAACATGTCTTAGTCCAGGCCAGTCTGCCTACCACCTCTGTGGAACACTGTTGATTTCCTTTTTCTTCCAGTATTTACTTTTGGTTCTGGACCAGTTATCTAGCTGTGATGGGATTCTTCAAAAGTATCCTACATTTTGTACTTAGTGAACTAGTGATTGTTCTGTTTGCAGACATTCTTTCTGAGGCTCTACTCTTGCCTCGAAAACCTACATTTGCAGAAAGGGAAATGTATAGGTTTTCCTTTTAAATGTATTTATTTTTATTTATTTTTTATTTATTTTTGTCTGTGTTGGGTCTTCGTTTCTGTGCAAGGGCCTTCTCTAGTTGTGGCGAGCGGGGGCCACTCCTCATCATGGTGTGTGGGCCTCTCACTGCCGTGGCCCCTCTTGTTGCGGAGCACAGGCTCTAGACGCGCAGGCTCAGTAGTTGTGGCTCACGGGCCCAGTTGCCCCGTGGCATGTGGGATCCTCCCATTCCAGGTCTCGAACCCGTGTCCCCCCCATCGGCAGGCAGACTCTCAGCCACTGCGCCACCAGGGAAGCCCAGGTTTTCCTTTTATTAACAAACTTATCCTTCTTTATTTCCTTCCAGTTTTAAAAACCGTGTCCATTGTGACATTGAGATTCATATTTAAAAATAATTTTAAAATTTTATTCTTAAAATTATCATACAGTAAAACTAACTTTTTTCTTTTATCCTGTTAATTTAACACGTGTAGTTTGTGCAACCATCACTACAATCAGAATACAGAATAATATTATCACCCCCCAGAATTCCCTGATGCTATCCTTTTATAGTTAACTGTCCCCATCCTATAACCTCTGCAACCACTGACCTTTTCTCCATCCCTATAGTTTTGTCTTTTTGAGAATGTCCCATACATGGAATCATACATGTAAGCTTTTGAGACTGGGTTCTTTTACTCTGTCTTTGAGATTCATCTAAGTTATTGCATGTATTGAAAGTTTATTCCTTTTTATTACTGAGTAGTTTTCCATTGTCACTCATTAAAGGACATTTGTGTTGTTCCCAATTTTTAACATTTAAGAATAGAGCTTCTGTAAACATTTGTGTACAGACTTTTGTGCAAACATAGTTTTCATTTCTCTATCTCTAGGGTAGCTGTCTCTGGGGAGAGGGGATTGCTGGGTGATATAGTGAGTATATTTTTAACTTTATAAGAAACTGTCAACCGTTTTTCCAGAGTGTCTGTACCATTTTATATTCTCCCACTAGCAATGTACGAGAATTCCACCTATTCCACATCACTGACACTATCAGTGATTTTAATTTAGCCATTCTAATAGGTATGTGGTAATATCTTATCATGGTTTTAATTTGCATTTCTCTGATGACTAATGCCATTGGACATCTTTTCATGTGCTTATTTGCCATCATTAGATCCTCTTAGTGGAGTGCCGTTGAAATCTTTTGCCTAGCTTTCAATTGGGTTGTTTTCTTACTGTTGAGTTTTGAGAATTCTTTATATATTTGGATACAAATCCTTTTTCAGGTATGTGATTTGCCGTTGGTTTTTTCTCAGTCTTTAGCTTGGCTTCGTATCCTTCTTACATAATAGTGTCTTTCAAAGAGGAAAAAGGTTTAATTTTGAGAAAGTCCAGTTCATAAATTTTTTTCTTTTTTATATTATACTAAGATGGGTAGATTTTAAAATAATTTTCTGTTCTATAAAAGTGGTGAATAGTAACTTAGTGATGGGAATGTCCTCATAAAGTTGACTTTGTGGAAGGTGCAAATGTTATTTTCTGGAAAGGTAGTACTAATTAATATACCTCTTAGTCTTGGGAACATCTAGGACTTTTGTTTAACCAAAGGATGCAATTGGTTGAGGTTTGTGAGGGTTTTCACACTTTTTAAAAAAATGATAATCACTAATGTGGTTAAGTATGTATACTTTCATAATGCAGAACTATGTAGGAATTAGTCCTTAAGACTCTTCCAGGGTTAAAATAGTGGTATATTACATTCCCATTTGATGCTTTGGGGAGTGCCTGAGTTTGAGTTTCTGCTTCACTGGAACAGCATTAGAACTCTGAGTGTAGGTTCAGATTCAGTGTCATGGCTAAAAGCACGAGCTGCATCAGAATGTCTGCATTTGAATCCTGCCTTTTATTTACAGTGTAACTGTGGGTGAGTAACTTAACTTGTCTGTGCTTCAGGTTCCTTATCTGTTAGTGGGAATGATAATAATAACATCCACCTTGTAAGGTCATTATGAGGACTCAAGCAGATTACATAATATAGTCATTTCAAGGGCCTCTGGCCCACAGGAAGCATTCAGCAAATGGCTCTTGTTATTCTTCTTCTTATTATTGCTGAAATAGCTTTATGATAAAATTGTTTAAACAAATGTTTTGGGATATTTTCAAGAGTCAGAATAACCACATATCACACTAAGTCATTTCTCTCCCATGCCCACTTTTTTCTCTTTGCACTTGTTATTATTAATCAATACCTGTGACCAGTGTTTTTAATAATCATGTATATATACACTGTTTTACAAGCCAGCTATCAGTTCATTCCATTTTTCACATCCTGTGAGGTACTAATCAGATATACACATATACATCAGTTCGCTTCAGCTGCCTGAAATATCAACCTAAATTGGCTTAAGCTGGAAAGAAATTTGAGTTAGGCTCACCTAACTGCAAAGTCAGGCACAGCTAGCTGGATTCAGGGCTCAAGTAAAGTCATCAGGACTCAGGTTCTCCCCACGAGTCAACTCTGCCTTTTCCTGTATGGACTTCAGTTGTAGGAACTGTATGTGAGAAACTTGGCTGTAGCATATTCACCCCCTGTAGCCTGTCAGCGTTTAGATTCAGCCGGAAAGAGCGCCTGTCTCTTTCCCAGAAGCCTCAGCAAAAGTCTCATGATGTCTCATTGGCTCTTATGGGGTCACATGTCTGACCTGGAGCCAATCGCTGTTTGAGGCTGTGAGACTGGGATTGGCCAGTTCTGGTCACGTGTCACCCGTGGCTCTTTGGCAGAGTCGAGCCCACCGGAGCCACGCTGACTGAGAGGCGGGGAGAGGTACCTACTCTGAGGGAATTTGTGGGCTTTTATTACCAGAAAAAGGGATGGATGCTGGCTGGTCAAACGACTAATGTGCTGTTAGGCTCTTTTTGTAGATCGGCAACGGATCACAGGGGTTAATGGATTTGAATTAGAGCGGATTTGAATTAGAACCTTGGTTACTGATTCCAGCTTTTTTGTCTCCAGGAATGCCGTTCCCCACAGGGGCAGGAGTTTGCAGAAAGTTAGTGTTGTGTATTCTTTTGGTGAAAGTTGGATAATTTTTAACAGGAAGAGAAAGAGTCAAGGCAAATAGGGGTGGCCTTCTCAATGGGTGGACGTGGTGCTTCTTCCCACACTGGTGGGTTTAAGCGACTCAGCGCCCTTCTCCGGGCCTTTCTGTCCCCGTGGCAGAGGCTGTACAAGACCCAGCTTGGTCAGTGTCTGTCCGCCACGTGGCAGGGTTGCGTGCTGTAGACACGGGTGTACCCGTGTATCCTGGCCAAGAGTGTCGGCTACATGGTGAGGTGTGTCTGGGAGCTGGTGTCGTGTAGAGGTAGTTTCTAGATCTCTGTGTTTTTTATAGTCCATTTTAGCGTGGCTTGAGACATTGTCTCACTTTGACTTCGGCTGGCAGTTTCTATTTTATGTTTTTCAAGAAGACGCTTGAACTTCTTCAGGAGTATGTGTAGCCAGGTCATGCTGTTTTCTGAAGAACCAGAGAAGGCAGTTACCAGAGACCTGCCTTGTATGGAGAGCTACGCTACAGAAGTACCCGCAGTGAGGTTCAGGGAGACTGCAGTTAGAAATGAACTGTTGGGACCTGATTAATTGTGGTAGGCATCTTCATATCCAGTGCTGAGGTGGGCACCTGAGCCTACATATCAGAGACATTAACTCTTGAAAT
The DNA here is from genome assembly GCF_964165515.1 of Mesoplodon bidens. NCBI lineage: Eukaryota > Metazoa > Chordata > Mammalia > Artiodactyla > Ziphiidae > Mesoplodon > Mesoplodon bidens. The sequence goes on from NC_138179.1 coordinate 31,813,919, forward strand.
TAAGTCACTTCCCCCCATAGCTCCCGGAGTTAGTAATTCTGTCCCTAATCTCTACTTCTGTGTTACTTTTATTGAGATATCCCTGGCTAATATGTTTGGTGATTAATGTTGACGGTAGGCTTTGTGATCTCCCCTCAGAGCCAGTTTTAGGGGTTAGCTTGTGTTTGTCAGCGATGTACAAGTACACTTGTTTCTCCAATGGCTATTGGAGAGCATAATCATTCTTATGATTGCATAATCATAACCATTATTATTTTACCGAGATGGTGAAAATGGGTGAAAATAATTCCTCTGTCAAGTAGATAAAGTAGTTACATAGCATGATATTTTATTTTCTAAAAATAGAGTGTTGTATGTTGAAATCTGTAAAGTGATTTCCACTTTGTATAAATTGAAAATATGGAATTTTAGTGAAATAACAATAGCTAACACTTACTGAGCACTCACTGTATGCCAGGCATTCTTTTAAGCACTTTACACGTATTATTTCGCTTAATTCTTAAGTGAAAATAAATAACCATAGGAGGTAGGTATTAGTTGTCTGCTTGCCATTTTAGAGGTGAGCAAGTTGAGATACTTGAGGCTAAGTCATTTGCTCCAGGTCACACAGCTGGTGAGTGACACAGTTGGTGAGTGACAGCTGGTGAGTTCTGAATGTAAGTCCTCTGGCTCCAAGTCTGTGCTTTGGATCACTATGCTGTGTTCTGTCCCTAGTAAAGATTTTAGCTCATGTGTTGTTAGTTTTTCTTTTCATTTTGCTTCTTTTTGTAATATTCTCTAGATGTGGGCTAGGAGTTTTATAGAGAAGATTTGCTAATTCTAGGACCTTTGGAATCCATGGATTTATCCATCTTCTGTTGCTGTTATTTGGCAAGCAAACACTATATGCTTGTTTATATCAGTAGGTGTCAACCAGGAACGATTTTGCCCCCCAGGGGACATTTGCTGATGTCTGGAGACAGACATCTTTAGTTGTCGTAAGTCAGGAGACGTGCTCCTGGCACCTAGTGGTCAGAGGCCAGGATGCTGCTGAAACATTTATGAAGCACAGGACAGCCTTCCGCAACAAAGAATTGTTCAGCCCAAAATGTCAATAGCATCAACTCTGGCCTATAGAATAAGTGACTGATGATCTTGTAATGCCATTCTGATCTCTAATGGGCAAAGTCACATTAATAATGTAGAAATGATTACTTTTGATGTTTGTTTGATAATTGATTTCCCCAAATTAATGCATGTTTGTATAAGGGGCATAGACACCAACCATAACTTAAATATTGAAGTTCCCTTAAAGTAAACTGGGAATTATAGCCCACTGAGGGAGAGCTGAGGAAGTTTAAAGGGAGGCCATGTAATGCCTGAGGATACAATACTCTAAATATTTGTTGGATTACCTTGTGAATTACACAATTAGATTTCATTTTTTGTGTTGTATTAACTTGTCAAATGTATAAACATTTTAAATATCCTGTAATTTTTAAAACCGTGTTTTGGTATTTTTTTAATTAAAAATTTCATACTGAGAAAAGTGGAGAATATTACATTGTACCCTGTGTATGTACCACCCATATTTAACAAATGCTAACAAATACTGAAGTGCATTTTGAGCTCTTTCTCATCCCATCCCTTAGGTGTTTCTACATTTTTTATTATACCAAACATCTCAAAAGTTGAAGGGGCCTGGAACTCTTCCGTTGTCTGTCGTCAGGCCTCACTCACTGCTGCTGCCTTTTGTCTGCCTGTCAGCTTCTCCCCTCATCTTTCACTGCAGTATATAGGCGGTAGAGGGTGGAGCCAGGTTGTCTTTTCAAAGCTGGAAAGGCCAGGCCGAGAGTGGATGCGTAGGCTGGAGGGAGGCGGGAGGACAATAAGTATGGGTTCCCCCCAATGACTGAAAGCAAAGCGTTCCCATGAAACCTTTCATAAGCCGAAGTGGTGTAAAGCGAAGAAGCAGTGACCATAGGACACATCTTGCTAACGGATGCACAAAATAAATTGAGCTAAAGTACAGAAGCTCAGTGACAGTTCAAAGCTATGGTGGCTTGATGCTGAGGTGCTGAGTGTGTGGTTCCCAGGAAGGAGCTGGGTGGTGCCCCTTGCACCCGCTTTTGCAGCGCACAGTGCGAATTGCCTCTGTACGGGCTGCTGCACAACACGTGCCGGGCACTGTTCTCATTTTCCCCCCTTTTTTGTGAAAATAGATACCTCCTTGGATTTCTTTTGGTTGGGAAAACAGGCACTAACGTGGGTCTTTCTTAAAAGCAAAGTGGCATAAATTGAGCTTTGGAAGGATGGAGGAGACCTGTACCTTGGGGCCGTTTGGTGAGGTAGAAAGTGGGGAGAGTGAGCGAGGGTGGGAAGAGGCAAGAAGAGCAGTCTCGGAACCAACAGAGATGGTGGTGGGAGGTCTGCAAGCGTGGTCCGCCAGAGCAATGTTGTGACTGTCAGGTCAGAGGATCTTAGGTCTTCTTTGCCCAGGATTGCTGCTCCCTGCATTATGAGTGGTATAGCTCAGGAGAGGCTGCGCTTGAATTCTCAATCTCTATTACTTGGACTGCTTAGTGGTCTGTTATTAATGGCAATGCCTGCTTATCACCAGTTGTTCACAGGACTTCTACATGATAGGTTCCTTCTTTTTTTTTTTTTTTTTTTGGCCACACCATGCCGCCTGCGGGATCTTAGCTCCCCGACCAGGGATCAAACCCTCTCCCCGCCCCTTTCCGCTGTGGAGGAAGCGCGGAGTCCCAACCACTGCACTGCCCGATAGGTTCCTCCTTTATTTAAACACCTCCCATCATGCTCCATTGCTATGGAATAAAGCCCTCACTTCTTGTGGCATTGGAGGGCATTCTTAGCTCCTTTCCCTCTTTCTCTGACACACCTGGAGTGTATCATGTGCTTTTTCTTGTCTTGGTGACTTCTTGTGCATTCTCTCTGATAAACTCCCCTGTGCTCTCCCTATCATCTCTGCACAGTGAACTTGTGTTCTTCTTTTGAGGGCAGCTCATGCCTTTCGGCAGATGGAAGGTATTTCTTGCTATTTTCCATTTGTGCTTTGCCTGTCTTGCTAGAATCTGAGTTTCTTGAAAGCAGTGATGGCATGCTTCCTCTTTGCGTATAGTGCTGCTAACACAGGGCCTGGCCTCAGGAAATGTTTGCTGAACTGAATTAATAGCCAGTTCGAACTTGCCCTTGAGCCAGTGTTTTGTACTGGTGGGAAAAATCCTACACGGTGTGGACTTTGATTCTCTGAAGTGTCAGTTACAGTATTGTACGACGGAAGATAGGAGTCTGGGATAGGAAACAGTTTTGCACCTTCTGTTTTTTTTTTTTTTTTTTTTTTTGCGGTACGCGGGCCTCTCACTGTTGTGGCCTCTCCCGTTGCGCAGCACAGACTCCGGACGCGCAGGCACAGCAGCCATGGCTCATGGGCCCAGCCACTCTGCGGCATGTGGGATCTTCCTGAACCGGGACACAAACCCGTGTCCCCTGCATCGGCAGGCGGACTCTCAAACACCGTGCCACCAGGGAAGCCCTAGATTTCTTTTGTTAATGCAGAGCCTGAGTTTACTACCCACACCCCCGGTATTGTTACCTACTTTAATTATGTGTTCTTTTTAAATTTTAATTATTTATTTATTTGGTTGCACCGGGTCTTAGTTGCAGCAGGTTGGCTCCTTAGTTGCGGCTCAAGGGCTCCCCAGTTGCAGCAGGCAGGCTCCTTTAGTTGTGGCTCGCAGGTTCCTGAACTGTGGCGTGTGAACTCTTAGTTGCAGCATGCATGTGAGACCTAGTTCCCTGACCAGGGATCGAACCCGGGCTCCCTGCATTGGGAGCACAGAGTCTTAACCACTGCACCAGCAGGGAAGTTCCAGTTATGTGTTCCTTTATTCATTGGCATGTATACATAATTCTTATCATTTTCCCCCTGTATTTTTATAAATACAGAAAAGTGAATAACATCTTAAAATAAAATGAAGGAAAGGCCTAATGTATCTGAGTTTTTCTCAGTAGCACGAAGGGAAATGTTTGCCAGCAAGAACTGTGGCAAGGTTATCCCAGATGTCAACTGTCTCTACTACCAGGGGCTCAGAGCCCTTCTGAAGCTTCCTAATTGTCCAGGACAGCTCCATTATGACTCACCGTACAGGGCCTAGCCTCTCATGCGACACTCAACATTTAAAAATTAGTCTTCATTTCTCCTTCCCAGCAGGCAGCTTCAGTTGGAGAAAGTAATTTCATTTTCTTATGTACTCGTTCATTCACTCAGTCAACAGACCATCACTCCTCTATTATATGCCAAGATCTATGCTTGCTTCTGGTAACAAGGAAAGAATAATATATGGTTCCTTCAAGCACTTAAGGAGCTCATAAACTAGTGACAGAGGAAGATGCACAAACCAATCAATAAAGAATTAACAATGCTTTGACTTTATTTGTATTATTTGAATTTTTATGAGTATATTTATATACTACACCCTGTTCAAAGTGGAAAGAGATATTTAAGAAAGAACTAGTGATGTAAAAAATCCACAGTAATATGTAAGTTATTTAGAGAGTTAAGACTGGAAATATTTGCACTCTCCAAGAAGCTTGTTCATGCAGATGAACCCCTACTTCTTTTGGTTGCTTTATTTACATTTATAGAGGTATAGGTATTCCCTCTTCTAACAGGGGTTAGTAACTTGGGGAGGGGGTGCTACAGATTAAGGTCCTGATTCAGTGGCAGGTCCATCTTACCTCCTCTTCAGGTCATATTCTCAAGCAGGAGCTACAGGATGAGACGAGTAAAACAGTTCACTTCCTTTGCTTACCCCCAGCCCCATGATAGGCTTCTGCTGGGCTTCCTTGGTTGTTTTCATCATCACTTTCACCACCAGAGGTCAGGGAACCTTCCGGTTAATCAGGGGCCCTGGAAATGATGCAGAAAAGTACTGACTTAAAAATAATAAATAACATTTATTTAGGGCTGACTGTGAGCTCATTGCTTAAAATGTCCTACTTAATCTTCACAACCACTCTAGGAAATTGGTATTGATAAATCTCAGGTATATCCAAAACAAGTCTCTATGTAGGATTGTGATATTTTTAGGACTTTTATGTCTTTAGGTTCGTCTTGGCACCAGACATAAGGCGGTTCAACATAATACGCTGGCCCTAAACAGCTCCAGATGCCAAGAATTGGCAAATCACTACTTTGGTTTCAATGGGTGGTCAAGAAGGATCATCAAGGTGAACTCTGTAGATTTTCTTTGACTAACCAGACTCCTTTCAACATTGAACTCCTAGACTTTAGAGAGAAGAATAGAACAGGGCTATGGGGAGGAGATGTGAGAGCCTTCCACATGGAAGTATGTGAGCATTGGCCTGCCACCTAGAATTAGTGATAATCTCAATGACTTGGATGGCGGTGTCCATAATTTTCGCCAGTATTTGTATGGTATATGATAAAAAATAGTTGTCCATATCTAGTCATTCATTTGCAAGTCCCAACTTGATTTTGAAGCTATTGCATACCTAAACTATTACCTGGGATTGCTGGAGTTTTGTTTTTATTTCTAACAACAGGATATTTTGAAGTCTAGCCTTTAATTCATAATCCTAAGAGCTTCAGGATCTTTCTAACCTTGAAGAAAGGGAAAATGAAGCTATTGTGACACCAATTCAGAAGCAAAGCCTGAAGTTCTTCTGTGCTTTAGAGGTGGTGTTGCCCTCCCATGAGTGCAGGAGTCCCGGAGTTGTCATGGCTGAGGAACCTTTGCATTAGTTGGAGGAAGGTCTGTTTTCCAGTATGTTTGTGTGTGGGGAGGTGAGGGAGTGGGATTTCTCTTTTTTCCTTTCTTTCTGAAACTCACCTTTTCAGATACATCATCACTTTTCTAAGCCACTAAAGCCCTGGGCAGATTTTTTCTGCCTGACAATATAGGTTTTTATCTTAGGCAATACCTGACAGCACCTTAAACTTTAGAATTTTAGAACTGACCGCCTGCCAAGAAGCTTAGGAGGAAGGAAAATGAGTGAGTTTTTGTTGTTGTTGTTGTTAATAATTTGTTATGTGCTAAAATATTCCTTCAAATACAGATGTCTTCTGGCCTTCAGTTATCCCAAGAAAATCATTGTCTAAAGATTGAAATAAACTCTTGTGTAAATATTCAGTCCTTTGCCTCCTATAGAAGGGCCTGAGCAGAAAAAGTTAATGTAGATCCCTAGAAAGGGGATTCCGATTGGTACTGAGTTTTTTCCTAGAATCCATGGCACTTGGGCTTAGGGTTTTAACTCAGAGGCAGAGCTGTTAGCGAATGGAGTGGAGGAGGCTCCACCATCCACCTGAGTGGGTGATGGTTGAGGAGAGGCCAGATCATCTACACTACCACCAAATCTATCTCACTGTATGAATCCAGCCCTTTACGCACAGGAGAGCAGGGTCTGTAGCAGTGCAGCCTCAGCTTGTCCATTTGAAATCTGTGAGTAGTATGAGATTTGTGCACGTTCTTGGTTCGCATTTCCCATCGAGTGTTTTAGGAACTTCCAGAATAGATCTGAGCAGTAAAAATGTGCCATGCCAGGGTATACCTACAACAGAGACATTCACCCGTACCCCAGTGTTGTGCCTGCCCTTAATCACTAAGATAATGATCTAAGAATCACAGATGCATTTTTAGTTTTACACACATAACCTAGAAATCAGTTATGCAGACAGGCATTTTAAACTCATCTGTTTTGGTTGGATTTCGGGTCATTATCATTCCTTATGGAAAGGAAGGTAACCCAGAAGCTTGCTATTCAGAAGGCTATGACAGACGCATTCCAGAAACTGCTGATTGTGGCCTTAGGTAAGACCTTTTTGATTGTCCTTGAAGTACTTCAGTTTCAGTGAGCAAATAACGTTACTTGAAAAGTTAATTGGATGAAAATAATGGTTGTCTAAAACATTACATATTCTTTCGCTCACCAGATGCTTTCACAGCAGCAGTCTTAAATGTGTTCTCTGTGGCATTTATGAGAAAAATGACAGCAAATATTATTGTCCCCAGTGTTTAGATGTAGAGTGACTTGCCTCAGTTCATACAGAAAGTGTTTGATCCAGTTCTTCCCCAATTGCTTGCTTATCTTACAGAATAGTGCAGTGATTATAAGCCTTGGGCACCTGTGTTTGAGTCCTAACTTTGTCTCTTAGATTTTGTTGTTGTTGTTGTTGTTGCAATTTTAGGTTTTTCTAGCCAGAGACATTTGAAGGTATTTAATATCTCTAAGCTGCAATTTCTTTATCTGCAAATAGGATTAGTAATACAGCTTATCACCTAATGGAGGATATTGTAAGAGTAAATGAGATGATGAATGTAAAAAGCTTAGAACTATGCCTGAAACATAGTAAGCAGAGAAAATATATTGACTACTATTATTATCGTTGTTTTCTTGTTGAAGAGTTTATTAGATTATGTTTTTGAAATCAGTTTAATTTCAGTTTTCATTTCTGATATATTGGGTGAATATGATTCTTATATAATAATTGGCTACGTTTTTGTGAGCCTTGAAAGTGGTCATGCTATTGAATAGTGTTGATTGTGTTCCCTATCGAGTTATACAGCAGTGAGAATGTCACAGGCTGTGCCCAAAGGAAACTTTATGATGAGTAGATTCCCAGAACAGAATTGCTCCCCTGCTTCACAGCCCTGCAGGCTTAGAGAAGATCCGAGCTAAGTTGTCAGAGACCTTATTTGCTTGTAAGAGTTGACCCTGGATTGGTCTTTGCCTTCCAGCCTGGGCAGTCCTTCCAGTGAACTTTGACTTCCCTGGTCATCAGGCAGAATCTCCATCAGCTGTCAACTGTGGGTAACAACCTTTAAGAACCAAACTAAATGTCTGGGTTGTTTGTCCCTAATATGCCAAGGTATTCCTTATATGTACTCCAAACTCCTTAGACCCAAAAGCCTGGTGGCTCTAGCTTGCCTTGAGGAAAGCTGTATTGTCCAAAAGGTACATGGGGTAGTTTCTGCCAGTAGAGTGTTCAAATGCTGTCTCTCTCTGTCTCTGTCTCCAAAGCTTTGTTCATTGTATCTGGTAGAAGTTTGGTCCCAAGGAGTAGGCACTTGCCTTGCTTCTAATATGAAGTATCTATTATAGTCCAGTGGTATCTCTCCAGGTTTGAACTCATTTTGACCCCCACCTAATGCCCTCCTCTTTCATTGTATTGTGATTGAACATTTTTGTTTCCACAGCTTTTAATATCTATGTCATTATTCCTTAGTTCTTATTTCTAAGATCATAAAGGTTTTTGAACCAAAGTTGATACTTCTTATATATTTTTTCACAAATAATTATGATAAAAACTGGAGTGTCAGATGAGGGAACTTCTAGGAAAATGCTCTTATTTTCTGCTTTTAGAAATCAAAAGAATGTCTAATTATTGGGTGCTACCATTGTATACAGGAAGTTTTAGAACAAGAAAACTTCTGAATTGATCCTTGTTAACTTTATTTCAGAAATTGGTAAAACAGCCGTGGCATATAGACTCTGTGAAGACGTCACAGATGCTAGAACCAAAGAGAAACTACAGGATTTAATTCAAGTATGTGGAGATACAAACTCAAGGGGTACACAGCCAGTGTAGCCATAATTCAAAACAAGCAGCAGGATTTGGAAGACTTTGGCATGTCTACTCAGCTCTGTCTTCCTTAGGAAAATGTGAACTCTGAAACTGCTTTTGAGGCAGGGAATTTCTAGGACTTTTCCAAGTCCCGAGCCTTGTCTCTGGCCCATTATTTGAAGTTTGGAGAGCAGGATTGAGGGCCATCAGTGTACGTCTACAATTGTGGACACAGGAGAAGACACAGGCCCTTTAGAACTTCCCTCAAATAGAATTGCAGGGATTTGGGAACAAAGTAACTATGGCCTTAAGTGTGATTATGCTACAGTGTTTTAAAACTATTCATGCCTTTCAAGTAAGGTATATTACCCCGATCTCAGCATCTCATATATATCTTGTGTTAAATATTTTGCCGAAGCACCTTTCTGTAAACCAATTATGTGGATGCCTCGAATTAGGGATTAAGTTGTCAACGTAATTTCTAAAAGAAAACATTAATGTACTGTATATAGGATTTTTATTAAAAAGGAGCAAAAAATGTGTTTCATGTCATTGAGAGCTTATTTTGGGGCTAGTTTTCTGATTATTTAACTCACCCCAACGTTGCAAAGTTTGTTTTGAAGGGAAGAAAGTAGAGAAAGAAAAGGTGGTTATGTTCTGAAAAATGTAAAAATTTTGAAAGTTTTTCCTGTACAAAATAATTATTTTAATTCAATTGAAATCAGTCAAGGAAACTTCAAACGTATCCATGTTTGGACATTAAGAAGTCTAGCTTCCTGTGAAATGTGAGAGGAAAGGACTCCGTATTGATAGTAAAGATTTCGGAAAACTGATTATAACAACAGATCCATTCCTAAATGAGGCCCATCTTGGAATCGGTTCCATTGAGAAACCATTATGTGCCAGGCACTGGAAATAAGATGAAGCTCCTTCTCTCTTGGAGTTTAGGTGTTACAGGTGTACCAGACAATTAAAAAGGACTAAAATTAAATAGATTATGAAAAGGACTGTGAAGAAAGTAAACTGGGTGCTAGTTACAGTATTTGGAGAAAACTACTTAACATGCTGACTTTAACATTCTAAGTGTCTTCTCCATGTCTGCACACAGGGTAGACCTCTGAAAAGTGACACAGTCGTTTTTTCTAGATTAATGGTTCTGTTGAGACAAGGTGGGATGGGGGAAGTTTTCCCATGCTAATATAAAGGGCCATTCACTTGGTTTTAGACACTCTTTCCCAGAATGAATTGCTCACCTGCCCCAAACCCCTCCTACAGAAGTTCTGGAGTCATCACTGATTCAGTGGTAACCTCTGATGACAGAGTGGTGAATTAATAATGAGACGTGAATACTGAGAGTTTGGAGGAAATGGCAACATTTTAGAATAATTGTAAGGTGTGTTCCCCTGCCGCCACCCTGACTGGTGCTCATTTTGAAGGTCAGCTACTTTTCTTGTCAGCCCTGTAGCCAAAGGGAGGAAGAATGTCTCTCAGACTTCAGCTTCAAGGAGGAAGAGTTCAGATGCCAGAACTGGACTAGCACTTTGAATTTCCCAGAATGCCACATCCTGTGGTTTCCTCGGGAAGCTCTGCATCCTTCCCAACCCCCCTCCACCCCTGGGCTGCTGGAGTTTGGGGCCACTGGGGTCTGCAGCCCAAATCCCGCCTCATTGTTTGGGGCCTGGGAGGGCAGAGCGGGGTTGGGAAGGGGGCCTGGCAGGAGGTAATTGTCACCTTTGCAAGGGGAAGGGTGGCTTGTGCCCTGGGGACTCTGGGAAAAAGGCTCACTCTGGTGGCGTGCATTGGATCTCCACAGGAGCCTAATAAAGGTGGAGTAACTACAGATGTCATAAATAACGGGTGGGACATTAGGTGGGGGAGGGACACGTGGTTGCTAACGGTTGCTAACCGTGAGCCCTGCGTTGCAGCGCTGGCATAACGGTCCAGTTCGGCTCTGAAGGAGGATGTGGCTCTGGCTTCTCGCTGGCCTGGGTCGCTGTGCCTGGGAGCCACCACATGTTATGTCCTGGCTGTGCCTCTGTGTCGCTGCTGCGCCCCACGGCTCCTCCTCACATGGCAACGACTGTGGCTTCTAGTCCAGGCAGTTCAGCCTCCGGAGTGGGCCCTGGGCCGCGTCCAGGTGACCCCCTAACCCCCGCGCCTGACCGAGACTTGGTCTTCATACACCTCAGACAGCCCTCCCAAATTGCCCCATGCCCTTACACCCCTGGCAGGAGCCGGGGGCTTTAATTACTTGACGTCCTCGTCTCCAGTCCAGATGTTGGCCCCGCCTCATCAGGAGTTGAGTGAGACTGAGGCTCCATACCCGGACACGGATTCCGTTGTAGAGCTGCCTATAGGGCCAGATCAGTTTGCTGTTCCACATCCGTATCTGAATAACGAGCAAATCCAACATCAAAAGCTCCCAGAGGCGGTTCCAGTGCTAGAGTGGGATCAGAATCAGCCCTTGGTTGTGCCTCCTCGACACAAAAGTAAGACTAAACACATAGGTCTAGATCAGGCTGAAGGTCACCAATCATTTGAAATACTTGTTCCACCTCTAGGTAGTAAGAGCTCAAAACCAATGAGCTTTATTGTTTCACCCCCAAACCTGAAGAAAGATCCAGTTCAGCATTGACGGCTTGCCAAAGTTGTTGTTGGAACTATAGGCCAATTGAAAAAAAACACTCAGGGTCTAGAACAACAGTTGCAGGGTGATTATTTACATCCCAGTATGGATGCCTTTTATCCTGAGGAGAGCATAGCTAGGGATTTTCTGGGGAGCCCAGATGAACCTCCAGAGCCCCATGAGGAAACTGAAATGTCTGCATCCCAGCAGGAGGCCCAAACTCGTCATCCAGAGCTCACTGAGGAGGCTGAATCTTTACCTCATCAAGAGGCCCCTGCTCAGCATCCACAGACCCCTGAGGACGTTGAATCTTTTTCACCCCAGGCAGAGGCCCAGGCTCAGCATGCAGAGCCCACTGAAGAGGTAGAACCACCTCCACTTCCGCAGGGGGCTCCATCTCAGCCTTCAGAGGCCCCTGAGGAACTAGAAACTTCCAGTCCTCAGGAGGCCCTCGCCCGGCCTTTGGAGACACTTAAGGAGGTTGTAGTTTGACCACGTGTTCATCATGGGGTAAATGAAGCTCAGCAGTCACACTTGTACAATGTCACTGTTAAATCTCTGGCTCTGGCACTTCCCATAAATCCACAGGTCACTAAAGAGGTTGAACCTTCTCCAGTCCAGCAGAAGCCCCCATCTCGGCCTCCAGAGCTCCTTACGGAAGTTGTAGCTCAGTCTCCATTGTATCCCGAGGTGACAGATCCAGCACAGAGCAGGACCATGCTGAGCACCCAACATCAGCCAGTATCAAGAGCAGTGGTTCTCACCCAGGGTGATTGTGCACCCAGGTGACATTTGGTAGTGTCTGGAGACAGTTTTGCTTGTCAGAACTGTATATGCTACTGGCATCTAGTGGACAGAGACCAGAGATGCTACTAAACATCCAACAGTGTACAGGAGAGCCTCCCACAGCAAAGAATTATCCAGCCCAAAGTGTCAATAGTGCGGCCTAGCTAGAGAAATAAAGATCACTTAACACAAGTATTTAATGAGCATTTAGTATTTGGTATCTAATGCAGCACATATATAATCATGAAAGTATAAATCATAATATCTCCCACAGTGAGATTTCTTTAGTGTATGGAGGGAGTAGTGATGTTATGTTTCATCATATATAAATTAGAATTATTGCCAAAGGATAAATGTTCTGAAAGAATATCTATTTTTCTAATTCTTTTGCTTGTGTCTTTTTTTGTAGAAATCTTGGTTGCAATTTACTCCCAGAACTGAGCTTTGGAACGTTTCAGGCCTGGCATGGAATGCAGTTTTTACACAAGTTGTAAGTGAAATAGAAGATGAATACATGTAAACAACTGTGTGTAAAAACAATCGTGCAGTTATTGGTTAGCTGGGTGTAAGTAAGCCCAGTATGAATTCTGGAAAGTATGTCTTGAGAGCCATTTATTATTTTTTTCAAATGAGGCAACTAAGGTACAAAGAGGCCAAGAGACTTGTTTAACTCATATATATGAAAGGCTCTGCTTTCCATAGTACTGATCTTTGGCATGGTCAATTATAGGCACCAAAGAAAAACACTTAGATTAGCATTGTCATGGAATCCCACAGATGCCTCTCCATTATGCGAATGGTCCAGGAACTTCCACTTTTGAATTTCACTTTGATTCCTGCTCATGTGCAAAGTTCCTAACTGCTTAAAATGTATGCAACACAGAGCTGCAGAGAACTAAGTTTAGCAGGGTGTGGTTCAGTGGGTGTGGGTGCTTCCCCAACCATCATTAGCTCTTTTAAATGGTAAAGCAGAAAGAATTCCTGAACACCCACCACAGGGCTCTCCCCAGCCACCCAGAAAATTATTTTTCAAAAAAGCATATATTTCTGAAGTGAATTATCTGTGGCCAATAGGAACCTTTGAGGTATGGAAAAAGACGTTGTTTGTGTTCAGCTGTAGTGTGAAAAATATAAAGAAAATACTTTGCTGTGGCCTAATTCAATATATTTTCTTTGCTGACTACTCTTCAATAAGAAGTGTGGGTTTTACACCCCTTCAGCTCAAAACTTCTCTGATTTCTCATGACACAAGGAAATGATAGTGGGTATGTTCAATGGCCCGAAGGCGATTTTGGACTCAAGGTAAAGAGCTCTTCTACACCTGGCTTTGGAAAAGACTCTCTTACCTGTCTTGTGGTTCAGAAATCCCGTTTCAAACAGTTCACACATTTTGGGTTAATGAAGGTGTTGAGGCTGTGTCTGGAGCTGGATTAACAATTCCTGCAGATGCCTATCTTTAGCAGCCTCCTTCCTTTCCCTTGTTAGTTTGCTGACGCCTACCTTGGGGAGAGAGCACCAAGGGTCGGCTTTTCTTTTGTTAGCACACCGGAGAGCAGGCTCGTGAGGTCCCTTCACCAGGAGGTTTTAGTAGCGTCAGTACAACGTCTTAAACTCACCACCTTTCCTAAACATCCTAGAACACCAAGAGTTCCTTATAAGAATCAGAGTTTCACTACAGTTATGTAGGCAACACAGGAAAATACATTGTGGAAATAAATAAATAAATCACAGTTTAAAAATTAATGAATTCATTCCAAAACATTCACTGAGTGCCATGCCCACGGTCTGTGAACACTCTACTAAGTGCTGGGGATACAAAGACGCATAGGGCAGGGTCTTTGTCCCCAAGAAGCTTTCATACTGGAAGGAGAAATATGGATGTTGATGGGAAAACATATGAGAGCCATTCTAGCATCTATGCAGCAGGGTAACAAGGAGAAGGAGGGGGTTGATGAAGTAGAAAACGGGTGGTAGGTTAGAAAAGATTTGTAATGGAAGAGGTACCAACTTGTCCTTTGGAATTTGTGCTCCTCTTAAATGACAGAAAAAGGTAGTGAAAGAATCAGAACTATCTGGTGTTGTAAATAAATTAGTACTGTACTCCGAAAACTCATTCACAGTTACTTTCAAAAGATTGTCACAGTATAGTATGTCTTTGTTTTGGACTAAGTCTTTCTAATAGACAAAGCTAATTTGCTTTAGGAAACATTTGCCATGGTGAGATCTAAACTTTATTGCATCTCTTACCAAAGGCAAGCCACCAAGGGAAGATGCCACCCTTGAGTTAAATCATTTTACTACTTATAATGACATATTACTGGGGTGTTTATAAGTTGCTTGCATTAAATAAATTTGGAAAAGGGCCCCAGCTGAGGTGGATTTATCATGAATTCAATGAACCTTAGCCTTCAGGGCTCCACACTTGCATAGGTCCCTTCCAAGGTCTTGAGAGGGGTCCTAACGATTTTTCTATTTATAACTTTGCCTGTGTTTATTAGATAGGATTTCCCAAAGTAGATGAGGTTCAGGCCCCACAAATCCTTGATTCATCACCGGGTGTCAGGTAATTATAAGTCAGTAGGTTTCTTGAATGAAGCCTCTATGTTATTGAGAAATATCAGGTGAAGTAGTTAGCAGTGTGGTAGTCTATTTTAAATCCGAAATCTACCTCAAAGATGAGCCAAGAGCTTATTAATTAATAAAGTACCACTTTTTGAATGGTGGTAGTAATCATATCTCTTTCAGATAAAATCAGGAATGAAATATACTATGGAAAACCGGCAGTGGTTGATAATCCTAAATGTTAAGTATGCTTTTTTTTCTCTGACTGTAAAGTGTTTCTCCTTCATTCACCTATGCAGGTCCAGACTGATGGCTTATTTTTAAAAATTCTTTTAGTCACTTCATTGGATCTAACAATACAAGCTCCATGATTTTAGAAACTGAAGGACTCTACAATGTAGAAAGGCTATATATAACTTAAGCAGACAGAGCACATTCACATGCTGGCTTGTCCGTGGTACATCAATATCGTACCAAGAACATAAGCACGAAGAGAGAATAAGAGGAAAATCAAAGCCTTATCCCTATTGAATTATTTACCCCATTGTTGAGATTATCAGTGTGGGAGGTGTGGCCACACTATGAAGGCAAATTGAGCTGCGGTCACAGAGCCGCCCTAATGCTCCCCCAGTCAGCCAGCATTGGTTTCCTTTACATAGCTATGTACACACAAAAGCTTACACACTTGAGGGTGTTGTCCTCACTTTTTGCTATGTACTAGAATCCTGGCAGCTTCTCAGATTTAGAAAGGCATAAACACTAAAAGCAAAAATAACTTGGGTCTGCCCTTTGGGGTGATTCAGGGTGGCTGTTTTATTTGTAATAGTTCAAAATTTTGAGATTGTCACACCTAGCAACTACTATACTTTTCTTCTCCCAACTGCATCTTATTCTTCCCACCTGTAGTATTTTCTCCCATTCTATATGTTTATTCACTTTCTTGATAGTGTCCTTTGAAGCACAAACTTTTTAGTTTTTATAAAATCCAATTCATCTATTTTTCCTTTGGTTGTTTGTGCTTTTGGTATCATATCTAAGAAACTGTTGTCTAAAGCAAGGTCATAAAGATTTACCCCTGTGTTTTCTTAGCTCTTACATTTGGATATTTGATCCATTTGGAGTTAATTTTCATATACGGTGTGAAGCTTCATTATTTTGTGTGTGGATGTACAGTTGTCCCAGCATCATTTGAAAAGACTGTTCTTTCCACATTGAATTGTTTTGGCACCCTTGTTGAAAATCAATAGACCATAAATATGAGGGTTTATTTCTATATTGTCAATTCTGTTCCATTGATTTCCATGTCTGTTCTTATTCCAGTACCACACTGTGATTGCAGTAGCTTTGAACTGAGTTTTGAAACCAGGATGTGTGAGTCCTCCCACTTTGTTCTTTATCGACATTGTTTTGGTTATTCTGTTTCCTTGAATTGCCATAGGAATTTTAGAAACAGCTTGGCAATTTCTGGAAAGAAGTCAGCTGGGATTTTGATAGGAATTGCAATGGAACCATAGGTCGATTTGGGAAGTAGTGAAATTTTAATAAGATTATCTTCCAGTCCATGAATCCAGCATGTCTTTATACTTATTTAGATCTTCTTCAATTTCTTTCAACAGTTTTGTACTTTTCAGTGTGAATCTTGCACTTACTTGGTAAAATATTCCCCTAAGTATTATATTTGTTTTGATGCTGTTCCACATGGAATTGTTTTCTAAATTCCATTTTTCGATTACTCATTGCTGGTGTGTAGAAATAATATTGATCTTATATCCTACAACCTTGCTGAACTCATTTATTAATGCTAACAGTTATTTTCCTAGATGCCCAGGAATATGTCTTGTGGTCTTCCAGTTTCCCAGGAATACATTGGAATATTGCAAAGTGTCTGTGGACATCTCATTCCTCAGCTTTTCTTTTAAAGCTTTGCGGTTGGGTGGTTTTTTGCCCCAAACTGTTATCCATTGCCTCATGCCACCACCATGTTAAAATATTTGCTTGAAAATGTTTTCCAGAAATGCCACCTGAGCAGAGGCTTTTCTCACTAGACAGCCCTCAGTCAGGTCAAAGGCAAGCCTTTCAAGTGAGGTCTTCCAGGGGACCACCAGACATGTAAAACAATGAGAGTTCTTTGGGAATGAGGCTTTGAAGGACCTCCCAGTCCATGCTGTTCATTCTGGTACCAGGGATGTGGGCTGTTTTTCAAGGCTACCACTGGCATGGAGACCAAAGGTCGAGGGCAAGTTAAAGCAACACAGATCTCATTGTTCTTACAGAAATTAATTTGTTTTCCTTGAATAAATTGCTTCCCCTTTTACTGCCAGCATGTTGGTTAAATGTCCAGAGTTCAGAAGAAGTTGATTCTGACCATTTTTGCCAGTTTTGTTGTTGTTGTTATTGTTGCTTCTATGCAGGGATGAATTTTCAGATGTCCTTCCTCCATCATTTTTACTGATTTTCCTGCAATTTTTAAAAAAATTCTATAAAGTCTCAATGGCCATAGGCTAATTAAATATTTATCACGAGAGATGATTTAGGAAAAAAAAATAAAAAGAGAAATAAATAAATAAAAAGAGAAAATATAATTCTCATAGAGGCTTTCCCAGATGGGTAGATGAAGTTTGAAAAGGTATTTCTATATTTAGTGCTGTCAAAATTAAGGTTAAAGTATCAGATGTTTTTTTTAAAAAAATACCCTTTTTTTTCATTCAGGTTAAACACAGGCTTTAGAGTCAGAACTGAGTTCAAATTCCAGCTCTGCTTCTTACGAGCTTGATGACTTAAGACAAGTTATGTAACTTCTCTGTGCCTCAGTTTCCTCATTTGTACAATTGTGTAATATATATATCACATCAGGTTACTGTGAGGATGAAATGTTAAATGCTGATCACATATGCATGGCAACCCAAAAGATATTAGTTTTGCTAATTATCTTTGTAATATTCTGCAAAAGTACACTAATAATTCTTGAGTAGAGTTAACCTTAAGTCAGATATTCTCTTCTTTCTTCCTGTTTCTTTTCTGTTTTTTTTCCCCCTTATTTGTTTTAAAGAACTAAGGGGAAATAAAAGAAATAAAGAAAGAACTATGAAGAAAATCTATTCCAACATTTTGGAATAAAATTTTGTTCCTCAAAATTAATTTGTTTATTTTATTGATATATAAACAAAATGTTATTTATTTATTCAGCAAACATTTATTAAATACCTAGTAAATATTAGGCACTATGTCAGGCACAGGAATAATAATGACAATAAAGTGTGGTCCCTGCTCTCCAGTTGCTGACAATCTAGGAGAGTGACAAGTAAACAGTTGATTACATACACAGTAACAAAGGCTATGGCACAAGAATATACACGGGACTATGTGATGGGAGTATGGCTTTCACCAGTTCCTCTTGGATTTCTCTCTTCTTTGGCTCCAGAACCAAGGAATTAGCCTTATTTTTGTCTTTAGCTGGGTACTTAAAATCATGAAATTTTTCAAACTTTGTAGAGATGAAAGAAAAACACCTTGAATTATGGAAGACACTAGAAATAGTACTTTTTTACAGAGCAAGGGCTTCCTGCCAGCATAGTCACTTTGAGGGTTTTTAACGTGAAAAGTACTTTGGCATATTTTTTCTTTGCTAGCCACCTTTTTTTCTATTTTATTGTTTGTTTGTTTGTTTCTCTTCTCCACTTTATCATCTAGAGACCTGGGTAGCTCCCAGTGAAAGAGTGTTTTACAGATTCTAAGGGTGATTTATAGGTAAAGACAGAAAATGATTTTTTTAACCTTCAAGTTCCATACCAATAAAAATGACTATAAACTTTCATGGAAGTAATTGAAAATGCAGATAATTTTAATTCCATTCCATTTTTCAGAATTCTCAATCGTAATCCTTTGCCAACAGTTGAAGATTCTTGTCTTTATAAAGTGCCAGCATTAAACTATTTGTAAGTATTGTAACAGTTTCATGGCTCATGAGATAATTTCTGCTCCTTTTTACTTTCGTCAAAAATTGAGTACTTTGGCTAAACAGTCATAATTTAGATTTTAACTGGGTTATTGAAAATAAGAGTTATTGGCAAAGAAAAGGATTAAGAAAGAATATATATGGGTAAGAGAGCCAGCAGAGGATGAGAACAGTGTTGAAGAACACATATAGATATGGAACATGAAGATGCATATAGGAATAGTATTTATCCAAGAAAGCAAAAAGGAATAAGGGGTACATTACTTTTTTTAAAAAAAAGAGTGATCAAAAGAGGTAGATGCAATTGAAAATGAGAAGTGAGGATAATAGAAAATGATTGTACTGTTCAGCACCAAGGTCATTAATTTGATGATGCAAATTTAAATTTCTTCCAAAAGAGCTCTTTGGAATTATCATCTATGGCAAGTAAGAAGCCAAAGTGGAAGTAATCACATGTTAAGTATCTTCTTCAGTTTAGAAATTTTGTCTTTGCGTTTTATATCATGCATGTTTGGGCTTCTCCTTCAGAGACATGGGAACAGCACAAGTGTCACTTACAGCAATTGAAAGCATCCTCATGATGACCCTTGAATTGGAAACACTGTAAGTTGATTTTTCTTACATTGATTTTCACTCAATTGTATTTTTAGGTTTGTTTGATTATCTTCTTAAGTCAGGTTTATTTATGTATAATTTTCATTTAACAAAATTCACTCTTTTTAAATATACAGTGTGATGTGTTTTGACAAACGTATAGTTCTGTAGCCACCACCACATTTGAGGTAAAGAAAACTTCTGCACTCCCAAAAGACCCCTCCTGTCCCTCTGTAGTCAATCCATCCTCCTGTCACTACCAGCCCCTGGCAACCACCAATCTGATTTTTGTCCGCATAATGTTGCCTTTTCCAGAATATTTGATAAATGAAATCATGTGGTATGTAGCTTTTTGTTTTTGGCTTGTTTCACTTAGCCAGTCTCTTTGGAGATTCATCTGTTTTGTTGCACCTGTCAGTAGCTCATTCCTTTTGAGCGCTGAGCAGTATTCTAGTTGTGTGGATACACAGTTTGTTTACGCATTCATCGTTTGATGAACATTTGAGCTTCTTCTAGTTTTTTTGCTATTATGAACAAAGCCTCTGAAAACACTCACATGTGTGTATGAACATATGTCTTGTGTGAGCATATGTTTTCATTTCTTTGGGGTAAAATACCTCAGGGTGGGATTGCTTCATCATATGCTAAGTGCCTATTAAACTTTTTAAGAAACTGCTGAACTGTTTTCTAAAGTGCCTGTGCCATGTTGCTTTCCCACAAGCAGTCTCTGAGAGTTGCAGATGCTCTACATCTTCACCTGATCCTTATATTTGTTTTTTTTTTTAAATTTTAGCCTTTCTAGTAGGTGTGTAGTTGAATCTCGTGGTTTTTGCCACATTTTGCATTTCTGTAAAAGCTGATGATGTTGAGTGTCTATTCATGTGCAAATATCCTTTTAAATGAAGTGTCTGTTCAAATCCATTTTTTAATTGGATATTTTTATTGAGATTTAAGAGTGCTTTAAATAACAGGCAAATGGAAAAAGTCCTTGCTCTCAGATATGTGTTTAGTAAATATCTTCTCCCAGATTGTGACTTATCTTCATTATATTAAAATGTCTCTGAAAACTAGAAGTGTTAAATTTTTGATGAACCCTAATTTAGCAATTTTTCTTAATCTTTCATATTAATTTAATTTATTTATTTGGTTGTGCTGGTCTTAGTTGCGGCAGATGGGCCCCTTAGTTGCGGCTCATGGGCTTCTTAGATCTGGCATGTGAACTCATAGTTGAGGCATGCATGTGGGACCTAGTTCCCTGACCAGGGATCTAACCCGGTCCCCCAGCATTGGGAACTCGGAGTCTTAACCACCAGGGAAGTCCCTTAGCAATTTTTCTTAGATGGTTTCTGCTTTTTTGCGTCTTAATCTAAGAAATCTTTCTCTGAGACCCCACTGTCTAACCCAAAATCACAAAGATTTTCTCCTACGTTTTCTTCCAGACGTTGTATAGCTACATTTAGGTCTATGATTCATTTTGAGTTAATTTTCATATACGTTGTGAGGGAAGGGTCAAGTTTTATTTTTTTGCAGTTTAAAAAACTATTTCTGTAGGACCCTATTGTGACAGTTTATTACACAACTTACTGCACCTTAAATTGTGCCTTCCCCCTTCCAATATGGCAAGCTAATAGAAACTGTCTGTTACGCCAAGGCTAGTTGAGGGGATTGCATGAGATTAGTATGCGGAAACGGCACTGCATTTAGCAGTCTGTTCCAACCGTCTTTGTCAGGTCACCTGACAAATGACTGTCTTCACCGTGCCGTCACGCATTGGTCACTGCTCTAGCCTCATCTTCCTCAGCGTCCCACAGCATCTGACACAATTGTGATCCCTCTCTTGTCAGCTACATGCCCTGCTCTCTGGATATTAAAAATTATTTCCCTGTGTAACGACGATACTGTTAGTACACAGTATTGAAGAAATTAAATTCCTACACAATAATATTACCTAATAAAGTGTTGCTATTCAAATTTCCCCAATTGTCTCTCTTATATAATATCATTTCTTTTAACAGCTTTTTGAGGTATAATTGACATGCAATAATCTGTGTTCACACACACACTTACATACACACCATGAAGACATCACGAAAATCAAAATGTCCATCACCTCAGAAAGTTTCTTAATGTCTCTTTGTAATTCTTCCTTCCCATCGTTCCTTGCACTTCCCAATCGCCATGCAACCATTGATCTGCTTTCTGTTTGCATTTTCTAGAATTTTATGTAAATGGAATCATACAGTGTATACTTTTTTCTAACTGGCTTCTAACCCAGCATGATTATTTTAATCTTCATCCATATTGTTGTCTATATCAGTAATTCATTTCTGTTTATTGCTGAATAGCATTCCTTTATATGGATGTACCACCATTTATGTATTAACCATTGATGGACATTTGAGTTGTTTCAGTCTTTGTCTATTACAGATAAAGTTGCTATGAATATTTGTGTACAAGTCTTGTAAGGATGTTTACTTCCATTTCTCCTGGGTAAATGCCTGCCTGTAGAATGGCTGCATCATTGGTAAGTGTATGTTTAAGTTTTTAAAAAATACCTATTTTCCATAGTGGTTTGATCATTTTACATCTCTACCAGCAGTGTATGAGAGCTGCATTTTCTTCACGTTGTGGCCAACATTTGCTATGCTCAGTATTTTTAATTTTAGATAGTTTAATAGGTGTGTAGTTGTATCTCACTGTAGCATCCCTAATGATTAATCATGTCAAACATCTTTTCATATGCTTATTTTCCACCTGTATATCTTTGAATCTTTTATCTATATTTTTCTGGAGTTTTGAGAGTTCTTTATATATTCTGGAAATTAGTCCTTTATCCAATAGGTAAGTTGCTAGGTATTTTCTCCCATTCTGTGACTCACCTTTTCGTTCACTCAGGAGTGTCTTTTGCAGGGCAGAAATTCTTAATTTCGATGGTGTCTAATTTATCTATTTTTTTCTTTTATGCATTATGCTTTTGGTGTTGTATCTAAGAAATCTTGCCGAACTCAAGGTCATAAAATTTTTCACCTGTTTTGTTCTAGACGTTTTATAGTTTTATGTTTTACATTTAGATCCTTGAACCAATTTGAGTTCATTTCTGTATATGGTTTAGATGGAAGTTCATTTTTTTTTCCTTTTGCACCTGGATATTCAGTTGTTCCAGCATCATTTGTTGAAAAGACTATCATTTCTCCACTGAAATGCCTTTGAACCTGAAAGTCAGTTCTCCACCTCTCTGTACTTTAGAACTTTGTATACTGTTCCTTTGGTCTTTTTGTCTATCTTTACACTACTATCACAATGTCTTGAAGGTGTAGCTTCATAATCCTTGAAATCAGTTACTGTTAGTTCTTCAACTTTGTTCTTTCTCAAAGTTGTTTTAGTTATTCTAAATTTTATTTCCATATGAATTTTAGAATTAGCTTGTCAATGTCTATAGAAAAGCCTACTGGGGTTTTGATGTATAAATCGATTTGGGGAGAATTGATGTCTCAACCATGTTGAATCTTCTGATCCATGAATACTTTATATCTCTCCATTTATGTAGGTCTTTCTTAATTTCCCCCGGCAATATTTTACAGTTTTCAGTGTGCAAGTCTTTTGTCAGATTTATTCTAAGTATTTTATATGTTGGATTCTTTTATAAGTAGCATTTTAAAACTTGGATCTCTGATTGTTTGTTGAGACAAATTCATCTTTTTGTATGTTGATCTTGTACCCTGCAAACTTGATAGACTCATTTATTAGTTCCAGTAGCATTTTCGTAGCTTCTATCAGGTTTTCTACATAATCATGTTATCTGCAAATAAAGATAG
Organism: Mesoplodon bidens; assembly: GCF_964165515.1. Lineage (NCBI taxonomy): Eukaryota > Metazoa > Chordata > Mammalia > Artiodactyla > Ziphiidae > Mesoplodon > Mesoplodon bidens. Next base: position 31,836,844 of record NC_138179.1, read on the forward strand.
TTTTACTTCTTCCTTTCCATTCTGAATATGTCTTTTCTTTTTGTTGCCCTATTGCACTGGCTAGAACCTTCAGTGCAATGTCAAATAGAAGCAATGAGAGCAGATATCCTTGCCTTGTTCCTGATCCTGGTGAGAAAGTACTTTGTCCTTCACCATTAAGTATGATGTTAGTTTTTTGTAGGAGTCATTTATCAAGTTGAGGAAGTCTCCTTCCATTCCTAGTCTACTGAGGGCTGTTTTATTTTCTTTAATCAGGAATGTATGTTAGATGTTTTCATTCTTTTCCTGCATCTATTGCAATGATTATATGATTTTTCCCTTCTTTTCTTAATTTGTTTATTTATTTTTGGTTGAATTGGGTCTTCATTGTTGTATGTATCCAGTATTCTTAATCTTTTATGTAGATCCATATTCCAATCTGGTGTCATTTTCCTTCTGCTTAAAAATACTTCTTTTAACATTTCTTATTGTGAAAGTCTACTAGCAATGAATTCTTTCAGCTTCTGTATGTCTGAGATAGTCTTTATTTTGCTTTTGTTTTGACAGATCTGGGTATAAAATTCTAGCTTGATAGAATTCAATTCACTATTTTAAAGATGTTATTCCACTGAGTTCTCATTTACGATTTTTCAAGCACGAATTCTGCTGTCATTGTTATCTTTGTTCCTCTGTATGTAGTGTATAATTTTTTCCTCTGGCTCCTTTTAAATTCTTCTCTTTATTGCTGGTTTTGAGCAATTCGATTATTTTCTGTGCCTTGGTGTAGTTTGGTCCATGTTTCTTCTGCTTAAAGTTCATTGATCTTCTTGACTTTGTGGGCTTATAGTGTTTACCAATTTTGAAAACTTTTGGCTATTATTTCTTCAAATTTTTATATTTCTCCTCTCCTTCATGGACTCTAAGTACACATGTATTAGGCCACTTGAAGTTGTTGCACAAGTCACTGAGGCTCTATTCATTTTGTTGTTGTTTTGTTACTCCTTTTGTTTCATTTTGGATAGTTTCTGTTGCTATGCCTTAATGTTCACTGACCTTCTGCCGTGTCTAATTAGCCTTTAACCTCCTGCAATATCTTTTTCATTTAGACATTGTTTTTAATCTCTAGAAGCTCAATTTAGGTCTGTTTTACATTATCCATGCCTGTACTTAACATTTTCAGTGTTTAGTCTGGGTGTTTTAACATATGAAATACAGTTATAATAACTTTTCTTCATGTATAATAACCTTTTAAAAGTTCTTTTCTGCCAATTCTAACATCTGTATAGATTATGGTTTATTGTTGATTGATTGCCTTTTCTCCTCAGTATGGGTCATATTTTCCTACTTCTTTGCATGCTTGCATGCAATTTTTCATATGATCCCAGATATTGTGAGTTTTAGTTTATTGTGTGCTATGTATATTTATATTCCTGTAAAATGCCTGGGCTTTGTTTTGGGTGAAATTAGCTTACTCAAAACAATTTTATTCTTTTAGGTCTAGCTTTTAAGGTTCGTTGGGTAGGAGTCCAAGTAGCCTTTAGTCTGGAGCTCATTTTGCAACTACTGAGACAAGTCCTTTCTGAGTGTCATGAGGTTTTCCAGTCTGACTTGTAGGAACAGGTACTATTCCTACAACCCTGTGTGATATCCAGTTGTTCTTCTTATTAATCCTTTCATGTGGTTATTTTCCTAGCATCAAGTTATTCCTCACACAAATGTATTGACCCATACTTTGTTGAATTCTCAAGAGATCCCTCTGCATATCTCCAGAGTTCTTTGTCTGTGCACTTCTTTTCTCTCTGATACTCTGCTTTGTGAACTCTAGTTACCTTGGTTTTCCCAGACCCTTATCTCCATTTCGTCTGTCAGGGAGCCCACTAGTCTCTGTCTGGACTTCTCTTCCCTGTACCATGACGTGGATACTCTCTCAGAGAAGTAAGGGCAATTATAGGGATCACTTCATGTATTTCCCATCTCCTCGGCAATCACTGAAATTTATTGCCTGAGGTTCAGTTTCTTGAAAACTGTTGTTTCATGTGTTCCATTTGATTTTTTTCTTGTTTCAGCTGGGAGGTGAAGTTGGCCCTTGTACTTCATCTTGGCCAAAAGCTAATAACATTCTTTAAGTCTGTTTTGTTTTGATACAGGATCCAATTAAAGATTAGGCATTGCATGTCTTGTCTATGTTTCCGTTAATCTAGAATTTTTCCCTACTATTTTTTTTGGTCTTTTATGACATTGGCTTTTTTGAAGAGTCTAAGCCAGTTGTCTTGTAAATTGCCCCACAATCTGTATTTGTCTGTTTCCTCATTAGATTCAAAGTAAACATTTTGGGGAAGAATACTATATAGGTGATGTATTCTTCATACTTCATCACTTGAGGTGGCTCAGTGCTAAGTTTGATCACTTGATTAAGGTGGTCTATTCCATATGTCTCCATTGTAAAGTTATTTTTCCCCTTGGTAATTGATAAATAATATGTGGGGTGATCCTTGGGATCAGTGAAGATCCCACTTACAAACAACTCTTCACCCAACTGTGCATCAATGATAATCCTTGTCTGAATCGATTATTACATTGATAGTTGCAAAATAACACTTTCCTAATTCTATCCTTCCTTTTGCATTTATTAGCCTACATTATTCTATAAAGAAGAGCTCCCCCACTTTTCATTTGGAGTATCATTATGAACTCATGTGCTTTTATTTCTATTAACTACGTTATACCTTATTATAATGATAATGTTATTCTTTGGAATGTTCCTTTTGTCCAGATTTGGTCAATGCGATCTCTGTTATTGTTTAGCCACATGATGCTTTTTTATTACTAGAATAATTTCTAATATATTACTCCTCACAAATAGGAACTGAGAAAGTGACTCCAGAATGTGCGGTCTTATTCATACTCTTCTTAGAAGTCTGCCTTCTTCCTGTGTACTCTCAACCCAAAATGAGGCTTTCGGGTTGGGAGGAGATACTTCTGAATTAAACTACAGATCAATGTCACCCAATTCTAATCCCTATTCCCTTTTTTCTAGCCATATCATACCTACTGCCATCCTAATCCTTCTGTTGGGCACCTCTCTCCTCCTCTATATTTATTTCCAACAGTCAAGGGCAGCAATTGGCCAACCGGCCCCTATCCAGTTCTATAGTCCATATGCCCCAAGAACTCCGTTTTGCACTGGTCTGTGGTGGCCTTGGCCTACCTCTTCTACCTACTCAGGTAACTCTTTTACCACGAATTTAATTACCTGTGTTTCCATTTATAGGATCTTACCCAGCCGTAGGGCCTGCTGCCTCTGCCAATTTAAAAATACTATTGAGGTTGTCTGTGAGACAGTCAAGCTGCGTTGTGACAGTGAACGCCTGAGGGACGTCACACGTTGTGGTGAGTCTCAATTGCGGGATAATACATTTTTAATTTTTAATTTAATTTTTTATTTTTAATCAAGGATGATACATTTTAAAACTAATGATGTAATTACATTATTTTAATACATTCATTTAGAGTTCCAGCTCCCTAAATTTCTAAGAATTACCCCCTTGCTAAAAATCAGATTCTTGGTTACATTATTAAGCTAATGATAGCTCAGTTACATTATTAGCTTCATAATGTAACTGATCTGCATATATAAAGGAACCAGAGAAAGGAATGGAAGGGGGAAGGGAATTCACATTAATGGCCACATATCCTATGCTTCCCTCTCTGCAAATGACAACTTATTCACATAGTACATCACAGTTTGTAAACTGATTTTATATACATTAGGTCTCAAGTACCCTTTGTCTTATAAGACAGGTGTAAATATATTTTTGTTTATTTGGTTTGTTTCTGCAATTTTATAAAGAGTACAAGTGATGCTGTTTTATGTCCTATCTGGAGCCTGAGAGTTTCTGGTTCCATAACCAGAAGCTGCTACCAAGCCCTTCTAATGCATGGGAGAGCTAGTTATTTCTTTGACTGTCCAGCTCTGAACTTGCTCTGAATCGCAAGTTTTTCTATCCACAAAACACTCAGGGCCTTTCAACTATTTTTCTATATATTAGATTTATGGGCACTAACTTGATGACTTCCAAAATGTGCTTTCATGCCCAGGTAGCTTGAATACAGGTCTCTTTCAGTGATCTAGAGCGCATCATAAATAATAACACTTTGCCACTTATATAAAGACAATATTGCTGATTTTTCAACACAGTTTTTTTTTTTTCCTTTGGCCACCAAGCTGGTGGGATCTGAGTTCCCCCAGCAGGGATCGAACCCGGTCCACAGCAGGGAAATTGTCAGGTCCTAACCACTAGACCACCTGGGAACTCCCCAAACATTTTTTTTACTAATTATATACTCCCTTCTCCCCCAGAGTGGGCAGACAAGGCATTTTTACTCTCCTTTTACAGGTGAGGAAAAAGAAGATCAGAGGTGTTAAGTGCTATGACCCTAGTGCCCCGATCTCCTGTCCCCAGTTTTGGGCTCTCTGCTAGCCTCTGCTCCTCCTTTCTCATGACCCTTCCCTCCTCCTTTGACCCTCACCAAAAATACTTTTAATCCTTTTGGACGACAAGCCCAGCAACACAATGGTACACATTACCTTCACACAGTCAGAAGATTTGGATGGTTCCCCAAGTAGAGCTGGAAATATTAGAAGTAAAATGAATTGAAAGCAAAGTAGCCATCTGACAGAAGTTGCTTTTTCTCATCTACATTTTAGGGCCTCAAGTATTATTCCATTGATTTATTGAACATTCCACATGGGCATACAATCTGGCAAATCTCTTAACTTATACCCGAGATCCCTGCCCAAATTTTAGCAAAGAGCCAGGGCGGACATAGTGTTTTTCTCTGTATACAGCCTTCTGTTATGGGGACTGGGATATATAGAAGCAGGGACTAAGCAAAGGACTCAGTGGGTAGTTGGAGAAGGACATGTCCAGATGACGACCTGTTAGCGGCGGTGGTGGTGGTTGTCGTGGAGATCTGTGATAGCAGCAAGAACACAAGCACACTGAAGAGGTTGAGAGAGGAAGCCTCACACTCCTGTGCCTTTGAGGCAGGACAGGATGGGGTATATGAATGTGAGGAGTCACAGTAGATCTGCAGAGAGTCCAGCTGATTAGGGGAATATTTGTCTTCCAGCCTTGGCTTTTCTTGAGTACTGGCCCCTGAGAACCAGTGGAGTAATCCTGAATATAGTTTCTATATTTCACGCTACAGAATTTTCTGAGTAGATAGCCCCCTTTTCAAGAGAGACCTTTTTCACATTTTGTTGTTGCCAGTCATAGGCTTAAGTGTGGGTTTCTTTTTCTCCTAAGTGGCACTCAAACTTTGACTGATTCCTAATTTCTTTGGCTGTGGACTGACAAAAGGCTGTCCCATCAGTCTTCAATGATCAAAAACAGTCCCTTCTCTTTTGACAGATGAAGAAACATCTATAGAGAATGCAGGAGGATCGTTGATGAAGGTGTTACAAGCCCAGAAGAAGAACAACAGCACCGAGCGGACTATTGCGTCAGAGAGGATGTCCTCACCTAACAGTGCTGTCAGCTTGTCAGGCTTCATGAATGAGCAGCTGGACTCTAATAATAAAAGTGATATTATCAGTGCACTAAGTTACATACTGCCTTATATCTCAGAGGGAAATCTAGGAGATGTGGAATCAACATTATTACCATTCATTCAACTTCTTTTTTCAAATACACAAGATGGAGATATGCCGCTGGGCCTTTTGAAAAACAATACAAGGAGCCCTTCTGTTAAACCTGTACCCAACAATTCAACTAATAAAAACAAATTGAGGGAACTCCATTTTGTGGAAAATTTGTTAGATGCAGAAACTCAAGAAAAAATTGATGAGGTTAAAAAGGAAGAAAAACCTGCCACGTGTACGTGTTCCAACCTTTTAAGTGCCATGATTACATGCTACATCTTTCAAAAGAAATGAGAAACTGCCCAACCACAGAAAGACAGCCTAGCAAAGATGGAGAGTACAGAGGAAAAGCTGCTGAGAGTGAACAAGGTCCTCAAGGGGCATACAGAAAATGCACCTCAAAGCAGTGGGAGATGAGAGCGTCAGGAGGAAACAGAATGCCCAGCCATCTGTGGCGAACACTGCCAAAGAATGAAAGCTCAGGAGGCCATCCCCAAGAAAGCTGAAACAGCTCCTCATGGTGCAGAGGCCCAGGAAGCTGGTGGGAAAGTCCTCCAATGCAGAGTCTTCATTCATAAAGGAACACAAGGCCGCAGGCTCCTCTTCCCTGAAACCGTACTTCAAGGGCAGGCTTTGTGCCTCCATCCCGCCAAAATCCCCATCTGAGGTTAAAAGCAAATCAAAAGACTTATCCAACGCTATTCATGTTTTCGAAGATGCAAAGGCAAGAGTTAGAAATATTAAGGACTTCGAATTAATCTCACATTCTGGAAAAAAAATACATCTTGCATAAACTTAGGTCTCATCGGGTCCACAGAAAACCCAAAGTTAAAAAGCATCGAGGGGGTTCCCTGGTGGCACAGTGGTTGGGAGTCCGCCTGCCGATGCAGCAGACACGGGTTCCTGTCCTGGTCCGGGAAGATCCCACATGCCGTGGAGCGGCTGGGCGTGTGAGCCATGGCCGCTGAGCCTGTGCGTCCGGAGCCTGTGCTCCGCAACGGGAGAGGCCACAATGGTGAGAGGCCTGTGTACCGCAAAAAGAAACAAAAAAAAGAAAGAAAAAAGGGAGTCGAAAGTTCAGAAAGAAAAGTTCACTTGATAGAATGATGCTTGCAAGCCCTCCGTTCTCTGTCGTGAGGAGTCTCATAAATTCCCCTCCACGAGAGGCTGTTTCATCTTCAGGAGAAGTGACTTCTCAGGAAAATCCTTTTCCAGAATTATTTTCTCTTTCAGACCCTTCTGCAGAAAACACTACTTCAGAAAACAATACTGCACAAAATGTTTCTGAAGCAATTATTTCTACAGGAAACGCTACTCTGCCAGGAGGAACCGGCCCTGGAAACACTAGCCATAGGAACGTCTCCACTGCACATTCTACTGTTGCTGCAGACAACAGTATGCCAGCTGTTCAACACAGCAACAAAACACAATGGGAGCACCACAACATGGTCACTGAATTATCCTCTAAGCCCACAGGCTTCACTTTGCCAGGGCTCGCATCCCCGGGTGATCAAGTTGAAACTCAGCTAAACCAGCAGCTCTGGTCCCTCATCCCCAACAATGACGTGCAAAGGCTCATTTCTCACGTTATCCAGACTTTGAAAATAGACTGCTCGGACACCCACGTGCAGCTGGCCTGTGCCAACCTCATCTCTAGAACAGGCCTCCTGATGAAGCTTCTCAGCAAGCAGCAAGAAGTAAATGTGTCCAAAGCGGAATGGGATATGGACCAGTGGAAAGCTGACAACTATATCAGTGAGAGCACAGAAGCCCAGAGTGAGCAGAAAGAGCAGGAGTCAAGTGAGGTGAGGATAACCCCTGACACATGGGACTTGGACTTTTACTCAGTTTAGGACATGCCATTAACGTGCCCAAGCGGGAATACCACGGGCTCCTAGTCAGTATCTTATCTTCAGCCATAAAGCGGGCTAAGACAGATCTCCAACTTTGCTCATTGAGAGCGTGTGTCACTATTCCTAGGGTAGACGCGAAAGGGACATAACACAAGATAAATAAATTGTAGATAAATTGTAGAAGAAAATGCTAATGATAAGACTAATGACATTAAATTTGGCTTGTTCTTATAGAAGCTACTCGCGTGGAAGGATTGGGTTTCATAGTAGTTTAAGAATAGTTAGCTATCATTTAGAATAGGATTAAGAATCGTAAGTTTTCATCCCTTCTATCTCCTTGTTTTTAAAAATTGTGATATATTTCTTTAGCTCACAAAAGAAGTTCCAGGTTATGACTATAACAACAAACTCATCTTGGCAGTATCTGTACCTGTAGTAGTGACGATTTGTGTTAGAATTCTCTGTCTCATTGAGGTAAGGACAATAATTAATTCAGATTCAGAACCCAGAAACTGAGAGTCAAATCCACCTTTCCACCTGCTACTACTTGATTCTTCCCTTTAGCCATGAGGACTGACATACACTTTGTTCTTTTAATGAAAAGTATATTCCCAGGATGTTTGTGTGTGTGTGTGTGTATTTTTTGGCTGCGTTGGGTCTTCATTGCGGTGCATGGGCTTCTTACTGAGGTGGCGTCTCTTGTTGTGGAGTACGGGCTGTAGATGCACGGGCTCAGGAGTTGTGGCACAATGACTTAGTTGCTCCGCAGCATGTGGGACCTCCCCAGACCAGGGGTCGAACCTGTGTGCCCTGTGCTGGCAGGCGGATCCTTACCCATTGCACCACCAGGGAAGTCCCCACAGGATTTTTAAAAGGAACTTCACTCCCAGGAGATCCCTATGGAATTGGATCCCTGATAACAAGCTATTGGACTCTTTTGACAAGTGAAGTTTATAAGAAGGCCAGAGTTGACATGATAATAAATTTTCTTCAACTCAACAAAGTATGCTGATTTGAGGTCCTCACCAGTCACTCTCATTCTACTGTTGATTTCTTTCCTTCTTGGCTGAAGTGATGAGAGATATAGGATCTCCATACTCAAGGAGCTATCAGTCACCCTGGGAGGGCTAAAAGGACATGCCTGAAAGACACAAGTGTGATCTCGTCAATTCCTCAGGTTTACTTAGAAGCTTTCTTCTCCAGTGTATTAGGAATTGTGTAGATAGGTTCCATTAAAACACTGCAAGTAAAATCTTGCAGCAGGCTACCCTCAAATATTTATAGTAGCCCATTCCTGGAGCTAGCCTGTTTACCTTTTGTTCAGTTACATAGTGGTTTATTACTTTTCCCAGCAGGCAGTTGCTAACATTAAAAGAGTGATTTTAATAGGCTGACAGTCTTGATTCTACCCTACCACTCCACATTACTTTAGTTATCTTTTCTCCTGTAATGGCAGCCCTCCATTCCAGCCAAAGCAGCTCCTCACTATACGCTAGTTACACCATACCCATTCCTACTTTTGTCTGTGCCTTTGTCCCTCGAAAATTCCTTTATTTTGCTTTGCCTGTGGAACTCCTATGAATCTCTGAAAAGCCAACTCAAGTTCAGATATCTTTCTCTGTAAAGCCTTCCCTGAATACTCCAGCCCTCCTGATCCTAGTCCTGTGAGGTTTGTCACCATTTCTTAGGGGCCATAGCAAAGCAGTCCCCTCCCCTCAGAACTCACAAAAGTGGTAAGCAGTTTTTTGAAAGGCAGCCCCCCAGGAGAGAGCCACCAAGGTTAGCACATCATGGAGCTGAGCAGAGACGTGTAAGGACCAATGGCTTCCTGGCCTATCACACTTGAATCAAACCTGGCATGATGTACTAACTTCTAAAGAGAAATGTGTCTATCTGCAGGAGGGTTGGTCACTAGTGAAAGCATAGAAAAGGTGAGGAGAGACCAACATGGGCAGTGCCCATCCTCACATTGCCCAAGAGTAGAGATGGCACCTTAGGCAGCATAACTGAAGAGTCAGGCCCACTAGCCAGGCTGCCTGTTGAGGAGATGGATGGATCCAGTTACCTCAGGCCTTCCCATTAAACTCTGGATTCGGCTGATTCCTTTTCTAATTCTGTTGTCACCAAGTAGCCTTCGATTCTGTGATTGTGCTTCAGTGTGCCACGGAGGCCTGTCCCCACAGAAGGTAATTCTCTGATTGTGTAGACACAGATGCCCTGTGTGTAGAACAGATGTATTTCTCATTGTCAAGTAATAATTTGGCATTCTGATGTTTGATCAATCCTGTGATATTGCTAAAGTGAGACTGCCACAACAGGAAGACGGGAGTTCTCGCTTGGTGAGGAAGAGTATGATTTCTGAGCCTAGGAGGCTGGGGACTAGCTTGCTAGTCATTGGCCATTGCCCAGACTGTACCCTCTACATCTCAGGTGGCATATGGCCTTTGGCATTTTTAGAATTTCTGTAAAGTCCCCTTTTTATTGTTTTTAACTTCTTGCATTTGTTTTGTTTTGTTTTGTTTGGGCCTGTGTGATCTTAGTTCCCCAAGCAGGGATTGGACCTGTACCCTCGGCAGTGAAAGCGAGGAGTCCTAACCTTTATTTCCTCTCCCCACTTATACGATAAGCTTTTGGAGGACAGGGGCCACGCAGTGTTCTTCCTATGGTAGACAATAATGGTGTTCAACGGAAGAGAGATGAGGCGTTATGTCAATTCCACAGTGAGGAATAATGCAACCGAATATTTATTTGAAGTAGGATAGAGTCCAGCAATAGACCCCTGTGTTCTTAAGACTTTTGAAATGTCATGTTTTAATATTGCAATCAGGGGAAGAAAATGAATAAATGGTGATAGAATAGCTGCCTAACTATTTGGGGGGGTAAATAGCAGATCCCCATGTTTCATGTTAAATAAACATATATCCATAAATGTGAAAAAAGACCACATAAAGGTATTAGAAGAAAATAAAAGCAATATTTCTATAATCTTCTGGTGGGAAAGAGCCTGCAGAGGCTGATGCCACAAGCAGAGCCTTTGATATATTCCACCATCTTGTCTGTGACACCAGCTTAGCACTGATTCATGCCAAGCGTAAGATGAAGAGTTTTCCATATATTGTCTGATTTAAAGCCCACAGTCCTGTGAGGATGATATTACTATCCCTCCTTCGTAGATGAAGGAGATCAGTGTAAGGCCCCAGCGGCCAAACCAAAAGCAGAAGGCAGTTTCACCCGACTGCAAAGCTGGTGCTCCCTCCTCCACTCTTTTGTCTTGTCTCCTTAGAGACAAAAACACTGGAAATATTCGAAACACTGAAATGCAATGAAAGCCAGTATTTCTTTACCATAAAGAGTTTTTGTTTGTTTGTTTCGAAGTGGTGGGGTTTGGCCATGCTGTGCAGCTTGCAGGATCTTAGTTCCTTGACAAGGGATTGAACCTCGGGCCACAGCAGTGAAAGAGCCACGCCCTAACCAGTGGACCACCAGGGAACTCCCAAGAGTTTTATAAGTCAACAAGAAGAAGACAAACAGTCCAGGGGAAAAGGGGGCAAGGGCTGTGAAGAGTAGGAGGTGTGTTGACAGTCTGCCACCATATCTGCCTGTCGTCTCCTCATGGCTCATGTGGGGTGGGTTTTGTTAGCCAGGCCTTTGTCACCTCGTGACGTAAAAATCATCTCTAATATTTTCTTCAAGTACTTTTATAATCTGTCCAGAATTTGTTGTATTTGTTTGTTCGTGTGGTTGAGGTAGGGGATCTAACTTTTTCCCCCTACATGAAGATCTGATTCTTTTCAAATCTTTCACTGAATGGTTTATTCTTTCTTCCCTGGTCTAATATGCTATCTTCATCTGGATGCTGTTCTGTGATCCAGTTATCTTGTCCTGTACCAGTACTGATATCACACTGCTTAATTCCAGTTGCTCTCTGACATATTTTATATCTGGTAGGGCAAGTTCCTACTCTTTGACCTTCTTTTGCATACATTTCATAACTATTCTAACATATATTCTCTATCAAATGTCAGCAGGCCAGGTTTTATTTAGAAATTATTTTGGCTATAAAATGGATTACATTGAATTTTTAGTTTCATTTCAGGAGAACTGTCCTCTTTAAAACATTCTAGGAGGATGGTATCTCATACCATGTAAGTACTTCTTAATGTCTTTCAGAAAAGTTTTTATATTTTCATCACATAGGTCTTACAAATTTGTGGCTAAATTTATTCCTAGGTACTTTATGCATTTTTTATTGATATTGTAAATGGGATGTTTCTTCTGTTTTTTAGTTAGTTAGTTGTGTTATATGGGAAAGCTATTGAGGCTAATATGTTGATCTCTTGATTTTGTATGGAGCCATCTTACTCATGTTACTTCCAATAAAATTTCAGTTGATTCTTTTGGTCTTTTTGGGTCCCTTGTTTCATATGCAGATATGTTTGTCTCTTCTTTCCAATGCTTCGTTTTTCTTATCGTACTGATTAAGACCTCCTCCACAATGCTCAATAGTAGCAGTAATGATTGGGCATCCTACTCTTGTTCTTGACTTTAAAACAATGCTTAGGTTTCTGCCAGATACTTTTATTTTCTTTTCCTACTTCTAAGAGTTTTTATTAGGAATTATCTGTTGAACATTATCTAAAACAGTCAATAAAATATATCACCAGCTGCATGCAAGACCCTAAGTTAGGTACTGTGGAAGAGTCAAAGGATTCTTAAACAGGGTAGAATTCCTTTCCTTGAAAGAGTTATCATCTTACTGGATAGATAAGATTTAAAGTAAAAAGGAATGAATAAGGATTTGGAAATAGTTGTAATGGATAATCATGATCCTGTTTTCTTTCAAAACAGATTTCTTCTCATAGAATTGCAAAAGAGGAAGATAGAAAAAGAAGCAGAAGGTAAATATTGGTCTTTGAAAGCAGAATTTTACAACTAGAGGAGAACTTAGAACTCATCTATTTCAGTTTCCTCACCAAAGGCAGGAAGAACGCTTAATTACCCTAATGGTTTACCCTAGTTTATTTATCAGCAGAATTAGCTCCCCAGCCCAAGCTGAGTTAGAACAGGACTGGCACACATTCATCTGCTCTCACTAGTCCTTTAAGGAAAGAGGGTGGACGGGGAGAGGTTTTGGTTGTACCTGTTCCTGCTGGGCTGATGCCTGGCTCCCAGGCATCAGGCCAGGCCAGAGGCCTTCTAGGAGGCTCTGGGGTAGGGAGGGCCACATGGTTGGGGATCTAGGGGCTGGCCTCACTCAAAGCTGACGAAAGGTAGAACATATGAGTCCCTCCTGGAAAGTGGCAAGAAAACTTCCCTTCTCATCCTACTGTTTTTCAGGCCCCTAGTCTCTATTCCCTTTATCCAAACCTCATAGAATTTTAACCGGGAGAAACTTTAGACAGTAGTTTGTCTCTTCCTTTTGTAATAAGGAACTGGAGAAAGAGAAAGGGAAACTATCTTGCCCCATGGTCATACTGCTAGTGATTAGAATAAGAAGATGGTCCCTTTCCACTGAGGACTTCTCCACTGATCACACACTGTGCTTGGGCTGTGAGCTACGTTTTATGTCACAGTTGAGTAGACACATACTATATGGACATAAGTAGTTTCTGAAACAAACTTATGGTGCACTGTGATTTTTTTCTCTTCTATTTGTATTCGAAAAGAGTATTTTGTGCTTCCCTGCTGGTCATGGCCTTTAAACGGATTCCACAATTCACTGACACCTGAGTGACAGCCTGCAGAGTGAAAGTCAGAGAGCTATAGATGACTTTGCTCGTTGGGTTCAGGTGTTTACTTGGTGTGATTCAACTTATAGGATAGAGCAGCCAGGAAAGTAAAATCACCTTCTCCCCACACCCACACCCCCAGCAAATGCTGCATGTGCGACTAAGTCCGAAGCAAACTGGTGTGAAGCGTGTCTAAGGGAGTAACAAGTTTCTGCCCAGTGCCGTTGTGCAGTGTTTTCACTGCACGAGGGCAGTTGGCCAAGGGCAAAGAAAGGTGAACGGGGCTGAAAATCCTGCCTATGCTCCATGCTAAGCCACATACAAATGTCTCTCCAGAGACACTTGGGGTCCATTTTGGACAGGCACAGAGAACTTCAGGAAGGCCAGCATGCATGCAATGATTTTCATGATCCCGGGTCTGTGGTGATTTTGCTCATTGTGATTATGGACTGAGGTACCCATTTAGTCCTAATGAAAGCAGAGATAACACATTGTGAGAGAGATGAAAAGTGACATGTAACACTAACTGTGTGTGTTTTCCTCCAAGTGGCTTTTTTTGATTTCTGCTGCGTAAGAGAAGCTCAGGGGAAAGTGAGAGTCAGGTAGATGTGAGGAGGATAAAGTACTGTGGCCAGAGAAAGCAGGGGAGTTGCAGAATTAATATTTCCCTTTCTGTGTTCTAGGAGGGCTTTTTCGGGAGAAGGCAGCCACTTTGGCTTAGGGATATGTGTAGGCCTCTCAGCGCCACACGCAAGGAACACATGGCCCAAAAGCTACACGACAGGGAGTCTTCTGATGAGGATGAGATATTTCTGCATCCCAGCAGGATGCCCAAACTCGTCATCCAGAGCTCACTGAGGAGGCTGAATCTTTACCTCATCAAGAGGCCCCTGCTCAGCATCCATAGACCCCTGAGGACATTGAATCTTTTTCACCCCAGGCAGAGGCCCAGGCTCAGCATGCAGAGCCCACTGAAGAGGTAGAACCACCTCCACTTCCGCAGGGGGCTCCATCTCAGCCTTCAGAGGCCCCTGAGGAGCTAGAAACTTCAAGTCCTCAGGAGACCCTCGCCCGGCCTTTGGAGACACTTAAGGAGGTTGTAGTTTGACCACGTGTTCATCATGGGGTAAATGAAGCTCAGCAGTCACACTTGTACAATGTCACTGTTAAATCTCTGGCTCTGGCACTTCCCATAAATCCACAGGTCACTAAAGAGGTTGAACCTTCTCCAGTCCAGCAGAAGACCCCATCTCGGCCTCCAGAGCTCCTTAGGGAATTTGTAGCTCAGTCTCCATTGTATCCCGAGGTGACAGATCCAGCACAGAGCAGGACCATGCTGAGCACCCAACATCAGCCAGTATCAAGAGCAGTGGTTCTCACCCAGGGTGATTGTGCACCCAGGTGACATTTGGTAGTGTCTGGAGACAGTTTTGCTTGTCAGAACTGTATATGCTACTGGCATCTAGTGGACAGAGACCAGAGATGCTACTAAACATCCAACAGTGTACAGGAGAGCCTCCCACAGCAAAGAATTATCCAGCCCAAAGTATCAGTAGTGCTGCCTAGCTAGAGAAATAAAGATCACTTAACACAAGTATTTAATGAGCATTTAGTATTTGGTATCTAATGCAGCACATGTATAATCATGAAAGTATAAATCATAATATCTCCCACAGTGAGATTTCTTTAGTGTATGGAGGGAGTAGTGATATTATGTTTCATCATATATAAATTAGAATTATTGCCAAAGGATAAATGTTCTGAAAGAATATCTATTTTTCTAATTCTTTTGCTTGTGTCTTTTTTTGTAGAAATCTTGGTTGCAATTTACTCCCAGAACTGAGCTTTGGAACGTTTCAGGCCTGGCATGGAATGCAGTTTTTACACAAGTTGTAAGTGAAATAGAAGATGAATACATGTAAACAACTGTGTGTAAAAACAATCATGCAGTTATTGGTTAGCTGGGTGTAAGTAAGCCCAGTATGAATTCTGGAAAGTATGTCTTGAGAGCCATTTATTATTTTTTTCAAATGAGGCAACTAAGGTACAAAGAGGCCAAGAGACTTGTTTAACTCATATATATGAAAGGCTCTGCTTTCCATAGTACTGATCTTTGGCATGGTCAATTATAGGCACCAAACAAAAACACTCAGATTAGCATTGTCATGGAATCCCAGGGATGCCTCTCCATTATGCGAATGGTCCAGGGACTTCCACTTTTGAATTTCACTTTGATTCCTTTTCATGTGCAAAGTTCCTAACTGCTTAAAATGTATGCAACACAGAGCTGCAGAGAACTAAGTTTAGCAGGGTGTGGTTCAGTGGGTGTGGGTGCTTCCCCAACCATCATTAGCTCTTTTAAATGGTAAAGCAGAAAGAATTCCTGAACACCCACCACAAGGCTCTCCCCAGCCACCCAGAACATTATTTTTCAAAAAAGCATATATTGCTGAAGTGAATTATCTGTGGCCAATAGGAACCTTTGAGGTATGGAAAAAGACGTTGTTTGTGTTCAGCTGTAGTGTGAAAAATATAAAGAAAAGACTTTGCTGTGGCCTAATTCAATATGTTTTCTTTGCTGACTACTCTTCAATAAGAAGTGTGGGTTTTACACCCCTTCAGCTCAAAACTTCTCTGATTTCTCATGACACAAGGAAATGATAGTGGGTACGTTCAATGGCCCGAAGGCGATTTTAGACTCAAGGTAAAGAGCTCTTCTACACCTGGCTTTGGAAAAGACTCTCTTACCTGTCTTGTGGTTCAGAAATCCCGTTTCACACAGTTCCCACATTTTGGGTTAATGAAGGTGTTGAGGCTGTGTCTGGAGCTGGATTAACAATTCCTGCAGATGCCTATCTTTAGCGGCCTCCTTCCTTTCCCGTGTTAGTTTGCTGACGCCTACCTTGGGGAGAGAGCACCAAGGGTCGGTTTTTCTTCTGTTAGCACACCGGAGAGCAGGCTCGTGAGGTCCCTTCACCAGGAGGTTTTAGTAACGTCAGTACAACGTCTTAAACTCACCACCTTTCCTAAACATCCTAGAACACCAAGAGTTCCTTATAAGAATCAGAGTTTCACTATAGTTATGTAGGCAACACAGGACAATACATTGTGGAAATAAATAAATAAATCACAGTTTAAAAATTAATGAATTCATTCCAAAACATTCACTGAGTGCCTTGCCCACTGTCTGTGAACACTGTACTAAGTGCTGGGGATACAAAGACGCATAGGGCAGGGACTTTGTCCCCAAGAAGCTTTCATACTGGAAGGAGAAATATGGATGTTGATGGGAAAACATATATGAGAGCCATTCTAGCATCTATGCAGCAGGGTAACAAGGTGAGGGAGGGGGGTGATGAAGTAGAAAACGGGTGGTAGGTTAGAAAAGATTTGTAATGGAAGAGGCATCAACTTGTTCCTTTGGAATTTGTGCTCCTCTTAAATGACAGAAAAAGGTAGTGAAAGAATCAGAACTACCTGGTGTTGTAAATAAATTAGTACTGTACTCCGAAAACTCATTCACAGTTACTTTCAAAAGATTGTCACAGTATAGTAAGTCTTTGTTTTGGACTAAGTCTTTCTAATAGACAAAGCTAATTTGCTTTAGGAAACATTTGCCATGGTGAGATCTAAACTTTATTGCATCTCTTACCAAAGGCAAGCCACCAAGGGAAGATGCCACCCTCGAGTTAAATCATTTTACTACCTATAATGACATATTACTGGGGTGTTTATAAGTTGCTTGCATTAAATAAGTTTGGAAAAGGGCCCCAGCCGAGGTGGATTTATCATGAATTCAATGAACCTTAGGCTTCAGGGCTCCTCACTTGCATAGGTCCCTTCCAAGGTCTTGAGAGGGGTCCTAGCGATTTTTCTATTTATAACTTTGCCTGTTTTTATTAGATAGGATTTCCCAAAGTAGATGAGGTTCAGGCCCCACAAATCCTTGATTCATCACCGGGTGTCAGGTAATTATAAGTCAGTAGGTTTCTTGAATGAAGCCTCTATGTTATTGAGGAATATCGGGTGAAGTAGTTAGCAGTGTGGTAGTCTATTTTAAATCCGAAATCTACCTCAAAGATGAGCCAAGAGCTTATTAATAAAGTACCACTTTTTGAATGGTGGTAGTAATCATATCTCTTTCAGATAAAATCAGGAATGAAATATACTATGGAAAACCGGCAGTGGTTGATAATCCTAAATGCTAAGTATGCTTTTTTTCTCTGACTGTAAAGTGTTTCTCCTTCATTCACCTATGCAGGTCCAGACTGGTGGCTTATTTTTAAAAATTCTTTTAGTCACTTCATTGGATCTAACAATACAACCTCCATGAGTTTAGAAACTGAAGGACTCTACATTGTAGAAAGGCTATATAACTTAACCAGACAGAGCACATTCACATGCTGGCTTGTCCGTGGTACATCAATATTGTACCAAGAACATAAGCACGAAGAGAGAATAAGAGGAAAATCAAAGCCTTATCCCTATTGAATTATTTACCCCATTGTTGAGAATATCAGTGCGGGAGGTGTGTCCACACTATGAAGGCAAATTGAGCTGCGGTCACAGAGCCGCCCTAATGCTCCCCCAGTCAGCTAGCATTGGTTTCCTTTACACAGCTATGTACACACAAAAGCTTACACACTTGAGGGTGTTGTCATCACTTTTTGCTATGTACTAGAATCCTGGCAGCTTCTCAGATTTAGAAAGGCATAAACACTAAAAGCAAAAATAACTTGGGTCTGCCCTTTGGGGTGATTCAGGGTGGCTGTTTTATTTGTAATAGTTCAAAATTTTGAGATTGTCACACCTAGCAACTACTATACTTTTCTCCTCCCAACTGCATCTTATTCTTCCCACCTGTAGTATTTTCTCCCATTCTATATGTTTATTCACTTTCTCGATAGTGTCCTTTGAAGCACAAACTTTTTAGTTTTTATAAAATCCAATTCATCTATTTTTCCTTTGGTTGTTTGTGCTTTTGGTATCATATCTAAGAAACTGTTGTCTAAAGCAAGGTCATAAAGATTTACTCCTGTGTTTTCTTCTAAGAGTTTTATAGCCTTAGCTCTTACATTTGGATATTTGATCCATTTGGAGTTAATTTTCATATACGGTGTGAAGCTTCATTATTTTGTGTGTGGATGTACAGTTGTCCCAGCATCATTTGAAAAGACTGTTCTTTCCACATTGAATTGTTTTGGCACCCTTGTTGAAAATCAATAGACCATAAATATGAGGGTTTATTTCTATATTGTCAATTCTGTTCCATTGATTTCCATGTCTGTTCTTATTCCAGTACCACACTGTGATTGCAGTAGCTTTGAACTGAGTTTTGAAACCAGGATGTGTGAGTCCTCCCACTTTGTTCTTTACCGACATTGTTTTGGTTATTCTGTTTCCTTGAATTGCCATAGGAATTTTAGAAACAGCTTGGCAATTTCTGGAAAGAAGTCAGCTGGGATTTTGATAGGAATTGCAATGGAACCATAGGTCGATTTGGGAAGTAGTGAAATTTTAATAAGATTATCTTCCAGTCCATGAATCCAGCATGTCTTTATACTTATTTAGATCTTCTTCAATTTCTTTCAACACTTTTGTACTTTTCAGTGTGAATCTTGCACTTACTTGGTAAAATATTCCCCTAAGTATTATATTTGTTTTGATGCTGTTCCACATGGAATTGTTTTCTAAATTCCATTTTTCGATTACTCATTGCTGGTGTGTAGAAATAATATTGATCTTATATCCTACAACCTTGCTGAACTCATTTATTAATGCTAACAGTTATTTTCCTAGATGCCCAGGAATATGTCTTGTGGTCTTCCAGTTTCCCAGGAATACATTGGAATATTGCAAAGTGTCTGTGGACATCTCATTCCTCAGCTTTTCTTTTAAAGCTTTGCGGTTGGGTGGTTTTTTGCCCCAAACTGTTATCCATTGCCTCATGCCACCGCCATGTTAAAATATTTGCTTGAAAATGTTTTCCAGAAATGCCACCTGAGCAGAGGCTTTTCTCACTAGACAGCCCTCAGTCAGGTCAAAGGCAAGCCTTTCAAGTGAGGTCTTCCAGGGGACCACCAGACATGTAAAACAATGACAGTTCTTTGGGAATGAGGCTTTGAAGGACCTCCCAGTCCATGCTGTTCATTCTGGTACCAGGGATGTGGGCTGTTTTTCAAGGCTACCACTGGCATGGAGACCAAAAGTCGAGGGCAAGTTAAAGAAACACAGATCTCATTGTTCTTACAGAAATTAATTTGTTTCCCTTGAATAAATTGCTCCCCCATTGACTGCCAGCATGTTGGTTAAATGTCCAGAGTTCAGAAGAAGTTGATTCTGACCATTTTTGCCAGTTTTGTTGTTGTTGTTATTGTTGCTTCCATGCAGGGATGAATTTTCAGATGTCCTTCCTCCATCATTTTTACTGATTTTCCTGCAATTTAAAAAAAATCTATAAAGTCTCAATGGCCATAGGCTAATTAAATATTTATCACGAGAGATGATTAAGGAAAAAATAAATAAAAAGAGAAATAAATAAATAAATAAATAAAAAGAGAAAATATAATTCTCATAGAGGCTTTCCCAGATGGGTAGATGAAGTTTGAAAAGGTATTTCTATATTTAGTGCTGTCAAAATTAAGGTTAACGTAACAGATGTTTCAAAAAAAAAAAAAAAACCCTTTTTTTTCATTCAGGTTAAACACAGGCTTTAGAGTCAGAACTGAGTTCAAATTCCAGCTCTGCTTCTTACGAGCTTGATGACTTAAGACAAGTTATGTAACTTCTCTGTGCCTCAGTTTCCTCATTTGTACAATTGTGTAATATATATATATATCACATAAGGTTACTGTGAGGATGAAATGTTAAATGCTGATCACATATGCATGGCAACCCAAAAGATATTAGGTTTGATAATTATCTTTATAATATTCTGCAAAAGTACACTAATAATTCTTGAGTAGAGTTAACCTTAAGTCAGATATTCTCTTCTTTCTTCCTGTTTCTTTTCTGTTTTTTTCCCCCCTTATTTGTTTTAAAGAACTAAGGGGAAAAAAAAGAAAGAAAGAAAGAAGTATGAAGAAAATCTATTCCAACATTTTGGAATAAAATTCTGTTCCCCAAAATTAATTTGTTTATTTTATTGATATATAAATAAAATGTTATTTATTTATTCAGCAAACATTTATTAAATGCCTAGTAAATATTAGGCACTATGTCAGGCACAGGAATAATAATGACAATGAAGTGTGGTCTCTGCTCTCAAGTTGCTGACAATCTAGGAGAGTGACAAGTAAACAGTTGATTACATACACAGTAACAAAGGCTATGGCACAAGAATACGCACGGGACTATGTGATGAGAGTATGGCTTTCACCAGTTGCTCTTGGATTTATCTCTTCTTTGGCTCCAGAACCAAGGAATTAGCCTTATTTTTGTCTTTAGCTGGGTAGTTAAAATCATGAAATTTTTCAAACTTTGTAGAGATGAAAGAAAAACACCTTGAATTATGGAGGACACTAGAAATAGTACTTTTTTACAGAGCAAGGGCTTCCTACCAGCATAGTCACTTCGAGGGTTTTTAACGTGAAAAGTACTCTGGCATATTTTTTCTTTGCTAGCCACTTTTTTTCTATTTTATTGTTTGTTTGTTTGTTTCTCTTCTCCACTTTATCATCTAGAGACCTGGGTGGTTCCCAGTGAAAGAGTGCTTTACAGATTCTAAGGGTGATATATAGGTAAAGACAGAAAATGATTTTTTTAACCTTCAAGTTCCATACCAAAAAAAATGAATATAAACTTTCATGGAAGTAATTGAAAATGCAGATAATTTTAATTCCATTCCATTTTTCAGAATTCTCAATCGTAATCCTTTGCCAACAGTTGAAGATTCTTGTCTTTTTAAAGTGCCAGCATTAAACTATTTGTAATTATTGTAACAGTTTCATGGCTCATGAGATAATTTCTGCTCCTTTTTACTTTCGTCAAAAATTGAGTACTTTGGCTAAACAGTCATAATTTAGATTTTAACTGGGTTATTGAAAATAAGAGTTATTGGCAAAGAAAAGGATTAAGAAAGAATATATATGGGTAAGAGAGCCAGCAGAGGATGAGAACAGTGTTAAAGAACACATATAGATATGGAACATGAAGATGCATATAGGAATAGTATTTATCCAAGAAAGCAAAAAGGAATAAGGGGTACATTATTTTTTAAAAAAAAGAGTGATCCAAAGAGGTAGATGCAATTGAAAATGAGAAGTGAGGATAATAGAAAATGATTGTACTGTTCAGCACCAAGGTCATTAATTTGATGATGCAAATTTAAATTTCTTCCAAAAGAGCTCTTTGGAATTATCATCTATGGCAAGTAAGAAGCCAAAGTGGAAGTAATCGCATATTAAGTATCTTTTTCAGTTTAGAAATTTTGTCTTTGGGTTGTATATCATGCATGTTTGGGCTTCTCCTTCAGAGACATAGGAACAGCACAAGTGTCACTTACAGCAATTGAAAGCATCCTCATGATGACCCTTGAATTGGAAACACTGTAAGTTGATTTTTCTTACATTGATTTTCACTCAATTGTATTTTTAGGTTTGTTTGATTATCTTCTTAAGTCAGGTTTATTTATGTATAATTTTCATTTAACAAAATTCACTCTTTTTAAATATACAGTGTGATGTGTTTTGACAAACGTATAGTTCTATAGCCACCACCACATTTGAGGTAAAGAAAACTTCTGCACTCCCAAAAGACCCCTCCTGTCCCTCTGTAGTCAATCCATCCTCCTGTCACTACCAGCCCCTGGCAACCAACAATCTGATTTTTGTCCATATAATGTTGCCTTTTCCAGAATATTTGATAAATGAAATCATGTGGTATGTAGCTTTTTGTTTTTGGCTTCTTTCACTTAGCCAGTCTCTTTGGAGATTCACCTGTTTTGTTGCACCTGTCAGTAGCTCATTCCTTTTGAGTGCTGAGCAGTATTCTAGTTGTGTGGATACACAGTTTGTTTACGCATTCATTGTTTGATGCACATTTGAGTTTCTTCTTGTTTTTTGGCTATTATGAACAAAGCCTCTGAAAACACTCACATGTGTGTGTGAACATATGTCTTGTGTGAGCATATGTTTTCATTTCTTTGGGGTAAAATACCTCAGGGTGGGATTGCTTCATCATATGCTAAGTGCCTATTGAACTTTTTAAGAAACTGCTGAACTGTTTTCTAAAGTGCCTGTGCCATGTTGCTTTCCCACAAGCAGTCTATGATAGTTGTAGATGCTCTACATCTTCACCTGATCCTTATATTTGTTTTTTAAAAACATTTTAGCCTTTCTAGTAGGTGTGTAGTTGAATCTCGTGGTTTTTGCCACATTTTGCATTTCTGTAATAGCTGATGATGTTGAGTGTCTATTCATGTGCAAATATCTTTTTAAATGAAGTGTCTGTTCAAATCCATTTTTAGTTGGAGATTTATATTGAGAATTAAGAGTGCTTTATATAAAAAGCAACGGAAAAAGTCCTTGCTCTCAGATATGTGTTTAGTAAATATCTTCTCCCAGATTGTGACTTATCTTCATTATATTAAAGCGTCTCTGAACACTAGAAGTGTTAAGTTTTTGATGAACTCTAATTTAGCAATTTTTCTTAATTTTTCATATTTATTTAATTAATTTATTTGGTTGTGCTGGGTCTTAGTTGCAGCAGATGGGCCCCTTAGTTGCGGTTCATGGGCTTCATAGATCTGGCATGCGAACTCATAGGTGAGGCATGCATGTGGGACCTAGTTCCCTGACCAGGGATCGAACCCGGGCCCCCAGCATTGGGAACTTGGAGTCTTAACCACCAGGGAAGTCCCTTAGCAACTTTTCTTACATGGTTTCTGCTTTTTTGTGTCTTAATCTAAGAAATCTTTCTCTGAGACCCCACTGTCTAACCCAAAATCACAAAGATTTTCTCCTACATATTCTTCCAGACGTTGTATAGCTACATTTAGGTCTATGATTCATTTTGAGTTAATTTTCATATACGTTGTGAGGGAAGGGTCAAGTTTTATTTTTTTGCGGTTTAAGAAACTATTTCTGTAGGACCCTATTTTGACAGTTTATTACACAACGTACTCCACCTTAAATTGTGCCATCCCCCCTCCAATATGGCAAGCTAATAGAAACTTTCTGTTACGTACGCCAAGGCTAGTTGAGGGGATTGCGTGAGATTAGTATGCGGAAACGGCCCTGCATTTAGCAGTCTGTTCCAACCGTCTTTGTCAGATCACCTGACAAATGACTGTGTTCACCGTGCCGTCACGCATTGGTCACTGCTCTAGCCTCATCTTCCTCAGCGTCGCACAGCATCTGCCACAATTGCGATCCCTCTCTTGTCAGCTAGATGCCCTCCTCTCTGGATATTAAAAACTATTTCCCTGTGTAACGACGATACTGTTAATACAAAGTATTGAAGAAATTAAATTCCTACACAATAATATTACCTAATAAAGTGTTGCTATTCAAATTTCCCCAATTGTCTCTCTTATATAATATCATTTCTTTTAACAGCTTTTTGAGGTATAATTGACATGCAATAATCTGTGTTCACACACACACATACATACACACCATGAAGACATCACGAAAATCAAAATGTCCATCACCTCAGAAAGTTTCTTAATGTCTCTTTGTAATTCTTCCTTCCCATCGTTCCTTGCACTTCCCAATCGCCATGCAACCACTGATCTGCTTTCTGTTTGCATTTTCTAGAATTTTATATAAATGGAATCATACAGTGTATACTTTTTTCTAACTGGCTTCTAACCCAGCATGATTATTTTAATCTTCATCCATATTGTTGTCTATATCAGCAATTCATTTCTGTTTATTGCTGAATAGCATTCCTTTATATGGATGTACCACCATTTATGTATTGACCATTGATGGACATTTGAGTTGTTTGAGTCTTTGTCTATTACAGATAAAGTTGCTATGAATATTTGTGTACAAGTCTTGTATGGATGTTTACTTCCATTTCTCCTGGGTAAATGCCTGCGTGTAGAATGGCTGCATCATTGGTAAGTGTATGTTTAAGTTTTTAAAAAATACCTATTTTCCATAGTGGTTTGATCATTTTACATCTCTACCAGCAGTGTATGAGAGCTGCATTTTCTTCACATTGTAGCCAACATTTGCTATGCTCAGTATTTTTAATTTTAGATAGTTTAATAGGTGTGTAGTTGTATCTCACTGTAGCATCCCTAATGATTAATCATGTCAAACATCTTTTCATATGCTTATTTTCCACCTGTATATCTTTGAATCTTTTATCTATATTTTTCTGGAGTTTTAAGAGTTCTTTATATATTCTGGAAATTAGTCCTTTATCCAATAGGTAAGTTGCTAGGTATTTTCTCCCATTCTGTGACTCATCTTTTCGTTCACTCAGGAGTGTCTTTTGCAGGGCAGAAATTCTTAATTTCGATGGTGTCTAATTTATCTATTTTTTTCTTTTATACATTATGCTTTTGGTGTTGTATCTAAGAAATCTTGCCGAACTCAAGGTCATAAAATTTTTCACCTGTTTTGTTCTAGACGTTTTATAGTTTTATGTTTTACATTTAGATCTTTGCACCAAGTTGAGTTCACTTCTGTATATGGTTTAGATGGAAGTTCATTTTTTTTTTTCTTTTTGCACCTGGATATTCAGTTGTTCCAGCATCATTTGTTGAAAAGACTATCATTTCTCCACTGAAATGCCTTTGAACCTGAAAGTCAGTTCTCCACATCTCTGTACTTCAGAACGTTGTATTCTGTTCCTTTGGTCTTTTTGCCTATCTTTACACTACTATCACAATGTCTTGAAGGTGTAGCTTCATAATCCTTGAAATCAGTTACTGTTAGTTCTTCAACTTTGTTCTTTCTCAAAGTTGTTTTAGTTATTCTAAATTTTATTTCCATATGAATTTTAGAATTAGCTTGTCAATGTCTATAGAAAAGCCTACTGGGGTTTTGATGTATAAATCGATTTGGGGAGAATTGATGTCTCAACAATATTGAATCTTCTGATCCATGAATACTTTATATCTCTCCATTTATTTAGGTCTTTCTTAATTTCCCCCGGCAATATTTTACAGTTTTCAGTGTGCAAGTCTTTTGTCAGATTTATTCTAAGTATTTTATACGTTGGATTCTTTTATAAGTAGCATTTTAAAACTTGGATCTCTGATTGTTTGTTGAGACAAATTCATCTTTTTGTATGTTGATCTTGTACCCTGCAAACTTGATAGACTCATTTATCAGTTCCAGTAGCATTTTCGTAGCTTCTATCAGGTTTTCTACATAATCATGTTATCTGCAAATAAAGATAGTTTTACTTCTTCCTTTCCATTCTGAATATGTCTTTTCTTTTTGTTGCCCTATTGCACTGGCTAGAACCTTCAGTGCAATGTCAAATAGAAGCAATGAGAGCAGATATCCTTGCCTTGTTCCTGATCCTGGTGAGAAAGTACTTTGTCCTTCACCATTAAGTATGATGTTAGGTTTTTTGTAGAAGTCATTTATCAAGTTGAGGAAGTCTCCTTCCATTCCTAGTCTACTGAGGGCTGTTTTTTTCTCTTTAATCAGGAATGTATGTTAGATGTTTTCATTCTTTTCCTGCATCTATTGCAGTGATTATATGATTTTTCCCTTCTTTTCTTAATTTGTTTATTTATTTTTGGTTGAATTGGGTTTTCATTGTTGTATGTATCCAGTATTCTTAATCTTTTATGTAGATCCATATTCCAATCTGGTGTCATTTTCCTTCTGCTTAAAAATACTTCTTTTAACATTTCTTATTGTGAAAGTCTACTAGCAATGAATTCTTTCAGCTTCTGTATGTCTGAGATAGTCTTTATTTTGCTTTTGTTTTGACAGATCTGGGTATAAAATTCTAGCTTGATAGAATTCAATTCACTACTTTAAAGATGTTATTCCACTGATTTCTCGTTTACGATTTTTCAAGCAAGAATTCTGCTGTCATTGTTATCTTTGTTCCTCTGTATGTAGTGTATAATTTTTTCCTCTGGCTCCTTTTAAATTCTTCTCTTTATTGCTGGTTTTGAGCAATTCGATTATTTTCTGTGCCTTGGTGTAGTTTGGTCCATGTTTCTTCTGCTTAAAGTTCATTGATCTTCTTGACTTTGTGGGCTTATAGTGTTTACCAATTTTGAAAACTTTTGGCTATTATTTCTTCAAATTTTTATATTTCTCCTCTCCTTCATGGACTCTAAGTACACATGTATTAGGCCACTTGAAGTTGTTGCACAAGTCACTGAGGCTCTATTCATTTTGTTGTTGTTTTGTTACTCCTTTTGTTTCATTTTGGATAGTTTCTGTTGCTATGCCTTAATGTTCACTGACCTTCTGCCGTGTCTAATTAGCCTTTAACCTCCTGCAATATCTTTTTCATTTAGACATTGTTTTTAATCTCTAGAAGCTCAATTTAGGTCTGTTTTACATTATCCATGCCTGTACTTAACATTTTCAGTGTTTAGTCTGGGTGTTTTAACATATGAAATACAGTTATAATAACTTTTCTTCATGTATAATAACTTTTTAAAAGTTCTTTTCTGCCAATTCTAACATCTGTATCGATTATGGGTTACTGTTGATTGATTGCCTTTTCTCCTCAGTATGGGTCATATTTTCCTACTTCTTTGCATGCTTGGCAATTTTTCATATGATCCCAGATATTGTGAGTTTTAGTTTATTGTGTGCTATGTATATTTATATTCCTGTAAAATGCCTGGGCTTTGCTTTGGGTGAAATTAGGTTACTCAAAACAATTGTATTCTTTTCGGTCTAGCTTTTAAGGTTCGTTGGGTAGGAGTCCAAGTAGCCTTTAGTCTGGAGCTCATTATTTGCAACTACTGAGACAAGTCCTTTCTGAGTATCATGAGGTTTTCCAGTCTGACTTGTAGGAACAGGTACTATTCCTGCAACCCTGTGTGATATCCAGTTGTTCTTCTTATTAATCCTTTCATGTGGTTCTTTTCCTGGCATCAAGTTATTCCTCACACAAATGTACTGACCAATACTTTGTTGAATTCTCAAGAGCTCCCTCTGCATATCTCCAGAGTTCTTTGTCTGTGCACTTCTTTTCTCTCTGATACTCTGCTTTGTGAACTCTAGTTACCTTGGTTCTCCCAGACTCTTATCTCCATTTCGTCTGTCAGGGAGCCCACTAGTCTCTGTCTGGACTTCTCTTCCCTGTACCATGACGTGGATACTCTCTCAGAGAAGTAAGGGCAATTATAGGGATCACTTCATTTATTTCCCATCTCCTCGGGAATCACTGAAATTTATTGCCTGAGGTTCAGTTTCTTGAAAACTGTTGTTTCATTATGTTCCATCTGATTTTTTCCTTGTTTCAGGTGGGAGGTTAAGTTGCCCCTTGTACTTCATCTTGGCCAGAAGCTAATAACATTCTTTAAGTCTGTTTTGTTTTGATACAGGATCCAATTAAAGATTAGGCATTGCATGTCATGTCTGTGTTTCCGTTAATCTAGAATTTTTCCCTAGTATTTTTTTTTTTGGTCTTTTATGACATTGGCTTTTTTGAAGAGTCTAAGCCAGTTGTCTTGTAAATTGCCCCACAACCTGTATTTGTCTGTTTCCTCATTAGATTCAAAGTAAACATTTTGGGGAAGAATACTATATAGGTGATGTATTCTTCATACTTCATCACTTGAGGTGGCCCATTGCTAAGTTTGATCACTTGGTTAAGGTGGTCTATTCCATATGTCTCCATTGTAAAGTTATTTTTCCCCTTGGTAATTGATAAATAATATGTGGGGTGATCCTTGGGATCAGTGAAGATCCTACTTTCAAACAACTCTTCACCCAACTGTGCATCAATGATAATCCTTGTCTGAATCGATTATTACATTGATAGTTGCAAAATAACACTTTCCTAATTCTATCCTTCCTTTTGCATTTATTAGCCTACATTATTCTATAAAGAAGAGCTCCCCCACTTTTCATTTGGAGTATCATTATGAATTCATGTGCTTTTTTTTCAATTAACTACGTTATACCTTATTATAATGATAATGTTATTCTTTGGAATGTTCCTTTTGTCCAGATTTGGTCAATGTGATCTCTGTTATTGTTTAGCCACATGATGCTCTTTTATTACTAGAATAATTTCTAATATATTACTCCTCACAAATAGGAACTGAGAAAGTGACTCCAGAATGTGCGGTCTTATTCATACTCTTCTTAGAAGTCTGCCTTCTTCCTGTGTACTCTCAACCCAAAGTGAGGCTTTCGGGTTGGAAGGAGATACTTCTGAATTAAACTACAGTTCAGTGTCACCCAATTCTTATCGCTATTCCCTTTTTTCTAGGCATATCATACCTACTGCCATCCTAATCCTTCTGTTGGGCACCTCTCTCCTCCTCTATATTTATTTCCAACAGTCAAGGGCAGCAATTGGCCAACCGGCCCCTATCCAGTTCTATAGTCCATATGCCCCAAGAACTCCGTTTTGCACTGGTCTGTGGTGGCCTTGGCCTACCTCTTCTACCTACTCAGGTAACTCTTTTACCACGAATTTAATTACCTGTGTTTCCATTTATAGGATCTTACCAGCCGTAGGGCCTGCTGCCTCTGTCAATTTAAAAATACTATTGAGGTTGTCTGTGAGACAGTCAAGCTGCGTTGTGACAGTGAACGCCTGAGGGACGTCACACGTTGTGGTGAGTCTCAATTGCGGGATAATACATTTTTAATTTTTAATTTAATTTTTTATTTTTAATCAAGGATGATACATTTTAAAACTAATGATGTAATTACATTATTTTAATACATTCATTTAGAGTTCCAGCTCCCTAAATTTCTAAGAATTACCCCCTTGCTAAAAATCAGATTCTTGGTTACATTATTAAGCTAATGATAGCTCAGTTACATTATTAGCTTCATAATGTAACTGATCTGCATATATAAAGGAACCAGAGAAAGGAATGGAAGGGGGAAGGGAATTCACATTAATGGCCACATATCCTATGCTTCCCTCTCTGCAAATGACAACTTATTCACATAGTACATCACAGTTTGTAAACTGATTTTATATACATTAGGTCTCAAGTACCCTTTGTTTTATAAGACAGGTGTAAATATATTTTTGTTTATTTGGTGTGTTTCTGCAATTTTATAAAGAGTACAAGTGATGCTGTTTTATGTCCTATCTGGAGCCTGAGAGTTTCTGGTTCCATAACCAGAAGCTGCTACCAAGCCCTTCTAATGCATGGGAGAGCTAGTTATTTCTCTGACTGTCCAGCTCTGAACTTGCTCTGAATCTCAAGTTTTTCTATCCACAAAACACTCAGGGGCTTTCAACTATGTTTCTATACATTAGATTTATGGGCACTAACTTGATGACTTCCAAAATGTGCTTTCATGCCCAGGTAGCTTGAATACAGGTCTCTTTCAGTGATCTAGAGCACATCATAAATAATAACACTTTGCCACTTATATAAAGACAATATTGCTGATTTTTCAACACAGTTTTTTTTTTTTCCTTTGGCCACAAAGCTGGTGGGATCTTAGTTCTCCCACCAGGGATTGAACCCGGGCCACAGCAGGGAAAGTGCCGGGTCCTAACCACTAGACCACCTGGGAACTCCCCCAAACATTTTTTTTACTAATTATATTACTCCCTTCTCCCCCAGAAGTGGGCAGAAAAGGCATTTTTACTCTCCTTTTACAGGTGAGGAAAAACAAGATCAGAGGTGTTAAGTGCTATGACACTAGTGCCCCGATCTCCTGTCCCCAGTTTGGGGCTCTCTGCTAGCCTCTGCTCCTCCTTTCTCATGACCCTTCCCTCCTCCTTTGACCCTCACCAAAAATACTTTTAATCCTTTTGGACGACAAGCCCAGCTACACAATGGTACACATTACCTTCACACAGTCAGAAGATTTGGATGGTTCCCCAAGTAGAGCTGAAAATATTAGAAGTAAAATGAATTGAAAGCAAAGTAGCCATCTAACAGAAGTTGCTTTTTCCCGTCTACATTTTAGGGCCTCAAGTATTATTCCATTGATTTGTTGAACATTCCACATGGGCATACAATCTGGCAAATCTCTTAACTTATACCCGAGATCCCTGCCCAAATTTTAGCAAAGAGCCAGGGCGGACATAGTGTTTTTTCTGTATAGAGCCTTCTGTTATGGGGACTGGGATATATAGAAGCAGGGACCAAGCAAAGGACTCAGTGGGTAGCTGGAGAAGGACATGTCCAGATGACGACCTGTTAGTGGCGGTGGTTGTCGTGGAGATCTGTGATAGCAGCAAGAACACAAGCACACTGAAGAGGTGGAGGGAGGAAGCCTCACACTCCTGTGCCTTTGAGGCAGGACAGGATGGGGTATATGAATGTGAGGAGTCACAGTAGATCTGCAGAGAGTCCAGCTGATTAGGGGAATATTTGTCTTGCAGCCTTGGCTTTTCTTGAGTACTGGCCCCTGGGAACCAGTGGAGTAATCCTGAATATAGTTCCTATATTTCACGCTACAGAATTTTCTGAGTAGATAGCCCCCTTTTCAAGAGAGACCTTTCTCACATTTTGTTGTTGCCAGTCATAGGCTTAAGTGTGGGTTTCTTTTTCTCCTAAGTGGCACTCAAACTTTGACTGATTCCTAATTTCTTTGGCTGTGGACTGACAAAAGGCTGTCCCATCAGTCTTCAATGATCAAAAAGAGTCCCTTCTCTTTTGACAGATGAAGAAACATCTATAGAGAATGCAGGAGGATCGTTGATGAAGGTGTTACAAGCCCAGAAGAAGAACAACAGCACCGAGCGGACTATTGCGTCAGAGAGGATGTCCTCACCTAACAGTGCTGTCAGCTTGTCAGGCTTCATGAATGAGCAGCTGGACTCTAATAATAAAAGTGATATTATCAGTGCACTAAGTTACATACTGCCTTATATCTCAGAGGGAAATCTAGGAGATGTGGAATCAACATTATTACCATTCATTCAACTTCTTTTTTCAAATACACAGGATGGAGATATGCCGCTGGGCCTTTTGAAAAACAATACAAGGAGCCCTTCTGTTAAACCTGTACCCAACAATTCAACTAATGAAAACAAATTGAGGGAACTCCATTTTGTGGAAAATTTGTTAGATGCAGAAACTCAAGAAAAAATTGATGAGGTTAAAAAGGAAGAAAAACCTGCCACGTGTACGCGTTCCAACCTTTTAAGTGCCATGATTACACGCTACATATTTCAAAAGAAATGAGAAACTGCCCAACCACAGAAAGACAGCCTAGCAAAGATGGAGAGTACAGAGGAAAAGCTGCTGAGAGTGAACAAGGTCCTCAAGGGGCATACAGAAAATGCACCTCAAAGCAGTGGGAGATGAGAGCGTCAGGAGGAAACAGAATGCCCAGCCATCTGTGGCGAACACTGCCAAAGAATGAAAGCTCAGGAGGCCATCCCCAAGAAAGCTGAAACAGCTCCTCATGGTGCAGAGGCCCAGGATGGTGGTGGGAAAGTCCTCCAATGCAGAGTCTTCATTCATAAAGGAACACAAGGCCGCAGGCTCCTCTTCCCTGAAACCGTACTTCAAGGGCAGGCTTTGTGCCTCCATCCCGCCAAAATCCCCATCTGAGGTTAAAAGCAAATCAAAAGACTTATCCAACGCTATTCATGTTTTCGAAGATGCAAAGGCAAGAGTTAGAAATATTAAGGACTTCGAATTAATCTCACATTCTGGAAAAAAAATACATCTTGCATAAACTTAGGTCTCATCGGGTCCACAGAAAACCCAAAGTTAAAAAGCATCGAGGGGGTTCCCTGGTGGCACAGTGGTTGGGAGTCCGCCTGCCGTTGCAGGAGACACGGGTTCGTGTCCTGGTCCGGGAAGATCCCACATGCCGTGGAGCGGCTGGGCCTGTGAGCCATGGCCGCTGAGCCTGTGCGTCCGGAGCCTGTGCTCCGCAACGGGAGAGGCCACAACGGTCAGAGGCCTGTGTACCGCAAAAAGAAACAAAAAAAAAGAAAGAAAAAAGGGAGTCAAAAGTTCAGAAAGAAAAGTTCACTTGATAGAATGATGCTTGCAAGCCCTCCGTTCTCTGTCATGAGGAGTCTCATAAATTCCCCTCCACGAGAGGCTGTTTCATCTTCAGGAGAAGTGACTTCTCAGGAAAATCCTTTTCCAGAATTATTTTCTCTTTCAGACCCTTCTGCAGAAAACACTACTTCAGAAAACAATACTGCACCTTCCTCCCCACGGATACACCAGAAATACAGCTACACGTGGAACAGCTCCTACAGAACACCTACTGAATGCTGGCAGAAGACCCCAGACCTCCCAAAAGGCAAGGAACTCCCCACATACCTGGGTAGGGCAAAGCGGAGAGATTCCAGCACAGAGGATCGGTGCCGAGCGGCACTCACCCGCCCGAGAGGCTTGTCTGCTCGCCCGCCAGGGCGGGCGGCGCTGGAAGCTGAGGCTCGGGCTTCGGTCAGAGCGCAGGGAAAGGACTGGGGCTGGCGGCGAGAACTCAGCCTGAAGGGGGCTAATGTGCCACAGCTAGCCGGCAGGGAGTCAGGGAAAACTCTGGAGCTGCCGAAGAGGCAAGAGACTTTTTCTTCCCTCTTGGTTTCCTGGTGCGCGAGGAGAGGGGATTAAGAGCGCTGCTTAAAGGGGCTCCACAGACGGGCGCGAGTCACGACTGAAAGCGCGGAGCCCAGTGACGGGCGTGGGACGCTGGGGCTGCTGCTGCCGCCGCCAAGAAGCCTGTGTGCGAGCGCAGGTCACTGTCTACACCGCCCTTCCGGGAGCCTGTGCAGCCCGCCACTGCCGGGGTCCCGGGATCCAGGGGCGGCTTCCCTGGGAGGACGCACGGCGCGCCTCGGGCTGGTGCAACGTCACGCCGAACTCTGCCGCTGCAGGCTCGCCCCGCACTCCGTGCCCCTCCCTCCCGCCCGGCCTGAGTGAGCCAGAGTCCCCGAAGAGGCTGCTCCTTTAACCCAGTCCTGTCTGAGCGAAGAACAGACGCCCTCCGGTGACCTACACGCAGAGGCGGGGCCAAATCCAAAGCTAAGACCCAGGAGCTGTGAGAACAAAGAAGAGAAAGGGAAACCTCTCCCAGCAGCCTCAGAAGCAGCGGATTAAAGCTCCACAATCAACTTGATGTACCCTGCATCTGTGGAATACATGAATAGACAACAAATCATCCCAAATTGAGGAGCCAGGAGTCAGTGCTGTGCCTCTGAGGTGGGAGAGCCAACTTCAGGACACTGGTCCACAAGAGACCTCCCAGCTCCACATAATATCAAGCGGCGAAAATCTTCCAGAGATCTCCATCTCAACACCAGCACCCAGCTTCACTCAACGACCAGCAAGCTACAGTGCTGGACACCCTATGCCAAACAACTAGCAAGACAGGAACACAACGCCACCCATTAGCAGAGAGGTGGCCTAAAATCATAAAAAGTCTGCAGACACCCCAAAACACACCACCAGACGTGGACCTGCCCACCAGAAAGACAAGATCCAGCTTCATCCATCACAACACAGGCACAAGTACCTTCCACCAGGAAGCCTACACAACCCACTAAACCAACCTTAGCCACTGGGGACAGACACCAAAAACAACGGGAACTACGAACCTGCAGCCTGCAAAAAGGAGACCCCAAACACAGTAACATAAGCAAAATGAGAAGACAGAAAAACACACAGCAGGAGAAGGAACAAGATAAAAACCCACCAGACCTAACAAATGAAGAGGTAATAGGCAGTCTACCTGAAAAAGAATTCAGAATAATGATGGTAAAGATGATCCAAGATTCTATTTCCCAGATCCAAAATCTTGGAAATAGAATAGACAAAATGCAAGAAACAGTTAACAAGGACCTAGAAGAACTAAAGGTGAATCAAGCATCGATTAAAAACACAATACATGAAATAAAAAATACTCTAGATGGGATCAATAGCAGAATAACTGAGGCAGAAGAACGGATAAGTGAGGTGGAAGATAAAATAGTGGAAATAACTGCTGCAGAGCAAAATAAAGAAAAAAGAATGAAAAGAACAGAGGACAGTCTCAGAGACCTCTGGGACAACATTAAACGCACCAACATTCGAATTATACGGGTTCCAGAAGAAGAAGAGAAAAAAAAAAAAGGGACTGAGAAAATATTTGAAGAGATTATAGTTGAAAACTTCCCTAATATGGGAAAGGAAATAGTTAATCAAGTCCAGGAGGCACAGAGAGTCCCATACAGAATAAATCCAAGGAGAAATACGCCAAGACACATATTAATCAAACTGTCAAAAATTAAACACAGGGCTTCCCTGGTGGCGCAGTGGTTGAGAGTCCGCCTGCCGATGCAGGGGACACGGGTTCGTGCCCCGGTCTGGGAGGATCCCACATGCCGCGGAGCGGCTGGGCCCGTGAGCCATGGCTGTTGGGCCTGCGCGTCCGGAGCCTGTGCTCCGCAGCGGGAGAGGCCACAGCAGTGAGAGGCCCGCATACCGCAAAAAAAAAAAAAAAAAAAAAAAAAAAAAAAAAAAATTAAACACAAAGAAATCATATTAAAAGCAGCAAGGCAAAAACAACAAATAACACACAAGGGAATCCCCATCAGGATAACAGCTGATCTCTCAGCAGAAACTCTACAAGCCAGAAGGGAGTGGCAGGACATAATTAAAGTGATGAAGGAGAAAAACCTGCAACCAAGATTACTCTACCCAGCAAGGATCTCATTCAGATTTGATGGAGAAATTAAAACCTTTACAGACAAGCAAAAGCTGAGAGAGTTCAGCACCACCAAACCAGCTTTACAACAAATGCTAAAGGAACTTCTCTAGGCAAGAAACACAACAGAAGGAAAAGAACTACAATAACGAACCCAAAACAATTAAGAAAATGGGAATAGGAACATGCATATCGATAATTACCTTAAATGTAAATGGACTAAATGCTCCCACCAAAAGACACAGATTGGCTGAATGGATACAAAAACAAGACCCATATATATGCTGTCTACAAGAGACCCACTTCAGACCTAGAGATGCATACAGACTGAAAGTAAGGGGATGGAAAAAGATATTCCATGCAAATGGAAACCAAAAGAAAGCTGGAGTAGCAATTCTCATATCAGACAAAATAGACTTTAAAATAAAGACTACTAGAAGAGACAAAGAAGGACACTACATAATGATCAAGGGATCGATCCAAGAAGAAGATATAACAATTGTAAATATTTATGCACCCAACATAGGAGCACCTCAATACATAAGGCAAATACTAACAGCCATAAAAGGAGAAATCGACAGTAACACAATCATAGTAGGGGACTTTAACACCCCACTTTCACCAATGGACAGATCTTCCAAAATGAAAATAAATAAGGAAACACAAGCTTTAAATGATACATTAAACAAGATGGACTTAATTGATATTTATAGGACATTCCATCCAAAAACAACAGAATACACATTTTTCTCAAGTGCTCATGGAACATTCTCCAGGATAGATCATATCTTGGGTCACAAATCAAGCCTTGGTAAATTTAAGAAAATTGAAATTGTATCAAGTATCTTTTCCGACCACAATGCTATGAGACTAGATATCAATTACAGGAAAAGAGCTGTAAAAAATACAAACACATGGAGGCTAAACAATACACTACTTAATAACGAAGTGATCACTGAAGAAATCAAAGAGGAAATTAAAAAATACCTAGAAACAAATGACAATGGAGACACGACGACCCAAAACCTATGGGATGCAGCAAAAGCAGTTCTAAGAGGGAAGTTTATAGCAATACAATCCCACCTTAAGAAACAGGAAACATCTCGAATAAACAACCTAACCTTGCACCTAAAGCAATTAGAGAAAGAAGAACAAAAACACCCCAAAGTTAGCAGAAGGAAAGAAATCATAAAAATCAGATCAGAAATAAATGAAAAAGAAATGAAGGAAACGATAGCAAAGATCAATAAAACTAAAAGCTGGTTCTTTGAGAAGATAAACAAAATTGATAAACCATTAGCCAGACTCATCAAGAAAAGAAGGGAGAAGACTCAAATCAATAGAATTAGAAATGAAAAAGGAGAAGTAACAACTGACACTGCAGAAATACAAAAGATCATGAGAGATTACTACAAGCAACTCTATGCCCATAAAATGGACAACCTGGAAGAGATGGACAAATTCTTAGAAATGCACAACCTGCCAAGACTGACTCAGGAAGAAATAGAAAATATGAACAGACCAATCACAAGCACTGAAATTGAAACTGTGATTAAAAATCTTCCATCAAACAAAAGCCCAGGACCAGATGGCTTCACAGGCGAATTCTATCAAACATTTAGAGAAGAGCTAACACCCATCCTTCTCAAACTCTTCCAAACAATATCAGAGGAAGGAACACTCCCAAACTCATTCTACGAGGCCACCATCACCTTGATACCAAAACCAGGCAAGGATGTCACAAAGAAAGAAAACTACAGGCCAATATCACTGATGAACATAGATGCAAAAATCCTCCACAAAATACTAGCAAACAGAATCCAACAGCACATTAAAAGGATCATACACCATGATCAAGTGGGGTTTATTCCAGGAATGCAAGGATTCTTCAATATACGCAAATCAATCAATGTGATACACCATATTAACAAATTGAAGGAGAAAAACCATATGATCATCTCAATAGATGCAGAGAAAGCTTTCGACAAAATTCAACACCCATTTATGATAAAAACCCTGCAGAAAGTAGGCATAGAGGGAACTTTCCTCAACATCATAAAGGCCATATATGACAAACCCACAGCCAACATTGTCCTCAATGGTGAAAAACTGAAACCATTTCCACTAAGATCAGGAACAAGACAAGGCTGCCCACTCTCACCACTCTTATTCAACATAGTTTTGGAAGTTTTAGCCACAGCAATCAGAGAAGAAAAGGAAATAAAAGGAATCCAAATTGGAAAAGAAGAAATAAAGCTGTCACTGTTTGCACATGACATGATACTATACATAGAGAATCCTAAAGATGCTACCGAAAAACTACTAGAACTAATCAATGAATTTGGTAAAGTAGCAGGATACAAAATTAATGTACAGAAATCTCTGGCATTCCTGTACACTAATGATGAAAAATCTGAAAATGAAATCAAGAAAACACTCCCATTTACCATTGCAACAAAAAGAATAAAATATCTAGGAATAAACCTACCTAAGGAGACAAAAGACCTGTATGCAGAAAATTATAAGACACTGATGAAAGAAATTAAAGATGATACAAATAGATGGAGAGATATACCATGCTCCTGGATTGGAAGAATCAATATTGTGAAAATGACTCTACTACCCAAAGCAATCTACAGATTCAATGCAATCCCTATCAAACTACCACTGGCATTTTTCACAGAACTAGAACAAAAAATTTCAAAATTTGTTTGGAAAAACAAAAGACCCCGAATAGCCAAAGCAATCTTGAGAACGAAAAACGGAGCTGGAGGAATCAGGCTCCCTGACTTCAGACTATACTACAAAGCTACAGTAATTAAGACAGTCTGGTACTGGCATAAAAACAGAAAGATAGATCAGTGGATCAGTATAGAAAGCCCAGAGATAAACCCACGCACATATGGCCAACTTATCTTTGATAAAGGAGGCAGGAATGTACAGTGGAGAAAGGACAGCCTCTTCAATAAGTGGTGCTGGGAAAACTGGACAGGGACATGTAAAAGTTTGAGATTAGATCATTCCCTAACACCATACACAAAAATAAGCTCAAAATGGATTAAAGACTTAAATGTAAGGCCAGAAACTATCAAACTCTTAGAGGAAAACATAGGTAGAACACTCTATGACATAAATCACAGCAAGATCCTTTTGGACCCACCTCCTAGAGAAATGGAAATAAAAACAAAGATAAACAAATGGGACCTAATGAAACTTCAAAGCTTTTGCACAGCAAAGGAAACCATAAACAAGACCAAAAGACAACCCTCAGAATGGGAGAA
Organism: Mesoplodon bidens; assembly: GCF_964165515.1. Taxonomy (NCBI): domain Eukaryota; kingdom Metazoa; phylum Chordata; class Mammalia; order Artiodactyla; family Ziphiidae; genus Mesoplodon; species Mesoplodon bidens. The sequence continues at coordinate 31,875,070 of NC_138179.1, forward strand.
AATATTTGCAAATGAAGCAACTGACAAAGAATTAATCTCCAAAATTTATAAACAGCTCATGCAGCTCAATAGCAAAAAAACAAACAACCCAATCCAAAAATGGGCAGAAGACTTAAATAGGCATTTCTCCAAAGAAGATATACAGACTGCCAACAAACACATGAAAGAATGCTCAACATCATTAATCATTAGAGAAATGCAAATCAAAACTACAATGAGATATCATCTCACACCAGTCAGAATGGCCATCATCAAGAAATCTAGAAACAATAAATGCTGGAGAGGGTGTGGAAAAAAGGGAACACTCTTGCACTGCTGGTGGGAATGTGAATTGGTACAGCCACTATGGAGAACAGTATGGAGGTTCCTTAAAAAACTAAAAATAGAACTACCATATGACCCAGCAATCCCACTACTAGGCATATACCCTGAGAAAACCATAATTCCAAAAGAGACATGTACCAAAATGTTCATTGCAGCTCTACTCACAATAGCCCGGACATGGAAACAACCTAAGTGTCCATCATCGGATGAATGGATAAAGAAGATGTGGCACATATATACAATGGAATATTACTCAGCCATAAAAAGAAACGAAACTGAGCTATTTGTAATGAGGTGGATAGACCTAGAGTCTGTCATACAGAGTGAAGTAAGTCAGAAAGAGAAAGACAAATACCGTATGCTAACACATATATACGGAATTTAAAAAAAAAAAAAAAGTCATGAAGGACCTAGGGGCAAAACGGGAATAAAGACACAGACCTACTTGAGAATGGACTTGAGGATATGGGGAGGGAGAAGGGTAAGCTGTGACAAAGCGAAAGAGAGGCATGGACATATATACACTACCAAACGTAAGGTAGATAGATAGTGGGAAGCAGCCACAGAGCACAGGGAGATCAGCTCAGTGCTTTGTGACCGCCTGGAGGGGTGGGATGGGGAGGGTGGGAGGGAGGGAGATGCATGAGGGAAGGGATGTGGGAACAGATGTATATGTATGACTGATTCACTTTGTCATAAAGCAGAAACTAATTAAAAAATATAAAAAAAAAAGAAAACAATACTGCACAAAATGTTTCTGAAGCAATTATTTCTACAGGAAACGCTACTCTGCCAGGAGGAACCGGCCCTGGAAACACTAGCCATAGGAACGTCTCCACTGCACATTCTACTGTTGCTGCAGACAACAGTATGCCAGCTGTTCAACACAGCAACAAAACACAATGGGAGCACCACAACATGGTCACTGAATTATCCTCTAAGCCCACAGGCTTCACTTTGCCAGGGCTCGCATCCCCGGGTGATCAAGTTGAAACTCAGCTAAACCAGCAGCTCTGGTCCCTCATCCCCAACAATGACGTGCAAAGGCTCATTTCTCATGTTATCCAGACTTTGAAAATAGACTGCTCGGACACCCACGTGCAGCTGGCCTGTGCCAACCTCATCTCTAGAACAGGCCTCCTGATGAAGCTTCTCAGCAAGCAGCAAGAAGTAAATGTGTCCAAAGCGGAATGGGATATGGACCAGTGGAAAGCTGACAGCTATATCAGTGAGAGCACAGAAGCCCAGAGTGAGCAGAAAGAGCAGGAGTCAAGTGAGGTGAGGATAACCCCTGACACATGGGACTTGGACTTTTACTCAGTTTAGGACATGCCATTAATGTGCCCAAGCGGGAATACCACGGGCTCCTAGTCAGTATCTTATCTTCAGCCATGAAACGGGCTAAGACAGTGATCTCCAACTTTGCTCATTGAGAGCGTGTGTCACTATTCCTAGGGTAGACGCGAAAAGGACATAACACAAGATAAATAAATTGTAGATAAATTGTAGAAGAAAATGCTAATGATAAGACTAATAACATTAAATTTGGCTTGTTCTTATAGAAGCTACTCGCGTGGAAGGATTGGGTTTCATAGTAGTTTAAGAATAGTTAGCTATCATTTAGAATAGGATTAAGAATCGTAAGTTTTCATCCCTTCTATCTCCTTGTTTTTAAAAATTGTGATATATTTCTTTAGCTCACAAAAGAAGTTCCAGGTTATGACTATAACAACAAACTCATCTTGGCAGTATCTGTACCTGTAGTAGTGACGATTTGTGTTAGAATTCTCTGTCTCATTGAGGTAAGGACAATAATTAATTCAGATTCAGAACCCAGAAACTGAGAGTCAAATCCACCTTTCCACCTGCTACTACTTGATTCTTCCCTTTAGCCATGAGGACTAACATACACTTTGTTCTTTTAATGAAAAGTATATTCCCAGGATGTTTGTGTGTGTGTGTGTGTGTTTTTTGGCTGCGTTGGGTCTTCATTGCGGTGCATGGGCTTCTTACTGAGGTGGCGTCTCTTGTTGTGGAGTACGGGCTGTAGATGCACGGGCTCAGGAGTTGTGGCACAATGACTTAGTTGCTCCGCAGCATGTGGGACCTCCCCAGACCAGGGGTCGAACCTGTGTGCCCTGTGCTGGCAGGCGGATCCTTACCCATTGCACCACCAGGGAAGTCCCCACAGGATTTTTAAAAGGAACTTCACTCCCAGGAGATCCCTATGGAATTGGATCCCTGATAACAAGCTATTGGACTCTTTTGACAAGTGAAGTTTATAAGAAGGCCAGAGTTGACATGATAATAAATTTTCTTCAACTCAACAAAGTATGCTGATTTGAGGTCCTCACCAGTCACTCTCATTCTACCGTTGATTTCTTTCCTTCTTGGCTGAAGTGATGAGAGATATAGGATCTCCATACTCAAGGAGCTATCAGTCACCCTGGGAGGGCTAAAAGGACATGCCTGAAAGACACAAGTGTGATCTCGTCAATTCCTCAGGTTTACTTAGAAGCTTTCTTCTCCGGTGTATTAGGAATTGTGTAGATAGGTTCCATTAAAACACTGCAAGTAAAATCTTGCAGCAGGCTACCCTCAAATATTTATAGTAGCCCATTCCTGGAGCTAGCCTGTTTACCTTTTGTTCAGTTACATACTGGTTTATTACTTTTCCCAGCAGGCAGTTGCTAACATTAAAAGAGTGATTTTAATAGGCTGACAGTCTTGATTCTACCCTACCACTCCACATTACTTTAGTTATCTTTTCTCCTGTAATGGCAGCCCTCCATTCCAGCCAAAGCAGCTCCTCACTATACGCTAGTTACACCATACCCATTCCTACTTTTGTCTGTGCCTTTGTCCCTCGAAAATTCCTTTATTTTGCTTTGCCTGTGGAACTCCTATGAATCTCTGAAAAGCCAACTCAAGTTCAGATATCTTTCTCTGTAAAGCCTTCCCTGAATACTCCAGCCCTCCTGATCCTAGTCCTGTGAGGTTTGTCACCATTTCTTAGGGGCCATAGCAAAGCAGTCCCCTCCCCTCAGAACTCACAAAAGTGGTAAGCAGTTTTTTGAAAGGCAGCCCCCCAGGAGAGAGCCACCAAGGTTAGCACATCATGGAGCTGAGCAGAGACGTGTAAGGGCCAATGGCTTCCTGGCCTATCACACTTGAATCAAACCTGGCATGATGTACTAACTTCTAAAGAGAAATGTGTCTATCTGCAGGAGGGTTGGTCACTAGTGAAAGCATAGAAAAGGTGAGGAGAGACCAACATGGGCAGTGCCCATCCTCACATTGCCCAAGAGTAGAGATGGCACCTTAGGCAGCATAACTGAAGAGTCAGGCCCACTAGCCAGGCTGCCTGTTGAGGAGATGGATGGATCCAGTTACCTCAGGCCTTCCCATTAAATTCTGGATTCAGCTGATTCCTTTTCTAATTCTGTTGTCACCAAGTGGCCTTCGATTCTGTGATTGTGCTTTAGTGTGCCACGGAGGCCTGTCCCCACAGAATGTAATTCTCTGATTGTGTAGACACAGATGCCCTGTGTGTAGAACAGATGTATTTCTCATTGTCAAGTAATAATTTGGCATTCTGATGTTTGATCAATCCTGTGATATTGCTAAAGTGAGACTGCCACAACAGGAAGACGTCAGTTCTCGCTTGGTGAGGAAGAGTGTGATTTCTGAGCCTAGGAGGCTGGGGACTAGCTTGCTAGTCATTGGCCATTGCCCAGACTGTACCCTCTACATCTCAGGTGGCATATGGCCTTTGGCATTTTTAGAATTTCTGTAAAGTCCCCTTTTTATTGTTTTTAACTTCTTGCATTTGTTTGTTTTGTTTAGTTTTGTTTTGGCCTCTGTGATCTTAGTTCCCCAAGCAGGGATTGGACCTGTACCCTCAGCAGTGAAAGCGAGGAGTCCTAACCGTTATTTCCTCTCCCCACATATACGATAAGCTTTTGGAGGACAGGGGCCATGCAGTGTTCTTCCTTTGGTAGACAATAATGGTGTTCAACGGAAGAGAGATGAGGCGTTATGTCAATTCCACAGTGAGGAATAATGCAACCGAATATTTATTTGAAGTAGGATAGAGTCCAGCAATAGACCCCTGTGTTCTTAAGACTTTTGAAATGTCATGTTTTAATATTGCAATCAGGGGAAGAAAATGAATAAATGGTGATAGAAAAGCTGCCTAACTATTTGGGGGGGTAAATAGCAGATCCCCATGTTTCATGTTAAATAAACATATATCCATAAATGTGAAAAAAGACCACATAAAGGTATTAGAAGAAAATAAAAGCAATATTTCTATAATCTTCTGGTGGGAAAGAGCCTGCAGAGGCTGATGCCACAAGCAGAGCCTTTGATATATTCCACCATCTTGTCTGTGACACCAGCTTAGCACTGATTCATGCCAAGCGTAAGATGAAGAATTTTCCACATATTGTCTGATTTAAAGCCCACAGTCCTGTGAGGATAATATTACTATCCCTCCCTCATAGATGAAGGAGATCAGTGTAAGGCCCCAGCGGCCAAACCAAAAGCAGAAGGCAGTTTCACCCGACTGCAAAGCTGGTGCTCCCTCCTCCACTCTTTTGTCTTGTCTCCTTAGAGACAAAAACACTGGAAATATTCAAAACACTGAAATTCAATGAAAGCCAGTATTTCTTTACCATAAAGAGTTTTTGTTTGTTTGTTTCGAAGTGGTGGGGTTTGGCCATGCTGTGCAGCTTGCAGGATCTTAGTCCCTTGACAAGGGATTGAACCTCGGGCCACAGCAGTGAAAGAGCCACGCCCTAACCAGTGGACCACCAGGGAACTCCCAAGAGTTTTATAAGTCAACAAGAAGAAGACAAACAGTCCAGGGGAAAAGGGGGCAAGGGCTGTGAAGAGTAGGAGGTGTGTTGACAGTCTGCCACCATATCTGCCTGTCGTCTCCTCATGGCTCATGTGGGGTGGGTTTTGTTAGCCAGGCCTTTGTCACCTCGTGACGTAAAAATCATCTCTAATATTTTCTTCAAGTACTTTTATAATCTGTCCAGAATTTGTTGTATTTGTTTGTTTGTGTGCTTGAGGTAGGGGGTCTAACTTTTTCCCCCTACATGAAGATCTGATTCTTTTCAAATCTTTCACTGAATGGTTTATTCTTTCTTCCCTGGTCTAATATGCTATCCTCATCTGGATGCTGTTCTGTGATCCAGTTATCTTGTCCTGTACCAGTACTAACATCACACTGCTTAATTCCAGTTGCTCTATAACATATTTTATATCTGGTAGGGCAAGGTCCTACTCTTTGACCTTCTTTTGCATACATTTCATAACTATTCTTACATATATTCTTTACCAAATGTCAGCTGGCCAGGTTTTATTTAAAAATTATTTTGGCTATAAAATGGATTGCATTGAATTTTTAGTTTCATTTGAAGAGAATTGACCTCTTTACAACATTCTAGGAGGATGGTATCTCATGCCATGTAAGTACTTCTTAATGTCCTTCAAAAAAGTTTTAATATTTTCATCACATAGGTCTTACAAATTTGTGGCTAAATTTATTCCTAGGTGCTTTATGCATTTTTATTGATATAGTAAATGGGAGGTTTCTTCTGTTTTTTAGTCAGTTAGTTGTGTTATATGGGAAAGCTATTGAGGCTAATATGTTGATCTCTTGATTTTGTATGGAGCCATCTTACTCATGTTACTTCCAATAAAATTTCAGTTTTTTCTTTTGGTCTTTTTGGGTCCCTTGTTTCATATGCAGATATGTTTGTCTCTTCTTTCCAATGCTTCGTTTTTCTTATCGTACTGATTAAGACCTCCTCCACAATGCTCAATAGTAGCAGTAATGATTGGGCATCCTACTCTTGTTCTTGACTTTAAAACAATGCTTAGGTTTCTGCCAGATACTTTTATTTTCTTTTCCTACTTCTAAGAGTTTTTATTAGGAATTATCTGTTGAACATTATCTAAAACAGTCAATAAAATATATCACCAGCTGCATGCAAGACCCTAAGTTAGGTACTGTGGAAGAGTCAAAGGATTCTTAAACAGGGTAGAATTCCTTTCCTTGAAAGAGTTATCATCTTACTGGATAGATAAGATTTAAAGTAAAAAGGAATGAATAAGGATTTGGAAATAGTTGTAATGGATAATCATGATCCTGTTTTCTTTCAAAACAGATTTCTTCTCATAGAATTGCAAAAGAGGAAGATAGAAAAAGAAGCAGAAGGTAAATATTGGTCTTTGAAAGCAGAATTTTACAACTAGAGGAGAACTTAGAACTCATCTATTTCAGTTTCCTCACCAAAGGCAGGAAGAACGCTTAATTACCCTAATGGTTTACCCTAGTTTATTTATCAGCAGAATTAGCTCCCCAGCCCAGGCTGAGTTAGAACAGGACTGGCACACATTCATCTGCTCTCACTAGTCCTTTAAGGAAAGAGGGTGGACGGGGAGAGGTTTTGGTTGTACCTGTTCCTGCTGGGCTGATGCCTGGCTCCCAGGCATCAGGCCAGACCAGAGGCCTTCTAGGAGGCTCTGGGGTAGGGAGGGCCACATGGTTGGGGATCTAGGGGCTGGCCTCACTCAAAGCTGACGAAAGGTAGAACATATGAGTCCCTCCTGGAAAGTGGCAAGAAAACTTCCCTTCTCATCCTACTGTTTTTCAGGCCCCTAGTCTCTATTCCCTTTATCCAAACCTCATAGAATTTTAACCGGGAGAAACTTTAGACAGTAGTTTGTCTCTTCCTTTTGTAATAAGGAACTGGAGAAAGAGAAAGGGAAACTATCTTGCCCCATGGTCATACTGCTAGTGATTACCAAGAAGAAGATGGTCCCTTTCCACTGAGGACTTCTCCACTGATCACACACTGTGCTTGGGCTGTGAGCTACGTTTTATGTCACAGTTGAGTAGACACATACTATATGGACATAAGTAGTTTCTGAAACAAACTTATTGTGCACTGTGATTTTTTTCTCTTCTATTTGTATTCGAAAAGAGTATTTTGTGCTTCCCTGCTGGTCATGGCCTTTAAACGGATTCCACAATTCACTGACACCTGAGTGACAGCCTGCAGAGTGAAAGTCAGAGAGCTATAGATGACTTTGCTCGTTGGGTTCAGGTGTTTACTTGGTGTGATTCAACTTATAGGATAGAGCAGCCAGGAAAATAAAATCACCTTCTCCCCACACCCACACCCCCAGCAAATGCTGCATGTGCGACTAAGTCCGAAGCAAACTGGTGTGAAGCGTGTCTAAGGGAGTAACAAGTTTCTGCCCAGTGCCGTTGTGCAGTGTTTTCACTGCACGAGGGCAGTTGGCCAAGGGCAAAGAAAGGTGAACGGGGCTGAAAATCCTGCCTATGCTCCATGCTAAGCCACATACAAATGTCTCTCCAGAGACACTTGGGGTCCATTTTGGACAGACACAGAGAACTTCAGGAAGGCCAGCATGCATGCAATGATTTTCATGATCCTGGGTCTGTGGTGATTTTGCTCATTGTGATTATGGACTGAGGTCCCCATTTAGTCCTAATGAAAGCAGAGATAGCACATTGTGAGAGAGATGAAAAGTGACATGTAACACTCACTGTGTGTGTTTTCCTCCAAGGGGCTTTTTTTGATTTCTGCTGCGTAAGAGAAGCTCAGGGGAAAGTGAGAGTCAGGTAGATGTGAGGAGGATAAAGTACTGTGGCCAGAGAAAGCAGGGGAGATGCAGAATTAATATTTCCCTTTCTGTGTTCTAGGAGGGCTTTTTCGGGAGAAGGCGGCCACTTTGGCTTAGGGGTATGTGTAGGCCTCTCAGCGCCACACGCAAGGAACACATGGCCCAAAAGCTACACGACAGGGAGTCTTCTGATGAGGATGAGATATTTCTGCATCCCAGCAGGAGGCCCAAACTCGTCATCCAGAGCTCACTGAGGAGGCTGAATCTTTACCTCATCAAGAGGCCCCTGCTCAGCATCCACAGACCCCTGAGGACGTTGAATCTTTTTCACCCCAGGCAGAGGCCCAGGCTCAGCATGCAGAGCCCACTCAAGAGGTAGAACCACCTCCACTTCCGCAGGGGGCTCCATCTCAGCCTTCAGAGGTCCCTGAGGAACTAGAAACTTCCAGTCCTCAGGAGGCCCTTGCCCGGCCTTTGGAGACATTTAAGGAGGTTGTAGTTTGACCACGTGTTCATCATGGGGTAAATGAAGCTCAGCAGTCACACTTGTACAATGTCACTGTTAAATCTCTGGCTCTGGCACTTCCCATAAATCCACAGGTCACTAAAGAGGTTGAACCTTCTCCAGTCCAGCAGAAGCCCCCATCTCGGCCTCCAGAGCTCCTTACGGAAGTTGTAGCTCAGTCTCCATTGTATCCCGAGGTGACAGATCCAGCACAGAGCAGGACCATGCTGAGCATCCAACATCAGCCAGTATCAAGAGCAGTGGTTCTCACCCAGGGTGATTGTGCACACAGGTGACATTTGGTAGCGTCTGGAGACAGTTTTGCTTGTCAGAACTGTATATGCTACTGGCATCTAGTGGACAGAGACCAGAGATGCTACTAAACATCCAACAGTGTACAGGAGAGCCTCCCACAGCAAAGAATTATCCAGCCCAAAGTGTCAGTAGTGCTGCCTAGCTAGAGAAATAAAGATCACTTAACACAAGTATTTAATGAGCATTTAGTATTTGGTATCTAATGCAGCACATATATAATCATGAAAGTATAAATCATAATATCTCCCGCAGTGAGATTTCTTTAGTGTATGGAGGGAGTAGTGATGTTATGTTTCATCATATATAAATTAGAATTATTGCCAAAGGATAAATGTTCTGAAAGAATATCTATCTTTCTAATTCTTTTGCTCGTGTCTTTTTTTGTAGAAATCTTGGTTGCAATTTACTCCCAGAACTGAGCTTTGGAACGTTTCAGGCCTGGCATGGAATGCAGTTTTTACACAAGTTGTAAGTGAAATAGTAGATGAATACATGTAAACAACTGTGTGTAAAAACAATCATGCAGTTATTGGTTAGCTGGGTGTAAGTAAGCCCAGTATGAATTCTGGAAAGTATGTCTTGAGAGCCATTTATTATTTTTTTCAAATGAGGCAACTAAGGTACAAAGAGGCCAAGAGACTTGTTTAACTCATATATATGAAAGGCTCTGCTTTCCATAGTACTGATCTTTGGCATGGTCAATTAAAGGCACCAAACAAAAACACTCAGATTAGCATTGTCATGGAATCCCAGGGATGCCTCTCCATTATGCGAATGGTCCAGGGACTTCCACTTTTGAATTTCACTTTGATTCCTTTTCATGTGCAAAGTTCCTAACTGCTTAAAATGTATGCAACACAGAGCTGCAGAGAACTAAGTTTAGCAGGGTGTGGTTCAGTGGGTGTGGGTGCTTCCCCAACCATCATTAGCTCTTTTAAATGGTAAAGCAGAAAGAATTCCTGAACACCCACCACAGGGCTCTCCCCAGCCTCCCAGAACATTATTTTTCAAAAAAGCATATATTGCTGAAGTGAATTATCTGTGGCCAATAGGAACCTTTGAAGTATGGAAAAAGACATTGTTTGTGTTCAGCTGTAGTGTGAAAAATATAAAGCTGTAGTGTGCTGCGGCCTAATTCAATATGTTTTCTTTGCTGACTACTCTTCAATAAGAAGTGTGGGTTTTACACCCCTTCAGCTCAAAACTTCTCTGATTTCTCATGGCACAAGGAAATGATAGTGGGTACGTTCAATGGCCCGAAGGCGATTTTAGACTCAAGGTAAAGAGCTCTTCTACACCTGGCTTTGGAAAAGACTCTCTTACCTGTCTTGTGGTTCAGAAATCCAGTTTCACACAGTTCCCACATTTTGGGTTAATGAAGGTGTTGAGGCTGTGTCTGGAGCTGGATTAACAATTCCTGCAGATGCCTATCTTTAGCGGCCTCCTTCCTTTCCCTTGTTAGTTTGCTGACGCCTACCTTGGGGAGAGAGCACCAAGGGTCAGTTTTTCTTTTGTTAGCACACCGGAGAGCAGGCTCGTGAGGTCCCTTCACCAGGAGGTTTTAGTAGCGTCAGTACAACGTCTGAAACTCACCACTTTTCCTAAACATCCTAGAACACCAAGAGTTCCTTATAAGAATCAGAGTTCCACTATAGTTATGTAGGTAACACAGGAAAATACATTGTGGAAATAAATAAATAAATCACAGTTTAAAAATTAATGAATTCATTCCAAAACATTCACTGAGTGCCATGCCCCCTGTCTGTGAACACTGTAGTAAGTGCTGGGGATACAAAGACGCATAGGGCAGGGACTTTGTCCCCAAAAAGCTTTCATACTGGAAGGAGAAATATGGATGTCGATGGGAAAACATATATGAGAGCCATTCTAGCATCTATGCAGCAGGGTAACAAGGAGAGGGAGGGGGGTGATGAAGTAGAAAATGGGTGGTAGGTTAGAAAAGATTTGTAATGGAAGAGGCACCAACTTGTTCCTTTGGAATTTGTGCTCCTCTTAAATGACAGAAAAAGGTAGTGAAAGAATCAGAACTATCTGGTGTTGTAAATAAATTAGTACTGTACTCCGAAAACTCATTCACAGTTACTTTCAAAAGATTGTCACAGTATAGTAAGTCTTTGTTTTGGACTAAGTCTTTCTAATAGACAAAGCTAATTTGCTTCAGGAAACATTTGCCATGGTGAGATCTAAACTTTATTGCATCTCTTACCAAAGGCAAGCCACCAAGGGAAGATGCCACCCTCAAGTTAAATCATTTTACTACCTATAATGACATATTACTGGGGTGTTTATAAGTTGCCTGCATTAAATAAGTTTGGAAAAGGGCCCCAGCTGAGGTGGACTTATCATGAATTCAATACACCTTTGGCTTCAGGGCTCCTCACTTGCATAGGTCCCTTCCAAAGTCTTGAGAGGGGTCCTAGCGATTTTTCTATTTATAACTTTGCATGTTTTTATTAGATAGGATTTCCCAAAGTAGATGAGGTTCAGGCCCCACAAAACCTTGATTCATCACCGGGTGTCAGGTAATTTATAAGGCAGTAGGTTTCTTGAATGAAGCCTCTATGTTATTGAGAAATATCAGGTGAAGTAGTTAGCAGTGTGGTAGTCTATTTTAAATCCAAAATCTACCTCAGAGATGAGGCAAGAGCTTATTAATTTATAAAGTACCACTTTTTGAATGGTGGTAGTAATCATATCTCTTTCAGATAAAATCAGGAATGAAATATACTATGGAAAACCGGCAGTGGCTGATAATCCTAAATGTTAAGTATGCTTTTTTCTCTGACTGTAAAGTGTTTCTCCTTCATTCACCTATGCACGTCCAGACTGATGGCTTATTTTTAAAAATTCTTTTAGTCACTTCATTGGATCTAACAATACAAGCTCCATGATTTTAGAAACTGAAGGACTCTACAATGTAGAAAGGCTATATATAACTTCACCAGACAGAGCACATTCACATGCTGGCTTGTCCGTGGTACATCAATATTGTACCAAAAACATAAGCACGAAGAGAGAATAAGAGGAAAATCAAAGCCTTATCCCTATTGAATTATTTACCCCATTGTTGAGAATATCAGTGTGGGAGGTGTGGCCACACTATGAAGGCAAATTGAGCTGCGGTCACAGAGCCGCCCTAATGCTCCCCCAGTCAGCTAGCATTGGTTTCCTTTACATAGCTATGTACACACAAAAGCTTACACACTTGAGGGTGTTGTCCTCACTTTTTGCTATGTACTAGAATCCTGGCAGCTTCTCAGATTTAGAAAGGCATAAACACTAAAAGCAAAAATAACTTGGGTCTGCCCTTTGGGGTGATTCAGGGTGGCTGTTTTATTTGTAATAGTTCAAAATTTTGAGATTGTCACACCTAGCAACTACTATACTTTTCTCCTCCCAACTGCATCTTATTCTTCCCACCTGTAGTATTTTCTCCCATTCTATATGTTTATTCACTTTCTCGATAGTGTCCTTTGAAGCACAAACTTTTTAGTTTTTATAAAATCCAATTCATCTATTTTTCCTTTGGTTGTTTGTGCTTCTGGTATCATATCTAAGAAACTGTTGTATAAAGCAAGGTCATAAAGATTTACCCCTGTGTTTTCTAAGCTCTTACATTTGGATATGTGATCCATTTGGAGTTAATTTTCATATACGGTGTGAAGCTTCATTATTTTGTGTGTGGATGTACAGTTGTCCCAGCATCATTTGAAAAGACTGTTCTTTCCACATTGAATTGTTTTGGCACCCTTGTTGAAAATCAATAGACCATAAATATGAGGGTTTATTTCTATATTGTCAATTCTGTTCCATTGATTTCCATGTCTGTTCTTATTCCAGTACCACACTGTGATTGCAGTAGCTTTGAACTGAGTTTTGAAACCAGGATGTGTGAGTCCTCCCACTTTGTTCTTTACCGACATTGTTTTGGTTATTCTGTTTCCTTGAATTGCCATAGGAATTTTAGAAACAGCTTGGCAATTTCTGGAAAGAAGTCAGCTGGGATTTTGATAGGAATTGCAATGGAACCATAGGTCGATTTGGGAAGTAGTGAAATTTTAATAAGATTATCTTCCAGTCCATGAATCCAGCATGTCTTTATATTTATTTAGATCTTCTTCAATTTCTTTCAACAGTTTTGTACTTTTCAGTGTGAATCTTGCACTTACTTGGTAAAATATTCCCCTAAGTATTATATATGTTTTGATGCTGTTCCACATGGAATTGTTTTCTAAATTCCATTTTTCGATTACTCATTGCTGGTGTGTAGAAATAATACTGATCTTATATCCTACAACCTTGCTGAATTCATTTATTAATGCTAACAGTTATTTTCCTAGATGCCCAGGAATATGTCTTGTGGTCTTCCAGTTTCCCAGGAATACATTGGAATATTTCAAAGTGTCTGTGGACATCTCATTCCTCAGCTTTTCTTTTAAAGCTTTGCGGTTGGGTGGTTTTTTGCCCCAAACTGTTATCCATTGCCTCATGCCACCGCCATGTTAAAATATTTGCTTGAAAATGTTTTCCAGAAATGCCACCTGAGCAGAGGCTTTTCTCACTAGACAGCCCTCAGTCAGGTCAAAGGCAAGCCTTTCAAGTGAGGTCTTCCAGGGGACCACCAGACATATAAAACAATGACAGTTCTTTGGGAATGAGGCTTTGAAGGACCTCCCAGTCCACTCTGCTCGTTCTGGTACCAGGGATGTGGGCTGTTTTTCAAGGCTACCACTGGCATGGAGACCAAAGGTCGAGGGCAAGTTAAAGCAACACAGATCTCGTTGTTCTTACAGAAATTAGTTTGTTTTCCTTTAATAAATTGCTCCCCCATTTACTGCCAGCATGTTGGTTAAATGTCCAGAGTTCAGAAGAAGTTGATTCTGACCATTTTTGCCAGTTTTGTTGTTGTTGTTATTGTTGCTTCTATGCAGGGATGAATTTTCAGATGTCCGTCCTCCATCATTTTTACTGATTTTCCTGCAATTTAAAAAAAAATCTATAAAGTCTCAATGGCCATAGGCTAATTAAATATTTATCACGGGAGATGATTAAGGAAAAAATAAATAAAAAGAGAAATAAATAAATAAATAAATAACAAGAGAAAATATAATTCTCATAGAGGCTTTCCCAGATGGGTAGATGAAGTTTGAAAAGGTATTTCTGTATTTAGTGCTGTCAAAATTAAGTTTAAAGTAACAGATGTTTCAAAAAAAAAAAACACCCTTTTTTTTCATTCAGGTTAAACACAGGCTTTAGAGTCAGAACTGAGTTCAAATTCCAGCTCTGCTTCTTACGAGCTTGATGACTTAAGACAAGTTATGTAACTTCTCTGTGCCTCAGTTTCCTCATTTGTACAATTGTGTAATATATATATATCACATAAGGTTACTGTGAGGATGAAATGTTAAATGCTGATCACATATGCATGGCAACCCAAAGGATATTAGTTTTGATAATTATCTTTATAATATTCTGCAAAAGTACACTAATAATTCTTGAGTAGAGTTAACCTTAAGTCAGATATTCTCTTCTTTCTTCCTGTTTCTTTTCTGTTTTTTTTTCCCCCTTATTTGTTTTAAAGAACTAAGGGGAAAAAAAAGAAAGAAAGAAAGAACTATGAAGAAAATCTATTCCAACATTTTGGAATAAAATTTTGTTCCTCAAAATTAATTTGTTTATTTTATTGATATATAAACAAAATGTTATTTATTTATTCAGCAAACATTTATTAAATGCCTAGTAAATATTAGGCCCTATGTCAGGCACAGGAATAATAATGACAATAAAGTGTGGTCCCTGCTCTCCAGTTGCTGACAATCTAGGAGAGTGACAAGTAAACAGTTGATTACATACACAGTAACAAAGGCTATGGCACAAGAATGCACACGGGACTATGTGATGGGAGTATGGCTTTCACCAGTTGCTCTTGGATTTATCTCTTCTTTGGCTCCAGAACCAAGGAATTAGCCTTATTTTTCTCTTTAGCTGAGTAGTTTAAATCATGAAATTTTTCAAACTTTGTAGAGATGAAAGAAAAACACCTTGAATTATGGAGGACACTAGAAATAGTCCTTTTTGACAGAGCAAGGGCTTCTTACCAGCATAGTCACTTCGAGGGTTTTTAACGTGAAAAGTACTCTGGCATATTTTTTCTTTGCTAGCCACTTTTTTTCTATTTTATTGTTTGTTTGTTTGTTTCTCTTCTCCACTTTATCATCTAGAGACCTGGGTAGCTCCCAGTGAAAGAGTGTTTTACAGATTCTAAGGGTGATATATAGGTAAAGACAGAAAATGATTTTTTTAACCTTCAAGTTCCATACCAAAAAAAATTAATATAAACTTTCATGGAAGTAATTGAAAATGCAGATAATTTTAATTCCATTCCATTTTTCAGAATTCTCAATCGTAATCCTTTGCCAACAGTTGAAGATTCTTGTCTTTTTAAAGCGCCAGCATTAAACTATTTGTAAGTATTGTAAGAGTTTCATGGCTCATGAGATAATTTCTGCTCCTTTTTACTTTCGTCAAAAATTGAGTACTTTGGCTAAAGAGTCATAATTTAGATTTTAACTGGGTTATTGAAAATAAGAGTTATTGGCAAAGAAAAGGATTAAGAAAGAATATATATGGGTTAGAGAGCCAGCAGAGGATGAGAACAGTGTTAAAGAACACATATAGATATGGAACATGAAGATGCATATAGGAATAGTATTTATCCAAGAAAGCAAAAAGGAATAAGGGGTACATTATTTTTTTTAAAAAAGAGTGATCCAAAGAGGTAGATGCAATTGAAAATGAGAAGTGAGGATAATAGAAAATGATTGTACTGTTCAGCACCAAGGTCATTAATTTGATGATGCAAATTTAAATTTCTTCCAAAAGAGCTCTTTGGAATTATCATCTATGGCAAGTAAGAAGCCAAAGTGGAAGTAATCACATGTTAAGTATCTTCTTCAGTTTAGAAATTTTGTCTTTGGGTTTTATATCATGCATGTTTGGGCTTCTCCTTCAGAGACATGGGAACAGCACAAGTGTCACTTACAGCAATTGAAAGCATCCTCATGATGACCCTTGAATTGGAAACACTGTAAGTTGATTTTTCTTACATTGATTTTCACTCAATTGTATTTTTAGGTTTGTTTGATTATCTTCTTAAGTCAGGTTTATTTATGTATAATTTTCATTTAACAAAATTCACTCTTTTTAAATATACAGTGTGATGTGTTTTGACAAACGTATAGTTCTGTAGCCACCACCACATTTGAGGTAAAGAAAACTTCTGCACTCCCAAAAGACCCCCCATGTCCCTCTGTAGTCAATCCATCCTCCTGTCACTACCAGCCCCTGGCAACCACCAATGTGATTTTTGTCCGTATAATGTTGCCTTTTCCAGAATATTTGATAAATGAAATCATGTGGTATGTAGCTTTTTGTTTTTGGCTTCTTTCACTTAGCCAGTCTCTTTGTAGATTCATCTGTTTTGTTGCACCTGTCAGTAGCTCATTCCTTTTGAGCGCTGAGCAGTATTCTAGTTGTGTGTATACACAGTTTGTTTACACATTCATTGTTTGATGCACATTTGAGTTCCTTCTTGTTTTTTGGCTATTATGAACAAAGCCTCTGAAAACCCTCACATGTGTGTGTGAACATATGTCTTGTGTGAGCATATGTTTTCATTTCTTTGGGGTAAAATACCTCAGGGTGGGATTGCTTCATCATATGCTAAGTGCCTATTGAACTTTTTAAGAAACTGCTGAACTGTTTTCTAAAGTGCCTGTGCCATGTTGCTTTCCCACAAGCAGTCTATGAGAGTTGCAGATGCTCTACATCTTCACCTGATCCTTATATTTGTTTTTTAAAAACATTTTAGCCTTTCTAGTAGGTGTGTAGTTGAATCTCGTGGTTTTTGCCACATTTTGCATTTCTGTAATAGCTGATGATGTTGAGTGTCTATCCATGTGCAAATATCTTTTTAAATGAAGTGTCTGTTCAAATCCATTTTTTAATTGGATATTTATATTGAGAATTAAGAGTGCTTTATATAAAAAGCAACGGAAAAAGTCCTTGCTCTCAGATATGTGTTTAGTAAATATCTTCTCCCAGATTGTGACTTATCTTCATTATATTAAAGTGTCTCTGAAAACTAGAAGTGTTAAATTTTTGATGAACTCTAATTTAGCAATTTTTCTTAATTTTTCATATTTATTTAATTAATTTATTTGGTTGTGCTGGGTCTTAGTTGCAGCAGATGGGCCCCTTAGTTGCAGCTCATGGGCTTCTTAGATCTGGCATGCGAACTCATAGGTGAGGCATGCATGTGGGACCTAGTTCCCTGACCAGGGATCGAACCCGGGCCCCCAGCATTGGGAACTTGGAGTCTTAACCACCAGGGAAGTCCCTTAGCAATTTTTCTTAGATGGTTTCTGCTTTTTTGTGTCTTAATCTAAGAAATCTTTCTCTGAGACCCCACTGTCTAACCCAAAATCACAAAGATTTTCTCCTACGTTTTCTTCCAGACGTTGTATAGCTACATTTAGGTCTATGATTCATTTTGAGTTAATTTTCATATACGTTGTGAGGGAAGGGTCAAGTTTTATTTTTTTGCAGTTTAAGAAACTATTTCTGTAGGACCCTATTGTGACAGTTTATTACACAACGTACTCCACCTTAAATTGTGCCATCCCCCCTCCAATATGGCAAGCTAATAGAAACTTTCTGTTACGTATGCCAAGGCTAGTTGAGGGGATTGCGTGAGATTAGTATGCGGAAACGGCCCTGCATTTAGCAGTCTATTCCAACCGTCTTTGTCAGGTCACCTGACAAATGACTGTCTTCACCGTGCCGTCACACATTGGTCACTGCTCTAGCCTCATCTTCCTCAGCGTCCCACAGCATCTGCCACAATTGTGATCCCTCTCTTGTCAGCTAGATGCCCTCCTCTCTGGATATTAAAAACTATTTCCCTGTGTAACGACGATACTGTTAATACAAAGTATTGAAGAAATTAAATTCCTACACAATAATATTACCTAATAAAGTGTTGCTATTCAAATTTCCCCAATTGTCTCTCTTATATAATATCATTTCTTTTAACAGCTTTTTGAGGTATAATTGACATGCAATAATCTGTGTTCACACACACACATACATACACACCATGAAGACATCACGAAAATCAAAATGTCCATCACCTCAGAAAGTTTCTTAATGTCTCTTTGTAATTCTTCCTTCCCATCGTTCCTTGCACTTCCCAGTCGCCATGCAACCATTGATCTGCTTTCTGTTTGCATTTTCTAGAATTTTATGTAAATGGAATCATACAGTGTATACTTTTTTCTAACTGGCTTCTAACCCAGCATGATTATTTTAATCTTCATCCATATTGTTGTCTATATCAATAATTCATTTCTGTTTATTGCTGAATAGCATTCCTTTATATGGATGTACCACCATTTATGTATTGACCATTGATGGACATTTGAGTTGTTTCAGTCTTTGTCTATTACAGATAAAGTTGCTATGAATATTTGTGTACAAGTCTTGTAAGGATGTTTACTTCCATTTCTCCTGGGTAAATGCCTGCCTGTAGAATGGCTGCATCATTGGTAAGTGTATGTTTAAGTTTTTAAAAAATACCTATTTTCCATAGTGGTTTGATCATTTTACATCTCTACCAGCAGTGTATGAGAGCTGCATTTTCTTCACGTTGTGGCCAACATTTGCTATGCTCAGTATTTTTAATTTTAGATAGTTTAATAGGTGTGTAGTTGTATCTCACTGTAGCATCCCTAATGATTAATCATGTCAAACATCTTTTCATATGCTTATTTCCCATCTGTATATCTTTGAATCTTTTATCTATATTTTTCTGGAGTTTTTTTTTTTTTTTAAGTTTATGATATTTATTACTGGGGTTGTTTACAGAAAATAATCTCTTTTCCACTATTAAAAAATTTGTTTTGTTGTTGAAGTATAGTTGATTTACAATGTTGTGTAAGTTTTGGGTATACAGCAAAGTGATATCTATCTATCTATATATATATATATTTTTTTTTTGCTTTATAACAAATTTAATCAGTTATACATATACATATATTCCCATATCCACTCCCTTTTGCGTCTCCCTCCCACCCTCCCTATCCCACCCCTCCAGGCGGTCACAAAGCATCGAGCTGATCTCCCTGTGCTATGCGGCTGCTTCCCACTAGCTATCTACCTTACGTTTGGTAGTGTATATATGTCCATGCCGCTCTTTCACTTTGTCACAGCTTACCCTTCCCCCTCCCCATATCCTCAAGTCCATTCTCTAGTAGGTCTGTGTCTTTATTCCTGTCTTACCCCTATGTTCTTCATGACATTTTTTTTTCTTAAATTCCATATATATGTGTCAGCATACAGTATTTGTCTTTCTCTTTTTGACTTACTTCACTCTGTATGACAGACTCTAGGTCCATCCACCTCATTACAAATAGCTCAATTTCATTTCTTTTTATGGCTGAGTAATATTCCATTGTATATATGTGCCACATCTTCTTTACCCATTCATCTGATGATGGACACTTAGGTTGTTTCCATCTCCGGGCTATTGTAAATAGGGCTGCTATGAACATTTTGGTACATGTCTCTTTTTGAATTATGGTTTTCTCAGGGTATATGCCCAGTAGTGGGATTGCTGGGTCATATGGTAGTTCCATTTGTAGTTTTTTAAGGAACCTCCATACCGTTCTCCATAGTGGCTGTACCAATTCACATTCTCACCAGCAGTGCAAGAGTGTTCCTTTTTTTCCACATCCTCTCCAGCATTTATTGTTTCTAGATTTTTTGATGATGGCCATTCTGACTGGTGTGAGATGATATATCTTTGAATCTTTTATCTATATTTTTCTGGAGTTTTGAGAGTTCTTTACATATTCTGGAAATTAGTCCTTTATCCAATAGGTAAGTTGCTAGGTATTTTCTCCCATTCTGTGACTCATCTTTTCGTTCACTCAGGAGTGTCTTTTGCAGGGCAGAAATTCTTAATTTCGATGGTGTCTAATTTATCTATTTTTTTCTTTTATGCATTATGCTTTTGGTGTTGTATCTAAGAAATCTTGCCGAACTCAAGGTCATAAAATTTTTCACCTGTTTTGTTCTAGACGTTTTATAGTTTTATGTTTTACATTTAGATCTTTGCACCAAGTTGAGTTCACTTCTGTATATGGTTTAGATGGAAGTTCATTTTTTTTTTCTTTTTGCACCTGGATATTCAGTTGTTCCAGCATCATTTGTTGAAAAGACTATCATTTCTCCACTGAAATGCCTTTGAACCTGAAAGTCAGTTCTCCACCTCTCTCTACTTCAGAACTTTGTATTCTGTTCCTTTGGTCTTTTTGTCTATCTTTACACTACTATCACAATGTCTTGAAGGTGTAGCTTCATAATCCTTGAAATCAGTTGCTGTTAGTTCTTCAACTTTGTTCTTTCTCAAAGTTGTTTTAGTTATTCTAAATTTTATTTCCATATGAATTTTAGAATTAGCTTGTCAATGTCTATAGAAAAGCCTACTGGGGTTTTGATGTATAAATCGATTTGGGGAGAATTGATGTCTCAACAATATTGAATCTTCTGATCCATGAATACTTTATATCTCTCCATTTATTTAGGTCTTTCTTAATTTCCCCCGGCAATATTTTACAGTTTTCAGTGTGCAAGTCTTTTGTCAGATTTATTCTAAGTATTTTATATGTTGGATTCTTTTATAAGTAGCATTTTAAAACTTGGATCTCTGATTGTTTGTTGAGACAAATTCATCTTTTTGTATGTTGATCTTGTACCCTGCAAACTTGATAGACTCATTTATTAGTTCCAGTAGCATTTTCGTAGCTTCTATCAGGTTTTCTACATAATCATGTTATCTGCAAATAAAGATAGTTTTACTTCTTCCTTTCCATTCTGAATATGTCTTTTCTTTTTGTTGCCCTATTGCACTGGCTAGAACCTTCAGTGCAATGTCAAATAGAAGCAATGAGAGCAGATATCCTTGCCTTGTTCCTGATCCTGGTGAGAAAGTACTTTGTCCTTCACCATTAAGTATGATGTTAGGTTTTTTGTAGAAGTCATTTATCAGGTTGAGGAAGTCTCCTTCCATTCCTAGTCTACTGAGGGCTGTTTTTTTTTTTCTTTAATCAGGAATGTATGTTAGATGTTTTCATTCTTTTCCTGCATCTATTGCAGTGATTATATGATTTTTCCCTTCTTTTCTTAATTTGTTTATTTATTTTTGGTTGAATTGGGTTTTCATTGTTGTATGTATCCAGTATTCTTAATCTTTTATGTAGATCCATATTCCAATCTGGTGTCATTTTCCTTCTGCTTAAAAATACTTCTTTTAACATCTCTTATTGTGAAAGTCTACTAGCAATGAATTCTTTCAGCTTCTGTATGTCTGAGATAGTCTTTATTTTGCTTTTGTTTTGACAGATCTGGGTATAAAATTCTAGCTTGATAGAATTCAATTCACTATTTTAAAGATGTTATTCCACTGAGTTCTCATTTACGATTTTTCAAGCACGAATTCTGCTGTCATTGTTATCTTTGTTCCTCTGTATGTAGTGTGTAATTTTTTCCTCTGGCTCCTTTTAAATTCTTCTCTTTATTGCTGGTTTTGAGCAATTCGATTATTTTCTGTGCCTTGGTGTAGTTTTGTCCATGTTTCTTCTGCTTAAAGTTCATTGATCTTCTTGACTTTGTGGGCTTATAGTGTTTACCAATTTGGAAAATTTTTGGCTATTATTTCTTCAAATTTTTATATTTCTCCTCTCCTTCATGGACTCTAAGTACACATGTATTAGGCCACTTGAAGTTGTTGCACAAGTCACTGAGGCTCTATTCATTTTGTTGTTGTTTTGTTACTCCTTTTGTTTCATTTTGGATAGTTTCTGTTGCTATGCCTTAATGTTCACTGACCTTCTGCCGTGTCTAATTAGCCTTTAACCTCCTGCAATATCTTTTTCATTTAGACATTGTTTTTAATCTGTAGAAGCTCAATTTAGGTCTGTTTTACATTTTCCATGCCTGTACTTAACATTTTCAGTGTTTAGTCTGGGTTTTTTAACATATGAAATACAGTTATAATAACTTTTCTTCATGTATAATAACTTTTTAAAAGTTCTCTTCTGCCAATTCTAACATCTGTATCGATTATGGGTTATTGTTGATTGATTGCCTTTTCTCCTCAGTATGGGTCATATTTTCCTACTTCTTTGCATGCTTGGCAATTTTTCATATGATCCCAGATATTGTGAGTTTTAGTTTATTGTGTGCTAGTATATTTATATTCCTGTAAAATGCCTTGGCTTTGTTTTGGGTGAAATTAGGTTACTCAAAACAATTGTATTCTTTTCGGTCTAGCTTTTAAGGTTCGTTGGGTAGGAGTCCAAGTAGCCTTTAGTCTGGAGCTCATTATTTGCAACTACTGAGACAAGTCCTTTCTGAGTATCATGAGGTTTTCCAGTCTGACTTGTAGGAACAGGTACTATTCCTACAACCCTGCGTGATATCCAGTTGTTCTTCTTATTAATCCTTTCATGTGGTTCTTTTCCTGGCATCAAGTTATTCCTCACACAAATGTACTGACCCATACTTTGTTGAATTCTCAAGAGATCCCTCTGCATATCTCCAGAGTTCTTTGTCTGTGCACTTCTTTTCTCTCTGATACTCTGCTTTGTGAACTCTAGTTACCTTGGTTCTCCCAGACTCTTATCTCCATTTCGTCTGTCAGGGAGCCCACTAGTCTCTGTCTGGACTTCTCTTCCCTGTACCATGACGTGGATACTCTCTCAGAGAAGTAAGGGCAATTATAGGGATCACTTCATTTATTTCCCATCTCCTCGGGAATCACTGAAATTTATTGCCTGAGGTTCAGTTTCTTGAAAACTGTTGTTTCATTATGTTCCATCTGATTTTTTCCTTGTTTCAGGTGGGAGGTTAAGTTGCCCCTTGTACTTCATCTTGGCCAGAAGCCAATAACATTCTTTAAATCTGTTTTGTTTTGATACAGGATCCAATTAAAGATTAGGCATTGCATGTCATGTCTGTGTTTCCGTTAATCTAGAATTTTTCCCTAGTATTTTTTTTTGGTCTTTTATGACATTGGCTTTTTTGAAGAGTCTAAGCCAGTTGTCTTGTAAATTGCCCCACAACCTGTATTTGTCTGTTTCCTCATTAGATTCGAAGTAAACATTTTGGGGAAGAATACTATATAGGTGATGTATTCTTCATACTTCATCACTTGAGGTGGCCCAGTGCTAAGTTTGATCACGTGATTAAGGTGGTCTATTCCATATCTCTCCATTGTAAAGTTATTTTTCCCCTTGGTAATTTACAAATAATATGTGGGGTGATCCTTGGGATCAGTGAAGATCCTACTTTCAAACAACTCTTCACCCAACTGTGCATCAATGATAATCCTTGTCTGAATCGATTATTACATTGATAGTTGCAAAATAACACTTTCCTAATTCTATCCTTCCTTTTGCATTTATTAGCTGACATTATTCTATAAAGAAGAGCTCCCCCACTTTTCATTTGGAGTATCATTATGAACTCATGTGCTTTTTTTTCAATTAACTACGTTATACCTTATTATAATGATAATGTTATTCTTTGGAATGTTCCTTTTGTCCAGATTTGGTCAATGCGATATCTGTTATTGTTTAGCCACATGATGCTCTTTTATTACTAGAATAATTTCTAATATATTACTCCTCACAAACTGGAACTGAGAAAGTGACTCCAGAATGTGCGGTCTTATTCATACTCTTCTTAGAAGTCTGCCTTCTTCCTGTGTACTCTCAACCCAAAGTGAGGCTTTCGGGTTGGAAGGAGATACTTCTGAATTAAACTACACATCAATGTCACCCAATTCTAATCGCTATTCCCTTTTTTCTAGGCATATCATACCTACTGCCATCCTAATCCTTCTGTTGGGCACCTCTCTCCTCCTCTATATTTATTTCCAACAGTCAAGGGCAGCAATTGGCCAACCGGCCCCTATCCAGTTCTATAGTCCATATGCCCCAAGAACTCCGTTTTGCACTGGTCTGTGGTGGCCTTGGCCTACCTCTTCTACCTACTCAGGTAACTCTTTTACCACGAATTTAATTACCTGTGTTTCCATTTATAGGATCTTACCCAGCCGTAGGGCCTGCTGCCTCTGCCAATTTAAAAATACTATTGAGGTTGTCTGTGAGACAGTCAAGCTGCGTTGTGACAGTGAACGCCTGAGGGACGTCACACGTTGTGGTGAGTCTCAATTGCGGGATAATACATTTTTAATTTTTAATTTAATTTTTTATTTTTAATCAAGGATGATACATTTTAAAACTAATGATGTAATTACATTATTTTAATACATTCATTTAGAGTTCCAGCTCCCTAAATTTCTAAGAATTACCCCCTTGCTAAAAATCAGATTCTTGGTTACATTATTAAGCTAATGATAGCTCAGTTACATTATTAGCTTCATAATGTAACTGTTCTGCATATATAAAGGAACCAGAGAAAGGAATGGAAGGGGGAAGGGAATTCACATTAATGGCCACATATCCTATGCTTCCCTCTCTGCAAATGACAACTTATTCACATAGTACATCACAGTTTGTAAACTGATTTTATATACATTAGGTCTCAAGTACCCTTTGTCTTATAAGACAGGTGTAAATATATTTTTGTTTATTTGGTCTGTTTCTGCAATTTTATAAAGAGTACAAGTGATGCTGTTTTATGTCCTATCTGGAGCCTGAGAGTTTCTGGTTCCATAACCAGAAGCTGCTACCAAGCCCTTCTAATGCATGGGAGAGCTAGTTATTTCTCTGACTGTCCAGCTCTGAACTTGCTCTGAATCGCAAGTTTTTCTATCCACAAAACACTCAGGGGCTTTCAACTATTTTTCTATACATTAGATTTATGGGCACTAACTTGATGACTTCCAAAATGTGCTTTCATGCCCAGGTAGCTTGAATACAGGTCTCTTTCAGTGATCTAGAGCACATCATAAATAATAACACTTTGCCACTTATATAAAGACAATATTGCTGATTTTTCAACACAGTTTTTTTTTTTTTCCTTTGGCCACAAAGCTGGTGGGATCTTAGATCTCCCACCAGAGATTGAACCCGGGCCACAGCAGGGAAAGTGCCGGGTCCTAACCACTAGACCACCTGGGAACTCCCCCAAACATTTTTTTTACTAATTATATTACTCCCTTCTCCCCCAGAAGTGGGCAGAAAAGGCATTTTTACTCTCCTTTTACAGGTGAGGAAAAAGAAGATCAGAGGTGTTAAGTGCTATGACCCTAGTGCCCCGATCTCCTGTCCCCAGTTTTGGGCTCTCTGCTAGCCTCTGCTCCTCCTTTCTCATGACCCTTCCCTCCTCCTTTGACCCTCACCAAAAATACTTTTAATCCTTTTGGGAGACAAGCCCAGCTACACAATGGTACACATTACCTTCACACAGTCAGAAGATTTGGATGGTTCCCCAAGTAGAGCTGGAAACATTAGAAGTAAAATGAATTGAAAGCAAAGTAGCCATCTGACAGAAGTTGCTTTTTCCCGTCTACATTTTAGGGCCTCAAGTATTATTCCATTGATTTGTTGAACATTCCACATGGGCATACAATCTGGCAAATCTCTAAACTTATACCCGAGATCCCTGCCCAAATTTTAGCAAAGAGCCAGGGCGGACATAGTGTTTTTTTCTGTATACAGCCTTCTGTTATGGGGACTGGGATATATAGAAGCAGGGACTAAGCAAAGGACTCAGTGGGTAGTTGGAGAAGGACATGTCCAGATGACGACATGTTAGCGGCGGTGGTTGTCGTGGAGATCTGTGATAGCAGCAAGAACACAAGCACACTGAAGAGGTGGAGAGAGGAAGCCTCACACTCCTGTGCCTTTGAGGCAGGACAGGATGGGGTATATGAATGTGAGGAGTCACAGTAGATCTGCAGAGAGTCCAGCTGATTAGGGGAATATTTGTCTTGCAGCCTTGGCTTTTCTTGAGTACTGGCCCCTGGGAACCAGTGGAGTAATCCTGAATATAGTTCCTATATTTCACGCTACAGAATTTTCTGAGTAGATAGCCCCCTTTTCAAGAGAGACCTTTCTCACATTTTGTTGTTGCCAGTCATAGGCTTAAGTGTGGGTTTCTTTTTCTCCTAAGTGGCACTCAAACTTTGACTGATTCCTAATTTCTTTGGCTGTGGACTGACAAAAGGCTGTCCCATCAGTCTTCAATGATCAAAAAGAGTCCCTTCTCTTTTGACAGATGAAGAAACATCTATAGAGAATGCAGGAGGATCGTTGATGAAGGTGTTACAAGCCCAGAAGAAGAACAACAGCACCGAGCGGACTATTGCGTCAGAGAGGATGTCCTCACCTAACAGTGCTGTCAGCCTGTCAGGCTTCAGGAATGAGCAGCTGGACTCTAATAATAAAAGTGATATTATCAGTGCACTAAGTTACATACTGCCTTATATCTCAGAGGGAAATCTAGGAGATGTGGAATCAACATTATTACCATTCATTCAACTACTTTTTTCAAATACACAGGATGGACATATGCCGCTGGGCCTTTTGAAAATCAATACAAGGAGCCCTTCTGTTAAACCTGTACCCAACAATTCAACTAATGAAAACAAATTGAGGGAACTCCATTTTGTGGAAAATTTGTTAGATGCAGAAACTCAAGAAAAAATTGATGAGGTTAAAAAGGAAGAAAAACCTGCCACGCGTACGCGTTCCAACCTTTTAAGTGCCATGATTACACGCTACATCTTTCAAAAGAAATTAGAAACTGCCCAACCACAGAAAGACAGCCTAGCAAAAATTGAGAGTACAGAGGAAAAGCTGCTGAGAGTGAACAAGGTCCTCAAGGGGCATACATAAAATGCACCTCAAAGCAGTGGGAGATGAGAGCGTCAGGAGGAAACAGAATGCCCGGCCATCTGTGGCGAACACTGCCAAAGAATGAAAGCTCAGGAGGCTATCCCCAAGAAAGCTGAAACAGCTTCTCATGGTGCAGAGGCCCAGGAAGCTGTTGGGAAAGTCCTCCAATGCAGAGTCTTCATTCATAAAGGAACACAAGGCCGCAGGCTCCTCTTCCCTGAAACCGTACTTCAAGGGCAGGCCTTGTGCCTCCATCCCGCCAAAATCCCCATCTGAGGTTAAAAGCAAATCAAAAGACTTATCCAACGCTATTCATGTTTTCGAAGATGCAAAGGCAAGAGTTAGAAATATTAAGGACTTCGAATTAATCTCACAATCTGGAAAAAAATACATCTTCCATAAAATTAGGTCTCATCGGGTCCACAGAAAACCCAAAGTTAAAAAGCATCGAGGGGGTTCCCTGGTGGCACAGTGGTTGGGAGTCCGCCTGCCGATGCAGGAGACACGGGTTCGTGTCCTGGTCCGGGAAGATCCCACATGCCGTGGAGCGGCTGGGCCCGTGAGCCATGGCCGCTGAGCCTGTGCGTCCGGAGCCTGTGCTCCGCAACGGGAGAGGCCACAATGGTGAGAGGCCTGTGTGCCGCAAAAAGAAACAAAAAAAAAGAAAGAAAAAAGGGAGTCGAAAGTTCAGAAAGAAAAGTTCACTTGATAGAATGATACTTGCAAGCCCTCCGTTCTCTGTCATGAGGAGTCTCATAAATTCCCCTCCACGAGAGGCTGTTTCATCTTCAGGAGAAGTGACTTCTCAGGAAAATCCTTTTCCAGAATTATTTTCTCTTTCAGACCCTTCTGCAGAAAACACTACTTCAGAAAACAATACTGCACAAAATGTTTCTGAAGCAATTATTTCTACAGGAAATGCTACTCTGCCAGGAGGAACCGGCCCTGGAAACACTAACCATAGGAACGTCTCCACTGCACATTCTACTCTTGCTGCAGACAACAGTATGCCAGCTGTTCAACACAGCAACAAAACACAATGGGAGCACCACAACATGGTCACTGAATTATCCTCTAAGTCCACAGGCTTCACTTTCCCAGGGCTCGCATCCCCGGGTGATCCAGTTGAAACTCAGCTAAACCAGCAGCTCTGGTCCCTCATCCCCAACAATGACGTGCAAAGGCTCATTTCTCATGTTATCCAGACTTTGAAAATAGACTGCTCGGACACCCACGTGCAGCTGGCCTGTGCCAACCTCATCTCTAGAACAGGCCTCCTGATGAAGCTTCTCAGCAAGCAGCAAGAAGTAAATGTGTCCAAAGCGGAATGGGATATGGACCAGTGGAAAGCTGACAACTATATCAGTGAGAGCACAGAAGCCCAGAGTGAGCAGAAAGAGCAGGAGTCAAGTGAGGTGAGGATAACCCCTGACACATGGGACTTGGAATTTTACTCAGTTTAGGACATGCCATTAACGTGCCCAAGCAGGAATACCACGGGCTCCTAGTCAGTATCTTATCTTCAGCCATGAAACGGGCTAAGACAGTGATCTCCAACTTTGCTCATTGAGAGCGTGTGTCACTATTCCTAGGGTAGACGTGAAAAGGACATAACACAAGATAAATAAATTGTAGATAAATTGTAGAAGAAAATGCTAATGATAAGACTAATAACATTAAATTTGGCTTGTTCTTATAGAAGCTACTCGCCTGAAAGGATTGGGTTTCATAGTAGTTTAAGAATAGTTAGCTATCGTTTAGAATAGGATTAAGAATCGTAAGTTTTCATCCCTTCTATCTCCTTGTTTTTAAAAATTGTGATATATTTCTTTAGCTCACAAAAGAAGTTCCAGGTTATGACTATAACAACAAACTCATCTTGGCAGTACTGTACCTGTAGTAGTGACGATTTGTGTTACAATTTACTGTCTCAGTGAGGTAAGGACAATAATTAATTCAGATTCAGAACCCAGAAACTGAGAATCAAATCCACCTTTCCACCTGCTACTACTTGATACTTCCCTTTAGCCATGAGGACTGACATACACTTTGTTCTTTTAATGAAAAGTATATTCCCAGGATGTTTTTGTGTGTGTGTGTGTGTTTTTTTTTTTTTGGCTGCATTGGGTCTTCATTGCGGTGCATGGGCTTCTTACTGAGGTGGCGTCTCTTGTTGTGGAGTACGGGCTGTAGATGCACGGGCTCAGGAGTTGTGGCACACTGACTAAGTTGCTCCGCAGCATGTGGGACCTCCCCAGACCAGGGATCGAACCTGTGTGCCCTGTGCTGGCAGGCGGATCCTTAACCATTTCACCACCAGGGAAGTCCCCACAGGACTTTTAAAAGGAACTTCACTCCCAGGAGATCCCTATGGAATTGGATCCATGATAACAAGCTATTGGACAATTTTGACAAGTGAAGTTTATAAGAAGGCCAGAGTTGACATGATAATAAATTTTCTTCAACTCAACAAAGTATGCTGATTTGAGGTCCTCACCAGTCACTCTCATTCTACCGTTGATTTCTTTCCTTCTTGGCTGAAGTGATGAGAGATATAGGATCTCCATACTCAAGGAGCTATCAGTCACCCTGGGAGGGCTAAAAGGACATGCCTGAAAGACACAAGTGTGATCTCGTCAATTCCTCAGGTTTACTTAGAAGCTTTCTTCTCCGGTGTATTAGGAATTGTGTAGATAGGTTCCATTAAAACACTGCAAGTAAAATCTTGCAGCAGGCTACCCTCAAATATTTATAGTTGCCTATTCCTGGAGCTAGCCTGTTTACCTTTTGTTCAGTTACATACTGGTTTATTACTTTTCCCAGCAGGCAGTTGCTAACATTAAAAGAGTGATTTTAATAGGCTGACAGTCTTGATTCTCCCTACCACTCCACATTACTTTAGTTATCTTTTCTCCTGTAATGGCAGCCCTCCATTCCAGCCAAAGCAGCTCCTCACTATACGCTAGTTACACCATACCCATTCCTACTTTTGTCTGTGCCTTTGTCCCTCGAAAATTCCTTTATTTTGCTTTGCCTGTGGAACTCCTATGAATCTCTGAAAAGCCAACTCAAGTTCAGATATCTTTCTCTGTAAAGCCTTCCCTGAATACTCCAGCCCTCCTGATCCTAGTCCTGTGAGGTTTGTCACCATTTCTTAGGGGCCATAGCAAAGCAGTCCCCTCCCCTCAGAACTCACAAAAGTGGTAAGCAGTTTTTTGAAAGGCAGCCCCCCAGGAGAGAGCCACCAAGGTTAGCACATCATGGAGCTGAGCAGAGACGTGTAAGGGCCAATGGCTTCCTGGCCTATCACACTTGAATCAAACCTGGCATGATGTACTAACTTCTAAAGAGAAATGTGTCTATCTGCAGGAGGGTTGGTCACTAGTGAAAGCATAGAAAAGGTGAGGAGAGACCAACATGGGCAGTGCCCATCCTCACATTGCCCAAGAGTAGAGATGGCACCTTAGGCAGCATAACTGAAGAGTCAGGCCCACTAGCCAGGCTGCCTGTTGAGGAGATGGATGGATCCAGTTACCTCAGGCCTTCCCATTAAATTCTGGATTCAGCTGATTCCTTTTCTAATTCTGTTGTCACCAAGTGGCCTTCGATTCTGTGATTGTGCTTTAGTGTGCCACGGAGGCCTGTCCCCACAGAATGTAATTCTCTGATTGTGTAGACACAGATGCCCTGTGTGTAGAACAGATGTATTTCTCATTGTCAAGTAATAATTTGGCATTCTGATGTTTGATCAATCCTGTGATATTGCTAAAGTGAGACTGCCACAACAGGAAGACGTCAGTTCTCGCTTGGTGAGGAAGAGTGTGATTTCTGAGCCTAGGAGGCTGGGGACTAGCTTGCTAGTCATTGGCCATTGCCCAGACTGTACCCTCTACATCTCAGGTGGCATATGGCCTTTGGCATTTTTAGAATTTCTGTAAAGTCCCCTTTTTATTGTTTTTAACTTCTTGCATTTGTTTTGTTTTGTTTTGTTTTGTTTGGGCCTGTGTGATCTTAGTTCCCCAAGTAGGGATTGGACCTGTACCCTCGGCAGTGAAAGCAAGGAGTCCTAACCGTTATTTCCTCTCCCCACATATACGATAAGCTTTTGCAGGACAGGGGCCATGCAGTGTTCTTCCTATGGTAGTCAATAATGGTGTTCAACGGAAGAGAGATGAGGCGTTATGTCAATTCCACAGTGAGGAATAATGCAACCGAATATTTATTTGAAGTAGGATAGAGTCCAGCAATAGACCCCTGTGTTCTTAAGACTTTTGAAATGTCATGTTTTAATATTGCAATCCGCGGAAGAAAATGAATAAATGGTGATAGAATAGCTGCCTAAGTATTTGGGGGGTAAATAGCAGATCCCCATGTTTCATGTTAAATAAACATATATCCATAAATGTGAAAAAAGACCACATAAAGGTATTAGAAGATAATAAAAGCAATATTTCTATAATCTTCTGGTGGGAAAGAGCCTTCAGAGGCTGATGCCACAAGCAGAGCCTTTGATATATTCCACCATCTTGTCTGTGACACCAGCTTAGCACTGATTCATGCCAAGCGTAAGATGAAGAGTTTTCCATATATTGTTTGATTTAAAGCCAACAGTCCTGTGAGGATGATATTACTATCCCTCCCTCATAGATGAAGGAGATCAGTGTGAGGCCCCAGCGGCCAAACCAAAAGCAGAAGGCAGTTTCACCCGACTGCAAAGCTGGTGCTCCCTCCTCCACTCTTTTCTCTTGTCTCCTTAGAGACAAAAACACTGGAAATATTCGAAACACTGAAATTCAATGAAAGCCAGTATTTCTTTACCATAAAGAGTTTTTGTTTGTTTGTTTCGAAGTGGTGGGGTTTGGCCATGCTGTGCAGCTTGCAGGATCTTAGTCCCTTGACAAGGGATTGAACCTCGGGCCACAGCAGTGAAAGAGCCACGCCCTAACCACTGGACCACCAGGGAACTCCCAAGACTTTTATAAGTCAACAAGAAGAAGGCAAACAGTCCAGGGGAAAAGGGGGCAAGGGCTGTGAAGAGTAGGAGGTGTGTTGACAGTCTGCCACCATATCTGCCTGTCGTCTCCTCATGGCTCATGTGGGGTGGGTTTTGTTAGCCAGGCCTTTGTCACCTCGTGATGTAAACATCACCTCTAATATTTTCTTCAAATACTTTTATAATCTGTCCAGAATTTGTTGTATTTGTTTGTTCGTGTGGTTGAGGTAGGGGATCTAACTTTTTCCCCCTACATGAAGATCTGATTCTTTTCAAATCTTTCACTGAATTGTTTATTCTTTCTTCCCTGGTCTAATATGCTATCTTCATCTGGATGCTGTTCTGTGATCCAGTTATCTTGTCCTGTACCAGTACTAATATCACACTGCTTAATTCCAGTTGCTCTGTAACATATTTTATATCTGGTAGGGCAATGTCCTGCTCTTTGACCTTCTTTTGCATACATTTCATAACTATTCTTTTTTTTTTTTTTTCTTTTTGTGGTATGCGGGCCTCTCACTGTTGTGGCCTCTCCCGTTGCAGAGCACAGGCTCCGGACGCGCAGGCCCAGCGGCCACGGCTCACGGGCCCAGCCGCTCCGCGGCATATGGGATCCTCCCAGACCGGGGCACGAACCCGTATCCCCTGCATCGGCAGGCGGACTCTCAACCACTGCGCCACCAGGGAGGCCCGATAACTATTCTTACATATATTCTTTACCAAATGTCAGCTGGCCAGGTTTTATTTAGAAATTATTTTGGCTATAAAATGGATTACATTGAATTTTTAGTTTCATTTCAGGAGAACTGTCCTCTTTAAAACATTCTAGGAGGATGGTATCTCATGCCATGTAAGTACTTCTTAATGTCCTTCAAAAAAGTTTTAATATTTTCATCACATAGGTCTTACAATTTGTGGCTAAATTTATTCCTAGGTGCTTTATGCATTTTTATTGATATAGTAAATGGGAGGTTTCTTCTGTTTTTTAGTCAGTTAGTTGTGTTATATGGGAAAGCTATTGAGGCTAATATGTTGATCTCTTGATTTTGTATGGAGCCATCTTACTCATGTTACTTCCAATAAAATTTCAGTTGATTCTTTTGGTCTTTTTGGGTCCCTTGTTTCATATGCAGATATGTTTGTCTCTTCTTTCCAATACTTCGTTTTTCTTATCGTACTGATTAAGACCTCCTCCACAATGCTCAATAGTAGCAGTAATGATTGGGCATCCTACTCTTGTTCTTGACTTTAAAAGAATGCTTAGGTTTCTGCCAGATACATTTATTTTCTTTTCCTACTTCTAAGAGTTTTTATTAGGAATTATCTGTTGAACATTATCTAAAACAGTCAATAAAATATATCGCCAGCTGCATGCAAGACCCTAAGTTAGGTACTGTGGAAGAGTCAAAGGATTCTTAAACAGGGTAGAATTCCTTTCCTTGAAAGAGTTATCATCTTACTGGATAGATAAGATTTAAAGTAAAAAGGAATGAATAAGGATTTGGAAATAGTTGTAATGGATAATCATGATCATGTTTTCTTTCAAAACAGATTTCTTCTCATAGAATTGCAGAAGAGGAAGATAGAAAAAGAAGCAGAAGGTAAATATTGGTCTTTGAAAGCAGAATTTTACAACTAGAGGAGAACTTAGAACTCATCTATTTCAATTTCCTCACCAAAGGCAGGAGGAATGTTTAATTACCCTAAAGGTTTACCCTAATTTATTTATCAGCAGAATTAGCTCCCCAGCCCAAGCTGAGTTAGAACAGGACTGGCACACATTCATCTGCTTTCACTAGTCCTTTAAGGAAAGAGGGTGGACGGGGAGAGGTTTTGGTTGTACCTGTTCCTGCTGGGCTGATGCCTGGTTCCTAGGCATGAGGCCAGGCCAGAGGCCTTCTAGGAGGCTCTGGGGTAGGGAGGGCCACATGGTTGGGGATTTAGGGGCTGGCCTCACTCAAAGCTGATGAAAGGTAGAACATATGAGTCCCTTCTGGAAAGTGGCAAGAAAACTTCCCTCCTCATCCTACTGTTTTTCAGGCCCCTACTCTCTATTCCCTTTATCCAAACCTCATAGAATTTTAACCGGGAGAAACTTTAGACAGTAGTTTGTCTCTTCCTTTTGTAATAAATAAATGGAGAAAGAGAAAGGGAAACTATCTTGCCCCATGGTCATACTGCTAGTGATTACCAAGAAGAAGATGGGCTCTTTCCACTGAGGACTTCTCTGCTGATCACATTGTGCTTGGGCTGTGAGCTACGTTTTATGTCATAGTTCAGTAGACACATATATATGGACATAAGTAGTTTCTGAAACAAACTTATTGTGCACTCTGATTTTTTTCTATTCCATTTGTATTCAAAAAGAGTATTTTGTGCTTCCCTGCTGGCCATGGCCTTTAAACGGATTCCACAATTCACTGACACCTGAGTGACAGCCTGCAGAGTGAAAGTCAGAGAGCTATAGATGACTTTGCTCGTTGGGTTCAGGTGTTTACTTGGTGAGATTCAACTTATAGGATAGAGCAGCCAGGAAAATAAAATCACCTTCTCCCCACACCCACACCCCCAGCAAATGCTGCATGTGCGACTAAGTCCGAAGCGGACTGGTGTGAAGCGTGTCTAAGGGAGTAACAAGTTTCTGCCCAGTGCCGTTGTGCAGTGTTTTCACTGCACGAGGGCAGTTGGCCAAGGGCAAAGAAAGGTGAACGGGGCTGAAAATCCTGCCTATGCTCCATGCTAAGCCACATACAAATGTCTCTCCAGAGACACTTGGGGTCCATTTTGGACAGACACAGAGAACTTCTGGAAGGCCAGCATGCATGCAATGATTTTCATGATCCTGGGTCTGTGGTGATTTTGCTCATTGTGATTATGGACTGAGGTCCCCATTTAGTCCTAATGAAAGCAGAGATAGCACATTGTGAGAGAGATGAAAAGTGACATGTAACACTAACTGTGTGTGTTTTCCTCCAAGGGGCCTTTTTTTTATTTCTGCTGCATAAGAGAAGCTCAGGGGAAAGTGAGAGTCAGGTAGATGTGAGGAGGGTAAAGTACTGTGGCCAGAGAAAGCAGGGGAGATGCAGAATTAATATTTCCCTTTCTGTGTTCTAGGAGGGCTTTTTCGGGAGAAGGCGGCCACTTTGGCTTAGGGATATGTATAGGCCTCTCAGCGCCACACGCAAGGAAAACATGGCCCAAAAGCTACACGACAGGGAGTCTTCTGATGAGGATGAGATATTTCTGCATCCCAGCAGGAGGCTCAAACTCATCATCCAGAGCTCACTGAGGAGGCTGAATCTTTACCCAGCAGGAGGGCCCTGCTCAGCATCCACAGACCCCTGAGGACGTTGAATCTTTTTCACCCCAGGCAGAGGCCCAGGCTCAGCATGCAGAGCCCACTCAAGAGGTAGAACCACCTCCACTTCCGCAGGAGGCTCCATCTCAGCCTTCAGAGGCCCCTGAGGAACTAGAAACTTCAAGTCCTCAGGAGGCCCTTGCCCGGCCTTTGGAGACACTTAAGGATGTTGTAGTTCGACTAGAAGCACATCACGGGGTAAATGAAGCTCAGCAGTCAAACTTGTACAATGGCACTGTTAAATCTCTGGATCTGGCACTTCCCATAAATCCGCAGGTCACTAAAGAGGTTGAACCTTCTCCAGTCCAGGAGGAGACCCCTTGTCAGCCTCCAGAGAGCCCTGAGGAGATTGAACTTTCTCTACTCCATCAAGAGGCCCCAACTCAGGCTCCAGAGAGCCCCGAGGAGGTTGAACCTTCTCCCGTCCAGCAGGAGGCCCCATCTCAGCCTCCAGAGCACCCTGAGGAGATTGATCCTTCTCTACTCCATCAAGAGGCCCCAAGTGCGGCTCCAGCTTTCCCTACTGAGTATGTACTTCAAATTCCAGTGACTGATGAGGTAGCGTCTGTACCTGGCGTTCAGCGTCACGCTCCTTCAAACTTGCCCAGTGTTCCACTGCAACCTCTGGATTTGGAATTTACCATGAATCCAGAGGCCACTACGGAAGCTGAGTTTCCTACAGCTCAGCAGGAGGCCCTGGCTCCACCTCTTGAGCATCCTGAGGAGACAGAATCTTCTACAACCCAACAAGAGACCACACCTAGGCCTCCAGAGCCTCCTGGAGAGGATGAGACTTCAAGGGAGCAGTAGCAGCCAGCTCAGCCTTCTGAGCCTCCTGGGGAAGTTGAACCTTCTCCAACCCAGCAGGAGCCCACAGGTCAGCCTCCAGAGCCTCTTGTGGAAGCTGAGCCTTCTCCAAGGGAACAGGAACAACCGACTCAGCCTTCGGAACCTACAGAGCCTCCTGAGGAGGTGAAAGCAGCAACCCAGCAGGAGACCCCAGCTCAGCTTTCAGAGTCTTTTGGAGAAGCTGACACTTCTGCAACCCAGGAGGAAGCCTCAGCTCCGTCTCTAGAGCCTCCTAATGAGGCAGAATCTTCTCCAACCCAGCAGGAGATCCCAGCTCTGTCTCCTCTGGAGATAGGACCTTCTGCAACCCTGCAGGAGCAACCAGCTCAGCCTCCAGAGCCTTCTTCAGGGGAGGTGGAACCTTCTCCAACTCAACAGGAACAGCCAGCTCAAGCTCCAGAGCATCAGGAAATGACAGTTTCACCTCCAAGTCACCCTCATGCTCAGCATTCAAAGTTATCCAGTGTCGCTGTCAAACCTGCAGATGTGGAGCTTACCATCACAGAAGAACCCACTCCAGAGGTGGGACCTTGTCCAAATCAGCACAAGCCTTCAGCTCAGCCCTCAGTGCCCCTTACTAATGCAGAATTTTCTACAACCCAGCATGAGGCCCCCACGCTGCCTTCACAGCCACCTGAGGAGTTTGAACTTTTGCCAGTTCAACAGGAGGCTCCAGCCCAATCTCCAGAAGCCGGTACACATAATAAACCTTCAGTACAAGAGGAGACCCCAGCTCAGTATCCAGAGCATCCCGGAGAAGAAGTTATTCCTGCCACAAGCCAGCAGGAGGCTCCACATCAGCATCCACAGGCTCCTGAGGTTGTACCTTCTCCATCTCAGCAGGAAGACACAGCTCAGCATCCAGAGTGTCCTGGTGAGGTTGAATCTGCTCCAACTCAGTCTCCAGAGCTCTCTAATGTGACTGTAGTTTTCTCTCCAGAGCGTCATGTGACAACAGTTTCTCCTCTAGGTCAGGATCAAGCTCAGCTTCTGCAGCGGCCCAATGTCACTGTTAAACGTGTGGATCTTGCACTTATCGTAACTCCAGCGTTCACTAATGGGGTTGAAACTTCTCCACCCCAACAAGAAACCTCGGCTCAGTCTACAATGTCCCCTGAGCAGTTGGTACCTTTGTCAGTTCAGCAAGAGGTTTCAGATCAGCATGCAACCCCCTGTGAAAATGTTCAACCTTCTCCGGTCCAGCAGGGAGCCCCAACTCAACCTCAAGGGCTTCCTGAGGAAACTGAACCTTCTCCAAGCCAGCAGGAGAGCTTAGCTCAGCATCCAAAGCCCACTGAGTGGGTTGCACCTTCTCCAGTCCAGCATCAGCACCCAAGTCAGCCTCCAGGGGCCTCTATGGATGGTGCAGCTGAATCTTCAGCGCATAATGAAGTGACATTCTCACCTCTAGGTCCAGGTGGAGTTGAACATCCAGTGTTGCCTAACATCACAGTTCAACCCGTGGATCTGGCGGTTCTCTTAACTCTAGAGCCCACTAAAGAGTTTGAACATCCTCCAGTGCAGCAGGAGGACCCTATGCAGACTCCAGA
The DNA here is from genome assembly GCF_964165515.1 of Mesoplodon bidens. Classification (NCBI taxonomy): domain Eukaryota; kingdom Metazoa; phylum Chordata; class Mammalia; order Artiodactyla; family Ziphiidae; genus Mesoplodon; species Mesoplodon bidens. The sequence goes on from NC_138179.1 coordinate 31,912,577, forward strand.
TCCCCCTGGAGGGGTAGAGCTTTCTTTAGTCCAGGAGGAGGAACCAGCTCAGTCTCCCGTTCCCCAGGGGGGCTCAGCTCCATTTACTGAGCCCCCTAAGGAGGTGATACCTTCTCCCACACAGCAGGAGTTTCATGCTCAGTCATCAGAGCTCCTTGCAAAGGTGGAACCATTTCCAGTCCCTCAAGGGACCTTTCCTCAACTTCTACAGCCCCCTGAGAATATGGAATCTTCTCCAGTCCAACAGGAGTTCCCAGACCTACCTCTGGAACCCCTTAAAGAGACAGAACCTTCTCCAGCCCAGCAGGAGGCCCCATCTCAGTCTACAGAGCCACCTAAGGAGGTTGTAGCACAAACTCCAGTGCATTATGGGATGACAGTTCCACACTAGGACAGGATCAAGCTCAGCATTCAAACTTGCCCAGTGTCACAGTTAAACCTTTGGACCAGGGGCTTCCCACAGCTCCAGAACCTACAACGTAGGCTGAACATTCCGCAGCCCTACAGCAGACTGCAGTTCCTCCAACTTACCCTGAGGTGACATTTCCAAATCCAGAGCAAGTTCAGGCTCAGCATCCAACCTGGAGTGAGGCCACAGTTCAACCTTTGGACCTGGAACTTACGTTAACTCTGGAATCCAGTACGGAGGTTGAACCTTCTCCAACCATGCAGCAGACCCAAGCTCAGCCTCCAGAGCTCCTTACGGAAGTTGTAGCTCAGTCTCCATTGTATCCCGAGGTGACAGTTCCAGCACCAGATCAGGATCATACTGAGCATCCAACATCAGCCAGTATCACAGTTAAACCTTTGGACCTGGAGCTTACCACAACTCCAGAACCTACTAAAGAGTCTGAACATTCTACAGCCTGGCAGAAGACTACAGCTCCCCCTCCAAAACACCCTGAGGTGACACTTGCACAACCAAACCTGACTCAAGTCACAGTTCCACCTGTGGACCTGGGAGTTAACATATCTCAGCAACCAAAGCCATCTGAGACAGTTCTTTTTCCTTTGACTCAGTATTCAGTATCCACAGGTCTTCCTGCTGTAAAATATACCCCAGAAAAGAAACAGCCAGAACAGAATGCCACCAAAAACATCAGCATATGTGAGCTCTGTACCTGCAAAAATGAGACGCTGTCGTGTGTTGGTCTCAGCCCAAAGCAGAAGCTCCACAGAGTGCCTGAGCCAGAGCCTAACGCCTACAACGGCACCTTCACCATCATGTAAGAATCGCCTTTCCTCATTTGTTCTCTGCATCCTGCCTGACATGGCAGCCTTTCTTCAGGTCTTCCTGGGTCCTCCTTATCTCCCCAATCCACATTGACTGACTTTCTGTTTCCACCTTTTGTTTGTCTATGATTCCTTATCTTCATTCTCCTTCTTACTATTTTTCCCTCTCCTCCAGTCTTTAATTGCCCTTATTTTTCCCCCATTATACAATTCCTTAACATCTACTCTTCTCCCATCTTTACTCCATCCTCTTTATAGCAACATGTCCTTCTCCCCATCTCATTGGTGGTAATACAACAAAGTGGTTAATAGTAGAGATTCCGGAGCCAGATTACCTGGGTTTGAACCCAGGTCAGTCATTTGTTAGCTTTATGACACAATTTCCTATCTGTAAAATGGGGATTATGGTAGTTATCATCTCATCTCATAGGATGACTCTTATGACTCCTCAACAGAATTGGATGCCAGGGAAATTCTGTTCCCTGAGAAAGAGAATTTTTAACTTTTTAACTTAATTTTTAACAGAATTAATTTTCCTTGATTTTAACTAATTGACATTCTAATAGGCATTTGGCTAGTGGCTACTGTAATTGACAATGCAGCTCTAGGGCCTTGGGGATAACGGATTTAGCTAGACAGCAATGGAGGGAAAGCAGGGATAGTTTAGGTCCTCATCAGGCCCTGTGGGATGGGGCTGGGGTAGATGTCCTCAAAAATCCACAGAACACTTCTCTTGTCTCTTTATTCCTCATGCATATCTGTCCCCTCTTTTTCTAGGTTTCTCATCACACACTGATATCCCCACTCCTTGACGGTCTCCGGTGAGTTGTTGGATGTCTCTCGGTGAAGGCGCCTGGGAGACAGAGCTTTGCACTTGTCCCTGCCTGCTCTGAACTGTCTCTGGCGGGCGTCAAAGACCACACGCCCTAGACAGAGCTTCGCACTTGTCCCTGCCTGCTGTTTCTGGCGGGCGTCAAAGACCACACGCCCTAGCCGCTTGCCTGACCCAGGACAGTAGGGCTTCCAGCTGGTTTTGGGAGGCGTAGACATCTGGCGATAGTTCTGTCAGGCTGGAGGAACTGTATCCATGCGGTGGTACACCCAGTCTTGGCTGCCTGTCCGCTGCGAGGAGGTTAGCAGGTCATTGTAGGCCCCCTGAGCCTTGGCAGAGCAGGAGTTGTGACTGGGTGGGACAGAAGTCCATGGTATGTGCTGCCCTGCATCCTCCTTTCGAGGAACTGTCTCAGATATGAATGACTTTTGGGTCTGATGTGGGCCCAAAACTTGGACATAGTCAGTTCCTAGAGGGTTCTTGTGGAGGCCAGGGTTTGGGATAAGGCATGAGTTGTTATGGAGGCCTGGTCTCTTGGGTAAGCCAGAGTCTTGAGTAAGGGCTGGACCCTTATGGAGGCCAGGATCTCAATTAATTCCTGAGTACTTGTGGAAGTTAGGGTCATGGGTATATTCTGAGCTCCTGTAAATTCCAGCATCTTGGGTAAGGCCACATCTCCTTTTGACTTCAGTGGCTTGGGTAAGGCCTGGATTCTTAAGGAGGTCAGAATCTTGAGTAAGGCCTTGGCTTCTGCAGACACCAGAATCTTGGGTCAGACCTGTATTCTTGTAGTCTCCTGAGTCTTGGGTAAGCCTTGAGCCCTTATAGATGCAAGGGGTTTGCACAAGGCCTGGGTTCTTATGGAGCCCAGATTCCTGGCAAAGGACTGAGCTCTTGTTGATTGCAGAGTCTTGGGCAATGTATGGACTCTTCTGTGGCCCAGAGTCTTGGGTAAAGTCTGGACTCCCAGAGACTCCTGAATCTTGGGCATTACCTGTACTCTTGTCACATCCAGAATCTTGAGAAGGGTGTGGGCTATTATGGAAGCCTGTTTTTTGGGAGAGCTCTTGACTTTTATAGAGTACAGTCTCTTGGTTTCACTCTAGATTCCTATAGAGTCCAGAATCGTGCATAAAGCCTGAGCTCCTATTAATGTAAGAAGTTTGGAGAAATGATGTGTTCTTGCAGAGACCAGAGGGTTGGGTGAGATATGGGCTTTTAAAGAAACGTCCATGTAGAGTAGAACCTAAGATCTTCTGGGAGCCAAAATCTTGGGTAATGACTGGATTCTTCTGAAGTTCAGAGTCTTGGGAAAGGCTTCGATTCTTGCAGAGGTAAGGGTCTTGGGTAAGGCCTCGAAGCTTGTGGAGGCCTGGATCTTGAGCAATGCCTTGGTTCTTGGGGAGGCCTTCATCTCGGGTAAGGCCTGGGTTCTTGTAGAGGACTGGATTTGGGGTAAGTCCTGGGTTTCTGGAAACTCTACAGTCTTTTGAACGGCCTGGGGTCCTTTGGAGGATAGAGCCCTGGTTGAGGACTAGACTCTCATGAAGTTCAGGGGCTGGTTTTGGGTTTGGGAAGTAGTGGATAACTGGGGAGGGATGGGAACCTGGGGAGAGAGGACAGACTGAGGAGACTTGGAGGTTGGGGGAAAGGTGGAGGTTTGTATTAAGGCGGAGGGCTTCTGGTGGTTGCTGTGTTGATGAAGGACAAAGGATCTGGGAGAAACAAGAGGCAGAGAAAGAGTGCATGGGGGAGGCATGGTGCATGGTGAGCTCTGGGCACTGGTCAGAGAATGGAAGCAAGGTTGAGAAGGTGCAGCATCCTTGGAGTACACCAGGAATTTGGGGTAGACTGGAGTCTGGGGATCCGTGTTTCTCTTCTCAGACCGGCAAGGATGGAAGCTACAGTAAGGGAAGGTCTTGGACTGTAGAAATTTGTCTTTGGCACCATTTGAGATCTTCCATTCCATATTCCCCAACTCCACGTAACCCAGTATGGATCCTGTGGAGGGCTTGGCACTGTCCCCAGTACATTGCTTCAGTGTTTGCTCAGCTGTACCAGAGCTCACCAGACCATGCCCCTCTTGGGGCCTGGAGAGGGTACCCAAGTCATTTCTGGACTACCCAGAGTTCTGAGTGGGACACACATGGAATAAGTTCTGCTTTACACTGCGGGCGTCTTAGACCACATGGCCGGAGGAGAGGCCTTGGCTGAAGGCAGGCAAGGTAGAGGGAATAGAATCTAGGATGGGGGTAGGGGTGGTGGAAGGGACTGGAGTGGTCGTCAGGGCCATGACCCGCGCTGGGACAGAGGTTGTGGCAGAGATCGGGACAGGTGCTGGTGTAGGGGCTAGGGCAGGAGTAGTAGCAGGGGCAGAAGTTGGGGGAGGGACCAGAGTGTTGGCATGGGTATAGGTCAGACGAGCATAGGTCAGGGTGCAGAGAGAAGTGTGGCCCAGGGACTCGGCTGAGGCATGTGAGGGGGCCTGGGCTTGGGCCTGGGTTGGGGTATGGGCTGAGGTATGCTCAGGGCCATGGAAATGGGCAGGGCTGTGCTGAGGGCTGAGGGCTGGGGAGGGGGTCTGAGCCTGGTGGGTGGTGTGCGCAAGGGGCTGGAATGTGGATCAAGTCTGGGCCTGAGGTGGGGCGTGCTCAGAGGGGTGGGTGGAGGAGAAGGTCTGGGCTTTGGCAGGAGTGTTCCCAGTGGGGTGATCTAGGGAGAAGGCCTGGGCCTTGGAGGAAGTGTGCTCATGGGCGTGGCCTCGGGAACAAGTCTCGGCCTGGTGGGGGTGGGGGGGCTTGTGCTCAGGGGGATGGGCTGAGGAGAAAATTTGGGCCTTGGCAGGAGAATGCGCAGGGAGCTGAAATGGGGGTCAGGTCTTGGCCCGGGCTGGGGCCTGGGCTGGGTCATAGTCTGGGGTCTTAGTCTTGCTCTCTTGGGGCAGGCGGAGTGGAACCACGTCCACCTTGCTCATCCTGCGGATCTTGGAAGATGTCTCTCACCTGGAGTTAAAGGTGGCTTGGGACTTTAAGGCTGTGACCGGAGGGGCCTCCCCAGCTCCCACTACCCCCTCTTTCCACAGTCCCCGTGGAGCCTCCGTGGAAGCCCGAGCCCGTCCACACTGAGGCGGCATCCAGCAGCACTTAGAAGCCGTCTCATCATCTGTTTCTGGTATCCAGGATTCAAGGTGGTTTGGGTGCCCGAGCAGGAAGCTCGGGTGATGGCGGAAGCGGGGAGGAACTCTTGAGCACAGGTTCTTGGGATCCACGGAGCAGCGCATGCACATGCGATGGCTCCCTACACAGCTGGCTTGCTTGTCTGCGGGGAAAGGCGAGATGGGACCGAGACAGGCCCACATCCCCTTCGCACACGCTGGTGTCCACTCACCTTTGGGGAAAATATGATTGAAAAGTGCCCGCAAGGGTCCCTTCAGATGCCTCCATAGCTGAAGAAAGCAGGGGACGGGGGAGGCCGGGAGCAGGGTGAGCCCTGGAATCCAACCCTTGCCCGGCCACACCCCAGCAGCCCTCCCACCTCAGCCCCTTCAAGACCCTGGGGCTCCCCCAACCCCACTGCCCAGATCCTGCCCTGACCAGAGTCACCACGTTGACCTAAGGAAAGAGAAGGGATCGTAAAAGGTGTGATCCAGAGCTGGGGCAGGGTGAGGCGGAGCTGAGAGCTGCAAGTTCCCGAAGGCTGGGATGGTTACTTACCAAGCAAAGTCCTTGGCCTGGAGGAGATCTGGTCCTGGCTTGGGACCTTCACTCCAGCTCGCCTGCACACCCAGCTCCTGGATCAGCTGGGTTAGTTCTTGCTGCTGTGCCCCAGAGCAGAAGTCGATGTCCGTGAGCGGCCGGGCAGGGGCTGGGCGCGGTGGGCCCCACCAGGGAGCACTCCCCCAGACCGCAGAAGCCATATGGCTCTGTCGTTTTGGAGCTAGGAAATACACAGAGGGGAGGAAGCCCAGACGGGCCGTTCCTTTTGCTGCGGAAAACTGGCCCCCATTCTTTGCTCTTCCAGAGGCCAGGAGAGTTCCCAAGACACAGTGCACCAATGGGTCTGCAGACGAAGGGCCCTATATTTAGTCTTGAAAGCGAACAAATAAATACCTCCTCCGTCCTTGCCCTTTCCTCATATGCTGGTCCCCGTCCCCATGGAACGGTTCACCTGACTCAGCAGGTAGAAAGTAGCTGTTTGGCCCCTCTGAAGGAATGCAATAGCCTCCTTCACTGCCCCTTGCCTACGTCCCCTTACCTCCTTTTCTGAAGAGGGTAGTGGTTTGCGGCTTCCCTCTTAGGGTTAGCTACAAAGGCTGGGAAGTGAATGGAGAGGAAGATTCAACAGGTAACTTCTTCCTGCTGCCGGCAAGGCCACGCCCCTAAATTATAACCACGCCTCTTTTGGGAGACTGTCGGGGTGGTTCCGGACCAGCCCGGCCTCCAGTCAGAGTTCAGTCACTCCTTTCGCTCTGCGGAGATCTCGTGGCTATCCTGTGAGTTGTAGTTTGTCTTCAAAGCTACCAGGGCGTTGGGGCCACGCACCCACATCCTTTCCCGTTCCCTTGAAGTAGTGCCTGATGGAAGTGGTAGTTTCTATAGAGCTAAACTATTCTGTGTCTTTACAAGGTCAGGTCAACCGCACAGACACTCCTTGGGGTTAGAACAGAGGCCTAATAGGATGGATCTGAATAGCAAACAATAATGAGGGGCATACACTAGGGCATGCGGAGAAATAGGGGACTCTACATCTCACTTGGGAGTAGAGGCGCCCTGGTCATTTGAATCTAGAAGGGTTCTTGCGTGCAATTATAACTTCAGATAGAGATGAGACTGCAAGCCTAGAAAGGTTGCACATGACTTGCCCAAGGTCCGAGCTGAGCCAGAGAGGTGTTGGAAATGGGCTCTCCAGCTGGGACGTATCTCCTTGGAATCGGTGGTGGTAACGTTAGACAAGAACACGCCGATAGTGTGCATGTAGTGACCCAGGGATGGACATCTGACTCAGCGAAGGGACATATTAGTGTTGCCCACCTCAGACACACAAGTGGTGGCAGGGAAAACACTTTGGAATCTCGCAACTTATGTGTGTATACAGAAGAGTTATCAGGACTGAAAATCAAGTCCAGAGGAAACCCCAGCTGGGCTAGGGCAGGGCGATGAAAAATTATCAGGGGAAGGAAATGGCTTTCAGCAAACAGTGCTATCATGGACACAGCTTAAGTCCAGGATGAAACTAGGAGCCAGAATAATAGGACAGAAAGATAGGACACCAGAGACACGCTCACAGATTAGACCAATGCATACTGGACCAGGAATTCTTACATTCCTTTTTCCCAGGGTTCTGTCTTCACAGTGAACTAGGCCTAAGTCCATGGGCAAGAAAATTAAGTGCAGACACCTCGAAAAAATTAGAGGCCTATGAAGGAGGGGACCCTCAGAATCCAGGCCTCAATTTGGGGAGCCTAAAACACAAGGTTTCCTACTCACTGACAAAGAGAGGTCTTCTCCCTCAGTAACCAAGAGCCCCAAACACAGCCCAGCATGTGGAGGCAAGTTTCCATACATGTGGTCGTGACTCAAGAGACCAGATGAGGAAAACTGAAGCCTGGGCTCTTTCTCACAGTCTGGGGAAATCAGGCATTGGACATCCATCCCTACATGTTACCTCCTCCCCAGAGGGTGGCTTCTGAGCCACCCTAAGAAGAACTAAGTTCTCTGCGCTCTGGGGGAGCTTTAAGATGCTGGGGGTGGGTGACAGGGAAAGGAAAATTGCTCTAAACTCTAAAGCACTGCTCTCAATAGCATTTTCCATGATGATGGAAATGTTCTAAATCTGTGCCGTCCAATACAGTAGCCACTAGCTCCATGTGGCTACTGAGCACATAGAAGATCATGGCACTGAGGAACAGAATTTTTTTTTTTTGGCCAATCCATGGAGCTTGCGGGGTCTGAGTTCCCCAACCAGGGATTGAAAACCAGCCACAGCAGTGAAAGCACCAAGTCCCAACAACTGGACTACCAGGGAACAGAATTGGATGCCAGGGAAATTCTGTTCCCTGAGAAAGAATTTTTAACTTAATTTTTAACAATTAATTTTCCTTAATTTTAACTAATTTACATTCTAATAGGCATTTGGCTAGTGGCTACTGTAATTGACAGTAGCAGCTGTAGGGCCTTGGGTATAACAGATTTAGCTAGACAGCGATGGAGGGAAAGCAGGGATAGTTTAGGTCCTCATCAGGCCCTGTGGAATGGGGCTGGGGTGGATGTCTTCAAAGACCCACAGAACAATTCTCTTGTCTCTTTATTCCTCATGCTTATCTGTCCCCTCTTTTTCTAAGTTTCTCATCACACACTGATATCCCCACTCCTTGACAGTCTCCGGTGAGTTGTTGGATGTCTCTCAGTGAAGGCGCCTGGGAGACAGAGCTTTGCACTTGTCCCTGCCTGCTCTGAACTGTCTCTGGCAGGCGTCAAAGACCACACGCCCTAGCCGCTTGCCTGACCCAGGACAGTAAGGCTTCCAGCTGGTTTTGGGAGGCGCAGACATCTGGCGATAGTTCTGTCAGGCTGGAGAAACTGTATCCATGAGGTGGTACACCCAGTCTTGGCTGCCTGTCCGCTGCGAGGAGTTAGCAGGTCATTGTAGGCCACTTGAGCCTTGGGAGAGCAGGAGTTGTGACTGGGTGGGACAGAAGTCCATGGTATGTGCTGCCCTGCATCCTCCTTTCGAGGAACTGCCTCAGATATGAATGACTTTTGGGTCTGATGTGGGCCCAAAACTTGGACATAGTCAGTTCCTAGAGGGTTCTTGTGGAGGCCAGGGTTTGGGATAAGGCATGAGTTGTTATGGAGGCCTGGTCTCTTGGGTAAGCCAGAGTCTTGAGTAAGGGCTGGACCCTTATGGGGGCCAGGATCTCAATTAATTCCTGAGTACTTGTGGAATTTAGGGTCGTGTGTATGTTCTGAGCTCCTATAAATTCCAGCATCTTGGGTAAGGCCACATCTCCTTTTGACTTCAGTGGCTTAGGTAAGGCCTGGATTCTTATGGAGGTCAGAATCTTGAGTAAGGCCTTGGCTTCTGCAGACACCAGAATCTTGGGTCAGACCTGGATTCTTGTAGTCTCCTGAGTCTTGGGTAAGTCTTGAGCCCTTATAGATGCGAGGGGTTTGCACAAGGCCTGGGTTCTTATGGAGACCAGACTCCTGGCATGGGCCTGAGCTCTTGTTGACTGCAGAGTCTTGGGCAATGTATGGACTCCTCTATGGCCCAGAATCTTGGGTAAAGTCTGGACTCATAGAGACTCCTGAATCTTGGGCATTACCTGTACTCTTGCCACATCCAGAGTCTTGAGAAGGGTGTGGTCTATTATGGAAGCGAGTTTTTTGGGAAAGGCCTTGACTTTTATAGAGTACAGTCTCTTGGTTTTGTTTTAGATTCCTATAGACTCCAGAATCATGCATATAGCCTGAGCTCCTCTGAATATAAGGAATTTGGAAAAATGATGTGTTCTTGTGGAGACCAGAGGGTTGGGTGTGATACGGCCTTTTCAACAAACGTCCATGTAGAGTAGAACCTAAGATCTTCTGGGAGGCAGAATCTTGGGTAATGACTGGATTCTTCTGAAGGTCAGAGTCTTGGGAAAGGCTTGGATTCTTGCAGAGGTAAGAGTCTTGGGTAAGGCCTCGAAGCTTGTGGAGGCCTGGATCTTGAGCAAGGCCTGGGTTCTTGGGGCTGCCTCGGTCTCGGGTAAGGCCTAGGTTCTTGTGGAGGCCTGGGTTTTGGATAAGGCCTTGGTTCTTGTGGAGGACTGGATTTGGTGTAAGGCTTGGGTTTCTGGAAACTCTACAGCCTTTTGAAGGGCCTGGGGTGCTTTGGAGGACAGAGCCTTGGTTGAGACCTAGACTCTCATGAAGTTCAGGGGGTTGGGGCTAGTTTTGGGTTTGGGAAGTAGTGGATAACTGGGGAGGGATGGGAACCTGCAGATTGAGGACAGACTGAGGAGACTTGGAGGTTGGGGGAAAGGTGGAGGTTTGTATTAAGGCGGAGGGCTTCTGGTGGTTGCTGTGTTGATGAAGGACAAAGGATCTGGGAGAAACAAGAGGCAGAGAAAGAGTGCATGGGGGAGGCATGGTGCATGGTGAGCTCTGGGCACTGGTCAGAGAATGGAAGCAAGGTTGAGAAGGTGCAGCATCCTTGGAGTACACCAGGAATTTGAGGTAGACTGGAGTCTGGGGATCCGTGTTTCTCTTCTCAGACCGGCAAGGATGAAAGCTACAGTAAGGGAAGGTCTTGGACTGTACAAATTTGTCTTTGGCACCATTTGAGATCTTCCATTCCATATTCCCCAACTCCACGTAACCCAGTATGGATCCTGTGGAGGGCTTGGCACTGTCCCCAGTACATTGCTTCAGTGTTTGCTCAGCTGTACCAGAGCTCACCAGACCATGCCCCTCTTGGGGCCTGGAGAGGGTACCCAAGTCATTTCTGGACTACCCAGAGTTCTGAGTGGGACACACATGGAATAAGTTCTGCTTTATGCTGCAGGCATAGTAGACCACATGGCCAGAGGAGAGGCCTTGGCTGAAGGCAGACAAGGTAGAGGGAATAGAATCTAGGATGGGGGTAGCGGTGTTCGAAGGGACTAGTGTGGTCGTCAGGGCCATGACCAGTGCTGGGACAGAGGTTGTGGCAGAGATCGGGACAGGTGCTGGTGTAGGGGCTAGGGCAGGAGTAGTAGCAGGGACAGAAGTTGGGGGAGGGATTGGGGCACAGGTTGGGGGATGGACCAGTGTGTTGGCATGGGTATAGGTCAGATGAGCATGGGTCAGCGTGCAGAGAGAAGTGTGGCCCAGGGACTGGGCTGAGGCATGTGAGGGGGCCTGGGCTTGGGCCTGGGCTGGGGTATGGGCTAAGGTATGCTCAGGGCCATGGACCTGGGCAGGGCTGTGCTCAGGGGTGAGGGCTGTGGAGGGGGTCTGAGCCTGGGGGGTGGTGTGCTCAGGGGGCTGGAATGTGGAGCAAGTCTGGGCCTGAGGTTGGGCGTGCTCAGAGGGGTAGGCGGAGGAGAAGGTCTGGGCTTTGGCAGGAGTGTTCCCAGTGGGGTGCACTAGGGAGAAGGCCTGGGCCTTGGCGGAAGTGTGCTCATGGGCGTGGCCTCGGGAGCAGGTCTCGGCCTGGGGGTGGCGTGTGCTCAGTGGGATGGCCTGAGGAGAAGGTCTGGGCCTCGGCAGGAGCATGTGCAGGGAGCTGAACTGGGGAGCAGGTCTGTGCCCAGGCTGGGGCCTGGACTGGGTCATAGTCTGGGGTCTTAGTCTTGCTCTCTTGGGGCAGGCGGAGTGGAACCACGTCCACCTTGCTCATTCTGCGGAGCTTGGAAGATGTCTCTTACCTGGAGTTAAAGGTGGCTTGGGACTTTAAGGCTGTGACTGGAGGGGCGTCCCCAGCTCCCACTACCCCTTCCTTCCACAGTCCCCGTGGAGCCTCCGTGGAAGCCCAAGCCCGTCCACACTGAGGCGGCATCCAGCAGCACTTAGAAGCCGTCTCATCATCTGTTTCTGGTATCCAGGAGTCAAGGTGTTTTGGGTGCCCGAGCAGGAAGCTTGGGCAACGGCGGAAGTGGGGAGAAACTCTTGAGCACATGTTCTTGGGATCCACCGAGCAGTGCATGCGATGGCTGTCTACACAGCTGGCTTGCTTGTCTGTGGGGAAAGGCGAGATGGGACAGGGCCTGGGTTCCTGAGGGGCTGAGAATCAAGGCAGGGATAGAAGAAAGGGGACAGGGCCACATCCCCTGTGCACATGCTGGCGCCCACTCACCTTTGGGGAAATATGGTTGAAACCTGCCCGCAAGAATCACTTCAGTTGCATCCAGAGCTGAGGGCAGCAGGGGAGGGGGGAGGCCGGGATCAGGGTGAGCCCTGAAATCCAACCCTTGTCCGGCTACACCCCAGCAGCCCTCCCATTTCAGCTCCTTCAAGACCCCAGGGCTCCCCCACCCCCGCTGCCCAGATCCTGCCCTGACCAGTCACCACGTTGATCCCCATGTTGAGCAAGATGAAGCTGACCAGGATCAGAAGAATTGAGTCTCCTAGGTCTTGGCATTTCCTGGGGGTGGTGCCAGAGCACGGCTGGGCTCAGTAATGGGTTTGCTCACCCCTGGCCGGACATCCCAGGACTGCCTGGGTCCCCTGGCCTCCATATGTATACTGGGAACCAGACTGGGTCATAATAGGGCAGGTGGTGGGGTCACCGTGAGGTAGGGGGACGAAAAGCAGGGCCCAGGGTGGCATTCCCTGGTTACCAGGGTCAGGTAAGCTGAGCCTGGACAGTCAAACAGGGCCCGAAGGCCGGCACACCTCCTGTTGAGCGGATTACTTCCTTCTGAATCTCAGCTCTAGGACATAGACCACGACTCTCAGCCCTTCCCTCTAGGATGGAACTAGAGCCTATATAGGCATGTTATTGCTCTAGATTAAGAGTTCTAGACCCACGCTCCCACCTTCTCTATTGATACCTGTTAAGCAGGAGCTCTGGAAAGGAGCCAGCTATGATTCACAAAGAACTAAGTTCTGGATGGATCAAGAACCACTTCTTGTTTTCTCTAGACAATTTTCCAAAAATCTTATTCTTCCTATAGAATGCTAACCTTATTTTTTTACATGCAGTTTCTAGCTCCTGCAACTCAGCTGGGGTCCTGCCAGGGAACAGAGGCTGAGGAAGGGCAGAGGAGTTTTGCAAGGAATCCCTGGCTCATAGAAGGGCAGCTAGGATGGGAAAGGGGCCAGAGCCATGGCATGGCTGGACCTGTGCCTGGGTGGGGGGGGACATGAACACTTAGCTACCTCAGCAGGAATTCCTTCCAGGTCCCCTTTAAAGCTGAGGTCTTTAGGGTAATGGGTCTAGAATAAAAAAAGACAAATGGGACATAGCTTTGAGCCCCCTCAAATGAGGAGATACCAATTCAGCAATAAGTCCCACCCTTCTCCCCTACAGGTCAGGCCAAGGAGGGTGAGGGCCTCTTGGTCTCTAGACCACATACACCCCTCCAGCTTCTCACTGAATAGAACTTGCTTTACCTCAGCTGGCTTTAGGTACCCAAAAAGGCTCTGCTCCCGGGGGACCAGTCTCCATTCCATGCTTTCTCAGTTAAAGACGATTTATACAATTGAAGTGTTGTCTGCCATCTGTGGGTAGCAGGCTTTGGCAGTTGCTCGGGGAGGGATGAAGTCCCAGGGGCGGGGCGGGTAGGCTAGCGGCTGCCCCCCAATAACAGGTGCACATTCCTGGGCGCCTCGTCACATCCCCTGCGCTGCTGTCCTGGCGGCTCACCCAAGGGGACTCACTGAGCGACGCTGCGGGCTATGACCCCAGGGGCGCTGGTGCTGCTGCTGGGGGCGTTGGGGGCGCCTTTCGCCCCGGGTAAGTCTGGGCCTCAAAGGAACAGTGACAGGGCCAGAGGTCGTGGCCGGGCACCAGGGCTTCACTCAGTTCTCTCTCCAGGCGCCCGCGGCTCGGAGGCAGACAGCCGAGTCCGCGAGAAACTTTTCTCGGGCTATGATAGCTCGGTGAGGCCGGCGCGGGAGGTGGGAGACCACATCGGGGTCAGCATTGGTCTCAGCCTAGCGCAATTAATCAGCCTGGTGAGGGCGCACGCGGGGAGTTGAGGTCTGGCCCACGAGCCGGCTGGGGTGCGTGGCTTTAGGCAGGGCGGTACCAAGGGACCACTGGGGACGGGGTCCGGGGCGAGGCCAGGCTGGGTGACTGACGGGCCGTTAGTAGAGATTGGGTCGAAATCGGACCAATGGACAAGCTGTGGGCGTGGCTGCTGGACGGGCCAGGATTGAGCCGGGCAGGATGATGAACGGGCCTGTGGGCGGATCTCAAAGTGGAGCTGGGGCCGATGGACAGGCCAGAGAGCGGACCTTGAGGCGGGGTCACAGGCTGGGGCGGACCTTGGTGCCGGACAGGGTCAATAAACAACAGCGGGCAGAGATTCACTCCGGCTGGGGCTGGGACAGATAAATGAACTGGCTGGCTGTATGGCCAGCAGGACGTTTACGAGATAGAGGCGGAGCTTAAGCCAACGCAGTTTATAGGAGGTGGGGCTTGAACCGAAGAGGCTGCGACTCAGAAAAAGAGCGGAGTTTCCAGGGAGAGTTTACCCACCAAGCCCCTCATTTCTCTACACTGCCATCATATCTACCCTTTAAACTTTTCCCTTCTAGAACGAGAAGGATGAGGAGATGAGCACAAAGGTCTCCTTAGACCTGGTACGGGGACCCCCGCAGGGTGGAAAGGGCGGGCGTCCCGCTGCCTTTACAGTTTCCTCGAATGTCCCACCCAGTAAGATTTTTTTTTTTTTTTTTTTTTTGCATCACGACCTCAGAAAACACATTTATAACTGAAACAGAAGCTTCAGGAAACAATACCTGTCTTTACTATGGGAGCTGTATTCCATGCATTTTTCATTCTAAAAAAATTTTAACACTGGTTTGGGGCCACTCATTTGATTCCGGACCTATGAAAAGGGTCGTTAACTGCAGTTTGAAAACCACTGTTTTAGAGGCTAGCGTACAACCCCCTCGTTTTTACAGAAAAAAGAAATTGGGGCCCGATGAGAGAGAAGGGGAAATTAGTTGATAGGGTCCCAAAGAGTGTAGCTGGAGTCTTAAACAGAGCCCCGGCCTCCGGAACCACAGACCATGCCTGCGCGGCTCTCCTCCCTTGCATTCCCTGCCTGGGCTTCCTTCGCACATCCCAAGACTTCTTCCAGCCCCCAGCCCCAGACGGCCCCTCAGCCTCTGCTTCCCTAGGAGTGGACTGACGACAGGCTGAGCTGGGACCCTGAGGAGCACGAGGGCATCGCTTCACTCCGCATCACTGCCGAATCCGTGTGGCTACCAGACGTGGTGCTCCTAAACAAGTAAGGATGTTCCCAAAGTCTGGGAGGTGGGGCAGGACCTCTGGAGGGGCGCGGCCTCCGGAGGGAGGGGCCTGATCCCGGATGAGAAGATTCTTTCCCTGCAGCAACGACAGAAATGTTGACGTTGCTCTGGACATCAGCATCGTGGTGTCCTCCGACGGCTCCGTGCGCTGGCAGCCCCCGGGCACCTGTCGCAGCAGCTGCAGCATCCAGGTGTCCGGGCCCCACCTGGGAAGCTCAAGGCGCTCCTAGAAAGCCTCACTCGGATATCCCTCCTCCATTATCCCCATGACCCTCACGTCTCTCTTACCCTTCTGATTTTCCGTTGAGTTTCATCTTCTCTGTCCACTTTCATTGACTTCCAGTCTTCCTCAGTGACCGCCCCCCTCCATTGTCCATGACCTCCCCGCATAACCTTCTTATTCCTCTGTGACTCCACTTCTCTGGGATCTTCCCCTGGTGGTCCCTATCTCCCTAGTGCCCCATATCCTCTGACCCCTGTCTGCCCTGTGACCTCCCCAACTCCCCCAGCCCTGACCAGCTCTCTGGCAGCTCTAGTGACTCTCCACTCCATCCCGGTCACCTACTTCCCCTTTGACTGGCAGAACTGCACCATGGTGTTCAGTTCCTATAGCTACGACAGCTCAGAAGTCAGTCTGCAGACCGGCTTGGGTCCCGATGGGCAGGAGCGGCAGGAAGTGCACATTCATGAAGGCACCTTTATTGGTGAGTGGGCATGGCTCCCATGTCCATGGGCTTTATGATTTCCAGTTTCTAACAGGCTGATAAATATACCCCATCAGTGAGTCCCTGTGGGTTCAGCAAGATAGGTGTAACTGTCTATATTTTATGGTTATGGAAATTGAGACTTGCTCAGATTTATTAGAGATGGGCTGCCCAGCCCAGGGACCGTAGCTAGCCCCTTATTACATCAGTGCCCCCTGCTCTAGGATGTGGCAGAGAAAGCCATATCTGGGAATTGCCTGGCGGTCCAGTGGTTAGGACTCCACACTTTCACTGCTGAGGGCCCGGGTTTAATCCCTCGTTGGGGAACTAGGATCCCACAAGCAGCGCAGTGGTGCAGTGAGGCAAAAAAAAATAAAAAATGAAAGCCGTATCTGGCACCAACAAAGACAGGTTCCACATCTGTGTCACCTTCTCTTCTCCCTCCCCCGCCCCCCACGAGAATGGTCAATGGGAGATTATTCACAAGCCTTCTCAGCTAATCCAGCCTCCAGTGGATCCTAGGGGAGGGGGGGAAAGACGGCGTGAAGAAGTCACCTTCTACCTCATCATTCGCCAGAAGCCTCTCTTTTACGTGGTCAACGTCATTGCCCCACGCATCCTCATCACTCTTCTGGCCATCTTCGTCTTCTACCTGCCACCAGATGCAGGTAAGAGGGGAAGGGGCCCAGCACTCCTTCTTACCAATTGCTCAGGTTCTTCCTCTTCGCCTATAATACAGGGAAGGTTTTCGTGCCAACTGAAGCCTTCATGAACTGTGCTTCAGCAATCTGACCCAGGTTTTCCTTTCAGGAAGAGCCTTTGCCTCTGCATCCAGATTTCCCCGCCAACCTCAAGCTCTACCTCCCCTCTGCTGCTCACTTCTCTGCACCCAGTAACTTCTGAACTCTTCCATTCAGAGTCCTAGGATCTCATCCTTCGAACTGCCACTCCTCTGACCAACAAACTCCCAGGCTTAGCTAACGCTTCCTTTCCCTTTCCCCATTCCTGGCATCCTCCCTCCCCCACTTGTCAAATGCCGCTTACTAGTCCCTTTACCTCCTATCTCCCTTGGAAATAATAGCCAACATTTCTCTGGGAGACAGCACAATATGCTAACAGAGTAACCTTGGGCAAATTCCTTAATCTCTTAGTGTCCTGATCTGGAAATAGGACAGTCGTTGTCCCTCCCCCATAGGACTATTTTGAGGATTAACTGAGTTAATAGAACTATGCCTGGTACTCTAAGCTTTGTGTAAGTGTAGGTATAGTCTTTTCTAATTTTGAGTACTTGCTATAAGATAATACAAACAATGTGTTACATATATTAACTCAGTTCTAATCTTCACAACTCTGTGAGGTAAGTACTGAATTGTCTTCCCGTTTCACAGAGGCTAAGTGAGTTGAAGTCATTCACCTGACATTACACAGAGAGAGGCAGTGTTGCTATTCCAACCCTGCTTAGTACTGGTCTGATTCAGAGACTGATATCCTAAACACTCATATTCAAAACATGCTTTCCTGGGAGTTCCCTGGTAGCCTAGTGGTTAGGATTCTGGGCTTTTACTGCTGTGGCCTGAAAAACAAAACAAAACAAACAAAAAACACACGCTTTCCTTCTCTGTGTAATCAAGCCCTCTCTCAGTCTAGGGAAGGAGAGTGATGCATCTCTAGAACACACTTCCACATGTAACTTCTCCTTCTTCCTGGAGCAAGGCGAATCTTGGGACCCAATATTACAGGACTAAAGTAGAACAGACCATAATAGTTATTTATTTCAATACCTTCCATGAAGTTTTCAGTGCCTGTTGTATGCCACAGTAATAACCAGCCACCTGGTATATTCTTATATACTAGGTTTCATTTTCAGATCCTTCGATTTGCTATATAGTTCCTGCTACAGGGGTTGGTCCATTCATTCATTTAACAATATTTGTTAAACATCTGTAATGTGCAAGGCACTGGGAATGCATCAGTGAATAAAACAGACAAAATCCCTGCTCTTGTGGAGTTTATATTCTAGTGGGGGAGACAGTCAGTAAACAAAATAAATAAACCCATTGGATAGTATATTATTATTTTGTAATTAATTAATTAATTAATTAATTAATTAATTTAGGCTGCATTGGGTCTTTGTTGCTGCGCGGGGGCTTTCTCTAGTTGTGGTGAACAGGGGCTACTTTCGTTGCAGTGCATGGGCTTCTCATTGCGGTGGCTCCTCTTGTTGTGGAACACGGAATCTAGGTGCACGGGCTTCAGTAGTTGTGGCACCTGGGCTCAGTAGTTGCAGCTCATGGGCTCTAGAGCACAGGCTCAGTAGTTGTGGTGCACGGGCTTAGTTGCTCTGCAGTATGTGGGATCTTCCCGGACCAGGACTCAAACCCGCGTCTCCTGCATTGGCAGGCGGATTCCTAACCACTGTGCCACCAGGGTAGTCCTAGATAGTATATTAGGAGAGGTCAATTCCTAAGAAGGAAAAACAGGAAAAGGGTTTGGGGAGGATGAGAATGGGGGTAGGGGTTGCAATTCATTTATTTACTTAAACAATTTTATTGAAATATAGTTGATTTACAATGTTGTGTTTCATTTCTGCTGTACAGCAAAGTGACTCATTTATAGATATATATATTTTTTTCATATTCTTTTCCGCTATGGTTTATCACAGGGGTTGCAATTTAAAAATAGGATGGTCAGGGGCTTCCCTGGTGGTGCAGTGGTTGAGAATCTGCCTGCCAATGCAGGGGACACGGGTTCGAGCCCTGGTCTGGGAAGATCCCACATGCCGCGGAGCAACTAGCCCCATGAGCCACAATTACTGAGCCTGCGCGTCTGGAGCCTGTGCTCCGCAACGAGAGGCCGCGATAGTGAGAGGCCCGCGCACCGCGATGAGGAGTGGACCCCACTTGCCGCAACGAGAGAAAGCCCTCGCACAGAAACGAAGACCCAACACAGCCATAAATAAATAAGTAAAAGTTAAAAAAAAAATAGGATGGTCAGTGAATACCTCACTAAAAAGGGAATGTTTGATCAATATTTGAACAAAGACTTGAAGGAAGTGAGAGAATGACCCTGGTAGATATCTGGGGGAAGAAATTACCAGGAGGAGTTAACAGTGAATGCAAAGGCTCTGAGGTGGGCGTGTGCCTTGCATATTCAAGAAATAACCAATGAAGTAATAACTGAAAGAAGTAAGCAAGAGAGAAAACAGTATGAGATGTAGTCAGAGAGCAAATGGGAAGGCCTTGTAGACTTCAGTAAGGACTTTTATGCTAAAGGCTATGGGAAACCACTGGAGTGATATGATCTGATTTACATTTTAATGGGATCAATCCGGCTGCTCTGTTGAGAACAGTCAGCAGGGGGGCAAAGGATGAAGCAAAGAGGAGGCCTTTATAATAACTCAGATCTGAGGTAATGGTGGCTTGTACCAGGATGGTAGTGGTAGATGGGATAAGTCATCAGTTTCAGGATATATTTTGAAGGTACAGCCAATAGGGTTTGGTATGGATTGCATATGGGATGAGAGAGAGGAGAGCTGAGAATGATTCCGAGGGATTTGGCCTGAGCCACAGGAAAGATCGAGTTGTCATTTATGAACTGAGGAAGACTGTGGGGGGAGTCGGTGGTGAGGGAATTAAGTTTTGGACATGTTAAGTTCGAGATGTCTATTGGACACCCAAATGGAGAGGTTAAGTAGGCAGGTGGATACAAGTGTGGAATTTAGGGGAATCAGTCCAGGTTGGAGGTATAAATGTAGGAGTTATTTGCATGCAGTTGGCCCTTCCAAAAGCCTGTCCTTGAGTGGGCTGGAAACACGTCATTGATCATGCCAGGGAGATTGCTTTCTGGCAAAGCCTAATCCTTCTGCCTACCCCTCTGTCCCCCAAGGAGAGAAGATGGGGCTCTCGATCTTTGCCCTGCTGACCCTTACTGTGTTCCTGCTGCTGCTGGCAGACAAAGTGCCTGAGACCTCCTTGTCTGTCCCCATCATTATCAAATACCTCATGTTTACCATGGTCCTCGTCACCTTCTCAGTCATCCTTAGCATCGTAGTCCTCAACCTGCACCATCGCTCACCCCACACCCACCAAATGCCCCTTTGGGTCCGTCAGGTAAGAAGATCTCCTCTCCAACCTGTGTTAACTCTCAATCCTAGTATTTGGCTTTTTGTCCAGGTATCGCTCCTCCCTCCCACCAACTTTCAACCTTCCCTTTCACAGACCTGAGGGAGAACTACAACTCCTGGTAGAGTGTCAAAGTGCCAAGGTCTTTGGGTGTTGAAATGTTGCCCAATTAAATTTATCCTCCCATCATTAACATTGCGTAGATCCCAGACTCTCTTCATCAATACTGCCCATCGTGGGTCCCAAGGAAGCATTCTCAGGGTTAGGTACTATCAGGGTGGAAGCCCTCAGCACTTTTCTTTCCAGTCAGGATGCCTCCTAACCCACTTAAGAACTCTTGGGCTGTGTAGTTGCATTTCATCTGTGGGACGCATGCACGCATGCGCAGGAATGGGCACGTGCCGTGGGGGTGGTTGGCGGCTTCCCTTCTGGTCTGAAAGCATAAGAGCCCCCTCCAAGACGCCTCTTCTTCTACTCTGCAGATCTTTATCCACAAACTCCCTCCGTATCTGGGTCTGAAGAGACCCAAACCTGAGGGAGACCAGATACCGGAGCCACCTCCTATACCTCTCAGGGATTCTCCAGGAAGTGGCTGGGGTCGGGGAACAGATGAATATTTCATCCGCAAGCCATCACAAGATTTTCTCTTCCCCAAACCCAACAGGTAGTATTTACTCCCCATCCCCCACGTAGAAGGGAGAGGGAGAACTACAGTTCCCAGAAGACTGTGCGGAGGCAGGCGTCCTAAGCTCCCGGAGGATGTCGTGGTTGAGCATCATGGGAGTTGTAGTACCCCTTCTGTTGCCCACTTTGCGGGGAGATGGGAACTAAAGCGTAAGGGAATAGGAGGAATTGCGGAAGGCTAGAGAGGTCGCCGCTGTCGGAGAGAACCTAAAGGGCTCTCTCACGTTTTGAAACCTGGATGGGCGTTGGAGGAGGGAATTGGGGCGGGGCCTAGAGCACCCGCACAGGCCGTCTTTGCGCCACGGTCGTGGCCAAACAGACTCGCCTCTTCCAGGTTCCAGCCTGAACCGTCTGCCCCGGACCTGCGGCCATTTATCGATGGTCCAAGCCGGGCTGTGTGCCTGCCTCCCGAGCTACGGGAGGTCGTTTCCTCAATCAGCTACACCGCTCAACAGCTGCGGGAACAGGAGGACCACGACGCGGTGACTCCAAAGAGGGTGGGCTAAGGCAAGGCCTGGGTGGCCTTGGCTCCACCCGCAAACTTAGGCTCCGCCCCCAGCACTCGATTTTATTTCTGATTGGAAGTTTGCCTCACTTGGTCCCGCCCCCTGGCTTCCGACTTGTTCGTTACTCACATCCGTCGCCCGCAGTTTCGCTCTCTGCTATTCTACGGGCCCGGCCTTGTCTCAAAGCCGTGGTTGGAGGACCTGGGTGCGGTACAGGGCCTTTGGGCCGCCTTCCCTGGGGGTCTGGAGCTCAGGAACAGTTTCCTGTTCCTACCCCCAGCTGAAGGAGGACTGGCAGTTTGTGGCCATGGTGGTGGACCGCCTTCCCTGGGGGTCTGGAGCTCAGGAACAGTTTCCTGTTCCTACCCCCAGCTGAAGGAGGACTGGCAGTTTGTGGCCATGGTGGTGGACCGCCTCTTCCTGTGGACCCTCGTCATCTTTCTGGATGCCACGTACCACTTGCCCCCTCCCGACCCCTTTCCTTGAGGACGAGAGGACCGAGACCGAGGTCCTCGGCCAGCTGAATTGAGAGTTTGATAGTACTCTCAAGTCCTATCCCTTTCTGCATCTTAACTGCTTCACTAGGAGTCCAATCCTCTCCTCATTTCGTTTCTAGGGAGGAAGCCCAAGTGGGACTGGGCAGCTGGGGGTCTTGGGCCCACCTGACATGCACTATCTGCTTATTTACTCTTTGGCTTCTTGAAGAAGCTCCATTGGATATTCACATCTAGGTTGGCAATGAATGGAACAAAGAACAAGAACTAGATTGTAAGCCTTCTGAGGGCAGGAACTATGGCTGTTCACTGTAATACCCCCAGCACCTAGCACAGATCCTAACCTATACAGCCGGTACCTCTGATTGAATGAATAGGGAAATTTTTTTTTTCTGTAAGGAAATACACTAAGTAATAGTGCTTATGTTTGCATGTTGGGACTAGTGGTCGTTTTTTCTTTGTTTTGACCTTTCTGTAGTTTATTGTATTTTGTAATATGTATTATCTTTAGGATAAAAAAAGGTTCTTTCTAAAAGGATGCATTTGTAATGAGGATAAAAAAGCACACTGTAAAAACCTCAAGTTCCAGCTTTGGTGCTCAAACTTTGGACAAGCTACTAAACTGCTCTGTGCCTCAGTTTCTCCATCTGTAAAATGAAGCGAATAATAGTATCTGCTCCCCAGTCTGAGGATCATATGAGAAGATGAGAACAAAAGCATTATACAGTATACATCAGAGGTTACAAACTGGTGTGTTTTGTTTGGCCCATGTTGTTGGCCAGCAGAGTTTAAAATTTGAATTGGTTTGCTACTTTTAAAATGTGGATATTTCACAGAGAAATTTGGATTTCTGGCTTCTCTTGAAACTTTTAGAGAACTACAGGCTAGTTCTAAGAAGCCCAACAGGCTACATAAGCTGCCCTAATGTCTCGAACAATGAAATGGAGGAAATCCTATATGCATGATCCAGTCACTATGAAGACCGTCTCTCATCTGTAGCAACCATGCTTGCAAATCAAGTTAAGCAAGGCCCCATGGAGACAGAAGGAGAGACTGAACTCTGGGGACTAGGCTCCATGTAGTGGGAGCCGAGGGCAGAGACGGCCACCTAAAGGACCAGCTGAGTGGATGAAAGATTGGCCACCTCTGCATTGTGACTCCCTGCAACCTGCCTCATTATGACCATGCTCCCTCACCTGTTGGTGGGTGTCCCCAGGTCCTGGCATGAGTTCACTGTGGGTCAGGGCTGGTAGGCGGGGGGCATCCCACGGTCCAGGTGGCCCTAGGACGCCCCCCCACCATGGAAAACCGGCTCTGGTATGACAACCTGGGGTGCTGCCATCAATACCAAGAAAGTACCCAGAATGCGGAGGACTAACTACTCCTGCTGCTGGGCCTTGTCATTCTTGTCAGCATTGGGATCAGCATAGCAACTATGGTCAGCGATGGTTGGGGACCACCAGTAGGGGTGAAGAGGGCAGAGGGTGGGAACCAGCTGCAGACTGCACCTCCGTCTGCAGCAACGGTCTTGGCTGGGAATGGGGGTGAGGGTAGAGAGCCTGGCCTTCATTTTCACCCACCCCACCCCACCCCAGATATGGCATGGGCTCCAGAATGCCTTAGACAAGGCCATGTATTGGATTAATCAGAAAAGTAAGTACAGAAGACAGGTAGGGGGCCCCCCACCCCCGCCATTCCCAGGGCCCTAGAAACCAAGGTCCCCAGGTTCCCAACCCTGAACTCTTCTGACAGTTGCCCTGCCCTCATGGACTCGCTTCCCACAGATGAAATCTCACAGGCTTGTGAAAGTTCCCCCAAACATCCTCCAGCCAAGCCCCAAGACATCCACGTCCACTGCACCCTGGACCCTGTGGAAGTGAGAATGGCCCGGCCCACTTGCTACTCCTCGTCCTCCTACCATCATCTCCTCAACTGTAGCTGCAGCTGCAGCCGCCGCCCCTGCACCCACCAGCGGAGGCCGAAGATCCGCAGACAATTCCCCTACAGCCGCTCAGGTTTCCGTAGGCCGCATCGCAGCCACGGGATGTCACAGCTGCGGCCGATGCCCTCCTTTGATTGGGAGGACCCGGACTTCTACCTGGAGGAGGAGGACGACCTTTCCTTCCCACAGCCAAAGTACCCGTGGGGGTGCTGGGGAGGGCTCTACCAGCAGATGGGCCTGCCCTCCAACGTGGGCCTCTGGGCCCGCCAGGGTGGGATCCTGGCCAGCCTGCCACCACCCTGTCTCTACCTGTTGCCCGAGCTGCACCGCATGCCCAAGCATGTGGAGGCCAAGTCCGAGCTAAGGCTGCAGTCCTTCGGGGCCCCCTGCTCACCATCCCGCATCTAGGGCCACGTGGACACTGACCAGTGGACCTCGTCTCCACCACTTCCCTGATGGCTGCCCCCTAATCCTCATGGGTCCCTGGGGGGCACAGCACTTACCCCACAAGGGGCCATCTCCCGTATGTCTCCTGGGATCAGCGGCGGCGTGGTCTGGAGGGCTCTGAGCCTCCATCCGCTCTGGTGCCTCGGGGCTGCCAGCCCGAAGCCTGGCAGCGCAACTCCCCCCCGGCCCACGGACGGAGCCTCCCCAGCTGTGCTCACAGCCAGCCCAACCGCAGCCCGCGTCCCTCCACGGGACACTTGAACTACTCCCGGGATCCCAACGAGATGCGGCGCCGCCAGCCGAATGGGCAGAGATGCTGCCTGTGCGGCACCCTCTGGCCGCCTCCGCCTCCCTCATGGTGCTGGCCGAGGCCTCTACCAGCGGGCCTCGGATCCCAGCTCAGCGCTGCTCCTCCGCCCCTCCCAGACTCTGCCCGACGTCCAGGCTACCGAACACCCTCCACCCCCACCCACCTTCATGCCACTCAGCCGGAACCCAGGGGGAAATGCCAACTACCAGGTGTATGACAGACTGGAGCTGAAGTGGCATGTGCAGGAAGCCAAGCGCGGGCCAACTCGCTGCTACCTTCCACCTCGGCCTCGAGGCCCTCCCTGCACGGAAGCCAGACTGGGAAAATGAACTGGCCAGCAGCTAATGGGGGCGGGTGGGGAGCGGCAGGGCATGGAGAGAAGAATAAAGAGCGCCATGGTCCAGAAAACATTGGCAGTCTGTGGCTTGGAAGCGCCACTCCTTCTGCCAGCTTGGGTCCCTGCCCTTGGCTTCCTGCAATAAGAAGCCAGTGTCCCCTTCTTGGCCTGAGGGTCCCCTTGGTTTAGTGGCCACAGTCCTGCCAGCAGGCCCCTTCTGGTCCAATACCATGTACTAAGTAGATCTGCAGCTGCAGACTCCAAACCACTGGTCTCTGGGCACCTCCTCTGTGTCTCAGCTGTCCCTGTCCCCAAAGAGCCTCATACAAGAAGCTGCTTCCAAACTGGGAGGTTCCACATCTGGGCAGGTCCAGCTCCACACCCAGTGAAGGGCATGAAGAAGGCTGGGGCTCTGGACTCCAGCCAGGCCTTCTGCAGGGCTCTGAGGCCAAGGTCTTCCTAGTCTCAGGAGGGGCCAAGAGATGGAATGTGTCATTTGAACAAGTGAGTCAGCGGGCCGTGAGCGAATGACTGACTGCTCGAGGGGAGGTGTGCCGGCCTCCGGGCCCTGTTTGACTGTCCAGGCTCACCTTACCTGACCCTGGTAACCAGGGAATGCCACGCCTGGCCCTCCTTTTCGTCCCCCTCCTTCACTGTGACACCACCACCTGCCCCATTATGACCCAGTCTGGCTCCCAGTATATATATGGAGGCCAGGGGACCCAGGCAGTCCTGAGACACCAGGCCATGGCTGAGCAAACCCATTACCTACCCCAGCCGTGCTCTGGCACCACCCCCAGGAAATGGCAGGACCTACGAGACTCAATTCTTCTGATCCTGGTCAGCCTCATCTTGCTCAATGTGTGAATCAACGTGGTGACTCTGGTGAGGGCAGGATCTGGGCAGTGGGGTTGGGGGAGCCCTGGGGTCTTCAAGGGGCTGAAATGGGAGGGCTGCTGTGGTGTGGCCGGACAAGGGTTGGATTTCAGGGCTCACCCTGATCCTGGCCTCCCCCCTCCCTTGCTTCCCTCAGCTCTGGATGCATCTGAAGAGATTCTTGCGGGCAGGTTTCAACCGTATTTTCCCCAAAGGTAAGTGGGCGCCAGTGTGGGCTCAGGGGATGTGGGCCTGTCCCCTTTCTTCTATCCCTGCATTGATTCTCAGCCCCTCAGGAACCCAGGCCCTGTCCTATCTCACCTTTCCCTGCAGACAAGCAAGCCAGCTGTGTAGGCAGCCATCGCATGTGCATGCGCTGCTCCGTGGGTCCCAAGAACATACGCTCAAGAGTTCCTCCCCGCTTCCGCCATCACCCGAGCTTCCTGCTCAGGCGCCCAAACCACCTTGACTCCTGGATACCTGAAACAGATGATGAGACGGCTTCTAAGTGCTGCTGGATGTCATCTCAGTGTGGACGGGCTCGGGCTTCCATGGAGGCTCCACGGGGACTGTGGAAGGAGGGGGTAGTGGGAGCTGGGGAGGCCCCTCCGGTCACAGCCTTAAAGTCCCAAGCCACCTTTAACTCCAGGTAAGAGACATCTTCCAAGCTCCGCACGAGAAGCAAGGTGGACATGGTTCCACTCCGCCTGCCCCAAGAGAGCAAGACTAAGACCCCAGACTATGACCCAGCCCAGGCCCCAGCCAGGGCCCAGAACTGCCCCCCAGTTCAGCTCCTTGCACATTCTCCTGCCAAGCCCCAGACCTTCTCCTCCAACCACCCCTCTGTGCATGCCCCACCTCAGGCCCAGACTTGATCCACATTCCACCCCCCTGAGCACACTACCCCCCTAGCCAAGACCCGCTCCCCAGCCCTCACCCCTGAGCACAGCCCAGCCCAGGTCCATGGCCCTGAGCACACCTCAGCCCATACCCCAGCCCAGGCCCAAGCCCAGGCCCCCTCACATGCCTCAGCCCAGTCCCTGGGCCATACTTCTCTCTGCACCCTGACCCATGCTCATCTGACCTATACCCATGCCAACATTCTGGTCCCTCCCCCAACTTCTGCCCCTGCTACTACTCCTGCCCTAGCCCCTACACCAGCACCTGTCCCGATCTCTGCCACAACCTCTGTCCCAGCACTGGTCATGGCCCTGATGACCACTCCAGTCCCTTCCACCACCCCTACCCCCATTCTAGATTCTATTCCCTCTACCTTGTCTGCCTTCAGCCAAGGCCTCTCCTCTGGCCATGTGGTCTACGATGCCCGCAGCGTAAAGCAGAACTTATTCCATGTGTGTCCCACTCAGAACTCTGGGTAGTCCAGAAATGACTTGGGTACCCTCTCCAGGCCCCAAGAGGGGCATGGTCTGGTGAGCTCTGGTACAGCTGAGCAAACACTGAAGCAATGTACTGGGGACAGTGCCAAGCCCTCCACAGGATCCATACTGGGTTACGTGAAGTTGGGGAATATGGAATGGAAGATCTCAAATGATGCCAAAGACAAATTTGTACAATCCAAGACCTTCGCTTACTGTAGCTTCCACCCTTGCCGGTCTGAGAAGAGAAACACGGATCCCCAGACTCCAGTCTACCTCAAATTCCTGGTGTACTCCAAGGATGCTGCACCTTCTCAACCTTGCTTCCATTCTGTGACCAGTGCCCAGAGCTCACCATGCACCATGCCTCCCCCATGCACTCTTTCTCTGCCTCTTGTTTCTCCCAGATCCTTTGTCCTTCATCAACACAGCAACCACCAGAAGCCCTCCGCCTTAATACAAACCCCCACCTTTCCCCCAACCTCCAAGTCTCCTCAGTCTGTCCTCTCTCCCCAGGGCCCCATCCCTCCCCAGTTATCCACTACTTCCCAAACCCAAAACTAGCCCCAACCCCCTGAACTTCATGAGAGTCTAGGTCTCAACCAAGGCTCTGTCCTCCAAAGGACCCCAGGCCTTACCGGAGACACAGGCCTCCCCAAGAACCCAGGCCTTGTTCAAGATCCAGTCCTCCAGGATCTTCGAGGCCTTACCGAACATCTTTACCTCTGCAAGAATCCAAGCCTTTCCCAAGACTCTGACCTTCACAAGAATCCAGTCATTACGCAAGATTCTGGCTCCCAGAAGATCTTAGGTTCTACTCTACATGGACGTTTCTTTAAAAGGCCATACATCACCCAACCCTGTGACCTCCACAAGAACACATCATTTCTCCAAAGTTCTTACATTCAGAGGAGCTCAGCCTTTATGCATGATTCTGGAGTCTATAGGAATCTAGAACAAAACCAAGAGCCTGTACTCTATAAAAGTCGAGGGCTTTCTGAAAAAACTCTCTTCCATCATAGCCCACACCCTTTTCAAGATTCTGGATGTGACAAGAGTACAGGTAATGCCCAAGATTCAGCAGTCTCTGGGAGTCCAGACTTTACCCAAGATTCTGGGCCACAGAAGAGTCCATACCTTGCCCAAGACTCTGCAGTCAACAAGAGCTCAGTCCTTTGCCAGGAATCTGGTCTCCATAAGAGCCCAGGCCTTGTGCAAACCCCTCGCCTCCATAAGGGCTCAAGCCTTACCCAAGACTCAGGAGACTACAAGAATCCAGGTCTGACCCAAGATTCTGGAGTCTGCAGGAGCCAAGGCCTTACTCAAGATTCTGACCTCCATAAGAATCCAGGCCTTACCCAAGCCACTGAAGTCAAAAGGAGATGTGGCCTTACCCAAGATGCTGGAATTTACAGTAGCTCAGATCATACCCGTGACCCTAAGTTCCACAAGTACTCAGGAATTAATTGAGATCCTGGCCCCCATAAGGGTCCAGCCCTTACTCAAGACTCTGGCTTATCCAAGAGACCAAGCCTCCATAACAACTCATGCCTTATCCCAAACCCTGGCCTCCACAAGAACCCTCTAGGAACTGACTCTGTCCCAGTTTGGGGCCCACATCAGACCCAAAAGTCATTTATATCTGAGACAGTTCCTCAAAAGGAGGATGCAGGGCAGCACATACCATGGACTTCTGTCCCACCCAGTCACAACTCCTGCTCTGCCAAGGCTCAGGGGGCCTACAATGACCTGCTAACCTCCTCGCAGCGGACAGGCAGCCAAGACTGGGTGTACCACCCCATTGATACAGTTCCTCCAGCCTGACAGAACTATCGCCAGATGTCTACGCCTCCAGAAACCAGCTGGAAGCCCTACTGTCAGGCACCCGGCTAGGGCATGTGGTCTTTGACGCCCACCGGAGACAGCGGGCAGGGACAAGTGCAAAGCTCTGTCTCCCAGGCGCCTTCACCGAGAGACATCCAACTGCCGGAGTCCAGCTCCAGCGAGTCCAGGGATAACCGAGGGATGGATAGCATCGGCGAAGGAAATAAATCTTATCACACTTCTTAAAGTATCAGCATTGCATGTTTCTCTCTCTTCTTTATTGTTTACAATCACAGGTTTATATATTGTAGTTGATTACTTTA
Organism: Mesoplodon bidens; assembly: GCF_964165515.1. Classification (NCBI taxonomy): domain Eukaryota; kingdom Metazoa; phylum Chordata; class Mammalia; order Artiodactyla; family Ziphiidae; genus Mesoplodon; species Mesoplodon bidens. Next base: position 31,941,533 of record NC_138179.1, read on the forward strand.
CCAGGTACGTGACCAAACAATCTTAGCACAATCAAACCTCAAAATGTTCTATAAAGATTTTTTTTTAAAATATCCCCTAGTTTCTAGATGTCCTATTAAAATATTTCAACCTTTTACAATGGTTCCACGAAAATATTTACAATGTACCCTGCATGCCCTTTCTCGTTGTTTCCTTCAACTGAGACAGTGTTTTCTCCCTATCCTAGCAACCAATTCTGCTCTAAGCATTTGCTTTTCTATAATTAATCTTCGTTTATAATAGAACCATAAATTTCCTATATCATCAGGAACTTCGGCCCATGGCCATAACTCCATACTAGAGGGTGTTTTTCATGAAAACATCCCCTTAGTTCCAGGCTCTTAATTCTTTACCCATTTCCCCGGGGCTTTAGTGGGTACTTCCCATTCTGTGGTAGTTTCAGGAGGGGGAGTCCTAGAGGAATTTTTCTTTCACGTGGAGCAACATCCCCCCAAAATTGCCCCTATATTTAAATTTATTATCATAAAACATAACAACAGAGCTGTAGTCCACCTTCCTGGCACGGCGCTGCCTTGCAGTTTCGCCTTCCGTTGCTTCATGACTTTGTCATGGTGCAATGGCTCCAGGATCGCTTCCAACATCCAACAACTCACCGGAGACCATCAAGGAGTGGGGATATCAGTGTGTGATGAGAAACTTAGAAAAAGAGGGGACAGATAAGCATGAGGAATAAAGAGACAAGAGAAGTGTTCTGTGGACTTTTGAGGACATCCAACCCAGCCCCATCCCACAGGGCCTGATGAGGACCTGAACTATCCCTGCTTTCCCTCCATCGCTCTCTAGCTAAATCCGTTATCCCCAAGGCCCTAGAGCTGCACTGTCAATTACAGTAGCCACTAGCCAAATGCCTATTAGAATGTAAATTAGTTAAAATTAAGGAAAATTAATTCTATTAAAAATTAAGTTAAAAAGTTAAAAATTCTCTTCCTCAGGGAACAGAATTTCCCTGACATCCGATTCTGTTCCCTGGTAGTCCAGTTGTTGGGACTTGGTGCTTTCACTGCTGTGGCTGGTTTTCAATCCCTGGTCAGGGAACTCAGACCCCGCAAGCTTCATGGATTGGCCAGAAAAAAAAATTCTGTTCCTCAGTGCCATGATCTTCTAAGTGCTCAGTAGCCACATGGGGCTAGCGGCTACTGTATTGGACGGCACAGATTTAGAACATTTCCATCATCATGGAAAATGCTATTGAGAGCAGTGCTTTAGAGTTTAGAGCAATTTTCCTTTCCTTGTCACCCACCCCCAGCATCTTAAAGCTCCCCCAGAGGGCAGAGAACTTAATTCTTTTTAGGGTGGCTCAGAAGCCACCCTCTGGGGAGGAGGTAACATGTAGGTATGGATGCCCAATGCCTGATTTCCCCAGACTGTGAGAAAGAGCCCAGGCTTCAGTTTTCCTCATCTGGTCTCTTGAGTCATGACCACATGTATGGAAACTTGCCCCCACATGCTGGGCTGTTTGGGGCTCTTGGTTACTGAGGGAGAAGACCTCTCTTTGTCAGTGAGTAGGAAACCTTGTGTTTTAGGCTCCCCAAATTGAGGCCTGGATTCTGAGGGTCCCCTCCTTCATAGGCCTCTAATTTTTCGAGGTGTCTTCACTTAATTTTCTTGCCCATGGACTTAGGCCTAGTTCACTGTGGAGACAGAACGCTGGGAAAAAGGAATGTAAGAATTCCTGGTCCAGTGTGCATTGGTCTAATCTGTGAGCGTGTCTCTGGTGTCCTATCTTTCTGTCCTATTATTCTGGCTCCTAGTTTCATCCTGGACTTAAGCTGTGTCCATGATAGCACTGTTTGCTGAAAGCCATTTCCTTCCCCTGATAATTTTTCATCGCCTTGCCCTAGCCCAGCTGGGGTTTCCTCTGGACTTGATTTTCAGTCCTGATAACTCTTCTGTATACACACATAAGCTGCGAGATTCCAAAGTGTTTTCCCTGCCACCACTTGTGTGTCTGAGGTGGGCAACACTAATATGTCCCTTCGCTGAGTCAGATGTCCATCCCTGGGTCACTACATGCACACTATCGGCGTGTTCTTGTCTAACGTTACCACCACCGATTCCAAGGAGATACGTCCCAGCTGGAGAGCCCATTTCCAACACCTCTCTGGCTCAGCTCGGACCTTGGGCAAGTCATGTGCAACCTTTCTAGGCTTGCAGTCTCATCTCTATCTGAAGTTATAATTGCACGCAAGAACCCTTCTAGATTCAAATGACCAGGGCGCCTCTACTCCCAAGTGAGATGTAGAGTCCCCTATTTCTCCGCATGCCCTAGTGTATGCCCCTCATTATTGTTTGCTATTCAGATCCATCCTATTAGGCCTCTGTTCTAACCCCAAGGAGTGTCTGTGCGGTTGACCTGACCTTGTAAAGACACAGAATAGTTTAGCTCTATAGAAACTACAACTTCCATCAGGCACTACTTCAAGGGAACGGGAAAGGATGTGGGTGCGTGGCCCCAACGCCCTGGTAGCTTTGAAGACAAACTACAACTCACAGGATAGCCGCGAGATCTCCGCAGAGCGAAAGGAGTGACTGAACTCTGACTGGAGGCCGGGCTGGTCCGGAACCACCCCGACAGTCTCCCAAAAGAGGCGTGGTTATAATTTAGGGGCGTGGCCTTGCCGGCAGCAGGAAGAAGTTACCTGTTGAATCTTCCTATTCATTCTCTTCCCAGCCTTTGTAGCTAACCTTAAGAGGGAAGCCGCAAACCACTACCCTCTTCAGAAAAGGAGGTAAGGGGACGTAGACAAGGGGCAGCGAAGGAGGCTATTGCATTCCTTAGGAGGGGCCAAACAGCTACTTTCTACCTGCTGAGTCAGGTGAAATGTTGACACTTGCACAGACAAACCTGACTCAAGTCACAATTCAACCTATGGATGTGGAGCTTACCGTTACTGCAGGATCCAATATGGAGACTCTACCTTCTCCAATCATGCAGAAGACCCCAACTCAGCCTCAAGAGGCACCTCAGGACGTTGTAGTTCCATCTCCATTCCAGCAGGAGGTGACAGTTCCAACTCCAAGCAAGCATCAAGGTCAGCATTCAACATCATCCAGCGTCACAGTTCATCATGTGGACCTAGAGCAAGCCACAACTCCAGAACCCACTGTGGAGGCTGGACATTCTACAGCCCTACAGCAGACTACAGCTCCCCCTCCAAAACACCCTGAGGTGGCACTTGCACAACCAAACCTGACACAATCACACTTCCACCTGTGGACCTTGGAGTTAACATATCTCAGCAACCAAGGCCATCTGAGACAGTTCTTTTACCTTCGACTCAGTATTCATTATCCACAGGTCTTCCTGGTATAAAATATACCCCAGAAAAGAAGCAGCCATAACAGAATGCCACCACAAACATCAGCATATGTGAGCTCTGTACCTGCAAAAATGAGACGTTGTCATGTGTTGGTCTCAGCCCAAAGCAGAAGCTCCACAGAGTGCCTGAGCCAGAACCTAACGCCTACAACGGCACCTTCACGTCATGTAAGAATTGCCTTTCCTCATTTGTTCTCTTCATCCTGCCTGAACTGGCAGCCTTTCTTCAAGTCTTCCTGGGTCCTCCTTATCTCCCCGATCCACACTGACTTACTTTCTATTTCCACCTTTTGTTTGTCAATGATTCCTTATCTTCATTCTCCTTCTTACTATTTTTCCTCTCCTCCAGTCTTTTACTTTTAATTGCCCTTATTTTTTCCTTCTCCATTTTTTACCCCATTACTTAATTCCTTAACATCTACTCTTCTCCCATGAAAAGCGAATGGAAAGCCAGGAGTGGGAACTTGGGTGGTCTGGACCAGGAAAGGCTCTGCCTTGGGCGGCAGTGACGGGAGGGAGGCAGGGTGGTCGCGAGGTGGCGCTGTGGCTCCACGTAAAGGGAAGATTCGGGCACCCGTGGGTCACTGCGCGTCCAGGGCAGCCTCGGGGAGGCGGGGTACGGCGGTCTTGGTGGGCTTGGCACCATCTTCATACAGCCACCAAATATGACGGTGATAAAGATAATAAATATGCAGATAACCCGAAGCAGTCTCTTCTAGGACACACGGCATCAATAATCAGAAACTGTGCGCGAGGAACAATTGAGAGCGCGGAACTGTCCACCAGGGATCAGTGCGCGCGCATTCCGCATAATTTGCGGACCCCGGTGGAACCTGCCTCGCCCGCCTAGAGCCGAGCTGGGCGCTAACCTGTAGCCTCTGGGCGGCTCCTGCGCCCCGTGGGCGACCTCCTGCTACCCGCAGGCCAAAGGAGCCACAATTTCCACGCCTGCCGTGGGGCGCTCAGTCCGCAGCCTGTCTGCACCTTTCCTCTGACTGGACCTGAGATCTTTGGGGAACTACTTCGCTGGATTTCACATGCACATATGGACACACGAATCACATATGAGCTCAGGCTCAGACACGTGTACCATGCTTTTGCACACACATTACATGCACACCCGCTCACATAAAGGAGGAATGTCTACACGTGACACATGCACACACTATACACATGCACTCGTGTACTCACTTTTGTGTGCAACAATCCTCCTCAAGCACACGCGCACACATGCACCCAAGTGCGCGATGTCACTCACTGCCACAGACTCTTATTCCACAGACCCACAATATGCAACCACTCTTCGTTTGTACAAACATGTTTGCACACTCACATCACACACATCCAGCAAAGACCTCCAAGCGCGGAGCGGTGCGTAAACACCCAGTGAATTGCACCTTAAAGAAAACACACTCGAGAACTTTTTGTGACTGCGACATCTCGGGCTTGTCTGCTAAACTCCTCCTCCCTTCTACTTTCCTCTAAGCAAACAGGCCTTCTCCTCCTTCCCTTCCGCTCCAAATCCTCGGAGGCCTCAATTTCCTTCTTTCGGATCTGCACTACTGAAGGGATGCTAATTTCCAAACAGCCCGGCAACCCTGTTCTCCCACCCTGGAGTCTCCTTCCGTGCGGGGAGAGAGGGCCATTCAGACTCCAGAATCAAGCAGCCTGATCAACTCCAATCCCACCGGCTAGAGGACTGTGTGGAAGGGTCCGGGGAGGGGTAAGGTCGCGCCCTGGGGCAGCCTTGGACTGGGACCTTTCTGGCAGTGCCCCTAACTGTGTTGTCTCTGCACAGAGTAACTTCAGCTTTTAGCTATGGTCATTCCAAGGCCATGTGGCCTTCCTCCATTAAAGCACATCCGCAGGTGTCCAGATTTTTGCCCTCTGATGGGCGTCCCAGGCTTCCCCGCAGTCTTTTATTTAGTCTATTTCAATTAGGCGACTTTGCGTGCGCCTGGAGCTCTAAAACTTCAGCTAGGGCTGGGGAGAAGCGGCTAAGTGGAGGTCACATAACAAATGTGGCAGAGCCAGGGCTGGAGCTGGCACGACCCTAGCGCGCCCTGCCGCTGGCGGCCCCGAAAGACGCGGGCATCTGTATCCGACCACTGGAATGCGCATGCAGTCCGCGTATTATGGCTTTTCAGAACCGTTTACCCTCCTCTCTACTCTCTACTGCCTGCCTTCGGGGGGACTACTTGCACCCACGCTCCTTTGTCATCCAGGATACCTACAGGCCTGAGAGCTAAAGGGATCTTCGAGCCATGGGGGGCAAGCACCAAGGCGAATGCTGGAGATGAGCACCGAAGCTGGGTGAGTGGTTTGGATCCAAGGTTCACAGCATACATAGGCTCTGGAGAAATTTCGGCTCGGCGAGTTTATTAGCAATGCAGCTGTGGGCAAGTTTCATTTTAATCACAGAGCGTCAATTTTCTCACCTGTAAAATAGGGGTGATCTTACCTACCTTGTTTGTCTGTTGTGGGAATTCAGTGAGTTTATGCCCATAAAACCTCCAACAAATGGGATCTATTCTTATCTGGAGACCACCCCAGAGGAAACCCGAGAGTCTGCAGGCTCGATCCGGGAAAGGTTCGTTGGAACCCCTGGCCTCAAGCCCTCGTCCCAGGCAGACTAAGCGCTCCCAAGCCAGAGTCCCAGCGGTGTTATTTGCCTGACTTCTACCTCCTAGCTCTCTGTGGGTGACTTTGTCCCTCTCTAGGCCTCAGTTTCCCTGTCCGTGCTGTGGGAAGAGGCACGCTCCCAGGGTCTGGAAGTATCAGCCAGACTGGACGAGCAAGCTGGGGCTTCTCTGCAGCGCTGGGGGTCGGAATCAGGGTTCATGGTCCAGGGAAATGCCCCCTTCCCTTTGCCACTTGCCGGAGAGGACTGAGAGCAAGGAGGGAGGACAGACGATTTCCACTGGAACCGTGGCCAGGGCAGCGGGTAGAGTCATTAGGAGGGCAGGGGCAGGTTTTTGCCGTGGGCGACCGGGATCCGTTGTTTGACCACCCCCGCCGCCATCTGGGTGCTGCTCAGGGGCCGCTGCGGAGCTGCGTCCCGCTCAGGTCCTCTCTTTCCCAGGGCCCCGGGCCACCACCCTCCACCCACCTATCTCTCTCCTCTCTGGGGCAGTGCCTTGGCCTCTGTCCAACCCTGCCCGGGACTCTAGGCCGCGGAGGGCCGCCTTCGGAGCCGGCCGCGTGCGGCAGGACTTCGCGCCTTTGGCCTTCATCGCCCCGTCTTTCCCTTTTCCCTTCTTCCCAGCTTTGGAGGAGGCATCTTTCCTCCGGTTTCACTCTGGTCTCTGGCTAGCGGCAAAAGGCAAGGGGCATTTCCCCGACAGGCGGCCCTTCTGGGAGCGTGTCTCCCTAAGGGGGACCGAAACGAGGGAATTTTCTGAATGACAGGTCCCAAGTCTGGCCTCCTGGGGGCGGACTCGCGGAGAAGATTCCCTCTTTCCCTGGGAAGTCCCCCTAGTCTTAGCTGGGCGGTGTTTATCTTGGCTCCGCTCTTTTGGGGAGCGGGTGTGTTTCCATTTGCACTTCCCGGAAGTTACCGCGGCGACTGATGCTCTTCAGGAAATGGAATTGATCTCTTTGTGACGTAAGAGGGTTGGGATAGCCACGAGTGAGAGGGTTTCCAAGGTCGGGGTGGGGAGAAGGGCTTGCGCACAGGGCCTGAGTTGCTCCCAGCGCGGGGAGACCCCGAGGGCTGGGCAGCCTTGTCTGCTGTCTGGAGCAACGGAGAGGAAGTGGGTGGATGCTGAACCGCGCCCACCGCCAGGCGGAAGAAACTCTGAGAAGCCCCGAGGGAGTCTTCACTCCAGGGGAAATATCAAGCCCTTCCAATTACTCCTTCCACATATAATCTCATTCTGCTGTATATTTTCCTCATGTACATGTTCTTTACCCCTCACTTTCTTCCTCCCTAATTCTGCAGGTCTGGACAAGGCCTGGAAATCTGCATTTCTAACAAAATTCCTCCTTTCCCCATTTGATTAAGCTGATAAGCAGGGTTTACCTTATAAGTGATTACCGTTATAAGTTATCCTAAAGTCATATCACAGATATGCTATAAAGCCTGGGCAATGCTATATGTACAAGTTTGTCTCTCCACAGAGGATGTGACTATAATGTAAAAAGGATGAAGACAGTCTCAGTACATACTTTATAGTCACCCCTGTACACACACGTTTTGCTTTCTGCAGGTGGTGCAAACCTTACATGAAGGAAGACTGAAAAGCATTTAAGGGATTTTTCAAAGTTTCAAACTGCCAGTACTAGTTCATTATTCACCAGAGGAAATCCACAAAAAGGTACCATTCTGCTGGCCTGGGTGTTGTTCCCAGTTTTCTGTCACCCTCTTCGTCTCTTTTCCACCTTCTCTTTAACTTCCTTCCTACTTAAACATTTCTTACTGGGTAAGCGAGCAAGGTTGAAAGCACAAGGATGCCCAGAAGAAAAACTACAAATACACTCTGCTTGATTAAAATAAAGTACACTCAGCATCCCAGGTGAAGTATCTGCTGCCTCTGCTTAGCCAAATGGACTTGGCCGTAGCAAAAGATACCTGCCCCCGTTTGTTTTTCCTCCCATGGCCTGGTGGATGTGGAGGTTACCTTCCTCCTATTTAGTTTCTGGAGATTACTGGCTCTGGGGCAGGAATTGGGCTGCTGAAGGCTTCTTTCTCTGGGTCAGTTTCTCTTTTGGATCATGCAGCTTCAGGCCCCTCCACAAACACATCATTTGCAGAGTGCTTCTAGATTTGCTTGACCCCCTAGAAATCCATCTGTTGTGTTACTCTCACTGATCCTGGTCCTCAGAGTGGCTGTGTCTCTCCTTTCTCTGTCACCTTTGGCAGTGATCTGATGCCCCATTGTGTGTTCCCCATCACTGGGATGTGTACCTCACCAGACTCAACTTGGGAGTCTTAACACTGTTTACTGGAGAGTGAAATGGAGGCTCAGGCAATTAAAGAGAGGGAGGTCTCGGTCTTATGCCAGTGCTACCTGGGACTCTTTGATAGGAGAGTGGCCTCTGCTTCCTGGTCTCCCTTCTCTGAAGGATCCCCTCAGAGAAGGCAGGGGATGGTCCAGGAAGGGGAAGTGATGGGCTCTGGGGACCCTTTGGGCCTTGGAGGTTAAACTTGGAGCTTTGGGAAATTTTCAGCAGGCCAAGATTCAACTGTGCACTTAAATTCTGTAGAGATGGAGCATGTCCAGCTTCCCCTTTCCCCTCCTCACAAACCTATAATCCTTTTTCCACCAACATACCTCTCATGAACACATACTGTGTGCCAGGAACTCTGGTGGGTGGTGTGGGGATCCTGATGGAACCAACAGATCTCTTCAAGAGCATCTTGGAGGAAATGGCATTAATTACAGTACCAGGGAGGAAGAGCTCAGCACATGAAGTGGTCCAAATTAAATGGTATGAAACTGGGCAGGCTTTGTGCACAAGAGATAAAGCAGTGTTGAAGACAGTAGCCATGTATCCTCAGGCCTGAAACACAGTCTTTCAACTAGTTTATGAATCTGGAAGTGGCTCCCACTTTCCTGCTCTGTGAAGAGTACTAAGTTTAACTTCTGCCTGTCTCCATTCCATTCAACATCGGCATGTGAACTTTTCCGTCACTGATCCCATGAGCTCCCTAAATCAAAGGGCCAAGAAAGGCCGGCAGAAAGGGGACCTGGATTTCTGGCAGACAATTTCCCCAAAGGAGCCCTTAGCAGACTTGGCTGCATTCAGGGAGTTCCTTTGAGGGCAATGAAACAGAAGTTCACCATGTGCTTATTAGAGGTTACAGCCTGCTAAACAATGATGGGGCACGTTACCCAGAAACATCTAGCTATTTCCTTTGCCAGCCACAAGCATGTAAGTTGAAAGGTCTGAGGGAGGAGATCATTTCGTCTTCCCTTCCTCCCTCCCTTCTTCCCTCTCTCCCTCCCTTCATTCCCTCCTTCCCCATCTCTCTCTTTCTTGACAGGTGTCAGAGGCCGAAGCTGGGGGGAAAGGTTTGCTCAAGCCCCCCATTTTAACAAAATGAGGAAGAGAGAAACTCTACACCAGATAACTAATCAGAGACGTTGTTTTTGCTTTGGTAGTTACTCTAAGGAAAAAACTGTTTGGGGGACAGGGATGAGGGGGTGGGGATTGAATCTGAGCAAATTTTAAAATGCAGCCTGGCACAGCTGCAGTGCGAGCATTCGTTAGGTAAACGGTGGTTTACCTATCCCGCGGAATGGTCCAGAGAAGTGAGCACGTGAGGACAGCGCCTAATGCCGGCGGTCTCCAGGCTAGCGGCGGAGCGCGAGGTGTTTCAGTGGCTTGACTAGGGGCAGAGCGCGGGTCCCCCACTCCCTGGGGATCCACGGCACCTTGCTTGCTGGGGCCCAGGGTCCACCCCACCCTCCCAGCGTGGCGGCAGTGCCATCTGCGAGCTCCCAGCGCCGATCTCACGCACCCATTTTTCCAACCACCACCCCTCCTCAAAGTGAAGAGGTGGACGCCTGGCATGCGCGTCCTGCTTCTTCCGCCCGGGCTCTCCCGTCTCCTCCACTTTTGCGCCCGACGTCCCAGGACAGTGGAGCAGGACACGACCCTGGGAGGGCGCAGCCTGTGCGCCTCGAGCGTGCTCAGGGCTCGGCGAGGATGCTTAGCTGACTGTAGTGGCCGGGATGCAGACCCCAGCTCAAATCCCTGAGAAGAATATCCTCCTCCCCTTCCTTCTGTCTCCCTTCTCCTGCCCGGCTCTGCCCAGCTCAGCCCCGCTCCTCTCCAGCTCGGACACGGGTACTAAGCGATCCTTCGCGCGCCACTTTGAGAGGAACTTTGGCCGGCTCCCTGCGCCAGCCATAGAGGGATGTTAACGAGGGAGCGTGACCCTGCGCTAAGAGCCGGCAGGCTCCTGCGCTGCGATTGGCTGAGGCGAGGCGGAAGGATGGCGTAATGCAAATGAAGGGGCGGGCCCTTGCACGCGGGCCCCGCCTCCTCCCCTTGGGGTTAGTGTGCTTGTGTTTAGCTCCGCGGAGAGTCAAACTGGATTCCATAGGGAAAGCCTGCAAATCACTTCTATTTTAGCAAAGAGAAAACAGAATCTCCGTTCAATAGGGTCCACCTCTCTCTCTCCCTCACCTCTCCTTTCCTCTCTGTCTTTCCCTACCCCCCCTTTCCCCACCCCACTCTCCCTCTCTGGTTTATCTGTCTGGGGCAACCAGCGTCCTCCTCATCTATACGCACTGAAAGGAAAGAAACATCTTTGGTTGGGAGAGAAGGAGGAAAAACAAAAACAAAAAAAGGGAGAGAGAGGAAAAACTTGCCTGGTAGTGGAAAATGACACTTGAAGTAGCAAAGCCGGCAGCGCGAGTTGAGTCTATTGTTTCTTAAATTGCCATCAGGGTTTTTTTTTTTTTTTTTTTCTTCCTGCTTCTTCAAGTGAACGGTACCTCTACAAGAGGAAACTCCAGCCCCTCCTGTCTTCCACTGGCCTGTGATCATTACAAAAAGAAAAAGAAAAAGAAAAGCACCCAAACCAAAAATTAACCAACCAAACAATCCCCAACAGCCAAGCATACATCTCTGTTTTTTAAATTTTGGTCTTTTTATTGGATTTTCCCTTCCTTTTTTCTCTCCTTTTTTTTTTCTCCTTCGGGTTATCGCTCAGTTTTGACCGAAGGTTTACATTTTTTAAAATTTGCTTTCCAGCCCCCCTTGATCTTATAGCGCGAATTCAACGACTCAAAAAAAAAAATCTCTGGCTGGCGTTTTTCTTTCCTTTTTTTTTTTCCCAAATTTTCAAGGGGGAGGAGATTTCCCACAAGAAAAGGTTGTTTTCATGTTTGGGATTCAGGAAAGCATCCAACGGAGTGGAAGCAGCATGAAGGAAGAGCTGCTGGGCAGCGACAGGAACGCGGTGCGGACGTGGATGAAGGGCGCCGGGTGCTGGACGCCAACACAGCGGCGCAAGGTGAGTACCGCTCGGGGACCGCGGCCGGGGAGGCAAGCGGCGAGCAGCAGAGCCCGGAGGTGGTAGCGGAAGCCGCCGCCCCGGGGACGGGCCGCGCTCGTGAGTCTGCCGATCGGCTCTGCTCGTCTCCGGGGCTCCGCGCTCCCCGGCCGCTCTGTCTTGGTTGCCTGCGGCCGCAGAGCCAGGAACTGCCTGCGAGGAGCCCGCGCTTTACCGGCACTTTTCCCTGCCTGGTCTGTGACTGTTTTCATTTTGTTTTAAGCCTGAAGAGGCATCTCACCACTATGATGTTGGATATCTGTGTTTTTGTGTGATTGCTGTTTCTTTTCAGGCCACCTGTCTTTTCTTTTCTTTTTTTTTTTTTTTTTTTTTTTTTTTGCGGTACGCGGGCCTCTCACTGTGGTGGCCTCTCCCGTTGCGGAGCACAGTCTCCGGACGTGCAGGCTCAGCGGCCATGGCTCACGGGCCCAGCCGCTCCGCGGCATGTGGGATCTTCCCGGACCGGGGCACGAACCCGCGTCCCCTGAAGCGGCAGGCGGACTCCCAACCACTGCGCCACCAGGGAAGCCCCTGTCTTTTCTTTCTTTCCTTCCTTTTCCTTTCCTTTCCTATTTTTTCTGTTCTTTTTCTTTCTTTCTTTTTTCTTTCTTTCTTTCTTTTCCTTGCCTTTTCTTCTCTATTTCTTTCTTCCTCCTTCCTCTCTCTTCGTTCTTCTTTTCCTTCCTCCTTTCTTTCTTTCCTTCTCCCCCTCTTTAAAAACTTTCCTTCTCCTTCCTTTCCTCCCTTACTTCCCCCTTCTTTTCTTCCTCCTTTCTTTACTTCCTTTCATTCCCCCTTCTTTTCTTCCTCCTTTTCCTTCCTTCCTTTCTTCCTCCTTTCTTTACTTCCTTTCTTTCCCCCTTTCTTCTCCTTCCCTCTCCCTTCTTTCCTTCCTCTTCTTTCTTCACTCTTTCTCTTTCCTCTTTTTCCTTCTCTTAACTCCTTTTTCTCCCCTTTTCTCTTTCCATGTCCCCCTAGAATCATCTCTTATTTCTCCTCTCTGGTTCTCCCTCCCTCTCCCTTTAGCTTTCAGTTTTTCTTGGTCCACCCGAAGAACAGCAACTCCTAACTTTAATTCTGATGTCTCCTAAAAGTCTTCCCCACCGTCTAGGACCATGGCCCCTTCTAGCCCCTCTGCCACTCTCAGCTCCTGGATGCTAGGCTGTATGGCCTAGAGGCACTGCTTTTGGAGATGGACCTGGGGGAACTTTCCTGGGCACCCTCAGTACCCTTTCTGGGGACTCCTGGTCCCAAGTGAGATATATGGTCACCCCCCCTCTTTTTTTAGGCCACCTGCTGGGCTTGGGGGAATGGGAGATCTAGTGGCTCCGTGCTCTCTCCGGCCCAGAGACGGCGGAAGGGGAAGAATGAAGATGACTAATTACATCACCCTCATCTTCTCCGGGCTGGGGACAAGTGTCCACAACACTGTTCCCATCCCCGATGATAATAAAGATGGGGGTGGTTGGTAGTGAGAGTGAGTTGGGTAACTGGGCTAGAAACGAAAGGGTGTGTGCGCGTGTGTGTGTGTGCGCGCCCTTGTGTTGGCCAGGGTGGGCTGTCAGTGGCCGCCCTGCGCCCCCGGCGCCCCAGGCTCCAGCCCCCGGGAGGGCGCGCTCAACCGTCAGCCCTTATCCATAGGATTTCTGGAAAGGGTGTGAGGATTTCTGCGGAACAGCGAACCTTTGTCAGGACAGGTCTTTTCTTAAAATCCCCAATTCCCTTTCCCACAGCGACCACTCCTGACTGCTCTGAGTTCCACCCGCAGATCCTTTTTCTCCACATGCTTTATTTGGGCGGGGGGGGTGGCGGGCGGGACAGATGGCTCCCCGAGGCCGGGCACCCGCGGCTGGGCAGGGGCGGCAGGGGGCGCATGAGGTTTCCCGGAGGATGGCTGCTGCAGCGAGGAGCTGAGCTTGTTCCCCATCCATTCGCACCTGCGCACGGGAGATTCAAGGGGGTGTCGAGAACCAACTCCCATGCCCACCCTCCCCCTAAGTTGTAAACGACCGGCTTTGTTCCACGATCGCGCGTCCCCTCATCCACCGCTACTTTTCTTCCTCCCCACGCAGCGCGCGTCAGGTCGGAGTAAACGCGTACAGCGTTTTGTCTCTTGCTCAAAACCCAAACAAAACTTTCACACCTCTTCGTCGGGCTCGGGGGGCGCGCACGTCCTCGGCGGGGAGGAATGGCCAGGCGACAGCACGCATGTCCCGTCGCCGGCTGGGCCCGGGGCGCCTGAGGGGGTGTGTAGGGGGCCCACGGGGCGTTTTGGGGGCAGAGGAGGCGGGTATTTGAGGGTTCGCGCGTGTGTAAGGGGTGACAAGGGGTCGCGGGTGTTGTCCCGCTGAGCCGTCTAACTGCGTCTTTGGCCGCAGCGGGGTGGGTCTGGCCCGGGCTCACTTTCAGAAGCAGCCACCTTCCAATCTGCAGAAATCCAACTTCCTCCGCTTCGTCCTGGCCCTCTACGACAGACAGGGCCAGCCCGCGGAGATCGAGGGGGCAGCCTTTGCGGGGTTCGTGGAGAAGGAAAAAGTAAGTGGGCGCAGCGCCGCTGCCTCTCGCCCCCGGCCGGGGAGCAGGCCCAGGCGCCTCGGGAGGCGCGCTCCCCCGCGAAGGCGAAGCATCCGTAACACGCCCCGCTCGCGGTCCCCCAAGCCGCTTCCCGTTCCGGGCGAACGCGGGCTCCTCGTTCCTGAGGTTCTGCTCCAGAAAAGTTCGTGCTGAGTCCCGAAAGATGGAGAGAGGCGAGGCCGGCTTCGCACTCCAGAGTCAAGGGCGCCGGGACGAATCCGCCCTCGACCGCGCGACCACGCGCAGCTCCTGCCTCTGCTGGCGCGGGCTCGAGCTCCCAGGCCCTAGGAACGGGATCGCCCGTGCGCGCCCCACGGAATTTTTTGGAAAGTTGGAGCAGTAAGGGGCGGGAGGGCGGCAGAGGGATCCCAGTTGGCCGCAATTTCTGCTGCTCCCGGGCCTGTCTGGCTCCCAGGCCAGGGGTCCCCGCTTGGGGAAAGTTGCCTCGAAGTCGGTCCACTAGCTCACGCCGACCTCCCTCCTGCGCCTCTAGTGTCTTTGCTTCCTGCTGCGACCCAGGACGCCAGCAGCTAAAAGACCAATAACGGGATTCACCACCGGCTCCAGCTCCCCCACAGCAGTGGTGAGGCTCCCGTCGGGGCTGCGCCGGCACCCCGGGGCTCCGGGTGAGGGTGGGGGGCGCGGGAAGCTTCAGGTGGACGAGGACCCGGAGCAAAGCCCAGTTGTCCGCCATCCTCGGGGTAAACCGGCCTCTCCTAAGTTTCGCCCGAAGAGGCTTCACCTGAGGAGGCCCTGAGTGGCTCGAGGGCGGCCGCATTAGCGAGCGCGTACCTGGGCCCAGGTGTGGCGCCTCGGCCCCGCTGGGCCGCTTTCTTTCTTCTTCCCCGTCCTAAGGCCGGGTTCCTCGGCTTAGCATAGATTTCATGCCCAGGTCCCTTGCGTTCAGCGGGCGAGAGCGGTCAGGGCCTTGGTGGCTCCCGAGAGCACGCAGAGGGACTCCAGCCGTGGGAAGGGAGAGAACCCGGGCGGAGGGGTGGTCCGCCCGGTTCCCAGCTGCTGTGCTTGGGGGCGGAGCTGCCTTCCAAATGCGCTCGGGCTGGGCCAGAGGCCCTCGTCCGGAAACTGGGGAAGGGGGTCCTGGCTGTGCTTCTTTGGGACAGTCGGCCTTCCATCAGCCTCGGAGCCCCATTCTTTGTTTCCTGCAGATCCTCTCTCACTTAATTCTCCTTCGTTCCCCTATCCCCCGCCCCTCCCCCAGGAATGAGGACGAAACGGGATTTCTACGTTCGCCTCATTGACTCCGTGACAAAACAAGTGAGTTTCTTAAATTCGCGCTGCGGGGGTGACTACGGCCGCGAAATTTGGGAGAGTCAAGAAGCCGGCTACTCCTTAGCGGGAGGGCTGGGACTCGAACACTCAATGCCAGGGCGGACCGCGCTCTTAGCATAGCCTTGCAAGCGCCCCAAAGCACGTTGACTCGCCGCGCGGGAGATGGCTGGGCGGCCCCTTCTTCTCAAGGGAACTTCAGACCTTGCGATTTGAGACTACGGGGTGCTGCGCGGGGAGAGTACGGGCTGAACTTCCTTTGACCCGGCCGGGGGGCCCCAGGGGGCGCAAAGGTGCCCAGAGACCCTGGTGCAGACTGGGCTGAACTTGTGAAACCCAAACCCTCAGGGCCTCCCCCGAGGGGCAGAGGTAGAGGAAGCGGGTGAGGGACAAAAGCAGCTTCCCCAGGAACGGCGCGGTGGTCTGAGAGCGTGCTTGACCCACTCTACACATTTTTTAAAGAAGAGATGGTGGTGGTGGTAGTGCTGGAAGACGGAGCGACAATTGTCAGAAGATATCTTGCAAATATCCCCCTGCTTTTGCCTCCAAGTTTGGCAAGAAGCCAGGCAGCGTGAGCGAGCTTGTGCTCTTAAAGGTACATAGACGGCATTTTCTTACGCTTCCAACACGCGGGCGCCGAGCGGTATACATTAAAGGTGAGATATGGTTTAAAAGACACAGTTATGAGCCGAGTCAGAAAAGAGGTCTGACGTTTTTACGAGGCGCATGAACATTTTTTCTTTTCAAGAAAAAGTTTAGGAATTAAATATCTGGTTAGGTAGTTGGAGGATTTCGTGACAAAAAAGAAGACAGTTTTGGGCTTCCCTAGTGGCGCAGTGGTTCGGAGTCCGCCTGCCGATGCGGGGGACGCGGGTTCGTGCCCCGGTCCGGGAGGATCCCACGTGCCGTGGAGCGGCTGGGCCCGTGAGCCATGGCCGCTGGGCCTGCGCGTCCGGAGCCTGTGCTCTGCGGCAGGAGAGGCCGCGGCAGTGGGAGGCCCGCGTACCGCAAAAAACAAAAAGAAGACAGTTTTATTGGGTGGGGGATAGAAATCAGAACAAAGAGAAAAGTTACCCATTGTGTACTAACCACCAATTCAGTGAGAGGGTTAAGACTGGTTTGCTTGATGGAGGTTTTAAAAGATTCCCTTTAAAATAAGGGGCGTAGTTTTCATAGATGCTGGCTTGGAAGGTTTCAAATTAGAGTATACATGCATATTTAAAAATTATTTTTAGATACCCATGGCTTAAATATGTTGTACCAAATGCACATTAATAACCTGTTGGGAGTTTTTAAATCTACTCAGCAGGAACCAATTTAATAACAGCTAATTGTAATTATTACCTTCATATTTCATTGTGAAACAAGTGAAAAACATGAGGGTATGACATGTATTTTTTTAAATGATAAATACATATCTCTTGAGATCTATTTCAAGTTATTAGCCTAAAATATTTGACTTTCTTGAAGATCTGTTTTATTTCTTAGTTGATTGTTCAGAGTAAACGCACATTTATACTTTTGGTATTATTATTGTTTTTTATTATTATTACTATACTGGTTTTGATCATTACATAGGATAATTCCCTTTGATTTGGACGCTCTGTATTTTGTTAAATTTTTTTCCTGCCAAGCAAAAAAATGCAAGAGCCTGATTTCAGTAATTTTTAAAACAAATGATATCAAAACAAAAATGTCTTAAGTGGAGTTTTGTCTTTAAAAAATTGTCTTTGATACCCTGGATACCTTTTCCTGCCATTCCCATCAGAGGAAAGAAAAGCTGGGAGGGGGAGAGGGAAGGTATGGCTTCTAATACATGTTCCTTATGTACTGATTAGAGTTTATTTTTTAAAGAATAAAAAGTCCCCACAAACCAGTATGTAAGACTTGTCTGCTTGTGAAACATTGGCCACTTAAATATTAAATTATCGGCAACTCTACGAAGGGGACCCCTATTTAGGAGGGGACCCCTAAAAACTTCCAGCACAATGGGAAGTCTAAGGTATGATAATCAGAACTGCTGTTGTAGTTCTCTTTCCAGCTAATCTTTATATATTTGTTTTGATGTTCCTGGTACTTTAAGTTATTGATGCAAGTGGACAGTTGTAAGGAACACAAAATTAGGACATGTTTGACGTGATACCTTCTCTCAAAACTTTATTTTAGACCCCGTAAACCAAAAGTGCCACAAGAATTGATCTTCCCATTATGAGATGAACCGACTTTACACACTCTTCTAAGGAGGAAGAATAATCTTGATTCTTATAAAGCAATACATCTAATATCATTTTACTAACAAGGTCATAGAGCTTAAGGAAAACTATAGCTTAAGGCATTCTTTGACTGCACGGTTTCATAAATTCCATCGTGGTGGAGATGGGACCAGAATAAGATACAGTGTAGTAGCAGCAGGTATAAGAGAGTTACTTGCCATACTGTGACATCTCACTGAAAGTTAAAATTATAAATGTAGGCAATTATATATTTTGGTGGGGAGTGACCTGAAAAAAAGGCTTAGTAATTATCTGAATTTAGTCTAAACATATCAAGAAAAAAGATTTTTCCAGGCATACCTGTTTGCTTTCATAATAGTTGTCTAATGCCTTCTCTGTAGCTTTTACTTTGAAAGGCAATCCCTGCCTGTTATCCAGTTGCTTGTTCCTTGATTCTGTGCTGTAAGAGTTTGGGAAGTAGGTTAGCTTCTTGTGTACACAGCTAATACAATAGTCTTCAAAAAGCAGATCAGCGTGAAGAGCATGACTTTCCTTAGCTGTGACATAATTATTACGTTTTAGCTTTGATGAGTAAAACAGTGGATTCTCATCTAGCTTGAAATTATTCTGTGATAATTAAATGCCAAGTCTGATTTTTAAATTTCTTAAATTTTTGATTTAAGTGTGCAGTGACCCCTTCAATCAAAAGTAAGTCTTGACAGAAGGTGACTGATTAAACAGTTACTTTTTTTTCCCCTTGTGAAATTCTTCCAGGTAGATTGACTCAGGATTTTGATATTTAGAGTGCAGAATGGAATAATTTCAGTGATTGATGAGTTCTAATAACATCATAAATTTCAGTGGGAATAGCTAAGCATAGTTCAAGTGTCTCTTAGCTGCTTATTTATCATAACATTTTTCATGTCAGAGATGCAGCTTTATGTATGTGATGTCATATCTTTGACTCACAAGTTGGGGTTAAAACTTGAAGGGAATCTTTGGCAAGCAAAATTCAAAACTAGCTGTGCACTTTATAGTTTCATAGAATGTTTGTGATCTTGTGTGGAGTTAGCAGCATTGAGATCAAACAGAAATGTACTCAATCAACCAAGATGTATTGGTAGGACACAGTATTTCACACCTTTTCAAAGTGTCTCATTACACTATTTGGGGTAATGACTCTTAATTTTGGACTCTACCAGGAAAGGGAAAGCTTTATTAGAAGTGAATGTGTAAGGATCTGAGCCCTCTTATCCCTATGCTTTTCTTATAAAACACTAAGGATATAATTATATTTAAAATATTTGTCCACCAACTAGAAAATAAGAAGCTTGCTTTTGGGAAGGGTTTAAAAAACCAAGGGTTTAAAACCAAGTTTAGCTGGACTAAAAATAGGGGTTTTTTTGTTTTTTGTCGTTGCTGTTTTTGGTATTCCATTAGTGAGCATGAAGAAAGGCCTGTAGGATCCAGAAGTTTATAGCTGTTGCATCCGGAAACAGTATCTACTGCAGAAGCTCAAATGAACTTAGTGGGAAAGGTCTGAGTTTTACTGTGCCTCAGTTCAGATTTTCCTGTAGTATCTGAGATATAATTACATTCTGTGATTGCTTCAGTGAGTTATCTTTAAATAGTTTTTTTTTTAAAAAAAAACTTTAACTTATCTGCCCTCTTACCATCTTGCTTTGAAGAAAGGGACATTTTTATAATTCAATGAGAGAGTACCAAATTCCATAAAGTTATCAAAAACAAAACGTTCCCTGCCCCCAAACCAAAGCTCTTTTTTGGAAAGGGAAAAATAATAAGTCACATAATCCTTGTGTGTATGGATTTGAAGGTAGGTGATATTGTGAGGGGACCCCTAAAGAGTCCCAGCACAGTGGGAAGTCTAAGGTACAATAATCAGAACTGCTGTTGTAGTTCTCTTTCCAGCTAATCTTTATATATTTGTTTTGATGTTCCTGGTACTTGAAGTTATTGATGCAAGTGCATTTTTTCCTATTGATTGTTTCATCATATCCTGCCACAGCTACATAGATTTGATTAACAGCCCTTTCTGTTCATGGTTCTTCATTGGTAGATAAGCACATTTTTAGTGTATCAGTATGTTCCTAAGGAATTCACCTAGGCCAGCAGAGAGGTTCTTTCGTATATTTGGGGAAACAAACAAACAAAAAATGACATGGCAAGTTTATAGTTAGAAGCCATATTTTAGCATCTGTCTCTCTTCTTTGGTAACATGTCAAAAATGCAGGTGAGGGCTTCCCTGGTGGCGCAGTGGTTGTGAGTCTGCCTGCCGATGCAGGGGACACGGGTTCGTGCCCCGGTCCGGGAAGATCCCACATGTCCTGGAGCGGCTGGGCCCGTGAGCCATGGCCGCTGAGCCTGCGCATCTGGAGCCTGTGCTCCGCAACAGGAGAGGCCACAACAGTGAGAGGCCCGCGTACCGCAAAAAAAAAAAAAAAATATGCAGGTGATTTGAATTTCCTTGCACATAGAAGAATGAAGAAGTTTGGGATTTTTCTGCATGATCAGGACCTGTGTTTGGGAAAATGTAAACTCATCACAGTGGAAAATGTGTTGTTTGGAGTCTGGGGGTGAAAACAAAGCTGATGGTTTTGGAGAGATTGCCAGAGCCAGATGGCCTAGTACTTTCCCAGTCTGGCGGTCCAACTGCTCCCTCCTGGATAATATATAGCCATTTGTTTGGGGATATTTACGCTAGAGCTGTTTCCATGTGAATGTTTGAACATTAAAAACGAACATATTAGTAGTGGTGCATTTATCAAATTTGTATGACTACACAGATAATCTGTTCTTGTGTCTTATATTGCTGAGAGGAATGAAGGAGTGTCTGGATGTTGGTGAATTGTTTATATAGTTGTTGAGCAAGAATGATTTGGTCTTAGTTATTAAACTATGTAAGCATTTGGAAACTAATTGAAGTAATGGCAGCACATACCTGGAAGCTCAGTTGTGAAAATTAAATGAATTCATACATGGAAAATGCTTAGAACAGTGACTAGCATACATTAAGTGCTTAATAAATTAGCTGCTTTTATTATTACTATTATTACCCCATTGAGTTGACAAAGCCAGTTGTATCTACTAATATAGATGTAAATGTAGTTATCATATGAGTGAAATATCTTTTATTACTGATAGAAAGAAATATTGTATGATATTGTTAGAATGATTCGGTTTTTATCTTGGTGTTTGAATAATATGAGAGATTTTATTTGAGACACAAAAGATGCGTTCTGAAGCTAACTGCTTTTGGTACACATTCTCTTGTTATTCAGGGCTGTGAGTAACTGAACAGCATACTGAATATGATATTCCTATGCAACTTTCCTAATTCAGTTCTGCAAACAGGCCTGCTTAGCTGCTGAGCTTAAATTACACCTTTGTAATTTGTTCACTAGTAGCCAAGCTGCTAATTGAAGCAAAATAATTTTTTATTTCACTATTAATTTTGGATTGCTGTTTCACACAGTTGTTTATGAAATGTCAAATTTGTAGTGTTTTCTTTGGCACAGGTTAATTTTTAACTAAGGCTCCCTCACCTATTGGAAATTTCTCGAACTGCATTAGCTAACACTTTTTTTTAATGACAAGCAGTGGAACTTGGTGGTTGAAAGTAATGATTAATATTACAGCATGTTGATAATGTAGGTGTTCATATTTTTTAATTAGTTTTGATTCTTGGTAACTTGCTGCCAAAGTCGCGTTGACAGTCTGTATTTAGAGGACACTTTACTTCTGGTTGAAGGAGATACTTTGTACATTCATGAATGTATTCTTTTAGGTTTGGCATTTTATTCTGTATTTGGAAAAAAGAGTGATGTATTTTCAAGGTTACTGTTTTGATTTAAATGGAAAATTAGGAGTTTTTGTTAGTTATAGGTTACATATCTACCTGTCTTCCTTCCTCCTTTCCTTCCTTCTTCCCTCCCTTTCTTCCTTTCTTTCCTTTCATTCTTTCTGTCTTTCTAAATTAATGATGACAAGTCTCCGATTGTTGGTTTGTAAACCAAGGAAGACTCCTAATGAAAACATTTTGTTCCTAAAAACCTTTCAGATTTTAATGAACCAAAGTCAAAAGTATTCTCTTTGTCCACTTTATTTTTGCATGGAACACAAAGAGTTAAAATTATTTGAAAAGTAAACAAAGAAAACTGTGTTCAATTCTCTGTATTTCTTTCGGCGTGCCATTGAAGTGTGATCCCTGTGTAAGTTCACCGTGTATTTTTTGTTTTACTATGTGGCCTTTATCCATAGTAAGTTTCAATTAACTTTTAAGACCCAGTGATATTTTAGAAAGGTGGAGATGAACCACATTTCACAAGATGCCTTCTAAAACACTGGCAACAGAGGCAGATTTTTTCTATTGATTGATTTCTTTTCAAAGATGGTATAGGTTAGTGTGTAATTGGGCATTTGAAACTGATGGCATTTCATCCTCTCACAGCAAACCTTCTGGCACTATTGTGTAAGAATGTGAAAGTTTAACAATTCCTATTTTTTCCTTCATTTTTGTTAATTATAAAAAATTATTCTTGAAAAACCCCTCAATCAGAGAGTCAACAGAGTATTAAAAATAATTGTGATATTTTCATTATGCTCATTAGAGGAGAACATTGAGGCTAGTATATCAGAATAAATCTGCTCCAAATATGTCAAGTTTTGACAACTTGTTTATCAATTTCACTAGGTTTTTAAAGTTGAGATGAAGTTCGTGCTGTTTATTTTTTTACTTTTTTTCCTGTACAAGCATTCCTGCCACCTTAAGGGATTTATTTGCATTGGCAGGATTAATGTAAATATCGTTTTCTATTTGATATTGTATTTTGTTGTTGTTGTCGTTGTTTCTTAGGTTAAAACCTCAACTTGCTTCAATATCAATTCATTTATTTAAATAATATATTTGATATGCTTCTTCTCCCCCTCCTGCCCATCTATGTAACAGGCCTCCCATCCTTACTCCTTCCTGATGAACACGCTGATTTCTTTAAACCACTGTTGTTTTTGTCGCTCTCACGGCAGACTTACCTTCCTCCCAGTGAGCAGAAGTATGACTTACTATGGAGGATGAAGATAAGCCTTCTTGGTGTTCCATTGTCTAGGTCCTAAACCAGCTGTCTGTTAAAATCGTTTCACTTAAAGTAGTCAATGCTGTTTATATGCTTCTGTGATCTCCCAAATGATCCGGCCTCAACGAGCTTCACTCACACCCCACAGAGGCATATATTAAATTGGGAAAACAAGCAGAAACTTCTCCCTAAGCTGGTGTTAGAGGACCCCTTTCCTTTTAGGCTCGGAGTCTGCATCTGCTGAACTGTGAACCAGTCTCGACGTGTGTACTAAATGTACACGGTAGAGATTTGATGTGTGTGAAAGCTGGAGGGAGAACTTGTTGACATTTTTTAAAAGTCTGTTTTATTGTTGACACTCTACATTGGAGACATTCATCAAAATAGATTTATCCTGTTGTCCCATGTTGGATCTCATCAGAATGTCGATTTCTTGGACCATACTTTTATATGATAGTGTGGTATGTGTGTGTGGTGTGTGTGTGTGTGTCTGTGTGTTTTAACAAGCTTTTTCTGTAACAAAAACTCCTTAGGCGAGGTTGGAGGTGGAGCTGCCTTTGACGGAGTTTCACTGTATAGCTAACTCTATCACACTGAGGTTCTAGATTATTACTCTGTTTCCAGGATTTTAGTTCTACTCCTTAGGAGAGAGGAAAGACTCTCTGTTTCACTTGTTTTTATCTCAGAAGTCACAGAAGCAGCAAGCACTTCTTTGTGTTTATGTGCTGAAAAGTATTGTTCTGCTGAGGCCCCAAGAAAACAGAAGAAACTTCATGCTTCCTTCCGTCCCCAGAGTTTAACTATTTCTGAGCAAACCCAAACTCATGCTTTCATTTTTCTATGCTTGAGGTAGAGAAAGATTCTCCATTTTGACTCTGCTGCCAGAAGCGAAGTGGCAGGTTGACATTTGGTAGAGATGTATTATGGAGGCCCTGGGCCTTCAACAAATGATGTTCAGTCACCAAAGACAAAAACATGGAATACCTGGGAGACCATGGATCATCTACTGTTTGGGGGGGTCGTCAACATATTTTCACTGCAGCATATCTTTTTTGTGGGGGGGGGGAATACGCAGGCCTCTCACTGTTGTGGCCTCTCCGTTGCGGAGCACAGGCTCCAGATGAGCAGGCTCAGCAGCCATGACTCACGGGCCTAGCCGCTCCACGGCATGTGGGATCTTCCTGGACCGGGGCACGAACCCGTGTCCCCTGCATTGTCAGGCGGACTCTCAACCAATGAGGCACCAGGGAAGCCCCCTGCAGCATATCTTTAATTGAGTATCATCACGGGCCCACTGATTTCAGTGGAACCAGCAGCCTCAGTAAAAAATAATATTGGTGTTATCTAGAAAGACTCAAAATGAGAAGGTCTGATGTAATTGATACTCTTTTCTCCTCCCCAAACCAATTTTTTTTAAACAGGAAGGAAAACCCCATTAATACCTGTGAATTTCATTTACCAAGTTACTTGTATTAGTTTAGCATGACAGAAAACTAAAGTTGAACCAGAGGTCTTCAGGGGTATTAAGAGAACATACAAAACATGTAGTGATAATAGGATTTTGCAGAAATGCATGATAGAATTTTTTAGCGCCATGTATGAGATCTAATCAGTTATTTACAGTGTTTCTTTGATTTTTTAAAGCAGTGATTGCAGTAAATAAAGCAGGCAGATGTAAGTTTTGGTTTTTAAAACATTTTCAATTTACTTAATGCATTTTCTTGAGTAAAGCAACCTCTTGGGTATTTAAAAGGTCTTTTAAGATTGCAGGAATGTATCATCAGTGCATGCTAAAACTAATGGGTGAAAATCTAAGTCATAATATGATGTTAACATAATCTAGATGATTTCCCCAGAAGATAGTTATGAATTACTTCAAGTAGTAACTTTACAGTACACAAATCTGGCTGTGCTGATGGGTGGCAGGTACCCCCTTAACCAAATGGTCAGAGTTTACTGGCATTCGTGGAACGAGTTGACAGTGTGATGTCATACAGGGAGAAGAACTTAGCATCATGTCTGTGGTATTCTGGCACTGAATTACGTAACTTTAGTCTAAGCCTGAGGAAACATTAGACAAATCCAAAATGAGGATGTTCTACAAAATGGCCTGTATTCTTCAAAAATGTCAACATGAAATACAAAGACTCAGGAATATTCCTTTTTTTTTTTTTTTTTTTTTTTTTTGCAGTACGCGGGCCTCTCACTGCTGCGGCCTCTCCCGCCGCGGAGCACAGGCTCCGGACGCGCAGTCCCAGCGGCCATGGCTCACGGGCCCAGCCGCTCCGCGGCATGTGGGATCCTCCCGGACCGGGGCACGAACACGCGTCCCCTGCATCGGCAGGCGGACTCCCAACCACTGCGCCACCAGGGAAGCCCCAGGAATATTCCTTTTTTAAGGAGATATGACAACTGAATGCTGTGATTGGTATTGGTTTTGTTGTTGTTTGCTATAAAGGACATTATTGGGTATTTGGTGAATCTCAGGTGCTGATTATTGTATTGTATCAATGCTAATTTTCTGATTCAGATAATTGCGCTATGGTTATGTAAGAGAATTCCTTGTTTAAAGGAAATACATTCTGAAGTATTTAGGGCATGTCTGCAGTTAACTAATAAATGGCTCAGGAAAAGAAAATAGAGAAAGAAAGAAGAATAAAGCAAATTTACTAAAATGTAAACACGAGGCATCTGGGTAAAGAGTATCTTGGAATTCTTTATATATCCTTACAACTTTTCTATACATCTAAAATTATGGCAAAATAAAACATTAAAAAATATAGGGTTATAACAGGCTAACCATAAAAAATGCTTTTGATGGGCCAGTGGTAGAGAAATGTTTTCTCCTTATACAGGTACTTTTTCTCATTTTTTAATTTGTTGCAATTTTTGTTTTGTAATGGAGTTAGGTAACAAAGCAAGAGCCTGCTCTGAGGGTCTGCACACAGAGTGTCATAAGCTGTCCTCCATCATTTACAGTTCTAAAAGTCTCAGGTTCATAAACAAGCACATTCTGGACAACTATAAGTTAGTTACTGCAGTTTTTGTGTGTCCTAAAAAAAGGATAGTCTCTGGTTAATTTAAGTAGTTTCGTCACCAAGAAATTGAGAGTTATCTGAATGTGTGAAAGTAATTTTATTAACAATTTGAAGCTGTGTTATATTAGTATTATGCAGTGCTACATTGTTAAGTTAGTTAAAATGTATCCCCATGCAGAGCACTGCTCTACCCATAGCTGTGAGCTTTTCTCTGGCCCAGGTGTTAACACGTAGATCTTCCAGTAAGCAGAGGTCTCAAGGAAACTTCCAGTGACCTTATGTAACATGTTTTTTTTTTAAATGTTGGGGGTAGGAGTTTAATTAATTAATTTATTTTTGCTGTGTTGGGTCTTCGTTTCTGTGCGAGGGCTTTCTCTAGTTGTGGCAAGCGGGGGCCACTCTTCATCGCGGTGCGCAGGCCTCTCACTATCGCGGCCTCTCTTGTTGCAGAGCACAGGCTCCAGACGCGCAGGCTCAGTAGTTGTGGCTCACAGGCCCAGTTGCTCTGCGGCATGTAGGATCCTCCCAGACCAGGGCACGAACCTGTGTCCCCTGCATTAGCAGGCAGACTCTCAACCACTGCGCCACCAGGGAAGCCCCTTATGTAACATGTTTGTACACATATTACTAAAAACATCTTGGCTGGTGAGGTGGTTTGGGACTCCAAATTTTGAGAGTCAGATGTGATTCTTCTTAGTTGAGGGAGATAACTATGGCTTAACTCCCCGCCCAACCCTGCCCTTCCCCAGCATATGCGGGCCAGTATTACTGTTTGGGTGGTTATATACCCCAGAGAGCACATGTTTTCAACCTGTAGGCAGGAAGGATTTCCCCATTGATGAATCATCGCAAGACAGTGATTGGACTCATAACCATACCCTCAATTGTTTTCTGCTACTTACCTCTAGAATATTACATGTTGGAGTTGGAAGTAGTAAAATGAGGCAACAAATACGAATCATTTAAAAATAAAATCCATGTGCTTTTCTATATTTTAAATCACTAGTATCTCAGTCTGCTAAGCCTTCTGGGTTTTTCCTTCCCCATTGGTTAGATTTATTTTTATTCTGAATTGAAGAGAGAATTGTGGTTGTCTTGACGACAGAAGCCCATCTCATACAAGGATCCAAAGATGTGTGTTATAATAAGGTGGTTGATGGGACAGAGAGGAACATATCCCCTTCCGCTCAATTTGGGTTGATCCTTAACAACTGTCTTAAAACAATCAGCCCAGTGAGGCCTTTGGCTCTGAAAGCTAGTTGGCCTTGCAGCAGTGGTGAATGGTCAAGAACTCGATTGTGGTAGTTAGTCCTCTGCTACTTGGTTCCATTCTTAGCTCATATCGTGCCTTTGTTTACAGGCCATAGTATATCGAAGGCCAAGACAAGAACCCAGAAATGTGCCAAGCCTTGCTCACACACGAAATCATGTGCAGGTAAGAAATACCTTGTTCTTTCCCTTTAATTAGCAAAGAGAAGATGAATTTATATCTCAAATCTAGGTGAATTCAGGTCTATTTTTTGGGTATATGTTTATCTTCTGTTAGACAATATAAAAACTGCTAGATGTGAGTATTTGGTAGTAAAGTGTCAGGCATCACAGTGGTTCTCAAGTATTTATTAGATTTCATCCTAAAAGATGTATGTTTCCATTTTGATATCACATTGTTAATGGGTGCAAAGCAGTGCTGTCCCCTTTTTCCTTTCAATCAAGTAAAATACAATATAACCCTTTTAGTGTTAATATATGTGCTCAACTGCATTGCTAGTAAAATAAGAGTTCTATTGATGTCAGCAGAAACCTCTGTTTGGATAAGACATGAAAGTTATAGTTCCCCTTCATAATTCTTCCACTTAAAAATGTGACCATCCATACATAGGCATCATTCCTCCCCACACGAACCCTGCAGCTGATCTCTTAATCTTAGTTACCTTTTATATAACTATGACAATGTAGCTAACATTTCTTAAATGTAGTGAGCTTTTGGAAGGATGGCAAAGATGAGTCACTGAAAAGTATAAACATTCATGTTTTCCACAAATGAGTATCTTTATTTCTGTCTGAAGCTACATTTGAAACCAGGTAAGCAGACCACATTCACTTCCATGGCCTCAGCCAACCCTCCACATGGAAGAGAGTAAACCAGAGAACAGCCTTTTAACTTGTAGTTTAGGATTCTAATTCTTCGTAAAATAGCACTGGCACCTTGCTTCTGATATATTCTGAGTAATTGGATAAAGCATGACGATGACGCTCTGCATCAGGGAAGGGCTACTTACTAATGGCTTTGTCAACCACGCAGGCTCTCCTGGCACAGAGCGTTCTCAGCTCCTGGCTGTTACTGACCAAACCATTTAGGACTTTCAGCTGCCGCTTCGGCATGGGTGGGTTTATTTGCTGCCCATGGACCTGTGGGGAAAGCAATCTGAAAACTCTACAGGTGGAAATAAAATAGAAAAGAGATTAATGTGTTTCCTTAGTGAAGTCCCAAATAGTAACTTCTTCTGTAATAAGAAAAAAAAAATACTTAAAGATATACTATGCCTTTCACACACAAGCCTATACTCTATTAATGCAGTTTATATTTTTCTTGTTCTTAAAATTCATTGGTCCAAAGTACTTTGGGTAACCCTATTGCATGAGCTGTCTAAAGGGCTTACTGCCATGGGATTGTTATTATTGTCTCTCTTTGAGACAAAACCCCTTTGACTTGATGGCACAGAACTCTTTCCATGGAATTCTGGGAGAGGTTCTGCATTTTTGGTAAACTGGAATCTATTATACCAATCATCATTATTACATTTTGCTAATACTTGGTGATGAAACTCTTAAAAAGTATGGCCCCATGAAGGATTTTTTTTTTTTTTTTTTTTTGCAGTACGTGGGCCTCTCACTGTTGTGGCCTCTCCCGTTGTGGAGCACAGGCTCCGGACACACAGGCTCAGCGGCCATGGCTCACGGGCCCAGCCGCTCCGTGGCACGTGGGATCTTCCCGGACCGGGGCACGAACCCGTGTCCCCTGCATTGGCAGGCAGACTCTCAACCACTGTGCCACCAGGGAAGCCCCAAAAGAAACAATTATTGCTGTTACATGAAACATTTAAAAATAACTAGAATTATGACCGATAACATTTTACCAGGACATACTAGATTTTTAGGAATTCCATGTAATTTAACATACTAATCAAACATTTCTCTCTGAGATGGCTCAGGGGCCTTCTAAAGCATCTCAAAGTTAGCTGGAGATCAAAAGAATTGTTAGAATTGGCCAAACGCTTATTCACTTAACCAAAGCAAGGAGATTTCAAACAAAAATACAGATCACAGACACAGGGAAAGGAACTCACAAGCTGTTATCAAAAGCAGTGTTCCAAGAAAACTTCGGAGGGAGAAACCAAAGCCAGTCTTGCCCTAACCCACTTCCAACAAAATCCATTTACCCAACTAAATTTAATCCAATTTTAGAAAATCCTGATCATGCACAACTTGTTTTCTCAGTGTTTCCTTTTCACAAATTTTCATCACCTTCTGTATCCATCTTATTTTGCCCCTTATTTTCTTCTGCATTCAGAAACAAACAGCTCTAGTACAAAGTGACTTTCTTTTCTCTTTGTACTATCAGCCTGGTACCCAGATGCTCACTTTGTTTATTATGTAGCTTCATAAATGCTTGAACATATGGAACTTCTTTTATCTTTCTCTTCCAGTTACAAAATAACTCTAGCTGAAGGGTAGTACAGTCATTTAGGCTACCATTCAAAGACCACCTTTCCTCATTTTCAAGAATGTATCCAGGGCCTCCCTGGTGGCGCAGTGGTTGAGAGTCCGCCTGCCGATGCAGGGGATACGGGTTCGTGCCCCGGTCTGGGAGGATCCCATATGCCGCGGAGCGGCTGGGCCCGTGAGCCATGGCCGCTGGGCCTGCGCATCCGGAGCCTGTGCTCTGCAACGGGAGAGGCCACAACAGTGAGAGGCCCGCATACCGCAAAAAGAAAAAAAAAAAAAAAAAAAAAAAAAGAATGTATCCATATGTTGGCTGAACAAAATTACAATAGAATTTCATTCTTTTCTTAGTCTTAGGTTTACAACTACAGGTTGACCAGTCTGCCAGGATTTTTCCCATTGGCTATCAGATGGAATTGAAGAAGAAGCACTTCCTATGTTTGAACCATAGAACACTCATACTCGGACTAAGAACAAAACAAAATCCTCACCACTAAGGGAAGCCTCAAACCAAAGGAACCAAAAGTCAAACAGAAACCAAAAACCAAACAGCACAAGACTCAAGTCAGCTTCCAAGTCTCAACTTAGCCTGTGACCTCTGTCCAAGTGGTGCACCTTCCAAATGAAATTTCCTGGAATGAAAAGTCACCCAAATGGGAACTAAAGTTCCCCCAAATGTACAGGGCTAAAAGGACCTTAGAGTGCATGCTAGGGGAGTTACCACATGCTGGCTGAGGTATCGCAACATCCCAAATGCTACTTTTCTGGTTTCCCAAAATAATCCCTTGGAGTAGGACATTCGGGGCAGTCCAGGAAGGAGGAAGAGAGGAACATCCTCAAGGAAAAGATGGCCTTGGCAGTTGCTAGGGTGGTCCCTCTTCTGCCATCTTCTCCTGCCCCAGAGTTCCAACTGCTGGGATGGCAGATGGGGTATGACTGGGGCTTGGCCTCTCCAGGCAAGGGTCCCAGGCAGTCTGGCCTTTAAAGGAATTCTCCAACCCTACACTCTCTCAAAAGAGGCTGGCATGGAGAAAATCATAGTGTCCAATCAAGTCACGGGATCCACAGGGGCCATCCCCAAGTCAGCCCCATATTGGGTACTAAATTTGATGCCGAAAACTCGACCTCTGTGCACCAGTGGCAAATCAAATCTCAGAGACAGAGGTTTGGAAGAAGTAGAAAAGAATAGCTTTACTGCTTTGCCAGCCAAAGGGGGACACACAAAACTGATGCCCTCAAAAACTGTGTGTCCCAATGCAGGAGGATCTGGTGAGGAGTTTTACAGCAATGGTTTAAGGACACAGTTGCTCCTAAGGATTAGTGTGTGTACAGGGCCTTAACTCCCTTTAATCTGGCCTCAGATGGTCTCTTGATGAGCTTCTCTGGAATGAAGAATGCTAAAATCTTCTATTTTGTGGGGGTTTTAGTTTGGTAAAGAGCCCAAAGATACTATTACGGACATCCCTTTAAGGCCCTGAGGCTGTCCTTAACAAAGGCCCTCAACTTATGTTTAACTGAGGCCCTGACACTCTCCTTAACTAAGGACTGAGGCCGTCTCTAACTAAGGCCCTGAGTCTGTCTTTAACTAATGGCCTCACTCTTTCCCTAACTAAGGCCCTGACACAGTCCCTGACACGGCCCCTAATAACATGAGCTGTCCCTCATTAATGCCCTGATGCGGCCCATAACTGATGTACTGAAGATGGCACTAAGGTCCTGACCATGGCACTAATGACCCCAAATGTCTCTTACCAAGACTCTCAAGTTACCTCTAACTGAGGCCCTAAAGATGTCCATAACTAAGTCCCTGACACTATCTCTAAGACCCTCAAGTTCTCTTTAACTGAGGCCATGACAATGTCCCTAACAAAGGACTTGATGCTGTCTCTAACTAAGGCCCTGAGTCTATCTCTACCTAATGGCCTCACTCTTTCCCTAACTACGCCCTGATGCCGTCCCTAACCAAGGCCGTGACATTCTTCTTAACTAAGGACTTGCCGCTGTCCCTACCTAAAACCCTGACACTGTCTGTAACTAATGACCCGACTCCTTCCCTAACTAACACCCTAGTTTTGGCCCTAACTAACGCCCTGACACTGATTCTAATTATGGCCATGATGCTGGCTCTAAGGCCCAGAATATATCCCTAAGTAACAGCCTGAATTTTGTCTAACTAAGGCTCTCACGTTATCTCTAACTTAGGCCCCGACGCTGTCCCTTATAGTCTAAGCTGTCACTAAATAATGCCCTGATCCTGTCCATAACTAAGGCCCTGAATATGTCCCTAAGTACATCTCTGACGATGTCCCTAACAGCCTGAACTGTCTCTTCAAGTTATCTCTGAGGCTCTGACACTGGCCCTTACTAAGGCCTCACCCTGGGGTTGTCCCAGGCTGCTGGGCAGTTTTCTCTTGTCCGCATCTCTAGCCAGCTGCCTGCCATTGGCCATTCTAAGATTCTGCGATGCAGTGGTCCCACGTGGGATGTGCCTGTGTAGGCTCACCTGCGGGAGGAGAGTCATGGCCACTCTGCCCTCCAGGGGACTGCGGCTCAGGAATCTGTCAGCCAGTGTCTGGACACAGGGTTCTGTGTCCTTGTTTGTTGTAAATCCCTTGGAGTTACCTCTAACATTTTTTAAATGGATCTCCCCCTCAGCATATTTATGATTTAAATTATTTACCACATTAAAATTCAGGAATGACATTGTTAGAATGAGCAGGAAGACACCAGATGTCCCCCCCGCAATGATCTATTACTTGGAGGATTTAAAATTCTAACGAGAAAACACTCACTCTCCTCACCCTCTTGGGTGTCAGCACAAGGCGGGAATCAGCTGCATTCTTTATTTATCCCTCTGATTTTCCAGAACCTTTCCTTCAAGGAGAAATCTCTGGGCTCTGCGGGAACTGTGAGTGGTGACCATGAGGTAAATCTGAGACTGAAAAGCAAGAGGAAGAGAGATAGAGGAGGAGATGAGAATCGGTGATGGGGAGAAGCAGGGGCATCCACGTTCAATCGCAGGCTGAGAGTCTGGGTTCATCTCCAACGAAGCTAAGGACCACCAGAGTCTGGCCCCACTGGCCTTGTCACCTGGTGTGGGGACTGGGGACAGCCAAACCCCCATGGCCACTCTCAGAGAAATAAAGAAGTTGGGAGGGCACCCCTGAGAGCCCGATTGAAAATGATCATGCTGTGAAATAATAAGATGCCCTTTTCAGAAAAGTGAAGACTGTCCTCTTGGGTCTCAAAGACTTGCAAATACTCTGTGTCCTTCTGGAGGCATGTTGAAGCCTTCAGCCTTTGAGGGCAGTAATGGGAGTGCAGCTGGGCTCAAAACCATCCAGCACTCACTCCTTGAGGGTGCTGAGGATAACCAGTGTCCACACCCTGGGTGCTGTGGGGCCTGAAATCCCCTTATCACCTAGGACAGGAGGGGCCACACAGACACTCCACTGGACCACCACGGGGCTTGGCTGGTGGGCTACAGTCCTTTATCAGATACATGGTTTGCAAACATCTTGTGCCATTTTGGATGGTGGATTATCTTATTCCTTGCTCCTTTTATACACAACTGTTTTTCATTTTGAGGAAGTCCAATTCATCTATTTTGTCTTTTGTTGCTTGTGCTTTTGGTAGCAAATCTAAGAAATCATGACCAAATCGAAGGTCACGAAGATTTACTCTCATGTTTTCTTCTATGAGTTTTTAAATTTTGGTTCTTACATCTAGGCCGTTGGTCCATTTTGTGTTGATTTTGTATACGGGGTGGGGGGAGGTAAGGGTCCAACTTTATTCTTCTGCATGTGGGTATCCAGTTGTTCCAGCACCTGTGCTGTTTGGGAGGAAATACCTGCAAATGATGTGACCAAAAAGGGCGTAATTTCTAAAGTATACAAACAGCTGATACAACTCAAAAACTAAAAAAATTAAAAAGTGGGCAGGAGGTCTAAATATACATTTTTCCAAAGAAGACATACAGATGGCCAAGAGGCACGTGAAAAGATGCTCCACATCGCTAATTATGAGAGAATGGAAATCAAAACTACAGTGAGTTATCACCTCATAGTGGTCAGAATGGCCATCATTAAAATGTCTACAAATAGGGCTTCCCTGGTGGCACAGTGGTTGAGAGTCCACCTGCCGATGCAGGGGACGCGGGTTCGTGCCCTGGTCCGGGAGGATCCCACATGCCGTGGAGCGGCTGGGCCCGTGAGCCATGGCTGCTGAGCCTGCGCGTCTGGAGCCTGTGCTCCGCAACGAGAGAGGCCACAACAGTGAGAGGTCCGCGTACCGCAAAAAAAAAAAAAAAAAAAAAAAAAGAATGTCTACAAATAAATGCTGAAGGGGGTGTGGAGAAAAGCAAACCCTCCTACACTGTTGGTGGGGATGTAAATTGATACAGCCACTATGGAAAACAGTATGGAGGTTCCTCAAAAAACTAAAAATAGAACTACCATATGAACCAGCAATCCCACTCCTGGGCATATATCCAGACAAAACTATAATTCAAAGAGATACGTGCACCCTAGCGTTCACAGCAGCACTATTCACAATAGCCAAGACATGGAAGCAAGCTGAGTGTCCCTCAAAAGATGAATGGCTATAGAAGATGTGGTACATATATACAATGGAATATTACTCAGCCATACAACAGAATGAAGTAATGCCATTTGCAGCTACATGGATGGACCTAGAGATTATCACACTAAATGAAGTAAGTCATAGAACGACAAATACCATATGCTATCACTTATATGTGGAATCTAAAATGAGACCCAAATGAACCTATATACAAACAAAAACAGACTCACAGATTTAGAAAACAGACTTTTGGTTGCCAAGGGGAAGACGGGGGGAGGGATGGATTGGGAGTTTGGGATTAGTAGAAGCAAACTATTATATATAGGGTGGATAAACAACAAGGTCTTACTGTACAGCACAGGGAACTATATTCAATACCCTGTAATAAACCATAATGCAAAAGAATATGAAAAACAGTATGTATATATGTATGTGTGTGTGTATATATATATCTGAATCACTTTGTTGTACAGCAGAAATTAACACGACTTTGTAAGTCAACTATACTTCAATAAAATAATTTTTTTAAAATTAGGTTAAGATTATACCATCAATTAATTTGAAGGCACTTTTATAAAGTAGGCCTTATTTCTTTTGTCCTTTCATCCTGGGACAAATGTATAACAGATAGAAACTAACCTGGATTACTCCAGGCTGAACTCATATCACACAGAACTTTAATTGTTGAACAAACCATTAATACCAGTTACACCATGGGATGTCCTGATCCAATATCAAGTTTGTAAACCTTGTATCAAGCCTGCAGAATCCACTAAATTTGGAAATTCAAACTGAAATGAAGCCAACTATCCCATGACTTCTCTAAAACTAGTTCTACAACAATCAATTGGAAACCATATGCAATCAAATGAATGTAGACAGAAACAACTATACCCTTCCTTTTTTTTACATTTTAGATGAAGACGGTATTTAAGGTGATGTCTTGGGCCATTCCAAGGTGTTACTCAATTTCCTGGGTATCTCCCATGCAAATAGGATGTACACGTGTTAGTTAACGTGTTTGTGCAACTACATGAAGGTAGTTAATACCACAAAACTGGATACGTAAAATGAATTAAATGCTAAAGTCATGTTTTGTATTTGTAATGACAATGAAAAAAAAGTGTAGTGCTGATATTTGTTACAAAAACGAACGTTAAAAACATCCTTAGTGAAAAAAGCCATACAGAAAAGGCCACCCAGGGCTTCCCTGGTGGCACAGTGGTTGAGAGTCCTCCTGCCGATGCAGGGGACACGGGTTCGTGCCCCAGTCCAGGAGGATCCCACATGCCGCAGAGCAGCCCGTGAGCCATGGCCGCTGAGCCTGCACGTCCAGAGCCTGTGCTCCGCAATGGGAGAGGCCACAACAGTGAGAGGCCCACGTATTGCAAGGGGGAAAAAAAAAAAAAAGGCCACCCAGATCCCATACTCATCTTGTCTGCTTCAAATCCATCAAGGTTGTCCAAATGAGGGGAAAACTCAGTAATGGTTCCAGAAAAAGAAAACTGGATCAGGATGGAAAAAGACATTTTCATACAGTTGGGAGAGCAGATGAAAGTTGAAGTGGGCCTGTGTATTAAATTATAATGTGGACATCATGATTTCCTCATTTAGGGATTATGTGCTGGTTCCTTGGGTAAAACACACTGAGCATTTTGTGTGAAGTGGCAAATGTGAGTACTTTTTGCCATTATTGAATCTTTTCTGTACATTTTTAGTTGCTGGAAAGTAAATTACTTTTCTAAACAACCATGTCAGTACCATGCCAGAAAATCAGATAAGACAGCCATCAAACTTAGTTATAGAGGCCAAGACTTACCCAGACCAAGTTCAACCAAAGTTGTGATACTTATTTCCCTTGTA
The DNA here is from genome assembly GCF_964165515.1 of Mesoplodon bidens. Lineage (NCBI taxonomy): Eukaryota > Metazoa > Chordata > Mammalia > Artiodactyla > Ziphiidae > Mesoplodon > Mesoplodon bidens. The sequence continues at coordinate 31,977,266 of NC_138179.1, forward strand.
GGAGTCCGCATGGTATTAACAGGCACCATGGGAAGAGTATATTAGTAGCTACCATGTCTTGGGTCCTGTGGATGACCTGGGGTGCAGTAGAAACGGTGAGATTTTAGTATTACAATTTTTCACATTACTTCAAAAAATATGTTAAAAAATAAATTCAGTAAAGTTGCAAAATATGGAATCAATATACACAAATCAGTTTTATTTCTGCACACTAATAATGAACCACCAGCAAGAAAAATCAAGAAAACAATTCCATTTACAATTCCATCAAAAAGAACAAACTATTTAGGAATAAATTTAACCAAGGACACAAAAGACCTGTACTCAGAAAACTATAAAGCACTGATAAAGAAATTGAAGACACAATAGAAAACAATATTCCATGCTCATGCATCAGAAAAATTACTATTATTAAAAATGTTTATTCTACCCAAAGCCATCAACAAACAGTGCCAGGAAAACTAGACACCAGACTCCAAAGAACAACACTGGTCACCATCTACACTGCACATAAAACTAACTAAAGTGCACAATATTCCACATTAAACCCTTTCTCTCCTGAGTCCCCTGAAGATGCACCCCACCCAGCCAGCAGTCAGCTGCACAGGAAGATTCTCCACACTTGCTCATTTTTTCCTCTTGTGGAGTCTCCTCACCAGTGGTTCCTGAGAAAACCCAGCTCCTGTTAGTGTGGACAATGCCTCATGGTCCAGAAACCTAAGCCCTGACAGGAGACAAAGCTCCTGTCTGCTTGTCACAGAGCAAAGTCTGTGGGCAGGGTGCACCTGTGCCCCCAGGGTCAGACAGGTGGGTTCGGCGCCCCCTGTGGGACGTCAGAGAAGTGCCGGGAGTGCCGCACTCACAAACCCAGAGGCCTCATCCGGAAGGCAGCTCTGCTGTATATACTAAGTTTGGAAATCCAAACTGAAATGGAGCCAAGTATCTCACTGTATCTTCTCAAAACATGGTTAAGGAACAATTAATCAGAAACCATATGTAATGAAATGAATGTAGACACAAACTTCACAACTTAAACCAAAATTCACTCAAAATTGCCCATAGACAAATTTAAATTACCAAACTATAAAAATCCTAGGAAAAAAAAGAAAATCTACATGACCTTGGGTCTGGTGACCTTATTCGGAAAACCGAAAGACAAACCACAAACTGCAAGAAACTATTTCCAAAACACGTATCTGATAAAGGATCTGTACTCAAATTATGCCAACAACACCATTAAAATTTGGGAAAGATTGAACCACACACCTGGCCCAAGAAGATAAACAGGCAGTAAATAAGCATACAAGAATATACTCAAAATGCTGGTGGAATGCATGTACAACCAACTTCGGAAGACAGTTTGGCAGTTTTTTCCAAATCTAAACAGTCTCACCCTAGGATCCAAGAAGTGTACCTCTTGTATTTAGACAATTGCTTTGAAAAACTGTGTTCAAACCAAAACTAGCATCAAGTAATGCACAGCAGCTCTTATTCATAATGGCTAAAAACTTAAAGATATCAGGATGTCCTTCTGTAGATGAATTCATAAGCAAATTAGGGCACATACATGTCGAGGGGAGCAGAATACACCACCCCAAAATATGCCCATTTGACAAAAGGATTATTTTGGACTGATTAATTTAAGAAACAGGCCCAGGAGAATCTTTCAAAATCAAGCAGAAAACGCCCTTTTATGAGGTAAATTTACAATTATTAAGGATATCTCCATTTGTAAGGGCACGTCCCTCTCTGGACCAGGAATTGAATGATGACTAAATATCAAGAAAAGCTTGTTGGGACTTCCCTGCTGGTCCAGTGGTTAAGACTCCATGCTCCCAATGCAGGGGGCCAGGGTTCAACCCCTGGTCAGGGAACTAGATCCCGCATGCTGCAAATAAGAGCCCACATGCCGCAACTAAAGATTCCACAGGCCTCAACTAAGACCCAGCGCAGCTAAATAAATAAATGTTAAAAAAAAAAAAGCTTGTCAATGAAACAGGCCTGGATATAAATCTGTGTAACAACCATACCCTTGTTTACTGTGCTTTGCCTAATAACCTCCCTTAAATGGCTTCCTCCATTCCCTAACATCTTTTTTTGTTCTCAGCAGAAGCATTTAAGGTAATGGCTTGGGCCATTTCAGGGAGTGACTCAGTTTTCCTGGGTATCTTTCAAGTATACAGGAGGTATGGATGGTATATATTAAACTTCTGATTGTTTTCTCCAGTTCATCTCCTTTTCATTATAAGGGAGATCTCAATGAAGAACACAGAAGAGTAGAGGGAAAATTATTTTTTCTCTCATATACATGCAATGCAATAGTATGCAGCGATATAAAGGAATGGACCATCAACCCAGGCAAAAAAAAAAAAAAAATAGATGCATCTAACACTTACATTGCTAAGTGAAAGAATCCAGTCTTAAGTGCTACACACTGTATGACCTCATTTATATGACATTCTAGAAAAGGCAACACTGACATGGCAAACAGTTTATGGAATATGTGGTTGAAACAGTCCGTGTAATACTTTAGTGGTGAATAGCTGTCAACTATGTATTTGTCTACACCCACAGATTTTTACAACCCAACAAGTAAATTACAATCTATTCAAATTTAGCTACTTAGGATATGGGAGTGTCAAAGACTGGCATACAGAATGTAACAAAGAATCTAACTGATTTACAAATGTATGAAAAAACTCACTGTTTGTTGGTGGTGGGACAAAATGGGCTGACCTAAGTTAACTTTGGAAATGAGCGGACTCTGTAGGCCAAAGGCAAAATATACCGTACATACACAGTGGACACTAAGTTCTTTCCCATGAGGGGTAGCAGCTAACAGTACTGAAACTACTATATCAGTAATCGAATGGAACAAGCAGTGAATTTAATAAACGACAAATGGTGGAAGCCAGGTTTCTGACCACTGGAGTGGGAAGTCACAGACAAAGAGAGAAGGTTACAATATCCATGTCATAACAGATCAGGTTGGAGATATCAGTATAAACTATCTTTAGCCTAACAGAGATACACCTAATTATAAAGATTTCCATGTGGAACTATGTGTATATGCATAGGCTGCGATACAAGCACATATTTCCATGCACTGTCAGCTGAGCATATTTAGCTCCCACATGTAAGTTTTTAATACCAGTCTCTAATAAAAGGAACAAGGGCTCTCAGAAGAAAGGGCTGATGCTAGGACTGAGACAGTAAATATATGAAACAGGATAATCTTAAAATATCAGAAAGTAAAGAAGTACCAAAAATTAAAAAAAACCACAAAAGAAAAATTATGTAAAATGAAAACAGGAGCAAATGGAAAAAGCTCTCAACAGCCAAAGCAAGAATGAACTAAGCAGTCTAATAATGTAGTGCTGGATTATAAACAAAAGTTAAAAGTTAAAGTCTCATGTGTCCAAACTGGTAAAAATAAATTACATAGTTTTTGATGAATGGTGTTAAATAGAAATCTCCTATGCAGAAAGTTTCTAAACAATTCATATAGACACTCAGCTGTCCATCAAGGATGTGAAGCTAACCCCTCTCTCCTCAAGTGTGGGTTCTGCATTATGAATTCCTCCTACATAAGACACACAGGATGGACATGGAAAAAAATTAACCTCACTGTGGGAAAACTTGACAAACACTACTTCAGCTAGGTGACCAAAATTAAGAATATAAGTGAGAAGTTCCCTTAAGATCCTGTCCTCTTGATATATAGTGAAGAGGAAGCACTTCACCTCTGTGATCTGCTTTTTCAAAGCCAAGTCTAACCACGACAAAACCACCAAGCAAATCCCAGTGCCCGGCAGTCTATAAAATACATGACAAGTCCTCCTCCACACTGTCAAGGTCATGGAAACAAGGAGAGTCTGAGCAACTGTCAAAGCCCAGAAGAGACTAAACAGACATGATGACCCCACGTCCTCTGAGATCCTGGAACAAGGAAAGGTATAACAAAGGGAACGTGAATAGGGACTTCAGTTAATAATAAAGTATCAATATTTCTTCATTATTTGTGATGATTCTGTAGAAAATTAGACAGGAAAAATTAAAAGTTAAATAAGAGAAAACTACTGTAACAGGAAATCTAGAGGAAATGGGTGATTTCTTTGTAGAAACACGTTACCAAAATGAACCCTAAATTAAGGAAAACACAAAAAGAGCAATTAATCACTGAGGAACCTCTTCCCCATACTGGTTACCCTATCATTGTTCCAGGGTTTCCCTCTCCCAGGACAGGGAAGGAGCAGGGACAGAGCTGTTTGGCAGTTCCCCTAGTATATGACCTCACCCAGTGTCTTCACCTCCCCCAGCCACGCCTACCCAGTGTGAACACCTGAGGATGGATCAGGGAGTATTGATTCGGATGTGTCAACTAGGACTTTTTTTTATTCCCAGCGACTGGACACACTTACTGAAGTAAAATAAATTAGTATTTATTGTAAGGGTAGAAATACACTAATACTTGCAAGTGGCAAGTTGAAGAATGGGTTTGGACCTGGCAGGTCCAGTGGCTCACACTCTCTCCGTGTGATCTTGCTTCTCTCCAAACCTCTGTCCTGCTCAGTGCCTTTGGGGGACCCCATTCACAGGCACAGGCTCTCTCACTGCCCTTGGGCCAACAGCTATTCTAGGCTGACAACCACTCACCATCCATTTTCCGAGAAAGAGTTTCTCCTTTTCCTGGATTCCAATAAAGTCGTGGTTTTAAATGCCTTTGGTCTGGCTTGGGTTACAGTCTCATACTTCCCGCATCACCAGAAGATGGAAAATGGGACTGGCTAGATGTGGGCTGTAAACCCATCTTCGAGCTGGGTGGAACATGGGGTCATCCTTCTGGAACTGTTTGGACTGGAAGCAGGTGAGATGCAATTCCCAAAGGAAAACTGAGGCACTTGGGCATGAGAACAGATGCTGGCTGGGAGAAAGCAACAGATTCTATGTCAATGACAGCTCACTGTAGAGCATAGAATCTGACACAAAAGGAAGAAAGGGGTTCACTCAGGGTCAGGGGCTGCAGCTACTTATCTAGTGCTTTTACTGTCCTCCCAAGACTGCAAGAAGTTCTTTCACTTGCTGAAAAGTCAGGATTATTGGTGGTGGTAAACTCAAGTCTCCTGCCTTGGGCACCAGGTCCTCACATCTCAGAGGTTGGCCCAGAACAGCCCATGTGCCCTCAGAAGACACACAGACCTCATTCCTGCCCCTGAGAGGTGGGAGCCCTGGAGCTATGCCATCTCCCTGGCCATATTAATCACCCATCCCTGAAAAACAATACTGCTCCTTTTCCAGTTTCTTCTGTCTCCTTTACTAAGGGAAGAAACCAAAAGCTAGGGTGGTAAGGGAACTCTTGTGCAATGAAGTAACAGGAGGCTCAAGAATTATTCCATGCCATGGAACCCATAATTGGCAGGCTTTCCAGAGGTCACATGGATGCATATGGCTCTCCAAGACAATGCAGTCTCAGTGTGAATCTCCCATTGGGAGGTCCAGTTGCTCCCATATCTTTGATTCTTAATGAATATGAATGTCAAAAGTTTCTAACGACTGAAAGGGCAAAGGATTGCAGGGCCATGGTCTGCTGTATGGTTGTTGTGTCAGGGACACACTCCAATGTTTAGAGGATTATTACCTCTCTTGGCAAGCTACATGGCTGTGAGGGAGAGGCCTTTTTCTCAACCACAGGGATGTTGGTAGTTGAAACTTCTCAAAGGAATGTCTACACTGCCCAGGTAGCTGTTCAATTGCCCGGCAGCATGGTCAGCTCAGTAACTATACATGAGGGCCTGACAATGCCCAGGCTGGACTGAGCTAGAGGACCACAGATGCCTGCCTGGATAGTGAGAGGTCAAGGGCTGTCCTACCTGAGACTTGATCATCTATTCATGCCCACTCAGATTGCACAAAGGATGCCTCCAGTTCCAGGAAGGCCCCACCAGCCCTTAAGAAGGCAGCATCTGGGAGCTGGCAGGTCACTGCACCCAGTCCTGTATAAATCCACACATGTCCACTGAGTGCCCTCCTGTCTGGGCTGTGCTGGAACCTGGGGCTGCCCAGGCAGAGTAGGGCCAGCATCACCCTTCCCAGGTGGGAGGGCAGAAGGAAACCATGCATGACTTCTGACACCCTCCCTAATCCTTGACAGAGGTTGAGGTGGATAAGAAACAGTCCGAGACAAGAACAGACATTTCATTCTTCTCTCAGAGCCCAGGACTGGGGAAAGGGAGGCCAGAAAAACAGTTATTGACCTCAGCTCCCTGACTCCTGTTTGACCCTGGGCAAGTCCTATCCATTCTGGAGGCTTCAGAGAGAAGAATAGGGGAGGGCAGTGAGGGCCAATTATGCTTAAACCTAACTCTAACCTTAACCCTATGAACCCTAACCTCTAACTGTAACCCCCTAACAACCCTAGCCCCAGACCCCTAGACCCTCACCACTGACCCCCAAACTCTAATGCCTGACCATGACCTTTAACCACAACCCTCTACAATGACTCTCCAACAATGACCCATAACCCTAAACCGTGACCCCTGAACCCTCACACTGACTCAACCCCAGGCCTAAAGCCTGGTCTAGTGGGTACCGAGAAAGGACTCTATGAACTCTCAAATAAACCAAGGAATTAAATCTTCATGACCACGAATTTAGCAATGGTTTCTTAGATTTGACAGTAAAGCATAAGAAATGAAAGAAAAAAGTAAATTGGATTTCCTCAAAATTACAAACCTTTGTACATCAAAAGAGGCTATCCAGAAAGTAAAAAGACAGCCCACAGAATGGAAAAAAATATTATATTGGCACATTATATATCTGATAAGACTCTTTATCTAGAATATACCCAGGACTTTTACAACTCATCAACAAAAAGACAAACAATACAATTTTTGAAAGGGACAAATGACTTTCATGGACTGTTCTCCAGGCAAGACATACAAATGGTCAACAAGGACATGAAAAGATGTCAAACATCAGTAGTCATGATGAAAATGCAAATAAAAGACACAATGTGATGCCCCTTCACACACACTAGAATAAATAACAATAAAAATAATAAAAATAACAATAAAAATAAATTTTAAAATAAATAAATAAAAGTAACAAATGTTGGCAACAATGTAGAGACCTTGGAACCCTTAAAAGTCACTTGTGGAGATGTACAATGGTGCAGTCTATGTGTACAAAACTTTAGCATTTATTCAAAAATATAAAATATAATTACCATGTGGTTCAACAACTCTACTCCTACATATATACCCAAACAATGGAAAACAAGTGTTCAGACAAAAACTTGTACACCAACTATTCATAGCAGCACTATTCACAATAGCCCAAGGTAGAAAAGATTAAATGTCCATCAGCAGGTAAATGGATAAGCAAAATAAGGAAGATCAATAAGCTGCATTATTCTGTCATATAAAGGAATAAAATAAAATTATACAGCTGCTGTGGAAAACAGTATGGTAGCTCCCCAAAAACGTAAACATGGAATTAACGTATGATCCCTTGATTCCACTCCAGGGTGTACACCCAAAATATTAGAAAGCAAGGATTGGAACAGACATTTGTACCCCATATTCATAGCAACATTATTCACAAGAGCCAAAAGGTGGAAGCAACACAACACATCCTTCAACAGATGAATGGATAAGTACAGTGTAGTATATATGCAATGGAATATGATTCAACCTTTAAAACTAAGGTAATTCTCACACATGCAACAGTGTGGATGAACCTTGAAGTCATTATGCTAAGTGAAACAAGCCAGACACAAAAGGACAAACCTTCTATGATTCCACTAGTATGAGGTATCAAAGACAAAGTAGAATAAGTAGAATAAGGTTGCCAGGGGTTGAGGTGAGTTAGTGTTTAATGACTACGGTTTCACATGGGGAAAATTAAAAAGCTCTGGAGATGGATGGTGAGGATATTTTTACAACAATGTGAATGTAGTTAATGCCACAGAACTGTGTACTTAAAAATGGTTTAAATGGGGCTTCCCTGGTGGAACAGTGGTTAAGAATCCGCCTGCCAATGCAGGGGACACGGGTTCAAGCGCTGGTCCTGGAAGATCCCACATGCCGTGGAGCTGCTAAGCCCATGCGCCACAACTACTGAAGCCAGCGTGCCTAGAACCCTTGCTCTGCAACAAGAGAAGCCATCGCAATGAGAAGCTTGCACACCACAACGAAGAGTAGTAGCCCCTGCTCGCCGCAAGTAGAGAAAGCCCGCGCACAGCAATGAGGACCCAACACAGCCAAAAAATTAAAAATAAAATAAATTTTATTTAAATAAAGCTTTTAAAAATGGTTTAAATGGTAAATGTTATGTGTTTTTAATCACAATGAAAAAAATGAATGAAATAATGATCAATGTTACAATGCGGATAAACATTGAAAACATCCTAAGTGAAAGAAGCCATACAGAAAAACCACCCAGATCATGCTCATCCTTGTACACTTTAAATCCAACAAGGTTTTTAAAGTGAGGAAAAGCCCCAGTGATGGTTCCAGGAAAAGAAAACTGTATTCGAATGGAAAATACATTTCCACAAAGCTGGGGCAGCTGGTAAAAGTTGAAGCGGGTCTGTGGATAGGATTATAATGTGGAAACCATAATTATTCCTCATTTTGGGGTTATGTGCTGGTTCCCTGGGAGAGTGGCCCTCCCACTCTCACAGGGTAAAACAAACGAGTAGTCTGTGAATGTGGAAAACTTTATACTGCTATTTAAAGTTTTTTATACACTTGAAATTTACTAGAAAATAAAGTACTCATCAAAACAACCATGTCTCTCTCGCCTCGTCACAGCTTACCCTTCCCCCTCCCCATATCCTCAAGTCCACTCTCAAGAGAGAGGCTTGGACATATATACAGTACCAAACGTAAGGTAGATAGATAGTGGGAAGTGGCTGCATAGCACAGGGATATCAGCTCAGTGCTTGGTGACCGCCTGGAGGGGTGGGATGCGGAGGGCGGTAGGGAGGGAGACGCAAGAGGGAAGGGATGTGGGAGCAGATGTATATGTATGACTGATTCACTTTGTTATAAAGCAGAAACTAATTAAAAACATGTTAAAAAAAAAAAAAACAACCATGTCATACCACACCAGAAATACAGACATCAAACTCTGTTATAGAGGCCAAGCCCTACCCAGATCCAGTTCACCCACAGTGGTGATGCTAATCACCCTTGTAGGAGTCCACATACTACAAGAGGCACCATGGGAAGATTATACTGGGAGCCACTATGTCTTGGGTGCTGTGGATGACCTGAATGTAGTTGAAACAGTGGGATTTCTGAATTCTAGTTTTCCACATCCAACCACCAAAAAACTATTACAACTAACAAATGAATTCAGTAAAGCTGCAAGATACCGAAAAAAAATCAATGCACAAAAATCATTTGTGATTCTATACACTGATAATAAACCATCAGAAAGAGAAATATTTTTTTTAATTCCATTTACAATTGCATCCAAAAAGATAACTAGAGGTAAATTTAACCAAGGATGTGAAGGACCTGCACACTGAAAACTGGAAGACGCTGATAAAGGAAACTGAACAGATAAAAACAAATGGAAAGATACCCCGTGCTCATGGGTAAAAAGAATATTTTTATTCTTTTTATTTTTATTTTCTTTTTATTCTTTTTATATTTTCTTTTCATATAAATGCATATTTATATGCATTCTAAGGTGGGACTTCCCTGGCCGTCCAGGGGTTGGGACTCTGCACTCCCGCTGCAGGGGGCGCAGGTTCCATCCCTGGTTGGGGAACTAAGATCCCGCATCCTGCATGCCACATGGTGTGGCCCAAAGTTTTTTTAATTTTAAAAAAATATGCAAGAAAATGGGAATAGGAACATACATATCGATAATTACCTTAAATGTAAATGGACTAAATGCTCCCACCAAAAGACACAGATTGGCTGAATGGATACAAAAACAAGACCCATATATATGCTGTCTACAAGAGACCCACTTCAGACCTAGAGACACATACAGACAGAAAGTAAGGGGATGGAAAAAGATATTCCATGCAAATGGAAACCAAAAGAAAGCTGGAGTAGCAATTCTCATATCAGGAAAAATAGACTTTAAAATAAAGACTACTAGAAGAGACAAAGAAGGACACTACATAATGATCAAGGGATCAATCCAAGAAGAAGATATAACAATTGTAAATATTTATGCACCCAACATAGGAGCACCTCAATACATAAGGCAAATACTAACAGCCATAAAAGGGGAAATCGACAGTAACACAATCATAGTAGGGGACTTTAACACCCCACGTTCACCAAAGGACAGATCATCCAAAATGAAAATAAATAAGGAAACACAAGCTTTAAATGATACATTAAACAAGATGGACTTAACTGATATTTATAGGACATTCCATCCAAAAACAACAGAATACACATTTTTCTCAAGTGCTCATGAAACATTCTCCAGGATAGATCATATCTAGGGTCACAAATCAAGCCTTGGTAAATTTAAGAAAATTGAAATTGTATCAAGTATCTTTTCTGACCATAGTGCTATGAGACTAGATATCAATTACAGGAAAAGATCTGTAAAAAATACAAATACATGGAGGCTAAACAATACACTACTTAATAATGAAGTGGTCACTGAAGAAATCAAAGAGGAAATAAAAAAATACCTAGAAACAAATGACAATGGACACACGACGACCCAAAACCTATGGGATGCAGCAAAAGCACTTCTAAGACAGAAGTTTATAGCAATAAAATCCCACCTTAAGAAACAGGAAACATCTCAAATAAACAATCTAACCTTGCACCTAAAGCAATGAGAGAAAGAAGAACAAAAACACCCCAAAGTTAGCAGAAGGAAAGAAATCATAAAAATCAGATCAGAAATAAATGAAAAAGAAATGAAGGAAACGATAGCAAAGATCAATAAAACTAAAAGCTGGTTCTTTGAAAAGATAAACAAAATTGATAAACCATTAGCCAGACTCATCAAGAAAAAAAGGGAGAAGACTCAAATCAATGGAATTAGAAATGAAAAAGGAGAAGTAACAACTGACACTGGAGAAATACAAAAGATCATAAGAGATTACTACAAGCAACTCTATGCCAATTAAATGGACAACCTGGAAAAAAGGGGCAAATTCTTAGGAATGCACAACCTGCCAACACTGAATCAGGAAGAAATAGAAAATACGAACAGACCAATCACAAGCACTGAAATTGAAACTGTGATTAAAAATCTTCCAACAAACAAAAGCCCAGGACCAGACGGCTTCACAGGCGAATTCTATCAAACATTTAGAGAAGAGATAACACCTATCCTTCTCAAACTCTTCCAAAATATAGCAGAGGGAGGAGCACTCCCAAACTCATTCTACGAAGCCACCATCACCTTGATACCAAAACCAGACAAGGATGTCACAAAGAAAGAAAACTACAGGCCAATATCACTGATGAACATAGATGCAAAAATCCTCAACAAAATACTAGCAAACAGAATCCAACAGCACATTAAAAGTATCATATACCATGATCAAGTGGGGTTTATTCCAGGAATGCAAGGATTCTTCAATATATGCAAATCAATCAACGTGATACACCATATTAACAAATTGAAGGAGAAAAACCATATGATCATCTCAATAGATGCAGAGAAAGCTTTCGACAAAATTCAACACCCATTTATGATAAAAACCCTGCAGAAAGTAGGCATAGAGGGAACTTTCCTCAACATAATAAAGACCATATATGGCAAACCCACAGCCAACATTGTCCTCAATGGTGAAAAACTGAAACCATTTCCACTAAGATCAGGAACAAGACAAGGTTGCCCACTCTCACCACTCTTATTCAACTTAGTTTTGGAAGTTTTAGCCACAGCAATCAGAGAAGAAAAGGAAATAAAAGGAATCCAGATCAGAAAAGAAGAAGTAAAGCTGTCACTGTTTGCAGATGACATGATACTATACATAGAGAATCCTAAAGATGCTACCAGAAAACTACTAGAGCTAATCAATGAATTTGGTAAAGTAGCAGGATACAAAATTAATGCACAGAAATCTCTGGCATACCTATATACTAATGATGAAAAATCTGAAAGTGAAATCAAGAAAACACTCCCATTTACCACTGCAACAAAAAGAATAAAATATCTAGGAATAAACCTACCTAAGGAGACAAAAGACCTGTATGCAGAAAATTATAAGACACTGATGAAAGAAATGAAAGATGATACAAATAGATGGAGAGATATACCATGTTCTTGGATTGGAAGAATCAACATTGTGAAAATGACTCTACTACCCAAAGCAACCTACAGATTCAGTGCAATCCCTATCAAACTACCACTGGCATTTTTCACAGAACTAGAACAAAAGATTTCACAATTTGTATGGAAACACAAAAGACCCCAAATAGCCAAAGCAATCGTGAGAACGAAAAATGGAGCTGGAGGAATCAGGCTCCCTGACTTCAGACTATACTACAAAGCTACAGTAATCAAGACAGTATGGTACTGGCACAAAAACAGAAAGATAGATCAATGGAACAGGATAAAATGCCCAGAGATAAACCCACGCACATACGGTCACCTTATCTTTGATAAAGGAAGCAGGAATGTACAGTGGAGAAAGGACAGCCTCTTCAATAAGCGGTGCTGGGAAAACTGGACAGGGACATGTAAAAGTATGAGATTAGATCACTCCCTAACACCATACACAAAAATAAGCTCAAAATGGATTAAAGACCTAAATGTAAGGCCAGACACTATCAAACTCTTAGAGGAAAACATAGGCAGAACACTCTATGACATAAATCACAGCAAGATCCTTTTGGACCCACCTCCTAGAGAAATGGAAATAAAAACAAAGATAAACAAATGGGACCTAATGAAACTTCAAAGCTTTTGCACAGCAAAGGAAACCATAAACAAGACCAAAAGACAGCCCTCAGAATGGGAGAAAATATTTGCAAATGAAGCAATTGACAAAGGATTAATCTCCAAAATTTATAAGCAGCTCATGCAGCTCAATAACAAAAAGACAAACAACCCAATCCAAAAATGGGCAGAAGACCTAAATAGACATTTCTCCACAGAAGATATACAGACTGCCAACAAACACATGAAAGAATGCTCAACATCTTTAATCATTAGAGAAATGCAAATCAAAACTACAATGAGATATCATCTCACACCAGTCAGAGTGGCCATCATCAAAAAATCTAGAAACAATAAATGCTGGAGAGGGTGTGGAAAAAAGGAACACTCTTACACTGGTGGTGGGAATGTGAATTGGTACAGCCACTATGGAGAACAGTATGGAGGTTCCTTAAAAAACTACAAATAGAACTACCATATGACCCAGCAATCCCACTACTGGGCATATACCCTGAGAAAACCATAATTCAAAAAGAGTCATGTACCAAAATGTTCATAGCAGCCCTATTTACAATAGCCCGGAGATGTAAACAACCTAAGTGTCCATCATCGGATGAATGGATAAAGAAGATATGGCATATACATACAATGGAGTGTTACTCAGCCATAAAAAGAAATGAAATTGAGCTATTTGTAATGAGCTGGATAGACCCAGAGTCTGTCATACAGAGTGAAGTAAGTCAGAAAGAGAAAGACAAATACCGTATGCTAACACATATATATGGAATTTAAAGAGAAAAAAATGTCATGAAGAACCTAGGGGTAAGACAGGAATAAAGACACAGACCTACTAGAGAATGGACTTGAGGATATGGGGAGGGGGAAGGGTAAGCTGTGACAAAGCGAAAGAGAGGCATGGACATATATACACTACCAAACGTAAGGTACATAGCTAGTGGGAAGCAGCCGCAGAGCCCAGGGAGATCAGCTCGGTGCTTTGTGACCGCCTGGAGGGGTGGGATAGGGAGGGTGGGAGGGAGACACAAGAGGGAGGGGATATGGGAACATATGTATATGTATAATTGATTCATTTTGTTATAAAGCAGAAACTAACACACCATTGTTAAGCAATTATACTCCAATAAAGATGTAAAAAAATGCATTCTAGCCAAATTAATGTACACATTCAATGCAATCCCTACCAAAAGTCCAATGACATTTTCCATAAAAACAGAACAAACAATCTTAAGACGTGTGTGGAACCACAATGGACACAGAAGAGCCAAAGCGACCCTGAGGAAGGAGAACGGGCGGAGGCATCTCGCTCCCTGACTTCACACTTCATTACGAAGCTGCAGTCCCAAAAAAGTGTGGAATTGGCACAAAAACAGGCACACGGACCAGAGGAACAGAGCAGAGAGCCCAGGAATCAACCTACAGGTATGTGATCAGTTGATTCACAAGAAAGGAGCCAAGAACATACACCAGGGAAAGGTCAGTCCCCTCAATGAACGGTGCTGGGAAAACCAGAGACCACAGGCCAAAGAACAACGCTGTACTCTGTCTACACCACACACAAAAGGGGCCAAAATCCCAGTTTTCCACATCAAGCCCTTCCTCTCCTGGGTCCTCTAAAGACAGACACCCTCAGCGGTCAGCCACGCACAGGAACCTTCTCCCCACTTTTCCTCACCTTCTCCCTCAGCGGCATCACCTCCCGGCAGGTCCTGAGGAGACCAGGCTCCTGTCAGCATGAACTGGACCCCCCAGTGTCCCAAAGCTGAAGCCCCAGCAGGTCCTGAGGAGACCCGGCTTCCGTTAGTGTGGACTCGACCCCGGGTTGTCCCGAAGACCGGCTGTCAGCATGGACTCGGCCCCGCGTGTCGCAGAAGCCAAAGCCCCAGCGGGTCCTGAGGAGGCAGGGCTCCCGTCAGCTGCGCGCCGCGCCAAGTCTGCAGGCAGAATGCACCTTCCCACGGAGGCTCAGGGAGGCGGGCTCGCGTTCCCTGCCAGCCAATGGGAACGTGCAGACCAAGCCACCTCCCAGTTCAGTGGAGGCCCCGCCCCCTGAAGGCACTTCCCGCTGCATCCACTAAACTGTGGAAATGCAAACTGAAATACAGTCAAGTATCCTATGACTTCTCCAAAATAGTTAAGAAACAATTAACTGGAAACTGTATGAAATGAAATGACTAGACACAAACTTTAAAACTTACACCAAACTCACTCAAATTTATTAACAGACATTGAAAATGTGAAACTATCAAAATTACAGAGATAAACACAGAAATACATGACCTTGGATTTAGTCTCTCGATCACGAGCTTTGAGTTTTAACACATAACACAAAAAGCCAATCCACAAAAGAAAAAAGTAATATTATGGACTTTATCAAATTAAAGATTTCTACTCTCAAAGACATTATTCAGAAAATCAACAGACAAGACACAAACTGGGAGAAAAATATTTGCAAAACTTGTATCTGATAAAGGATCTGGACTCAGAATAGACAAAGACCTCTAAAACAACCCCATAAAAAAAATGGGTGAGGATCTGATCTTAACAGACACCCAGACAAAAAAGATATACAGATAGTAAAAATCATACAAAAACAAGCTCAACATCATATACCATTAGGGAATTACAAATTAAAATCATGAGATATCACAGCACACCTATTAGCACTGCTAAACTCCAAAAATATGACAATACCAATTGCTAGAGGGTGAGGAACAACAGGAACTCTCCCTCATTGCCAGTGGGATGCATGTACAGCCACTTTGTAAGACAATTTGGCAGTTTTTTCCAAAGCTAAACAAGTCTCACCTTGGGATCCAACAATTGTGCTTCCAGTATCTAGGCAACTGCTTTGAAAATCTATGTCCAAATGCAAACAAGGATGCAATTATGCACAGGAGCACTATTCATAATGGCTAAAAACTTGAAGAAATCGGCATATCCTTCAAGAGATGAATGTATAAGCATCCATGTCAAGGCAAGTAGCATATGCCACCCCAAAATATCTCTCTCTGGCATGAGGATTATTTCAGTCTGATTTTTTTTAAAAAAGGGAATCTCAGAAAACTGAGTAGAGACTGCCCTTTTGTGAAGGACATTTACAATAGAGAAATCTCCATTTATAAGGGTATGTCCCACTTTGCACCAGAAATAGAAGGATAATGAAATCTCAAGTAACACTTATCAATGGAGATGTCCTGACTTAAATGTGCAAACAATCATACCCTTGCTTACTGTGCCTTGCACAATAACCTGACATAATTGGCCTTCCCCCCTTCCCCAACATCTTTCTTCTGTTTTTAGCTGAAGACAGTATTTAAGGGGATCATTTCAGGGAGTGACTCAGTTTTCCTTGCTATCACCCCTGTATTCAGAAGGTATACATGTTATTAAATTTCTGTTTTTCTCCTGGTAATCTTGTCTTTTATTACAGGGGTGGGGGGTCCTCAACCAAGAACCTAGAAAAATAGAGGGGAAATTGTTTTTCCTCCCATACACGTGCACTGGAATACTACTCAGCAGAAAGGAATGCACCATCAACCTATGGAAAGACATGGATATATCCTCAGTATATATTGCTAAGTGAAAGAATCCAGTCTGAGGAGGCTGCACACAGTATGACCCCACTGATGCCATTCCGGGAAAGGCAAAGCTACATAGATGATAAGCAGATCATGGGGTGGGGGGTTTGAAGTGTTCCACGTGATACTCTAGGGTGGATACCTGTCACTATGCATTTGTCTAAGCCCACAGATGTGCAGAGCCCAAGGGGCCAATCATAATCTATTCAAATTTAGTTATTTAGGATGTAGGCGTGTTGCAGGATGGAATACATAATGTAACAAGAGTCTAAATGTATTAGAAATATATGGAAATAACTCACTGTAGGGGATGGGGTAAAAGGTGCTGACCTAAGTTACCTTTGGTAATGAATGGAATCTGTAGACTAAAGGCAAAATGGACCATATATAAACAGTGGGCTTTATTTTATGAAGCTCTTTCCAGGGTGTAGTAGCTAACAATTCTGAAACCTCTGCACATGTAACCTGGAAAGGAGCAATGCACAGATAAATGGCAGATGGTGGGAGCCAGGCTCCTTGCTGTGGGGGTGGGAAGTTACAGATAAGCAAGGGGAGAGCCTCTGCCCTCATAATCCTGGATCTGGGCTTCCTGGAAGGATGCTGACTGGCTGGGGGAAACACACAGATCTTCACACTGGGAAGACCCTGCAGACACAGGAACTTCACGCCCCATCTTTCCACCCATATCTACTGGAAACACCCAGTCCTTTGTAATCAGTCACTTGCAGCTTTTAAGACATTCTCATCCCTAAGCAGATAAAGGAGCATAAGGGTCTTGCTTACCCCTAAGCTGTCCCAGAATCCAGGCCCTGGGGGTAGAGCCAGGTTGGAGGCTCCTGGGCCTCTGACCAGCAGGTGAGAGGAAGGAGGAGGACCAGACCTGAGGACAGAGGTTCCCTGAAGTCTGTGAGCCCCGGTGCCCCGATGGGATTCATTCCCAGTGCGGACATGGGCGGGGCCTGCAGTGGTTCTGTGTTCGCCCTGGGCCCCTTTGATGAAGCCATGGCAGCACTGGGCCCAGATGTCTCCTGGCGGTGTCTCAAACTCTGACACAACGGTTTTACAATGGAACAAGAGAATGAAGGTCAGCCCCTGACGGCCACTCGTTTCTGCCTCTGAGTTGCTTCCACCAGGACCGCAGTCACCTGCACGTAGTCTGCTGTGACCTAACTGCCCCCATTGGCCTTTCCTCTCCCTCCCTGTGATGATTCTAGTGACACTTCTAGCCCAGACCCCTCTCTCAGGCCAGAAGCCTCTGTCCAGCCACTGCATCCCCATCTCCCTTGGGGACTAACAGGCCCCCTCAGAGGACTGGGATCCCGCAGCTCCCCACACCCAGGAGCAGCCCCACCTTCTCAGGTTGCTGAGCCCAGGCACTGGGTGTAACCGAGCAGGACCCTATGGGGCTTTCCCAGGACAGACCCCTCCCCCACATCCTCTGCTGTAGGTCCTCTCTGCAGTACCTGGATAACAGTATCTGATGCACACTTCCTGGGTTGTTTTACAGATGCTAAAACCACCACCAAGTGGAAGAAACTAACTACTTGATGATCATGAACAGGTAGCCCCAGAGATTCTGCTGCCTAAGAATTTATAATGTTAACTGCCTGTTACCTCATCTTCAACCAGAGAATTGTGCACCAGCTGATCACATACCCTGCGACCCCCCTCCTTCACCTGGCCTTTAAAATTGCCTTGCTGAAATCCCTCAGGGAGTTCGGGGTTTCAGAGCACAAGCCACCTGGCCTCCTTGTATTGGCACTTTTACAATTAAAGCTGCACTTTTCTTCACCACAGCCGGTGTCAGTAGATTGGCTTTACTGCACTCGGGCAAGTGGACCCAAGTTTGGTTAGGTAACACTGGGGTCTCCAAGGCTCCCACTCACCTTGTGCCCCAGTGACTGTCATCTGCTCCTCCAGAGTCTTGTAGCAAAAATAGAAATGAAGTTTTCCCTCCCCTGAGAACAAGGAAAATAAAGGGAACAGTGAACAGGCTAGATAAGAAACATAACCTGGACTGAAAGAGTTCATCAATTCTCATTTTACTTTGTCACTAATTTGTAGTAACTAGATTGGTACTTTACAAAGCTAACCTCACTCCCTGACACTATGTAATTTACATTCGGCACCCATCACCCCTGACTCTGTGTGAGTTACATCCCCTGCCTCTCACTCCCTAACCTTATTATGTCCAGCACTTACATTCTATACGCCCCTCATAACAAATCACCCCCTAGTTTTTCAGTTCAGAAACAAGTTCATCGGCCGATAAACCAGAGACAAACATACCAGACTGCTGGACCCCAATTACCAGGCAGCCTGACGCCAACTATGACTGTTTTGAAATAATGCAAAGGAAAGGAGGAATGTAAGACCTTCACTACTTTGATCCTTATCCTATACACTGGACTTCGAGAGCCCCACATATAAAATCTTCCCTGGGGCTTCCCTGGTGGCGCAGTGGTTGGGAGTCCGCCTGCCAATGCAGGGGACACGGGTTCGTGCCCCGGTCCGGGAAGATCCCACATGCCGCGGAGCGGCTGGGCCCGTGAGCCATGGCTGCTGAGCCTGCGCGTCCGGAGCCTGTGCTCCGCGGCGGGAGAGGCCACAACGGTGAGAGGCCCGCGTATCGCAAAAAAAAATAAAAAATCTTCCCTGATTCTCAAGGAGGTATGCCCAGTTCTTGAGGCGCTAGCTGGCTGTGTCTTCCCTGCTGCCTGGCAGAAAAATAAAGCCATCTCTCTTTTCCTCCAAAATCCCTGTCTCCGTATTTCTGTTTGGCCTCGGTGCACAGGGAAGCCGATACTTCGACAATAGTCTGTGGCCAGCTCCCACACTAATTCACCTCTACGCCCACAGCCCTGGCCCAAGCCCGATCTTGTGCCTGGTTCCTCCATCAGGCCTGACAAAGCTCCCTGCCGGCACGGTGCATTTCATATCCCATCCCAATGTGGTCTTTCTGAAGCACAAACGAGACTGACTCTCTCCCACCTGTAATCCCCCAAAGTTTCCCCACTTTCGCTAGGGTATCTGCTGGGAGAGACATCTGCCAAGGCCTTGCGAGTCCCCGGCATCCCCACTAGGCTGCTGGCTCCTGGGTTCCCTGACAATGAGCACCTCGGCAGGCCAGGTGACACGGCAGGAAACCCCAGAACTGCTCACCTCAGGAGGGGACTGGCACTGCCACGGCCTGATCAAAGAGAGCAGAGAAGGGTTCCCCAGCTGGCACACAAACTCTGCATGAGTGGCCTCTCCTTGAGCCATTATATCACCTCGTGTGACTTGAGGGAAGGAAGGACCGAAGCACACTTGGTTCCTAAGGAGGATGTTATAGGCTCAGTCACGTCCCCCCAAATTCACAGGCTGAATCCCTAACCCACAGGACCCCAGGATGTGGCTGTATTTGGAGATGGGATTTTTAAAGAGGTGATCAAGGTAAAAATGAGGTCACTAGGGTGGATCCTAATCCAATAGGATTGATGTCCTACAAGAGGAGACTAGGACACAGATAGGCACAGGGGGAGACCATGTGAGGACCTGGGGAGAAGATGGCTGTCTAAGCACCAAGGAGAGAGGCCTGAGGAGAAGCCAGCGTGCAGACACCTTGATCTCTGACAGCATCCAGGACTGGGAGATAGGTCTGTTATGCCCTGCCTGTGGTATTTGATACGGCAGCCCCGAGCAGACTCACACGCAGAGTAACTCAGGGCTCAGACTGGACAGAGCCCACTCTCCATCCGCCTGTATGGGAGTTACAGGATCCTCAGGAACTGAGGAGGGTGTCCCTGATGGGAGGCACAAGATAGAAGATGCTAGGCATTAACATGACTGCATTCATGTTAAACGTGCCTGAAATCCATTCACACGAGATGGTTTTGTACTGTATGTACATCGGCACCTTCAGTCTGAACTGAAGATCTTTGGCTTCACCAGCTCCACTGAAAGCATTAGCTTCACCTGCTGTGGACTGTCTCCTATAGGATTTCCAGAACCACAAAGCATCGAAGCTTCACAGGCCCCAGAGTCTGTGCACTAGCGTCCAGGCGACCCTCACAGGAGAGCCGTGCAGCTGCCCATGAGAAACCATTTCCCTTTTTCCTGTTCACAGCTACCCTGCACCTCCCAGCCTTCCCACCCCTTACAGCTGGGGTGCAGTGCCTCGTGTTACCAAGGGGAAGGGGTGGAGGTGGTGAGGGCCTTGACCAGCCTGCATCCTAGGATGGAGGGCATGATGCCCACCTGGTCACCCCACCCTGCTGGTTGGAGCCCTCACCTGGAAGCAGGGAGGAGAAACAAGGGTGACAGAGCCTGGGCCCCGACACCCACCTGCCCTGGACTCTCACAAGAAGGGGACAGAGACATCTTGAGCTTCAGCCCAGTTTGGGGAGACACTTTGTTCCAGCAACAAACATTTGCCTTAAAAGCCAAGGTGCTTTACAAACACCTCCCCAGCTGTCACAGAAAGGCTTAATCTCATCACACTTTTTGCAAACCCCAGCTCAAGGTGAGACCACCTCTCAGGTGATGGTGCTTCAGAGCAGCCCCTTTAAAAGATCCCTGGCGTTCAGCTCTCCCAGCCCTGCCTTCAGTTTAAGGGAGAAGTTTCCTTGACAACCTTGACAAACCTGCTCAGTTTCCTTGACAACCAAGCTTCGCAATCTCCCAAACTCTTCTCCTTCAAACATTCCTACTCTAGGCTGGATGAGCCTAAAGTGACAGTGCTGTCATCATGTGCCAGAGAGTGACTCCTCCAAGCCCGTAGTTATTGGTTACATGATGCTATCGATGATGAAATCCCAGAAGAGCCAGCTTTGCAACAACTTCTGGGCTTGGCACTGGGTCCCTTTCCACGGACAGAGTGGAGTGGCTGTTTCCACGTGCCCCATGGTGGAAGAGCTCACCTAATGGTACCAGGCCTTGATCCTTTCCAGGTGATTCCAGGGTCCTCATTCTCCCCAGACCCTCACCCACACGGCTGCTGTCTGTGCCAGTCTATACGGGACCTTGGTAATCTCCTAAAATGAGGGTTATTTTATACACAAATAATGGGTTGAATGCTGGCCCCAAAAGATGTGTCCCCCCAGAACACGTGAACAGGACCATATCTGGGAAAAGGGTCTTTGTATATATAGTTAAGGATCTCAAGATGAGGTCATGTTGGGTTAGGGTGGCCCACAATCCAATTGAGAGAGTCCTTATGAGAGACAAAACAGGAGAGACTCAGACACAGAGGAGAAGCCATGTGATGACGAAGGCAGAGATGGGAGGGATGCAGCCTCAAGACTGGGGACGCCTGGAGCCCCCAGAAGCTGGAAAAGGCAGGAAGAACCCTATCCTGGAGCCTCTGGAGGGACTTCCATCCTGCAACACCTTGATCTCAGATGTCTGGTCTCCAGGACTGGGGGAGGATGAATTCCTGTTGTTTTAAACCACCCAGCTTCTCGTCAGTTTTTACAGAAGCCACAGAACAGTCACACAGACCCTACTCTGTAGGATCCTGGAAGTGCGGGTCTCACTAAAGGCAGATAGAGGCTGGATTACAGAACCCTTAGAGTCGGCACTGAGCCCCAGAAATCCTAAAGCAGTGTCTGGACACCAGAATGTTGAGGGGTCAATTCGGATGCCCAGCCCCAAGGGTACCGGCTGCACACGGCCTCCCCAGGTTTTTTCGCCTGTACCTGTTAGGGGTAAGTATTTTCATTCTGATTCAGGACTTCTGATGTCACCGTTCACGTTGCTAATTAAGAACCCACTAGTTACACAGATGAAAACCCTATCAGGACACTTGCTCCAGTGGTAAACAATTCTGAAGTTGGTCAGAGGTGGGGAATCGTCTCCCATGCAGCCAGCAGCCCCCCTGCAAGGAGCATCCTCATTGCAAAGCTGAGGGACTGTGCCGAGGCGTCTGTGAGTAAACGTGAGCTGAGCCCCAGGCCAGCTGCTGCTGAACTGTTCCCACCCTTCCCAGGTAAAACACCTGAATGTGTGCAAAGACGAAAGCCTAGAGGAAGGGCCGTGGAGCCCCCCAGCCACAGCACGCAGGCCGACTTGGTGCCTGCAGGCCAGCCAGGATGGTCCTGGCCCCGGGCGCTCTTCTGGAAGCTTTCCACTTCCCTGCTTGAGGTACCCCTCCTGTCCTGGCCCCCACTGCTTTTTTCCTTCCTCACCTCTGCCTGGGGAGAAATTCCAGTGGCAGGTATGGGTGACACATCCCCTTGCTTAGCAGGTGGCAGCCTGGCAACTCCCGCAGAAAGTCCAGCAGAGCCCCACGCACACCAGGCCACCCACAGAGCCGTGGGCCCTACTCCCTTCCACCAGCCCAGCCCCGAGACTGCTGACAGGGCAGAGAATATGGCATCAGGCACAGCTGCAGGTAATCTTGCTGCCTGGAGGGGTGTTTATATTGACCTCAACCCAGGCACACCTGGGGAGGGCTGGCCGGCAGGGTCAGGCTGCCCAGGTCAGCCAATCCTCGCCCCTCAGGGGCTCACAGTTGCAGAAAATGGGCCGTGCTGCACTGGCCAGGTCCAAGGAACAGGTGTGGCATCCTGAGAGTCAGGATAGACGTGGGGCTGCAGCTCTGGCATGTTTTCTAATCATTTTAACTGGCCCATGAGTGGGAGACAATTTCAAAAAGACCGTCTCCTCACAAAAGGAATCCAGGAGTCAGGGAGAGGAGGGGTGGTGGGTGGAGACAGAGGCCTGGTGCCCTGGCTGCAGTGGGAGCCTCTGGAAGACCCGATGGAAGGAGGCCGCACAGAGTGACGCCCAGGGTCACAGGCCTGTCGGAGCTGCTGTGTGTTAGTTCAGGTCCTGCTCTGAGGTGCTCAGGGTCAGCTCTGACCGACAGGTGGGCTGGGGGTGCTTTGCAATGCAGGCTACGTGCACGGTTCCTGTGTGCCCAGCCCTGCCGGGTGCCTGCCCAGGGGAGCTCCGTATCCTGGGAGGGGCCTGAACACGAGAGCCCCGTGGGCTGCTGGGTAGCTGCACAGGTGAGCTCCATACCCTGCGAGGGGCCTGACCATGTGAGCCCTGCATCACCCTTCCCAGGAGGGAGGGTGTAGGGAAACCCTGCATGACCTCTGAGGCCCTAAGAACACTGGACTGAGGTTGAGTTCAATTGGAAACAGTGAGGGACCAGAGCAGACACTTCACTCATCTTCTATCAGGGCTCAGGGCTGGAGGAGCAGAAAACAACGGCCGAGCTCAGCCTTGACCCTAATCCCGACACTGATCCTCACCCTAGACTCTGATCCTGACCCTAAGCCCTGACCTAACCTTAGCCCTAACCCGTATCCTAAACCTGTACCGTACTGTAACCCATACTCTACCTATATCCTACCTGTACCCTAATTCTAGCCCATGTCCTAACACCCACTCTAACACAGGACCCTAACACCCTGAGACCAAAACCATAAACCTTAAGCAATAAACAAAACCACAACCATAACCAAAACCATAAACCATAAAATGTATTCATTAACCATATGCATAAATGTCATAACTGTAAACGTAACCATAAGACGTAAACCATAACAGCAACCATAAACCATACACAGCCCCAACCCTAATGCTAACCCTCCAAACCACTTACACCAAGCCAAATCTAATCAAATTATACAAATACATCATAAAAAAGAAAACTACCCCAGCATACCTTATAAAGATGAATGTAAAAATCTATCACAAAATAATAGCAACAGGAAACCAAAAGAACATTAAATGGATAATGCCATAACCAAGTATCTCTACACCAGAAATTTCAGGTTGTTCAACATATTAAAATTAAGCAATGTAATAAACCACAATAAAAGTGTGAAGTAAAACACATGATCATATCATTTAATGCAGAAAAAGCTACAATCAAAAACCAGTGTTATTTCATGATACAAACACTCAAGGAAGCAGGAATAAAAGGAAATTTGTTCAATATGGAAAAGAGTAGTACAAAAAGCCACAGCAAACATCATGCTCAATGTTAAAGACGGAAAGATTTACTCCTGAAATCAGGAACGAGGCCAGTAAGCTGGTCTTCATCATTGTTACTCAATAGGATGCCGGAAGTCCTACCCAGAGTATTGAGGAAAGAAATAAGAGGCATCCATGTGTGAATGGAAAAATTCAAACTGTGTCTCTTCACAGAACACAGATCACATCATTTTATATATAAAACTACCTATAATGAACAAAAAATTATTTGAGCTAGTCAACTAATGCAGCAAAGTTATAGAACAAAATATCAATTCACAAAAATCTATCTTACATGTATACACGAGCAATAAATAACCAGAAAAAGCATTTATGATAACAATTTCACTGCAAATAATGTCAACGTCAATATTTAGGAATATATTTAGTCAAGATACAAGACTTGTTTTATGTGTGTAAATTTATATGTTTGAAATTACTGGAAAGTAAATTACTTTTCAAAACACCATGTCAATAGCATGTCCGAAAAGCAGAGAAAACATCAAGCTTCCATAGAGCAGCCAAGCCCTACCCAGATCCAGTTCACCCAAAGTCCACACGTCATTTAGAGGCACTGTGGGAAGGTTATATTAGGAGCCACTGTCCTCCGTGTTGTGGACGACCTAGATACAGTAGAAACGGTGGGATTTTGGAATTCCAATTTTCCACTTCGTTCCCCAAAAAAACTATTAGAACTAATAACTGAATTCGGTAAACTTGCAAAATCAATACACAGAAATCAGTTGCATTTCCAAACACTAATAATGAACCATCAGAAAGATGCTCCTAAGACGCGTGTGGAGCCACAAAGGACCCCGAAGAGCCAAGGCAACCCTGAGGAAGGAGAACGGGCCCGAGGCACCTCCCTCCCTGACTTCACACTACCTGGCAAAGCTACAGTCCCCAAAACAGTGCGGAACTGGCTCAAAACAGGCGCACAGGCCAGAGGGACGGGACGGAGAGCCCAGAATCCACCCCGCACGGGGAGGGGGCGGGCGTTAATTTACGACAAGGGGGCCAAGGACACACCGAGCGGAAGGGCAGCCCCACGGTAAACGGTGCTGGGAAGACTGCACACCCCATAACCCACGCGGCTCCACCGCGCACCAGCCTGACCAAAACCCCAGCTTTGCACACCAAGCCCTTCTGGGTCGCACGAAGACGGGCCCCCTCAGCCGTCAGTCGCCCCCAGGAAGCTTCTCCCCACTTTTCCTCACTGTCTCCTCACCTTTTCCGCCGGCGTTGCCGGCGTCCTCGGGAAACCCAGCTCCCGTCAGCATGGACGCAGCCCCACTTTGTCCTGAAGCCGAAACCCCAGCGAGTCCTGAGAAGACCGAGCTCCTGTCAGCAGAGACGCTGAGCCCAGCGTCCCAGCCGCAGCCCCGGCGGTGCCCGAGGAGACACAACTCCCCTCAGCTGCGCTCAGAGCCGAGTCCGCGGGGAACGCGCATGCGCTGTGGGGGTCAGAGAGGCGGGCTCAGCGCCACCCTGTGGTCGGTGCGGGAAGTGGTCGGTTACTGGAGACAGCGCCCCCTGCTGGCGGAACTGCTGAATCTGTTAAACCGTGGAAATTCAAACTGAAATGGAGACAAATATCCCAAAAGTTTTCAGAAAACAGTTAGGGAACAATTAACTGAGAAAGGAGAAGAGGCTGGAGGCATCTCCCTACTGGACTTCACACACTGTTGAAAAGCTACAGTCGCCGAAACAGTGTGGAATTGGAACAAAAACAGGTGCAGGGACCAGAGGAACCAGACAGAGAGCCCAGAATTCAACACGCACGGATGGGGTCGGTTAATTTATGACAAAGGGGCCAAGGACACACCGAGGGGAAGGACAGTCCCCACCCGTAAACAGTGCTGGGAAAACTGGACACCCCATAACTCCAACAAACTGGAAACCATTTGGAATGCAATGAACGAAGATGCAAACTTTACAACCTACACCAAATTCACTCAAAGTTATTCACAGACAAAATGTAAATACAAAACTATTCAAAATTATGGAAGCAAAAGTAGAAGACAATTGACAATGAGCTTGAGTTTGGTCATGAAGATCATGAGCTTTGGAGTTTTAACACACAACACAAAAAGGCAATCTACAAAGAAAAACAAGGAATACTGTGGACTTTATAAAATTAAAGATATCTACTCCATGAAAGACCTTACTCAGAAAAGCAAAAGACAAGTCACAAACTGGGAGAAAAATACTTACAAACACACATCTGATGAAGGATTTGTCTCAAAACATACGAAGAATGCTAACACAAACAACCCCATGAAAAATAGGGAAAGATCTGACTGGACACCTGGCCAAAGAAGATACACAGACAGTACACAGAACTATGCCCAGGACTAAGGGGCAGAAAAACAATGGTCCAGCTCAACTCCCTGAATAATGTGTGACCCTGGACTAGTCCTGTTCTTCCTGGAGGCATCAGAGAGATGGAGAGGGAAGAAGGGGAAGAGGGCCAGATATGCTGACACAGAACTCTAACCCTGACCACACTCCTCGCTTTCATTCAACATAATTAAATAAAAAGAAATAAGAGAAATCTGATGGCAGAGGAAAAAGTAAAACTGTCACTCTTTGTAGATGACATGACACTCTATGTAGAAAATGCTGAAGGCAACACCCAAAAGCAAATTGAACTCATCAGAAAACACAGTGAGGTTGCAGGATACAAAATTAATCTACAGAAATTGGTTGCATTTCTAAACACTCACAACAAACTATCAGAATGAGAAATTAAGAAAACAATCCCATGGACAATGACATTAACAAAAATAAAATACCTAGAAGTACATCTAAGCCAGGAAGTAAAAGACCTGTACTCAGAAAACTGGAAGACATTGATGAAAGAAAATGAAGATGACACAAAAAAATGGAATGATATGCTGTGCTCATGGAATGAAAGAACTCGTATTGTTAAAATGCTTCCACACCACCAAGGCAATTGAGAGATATGATGCCATTCCTCTCAAAATATCAGTGGATTTTCTCAGAACACTACAACAAAAAATTCTAAAATGTGTATGGAAACACAAAAGAACCTAGAGTCAATAAAATCTTAAGAAGAAGCACAAATTTGGACATATCATACTGTCTGATTTCAAACTATACTGCAAACCTAGAATCATCAAGACAGCATGGTATTGGCACAAACAAAATAAACATAGATACAAGGAACATAACTGAAAACACAGAAATAAACCCACGCTTATATGATCAATTCATCTATGGCAAAAGAGGTGAGAATATACAATGGGGAAAAGACAGCCTCTTCAATAAATGGTGTTGGGAAAAGTGTGCAGCTACATGCACAAAAATCACCATTGGATTCCTTTCTCATACCATCTACAAAAACAACCTCAAAATAAATCCAGCACTGCAAATACTTCAATCCTGAAGCCATAAAACTCCTATTAGCAAACATAGGAAGTACACTCTTTGACATCAATCTTAGTAATATTTTTTTGGATTGGTCTCCTCAAGCAAGGGAAACAAAAGCAAACTAAACCAAAAGGACTCTATCCAACTGAAAGTGTTTTCAACAGCAAAGCCAACCATGCACAAAACCAAAAGAAAGCATACTGAATGTGAAAAAATATTTGCAAATAGTGTATCTGATAAGGGGTTCATATCAAAAACAGACCAAGAACTCACATAACTCAACTTCCCAAAAAACCCCTAACCCTAACCCTAACCCTAACCTGTATAATTCTTCCTTTTAGGGGGAAACATTGTAGAAGGCAGACCAAGTTGCTGTTAGCAACAGGTTCTTGTCCTTTACCCGCAGTATTAAGTTTCTGGGGAGATTCAAACTGATCCTTGACTCTGAGTGTACTCATTTTAATCATTCCCTAGATTCACAATAAAATAAGTGCATTAATGCAGGAAATCAGCCTTTTCTAACTATTAATAATGAATTTTAGCCTTGCATATTCTTGAATAAACAGTTAAGAAAATGCTTTTCTAAAATTTTATTGTCTAAAATTATCTTGTCTTAATTTGTCTTTCTTGCAGGATTCAGAGGCTTTTCTCTCAAATCTAGTAGTTAGCAAGACCATCTTTGCTAAAGTAGACAGGTTAGCAGAAATCATCAATTTCCAGAGACCCAAGGATTTAAATAATTTTTTAAATGACTGGTCTCAACAAACTTATGGTTACCAGGGCGGAAGTGAGGAGGGAAGGGATAGCTAGGGAGTTTGGGATTGACATGTACACACTGCTATATTCAAAATGGATAACCAACAAGGAGCTACTGTATAGCACAGGGAACCCTGCTCAATGTCATGTGGCAGCCTGGATGGGAGGAGAGTCTGGGGGAGAATGGATACATGTATATGTATGGCTGAGTCGCTTTGCTGTGCACCTGAAACTATCACAACATTGTTAATCGGCTATACTCCAATATAAAATAAAAAGTTTAAAAAAATAAAATAAAATGATCAAACAAATACATAAATAAATATAAAAATAAACGAATGGTCTCAGAAACTGAACTCACTTATGTCTCTAGTTAACAAAACTACACACCTCATTGCCAAAGAGGAGATGATACATAATCTACAGTAAGGGTCTCCATGCCCTTAATGCTTTCCGAAAAGATTTAAAATCAGAAGTCATATATTAAAGAAGACTTTTATGATGTATATGTTGGTGTTGTCTTTTTTCTATTCTCAGCTCTTTTGTCTAAAATTTAAAAGGTAGTCAATATATTTGAGGCCCCTTTCGATCTTACTATTCCTCAATTTCATTATTAACTTTGCATTTGCAGTTGGTACAAAAATATATAATATATTTCTATTGTCTGAGTACTCAAAAAATTGTCAAAACTTACCTAAATATGTTTTTCTATCATTTGAAAACTTTTTTAGCTATTATTTGTTTTCATTCAGCTAACAACCCAAATTATAATAATCAAAAAGCAGTATGTGAGCATGAGTGCCTTGAGAAGGGGTCACCACATTGTCATCCTTGCAGTTCTCTATTTGTTGTGAGTTGTACAAACTTCTCCTTTCAGAGCAGTCATCTTGTTTTTGCCAGGAATATATTATGGGGCATGGTCCTTCTGATGTCTACTTATTCAGTGAGTGTGAGATGATTTGTATCACTTTCATTGGTTTATTTTGACTGTAATGTATTTTTTTCTGCATTAAACTTTGAATTACGTAACAGAAAAAAAAACAGTATATGCATGTTTACTTTCTATGGTTACCTGTGTCTCTAAACATTTTGTGGGATAGTGATTTAAGTGTTTTTTAAGTAAATAAGTTTTGTTGTAAAACTATTGATTATTTAGTAGAATTTAAAAAGCAACATAGAATCTATAAGAACATTTGGGAGAAAGTTGTGATTTGTGAAGAATTTGTATTTTAGTATCGTGTCAGAAAGTCTCTAGATGGTGTACAGAGCTGTCAAGTAGGCTATAGACTTTTTTTTGAGTCAAACTAGTTTTAAACACAGTAGCTTATTTTTACCCCCTTTCCTTGACTTGACCAGTCGTTAACCTAAATCAACTGACATTGTGTTGACACAGTTGAATACACCAAGTCATTTTGATAAGACTCCTTTGTGGCTTTAACTTCCATGTCTAATTACATCATTAACGCTCCAAATTCATTTTCTCCCTATAGGAACTTCAGTTCCATTATAATGCGTGCTAGATAACAACCTAAGATGCATTAAAAATGACCAAAAAAAGAGACTTCAAGCCACCCTCTCAGTAAATGGTATAGCGTTGACTTTTATTTTCAAACAGAATTAAACAAAAGTAGTTTCACTGTCAAAAGAAACATCTGAGATCACTTACCATGAGCAAATTTTAGAAATTTTAAATTTTGATTTCAAAGAAAATAGAAAAGAAACCAATGTTAGGATATTTTAAATATGTTTAAATAAAGAAAGTGTAAGGTCTACTTTTTAAAAAATACAAATAAGGAGAGGCGGGGAAGGCATTCTGGAAACAGCAGTTCTCATAATTCATTTTCCATTTAATAGTCACTAAATTGTCATATTTCATGATCCCAGGGGCTGGAGACAATTGTGGAACCTCTATTTTTTTTTTTTTCTGAGTCACTGTGAATAATAACATCGTACTGATCTAATTTTATTCTTTGGAAATGTAATGTCTTGGTTACATTAATAACAACATCTACTATCACTATCTTTAAAAACTAACCAAAAATATGGCAAGTTTAGAAACATCAGAAGTTCACACTAGCAGTAAGAATATGATTTTAATTTTCTTTTGAATGAAAAGGATAGAAAATAAAATCCTTTGCATTGTTAATTTGTAAACTGAGTTGGAATTAATTTGAATCTAGCTTCTCCTTAACTTCATCTTTCTAGGGACTCATTCACCTTGTAGTTGCCAAACTTAGACTATTTGGCCAAATATGTTGCTGTAAAGATCTAAAATGCTCCTTTTGTTTTTTATTTAACATGCTCACCCTCAAACTAAGCTTTTTGTGTGTTTTGATTTGGTGCCATTTGTAACTGTGTCCCAGTGGCCACATCCCACTTGACTTAATTAACTGCTTATCCATTTTTTTGTTTTTTCTCTCCAAGCAAACTTAAGACCAATTTCTTAGTGTTACAAAGAAGACTCCATTATCCTAAGGCAGTGAAATGTATGATATGTTCAGAACCTAAAATCCTGGCTCCCATTTCAGACCTAAAGCTGGCATGCATGAAAAAGATAGAGCCACTTTGTTTTAATATGGAGAAGAGAATACTTGACTTATTGTTTTCATTAGGTTACTAACCAGCAGGTGAGGTGATGGGCCACTGTTTTTTGTTTTTGCTTTTTTAACGAAACACCTTTTCCCCTTTATTTCTATATAATTTATGTTTTTAGAGTTCAATTGTTATTTCTGTAATTATCTTCAATTTCCATATGCTTATTATTGAATCACTGAAAAACTCGTCTTTAAAATTCATATAATTCCATTCTCTCTCTTATAAGTGTTAAATGTATGATAAAAGTACATATTTTAAATTATCTTCCGCTCCTGGATATAACTGCAAGAAAAGTACTAATTTGTGGGTATTTAAGAAAAGCTGGAGAATAAACTCATGCTTTAAAATATCACGTCTCTTTTCAACTCTTTTACTGTTTATAACAAAAAGCCGTAGATAATTTTCATTTTTCTTTCAAAATCATGTTACCTCTCTAAACCTGTTTTTAAGCAGTGGGAAAACATTTTGTATGTTGCAACCGGTTGGCTTTTCCCCCTGGATTCTTTCTGATTCGGGGTTGGTGAAAGGCTGTACCTTGTTGTGTTTGACCAATGGTTTTCTAACTTAGCACACATGGGAATCACCTGCGGGGCTTGTTCCACTATGGATTTCTAGGCCCACCCCCAGAGTTCCTGACCCAGTAAGTGAGGCCCAAGAATTTGAATTCCAACAAGCTCTCAGGTGATGCGTATACTGCTGATCCATGCACTACACTTTGAGAACCACTCCTTGATGATACTTGCAGTAAATGTTAGAAAAGAACCATGTTGAGTTTTTTAAAGATATTTTTGTGAGAAAAAAATACTGAGTGAACATGGACATCAGTAAAGTTAGGACTGTGCTGCAGGGTGATGCTTGTCCAGTGTCAATTGTTTTTGAATCTAGTTTTATCCTGCCCACTGAGATGCAGAGAAATGTCACTTTTTGAGTGGACATAAAACAATGTCCCTAACTTGGAGTTTAGTATTTCCTATGTTGAAAGAATTGAATGACATCTCTTTGAAGACTGCAAAGGCTTTATTATCATCTTGCTATTTCCTCTATATAAGATTGGGAACGATGTTTTTATCTTTGTATCCATCATTCTGTTACATAGTAGAAACCTAGATAATTGTTGAGTTAAATTGTTTTAACTAATTAATCTTTTTCATCCTTCATTAGCATATCTTACCGCAATTTTTAAAATTTATTTATTTATTTATTTGTTTATTTATTTATTGGCTGCTTTGGGTCTTTGTTGCTGCACGCAGGATTTCTCTAGTTGTGGCGAGTGGGGCTACTCTTCGTTGCGGTGCGCGGGCTTCTCATTGTGGTGGCTTTTCTTGTTGCGGAGCACGGGCTCTAGGCACGCGGGCCTCAGTAGTTGTGGCACTGAAGTTGTGGCTCAGTAGTTGTGGCTTGCGGGCTCTAGAGCACAGACTCAGTAGTTGTGGTGCATGGGCTTAGTTGCTCCACGGCATGTGGGATCTTCTAAGACCACGGCTCAAACCCGTGTCCCCTGCATTGGCAGGCGGATTCTTAACCACTGCGCCACCAGGGAAGCCCTGCAATTTTGTTTTGATCCTCAACTTCCAACTTTTAATTATCCTGTAAGCATGCAGTTCAGTGGTATTAGTTATATGCACAGTATTGTACAACCATCACCACTATTTCCAAAACTTCATCATCCCAAATGGAGGCTCTGTAACCATTAGCAGTAGATCCCCACCCACCTCCTTCCCCAGCCCCTGGTAACTTCTGATCTCCTTTCTGTTTCTGTGAATTTGCCTACTCTAGATATTTCATATAAGTGGAGTCATACAATCTTTGTCCATTTTGTGACTGGGTTATTTCACTTAGCATGTTTTCAAGGTTCATCCATGTTGTAGCATGCATCAGAACTTCATTCCTTTTATGGCTGAATAGCATTTCATTGTATGGATGTACCACATTTTTTGTCTTCATTCATCTGTTGATAGTCACTTGAATTTTTCTTACCTTTTGACTATTGTGATTAGTGCTGCTGTGAACACGGGTGTACAACTGTTTGTTTGAAGCCCTGTTTTCAGTTCTTTTAGGTATATTGGCTTAAAAACAGCAACAACAAAAAGATTCAGAGGAAGTTGTAAAGATTATGCAGACAGGGAGATCAGCTTGGTCCTTTGTGACCACCTAGAGGGGTGGGATAGGGAGGGTGGGATAGGGAGGGTGGGAGGGAGGGAGATGCAAGAGGGAAGAGATATGGGAACATATGTATATGCATAACTGATTCATTTTGTTATAAAGCAGAAACTAACACACCATTGTAAAGCAATTATACTGCAATAAAGATGTTAAAAAAAAAGATTGTGCAGAAAGGTCCTTTGTACCCTTCACTCAATTTGCACACTGGCTTTTAAAACCAAAAGGAAGTTTAGGCACAAAGGAATAATGTGGTAGATCAGAGAGAGAGCAATTCCCGATAAAGCTGTTACTATTTAAATCTTATCTCACTAACCCTAAAGACAAATTCCAAAAGAACTCCTGTTCTCTTGGACCTACTGTCAGGGGGGCCCAGAGTCAATGGAATAGGAACCACTTGTGATCAGAGTGATAAGACCAAATGTCAACCATGTTGAACGTGTATCAAGTGCATAAGTCCCAGTAGTGCGATCAGCATTAAATAAAGCACTCCTGTCTTCAGAATAGGTGGTCTTATATCTGAAACCCACTAAGGATGTTTTAGGGTTTTAGAACCCTAAAAAATCTAAAGCACATTTGTCATCAGTGGGACAAATAAAAAGAGTATTATTTAGATCTTGGGCCTAGTTGGTTCTAACCAGTTTATGTCAATCCTCAATGGCTATGTCATTTTTTTTTTTTTTTTTTTTTGTGGTACACGGGCCTCTCACTGTTGTGGCCTCTTGGGTTGCGGAGCACAAGCTCCGGACGCGCAGGCTCAATGGCCATGGCTCATGGGCCCAGCCGCTCTGCAGCACGTGGGATCTTCCCCGGACCAGGGTACGAACCCGCGTCCCCTGAATCGGCAGGCGGACTCCCAACCACTGCGCCAACAGGGAAGCCTGGCTATGTCATTTTTTAAAGGTTGTGCCGTGTCTCCTTATCTCCTTTCTCACAAGTATTTTTTCAAGATTGAGTGTTGACTCTCTCAGGAATGGCTGTGGAGGGAGAATCTTAATGCACAGTGGAAGCACGGAAGTTAGGCTACATGTAAGGTGAATCTTGGACAAAAAAAAAATCTTGGTCAGCTCTACTGAATGTGGGTGGAGACTACTCAAGGCCATGAATACCAGGAGAATCTGAAGAGATGCCTTTCTGCCTACAACAAAAGCTACTGCCTTGAGGATATGGGGAGGGGGAAGGGTAAACTGTGACAAAGCAAAAGAGAGGCATGGACATAATGTACACTACCAAACGTAAAATAGATAGCTAGTGGGAAGCAGCCGCATAGCACAGGGAGATCAGATTGGTGATTTGTGACCGCCTGGAGGGGTGGGATAGGGAGGGTGGGTGGGAGGGAGACGCAAGAGGAAAGGGATATGGGAACAGATGTATAGTATAACTGATTCACTTTGTTATAAAGCAGAAACTAACACACCATTGTGAAGCAATTATACTCCAATAAAGTTGTAAAAAAATAAAAATAAAAAAGCTACTGCCGGGCCTCCCTGGTGGCGCAGTGGTTGAGAGTCCGCCTGCCGATGCAGGGGATACGGGTTCGTGCCCCAGGTCTGGGAGGATCCCATATGCCGCGGAGCGGCTGGGCCCGTGAGCCGTGGCCGCTGGGCCTGCGCGTCCGGAGCCTGTGCTCCGCAACGGGAGAGGCCACAACAGTGAGAGGCCCGCATACCACAAAAAGAAAAAAAAAAAAAAAAAAAAAAAAAAAAAAGCTACTGCCATTGTTTGGCCAAAAGTGGTGCTCCTGGACCAAGGGGCCACGGGCATCTCCATTTCAAAAGAGTAGCTCTTCTCTGCATTTGCATAACTAAAAGTCCCCTTAAGGGGCTTCCCTAGAATGAAAATGGATTAACGTAAGCTTTGAAATGACGATTTTTCATTTCCTATCCGTGGCAAAGAGAGCTCAGCCCCAGGAAGTCGCTGTCTGTTCATTCAGCCAGGCTTCTCCCTGACATAGTCAGGCCCAGGGCAAGAGTGCAGATGGACACCCATAGACCATATGTCTAATATTTAAAAATTATAAGCCAATACAGGGAGCTATACTCAGTATCTTGTAACAACCTATATCGGAAAAGAATCTGAAAAACAGCGCATATATATATATATATATATATATATATATATGAATGACTTTGCTGTACACTTGAAACTAACACATTGTAAATTAACTATACTTCAATTTTAAAAGGAGCATTAAAAATAAATAAATAAATACTAAAAATAAATAAAAATTAAAAAGCTTTATTTTTACTAATAATAAAAGTTGCTAAATAAACATTATTTATACATCACACACACAAAATAATCTGGGCCACCTTTTCAGAAAGTTTAGGATGTAGAAATAACGTTCTCAACATGAGAAGCTTTATCTACAAGGAAGAAAGTAGGTGTCACAGAGACATCTTAATTTTTCTGTATTGCCATACATACAGCCTTGTTATTTAATACATGATGAGTACCAACCCTGCAGTAAAAGTCCTCTTTGTCTTTAAGACTAATATTTCTGAATTTAGTGCCCTGATTAATTTCACATCTTAATTTGAACTTTGGACATTTTCCTTGAACTGTGAAAGAAAACTTTCTGGTTTCATAATGCCTTTTTAAAAAGTGCTTAAATGTCACTTGAAAGTACAGAAAGTTAAAAGGTTAAAGCAATATGATGTAAACTAATTTTACTTGATCAAGACTTTAGCACTGTATTCATTTAAAATTTTTGAGGATTTGAAGGATTAGATAAGTTTAAAAGAACTAACTAATCTTCAAGAAAGAGCTAAGATAATGCTGGGAAATAATAGACGTTTCTTAAAATGCATATTATGTCTGCCACTGCTGAATGCACAGTGTAATGCCTCACTACAGAATACTAAACAGCTGGTTTCCTGGTGTGTCCACATTGATTTCCATTGTGTGTAGAATGCAGGGCAGGTATTTTATTCAAAGTGTTCCCACTTAATGAAAACGCTATATAAGACCACATCCCCTTCGCTTTTTGAATGCAAATCTTGAAAGAGAAGGCTAATGTAATTTTCTTCTGCTGTCAGTACTTAGGGATTATGGTAAGAGTTTGGAAATAAATTCTTCCTCCAAGATTTAGATTCAAGTAGCAATATATTCTGGACCAAAGCAGATAAGCAGATGCATAATGCCTCCCTGGCTGACAAAAATCTGACTATAAGAAGGTAAGCTTCGGGGCTTCCCTGGTGGCGCAGTGGTTGAGAGTCTGCCTGCTGATGCAGGGAACCTGGGTTCGTGCCCTGCTCCGGGATGATCCCACATGCCACGGAGCGGCTGGGCCTGTGAGCCATGGCCGCGGAGCCTGCACGTCTGGAGCCTGTGCTCCGCAACAGGAGAGGCCACAGCAGTGAGAGGCCCACGTACAGCACAAAAAAAAAAAAAAAAAGAAGGTAAGCTTCTAGAAGCCCACTTTTCACAACTAGTTGACAACTAAATTCTCAACATCTGGAAGGCAGCTATGCTCACCACTATACCACCAATGCTAAATTCTCAACATCTGTAACTAGTTTGCTTAATTTTATGTTATGGAAATTTCACCTTAGGTTTTTTTTTAAGATAAGATCACAACTCATGTAAATATAAAATACACATATCAAGGATTTTATTCAACTTACAATTAATAAGGGAACCAGTAAGATGTTAAAAGATGTTCCAAGGGATCTTTATATAAGAATAAAACTGCTAGTCAGATACAAAATTGGTTAATGTCCAACAAGGCCATGCATTGTAATGTCCTGAGGTTATCTATTTTGCCAGACAGGAATTATTTGAATCACTAGTGGACAGAAATCTGTATTCATCTCTGCTCCTACAGAATTTTATTTATTTATTTTTTATAAATTTTATTTATTTTATCAATTTTATTTTTGGCTGCGTTGGGTCTTCATTGCTGTGCGCGGGCTTTTCTCTGGTTGCGGTGAGCAGGGGCTGCTCTTCATTGCAGTGCGCGGGCTTCTCATTGCGGTGGCTTCTCTTGTTGCGGAGCACGGGCTCTAGGCGCCCGGGCTTCAGTAGTTGTGGCACGTGGGCTCAGTAGTTGTGGCTCGTGGGCTCTAGAGCACAGGCTCAGTAGTTGCAGAACACGGGCTTAGTTGCTCCATGGCATGTGGGATCTTCCCAGACCAGGGCTCGAACCCGTGTCCCCTGCATTGGCAGGCAGATTCTTAACCACTGTGTCACCAGGGAAGCCCTAGAATTTTAAAATAGCCCAGAAAGTGTCAAGATCAGCACTGCACTGAAAGAAAACCCAGCAATCTCTTTTACCTATTTCCAAGTTTTAAATACTTTTTCTATACTTAAAAGTGGTTTAGAGACTGTCATACAGAGTGAAGTAAGTCAGAAAGAGAAAAACAAATATTGTATACTAATGCATATATGTGGAACCTAGAAAAATGGTACAGATGAACCGGTTTGCAGGGCAGAAATTGAGACACAGACGTAGAGAACAAACTTAGGGACACCAAGGGGGAAAAGCGGCTGGAGGTGGTGGTGGTGTGATGAATTGGGTGGTTGGGATTGACATGTATACACTGATGTGTGTAAAATGGATGACTAATAAGGACCTGCTGTATAAATAAATAAATAAATAAATAAATTTTTAAGTGGTTTAAATGGTACATTTTATGTTATTACATTTTACTATAATAAGAAATCAAACGAGAAATATACATACATACATACATACATACATACATACATGTTTTTTCTGATATTGTATATGTCTGCCTCCAAGGAGACGAAGGGTTACTCATGTGGATGACAGTTAAATTCTCATTAGTGATGAACAAATGGTCATTCTGGTGTTATACACCAGTACTGCAATGGATAGATAGTGTATATTCATCCCTGAAAGATGGATCTGCTCTTTGAGCTGGAAACGCTGGGTTTCTGTGCCTGCAAGGCCAGAGGTCAAACTTGGTAGAAAATTCACCAAGGCAACAAATGTGAACTGGTGAAGTCTTTCTCGATAGACAGCTCTTTGTACTCTCCCTGGTGAAAGAGAGAAGAGAGTCCTTTTCTTATTTTGAACTTTAACAACTTCATGTTGGCCCTGAAGCATTTTTTTTTCAGATCTTGAGATCAAATGTTTAACCATTTATCTATTTCTCTGACTTTTGGGATATACCATACTCTTGAAATAAGTTTACTAAACTCCATTTACTGTGGAATGTTTGTTGAGATATTCAGGCAAATTACTCACTACTTGAAGTCATTCGAAGTACACTCAATTGTGAGGTAAAAGTTGGATGGGATACAAGCGCCTATAGAACACGTGCCATTGTAAGGAAGTTCTGTTCCTTCCCATGAGATAACTATCACTCATTTCCTTCCTGGTTTTTCAATTCCCATTCTCTTTGTGAACGTTTACGGCAGGGTTTTATGTTGGGGAGAACATTGGCCGATATTACATTCAAGTGCTCTTTCTGTCAAAAGCGTTTTCAAGCTCTTTACTGGTTATAGTAGTTACACTACAGCTTGGTAGAGTTGCATTATATGCTACTTCTTTTGAGATGGTATCCTCATGACATGTATGTTTATGAACTATCTGCTTCTCCGATATATGGTAAACTGACTGTCAAAACAGTTTCCTTGGAATCCCGGGGTTTGGATCAAAATCATCCAGTTCTGCTACTCAAAGTGAATTAAACTAGGAGAATTGCTGAGAGCTGTTTCCATTTCCTTCTTCCAGATGCACCTGGAAGCACTGAGTCACAAGGTTGTTTTCAAAGTTTACGTCCTATAGTATTTCCCATCACTTTGGGCAAGAAAACTATCGGT
This sequence comes from Mesoplodon bidens, assembly GCF_964165515.1. NCBI lineage: Eukaryota > Metazoa > Chordata > Mammalia > Artiodactyla > Ziphiidae > Mesoplodon > Mesoplodon bidens. Next base: position 32,016,406 of record NC_138179.1, read on the forward strand.
GTCCTACACAGGCTAAGTGAAACGAGAGGAGGTGATTGTGCATAGATCTATCCAGGAGAGGACCTGTACAGAGAGCCAGGACTCTGGGAGTCTCACTGCCAGTTACTGATGTGGAGATAATTTATCGAGATTTTTCTGCTGTGTTCCCACTGCCATGGAAGACTCAACAACAAACAAGCAAGGTATTTTCTCTCTTTCATTCCAAGAAGCCTTTGTGTTTCATGGCCCATCTCCCTTTCCCAAAGGGCTACGTCGTACGGGCTGAGAAGAGAAGTTATGGGAATGCTCTCCCCTCTACCTCTGGGTTCATTTGAGGAATAAGCAGTTTATTCAGGGAGCCAGATGTTGTCGGGGGATGGGGAGAAAATTAGCATAACTCCCCTGGGGAGGAGAGAGTTGGTTACACCTGGAATAATTACACCTTGAAACCCACTCCACTTTTGGTTTTATAAATTATGAGATATAAGAAAATTTTATTGTTTAAGCCATTTCGAGTCTTAGTTTTCTGTTATTTTGCAGCCCCAAATATTGTAACATACTTACATATATAAAATCTGTCCAAAAATGTACACAAGTGAGACCATTCGGACACACTGCTCGGTACTTTGCTTTGTTCATTAAATATGTCTTGTGGCTGTCTCCATATCTCCGTGTACAGATCTACCCCTCCCCTTTTTAACGGGTGCATGGATTTTCAATGTATTAAATACCATCATTTATCAACCAGCCCCCAGTGATTGAATGGTTGTTTCCAGGATTTTTAATTTTTAATTTAAACATTATTTTAATTATCTTTTCCATTTTTCCCCAGCTTTAATGAGGTATGATTGACAAATAAAAACTATATATATTTAGCACTTCCCTAGTGGCGCAGTGGTTAAGAATCCGCCTGCCAATGCAGGGAAAACGGGCTTGAGCCCTGGTCCTGGAAGATCCCACATGCCGCGGAGCAACTAAGCCCGTGCGCCACAACTACTGAGCCTGCGCTCTAGAGCCCGCGAGTCACAACTACTGAGCCTACGTGCCTGGAACCCACACACCGCAACGAAGAGTAGCCCCCACTCGCGACAACTAGAGAAAGCCCAGGCACAGCAGTGAAGACCCAACGTAAGCAAAAATAAATAAATGAATAAATAGATAGATAAAACTATATATATTTAAAGTGTACATGATTTTTTTGAGAGTTTTGAAAATATTTTATTATTTCTGATGGTTATATAATTTTAATGATTTTATACACACTATACATTTAATACAGAGAAATAATAATATACATGTCTTTTGTTCCCTTTGAATCCACATTATCACGTAACTGTGTAAATAGCAGTTCTAACTGGGCCATGAACTGGGATTGGAAAAGCCAAATGATTCAATAGAAACTTAACCTGTGCCTAGTTGAGCCTAATCTTCTTGTGGTAGGAGGAATCCAAAAAATTTTTCAAAGCCTTTGGAGTTAATTCTTAGCGTTACATGTTGTTCCACAGAAATGCAAGACTAGAGGGATCTATTGATAAAAGCTTGTCAGGAAGAGAATTTTATTTTTATTTTTTTTAATTGAGGTAACATTGGTTTATAACATTATATAAGTTTCATGTGTACAGCATTCTAATTTGACTTCTGTATACACTACAGTGTGCTCACCACCAAAAGTAGAGCTTCCATCTGTCACCATAGAGTTGACTCCGTTTACCCATTTTGCCCTTCCTCCCACCCCCTTTCCCCTCTGGTAACCAGCAACCTGTTCTCTGTATCTATGTGTTAGTCTTTGTTTTGTTTGTTCACTTACTACTTTTTAAAATAAATTTATTGAAGTATAAGTTGATTTACAATGTTATGTTAATTTCTGCTGTATAACAAAGTGACTCTTATACATATATATTCTTTTTCATATTCTTTTCCATTATGGTTTATCACAGGATACTAGTTTCCTGTACTATGCAGTAGGACCTTGTTGTTTATCCACTCTCTATATAATAGTTTGCATCTGCTAATCCCAAACTCCCACTCCATCCCTCCCCAACCCCTCTCCCCACTTGGCAACCACAAGTCTGTTCTCTATGTCTGTGAGTCTGTTTCTATTTCATAGGTAAGTCCATTTGTGTCATATTTTAGATTCCACATATAAGTGAGATCATATGGTATTTGTCTTTCTCTGACTTAGTTCATGTAGTATGATAATCTCTAGGTCCATCCATGTTGTTGTAAATGGCATTATTTCATTCTTCTTAATGGCTGAGTAGTATTCCATTATATATATGTATGTACCACATCTTCTTTATCCATTCATCTGTCAATGGACATTTAGGTTGTTTCCATGTCCTGGCTATTGTGAACAGGGCTGCTATGAACATAGGGATGCATGTATCTTTTCGAATTATGGTTTTCTCCAGATATATGCCCAGGAGTGGGATTGTAGGATCATATAGTAACTCTATTTTTGGTTTTTTAGGGACTCTCCATACTGTTCTCCATAGTGGCTGCACCAATTCACATTCCCACCAACAGTCTAAGAGGGTTCCCTTTTTTCCACACCCTCTCCAGCATTTATTATTTGTAGAATTTTTAATGATTATTCGCCCCCAATTTAGAGATGAGAAAGCTAAGGCTCAGTGAGGTTCAGTGTACTGCCTACAACATGATGTTTTGACGTATGTGTACATTGTGAAATGCTGACCACAGTCGAGCTAATTAACATATCCATCACCTCATATAGTTACCTTTTGTGTGTGTGTGTGTGTGTGTGTGTGTGTGTGTGTTGAAAACGTTGATCATCTACTCTCAGGACTTTTCAATTATATAACGCATTACTGTAGTTACCATGCTGTACATTAGAGCTCCAGAACTTATTCCTCTTGTAACTGAAAGTTTGTACCCTTGGACCAACATCTCTGTATTTCCTCCGCAGCACCCTCAATTTTTATTATTTTTACAGCTTTATTGACACACAATAAACTTCCCATATTTGAAGTGTACATGCTGATACATATACATCCCCGCAACTCTCACCAACAGCAAATAGTAAACATATTTGTCACCCTCACAACCTTCCTGGTGCCCCTTTCTTCCTGTCTCCCGCCACCAGCGCCAATCACCCTTCTTTTTAATGAAGCCATAGACTTTCATTGTGTTAGACACCATCATTTATTTACCAGTCTCCATTTCTGGGGGATGATTTTCCCTAGTTTTTGTGCCTAATTTTAATTTTTTTTTTCCTATTACAGACACTGCTCCTGTAAACATCCTTGAACAGCTATCTTGGTTTGGTTGTTCTCTTAAAGACATAAAACCTCACTGACATTTCGCTTCTTATGTTCTTTAAAGTCACAGTTCAAATTAATATTCAGATGACCCACCAGGTACCTCTCATGCACCATATGAAAACTTCTCGGCCTCATGTATCACTTTTCCAGTCACCAAGGCAGTGATCATTTCTGTGTAGACGTGATGGATTTCAAGCTGGTGTGGCCACACCAGGTTCTGCCCTGGGTCTGCTTCACCGCTTCCCTCCTCCTGCCCTAGGGCTTTCCTGTTGACATAGCAAGACCCCAGCTTGGCACCCACATGAGTCTGTGCTACAGAAAGGGAGGGGGGTCAACATCCCAGGAGGCGAATGTTTGACCAGTTGGAGAAGGGAGTCAGGTGCTGCTTCTCCCCCAGCATCACCCCGCTCCCCGGGCAGACTGTCCTAAGGTGCCAGTTACATGACTTCTTGGAGGATGGTCCCCCAGGACTGAGCCGAGCACGCTGAGGAGCAGCAGGTTTAAGGATGCATCTCCCTCCTTCCAGGCCTCCTTCCCCTGATCCCTCACTCCTCTGCTGCCTGGAATTGCACTCCCTGACACAGTAGGAGCACGTAAGCTTTTGCCTCAAGCTGTGTTTTCTGGGGAATCCAGGCTAAGACAACTGGACTTTCCACATGGTTATACTGACTTTAAGCCATCTGTAAATCTTCCTAGTTATCAACGTTGTCATTAAATACTGAGTTCTTGGGATTGTAAAGGACGGTATACGGCAAATGCAGACCTGCTCCCTACTCTTCTGGGTAAGAGAGGTGTAAGAGGATGAGGGGTCCGGTAAGTAGCAGAGACTTTGACAAAAACGTGTGCTATAACCTTGTTCACTGTCTGCCTTCTCCCCCTCTTCTCTCCTCTGTGCCCTGATATCTGTCCTTCATCTCAACCATTCTTCTGAAGAGGCCCTTTGGAGGACATCCACACCATCCATCATGTCACATCCAGGGGTCAGGTGTCCTGTTGCTGTCTTACTTGGTCTCTCGGCAGCCTTTCGCTCAGTTAACTGCTGCCCGATTGAAGGCTTCTCTAGGCTTCTATGCCAGAGTTACCATCACACCCTACCTCAGGGACTGTTTCTGGACCAGCATTGTCAGACCACTGGCTGTTAATGGAGGGCCCAGGGTCTCTCCACAGCCATCTTCAACTTCTCCGATCTGTGCTCTCTCTGCAGATATGCTCATCCAATCCCATGGTTTTACATGTATCTGTAGGCGGATGACTTTCAAGTCCCTGTCTTCTACCTTGTCTTTCTCTCTTGAACCTCAGACTCCAATCATCAACTCATTTCTACTTGAATATCTACTTGGATATTTCCATCTATCAACTCATTTGTCCTTGGATATCTCGAACATGTTGACTTTTCTTGGGTCAGCATCTTTCACACGCTAATCTCTCTTTTCTGAAATACTCTTCCCCAGATCCTGACATGGTTGGCTCTCCTTGGGTGTTTTCTTATCACTTGGGTCTCTGCTCGGATATCATTCCTCCAAGAGGACTTCCCTGACCTCTCTGGTTAAGGTGGTCCTGGTCCTGAGATCCTCCATATCCCGTTACCCAGCTTTATTTTAGCCATGTCATTTATCACTGTCTGAAATTATCTCATTATTTGTTTCCTCCTTCTTTCTTCCTTTGTCTAAGTACAGACTGTCTCCCTCTCCTAGACTACTTGACCTTTGCCCTGTTTCCCTACTATATCCCTGGAGATTAGAATAGTGCCTGGAATACAATAGGAACTCATTCTTTGGCTACAAAATACATATTTGTGGAATTAATGAATATGTGTGGTAGCATTCTGGGTTGGCTACTTCCCTGTGGCAGGCTGTTTTAAATGACTTGAAACAAAGGAGATCAGAGGATGGTTTGCAATCTTTGGAAATAACTGTCTTTTTTGGCCATTAAGAGGAAAATTTCCCTGGCCTTCCTTTCATTACTTTTATAATTATTATGCTTTTGCCCAAAGAATTAGGGTCACAAAGACCTTATTGGATTGTGAGGAATAAAAATCATCCTGTGCCTCCCCTCTGTATCTGATGGGTGTGGAGAATGTCGGAGATTGGAAGAGAGGACCCGAGACGAAAAGGAGGGAATGTATGGTGAACCCAGAGAGCAGGAGTGTCCTGAGAACACTTTAGCCTCTGTGCTGGTTGGCTCAATAGAGGGGTTAATATGTGGTCCTATCCCTGAAGCCTGGACACGGATCCCAACTTCAGACTTCCCTATTCAATAACTCTGTACCCCTGAGTAAGTCAATTCACTTCTCTGTACTCCAGTTTTCCCATTTGTATGGAGATGATGATGAAGATAAAAATAAAATACCTCTATCTAGGGTTTGTATAAGAATTAAATAAAATTATCTATCCCAGTAAAATATTTGACGGTTACCAAACTGGATTTCTAGCTAGTTTGCTAAAAGGGGCCAGACTTGAAGTGTCACAGAGAAAGTAAACTAATAGTTCTCCTAGGGGTATATTTAACTTTGCTTCACATTTATTAAACAGGTTAAAAATCCCCTTGGTCCCTCCTGCGCCCCTCCCATTTTGCTCCTTTCTCTCCTTTCCTGTCTCCTTCTTCTATTCCTCAGAGGTATAGAGGAAAAGAGGAAGAAAAGGGAGAAATAAGTATTCCCTCCAATATATTTTTTAAAGCTTTTATTCATTTGTTTTTTTAAGGAACTCTTAATACGTGACTTCCTGGAAAAGCCGCCGGCCCTCAGAAGCCACTAGAGGGCCAGCTCTGCTCGCTGGTCCCAGCCAGTTCTCCCACCACCTTTGCTGCATGAAAGATCTGAAATCCCCTGCATTCCCAGTCCTGCTCTCCAAAGGAAAAGGTGGCATGTGCTGCGTAGGGCCTCCACTCTCTCAAAGAGCAGCAGGAAACGGCTGATGTCTCCTTTCCGCGGTGGCCAGTGGCCCAGGTGCCGAGTGGCCGAGTCACCCAGGGCCTTGGTGCCCATCCCGTGAGCTGTGGCACGCCCCCCCCACCCCCCTGCATGAAGCGGGGCTGCAGGATGGGCAGTGGCCGAGCCCGTGGGAACTTCCCTTTGCCACGTGGAGGGCCAGGACTGGAAGGAACCACGTCGGAGACCAGGAAGGAAAGGAGACAGACAGGTGGTCTTCTCCGCTCCTTCCCACAAGGTTGGGGTCAGCTATAAGGCGAGACCCAGAACCAGGGCTTAGGTGGCGGCCCTCCCCGCCCATCTCGAGCAGGGAATCAGAGGGCCCGCCTCGCTGTCTGGACCTCTCATGGACAGGAAGGGGTGTCCCTTCCGCAGGCCTTTTAACAGCCCCTCACCACCGCAGACAACCTCTTGCCCGTCAACTAAGGGGAAGGGGCTGCCTCTGTGTGTGTGTGTGTGTGTGTGTGTGTGTGTGTGTGTTGGGTGGGGAGGGTTTGCTCCAAGATGAAGTCCAGAGGCCCCCGGGCCTAGTGAGGACTGTGGGACTGTGTATTAGTTCGCTCAGGGCACAATAACGAAATACCAGACCCGGTGGCTTAAATGACAGAAACTAATTTTCTCACAGATCTGGAGGCTGGAAGTCCAAGAGCAAGGTGTCTGCAGGGCTGGTGTCACCTGAGGCTTCTTGCTTCCTCTTCACATGGTCATGCCTCTGCCCCAGGAGCCCCTTCCTCTTCTTTTATGGACACCAGGCACATTGGACTAGGGCCTCACTTTAACTGAATCACCTCTTTAAAGACCTGTCTCCAAATAGGTTACGCTCTGAGGTACTGGAGGTTAGGCCTCCACTGCATGAGTTTGGGGGACACTATTCAGCCCATAGTAGACTGTGACTCAGGGGGCTCAGTTCTCTTCAACGTCAAGAACAGCTTAAAAGTCCACCAACGTTCACATCCTCCAACTGGGATGACAAAGGCAAGGAGGGGAGGCGGGGGTGGGGAACTGCGGTGAGGACAGGGGTGACTGTATTCTGGTGGCCAGGGAGGATTGTGAAGGTGCTGGTGGTGGACAGAGGGGTGGTGTGAATTGTCCCCCACTTCGTGTGGTCAGTGCCCTGCTGTTGGTGGGCAGAGCTGGGGCTGTCCTCCTGCCCTGCAGAAACCCATGACGTGATGCAAGAAGACACTGCCTGCTGTGGCCACCTGGTCCCTCAAGTGGGGAATCCAATGCTCTTCTTGGTCTCACCTTCCTAGAATGGAGCCCTTTGTGTGTCACGGGAAGGATGGAGAATGAGAAGCGTACTTGGGGTCCAGTTCAGGCCAAGAAGACTCATTAGAGAACCCAGGAAGGTTGTTAAAGGGTCCTAACTTGATAGGAGGGTGGGAAAACCAGGACCTTCCTTGACATGTAAAACCCTCCTCCCGTCCTCTTTCCTTCATTCCCATCTCTGGAGCTACTACACCTCAAGAGATCATAGCAAGAGACAGCCTCCAGTATGATGGTCTAAAGATGCCACCTCTTCCCATCTGCTGTGATGCTGTGATATGTGTGTGTGTGTGTGTGTGTGTGTGTGTGTGTGTGTGTGTACAATCAGGCCACCCAAGACAGCTGTGCTCTTGCTCTCTGTACATCCCCTGCTGGACCAGTCCCTGCCTCACCTACACTCTACTCACTTGGCTGACCTTCCCTCTTAATCGTAGAGCCTGATCAGTAAATGCCTACATACCTGCCCCGGCCCAGCTAGTGACTGTGCTAATCTTTAGATCAGAACTATCCCCATCATGACAGCTTATCAAAGGGGCAGTGGGAAGCAGGCTCCGCTGCTGGTCCCTCTGGTGACCGCTGAGCCCCCTGACATCAATTCCCTCTCTGACTGGTAACCTCCCTGTCCCTGAGCAACGAAGGCTGCTGCCCTGTCCTGCGTGCCATCTGCACCCACGGTGGGGTGTTGCTCCGGGCCCTTGTGTACGATCCCTCATCCACTAAACCACTGATGTCTCTGTCGCTGACTCCAGACTCTTTCTTGCGTCTGGGCAAGTACAGGGCTTGCAGACCAGCACGGAGTGCGTGTGAGTTCCAGCTTGGGGAGATTCGGGGCAGCTGCGGCGGTGCGGGGACGTCCTAGCTTTCCCCACCACTCGCTCCTCCAAGACCGGGGCCAGTTCCTAGCACTCACTCAGCTTCAGCCTTACGTGCATCTCCTCACGGTAGTCTTATCTATTACACCATCCTCCAAAGCAGCTGGAACATTCTCAAGGCCACATTCTAAGGCTTCCCCCAGCCCACCCAGCTGTAAGATGAGAGCTCTGAGGGAGCAACTTGAAATTAAGTTATGAAGAGGCCACGATTCTGCTATTCTGAGGTGGCTGTGAAATAGCTTCACCATAGTGTTTATGGGAAGAAACTTCATTCTTTGGGAAATTAGGGGCTACAAAAAGATGTCTAATGATAGAAAAAAAAAAAGCCAAAAAATTGATTTCTTGGAATCCAGAGATGACTGTACTTCCCCAACTCTCTCCTGTTTCTTGGGATGAGCTCAGTTTTTCCTTCCAAGGAACATGCCAAATGTTTTCAAAGGACAAACTGTCTATGTCATTTTCCACAGCGGTGGCTGGTGTGAGCAACACAGTCCCAACATGGCTGAGAAGGCAAGAAAGGTGGTTTACGTGGGAGTAGAAAACAACTTGCCCTCCTACCGCCACCGCCCGCTGGGGTCACACTCAGAAGTGTTAGAAGGCGGAGATGGTGGAAAGTTTTCCTGGGATGCCAGGGGAGCGGGTGTGGGCCAGGGGCTCAGGCGAGGCATGAATTCTGCTCTGGGAGTTTGGGCTACATTTTTCTGGGGAAAAAAAGTCTGCAACCCTGTTTCTTGCTAAGTAGGCCTGCAATCAGGGAAACCAGAGTAACTCTGAGAGAAACTATGGGGCAACAAAGCCAGGGGTGTACTCTGCCTCTGGCCTCCCAGACGATTCCCCCTTCCCCTCAGCAGCAAGCTCATTACAACTGCCAATATTTCCAAGAGCCCTCCTAACCCGTCTTCCACAGCCCTCACTTTCCCCCATGCTGAGGGGCTTCTGCGCTGGTGGAGTTCAAAATGTGTTTATGACTAGTGAATAGCCCTGCTAGTTGTAGGAAGATTTAAAACCACAGGAAAAATGTCAACGTGAGAAAAATAATTACCTGTTATTGGACCACCCAGAGAATATCACTGATAATATTGTAGCCTCCTGGTCTTACTTGTCAATGAATGCTTTAAAAAACTTTTAGGGCCTCCCTGGTGGCGCAGTGGTTGAGAGTCCGCCTGCCGATGCAGGGGATACGGGTTCGTGCCCTGGTCCGGGAGGATCCCATATGCCGCGGAGCGGCTGGGCCCGTGAGCCATGGCCGCTGAGCCTGTGCTCCGCAACGGGAGAGGCCACAACGGTGAGAGGCCCGCATACCGCAAAAAAAAAAAAAAAAAAAAAAAAAAAACTTTTAAAACATACATGATGTACACACACACACACACACACACACACACACACATATAAAATCCTTGTATCTTCACTTTTCCATTTAACATTATATCACGAGCATTTCTTCCGCGGGTGGTGCCCCCTTGAGAGAATTCCTCAGACGTCAGGGAAATGTTCCAGGCAGAGCCTGCGGGGACAGGCCGCCTCTCTTTCCCTCACTGAGAAAGCACAGGGGTCAGCAGTCGGGACTGAGCAGAAGCCTGGATCTTACCCCAGCTTGGTGCTCCCTTCCAGGTCAGTCAGAGCTGTTTGCCTGCTCATGCCAAGTTCCCTCCCATGGGAGCTGCTCAAGCTTTCCACAGTTTCAGCATCAACGATACTTTTGTCTGCTCCCCTTGGGGAGAGGGCTGGATAGTCTGCTTTTGTGTCCTTGATGGATCCAGCCCAAGTTCGATGGACCTGTGTACTTGCTCAGTTTCCCTTGATGGCCCGGTTCCAAGAACAGCTCAGAAGCCAAGGAAACCAAAATCCATGCCTCTGCAGCCAAAATGGACAGGCTGTTTCCTGATACTGTGTGTGTGTGTGTGTGCGTGTGTGTGCGTGCGTGTATGTGTAGTCCCAACCTGTGATTTTATTTCTGTCATAGTATAAAACAGCTCAGTGCACAGTTTTTTCCCTGCTTTCATGTAAATAGATGATCTATCCTTCCCCAGCTGACTCAGTTGTGAAGAATAAGTGGCTGTGAATGAAAGTTTTTGTAAATGAATCCAACCAACAACTGAACTTTGTTGATGATGAAAATCATCAGTGTTTTAGTAGATGTATAGCTGTTTCCTCAGGTGTGAGCTATATGTATTGTAGGTAATTTGTTTCCTTTTTTAAAAAAATTTATTTGTTTATTACTGTTTATTTTGGGCTGTGTTGGATCTCTGTAGCTGTGCACGGGCTTTCTCTAGTTGTGGCGAGCAGGGGCTACTCTTTGTTGCAGTGTGCAGGCTTCTCTTGTGGTGGAGCATGGGCTCTAGGCGCATGGGCTTCAGTAGTTGTGCCATGTGGACTCAGTAGTTGTGGCACGTGGGCTCAGTGGTTGTGGCTCGCAGACTCTAGAGTGCAGGCTCAGTAGTTGTGGCGCATGGGCTTAGTTGCTCCACGGCATGTGGGATCTTCCCAGACCAGGGCTCGAACCCGTGTCCCCTGCATTGGCAGGTGGATTCTTAACCATTGCACCACCAGGGAAGCCCTGGTACCAATGTTTGCAAATAACTTATTTTTTAAATTGTGATAAAAGGTTTACCATTTTAGCCATTTTAAAGTGTACAGTTCTGTCATGAAGTATGTTCACATTGTTGTACAACCATCACCACCTGTCCATCTCCAGAACTTTTTCATTTTTCCCAACTGAAACTCTATACCCATTAAATAATATCTCCCCGTTATCCCTTCCCCAGCCTCTAGCAACCATTCTTCTACTTTCTGGAAAATAAGTCATTTTTCACATCAATTAGAGTGTATTCTAGGTTATGCTTATATCATTGCTCACATTCATTCACTCATTTATTCATTTTACAAATATTTATTGAAGGCCCATACTGGTGAGTAGAACAAAACTCTCGCCCATGTGAAGCTTATGTTCTTAAACAATTAACTGATAAAAATAAAATAAGTGTAGGGTAGTAACAAATGCTATGTAGGGAAACAGTTACCAGGTGGTCCAAGATGGTTTCTCGCAGGATGTGAAATTGTTGATGGAGACTTAAGTGAAGTGAAAGAGAGTCATGCAAGAATGTAAGGGAGGAGAATCGGGGGGAGGTCCCGGGACGGGGGAAAGCCTGGAAAGAATAGATGCACCAACCCTGAGGAGGTGTATCAATTACAGGATTTTCGCTCCAGGTAGTAGAATATCCAATCAAGAATGGTTTATGGGGGTTTCCCTGGTGGCGCAGTGGATAAGAATCCGCCTGCCGATGCAGGGGACACGGGTTTGAGCCCTGGTCCGGGAAGATCCCACATGCCACGGAGCAACTAAGCCCGTGCGCCATAACTACTGGGCCTGCGCTCTAGAGCCCGCGAACCGCAACTACTGAGCCTGCGCGCCACAGGTACTGAAGCCCGCGTGCCTAGGGTCTGTGCTCCGCAACAAGAGAAGCCACCACAATAAGCCTGTGCACTGCAACGAAGAGTAACCCCTGCTCACCGCAACTAGAGAAAGCCCGTGTGCAGCAATGAAGACCCAACACAGCCAAAAATAAATAAATAAAATTAAAAAAAAAAAGAATGGCTTATGGGAATTCCCTGGTGGTCCAGTGGTTAAGACTCCACGCTTCCACTGCCAGGGCCCTGGTTTTTGATCCCTGGTCGGGGAACTAAGATCCTGTAAGCCCATGGCATAGCCAAAAAAAAAAAGAAGAAGAATGGCTTAGACCACCCTTTCTCAAAGTGAGATCTGGGGATCCCCTGGGGATTCCCAAGACCCTTTTGAGACATCCATGAGGTTAAAGCATTTTCATAATAAGACCAAGACCACATTCATTATTTCACAAGTGTAAAGTGGAGGTATTCCAGCGGCTATATGATGTGTGATATCACAGAGATGAAGTGCAGAAGCAATTATTATTAGAGCCCAGCCATCTCCCATTAACTCAGACTTAAAGAGATTCGCAAAAAGGTAGAACAACCACTCTTCTTACTAAATTTTTCTTTTGGAACATATAATTATTTTTTCATAAATCCATGTTGTTTATATGAACAACAAATGGGCTTATTATCTTTATTTATAAATATTTAAACTTTTTCTCTGTCTCAGTTTCTAGCATGGTAAATACTGAGCCATAGCACACATAGACAGAAGCTGTTTGGGATTCTCAGTAAATTTTTTTTTTTTAAGATCTATTTATTTATTTATTTTTGGCTGTGTTGAGACTTCAGTTGCGGCACACGGGATCTTCGTTGACGCACGCAGGATCTTTCATTGTGGCACGCAGTCTTCTCTCTAGTTGTGGTGTGCAGGTTTTCTCTTCTCTAGTTGTGGCGTGCAGGTCCAGGGCGCGTGGGCTCTGTAGTTTGTGGCATGCAGGCTCTCTCGTTGACGCGCACGAGCTCAGTAGTTGTGGCACATGGGCTTAGTTGCCCTGCGGCACACGGGATCTTAGTTCCCTGACCAGGGATCGAATCTGCATCCCCTGCACTGGAAGACGGATTCTTTACCACTGGACCACCAGGGAAGTCCTGCCTCAATAATTTTTAAGAGCTGAAAGGGGCCCTGAAACCAGAAGTCTGAGAACCACTAGCTTAACCAATAAGGATATTTGTTATCTCACATGATCAGAGGTTCAAAGGCAGAGTGGTGGCTCCTGGGGTAGATGCAGTGGTTCAACCATGACATTGAGCACAAGGGTGCTTTCCAGCTTTCCACTTTTCCATCTGGCTACTCTCAGCTCGTCAGCAGCATCCCTTCTTCACGGTCAATGTTTGAGCAGTTATAGACATTGCAGATACGCACACATCTAGCCAAGAAAGGAATCTCCTCCCATGAGTCTCTACAGTAGGGGAAAATTTTTGCCTAAAAGCTTTCCTACAGAAACAGTTGGCCAGGATCAGGCCACACGCCCATACTCCAGCCTTAAGTCCTAGAGGTGAGTCTTGGCATTTTCAGCTTCTATGGAAGGGGTTTCTGCAGCACGAAGGGTGGGGGGAGGGTACTGTAGGGCTGGGGCATGGGAACAGCTTGGCCTGTTGGAGAAGCCACAGGCCATCCACAGTGGGAGCATGGGAACACTGTTGGTGACACGTGTGGAAGAACGTGAGGAGAAGGTTAGGATCTACTACTTTAGCTTAGAAAGTGTTATTATAGCTGGGTCCGAGGTTGACCTGGGTCCTAGGTAAGTTTTGATAAGGTTTAGTCAACAGCAAGAATGAGATCCAGCTGTTTTGCTGGATGAAAACTTGATACGAATTTAGAATCCATTATCCTAAATTCCTTAAAACTTAAGCCATAAACTCAGTGAGTTAAGGGTTGGACTTTTTGTGATACATTTTAATATCTTCACCAGACTTTTAATTAAAAGGTAATCTGATATACAATAGCCAAGATATGGAAGCAACCTAGGTGTCCATCAACAGGTGAATGGATGAAGACGTGGCACATATATACTATGGAATACTACTCAGCCATAAAAAAGAATGAAATTTTGCCATTTGCAACAGCATGGATGGACTTGGAGGGCATTATGCTGAGTGAAGTAAGTCAGAGAAAGACTTATTTCTGTATGATATACTGTATGATATCACTTATATGTGGAATCTAAAACATACAACAAACTAGTGAATATAACAAAAAAGAAACAGACTCACAGATATAGAGAACAAACTAGTGGTTACCAGTGGGGAGAAGGAAGTGGGGAGCGGGCAAGGGAGGACCAGGGGACTAAGAGGTACAAACTACTATGTATAAAATAAATAAGCTACCAGGATATATTGTACAGCACAGGGAATACAGCCAATATTTTATAGAATAACTATAAATGAAATATAACACTTAAAATTGTAAATCACTATGTTGTACACCTGAAACTTATATAACATTGTACTATACCTCAATTGAAAAAAAAAAAAAGGTAATCTGATTAATGCAGGAGGAGCAGGAAAGGATTATGGGAAGGGTGGGTAAGGCATTTTGTGATTATGGCAGGAGTATCAGGCTTTTTACCTGGAAAGCCTGGGCTGGCCAGCGGTTACTTGCATCTTGGGCTTGGGATGCACCTTCCCTAGGCAAAGGGCAGAGGTGCGGGTGACCCCTAAAGACAGTTCTTCCTCTGTGCTCTTTGCTAATTGGGACTGGACTCCAAAAAAGTGCCCAAACAAACCCAAGCCAGATGGATCACAATGTTGCTTGTCCTTTGTATTATCATTTCCCATCAATGATTTTTTTTTCAAATAGTCAATCAAACGTTTATCGATACTCTTCTAAATACTGGACACTGGTTAATTGACCCTTGACACAAAAATAGACTTGAGCGTCATAAGCTCAAGAAATACCCAAGTGGAAAATTTTCATGGCCTTAAGAAGTTGGTTTTTAGATATAGTGTCCCATGATTTCCTTTAGTCAAAATGACCCTGTATCTAAATATCTCTGTTAGAATGTACTTTGCTTGATTTTACAAAAGCCCTCAAAAGGGCAATCATGGGCTCTCATGATGGGAATTCTGATTTTGAAAATAATGACCCGGACATGGGAATGTCAGCGTGTTGATGGTGGGTGTATGTTCTAGAAGCAACGCAGTAAAGTCCGTCCGGTAAATTTGGTAATCTGGCCTAGTGCAGAAAACAAAATCAAGGCTGAAAATAATATAGATTTGTTGTTGTTACTGATGTTGTTTTGTAATTGAAGTTCTATTTATTAGAGATTTACTATTTAGGTCAGACATTTGCTGATTCAGTTTTTAAAGAATTTGCAGACATTGCTTCCTCGGGCGCCCCCAGCCTGCGGGTGTAGAGCACAGAGGCCTGAATAATAATTGTAGTTATAATAAGGCTGAGAGCACTGAACTTTTACCCTGCCCCCATCCCCAAGGCACCAGGCCTGGGGGCAGGGAGAAATGTGCTTGCAGTTTGGGCCTGCCAGCACTGTCAGCTGAGGTAGGATGCTTTGTCATGCAACGCAGGGCAAGGAAAATGTGCATGTTCACGAAGCACAGGGCTTAACGGATTAGTTTATGGGACCAGTCAAATCTGTGTTAATAGAAGGAATGCAAATTTCCTATGTATTCCAGACAGGAGAGGGTTTTGGATGAAAATTAATCCTGGTCAAGGCAAGAGATGTTTGATTTTAAATATGCTAAGAGAAACCAGCTGCAGCTCCAAATGGAACATCCCCCCATCTTTGAAATCAGAGCTCACTCCTCCCATCTCCCTGCAGCCCCCTGGCTGCTCTGCAGAAGCATCAGTAATCTGATAGAGATGAAAGGGCATCAACATCCTTTTGACACCAGCGGCTTGTGAAATTTGCAAGACACAGAGAAGGAGAAAGAGGGGAATTGAGGCTTGATCCTTTCAGTAAAGAAGGGTGATGGATGGGGGAGAGGGTCGGGGAAGAGTCTTGGAAGGGGAGGGGGTTTACGGGCAAGGGCTGCCTGAAGAGAGAGAAGGGAGAGATTTGAAAAAAAAATCTCTTTCTACTACAACACAGAACATTCTAGATGTTGTTTCTAAATTCAAAAGAAAAATGATTGAACTATATTCAGGATTCTAATAGATTTAGTATACTTTACATGTAGCAAATGGCGAGGTGTTTGTGGCTAGGGTTTGCAGATGTATGGAAGGAGTGATGACCCGAATGTTTCTTGGATGTAATGTATTCTCCAGCAGGTATCAGAAATAGTTGGTTCAATACAAATCCAAGAAGCTCCCTAAGAGAAATGGCAAAGGGAACTTTGCACGATGAGTGGCTGAACCTGCCTACATGGATGATTTAGGCTTCTCCAAAAGGCCTGCTTCTCTTGGGTGTGGATGCTGGACACTGGTTACTCTTAATTTCTTCTTCAAAGGTGAAAAATGGATGTAACATTGGCAATAAGAGAGCCCATCCTTACCTCCGAGAGAAGCGTAGTGGCAACTCTGAGACAGATGAGGTCAGGGTAGTTGGCTCTGGTTTCTACACAGGCAGAGTGGGAGAATCTGTCCAACCTTCTCTCCCTGGCAAATCTGGCCTTGGATTCCAGCCCAGGCCAGGAACTCCGTCAGGGCTGGGCTTGAGGGAGAGCATGCTTGGTCGGCAGTTATGAGGCAATGGAACAAAAGTGAAATTGGGTCCCAAGCAAGGGTGGGTCAGACCTGGGTTCTGGGTCATAGTGTAAAGTGGAAACTGGTGTTGAGTCTTGGGAAAGGGCAAACAAGGAAACAAGTTTGGACTTGAAACATCACGTTTAAAACCAGGATTTGAAGGGGTAGGTTGGCAGCCCTGAATTGGCAAGAAGATGAGGCTGGGAGGATGAGCTCAGAAAGATCCCAGAAGAAAACCTACACAGGCAAGAACATTTATGGAGTGGAACGGATAGAACTGTTGAGAACCAGCATAAGGACTATGGAAACTAGGACCTGCTCTGGCCCGTGGAAAACAAGAATGGCTGCCAAAAAGAAAGGGCAAGGCTTCCCTGGTGACGCAGTGGTTGAGAGTCCGCCTGCCAATGCAGGGGACAGGGGTTCGTGCCCCGGTCCTGGAAGATCCCACGTGCCGCGGAGCGGCTGGGCCCGTGAGCCATGGCCGCTGAGCCTGCGCATCCGGAGCCTGTGCTCCGCAACGGGAGAGGCCACAACAGTGAGAGGCTCGCGTACGCCAAAAAAAAAAAAAAGGTAAATCCTCTGGGCTACTTCCCCTGGGAAAAGGGAGGGCAAAGTCTAGTAGCATTCAGGAAGCCCTCCTCTCCTCCACTCCCCACCACGCCCTGGCCCTTTCAGCCCATACGGTGTCTCTAGTTGTCTTTGTGGAGCCCGTAACTGGACAGGTTTCCCTGGTGTGTGCTCACTCTTGGGTAGGTGTTCTTTGTGCTAACCACCCATAAGGAGGGGCTGCTGATGCCTGCGGGGGATCCTGGACCAGGAGGGGCTCTCTGCCTGCTCTGCAGACCTTGAGGCTTCACACACACACACACACACACACACACACACAGAGGGAACTGGAGATCTGTATATTCTGCGTATCTGTATCTCACTGGTTCTGTTTCTCCGGAGAACCCTGACTAACACCTTCTCTCACTCTCCCTTCATTCTCACTGCTTATCCTCTTTGACCCCTTTTCCCTCCAGTGTCCCTCCCCTGCTCCTTCTTCTTCCCTATCATTCTTTCCTACAGAAATAATCATGTTGCAGTCCTTTTTATATCTCCTTTCAACTGTGCCTCTGAGTCTTCCATAGTGTAGAAGAAAAAGCTCCACATGTGAGTAAAGGCACTTGCATTTTAATCCTGGCTCTTTCATTTATTAGCTATGTTGACCTGGACATGTGTCATCGCCATTGTAGTTAAGCTGAGTGGAAACCTTACTGCCCCAGGACCTGTGTCAACCCTGGAAATGTTCTAAGCCAGCTGTTTCCTCAGCTTCCTGAAAACAGAGTGTGTCTTACACTATGACAGTAGCCTCGACCTCCAAGTATGCATGAGGCACATAGTAGGTGTTCAATATATGTGTGCCTTGTGTCAGGAGCACAATGTTATAAGCACCAACTTTGAGACCAGCTGTGCCATGAACCCACCTCTGAGACACAGAAATGGTGCTTTACGGAGAATGCCTGGAATTTCTAAAAGCCTGGAAAATCACCCAATGTGTCTCTAAATCCAACTACAAATTTACCTAGGCTCCCAGTCACAATGCCATCCTTGGTTTCTTTCATGTTTGTTACCCTCCTGGTTTTAATGTCTCTCTTGTATCCTGCCTTCCTAGATCCTGACCTTTGGCTCCTGATATATCTCTCATTTCACTCCTGGCTTTGGCTTTGGCCCATCTATCTCTTTGGCCTGAAGTCCCAGCTCCAAATTCTGCCTTGGAGTCCACAGCTGATTTCCCCCCATTCCTAGGCCCTTGCTGGATCGTGAAAAACTGCATCATCAGGAACAGTGCACGGGACCCCACTGTACATTGTACATGTATATTGGTGACTCAGTCTTTACCAGTCTGTGAATACAGGTAGAGCCTCATTTAAATGAATGCCCAAATCTTAGTTGCTTTGAGGTCTCACTGTTTCAATCTTTTATAGTAGCCTCTCCTATTTTTACAAAATCACTTAGGAAATACCAGTGTACTTAGACATACTCACAAACTAGTGCTGGTCACTGGTTGCCACTATGGCTACTTGAACTTGGACCTAATGATCCAGATCCTAACAGTTGTACACATGCTGCTCCATGGGCAATACTTAGATTCCACTGCTATGACCACCACTAGATGCTGGTGGAACGGGAGACCCACCATGCACAATGCCAATAAAACTGGAACATCCCTGGTGCTCTAAAAAATCAGAAATCCCTTTTGCTACCTTGGGAAGCAGAAGGCTGCTTCTCTTCTTGCAAGAAGCAAGCTTACTATATGAGAGGTCTGCAGGACAGGCCCGAGTATGAGTAGTTACATCATACCTGGAAATAATCACTTTTCCCTAATTCTCAGACCCTTTCACTGCATCTAGCTTTCAGAATCATTGTAAAATTCAGGTGCCAAGACAAGTCAATGGGGGAAATATAGTCTTTTCAACAAGTGGTGCTGGGACAACTGAATATCCACGTGTAAAAGAACCAAGTTGAATGCATATCATATACCATACATAAAAATCAACTCAAAATGGAAAAGAAACATAAATGTGAGAGCTAAAATTATAAAACTCTTAGGGACTTCCCTGGTGGTCCAGGGATAAAGTATCTGCCTTACAATGCAGGGGACGTGGGTTCGATCCCTGGTCGGGGAACTAAGATCATGTAGGCTACGGGGCAACTAAGCCTGCGCGCCACAACTACTGAGCTCACCTGCCTCAACTAGAGGCCCCATTCCGCAAACTACAGAGCTCACATGCTCTGGAGCCTGCGCACCACAACTAGAGAAGAGAAAACCCACCGCCACAACTAGAGAGAAGCCCGCGTGCCACAACGAAGAGCCTGCATGCCTCAATGAAGATCCCGCATGCCCCAACTAAGACCCGATGCAGCCAAAAATAAATAAAATAAAATAAAATAAATAAATAATCAATAAATCTTAAAAAAATAAAATTATAAAACTCTTAGAAGAAAACCTAGGAATAAATCTTTATAATCTAGGGTTAGGCAATGATTTCTTAGATATGACACCAAATGCACAAACAATGAAAGGAAGAATTCATAAATTGGACTTTATCAAAACTAAAAACTTTTACACTTCAAATGACATCATCAGGAAAGTGAAAAGATAACTCACAGAACTGGAAAAGCTAGCATATTATATAACTGATAAGGGACTTGTATCCAGAATATATAAAGAAAGAACTCTTAATAAGAAGAAAATAAATACTTCCATTTTAAAAATGGGCAAAGGATTTGAAGAAACATTTCTCAGAAAAGATATACACATGGCCAGTAAGCACATGAAAATATGTTCGACATCATTAGTCATTAGGGAAATGCACATTAAAACCAAAATGAGATACCACTTTATACTTGCTAGGATGGCCAGCATAGAAAAGCCAATAAGTGTTGGTGAGGATATAGGGAAAGTGCTGCTGGAATGTAAAATGGTGCCGTCGCTGTGGAAAAGTTTGGCAGCTTCTCAAAACGTTCCCACATGACCCAACAATTCTCTTAGAGAAACAAAAATAAATGTCCCACAAAGACTTGCACAAAATGTTCATAGCAGCATTGCTCACAGTAGCTAAAAAGTGGAAACAACCCCCTTGCCCCTCAACTGGTGAATGGATAAATAAAATGTGTTATATCCACACAGTATAATACGAAGAATAATAAAAAGGAATGAAGTACTGATACATGCTACAACATGGATGAATCTCAAAACCATTAGGCTGAGTTGAAAGAATCCAGTCATTAAAAGACCACATATTACATGTCTCCATTTATATAAAATGTCCATAAAAGGCACATCTATAGAGACAAAAAGTAGTTTAGTGGTTACCAGAGATAAGGGGAAGGGTGGGGAGTGACTTTAAGTGGGTACGTGGTTTCTTTTTGCAGGGATGAAACGTTCTAAAATTAGACAGCAGTGTTGGTTGTGCAACTCTGTAAAGGTACTGAAGACCATTGAATTGTATACATGGGTGAATTTTATGGTATGTAAATTATATCTCTATAAATTTTTTTAATAAATTTTTTTAAAGAAGTTTGATTAATTCAGGGATATTTGTCTCTGAAACAGATAAAACTTTTTGCAACTTAAAAAAATACATCAGTTACTTCAGGTGCAGTTCCTGGGGCCTATGACCTTTGTGAGAATCTACAAAAAGATTTTTGAGACCCCCAAAAAAATGTATTGGCTTTAAACTGTAAAGACTTATCTGAAATAAATCAAAAGCTGACAAAATATAATAATACGTCAACGAACCAATGAAAGCCAACTCATATGAAACTAATATGCATACACATACATTGATGTAATATGGGATGTGGGTGTATTTCACATGTGACATGAAGGAATGAGACCCCCAGGAGCAGGGTGCTAGGACTATGAGAGTCTTGGGACACGGAAGCTGCTTCACAGAGCCAATTTTTTCTTTCCTTAAAGTGAGGTCTTTCTTAAGGCTTCTGTAGTCCTCCCCTGTAGAAATGCCCCTTTCTGGGCTCCCAAGTTCCTCAGACATAACAATAATAGACAGGGTTCAAGTTTTTGCCTTCCAGAAAGTTTGTTATCCTACATAAAAATCAGTGTATGCAAAGTGGTTTTATAATAGAGCAAATCAAGTGCTCTTATTCCACTCAACAGAGGACCCCAGCTCCACTGTGCAAGGCACCTGGTTCCAAACCACCCTGGAATGGCCCTTACCATGTTGCAGAAAATATATGTCCACGCTTGTGTCCTCCACATTAAAAATAGTGTGCTCAGGCTTCCCTGGTGGTGCAGTGGTTGAGAGTCCGCCTGCCGATGCAGGGAACACGGGTTCGTGCCCCGGTCCGGGAAGATCCCACATGCCGCGGAGTGGCTGGGCCTGTGAGCCATGGCCACTGAGCCTGCACGTCCGGAGCCTGTGTTCTGCAACGGGAGAGGCCACAGCAGTGAGAGGCCCGCGTACCGCAAAAAAAAAAAAAAAAAAAAAAAAAAAATAGCGTGCTCCCTGAAGATTTGGATGTGTCTCACTTACTACTGGACCCCAGGGCCCAGCGCAGTGCCAGGCACATGCTCTGGGCCCAAAAAGAAATTTCTTAATAGGTAAGTTATTTTTATTTATAGTGTTCAGAGTGACAATCACCACGTGCCTGGGTTCTTGCTTTCACGTTCTAAACTTCTACCCTCACATACCAATAAAGTGGCTCAAAAAGTAAATAAATTAAAAACTTTAAAAGTAAATAAATTCCAATCCTCTTTGGGAAAGAATATAAGAGAAAAAGTGTTATCATATCACTATTGGACAACCATTATTGTAATATTTCATTCATGCAAGGATCATCAATGGATGCTAAGGTTAGCGGGTGAAAGTTGAAGGATTAACAGGATATTTACACAGTCTCGAAGTATCTTTCTACAAGAGGGCGATATCATGGTTTATAAGAAATAGGTATTTGGTCATTCAGATGACCAAAATATATATTTCTCATACATTCGGTCTTCACCTACAGTTCCTGGCTCACAGCTCCCCAAACCTTTGGAATTTCCTGAGCTATAAGAGCAACAGGATGATTATTTGGTCTCTTGTTTTCAGTTCCTGAAAATGCTTTGGGGAAGGTGACAAGAGTGGGGCCTGGTTGCCGGGAAAACCAACCATGAAATCAGAGGGTTGGAACTTTTGGTACCATCCCCCATCTCAGTGGAGAGGAGAGGGGCTGGAGGTTGAATGAATAGCCAGTGGCCAATGATTTAATCAATCACACCTGTGTAATGAAGCCTCCATAAAAACCCCAAAGGAGAGGGTTTGGAGAGCGTCCGGGCTGGTGAACACGTGGAGATTTGGTGAGTGGAGTGTTTGGAGAGACCCTTTCCCCATACCTCACCCTATGTATCTCTTCATCTAGCCATTGATTCATATCCTTTTATGATAAATCAGTCATCTGGTGAGTAAACGGGTTTTCCTGAGTCCTGTGAGCCATTCTAGAAAATGAATCAAACCCGAGGAGGGGGTTGTGAGAATCTCTGATTTATAGTCAGTCGGTCAGAAGCACAGGCTTGTGACTGGCATCTGAAGTGGAGGGTGGTCTTGTGGGACTGAGCCCCCTACCTGTGGAATCTGATTCTATCTCCAGGTAGATAGCGTCAGAAATGAGTTGAAAAAAAAAAAAAAAGAAATGAGTTGAATTCTTGGACACCCCACTGGTGTCAGAGAATTGCTTGTTGGTATGGGGAAGCCTACACACACACACACACACACACACACACACACACACACACACACACACACACACACACACACACACACTGGAATTGGGTCTGGGAACCCTTTTTCAAGTTACTTATTAATTTTACAAAGAGAAAATAATAACTCTTCAGAGCAGACACCACCCCAACTGACAGCCAAAGTTAACATCACCAGTAATGGGACAAATTGCCACCTCTTGAAATGCTGCACTGAGAATAACACAGCATTAGTTCTGGAGGATTCTGGTGCAAAATACACAAACTGAATCTAATCATGAGAAAAGCATCAGATGTACCCAAACTGAGGGACATTTTACAAAATAACTGACTCTTCAAAATGTCAAGGCTAGGAAAAACAGGCCAAAACAGAAATGTTTCCAGGGTGAAGAGGACTAGGTAGACACTAAAACAGAATGCAGCCTATAATTTGGGGTTTTCTATTGTCTTTCTTTTGGGGGCATTAAGGACACTATTGGGCCAATTGGCCAAACCTGAAAAGAGTCTATAGTTTAGCTAATAGTATCGTATGAGGGTTAATTTTCTGATTTTGATTATCTTCCTGTGGCTATGTTGTACATAAGCCCTTGTTCAGGAAATACCCACTTAAAGTGTTTACGGGTAAAGGGGCAATGTGTCTGCAACTTACTCTCAAGTGTTTCAGGAAAAACATTTGATATACAAAGAATGATAAAGTGAATGTGGTAAAACATTAACATTTGGGGAATGTGGGTAAAGGTCGTATGGAACTGCATGTACTATTCTTGCAATTTGCTGGGAAGTCAGCAATTATGCCAAAAAAAAAAAAAGGTGAGAAATGTTAAAATATCTTTTGTCTCTGGTCATTAAAGCCATTGTTGGATGTCATTTGTTGTGGCACTGAGGGAGTCTGGTAAACATGTGAAAACTCGTCAAAAGGACTCGGAGTCATTAGCATTTCTTACCTTTCTATTTTCTCTCTTGGCAAGGCCCATCCTTTTGCGTGGGTCCAGATAAATTTGATTTCTGAGCAATATGAATTTATAAATTCCATATGTTAGAATGTGCATTTGGATACATATCTTCCAAAATAACAGTGGCTTAAATGGGATAGAAGTTTAGTTTCTCTCTCGAGGAACAGAACTCAGCAGTCTGTCAGCCCAGGGCTGGTCTGGAGGGAGGTTCCTTTATCAATAAAGATCAAGTCTTACTGCTCTGATGTGCTCGGTGTGTGGCCTCATGATCCAAGTTGGTGACTGAGGCTCCAGACAGCACATCTCTATTCTAATCAGTAGGAAATGGGAAGGAACGAAGAAGGGTGTCCCACAGTCCCCACTTAAGGATGTTTTCTGGACATTGCACACAACAGTTTTTTGGTTACATCTCTTTGTTCCAAGGCAACTTCTAGCTGCAAGAGAGGCTGTGCATTGCACTCTGGGCAGTCACGTTCCATCCAAAAATTAAGGAGGAAGAGAATGGTTATTGGGATGTGAAATAAGTCCATGTTTCAAAGCGAGATAAAGGTACTCTATAAGGAAACTCTTGCAACTATGACTCAAGTGACAGTATTGGGGCTGCCTGGTGGCATAAAGGATAGTAGATTTGGGGGTGGCCTAGGACATGTAAGTGGAGGAAAGAGCTGTTTGCAAAGAGGAGAAGAAAGTGGAAACAACCCTATGGATGCTGTGGGAAGTGAGATGAAATAGAGCTAAGACCTCTGCTTAAGTGACTAAGACTCCAGCTGAATAGGGAGAAAGGGAAGATAAGGAAAACCAGAAAACGGAAGAGACTGGGAAGAAAGGACAAGAGGGCCTGAGCAAGGGAGAGATCAGGGGTAACAGGGGGGTAAAGTCCAGCTGTTCTAGCTGCTGGCTCTGGCGTCCCTGGCATTGTGGCCTCTTAACTCACCTGTAAGGAGAGTCCTGGGAAGCACAGCTTCGTCTGGTATAAGGAACCATCAGTCATTTGTAGTGTTGGAGACTCTCCTGACTTCATGAAAAGCCTTTATACAACTAAGCTGGGTGAGCAGACATGGTACCAGGGCCAGAAAAAAAAGTTAGGCTACACTGAGAAGAAATCTTAATTGTGTGCTAGTAGGAGTTTTAATGACTCCTGATACAACCCACGGCTTTGCTGCCGCCTTCAGGGATATCGCGGGGATGGCTGGAGGGCTCAGTGTGGTGGCTAAATACTGGGAAAGCTGCTCACAAGGCTTCTGAGTCAATAGAATTTTTTTTTTAGTCCTCTTGAAAAAAACTGTCTTTCATCCGATAAATACTTCCCTGTGAGGAAAATCATCAGGGATACTTACCTTTCAGCCAAGCCTATGGGGTAAAAAGATGTATTGAGGTAAAATTATGCACTTGAAGTTTCCTAGGTCATAGGCAAGCTTGTTCATCAAGCACTTCATTTAGAGCAAAATGGTTACATTATAGCGTCCTAGAGCTGGAAGGGACCCTTCTCTTTGGGTATAAATATTTCTACAGAAGGCTGCAGAGACTGGAGTTTGCTTTGTTTATGGAAATCTGCTCCACCTCGCTCCTGAGAATTTCATGACGGTGGACCTTCCCTTTGCCAATAACTTCGGAGTCGAAGACTGGTGAATGTTTGCAAGTTTTGTGGAATGTTATGCAAATCTGGACTTGAACCCCTTTGAAGAGCTTCAGCCGAGGTTGAGGGCCTGTGCCTGCTCCCAGGACATCACTTCCCTGAGGCCTCAAACTGTTCTTTAAAAGGACGAGGACGAGGGACACCAAGATACTAATCAGAGCAGTGACAAAGCAGCGGGAAAGTTCTGGCGCCTCAGTCTAGACCCAAGCATTGCAAACTGCTTGGCCTAATAAAAACACACTGAAGGCAACACATTTTTGTTTCGTAACATATGAGAGGGCAGGTTGCCAAGTACTTGGCTATGAATGTGGAATCCATTAAAAAAAAAATCCCTGCACTTTGTCACTGTCCTCATACTGGATTAACCCTATAGCATCAGAAATGACACCAGAGATTTACTCAAGTCATTTTAATGTGAAGCTTTCTCTCTTGGCAGTGACTTTCTGCAAAACTGGCAAAGCAGCTTCCAGGGAGTCCTTTCAGGTATGTACACAGGCCTGTAGGTGGAAAGTGTAAGAAACCTTCCCCAAACCTTTCTACTGAAGAGTTATCTGCTGGGGAGAAAGATTAAAGTTAAACTAAACAGAACAAAAAATGCCTAGGTGTTGTTTGTTTTCCTGAAAGTAAAATTTGACTTATAATTAAAACACACTTTTTTTTTTTTAAAGGAGGACCTTAGGGGCCTTTTTTTTTTTTTTTTTCCCAGCTCATTCTTAGCCCAAACCCTCATGACTCCTTTTTATCTTTGGGGGTGATATTGAAGAGTGGAATCCTTCATCATTAAACTGAAGGAACTTTAAAGACCATTCAATCCAACACCCCCAATTTGATGGGTAGGGAAGTGGAGTAATTAGCCCAGGGTCTCCTGGCAAACCAAAGCCTGGGTCACCCATCTCCAAGTCCCAGCATCTCCCAGTATCCTAACACTTCTGAAGAGTAGGCTCGCCACAAGAGAATTCATCACTGAACTGTGTACTTCTTGCTGTCTCTGCGAATGAAAAGCTCCACTCCAAAACTTCAACTACTAGAAATAAGGGAGTTAGACTTGTAGGCCCTAAATGCCATTGCCAGTTACAATAAGGTCTAGGAAGAAAATGTCCTCAAACATATTATCCTATTTTCCTGTGCCATTTTCCTGTGGAAGAAGTCTTTGTTCAATTGTGAATGCCAAAAATAGGTTACCAAGGTGTTTCTGGTTTGTTTTGTTTGTTTGCTCGTGTGATACCAGTTCTTAAATGCAACATGGGAGGTGAAAGGCAGGAAGAAAAGAAATGGGTATTTTTTAAACTCTCTACTTTAAAACTGAAAGCTTTGAAAGGAGTAAGAACTAGCCTTGCTGCAGACTTTCTCTATCCAAGCCATGGCTGGAGATGCCTGTAACCATCAAACAATCATTCCCATTTTACATATGGGGAAATGACAGCAGAGAGAGGCAGAGGACTTGCCCAGGGTCATCTGATCGCAGGAAACAGCATTTCAGGTGACTTGTTCCAGCATTTGTGCTTCTAGTCACAGATGATGGGACTCTTCTCCAGACCTATTGAGAGGTATGGGTTCTGTCTTCAAGTTGGCTGCTTCCTCTTCGACAGTTCTGTGGCCTTTATTTCCTTCCTGCTCTGCTGATTCAGGACCCCAGGAAGCCTGGCTTCCTGTCAAGATCATTTTGAGGACTGCCAGCAGAAATGCAGACTCAGCAAAGCAGTGCTCACCACGGGAGAGGCTGCAAAAGGTCAGAGAATCAGAGGCAAAGGCAGACCCACAGAAGTGCTTGTGCACGCAAACATGCGCTGAAAATTACCTTCTAGGGGAGACAGGGAAAGGGGGTGGGTACAAGAACTGAAAAGCAAAACAACACGGATGAACCTGGGGGAGATTATGCCGAGAGAAATAAGCCAGACACAGACTGACAAACACTGCATGATCCCACTTACACATGGAACCTAAAAAAGTCAAACTCTTAGAACCAGAGAGTAGAATGGTGGTCGTCAGGGGCCGAGTGGGGAAAATGGGGAGATGTTGGGCAAAGGGCACAAACTTTCAGTTTGTAATAAGTTGACTAAGTTCTAAAGATCTACTGTATGGCACGGTGACTACAGTTAATAATATGGTACGATATACTTGAAACTGGCTAAGAGAGTAGATCTTAATTGTTCTCACTCCCCATCCCTCCCCCAAAAGGTTAAAGTGATGAGTGTATTAATTAACCTGATTGTGGTAATCATTTCACAATGTATATGTATGTTAAGTCATCATGTAGTACACCTTAAGGAACTTGCTTTGTACAACCTAAAAGAAAAAAGCAGGCTTCCCTGGTGGCGCAGTGGTTGAGAGTCTGCCTGCCAATGCAGGAGACACGGGTTCGAGCCTTGGTCCGGGAAGATCCCACATGCCGCAGAGCAACTGGGCCCTTGAGCCACAACTACTGAGCCTGCGCGTCCGGAGCCTGTGCTCCGCAACAGGAGAGGCTGCGACAGTGAGAGGCCCGCACACCGCGATGAAGAGTGGTCCCCGCCCGCCACAACTAGAGAAAGCCCTCGCACAGAAACGAAGACCCAACGCAGCCAAATAAATAAATAAATAAAATAAATTTATAGGAAAAAAAAAAGAAAAAAGCAAGAAACAGCAACTAGATAAGTTTGGGGATGCCAGAAATTCTTTAAAAGTCTATTTATTTCCTTTTAGAAAGAAATATTTCTGCCTTTATTAGGAAGGAGAAAAATATAGTCTTTTGTTTGTTAAATCTATCCACTGAGTTTTAAATTTTTATTTATTTGTTTTTAAATTGGGATGAAATTCACAAAACATAAAATTAACCAAAGTGCACAATTCAGTGGCATTTAGTACACATTCGTGATGTGCAACCCCCAACTCTAGTTCGAAACATTTTCATCACTCCAAAAGAAAACTCCGTACCCATCAAACAGTTGCTGCCTCTTCTCTCCTGCCCCCAACCCCTGGCAACAACAGAAACTTTTACATAGCGGCTTAATGAGTTTGGGGACTTTATCTCTCATGGATGGTGGGGAAGAGTGCATGACAGGACCGTAAAACTAGACTAAGGGGCTGCTTCTTCCATTCTGCCTTCACTGAGGCTGGAAAGGAAAAATCCAATGGTGGTTTTGGTGCAAAGATGCTGCTGCTTCTCCAGGGCAGACTGGTACCATGTGCCCACTCATACTGTCTCTTGCTGCAACCTGCACTTCTTGTCCCCCAGACTATTTCCCCCGACACCAAATAGTCTGGCCAGGGAGCAGTAGTAGGTAAATGTTAGGACCCTCCACAGAGCGTCGAGGCTTAAAAAAAATAAGATAACATGATAAAAAAAAAAAGCCAAAAACTCAAACATATAACATACAGGGTTTGCAAACATTCATCCCAATATTTTGTAACCTTTTCTGTTTTCTTTTGGCCATTTTAATTGTGAAATAGAACACACACAAAAACATATGAAACAGAGATGGACAGCTCATTGTTTTATCACAAAGCAAAGATCCACATTCCAGAACATTACGTAAGGCAACTCAGAATGCTCACGTATGCTCCCTAACCTTCCTTTGGAGGTGATCTCAGGCCTGAATTTTATGGCAATCATCTCCTTGCTAAGCATGTATCTTTCAACACTATAGCTGAATTTTCTTGCATTTCGAACTTTGTATAAATGGACCACAGGGTATGGACTCTTTTGTAACTGATGTTTTTGGCTCAGCATCCTTTGTGAGATTCATTCATGTTGTTGAATATAACAGTTGTTCATTCTTTTTCATGGCTGTGTAGTATGCCACTGTATGACTGTAGCAGTTTACTTACTTTTTTTATAGGTACACTTTATTTTTTATTTTATTTTATTTTTTTGCGGTATGTGGGCCTCTCACTGTTGTGGCCTCTCCCGTTGCGGAGCACAGGCTCCGGACGCGCAGGCTCAGCGGCCATGGCTCACAGGCCCAGCCGCTCTGTGGCATGTGGGATCTTCCCGGACCAGGGCACGAACCCGTGTCCCCTGCATCAGCAGGGGGACTCTCAACAACTGTGCCACCAGGGAGGCCCTATAGGTTCACTTTTATATAGTTTCTTTTTACCAGCTTTATTGAGTTATAACTGACAGATAAAATTGTATACATTTAAGTTGTACAACATGATGATTTGATTGTTTACTTATTTTCCTGCTACGGCTAACAGGTTTTACCCAACTTCCGGTTATTACAAATAATGCTGCTATGAGCACTCTTGTGTACGTCTTTTTTTTTTTTTTTGCGGTACGTGGGCTTCTCACTGTTGTGGCTTCTCCCGCAGCAGAGCACAGGCTCCAGATGCGCAGGCTCAGCGGCCATGGCTCACGGGCCCAGCCGCTCCGCGGCATGTGGGATCTTCCCGGACCGGGGCACGAACCCATGTCCCCTGCATAGGCAGGTGGACTCTCAACCACTGCGCCACCAGGGAAGCCCTGTGTATGTCTTTTGATGTACAAGTTCACATATTTCTGTTGGGCATATTCCTAAAGTGAGACTGCTGGTTTATAGCATAGGTTCATTTTAGCAGATGCCGCCAAACAGTTTTCAAAGTGGTTATACCAATCTAAACTTTCACCCAGCTCTATTTGAGAGATTCCCTTGGTCCACATTCTTACCACCAGTCTGCTTTGTCAATCTTTTAGATTTTAGCCATTCTGCTTGGCGTGTCATGTTATCTCATTATGATTTTAATTTGTATATCCCTGATTATTGCTGAGGTTGAACACTTTGAACATGTTAATTGTTCATTTGGATCTTTTTTTTATTGGGGGGGAATTGCCTGTTGAAGTCTTTTACCTACTTTGGGGTTGTTTGTTTTTTCCTTTTTATCTGTGGGAGTTGTTCATATATTTTGGATATGAGCCCTTTGTTATGTGTTGCAAATATCTCTTCCTACTTGTGACTTGCCTTTGTGCTCCTTTTCTTTCTTACTTCTTTCTTTCTTTCTTTAATCAAAGTATATCATGATATGTTTACATGCACAGAAATTCTTAATTTTAATGCAGTTAAGTTTATTTATTTTCTTTTTGGTTAGTGGTTTTTATATGCTGTTGAAGAAGTCTTTTCTATCCTCAGGTCATGAAGATAAGTCTTCAATATTACCTTCTAGTTCTGAACTATCCAATATGGCAGCCACTTGTGGCTATTTAAATGAAAGTTAATTAAAATGAAATAAAAATTTAAAATATTCAGCCCTTCAGTTACCTGTATTGAACAGCACAGATGAGAGAATATTTCCATTTTCTCTTGGTCTGTACTGTTCTAGAAGCTTTATTGTCTTGTCTTTCATAGTTAGATCTACAATCCACCTGGAGTTAATTTTTGTTTATGGGGCAGGGTGGAGGTAAGGTTTCATTTTTTTCTGTAAGGGCATCCAACTGTCCTAGAACCATATAATGACAAAGACTTCCATCACTGGTCTGCAGTTTCACCTTTGATGTAAATCAAGCATTCAAATAGGATCTGCTTGTCTCTGTGTTCTCTCGTTTCTATGTATTTGTACCCAAACCACATTGTCTTCATTTCTGTAGCTTTATAGTAAGTTTTAATATCTGGTAGAGCAAGTCCACCTACTTCCTGTTTCTTCAAGAGCGTCTTGATAATTCTTAGCCCTTTGCATCTCCTAATAAATTCCAGAATTGGTTTATCATTCTATTGTGTTTGTATCTTTTGGTCTATTTTATACTTTTTTATAATGTTTGCCTTTGTCCTGACCATATATATATTGTATAGAATATAAAGTGTCTGTCCTCCAAATCTGTCAATCCTTGAATATAGTCCCACAGAATATTTGTTTACTTTCTATTTTCAAAAACTTACTATGGGAAATACTCTTTGGAAATAAATGTGTTGTATGAGCAAAAATATTGCAAGAAGATCAATATTTGGAGATTCTGATATGGTTGTATATAATCTATAGAGCATTTGTGGGTGAACTGACCTCTTGAAACTTTTTGGAGTCTTTAAACCCAGGAGTATGGTATGCAGGTCAGGGTGTCCAGAAACAGATGTTTAATGGAGTTTGGAGCACAAGAGTTTATGAGGGAAAAGGAAAGCAGCAGAATTGGGCAGAGGAAGAAATCAGATCCAGACCTGACAAAGCTTTGGCTACCCTGGTGTGTTTGGGAGCATTTATTGTTGTGAGAGTGTCCGGTGTTGGGCTGAAATGTCCATATGCTGAGTCATGAAACCCAGGCTGCCCGGGAAGGGCAGGAAGAGAGCGACCCTAGGCAAAGCAGCACTCAGCAGCTGAGGCAGGCCCCTGGGAGCTGCACGTCCAGGCTGTGCATTCCCCACAGCTGGGCAGAGTGTCCTTCCCTGAAGGAGGACTGGGTGTGTCTGGCACTTCCAGGTCTACATAGCTCATTCTTAAGCTTTTTAATTGTCTCCTCCACCTTCTTTCCTGGCAATTCTGGGATTTCAACTTTTCTAATAGTGAGTTTGCAACCAAGACCCTCACCAGGATGTTGAATCCTGTATCCCAGGAGAGCACTCCCAAGTCAATAGACTCCTCTGAACCCACATTTATATTCTGGCCCCCTTGACCAAGCACCCTTAGAATCCAGTCCCTGGCATACTGGCTGGGCTTGCAGCACTTTTGTGGGATATAACCCCTCAGCATGTCCCTAGCTGCCACAGACTGTGACTTAAGCTAGTGATAGGAATAGTGACTAAGGAGGGGGAATTCCGAGGAACCTAGGCTCTTCTGCATGGTGTTCCAGCACATGGGAGTGCTAGTTCTTACTGGGGATTCGGGGATGATGGGCCACTTCTGCAGGCTCAGAAGGTCCACAGGAGTCCAGGAAGCCAAAATCTTCAGTGTCATCGCCCATATGTCTCTATCCCATCCAGGGCCTGACCAGCCTCTGCTGGGCGTTTAATCTTCATCGTCTTGTTCCTTAGCTTTCTCTGCCTTGTCGCTATAGGAGACAAGAGCTTCATTTTATGCAACCAAGGAGGCCTCTGGTTTTCACACCTGGCTTTCAACTGCCCATTACCTTCAACTCTTTATCATCTCTCTGTAGAACATCAATGATTCATATCAATAGCCATCCAGACCAATCATCTCTATAAAAACTGTTTCCCCCATACGTCTCAAGGGCCTGATACACGACCTCTGCCAGTGCCTTCACTTCGACCAGGACACCTTCCTCATGTGCCAACAGAAGGATGTGAACAACAGAACCAGCACCTTGTGTCAAGGGCTGTCTGAGTCCCACCCACCTACCATCAGTAAGGGGGACCTCCTCGCTGGCTGGCTCTGAACCCCATCTTATCACCTGCTTCCTCAGATCTCTCCCGAGCCAGCCATCACGGGTGAGGGTCTTCAGAAGCAGAGGCAGAGACCGACTTTGAGGTGCAAGATGTTTATGAGGGCTTGACACTTGGGGAAGGGAGGGGAGGCAGCAAGGTCAGGCACAGCAAAGGCTCAAACAGCAATGCTGGCCCCATGACACTCCGTCAGCGCAGCAGGGAGTGGCCAAGAGCTTTGGAATATCGTGCATTAGCTGAAAATGGCCCTAAGTATGTCCCTGTCCCGTGTGTCACTGGATGTATGCTCATGTAACCTCAGGCAAGGCAGCTCTCTGCAGCTGGAGGCTGCGTGCAGGCCACATCTGCATGGCTGAGCAGAAAGCTCTTTTATTTTTGTTTTTTTGCGGTACGTGGGCCTCTCACTGTTGTGGCCTCTCCTGTTGCGGAGCACAGGCTCCAGACGCACAGGATCAGCGGCCATGGCTCACGGGCCCAGCCACTCCGCGGCATGTGGGATCTTCCCGGACCGGGGCACGAACCCGTGTCCCCCGCATCGGCGGGCGGACTCTCAACCACTGCACCACCAGGGAAGCCCAAGCTCTTTCTTGAAGGGCATCTAGATGACAGCTCCATGTCTGCCACACATGATGCCTCTCATTTATGTCGATTTCCACAATGGTTAGTTCTGCATAGAGTTCTGGTACACCTTCCAACAGATACCTTCCTATGTATTCACTATTTTACCACTGTTGTAAGATTTATTATTTTTTTTTGGTGATTCCCCGTTATTTAAAAAAAATTTTTTTAACTAACCTATAGTTGATTTACAATATTGTGTTAGTTTTCAGTGTACAGCAAAGTGATTCAGCCATATATATACAATGTATATATATATATGTATATATATACATATATATATGTATATTCTTTTTCAGACTCTTTTCCATTACAGGTTATTACAAGATATTGAATATAGTTCCCTGTGCTCTACAGTGAATCCTTGCTGTTTATCTATCTTACGTACAGTTGTGTGTATCTGTTAATCTCAAACCCCTAATTTATCCCTCGCCCCCTTCCCCTTTGGTAACCATAAGTTTGTTTTCTATGTCTGTGAGTCTGTTTCTGTTTTGTAAATAAGTTCATTTGTATTATCTTTTTTTAGATTCCATATATGTGATATCATATAATATTTACCTTTCTCTGACTTACTTCACTTAGCATGATAATCTCTAGGTCCATCCATGTTGCTGCAATGGCATTATTTCATTCTTTAATGGCTGAGCAATATTCCATTCATCTGTCGATGGATATTTAGGTTGCTTCCATGTCTTGGCTATTGTAAATAGTGCTGCTATGAACATTGGTGTACATGTATATCTTTTTAAACTTTTTATATTCTACCTGATTATTCTTTTATATAGTATATACTAGTATGTAGAAATACATTTTAATATTGATGTTAGTAACCTTACTCACCTCATTTGTTAATTCCAATTGTTTACTTGTGGATTTTTAAACATATGTATCAGGTCATCTTGTAAACAGTGTTTCTTCTTTTCCAAACGTATACCTTTTACTTTTTTCTTGTACTGCTTTCTGCACGGGCCTGGTCCTCCATTATGACGGTAAATAGAAGTGGTCAGAGCAGGCATCCTTGTTGCCAGTTCAAAGGGAGAGCTTTCAACATTTCACTACTTGGTATGATGCTTGAAGCTTTCTACACTATTGGTTGTGTTTGTTGAAAATTTTGCACACACTTTATCAAGCTCAGAAAATTCCTTTTTATTCCTATTTTGCTAGTACATACATTAAAAAAATCAGAAATAGTGCTAAATATTATTCAACATTTTTTTCTGACTGATTTTTATTTATTTATTTATTTTGCAGTACACGGGCCTCTCACTGTCATGGCCTCTCCCGTTGCGAAGTACAGGCTCTGGACACGCAGGCTCAGCGGCCATGGCTCACGGGCCCAGCCGCTCTGCGGCATGTGAGATCTTCCCAGATTGGGGCACAAACCCGTGTCCCCTGCATCGGCAGGCGGACTCTCAACCACTGCGCCACCAGGGAAGCCCCTGACTGATTTTTGAACGTTAAACTAAACTAACATTCATAGAAAAGCCCACCTTGGTTGTGATGTATATTAACTTCTCTACATATTGCTGGACTCATTCTGCTGATCATTTGTGTAGTTTTACATTAAAGTTTATGAGTGAGATTAGCCTGTTATTTTTCTTTTTGGTAATGTCTTTGTTAGGTTTTGGTATCAAGGTTGTGCAGACCTCATGAAATGGTTAGGTATTATTTCCTTTTTCTATTCTTTGAAGGAAAATTAGATTGGTGCTATTTTTTCCTTAAATATAACTCAGTGAACTCACTGATGAAGCTGTCTGGGCCTGGAGTTTTCTTTGCAGGAAGATTTTATATTATAGACCTAATTTAAAATAGTAGATATAGGACTAGTCTGGTTTTATATTTCTAATTGTGCCAGTTTGGAAAACTGTATTTTCAAGGAACTTCTCCATTTCAATCAAATTTTCAGACTTATTGGCATAGAGCTGTTCATGGCGTTATCTCAGTGTCTTTTTATATTTATTTATTTATTTATTTATTTTTGGCTGTGTTGGGTCTTCGTTTCTGTGCGAGGGCTTTCTCTAGTTGTGGCAAGTGGGGGCCACTCCTCATCGCGGTGCACGGGCCTCTCACTATCGCGGCCTCTCTTGTTGTGGAGCACAGGCTCCAGACGCGCAGGCTCAGTAATTGTGGCTCACGGGGCTAGTTGCTCCGCGGCATGTGGGATCTTCCCAGACCAGGGCTCGAACCCGTGTCCCCTGCATTGGCAGGCAGATTCTCAACCACTGCGCCACCAGGGAAGCCCTCAGTGTCTTTTTAATTATTGAAAAATCTGTAGAAATGTTCCCTTTTTCATTTTTTGGCATTATTTGTGCTTTAACTAGTCCCAGGAGGAGTTTATTAATTTTATTAGTCTTTTCAAAGAATTAACTTTTGACTGTTTCCATTTATTTACACTTTCTTTGTGCTTAAAGGAATCTCTCAGAAGAATACTTTGCTTATACTTTTTTTTAAAACTTCCTTTATATCTTCAGAAAGGAAACTAACATTTTTTAAATTATTATTTTTTTTTAAATGTATTTATTTTATTTTATTTTTGGCTGTGCTGGGTCCTTGCTGCTGTGCGTGGGCTTTCTCTAGTTGTGGTGAGCGGGGGCTACTCTTTGTTGTGGTGCACGGACTTCTCATTGAGGTGGCTTCTCTTGTTGCGGAGCACCGGCTCTAGGCACGCGGGCTTCAGTAGTTGTGGCTCGCGGGCTCTAGAGAGCAGGCTCAGTAGTTGTGGCACACGGGCTTTGTTGCTCCGTGGCATGTGGGATCTTCCTGGGTCAGGGCTCGAACCCATGTCCCCTGCACTGGCAGGCAGATTCTTAACCACTGCGCCACCAGGGAAGCCCCTACTTTGCTTATTCTTATTTCAGGCTCATTTTTTTTATTACATGCTTTTAAAAACTTTCCATGTTTGCATGGCTCTAGCTACATCTTAATTCTGGGATGTAATATTTTCAAAAGCTTCCAGTGTAAAATATTTTCTAGTTCCCACTGTGATTTTCTAAATCCACGAGTTATTTAGGAGTATATAGAATTTTCAAATATGTAGATATTTTCTTACATTTTTTCTTGTTTTCTATCTTAATTGCATCACTGTCTGAGAATGTACTCTGTATGATTTAGAGCATTTGAATTTGTTGAGACTTGTTATATGGCCCAGCATTTTCATAAACATTCCATGTAGACTGGAGAAGAATTTGTGATCTGCAGTTGTGGGTGCAGTATTCTCTATATACCTATTAGGTAAGGTCTGCTTATCCAGTTGTTCAGATCTCTTTCTTACTAGCTCTCCATCTGCTCGTTTTAACAGTTACTGATATATGCATCTTCCACTATATTTGTAGATTTGTCTCTACCTTCTTGCAATTCTGTCCATGGTTTTGCTTTCTATATTTTGAGGCTATGTGTATTAGGCACACACAAATTCAGAACTGTTATGTCTTCTTGGTGAATGAAGCATTCCATCATTATGAAGCATCCCTCTTTACTTCCAGTCATGCTTTTTTGCCATAATGCCTACTTTCTTTTGGTAGTTTTTGCATGGTTTGTCTTTTTAAATTTTTGTTCTTCTTTCAAAAATTGTGGTACAATGCACAATTTACTGTCTTAACCATTAAAAGTTTAAAAATTGCGGTAAAAACTCTGTTAACATGAAGTTTACCATTTTAGTCATTTTAAAGTGTACAGTAAAGTACATTTACATTGTTCTGCAATTAATCTCCAGAGGTCTTTTCATCTTACCACACTGAAGACGCTATATGTGTATCCAGTTAACAATTCCCCATCCTTCCTTCCCACCCCCTGCTTGGCAATCACCCTTCCTACTCTCGAAGAATTTGTCTACTCTAGATGCCCTCATACAAATACAATCAGACAGTTATTTGTTTCTTGCTGCTGGTTTATTCCACATAGCACAATGTTGTCAAGGTTCATCCATGTTGTAGCATGTGTAGCATTTCCTCCCTTTTGAAGGCTGAGTAATATTCCATGGTGTGTATATACCACAATAAAAAAAACCTATTCATCTGTTGATGGACGCTTGGGTTCCTCCCACCTTTTTGTGATTGTGAATAATGCTGCTATGAACATGAGTGTTTAATATCTGTTTGAGTCCTTGCTTTCAATTCTTTTGGTTATATACCCAGAAGTGGAAGTGCTGGGTCATATGGTCATTGTTTAATTTTTTGAGAAACTGCCATAATGTTTTCCATGGTGGTCGCACCATTTTACATTCCTACCAGCAATGCACAAGTATTTTAATTTCACTACATCTTTGCCAACACTTGTTATTTTCTGTTTTTTGTTTTTGTTTTGATAACAGTTGTCTTAATGTGTGCGAGGTGATACTTACTCTGGACTTAAGTTGCTGTCAAAAGCAAAGGACCTTAGGGCACAAGGACCCCAAATCTTAGAATCACCTCCCTGTTCTGTCTACCCCTGATAGTTTTCACTCTTATTAACCTACCAGATGTTTCCAAGCAGATGTTTTGAGGAATACATTGTCTATTTTGTTTTAGTAGTCCTTAGTGGGAGGGTTAGTCTGAATTATCTGGACCACCATCACTTCTTTTCTGTATTTCAAGAAGAAATGAAGTGGGCCTTAAAGGTAGAAGGAGAGTAGGAGTCCATGGATTTAATATTTCTTTATTTTTTAACCCACGTTATTTCCCACGTCTATATTTTAAGTAACCTGGAGTAGATATCCTGGCTGAGTATTCGCAGTAGCTCACATTAACAGGCAGTGAATTTTATTTTTAGATTAAGTGGGAATAAAAAGAGAAGAAAATCCATGGGAGAAAAAGGAGTGGAAGAAGAAAGGGAGAGAGAAGGAGGACCTAGAGGGATAGAGATGGAGAAGGCAGAAAAGCGGGAAGAAGAAAAGAGAAAGATGAAGCAGGGAGAACAGAATTAAAGGAAGCTCCATTTAGTTTGACCAAGACCTGTAGCCAGCGCTTCTGTAGAAATCCAGAGTTACTACCTGCTTAACAAGCAAACAAACAAAAAATTCCTTTCACATTGTCCTTTCCTTGCCAACCATTCACTTATTTTCATGACTGGTCGTGGAAAAAGGAAACTAATTCATTCACTCAACCAATATTTATTAGGTACCCACTATATGCCAAGCTCTGTTCTGGGCACTGAGGAGAAACAAATGAACAAAACCTACACAAGCCCTTGCCCTTACTGAGCTTCTGTTCTAGTGGGCCACTGTACCCAAGGTACAGTGATTGAGGTGCTAAATGCTGTAACAAACAGATCACAACTTCTCAGCAGGTTAACATAATAAAGGTCTGTTGTCTGCTCAGCTGAGAGTCCTTGCATGTATTTTTGGTCATGCAGATCTGCCCTGCTCATTCAGAGTCACACTTCTGCTTCACGTCTACTGGCAAGAACTAGTCACATGGCCCCAAAGACAAGGGCATGGCTGGGAAATGTAGTTCCCAGTAACAAACACAAGTCTTTGGTGATCAGCAAACTGATTCTTCACATGGAAAGATACAGACAAGAAACTGAATAACAAATTATTTATTACTTTAGGAGGTGATAAATGCTATGGGAAAAATGCAGGAAAGAAATAGAGTGGGAGGAGGAGAGTATTGAAAATTTAAATAGACTGGTGAGAGACGGACTCACTGGGCTGAGCAAAGCTTGAAGGAAGCAGAGGCGTGAGTCATGTGAATATAGGGGAGACGGTGTGACTGGAAGAGGAAACACTCAAAAAGGAGCCCATTATGGCTGAAACAGAGCCAGCGGAGAGAGGCAGGAGATGAGCTCAAACAAATCAGAGGCAAATCGTGTGGGACTCTAGATTTATCCTCTGAATGAGATGAGAAGAAATCAGAGGAGAGCTAGGATTCGATCTGCACTTTATCGAGACCAGTGTGGTGGCTACATTGGGAATACACTGAATGGGGGCAAAGGGAAGGAGATAAAAGTGCATGGGACCAGAGCGGCAACAATGGAGGTGATGAGAGATGTAGGTTGCTAGATACATTTTGAAGGCAAAGCAGGATTTGTAGATGAATTGAAGATGGAGTTTGAGAGAAAGACAGGAGTGACTGTGGCCTGAGCAATTAAGAGATGGAGCTAGGGAAGACCATGGTGGAGCACGTTTGTGGGGGGAAGTCAAGAACTCACCTCTGCACATGTTGAGCTTGCGACGTCCATGCGAGTTTCACGTGGAGACGCTAAGAAGCTGCTGGACTAGGGTCTGAAGCTCAGGAGAAAGCCCTGGGCTTGAGCTACAGGTTTAGAGTCCTTTCTCAGGGTAAAGACGCTATTCAAAGCCTTGAGACCGAAAGAGAAGGGCAGGCAGTGTAGTTGAAAAAGAGAGACCCAAGGACTGAGCCTTAGGTCTGGACAGAATAAGATGTGGCCATTGCTGGGGATGGGGAGAAAAAAAGTGAGGGAAGGAAGCGGGCGTGAGTGGGGAATTATTTGGGGCTGTGGTTCATCAGATCAGAATCAGAATGGAGCACCATTAATGGTGACCAAGGGGTCTGTTTCCCCCCAACTCCACTCCTACCTGCCTGCCTCTAGCTGTGTACAATCCCAGTGGTCTGATGATGGGCAGGGCCGTCAGCTGCTCATTCCATGCTTCTGCACTCTTTCACCACCACCCCTCGCTCTCATAAAGGTTTGGTCATTCATTCAACAAATCTTTGCTGAATGCCTATATATGTGCCAGGCCCTGAGTGAACAAGCTAGACAAGGCCTGTGCCCTTCTGGAGCTTATACTCCATAAGGGGGCTGGGGCAGATAATAAACAATCAACAAATAGACAAACAAGAACATTCCTAATCCAGGGTAAAAGAATAGAAAATGTCCTGCTTTGGTGAAGGGGATCATGAAAATTCTCTTCCAGGAGGGGACATCCGAGCTGAGACCTGAGCGCTAAAAGGATGATGACCATCAGATCTGGGGGTCAAGGATCTGGCTGGAGGGAGGCTTGCAGTGCTGCAGGGGAATGTTGAAGGCCAGTGTGCTGATCATGGTGAGGAGCCCCCTCACATGGGACCTTGTAGGCTATGGTTAGGAATTTGGTTTTATTCTAAGTGTGACGAGGACACCTCCCGTGGGTTTAAGCAGAGGACTCACGTGACAACATTTCACAGACCTCACTGGGTTGGTCAGATGGAGAGCAGACAGTAGGGGGCAGAGTGGAGGCAGCGAAAGGAGTTAGGAGGGTTTTCGAGCTGAGGCCACAGGTGGCATCTTGCACTAGGATGGGCCAGGATGCACGTTGTCTTGGACGAACGGGTGGGTCAGGCAGCCACATATCTCAAGCTCTTCTCTGGGTCCAGGCCTATGCAAGGCCAAGAAAAGCACCTCCTAAAGAAACATGGGTGAGGTACAGTCCTTGCCCTCAGCTTACTGAATGCTGAATTACAGGAAACTCAGACCACACATATTAAGGTGCCGGGTAAACACAAAGCAACCAGTAAGTCAGTGCATAGGAGAGGCTGACTAGGTGCAGAAGGGGGACTGGAAACAGTAACTGGCTACCGCGTAAAGGGGAGACTTTGGAGCCTTCTCCAGACGGGCGGGGCGGCTCATTTTCCAGCGGGCAGCGGCAGAGGGTCGCGAGCAGCGCTGCCTCCCCGCCCCCAGCGCACGGCCCCGCGTGGCGGCGGGGCCTGGATTGTCCAAGAACTTGGCTCCGGGCTCCAGTTTCCCAACTCACTCGGAGCTCAGAGAAGCGGTGACTCAGGCGAGGGCCCTCCCGGCACGCCGCGTTCTCAGCCGGCCTGCAGTGACTCACCACCTCGCTCCCTCCCTCACCGCTGACCCCGGGCCAATCCCTTAAGGAGTCTACACCCCACTCTTCTCACTTGGCCGGGACAATTGCCTGGTGGAGTTTTTAGCTCCCCGGGGGCAGGGCTTCTGTCAGCAACCGCCCAGGTTCCTCGAGAGAGGCTTCTCCTAGGGTCTGGTGGAGCGTAAAACCCTTGGGTGGACCCGAAGGCCCCAGGCCCTCCCCGTGCACCAAAGAGGTCTTTAATGCCTGTGCATTCTTCTAATTTCAGAGCCTTTCAACAGCATTTTATACCGAATACAATTTCGCAAGTCTTGGTGTCCTGGAGGAATTTTCCCTTGGACACCTCTTGGTCAAAATTTGCTTGGGGAAAACAAAAAAGCAACCAGAGTAGGCCCCCAAAGTATGCAAAGCAGAGACCAGTGGCAATGGGAGGTGAGGGTGCGGCGGACTGACCAACGGGCCCCGGGGCGAGGGGACCACCGCGCGAAGGCGCGGGCCGAAGCTCTGCTCGCCCGCGCAACCGAAAGCGGGCGGCGAGTATCGCGAGAGCGCTCAGCTCCCCTGCAGCGAGCCCTCGGGCAGGAGCAGAGGCCCAGGCGGCGGGCGTGGGCTGCGGGGTCGCTCGCCTGGCTCTCCGGCTCGCATCTCGGCGCCCCTAC
This sequence comes from Mesoplodon bidens, assembly GCF_964165515.1. Classification (NCBI taxonomy): domain Eukaryota; kingdom Metazoa; phylum Chordata; class Mammalia; order Artiodactyla; family Ziphiidae; genus Mesoplodon; species Mesoplodon bidens. The sequence goes on from NC_138179.1 coordinate 32,057,965, forward strand.
TACCAGCGCGCCCCGTCGCAGCCAGGCGACCTTAGCGTCCCCCAACCAGCCTTGGGCCGGAGTGCTGCCCGCAGTCCTCCGCTCGCCCGGCCGCCGGCGCTCGCCGCCCGGGCGCCAGCGCTCGCCGCCCGGATGGGACCCGGCAGGTGGACTGCGGCGGGCGCACCCTCCTTCCGGCCCCGTCCCCTCTCCCGGACCCTCCCTCGAGCCCTGGCGCGCCTCTGCTCCCCGGCCAGAGCTCGCAATCTGCGCCCCCGAGTTACCTGCCTCGGGAAGTCCCAGTTCGCAAGCAGCCCGGACTGTAAAAGGGTGGATTCGGCAGAGCCCAAAACCACATTCCTAGGGGAGGGGTGGGGTCCCCATCTAGAGGGTCACGGATCGCATTACCGGCCGAGGGGAGGAGACAGCGGAAGGGAGAGTCAACAGGGGCAAAAGTTGCTTTTCGCTTAGTACTCCCGTCCCCCTCCCTAACGCGCTGCGATGCCGGTAGGCTCGGGGACACAGTGTCCGCCCAGGTTCCGGAGCCCGACGGCCCCGGAACGGTTTAGCAGGATAGAGGCATCTTTCCATACGCGGATGCTGCAGTCAGAGCGCCGCTTGGCCTGCAGGGCTGCCGGGCTCCGGGGCCCCGAGGGCGACCCCCGGCTGCCCGGGGGCGGGAAGCAGAAGCCCGCCTCCGGGCACCGAAGATCTAGAGCAATAACAGACGCATAAATAAATCAATGAGCGGCTCTTTGCTGCCAGCAGCAGGGAAACCTCGGGCTGATTAAATGCAGACGCGGGGTGTCTGCCAGGACAGGAGGGCGGCGGGGTACAGGGAACCGGCGTGGAGGCGAAGGGTGGGGGGAAGGGAGGCCGGGGCAGGAGAGACGGGAAAGACCCAAAGCCACATTTTTAAACATGGGGGGCGGTTTTAAAGGCCAACAGTACGGGGGAGGGGGGAGCCGGGCTGCGGGCCTCTGGACCTCCCAGCCACCCGGGGCAACTTTCCGGGCGGGAGGTGCGGCCCGAGGGGCGGCGCCGGCGGCGGGAGGCGGGAGTCCGAGGCCGAGGGGCGGGGGGGGGGAGCCACTTTAAAGGCTCTTTCTTACCCATAATGCTTTGTGGGGACGTTGACAAGTGGATCCAAGATGGCGTAGAAAGTAATGACAGGTAAGTGCTGACTTCCCTCTTCTCTGCTGCTGGGACCGCTCCGCTAGCTGCCGGAGCCCTCCGGAGAGAGGACCGGACTCCCCTCCGGTCCTCCAAGTCCCGGGAGGGTCGGCCCCGGTGCGGGCCTGGGGCCCAGACGGCCCGCGGCGGGGCCTGGGAAGCGGGGCTCTTCGAGGCGAGGCCCGGACGCTGGGGCTGTTTACAGCTTCTTTCCCTCCCTGGCCCCCTTCCCCTCCGCTGGGGGCCGCGGAGCCCTCGGCCCAGGCCGTGGAGGGGGCCTCGCAGACCCCGGCCGCTAGCCTGCGGGAGGCTTGTCCAGCCCACGGCACTCCGTGAGGGGGAGTCGAGCCGCCTTGCACGCTCCCCTCCTCCGGGTCGCGGCTGGGGGTGGGGAGCGTGCAGGCCTCCCACGCCCCGCTCGATTGCCCCCTCTGGGCTCGGACTTCCACGCGGGGTCGGGCGGGGGCCGGAGGGTGGGCGCGGGGAAAAGTGGGTCAGGGGTGCACCCCTCCCTCCCCCGCCGAGGGCTGTTGCCTGAGCTTCACTTTCTTTACCCCCTTTCTCCGCCCCCTCCTCGGAAATTCTCATTGGGCCACAAGCACATCAACAAGAATAAAAACAGAGGATCCTTTCCTGGAGATTCCTTCAAGACTTCCCTTTTCTTGAGCTAAGGGACCGCAGCTTTATCTAAGGAACTTTGATTGCTCTCCCCCCAAATTATTTGAGCCTCCTGCACCCTCCCCTTTGCTGAGGATCGTCCAGCCAGGGTTGGAAATCAGGGTCTTAGGATTCTTCTTGGATTGAGACCGTCAGGTTGTGTTTGAAACTCAAAATTGTTGTTCCTTCACCCTCACCACTTACACTTTTCAGGCAAATCGTTAATAGATGTGTAACTCCAGAGACAGTGGATTCCTAGATTTGGGCGGGGGGAGGGGGGAGAAAGCCGTCGTCCTGGCTAGTTTGTTCTTAATTTTGCCCTCTCTTAAACTCGTATGAATGGATTTCTTCTCCTTCATCTTTTCTTTTTTCTCCTTCTTTTTCATTCCATTTTTTGAAAGTAAGGTCAGTCAGATATGACATTTTTATGTTTGGATTTTAAGAACACTTTATAATTATTCTTTTATCACACAGAGAGGAAATGTTTTTGTTTTAAAGTAAAGCAAACAGACTCATTTACAAACTGCATACTGTACCATTTTGGTAACTTTTTCCATTTGAAATTTATATGCCCTTTCACTTCAGGCTGATAGAATGTTTGCTACATGTCTCTTACTGGTGTTGTCTAGACACATTTTACTTTTCTGTTTGTCTCAGGAATTGGATGAAGTCATTGATCACTAAAGAACTACAGTGCTGGTGAGATGTGTAAGGTGAGACTGCAGTTAAAAATGATTTACCTTTTTTCCTTCTTTATTTTAATCAAGTCATGAGGGTGAGACTGAAACTAAGTAACTTGATGGGGCCATCTTTATTTCTAAATCACTCACTCAGTCAAATGGGAGTAGAGGCAGGGCTGGATCTGGAAAGGACAACTGTGTCAAGTATACCAAACTTTTCAGCTACTGGAGCTTATCCAGAGCCAAATGTTATTTGCAGCCATCCTTGATTAGTATCTTCACCAGGGGTAATTATAGTTTGCCTATTTAAATTCCCTTGTGTAACTTTAATTGAATGTCTTAATTTTATCTGTGCTTTGGTGTCCATCACTTAGTCTGCATTGAGTGTTAGTGATTGTGTATGTGGATTTTGTGTGTCTACAGTTTGTGGGACTCGTGTAAAGTACACCCTTTCCGTTGGAAAGAATGATTTCAGGCAAATACTGCTTTTATTTTCTGAAAAATGGAACAGTGCTTGGCTCTCTCATAATTATTTGGAAATAAAAATGATAGTGCTGCATTTTGGTTAGGTTATTAGGGATAAGACTGGCTTGTCATTATCTTCTGGTCACATGTAGTGTGTGAATTCAGAGTGTTGCTTTATTTAATCTAACTTATAAGGCTTTGGATTTATAGAACATTATTAATATAGTGTCAATGAACAGTCAGTATTCTGTACTGGTGAGAAGGAGAGTGTTGCTAATTTTACATTCTTCACAAGCAATTTTCTCAACTTTAAAAATATATCTTTATTTTAATTTTAGTCATTGTAGATGTACTATACTACAGTGTGTGTGTCTGTAAAATATTTTACTATGGTTTATTGAGAAAATGTAAGTTGTTATGGTAGATTGGTTACTGCAGGGTTTTGTTTTTTTTCCTTTAACACATCTGGGTAGCCTTTGAGTTTTGAAATGCACTCACAAAGTTTTCATCTCTATGACACATCTGTTTAAGAAGAGTAAGCTGTGCTTTATTTTATTCCAGATTGAGGCATACAGTTGACATTTTTGCCTTAAAAAAAAAACTGGGGAGAGGAAGGTGGACATAAACCAAGATATTTTTGTAAGTGCACACACCACATTTGCTTGTGTTTGAAACTCAGAAGTGCTTGTGTGTATTACATATATTTTTATCTTTATTCTTAGCAGAGCAAATATGGATTTTAAAATTTATTTTCAGCTTACAGATGGAGGCATATTCATGCCTTAGACCTCCCAATCTGTACCTTTTATCTTTTTTTTTTTTTTAATACATATTACTTTGTGGAAAGAACCAATGATCTACTTTTGGGCATATGGAGATGTTTGTTTATAATCCAAAAGGGAATATTTAGAAATAGGTAATCTTGTGTGGCTAGTGCTGTTTGGCCTGAGCTGTGTCAAGACATTTTCCACAATTTTCACACGTGTAGACCATGTGAAGTGTTAGTATTGACTTCAAAGTGAAGTTGGTGGTTGGCCACCGAACAGGTTGTCACACGAAGCATTCTAAAATGGGAAATGCCATAGTACTGAAGTTTGTGGTGAAGCGAGGGTCTGTGTCTTTGAGTTGAATGAAGACATAGCTTTTTTAGTCTGTCCTTTTGGCTGGAAAGCTGGGACACTATTTTTAGGTAAGGCGGGAGTTTTGGGGAGTCAGTAAGTGCCTCTCTATCAGCTGGTGTGCTTGATTTTTGCAGTTGTTAGCAAGAAGTTTTATTTCTAATACCGTAAGTATTCAATCTACATTGTTTTAAAGTCTGTATACATTTATGGACAGTCCAGTGTTTTACTGGAGAAGGGAGTGATGCCAAAATAACAGGGGAAATCATTCCTACTTGCAAAGGGCCTTGTGTAGTTTAAAAATATAGAGCATATTCATGAAAGGCTAAGAATATTGCAGAGGGACGTACAACTAAGTAGACCAGATCTTACACATGCACTTTTGTCCTCTGTTTAAGAAGTAGGCATGGTATTGATATTAAATGCAAATTAGTCTATAATTATCTGTCAGACTCTATTTAAGATTCTAAATACAGGCCCAGCACAAGAAGTAAGGTCCTTTGCCTGTTGTTTTAAATGCTTAACAGTTTTAAATGCATAGTAGATTTGGGGCCAAGTTTATCAACTTGTCGATAAACAAGAGATGGGGAGGAGCTACTTAAAAATTATAAACAAAGTGTTATGGCTGTTTATTTCCATCAACTTAGATAAGTATACGTGCCAATATAATTTGATTTCTAAATAATAGTTTGAGTTGTTTTCTAGGAGAGAAGTATGATATGTGTGGAGAGTGTGGCCGCAGCAGCTTGTAGTCCATTCAGATTGCTGGCTGTAGTCAGGATGACTTCGGTAGCCCTGGCTCGGAGCCGCGTAAAACGTAGTGGTCTGTCACTTCACCGGTGGCTGGGATTATGCTTCTGAGCCATCCTGAATTCAATAAGGTTCATATTCCTCTTTCAAGAATAAATAGTAGACATAACATGAAGATTTTTAATTTATATGTCTATATATGTGTGTGTGCATATATATTTATATATGCATCTATCTTTATTTTAAAAGCTACCAATTGTCTAAAGCAAATTGAACGTTTTTCAGCATACTACTAGAGAGTCATACCAACTTGTTTACCGGTGTAAATTGTACGGGGTCAGTTTCTCCAAGGGCAGGAAGTTGTCTGGTAAAGCCAGAATTTGTGTGTTCAACTTGTTTTGACCCCCAGAAACCCTGATTCATCATTAGGTTCTTCAAAGAATGCAGGCACATTTTTTTGAGTAAACCATTGTGACGTGTGAATGTTTGTGATTTTTGTTATTTCTGTGCCATATTTTAAGTGTTCTCGGAACATCTGAATTTGCCTTTTTGCTTTCTTCTGTCGATATTCTCCTAGTGGTGAAAATATTCCTGTGAGGTGAGCTTCCTTTCAGTAGGCAATATGTGTAACTAATATAGTTTAAAAACTTATTTATTCTTATGTAAAACTGATGCATGCTGTGGTAAACAAATCCAAGCAGTGCTAAGTGTATATAGGAAAAAAGATAAAAAGCCTCTGCTCTCCTTCCTCCATCATTAGCCATGTCCCCCTAATCTGACCGTAGAAAGCAGTTGGTGTTACTTGGTGTTTGGAAGACCTCTCTTGACTCGGTGCGCGGGCAGTAGTGAAAGCAGAGGGAGAAGTCATGGAAGGCATGGCCACGGAACCCGTTTAGATGTTAGGCAGGTATTCCACCCTTATTTCCTGTGATGTTAATTAATATTGATAATCTTAAACTTCCATTAGTTTAAGATAACTGTAATTGAATTGTTAGTGAAACACTCAAACAGTTAATTGCATTGTCAGGTTGGTAAAGTTTTGATTTGTTGATCTTGTAAGGAAATAACTATTTGGAAATTGAATTCACGTAACCTTAGGGCTGGGAGTAATGTTGGTAATTATCATTTGTGGAATTTTATGATGAGATGCACAGTATACTTACTCTAGGCTTTTTATAACTCATTATGTTTCCTTTAGTTTTCAGAACAACTCCAAGATAGCTGTTATTTCTGCTTTGCAGAGGAAATTTAGGTTAAATGTGAATTAACGAACATAACGTCGCAAGACTAGTAAGTAGTGGTGCTGGCGTTGTGCTTTGGAAAGGGCGTTCTCTTTCCATTGCAGTATGCTCTGCTGCTTCTATCTAGTCTGTCTTATTTTCCAGATGAGGAAATTGAGGCCTGGAGAAGTCAAGTGACTTTCCCAAGGTCACACAGCTGATTAGTAGCAACATTAAACCAAACTTTTATCTCTGGACCCTTATCTCAGGACTCTTGGTCCTGGCTGGTTATGCTACATTTTAGTGAAGTACTGTGGACCAAAGGACCATACGCTGTGACCACTGGATACAAATGCTTCAGAACTGATACATCAGCAGTGGTGTTTTCTAGTATGTATTAAAAGGTTCCTTCTCTCTCTTTCAGAAATTATAAAGAGCTCTGATGGGCTCTTTGGGTGATACCCAGTGCAGTGAACTGCAGGTGAGTAAGGTCTGGGAGAGCCTTATTTACAAAGCAAGGACTTGGTAATGCCTGAGGAAAAGACAAAAGGGACTTAATCTAGAGGAGGGTGTCTGGTCAGCAAGATGAGGTGGGACAAGGTGGAGGAAGTAGGGCCCTGGTGCAGCAGCGGTGACCTGACTGAATTGGCTACTTCTGGAGCCGACTGGATGATGGTGAACCTACTCCAAACAGACTGCCTGATGCTTTGTCAGTTTGTTTGACGAGAAGTGAGGGTAGGTTAATCTTCCACTTCTGTTTTGAATGAGTAACTGCACAGGGATTCAACCTATCTGCATATGATTGGATCTTCAGAGGTCCTTCAGTTTTTGTGTCAACATTCTTGAGTGTTGATCACCCAGTGCTCTGATGAACGGGTTAAGTATTAAATTGTTTATTTTTCCTGTTATGTACTATGTGTGTGTTGTCATGAATGACTATATATCTGCATTTTTGAGGATCTGGATACCAGGAACATATCAATGGAAACAGAAGGTTAAACTTTTTTCCTAATGGTTGTATTAGTCCTTCAAATTATTTGTTTATTGCTGAAATGCCCTAAGAATGACATTTTAGTCTTGAGTATTTATTATTTCACAGTAATTAATCTTCTTGGTCCATTATAGTATCTTGGCCATTCAGTATTAAACTAAGAAAATGGTAATACTACGGAAAAACAATTAGAAGACTGTTTTAATATTGTCCTTGTGGGGCATCAGTGCTAAAATTATTTTTTGATATATATATATATATATATATATATATTTTTTTTTTTTTTTTTTTTTTTTTTTTTTTTTCTGTACGCGGGCCTCTCACTGCTGTGGCCTCTCCCGTTGCGGAGCACAGGCTCCGGACACACAGGCTCCGCGGCCATGGCTCGCGGGCCCAGCCGCTCCGCGGCATGTGGGATCTTCCGGGATAGGGGCACGAACCCGTGTCCCCTGCATCGGCAGGCGGACTCCCAACCACTGCGCCACCAGGGAAGCCCTGATATATTTTTAATACTAGTCCCAGAGACTTTAATGAGACAATGCTATATACTTTTAGGGTTTATAATTAAACTTAGGCTTGGCTACTTATTGATTGCTAAAGTAAAACATTGTTGTAGGGGTTCTTTGTTTCTTGAGTTAGGGTAGTTTGCACGATTCATCCCCCACAGGTTCATGGGGATGATCAGAAGGCTAGCTGAGCTGGTTTCTTGGTCCTTGGAAAGCTGGGGTCTGGGTTGTCATAGGTCATTGTGATAAGAAGTGCATGAGCGTTCTCAGTTAAGGCCAAAGTGAGCAGTAAAAGAGAGGTGTGGACCTCTTCCTGAGACTATATCGAGTTTGCATCCTGGGACCCCTAGTTTCCTCAGTATGATAGAACGTTCTCTCTTAAATTATAAAATAATTTAAGCATTGTTATTAAGTAAATTGTTAAATATTTGGGTTACTACCCCTAAAACAGTTGATTTTCTTTTTGGCATTCTGTTAAAAAAATATATATATATATAGATATATATCTATATATATCTATATATCTATATACACCCACATTATTATACTCATTTTTAATTATAATGCATATAATTTGAATTTTTCCTACTTATTAGATTATGAAACATTTCCATGTTATAGTTGTCACAATTTTAATTGAGATGATTACACTTTGAGGGGCTGCAAAATATTTCATCAAGTCATGCCGTCAATAATTAAATCTTTTTATGTTAGATATTTATGTTGCTGGCTGGTTTTCAGTTAATACTTTAATCTACATTATTGTAGATATTATTATATTTTTTTCTGGCTAATTATATCTCTAGGATAAATTTTTGAATGCATTATTGTGTTAAATGATATGAATGTTTTTATGGCTTTTGATATATATATCGCCATACTGTTTTTCAAGAATGTTATACCAGTTTGTACTATTAACAGATATACGGATGTACCTGTTTCACCATAACTGGATATAAATACATTTTTTCCTTAAAAGTTTTTGCTTATTTAATAGTGTAAAGTGGCATTTGTACTTCTTTGTTCTATAATGTTGAATTTTTCTCTTTGAGTCTCTTCATGGTGAATTGTTTGTTCATATCCTTTGCTATTTTAATCAGTAAACTATCGATGTGGGCTTTGGATGGTAAGGCAAGTATGACCAGCTAATAAACAGGTGATGATTAAAAAGATGATCAGAACATGTGTGGGGAGAATGTTCAGAGAGTCTAGTCTGGATGGTAAGTTTTCTTGAGAACATAGTGGTTGAAGGGGAACGGGTGAGTTATTCCAAGGTTCAGCTCAGCACGTTTAGTGTGCATCCATTGTGTACCACGTGTTGCGTCCTCTTAGTGCTTCTCAAGTCATCGTGGCGTATACTTGGCTGAAGGAGGAGGCTGCTTGAGGCTGCTTGAGGCTTGACTTGAGGGACTTTGGCTGCTGAAGTCTCTTTGTGGAGGGCTGAGGGGATGACTGACTAGAACCTCTTTAGCTCATACACGGCATACCACAGTGCCACGGCACAGTCTTTGAGAAGCTCTGTTCTGAAGGATACAAAGACGAATAAAGCATCATTTCCTCTGACAAGGAGCGAATCATCTAGTAGAGAGAGTAGGGGCACCAAAACAAGAAAGGACTAATAGGAATTTGAAGGGCGCTGTAAGAGGGGTTCAGACAAGGTGCTTAGGGGTTCAGTGGAGGGAGTGATACTGCCCCCTTAGGGATGTAAGGGAACACTTCAACTGAGGAGGTGGCATTTAAATTGCACCACTGTGAAATTGAGGCGCCAGGGCAAGAAGAGGGCATTCTGGAGGGGAGGGTAGCTTGAGCAAAGGCTGAGGGGTGGTGTTGGAAATGAGGTGGATGTCCGGAAACTGAGTATCCAAATTACCCGGACCCTGGGTTACATGAAAGAACATAGTGGACAGTGAGGCTGTTGAGAGGTCATGACTGGGTTTTGGAGAATGAATATGATGGATTGTCAGTGAGGAGAAACTAGAGACAGGGTTTTCAGTCGGGTTCATGGCACTACTCCCGGTGAGGGATGATGAGTGCCTGAGTTGGTGTGCTTGGGAATGAAAGGAGGTGGTGGAGTCAAGAGATACTTTGGAGGTTGAACAGAGAGATGTGGTGACTGATTAGGTAGGAGGGGAAGGAACAGTCAGTTCTGTGTCTTAAGTCAGAGATGATGCTGAGGTGTTTGTGGTTGGATGGCTGGCAGAATGGGACAGCAGGAATACAGAAGTCAGGAGGAAGAGCAGGTCTTAGGGGTTTAGAATAGAGAAAAGATGATTTTGGTTTTGTGTGTTGAGTTTAAGGAACTAGTAGAAAGGTGAAATCAGCATCTTAACCCTGGAAGGAACAGATGAGGAAGTTCAGGGCCCAGAGGAGCTAGAGGGACCAGTGAGGTCTCACAGTTAGATAAAGCAGAGTGAAGACTGAAGCTTCCTGATTCCCAGTGCAGCACTCTCTTCAGTGCCTCAGACTGAGAAACTTCTCTGCTGTGGTGTTTTCCTCGCACCCAGGTGTGCTCAATAGGAGTTGGAAGTGGCAGAGCTTATGTTGGGAGTGAAGAGTTTATTTTTTAATTACATTTTTTTTATTATGGAAAATTTCAGATGTATAGAAGTGGAAAGGGTATAATCAATCCCACTGTACCCGTTGTTCAACTTTAATAGTTAGTAATGTTGTTTCATCTGTTTCCTCCCTCTCCATCAATTATATTGAAGCAAATCAGATAAAGTGTTTTGGTGAACTTGAACTCTGGGTATCTGTAGTTAAGGAGAATTGAACAGTTCAGTAGGGTATGTTCTGAGCTTTCTGGGTGGGGGTCTAGAGTAAACAGAAGTAGCATTAATTGCCAGAATTCCTGGGCAAGTCACTTACAGTCTTCTGAGCCTTCGTTTGTCTGTGAGACGGAGGTAATAATGGCAGCGTCACAGAATCACCTGAGATAAGGTGTAGAAAACGCTCTGTGAACTGTGAGCCTGAAGTGTTATGCAGATTTTAGTTGTTGGTAATAAGAGAAAGGTAGTGCTATTCCTTCGGGCTTCTGTGTTGCTGGCATTCAATACATTTTTATTATTCAACAAAGAATTATGTGAGGTACCTGAGGCTTCAATAGGGAACAAAACAGACAAAATCTCAGCTCTCCTGGAACTCATGTTCTAGGTCTGGAGTATAATAGGAAGCTAATACCTTAATAGTGATTAGTGTGGGCCAGACACTGTTCTAAGTGCTTTCATATTTTACCCTATTTAATTCTTGCAGTAATGCCTTGAGGTGTAGCACTGTTATTATTCCCATTTTGCAGATTTGGAAATCAAAGTAGATTTTTAAGCAGATTGCCTCAGGTCACAATGCCAGGATTCAGATTCAGGCAGAGCTGGCTTCAAGCCTATACTCTTACCCCTGTGCCATTAAAACGCTTTAGCTCATTCATTGCGTACTAGTGTTTGGTACAAATAAAAAAGGTAGGCCCTGATTGAAATTATTCCTAAACAAGTAAGTGTTCTCTTCTTGTGGGAGAAAAAAAGACAAAACCAAATGAAAAAAATGGCAGTACATAGTTCTCTGTGGATGGGGGTATATTAGTATTATTACACAGAAAAGAATTTTTCTTCCTAACTTTTTATAGGCTTCAGCAACTTTCTTGGTTTCTTTAGATACAAATGGCCACCTCAGTGGAACGAAGTCACTTTCCTGCTGGTACTTGGGAAGAGTCTCTTCTTGAATGAATCTCCTTCTTGCTTACAATTCTTCTTTTTTCTCCTACTACTCTCTTTCCTTACCTTGGGGCAGTTCCCTTCTCTGATTTCCCCTGTTCTCTGATCCTTCCTTTCCTCACAGCTGTGGTGTCCCTTCCCAGTGTCATCAGCTGCCCATGTTCTCAGGGATTTCCTTCCTTCTGCCTTTGCCTTCTCTTCCCTAGCCTGCCTCTGTCCGTCTTCTTGGGCCTTACCCTCTGTTGTGGCTCTTCTGAGTTTCTTCAGCGGGACTAACGTCAGGACCAATTCCCGCCTCTGGCTCTGGCTCTGCCCTGCCAGCTCGTGGTTCTCCTTCCTGGGCAGGGAAGATGGGGAAATGGGCAGTGAGCATTCCTTAAGTTTGCATCAGGATTAGGACATGGGCCTCACTCCTTTTAAGGAGGGTTAGGAGGGTATTATGGCTTGCATACCTGTGGGGTTTTTTTTTTTTTTTGAATATTGTTAAAATATACATAACATAAAATTTACCATTATAATCATTTTAGCATACAATTCAGTGTCATTAAGTGCATTCACATTGTTGTACAACCATCACCACCATCCATTTCCAGAACTTCATCTTCCCAAATTGAAGTCTGTACTCATTAAACACTAACCCTTCATCCCCCTCTCCCTCAAGCACCTGGCAAACATCATTCTACTTTCTGTTTCTCAGAATTTGAATAGGGTCCATTCATACCATAGGTACCTCATATAAGTGCACTGATACAATATTTGTCTTTTTGTGACTGGCTAATTTCACTTAGCCTGTCTTCAAGGTTCATCCATATTGTAGCATGTGGCAGCATTTTCTTCCTTTTTAAGGCTAAATACTATGCCATTGTAGGTAAATACCACATTTTTTAAAATCCATCCAGTTTTTGATAGACACTCAGGTTGCTTCCACCTTTTGGCTGTTGTGAATAATGTTGCTGTGAACTTGGGTGTATACATATCTGTTCAGGTCCCTACTTTCAGTTCTTTCAGGAAATACCCAGAAGAATTGTTAGATCATATGGTAATTCTGTGTTTAATTTTTTGAGGAATCCCCATATTGTATTCCATAGCAGTAGCACCGTTTGATGTCCACCAGAAATGTAAAAGGGTTCCACTTTCTCCACATCCTCACAAACAGTTATTTTCTATTTTTTGGATAGTAGCCATCCTAATGGGTGTGAAATGATAATAGATACTTGTTTTTAAAGGTGTTTTATGTAGAATAATAGAATTTCAGGACTAGAAATGGTACTAAACATTTCTGATTCAATTAGCTGTAGACAGCAACAAATGTCCTCATATGTCTTAGGATTTTCACTTCTTTCTCAGTTGGAGAAAGGCATTTTGGGCAGATGGGTCTCTACTGGATCTTCGGCTCAAGATGAACTATGTCTGACCCAGGCAGGGTACATGGAATGCAGCTTTGCCAGAGATCTGCTCTTCTCTTCTGCCAGTGACTCTCTTTCTTATACTTCTTTACAGTTTCCAACTGTGTCTTCTGGGTTATTTAATCTTCTTTCCAGCTTCTTTAAGGGATAAGGTAATTGTATTCAAATAAACATTTGTATTTAAAAAAACTAGGTAAGTTAGCAATTAATGAGGCCAAGATCAGTATAAACTGCTCAGATGATTAAAAAGACTGTATTCAATATCAATTTGAAGGAAACCTAAATATTACTCCTGGATGTTAGCTATAATTCCTTACTATGGAAAATAAGTCACCCCTTTTCAATTTTTTTTTTTAATTTGGAGGAGATGAGTTAAGCAGAATAAAATAAAATATATTTTATATTTACGAGAAGATTATAACTTCTGGATTAGTTTGGGTTTTGAATCATTTTTAAGTTAAAGAAAACTGTTAGTTTAATTTATATTATGAAAATCTTTACGCCTACAGCAAAGTTGTAAGAATAGTATAATCAATACCCAATTGTTAGCGTTATGTCATAATTTGCCTTGTCTCCCTTTCTCTGTCAAATAGATAGAATTTTTTTTTCCTGAGCCAGCTGAAAGTAAGTGGCAGACATCTTAGATGGCATTTCATTCATACTTCATCATGTGTCTCCTAAGAATGAGGACATATTTCTTCATAAACATAATACCATTATCACACCTAAGAAGATAATTCAGTAATACTAATAGTTATACTATCAGATATCAAGTCCATGTATAATTTTTCCTATTTCTTCCCAAAATATATTTTATTTCTTTAGTTTGTTTTTGACTCTTTAGTTTCTTTTTTTAAATTAATTAATGTATTTATTTTTGGCTGCGTTGGGTCTTCGTTGCTGTGTGTGGGCTTTCTCTGGTTGCGGCGAGCCGGGGCTACTCTTCATTGCGGTGCACGCGCTTCTCACTGTGGTGGCTTCCCTTGTTGTGGAGCAGGGGCTCTAGGCGTGCGGGCTTCAGCAGTTCTGGCGCACGGGCTTAGTTGCTCTGCAGCATGTGGGATCTTCCCGGACCAGGGCCCAAACCCGTGTCCCCTGCACTGGCAGGCGGATTCTTAACCACTGCCCCACCAGTTATTCTTTTATAAAAAAATTATTTCCTCATTTGTTTTTATGTGATGATGCCTTTATTTATTTATTTTTATTATTGTTTATTTTTGGCCGTGTTGGGTCTTTGTTGCTGCGCGCGGGCTTTCTCTAGTTGTGGCAAGAGGGGGCTACTCTTTATTGTGGTGCGCGGAATTCTCATTGTGGTGGCTTCTCTTGTTGCGGAGCACGGGCTCTAAGTGCGCGGGCTTCAGTAATTGCAGCACCCGGGCTCAGTAGTTGCAGCACACAGGCCCTAGAATGCGCAGGCTTCAGTAGTTGCGGCATGTGGCCTCAGTAGTTGTGGCTCGTGGGCTCTAGAGCGCAGGCTCAGTAGTTGTGACGTACGGGCTTAGTTGCTCTGCGGCATGTGGGATCTTCTCGGACCAGGGCTGGAACCCGTGTCTCCTGCATTGGCAGATGGATTCTTAACCACTGCACCACCAGGAAAGTCCCAGACGTTCCTTTTTTTAATGACAATTTTGAAGAGTCCTGGTTCATGTATTTCATAGACTGTCCCTCAACTTGGGTTTGTGTGATGTTCTCCTCATGACTGGAATGGAGTTAGGGTTTTGGGGAAGGAGATGTTTACTTTTAATATTTTGTTTCATCTCTCTCTCTTGGCTTTGTATATAAGATATTCAGTGCATATAGATATACATTTAAAAAAGTATGCTTGTAGACTATTATTTTATAATCTGCTTGCTATTTTGTAATCTGCTTGGGATGATGGTGGTCGTGGTGGTGGTATGCTTTTTTTTTTTTTTTTTTCCTGTATGCGGGCCTCTCACTGTTGTGGCCTCTCCCATTGCGGAGCACAGGCTCCGGACGCGCAGGCTCAGCCGCCATGGCTCGAGGGCCTAGCCGCTCCGCGGCATGTGGGATCTTCCCGGACCGGGGCACGAACCCGTGTCCCCTGCATCGGCAGGCGGACTCTCAACCACTGCGCCACCAGGGAAGCCCGTTTTTTATTTTATTTTTTTGCGGTACGCGGGCCTCTCACTGTTGTGGCCTCTCCTGTGGTGGAGCACAGAAGCCGGACGCGCAGGCTCAACGGCCATGGCTCATGGGCCCAGCCGCTCCATGGCATGTGGGATCTTCCTGGACTGGGGCATGAACCCGTGTCCCCTGCATCGGCAGGCGGACTCTCAACCACTGCGCCACCAGGGAAGCCCGGTACACTTTTAATTATGCAGTTGGCTCTCTTGCGTTGATTTACATTTTATTTATAAAGCTCCACTGCTTTGGATTATGATGTGTTTACAAGGCTACACAGATAATCTGGAAGGGAAAATGAAGAAATACAAATGACAGAAAATATTTTATAATAATAAAATTTTCTTGGCAAGCAGCAACATTTTCTCAAAGTCAGTCTTTTAATATAATTTGCTTGCTTCATAAATATGGGTTTTTTGTTTTTTCATATCTTTATTGATTAGTAAGCATGTTAAATGACTTGGGAGGAATCTCACTCTCTTCAAGAAATAATTTGGAATTATTGATCCAGAATGCTGACAGTTCTCAAAAATGGGTCAGGAAAATCAAAGTAATAGATGGAAAAAAAATCTCAATTTTAGCTCTTGATGTAAGTTTTCTTAAATTTAGGGTTCTTTTTTATAATTTACGTTACTAAAACAGATGGTGGAAGGTCCATCAAGATATTTATTTTATGTATTTAAAGCATTTTCCTTTGCTGTATTGAATTCCATTCATTCTGGAATTTAGGAGAGTTTACCTCTTTATGAAAGAGATTATTCAAAGTAGAAAATGATTGATGACCTTCGCTTCCAGTTTTCTTCTCAATAGACTTAGTCTCTCTTCTAATGCTTCTTGCATACTCAGTAATTTTATAAGTTTTAGAGAAAAATGCAAGTCTGGCTGAATATTAAGCACAGTACAATAAATAAAGCTTTTTGACTTTGCAGAATATTTTACATGTGTGTCCCATAGATTCGTCAGAGATTCTAGTTTTGGATAAAGGCAAGTACATTTAAAGACAATACAACATCCATGTCTATGACAGTGGCATTCAAATGAGAAGTGAATTTGGTTCAGGACAGTTCTTGAAATGCTTAGCATTTAGGTTATTTGAGGTCAACTCTTTGGGAAATTCAATTAGAGTATTTATTGAATGGTTTTAGTGAGCTGATTGGTTGTCATGTCATGTCATAGATGATATAAAACATGACTCCTATTTATAAAATAGTTGTGTTGGTCAGATAAGGCATCTTACATGATGTATTTAATCCAAGATAATGGATGGGTAAGAGGCAGATCATTCTCTAGGAAGTAATTCTGGTTTTGAGAGAGGCATTCTTAGGGAAATAGGCCTTGAAGTGTTCATCTGGAGCTGGGCAGGATTGAGGTCCGGAGAGAGGAGGGAAAGGATATTTGGGTAGAGGGAAGGGCATTGGCAGAGCCTCAGAGGCCTGACGGTTCCTGGGGCCTGTGTGGGAATGGTGGGAAAGTTGGGTTGCAGTCAGCCTGTGGGTGGCCTGGACGTTGGGTAATGAGCGTGGCCGTCAGTTTATGGGCGCCCTCTCTAGAGTGGTCTGTAACTTGCTTCCTCCCTGAGGAAGTGTGACACGCTTGTGCTAGCTGCAGTGTCTTCCCCACAGCTGTGCTGTCCATTGAGGAGAAGGGGGCCTGCTCTGCCATGGCTTCCTTACTCCTCAGGGTATGGCGTGTGAGTTATTTTAATAATGTATCAATCTGCCTTTTCTTTCTTTTGTCACAATGCATTTACTTTCTAACGTGGTCTTGTTTTCAGGGTAATAATTGGGTTTCCACAGGGAAAATAATAATGTATGAGGCAAATTACTGACTTAAAAAATGAATCTCTAATATTTTTCTAGTAGTTCTTCTTTTGTTTAAATTTTTGTTTTGTTAGTTATGTAAAGAAACTTATGGATAGTAATTTCTGCTCAGGTGGATAGTGGTACTGTTTAGCACAGCTCATTGGTCTTCTGAAACCTTTACAAATGCAGTCTGATTCATTCCAGCCAAGGTAATTATGAGGTGCATCATTTTTTTTCCCCTAATGGAGACAAATGTAAAAGACAGAGATACAGAAATCATCTTCAGTTTAGATTGAAGTAATTTTAGTTACTACTGTTTGTTCCTGCTATTTGATCACAGTTTATTTTTATTTTTTGAAGTCTGTCTCTAATCAAATAAGATTCAGTGTTTTAGCAGTAAAAGAGGACCATGACTAAATTAATAAGAAAAGTTAATTTAAGGACAAGAATTGATTTTTAAAAATATAAAAGTACATTTCATGACTTGATTTCAAGATGATTTGGTGGTATCCTTATACTGTCGCAGAAGGAATTCCACAGTGGGATGAGAATGATGCTTACAAATCACCACCCTTATTATCTATTACTGAACATGTCTTAGTCCAGGCCAGTCTGCCTACCACCTCTGTGGTACACTGTTGATTTCATTTTTCTTCCAGTATTTACTTTTGGTTCTGGACCAATTATCTAGCTGTGATGGGATTCTTCAAAAGTATCCTACATTTTGTACCTTGTGAACTAGTGATTGTTCTGTTTGCAGACATTCTTTCTGAGGCTCTACTCTTGCCTCGAAAACCTACATTTGCAGAAAGGGAAATGTATAGGTTTTCCTTTTCAATGTATTTATTTTTATTTATTTATTTATTTATTTTTGGCTGTGTTGGGTCTTCGTTTCTGTGCAAGGGCCTTCTCTAGTTGCGGCGAGCGGGGGCCACTCCTCATCATGGTGCGTGGGCCTCTCACTGCCGTGGCCCCTCTTGTTGCGGAGCACAGGCTCTAGACACGCATGCTCAGTAGTTGTGGCTCACGGGCCCAGTTGCCCCGTGGCATGTGGGATCCTCCCATTCCAGGTCTCGAACCCGTGTCCCCCCCATCGGCAGGCAGACTCTCAACCACTGCGCCACCAGGGAAGCCCAGGTTTTCCTTTTATTAACAAACTTATCCTTCTTTATTTCCTTCCAGTTTTTAAAAACCGTGTCCATTGTGACATTGAGATTCATATTTAAAAATAATTTTAAAATTTTATTCTTAAAATTATCATACAGTAAAACTAACTTTTTTCTTTTATCCTGTTAATTTAACACGTGTAGTTTGTGCAACCATCACTACAATCAGAATACAGAATAATATTATCACCCCCCAGAATTCCCTGATGCTATCCTTTTATAGTTAACTGTCCCCATCCTATAACCTCTGCAACCACTGACCTTTTCTCCATCCCTATAGTTTTGTCTTTTTGAGAATGTCCTATACATGGAATCATACATGTAAGCTTTTGAGACTGGGTTCTTTTACTCTGTCTTTGAGATTCATCTAAGTTATTGCATGTATTGAAAGTTTATTCCTTTTTATTACTGAGTAGTTTTCCATTGTCACTCATTAAAGGACATTTGCGTCGTTTCCAATTTTTAACATTTAGGAATAGAGCTGCTGTAAACATTTGTGTACAGACTTTTGTGCAAACATAGTTTTCATTTCTCTATCTCTAGGGTAGCTGTCTCTGGGGAGAGGGGATTGCTGGGTGATATAGTGAGTATATTTTTAACTTTATAAGAAACTGTCAACCCTTTTTCCAGAGTGTCTGTACCATTTTGTATTCTCCCACTAGCAATGTATGAGAATTCCACCTATTCCACATCACTGACACTATCAGTGATTTTAATTTAGCCATTCTAATAGGTATGTGGTAATATCTTATCATGGTTTTAATTTGCATTTCTCTGATGACTAATGCCATTGGACATCTTTTCATGTGCTTATTTGCCATCATTAGATCCCCTTAGTGGAGTGCCGTTGAAATCTTTTGTCTAGCTTTTAATTGGGTTGTTTTCTTACTGTTGAGTTTTGAGAATTCTTTATATATTTGGATACAAATCCTTTTTCAGGTATGTGATTTGCCGTTGGTTTTTTCTCAGTCTTTAGCTTGGCTTCGTATCCTTCTAACATAATAGTGTCTTTCAAAGAGGAAAAAGGTTTAATTTTGAGAAAGTCCAGTTCATAAATTTTTTTCTTTTTTATATTATACTAAGATGGGTAGATTTTAAAATAAGTTTCTGTTCTATAAAAGTGGTGAAAAGTAACTTAGTGATGGGAATGTCCTCATAAAGCTGACTTTGTGGAAGGTGCAAATGTTATTTTCTGGAAAGGTAGTACTAATTAATATACCTCTTAGTCTTGGGAACATCTAGGACTTTTGTTTAACCAAAGGATGCAATTGGTTGAGGTTTGTGAGGGTTTTCACACTTTTTAAAAAAATGATAATCACTAATGTGGTTAAATATGTATACTTTCATAATGCAGAACTATGTAGGAATTAGTCCTTAAGACTCTTCCAGGGTTAAAATAGTGGTATATTACATTCCCATTTGATGCTTTGGGGAGTGCCTGAGTTTGAGTTTCTGCTTCACTGGAACAGCATTAGAACTCTGAGTGTAGGTTCAGATTCAGTGTCATGGCTAAAAGCACGAGCTGCATCAGAATGTCTGCATTTGAATCCTGCCTTTTATTTACAGTGTAACTGTGGGTGAGTAACTTAACTTGTCTGTGCTTCAGTTTCCTTATCTGTTAGTGGGAATGATAATAATAACATCCACCTTGTAAGGTCATTATGAGGACTCAAGCAGATTACATAATATAGTCATTTCAACGGCCTCTGGCCCACAGTAAGCATTCAGCAAATGGCTCTTGTTATTATTCTTATTATTATTGCTGAAATAGCTTTATGATAAAATTGTTTAAACAAATGTTTTGGAATATTTTCAAGAGTCAGAATAACCACATATCACACTAAGTCATTTCTCTCCCATGCCCACTTTTTCCTCTTTGCACTTGTTATTATTAATCAATACCTGTGACCAGTGTTTTTAAGAATCATGTATATATACACTGTTTTACAAGCCAGCTATCAGTTCATTGCATTTTTCACATCCTGTGAGGTACTAATCAGATATACACATATACATCAGTTCGCTTCAGCTGCCTGAAATATCAACCTAAATTGGCTTAAGCTGGAAAGAAATTTGAGTTAGGCTCACCTAACTGCAAAGTCAGGCACAGCTAGCTGGATTCAGGGCTCAAGTAAAGTCATCAGGACTCAGGTTCTCCCCACGAGTCAACTCTGCCTTTTCCTGTATGGACTTCAGTTATAGGAACTGTATGTTAGAAACTTGGCTGTAGCATATTCACCCCCTGTAGCCTGTCAGCGTTTAGATTCAGCCGGAAAGAGCGCCTGTCTCTTTCCCAGAAGCCTCAGCAAAAGTCTAATGATGTCTCATTGGCTCTTATGGGTCACATGTCTGACCTAGAGCCAATCGCTGTTTGAGGCTGTGAGACTGGGATTGGCCAGTTCTGGTCACGTGTCACCCGTGGCTCTTTGGCGGAGTCGATCCCACCGGAGCCACGCTGACTGAGAGGCGGGGAGAGGTGCCTACTCTGAGGGAATTTGTGGGCTTTTATTACCAGAAAAAGGGATGGACGCTGGCTGGTCAAACGACTAATGTGCTGTTAGGCTCTTTTTGTAGATCGGCAACGGATCACAGGGGTTAATGGATTTGAATTAGAGCGGATTTGAATTAGAACCTTGGTTACTGATTCCAGCTTTTTTGTCTGTGAAGTCACATCCTCCAGGAATGCCGTTCCCCACAGGGGCAGGAGTTTGCAGAAAGTTAGTGTTGTGTATTCTTTTGGTGAAAGTTGGATAATTTTTAACAGGAAGGGAAAGAGTCAAGGCAAATAGGGGTGGCCTTCTCAATGGGTGGACGTGGTGCTTCTTCCCACACTGGTGGGTTTAAGCGACTCAGCGCCCTTCTCCGGGCCTTTCTGTCCCCATGGCAGAGACTGTACAAGACCCAGCTTGGTCAGTGTCTGTCCGCCACGTGGCAGGGTTGCGTGCTGTAGACACGAGTGTATCCGTGTATCCTGGGCAAGAGTGTCGGCTACATGGTGAGGTGTGTCTGGGAGCTGGCGTCGTGTAGAGGTGGTTTCTAGATCTCTGTGTTTTTTATAGTCCATTTTAGCGTGGCTTGAGACATTGTCTCACTTTGACTTCGGCTGGCAGTTTTTATTTTACGTTTTTCAAGAAGACGCTTGAACTTCTTCAGGAGTATGTGTAGCCAGGTCATGCTGTTTTCTGAAGAACCAGGGAAGACAGTTACCAGAGACCTGCCTTGTATGGAGAGCTACGCTACAGAAGTACCCGCAGTGAGGTTCAGGGAGACCGCAGTTAGAAATGAACTGTTGGGACCTGATTAATTGTGGTAGGCATCTTCATATCCAGTGCTGAGGTGGGCACCTGAGCCTACATATCAGAGACATTAACTCTTGAAATTAAGTCACTTCCCCCCATAGCTCCCGGAGTTAGTAATTCTGTCCCTAATCTCTACTTCTGTGTTACTTTTATTGAGATATCCCTGGCTAATATGTTTGGTGATTAATGTTGACGGTAGGCTTTGTGGTCTCCCCTCAGAGCCAGTTTTAGGGGTTAGCTTGTGTTTGTCAGCGACGTACAAGTACACTTGTTTCTCCAATGGCTATTGGAGAGCATAATCATTCTTATGATTGCATAATCATAACCATTATTATTTTACCGAGATGGTGAAAATGGGTGAAAATAATTCCTCTGTCAAGTAGATAAAGTAGTTACATAGCATGATATTTTATTTTCTATAAATACAGTATTGAATGTTGAAATCTGTAAAGTGATTTCCACTTTGTATAAATTGAAAATATGGAATTTTAGTGAAATAACAATAGCTAACACTTACTGAGCACTCACTGTATGCCAGGCATTCTTTTAAGCACTTTACACGTATTATTTCGCTTAATTCTTAAGTGAAAATAAATAACCATAGGAGGTAGGTATTAGTTGTCTCCTTGCCATTTTAGAGGTGAGCAAGTTGAGATACTTGAGGCTAAGTCATTTGCTCCAGGTCACACAGCTGGTGAGTGACACAGTTGGTGGGTGACAGCTGGTGAGTTCTGAATGTAAGTCCTCTGGCTCCAAGTCTGTGCTTTGGATCACTATGCTGTGTTCTGTCCCTAGTAAAGATTTTAGCTCATGTGTTGTTAGTTTTTCTTTTCATTTTGCTTCTTTTTGTAATATTTTCTAGATGTGGGCTAGGAGTTTTATAGAGAAGATTTGCCAGTTCTAGGACCTTTGGAATCCATGGAATCCATCTTCTGTTGCTGTTATTTGGCAAGCAAACACTATATGCTTGTTTATATCAGTAGGTGTCAACCAGGAATGATTTTGCCCCCCAGGGGACATTTGCTGATGTCTGGAGACAGACATCTTTAGTTGTCGTAAGTCAGGAGACGTGCTCCTGGCACCTAGTGGTCAGAGGCCAGGATGCTGCTGAAACATTTATGAAGCACAGGACAGCCTTCCGCAACAAAGAATTGTTCAGCCCAAAATGTCAATAGCATCAACTCTGGCCTATAGAATAAGTGACTGATGATCTTGTAATGCCATTCTGATCTCTAATGGGCAAAGTCACATTAGTAATGTAGAAATGATTACTTTTGATGTTTGTTTGATAATTGATTTCCCCAAATTAATGCATGTTTGTATAAGGGACATAAACACCAACCATAACTTAAATATTGAAGTTCCCTTAAAGTAAACTGGGAATTATAGCCCACTGAGGGAGAGCTGAGGAAGTTTAAAGGGAGGCCATGTAATGCCTGAGGATACAATACTCTAAATATTTGTTGGATTACCTTGTGAATTACACAATTAGATTTCATTTTTTGTGTTGTGTTAATTTGTCAAGTGTATAAACATTTTAAATATCCTGTAATTTTTAAAACCGTGTTTTGGTATTTTTTTAATTAAAAATTTCATACTGAGAAAAGTGGAGAATATTACATTGTACCCCGTGTTATGTACCACCCATATTTAACAAATGCTAACAAATACTGAAGTCCATTTTGAGCTCTTTCTCATCCCATCCCTTAGGTGTTTCTACATTTTTTGTTATACCAAACATCTCAAAAGTTGAAGGGGCCTGGAACTCTTCCGATGTCTGTCGTCAGGCCTCACTCACTGCTGCTTCCTTTTGTCTGCCTGTCAGCTTCTCCCCTCATCTTTCACTGCAGTATATAGGCGGTAGAGGGCGGAGCCAGGTTGTCTTTTCAAAGCTGGAAAGGCCAGGCCGAGAGTGGATGCGTAGGTTGGAGGGAGGCGGGAGGACAATAAGTATGGGTTTCCCCCAATGACTGAAAGCAGAGCGTTCCCATGAAACCTTTCATAAGCCGAAGTGGTGTAAAGCGAAGAAGCAGTGACCATAGGACACATCTTGCTAACGGATGCACAAAATAAATTGAGCTAAAGTACAGAAGCTCAGTGACAGTTCAAAGCTATGGTGGCTTGATGCTGAGGTGCTGAGTGTGGTTCCCAGGAAGGAGCTGGGTGGTGCCCCTTGCACCCGCTTTTGCAGCGCACAGTGCGAATTGCCTCTGTACGGGCTGCTGCACAACACGTGCCGGGCACTGTTCTCATTTTCCCCCCTTTTTTGTGAAAATAGATACCTCTTTGGATTTCTTTTGGTTGGGAAAACAGGCACTAACGTGGGTCTTTCTTAAAAGCGAAGTGGCATAAATTGAGCTTTGGAAGGATGGAGGAGACCTGTACCTTGGGGCCGTTTGGTGAGGTAGAAAGTGGGGAGAGTGAGTGAGGGTGGGAAGAGGCAAGAAGAGCAGTCTCGGAACCAACAGAGATGGTGGTGGGAGGTCTGCAAGCGTGGTCCGCCGGAGCAGTGTTGTGACTGTCAGGTCAGAGGATCTTAGGTCTTCTTTGCCCAGGATTGCTGCTCCCTGCATTATGAGTGGTATAGCTCAGGAGAGGCTGCGCTTGAATTTTCAATCTCTATTACTTGGACTGCTTAGTGGTCTGTTATTAATGGCAATGCCTGCTTATCACCAGTTGTTCACAGGACTTCTACATGATAGGTTCCTTCTTTTTTTTTTTTTTGACCGCACCATGCCGCCTGCGGGATCTTAGTTCCCCGACCAGGGATCAAACCCTCCCCCCGCCCCTTTCCGCCGTGGAGGAAGCGCGGAGTCCCAACCACTGCACTGCCCTATAGGTTCCTTCTTTATTTAAACACCTCCCATCATGCTCCATTGCTATGGAATAAAGCCCTCAGTTCTTGTGGCATTGGAGGGCATTCTTAGCTCCTTTCCCTCCTTCTCTGACACACCTGGAGTGTATCATGTGCTTTCTCTTGTCTTGGTGACTTCTTGTGCATTCTCTCTGAAAAACTCCCCTGTGCTCTCCCTATCATCTCCGCACAGTGAACTTGTGTTCTTCTTTTGAGGGCAGCTCATGCCTTTCGGCAGATGGAAGGTATTTCTTGTTATTTTTCATTTGTGCTTTGCCTGTCTTGCTAGAATCCGAGTTTCTTGAAAGCAGTGATGACATGCTTCCTCTTTGAGTTTAGTGCTGCTAACACAGGGCCTGGCCTCAGGAAATGTTTGCTGAACTGAATTAATAGCCAGTTCGAACTTGCCCTTGAGCCAGTGTTTTGTACTGGTGGGAAAATCCTACACGGTGGATTCTCTGCAGTGTCAGTTACAGTATTGTAAGACCAAAGATAGGAGTCTGGGATAGGAAACAGTTTTGCACCTTCTGGTTTGTTTTTTTTTGTTGTTGTTTTTGTTGTTTTTTGTTTTTTGCGGTCCGCGGGCCTCTCACTGTTGTGGCCTCTCCTGTTGCGGAGCACAGACTCCGGACGCACAGGCACAGCAGCCATGGCTCACAGGCCCAGCCGCTCCGCGGCATGTGGGATCTTCCCTGACCTGGGCACAAACCCGTGTCCCCTGCATCGGCAGGCGGACTCTCAACCACTGCGCCACCAGGGAAGCCCCTGCACCTTCTGGTTTAAAAAAAAAAAAAAGAGACGCCTTCGTGGCTTGTTACACTTTGTGATATTCAGCATCATGTTTCATTTATAAATTTGATGTATTGTTGGCATGATCCTGACTTACGGTTGATATTTTGCTTGGATTTTAGTGAAGAGTTCGTAAAATATAAAAGAGAAGCATAGAGTTTGTAGCGTCAGTAGTTGCTACTCAGCTCTGACCTTGATCAAAAGGCTGCTTGAGAGTAACTATTCAGATATATAACCAGTTGAGTTAGGAATGGGGCTAGAATTGAAAATTAATACATTTTTTAAAACCTTTTCTTACTTGTTCTTTCTCCCTCTCTTCAGGATTTTTGTCCCTGAGTCATGGAAGACAGAAGAGCTGAGAAGTCATGTGAACAAGCATGTGAATCACTTAAGAGACAAGACTATGAAATGACCCTCAAGCACTGCACAGAGGCCCTCCTTTCTCTTGGCCAGTACTCCATGGCTGACTTCACAGGGCCGTGTCCACTGGAGATAGAAAGCATCAAAATCGAGAGTCTTCTTTACAGAATTGCCTCCTTTTTGCAGCTGGTGAGTAAACACTGTCAATGAGCCAGTGCTGAACCATGTAAAATGGCTGTTTTCTGTGAGTGGGGACTATTGCTGATCACTGCTTCCACAGGTCACCACATTCTGGGCTGAGGACATGAGTGAAGTGGCTAGTGATTGCTGAATATCTTTGATGGCAAGCAACTGTGTTTTTAAGCCTTGAAAGTATTACTGTTTTTTAGCATTTTGGGTTAATCGCTCCATTCAACAAATATTTCAACAAATGTTATTCACTCAATTCAACAAATATTTACGCTGTTCTAGGTATTTGCTATACGTTGGTGAAAAAGAAAGAGAAAGATCTCTCCTTCATAGTACTTTTTCTAGTGGGGCGGCAGACAATAAACCATAGGCATTATAAATAAGTAAACACTTTAGATTGTTGGAAGGTAACAGTCTGCATGGAAAAAAAGTAGAATAGAGGGTTACTAGGGTTAGGGATAGGGTTGCAATTTTAAATTGGGTTAAGATAGGCCTCATGATAAGGTGATACGAAGGAGGTAAGGAAGTGAGCCATGTTGAAATCTGGAAGAAGATCGTCACAGGCAGAGGGAACAGTCAGTGTGGAATTCCTGAGGCGGAAGCATGCCTGCCGCGTCTGAGGAACAGTTGGGAGGCCCTTGTGCTGGAGTAAAGTGCCCAAGGGGGAGAGTGCAGCAGGGCTAGATCCTGTGGGACCCTTCAGGCCACTGTAAGGGCTGGTGTCTGCTCTACTTGAGATGGGACGCTGTTGTGGGATTTTGAGCAGAGGAGTGGCATGGTCTGCTTTAATAGGAGTTATTTGGCCTTTGTGTTGAGAACAGACTGTAAAAGAGTAAGAGCAGATGCAGGGAGACTAGTTTGGAAGCTATTAGAATAATCTAGGCCAGCGGTGAAGTGGCTCAGATCAAAATGCTAGCATTGGAGATGGTGAGAAGTGGTTTGTTCTGGTTACAATCTGAAGATAGAACGAAGCAGATGTCCTAATGTACTGAAGGCAGGGAGTGAGAGATATAGAGCAGGCATAGTTTACTTACTTCGCCCTTTTTTTGTCTGAGCAATTGGAGGCGTGGAGTTTCCTTACACTGAGATGAGAGGCCTATAGGTGGGGAGATGGGAAAGAGTTCATTTTGGACATACTGATTTGAGATGACATTTAGATATCCAGCTGGAGGTGTTGAATAAGCAGTTGTATATGCAGGTCTGGAGTTTGGGAGAGAGGTCTGGGCTAAAGATGTAAATTTGAGAGTTTGTGGCCTATAGATGATATATAAAGTCTTACACCTGGGTCAGATCAGCAGGGGAATGAGTATAGGTAGAGAGAAGGGGAGGGCTGAGGACCTAGTCTTGTGGCACTAGTTTAAGAGGTTGGGAGGAGAAGCAAAGCATCCTGAAAAGCAGCCCGTGAGGTTAAGGAAAACTAAGAGAGTAAGATGTCCTAGGAACCAGTCAAAGAAGCCTGTCCAGATGAGGGAACGTTCAGTGTCCACTGCTGTGAATAGAGTCGTGAGAACTGAGAATTGACTGAGAAATGACAGTGTGTCTAAATGGGTACGTGTAAGTGTACCTAACTGGGTTCACTGGCAGTCACTGGTGAGCTCCATGAGGGCAGCTTCCATGGAGTGGTGGGTGAAAGCCTGATAAAAGAGAGTTTAAGAGAAAGTCAGAGGGAAGGGAATTGAAATACATGATATAGACAATTCTTGAGGAGTTTGCCCCATTGAAGCACAAAAAAATGGAATGGTAGCTGGTGGGAGAAGTGAAGTCAAGAGAAGGATCTTTTCAGATGAGAGAAATAAGAGCATATTTGTTTATAGGACTGAACCGTTAGAAAACAAAATATTAATGATGTAGGAGAAAATAGAAGCTTGCTGGAGCGCTGTTCTTGAGTAGGCCCTGGAGCAGATCTGTGCAGGTGGTAGGATGGGCTTTAGGAAGGAACAGGGCTGGCTCACCTGGTAACAGGTGGAAGGCACAGTGTGCCGGGAAGTGGGCAGCCATGGTAGTGGCCATCCATGGAAAGTCTCTTCTCAGGGCTGCAGTTTACTCAGTAAAGTCATTAGCTGAGAACGAGGATGGGGAAGAGATTTCTGGTGACTTGAGGTTGGAGAGGGCGAGAGGGAGGAGTGTGAATAAATGGCCTAGGGAAGTATACTGTAATGTTTGTAGAATGTCACGTAATCCTCAGCACGAGTTAGCTTTGCTCTCTGCATATTAAATTTGCAACATTAGTGATTAAACTTTGAAACAAAGCTGAGCTTTTTGATAAAATGTGTTTTAAGCAGCCCTTGAACTACTTAACTTTATCTTGTATCTTTTATTTTGCAGAAAAACTATGGGCAAGCTGATGAAGATTGTAGGCATGGTATGTTTAAAAGCAGGATTCTTTTCTGCTGTGAAGATTTTGAATTATTTAATTGAGCAGTGTTTAAGATTTGTTTTTTTCCATATGCTAATTTCAAAAGTGATTATAATATTTAAAAAACCCACCTCACGGTGGTGCTGAGTGACTAATTTGGATGGCGACTTTCCTGCTGTGATGGGTGCACACATGAACATTGTTCCTAATCACAAGTGTTGGCATTGCTGTCACTCCCTTGGGAACATTGAGAATGCCCTTTTAAAGTTTGTGTGAGTATTTTCAGTCAATAAAGAGCCATATTTTAAGAACTGTAGCACATAACACACATTGATTAAAACGTTAAGCTTGGATAAATTGAAAAGCTGGGCCTCTGCCTCCTATAATGTTCTTTTCCCCTTCATTAGAAGATTTCCCTTAGAGAGCAGAGACTGACTAGAATGCTCTTTAGTGCTTTTTCCTGTTTTCTTTTGGGCAGGAAATTGATTAATAAGATTCGTGCTCTTTGGGTACTCATAGACTAGGAATCCTTTTCTTGGAGATTGCTGCCAATTCACTAGAATGAATCTAGAAGTGAGTGGGAGGAGGGTTCAGTGTACATTCTCACACACTCTTGGTGGGAGTTTTGCACAGCTCAGTGATTTGGATAATATAATGTTTCAGTTATCCAGATTGGGGTTGGGGGGCTGAGGTGTCTAACATAAGTTAAAGTTTTTTTCCTATTTGCTCCTTTGTGTCAAAACTTTAAAAAGTATTAGCTCTTTTTGTTGTTAACCTTACAAAACCATCTTATCTACTCCTGGGGCATATTGGACGTAATTTAACCATTCATTAAAGATTCAGTGACCTCTTTGTAAACCTTGCTTCATAGAATTGTATACTTTGAGAGTTAATTGGCTTGAGAGATATCTAGTACCATCTTCCGTTAAATAAATCTTTACTATCTGTGGACATTTAAAAGTTACCAACAAGCCAGATAATATAGAGGAATATGAAGAAGGGACCCACTTCCCCTTCTCCCCCATCTGAAGGAACCATGTTATTAGTTTGCTGCATCTTCTTCACCTTTCTCTGTAGCGATAAGCACAGATGCTTAAATACATAGGTAGGGTTTTCCTTTAAAAATTAAAAAAGAATTATGTGATCATCACAAAGTTTCTTGCTTTCTTCTGTAACAATAGATCATGGACATCTTACTATGTTAATAATACATCAGCTCCAATTCCTGCTGAATATTCCATGGCATAGATGTGCCGTAATTTATTCAGCCATTCCCAGATTGATGGGCATTCAGGTGATTCTAGTTTTCTAGTTTGCTATAGTTCATCCTGTAATAAACATGTATTCTTTCTTACTGTTGCCTTTGTTTCTTTATGGTAGTCTTAAAAGTTAGATATCTGGGTTAAGGAGTTTTAAAAGTTGGATGTCTGGGTTAAAATATACTTGAATGCCTGTTTCCTGTGATCTCACTAACTGGAACCTCTCAGTCTTGACATTGTGACAATCTTGTGTGTGAGAAATGGCCGCTCTTTCTTTAATGTTCCCTTCCTTGAGTACTAGTGAGGTTGATGCTTTTCATTTGGAGACACACAAAGTCCCAGAAGAGTAACTGACTTGTGAAGAGTTGTCGAAGGGTAAACGCTGTGGGTGAAGGAACATAAGGAAAAACGCTGCATTTTTTGTTAATTGTTTTACTTAGCGTTTTCAAGTTAGATACTATTTTACAGCTGCTGAATTACCAAAATAAAAGCTTAACCAGGAAACCTTGGAGATGAAGGATAAGTCTGTTACCTGGATTGTGATCATCGTAACATGAATGTATATGTATGTCCACACTCACCAGACTGTATACATTAATTACGTGCAGTTTTTGGATACTGATTATGTCTCTGTAATGTGGGGAGAAAAGTTTAACCAATGTCTAAGATAAGGTTGCAGTGAAATGAGTGTATGCTTGTGGTGTGGTAGAGTATGAAGCGGAATTCAGCTTGGTAACATGTTCGTTCCTTTGACCCACTAATCTTAGTTCTGGGATACTGTCCCAAGTAAATATTCCAAAAGAAGGAAGAAATTGTATGTGGAATGGTTTTCATTGCAATACTGTGTGGAAAAGCAGAAAATCGGTTAGCTTGCAATAAGGGTTCATTGATTACACTCTGTGCATTCCTTGTTACCATTTATGTGATAAGTAAGAACATGGAAGTGCTTATTTAATGTATATAAATTTGTCGTTTGAAATAGACATTTGGGAATATTGGCAAAGTTTACATGTGTATATTGCTAATTGTAGAGTTCTGCTTTTATATTATGTACATGTAATTTTTTTTCTTTTCACCTTTTGGTAACTTGTGTTTTTTTAAATTGAAATACAGTTGATTTACAGTATTAGTTTCAAGTGTACAGCAAGCTTATTTTTATATAAGGTAAAATACCACAGTTAAGTAGTCAGTAATAAAAAGCAACACGAGAATCTCAATCTCTGTTAATTATTATATTGGTTTGTAATGCTAGATAGCCCGAATAGCTCCTGCCTTAATGGCCCCAGAGCTTTGTTTGAATTTTATGTACTAGAGTATCATCCTGGTGTCTGTTCCCTCACTGTCAGGCTATCAGTTTGCATTCCTTACAACTCTCAACATGCCTCATTGCAACTACCCTCCCCCTCTTCTCCACTTGCTGCTTCTGACCCTGATTTCACTTTCTTAGGCAGGGATAGGAAACCAGACAGGCAATCTTTGTCATGGAGTTAAAAAACATTGAAAAATTTTTTATTATGAAAAATTTAAAACATACAGGAAACTAGAGGAAAGTGTATAATAAACATTCATAGTCTCGAAACTTAGGTTGTAACCTTTTGCCATATTTACTTCATTAATTTTTTTCTGAACTATTTAAAAATAATTATAGACATCATGATATTTACTCCTAAATACTTTAGTATCCATCTCTAAAAAATAAGGTCATAACTGTATAACCACAGTATTATTATTAACCTAATAAAAATGGCCATAATTCCCTAATATCCAAAACCAGTCCATAATCAGATTTACCTGGTTGTTCCCAAAATGTTTTTTTTTTTTAAGGCTGATTTGTTTAAGCCAGGAACTAATCAGAGTCATAAGATTTAATAGTTGGAATTCTACTTAAATAAGAAATAGATTCTGAGTGAGGACTCAAGGGCATCCTGAAAATAAACTACACAGACTTTAAGTTCATGGAGTTTAGTTCTGAGTTTGGTGGTGTGTTCTGGATAGTGAGGGTTGTCAAGCCAGTGACCAGCGAGTAAGTGAGGTGGTCAAGTCTGTTTTCATTATCTGAACATATGCTGTATTTGGCGTAACAGGAAAACTTTCATAACATAAGGATTCTTTTTCTTCCTCTGAAATATTCATCATATAGGAAACTCACATTTTCTTTTTACACTAACAAAAGGGAATGAGGTAAATGGAGAAAGTGAAATCGAAAGATAGTCTTATCAACTAAGAGTTTTGTGCTACATGTAATGTGTAGATCAAACTTAGTCATTATAACATCAATGAATATTTTTCATAAGGCTGCAAGATTTTTAAACCCTAGGTGAGAGTGTCATTAATTTAAGAAATTAATATAAACAAAGGAGTTTTGGCCATCAATTGATATTTATTATATTGATAACTTGCCCTGTGAAGTAAGTGATTCAGTAACCAAAAAGCCCTGTTAAATAGATGCTGACTGTATTACAAAAGGCAAATTGATACATGATTGATTGAACCTTCTATACTTTCCTTCTCTGAAGAGTTTTGATTAAATAAATTTTATATTTTATGGTAATTAAAAATAATTTGGAAAAATAGTTAATAGGGATAATAATATTCAGAATTATCTCTGGGTAAGACCCTCTGAAGTATTTTGTTTAATCACACTGTAATATCATTCCAGTTTTATGGGTGAGGAAACAGATTTTGTGAGATTAAGTAACTTGCTTAAGAGCATAGAGACAGTCCAGAGTGGAACTGTGGTTTTGAAGTGAGGTCTTTCTGACCTGAAAGGCCATGCTCCTTCTCTTTATCCTAAGGTACAACCTATTTATTCTTTAGGGTTTTACAGACATTATTCTATTTAGTGTAATAAACCTGGGGGGGAAAAAGGCAAATGGGTATTTTATATTCTAGAAATGAGAAAAACTGAGGCTCAGGATCACGTAGATAACAGTGGAGTGGGACAAGCGTTTGGATCTTTAAGCCTCTAGTCCATCCAGTTTTTCCTGTTGACCAGAATGTTAAATAGGGATGCAACTCGATAATATTTCTTAATTACTTATTCTTTAGATCCATTTGCGGTAACTATTTTTAAAATTTCATGTATGTAAGCTTTTTTTCTCCAACAGGAATTTTTTAAAAAACTTTTTATTTTATTTTATTTTTTTTGCGGTACGCGGGCCTCTCACTGTTGTGGCCTCTCCCGTCGCGGAGCACAGGCTCCCGACGCGCAAGCTCCGCTCACGGGCCCAGCTGCTCCGTGGTGGCCTATGGGATCCTCCTGGACCGGGGGCACGAACCCATGTCCCCTGCATCGGCAGGCAGACTCGCAACCACTGTGCCACCAGGGAAGCCCAAAAACTTTTTATTTTGAAATAATTATGGATTCACAGGAAGTTGCGAATATAGTACAGTGATCCCATGTACCTTTCCCCCCACTGGTTACATCTTACATAACTGTAGTACAATATCAAAACCAGGAAGTTGACATTGGTTCAATGAATATGTGTAATTCTGTTTCATTTTATTATGTGTAGATTCTGGTAACCACCAGCACAGTCACAATACAGAAGTGTTCTATCCCAGTGAAGATCTCTCTTGGGCTACCCTTCGTAGTTACACTCACTGCCTGCCCTCCCTGTGTAACCCCTGGCAGCCACTAATCTGTTCTCCACCTCCATCATTTTGTCATTTTGAAAATACCACATAATGGAACCATATTGTATGTGACCTTTTTAAGGATGACTTTTTTTCTCTCACCATGTGTTTGAGACCCATCCAAGTTTTTGTGTGTATCAGTAGTTCATCCATTTTTATGGCTGAGTAGTATTCCACAGCATGGCTGTACCACAGTTTGTTCTTCAGCAGGAACCTAAGCCTTTCTGGAATAGGACCTTAGCTTCCACTCTTCATTTCCACATAATGCCTATTAACTGTTTTAAGTAAAGTTCTTTTATGTAAGTTGTTAGGGATAGAATATAAATCAGGAAAGTGTTTTTTTAATATTTAAGTTAAGTTGGAGACCATCCTCTGAGTATGCAGACTCTCTTTTGTATGAGTAGATATTTAAGTAAGCAATAGTCTTTGAACTATGCCCTTTGAACTCAGTTGCAAGAGCCTCATCATGGTTGTATGACTGTCTTTTCTTATTTATGCAGGGTGTCAGTTATAGTCATGAGTGACATTATAAATGTATTTCATGTTGTTTTTCACTCATAGAATAAATACTAGCATTAATTTTATATTAGCTCAAATTATATGTATACCATAAAAAGAGAAGATTTAAAATGAGTGGTACCTTGCCTTGTAAAATCTCAAGAAAAACTATACCAGGGCTTCCCTGGTGGCGCAGTGGTTGAGAGTCCGCCTGCCGATGCAGGGGACACGGGTTCGTGCCCCAGTCCAGGAGGATCCCACATGCCACGGAGCGGCTGGGCCCGTGAGCCATGGCCGCTGAGCCTGCGTGTCTGGAGCCTGTGCTCCGCAACGGGAGAGGCCACAGCAGTGAGAGGCCTGCGTTCCGCAAAAAAAAAAAAAAAACTATACCAAAGCGGGGTGGGGGGGGGGACGGACGGACACGGACGGACAGGACGATGACACTGAAATTAAGATTATTGTGAACACCTGAAAACATAGCCCTCTCGCATAGTGCAAAGAAAATAGTCAGAAGAGGAGCAAAATGTCAGTTCTTCTCAGTAAGCAAATTATTTTTTTAAAAAGTAAGCAAATCAACCATGGAAACAATGAAGTAAGGGAGTGCCTTAGCAGAGGATTTTCCACACTCAGGATTTCCTCTGAGTGCTTACAACGGACATAGCAAGATGTTGACTTCTGACGTTGAAATAAAGTCAGTGAAAGAGTTTTAAGATAAAAAGTACAGTTAAGTTGATTTTTTTTAAATAGAAAGCTTCCAGGGTTTTAAATTTTTTATTTATTTATTTATTTATTTATATAGCTGCATTGGGTCTTTGTTGCTGCACTCAGGCTTTCTCCAGTTGCGTCGAGCAGGGGTTACTCTTCGTTGTGGTGCACGGGCCTCTCACTGTGGAGGCTTCTCCCGTTGGGGAGCACAGGCTCCAGACACACGGGCTTCAGCAGTTGTGGCACACGGGCTCAGTTGCTCCGCGGCATGTGGGATCTTCCTGGACCAGGGCTCAAACCCGTGTCCCCTGCATTGGCAGGCGGATTCTTAACCACCGCACCACCAGGGAAGCCTCTTTCTTCCAGTTTTTGAACAGTTAACAGAGATTAACTTTCCTGTAATGATATAGCAAATGCATCTTGGAAATTAGGGTTCTTTATAACGAGGAGGCTGAAGGCTCTGCAAGCAGCATGCTCTCTCTCTCTCTCTTTCTAATGCACACACAGTACAACAGGCTACTCAGGAGTCCAAGAGACTTTACGCTGAGCTGCAGTTGAAGGAAAGAGTACTTTCAAAAATAGACAGTAAGGTCTCAGCTTCAAAGTTTATGGCACACACAAGAGGGCTGTAAAAGAGATGCAGAGATTTTTGTGACCAGGTTAAGGACCGAATACTGGAAGGAGCCAAGAGCAAGGTAGCAGGGATTTGGGGGGAAAAAAAAGAAAGAGAGAATGAGAGAGAGAGTACATTATAGTATTTAAATCTGGATATGAAATATTTAGAAGAGGTCTGTATGATACCTGAGATTGAATACTGTTAGGGCTTTTCATTTTCCAAAAGCGTCTTATAAAGGAAAGATTTTATCTGCAAAAGACCTTGGTAGGAAGGACATAAAATGCCACAGAAGCTGCGGTCCGCATGTCTTAAAGTATTATGTATTACAATTGGAAGTAAAGAGAGGGCAAGGGGAAAAAGGGTTGAGACAGAGGAGAAGGATGGTGGAAAAAAAAAAAACTATTTGGAAAAATGGACCCGGGTGAGAGAGTTCTTATTCTGGTTTACATTATACTTTTTGTTACTTGTTACAAGTGGACATTTTAACCTGACTTAGGCCTTCTGCTGTTTGGAGTCTGTTTATAAACTCCTCCCCTAACCCCACCCCAATAGATATTTGGCAATAAGTTTATTGCCCCCAAATTAAATGGCTGATATTTAGGAAAGGAATTTATTTATAAATTATAAATTTGTTTTATATATTTATTAAATGAATCTATTTTCATTTTTGATTCAGTTCCTGATGTGTTGGTTCTAAGAATGTGATTATTTCCAAGTGGTGAATAACTTCACTTTATTAGTGACTCAAGGATTTAGTTTAATGGTAATTTTAAAATTTCCTTCAAAAAATTTGGAAAAATACTACCTTGATTAGGCTATGCTCTTCAATAAACGGCTTTGGAAATAACTAAGGACTTGATAAGAGAAATAACCTTTTATGGTCATGTTACTGAAAAAATACAGACTAATACTCAGCATTTACTGAACTTTAAGCTTGTTTTAAATTATCTTTCTCATTGCATGTAATTCTTTACAGGCAAGGGGAATTACGTTTTAATTGTTGATCCTCTCCTTTTGGTAGCCAGGGGCTGTTTTCGTTGAAACAGTTGAATGAGGACTCCTTTGAGATTACTCATATTCTGGTCCAAAACATTCCAAGTAAGACATATTTCAAGTGTTAGAAAATCTTACAAAAACTTAAGAATGAGAAGGGATAGAGACTTGAATTTAGCAACGCAGCTAAGGTGTTCAGATTTCTCCTTTGTAACTCCCAGGGGAAGGAAGGAGTTATGTGCTCACAGTAGAATTTCACAGATAGTTGGGGGGAGAGAATTTATTTGTAAGGAATCTTAACTTTTTTACAGTTGTCCAAGATTAGGTTATGTTTTAATGTCATCTCTTTTGGCAAGTTCAATTATTATAGCTGAGGCAAGTTTAAGAATACACTAGGCCATACTTTGTTTTCTTTCAAGCTTTTCAAGATGTTAAAGGTAATACAGGACCAGATTGGCAGCACTGCAATTTGATTCTATCATATGACACCATAGCAGGATAGCTTTTTATCTATAGTAGTTGACTGTTTCTTTGCCATAGTTCTTCATGTGGGATCCTACAAGACATAAACTGAATTGCATTTAAAGACAGCCGTTAGAAGAAAGTACATCAGTAGTGTTTCTTGTCTAAAATGTTTAGAGAGAGGAAAGGGAAAGATAATTTTGACAAATCTGGAGACATTTAGACATCAGTGTAATGGAAGAACTTTTGCAAAATAAAATTCAGCATATACCTTGTACAAAACCAAGGATCTCTGAAAAGTGCTTGTAAAATATCATGTCATTTAATACTCTTTAAACATGACATAGTCATCTGAGATTGAAATATTCTTACATTTTTTTTCATTTCCCTGAAACATTCTTCAGCTCTGGACAACTAGTTTCTTAATATCCCAATTACTGAAAAGGAACTAGGATAGTTCCTCAACAGTTCTTAATACTATTGTATACTTTTTAGAGGGGAACGTAACATCTAGGGAACTCTTGAGGAGCTTGTGCTAGATACTTCACATAATTACCACAGTTAGTCTTTACCACAACCTTGTTAGGTAGCTACTGTCAGCTGCATTTTACGGGGCAGGAAACAGGCTTAGCGAATGTGAGTGACCCAGACCTCGAGAGGAGTGTCATTTTTCTTCAGAGCATTTTATTAGTGCTTGCATTATATTATTTGATCCTTGCAGCACATGTTTTCATCTTGCAGTTCTACAGGTGACCACACTGAGGACCAGAGAGATAAAAGGACTTGCCAAAGGTCGTATTTGAATAGTTTCAGGACTAGTAAGATCTGAGGGAGATGTGGGCTTACTGTGGAATTTTCTGAGATGCTCAAAACATTCTTAAGGATGCCCCGTTGTTGTTATTCATGTATTGGAATTGTCAGTGAGGCGATAAGTGATCTGTAACATGGACGCTGTGACAGCAGGTTGGTCTAAACGGAAAGTAATTGAATAAAACCTTGTAGGATACAGAGGCTGCAACTTTCAATTTAGTCATCTGATTCAATAAAGTATATATGTAGAAAGATGTTCATTACAGTGTTTGTTTGTTTGTTTTTTTGCGGTACGCGGGCCTCTCACTGCTGTGGCCTCTCCCGCTGCGGAGCACAGGCTCCGGATGCGCAGGCCCAGCGGCCATGGCTCACAGGCCCAGCCGCTCCGCGGCATGTGGGATCCTCCCGGACCGGGGCACGAACCCGTGTCCCCTGCATCGGCAGGCGGACTCCCAACCACTGCGCCACCAGGGAAGCCCCCAATGGACTTTAAGTGCAATATATTATATTGATACTTAAACAAAACATTTCCTTGAAAATAATTAGAAAAAATGCAATTTCCAAAATATTTTCTTTCAGCAACTTATCTTTTTGTAAAGGAAGCTGAAGTGTGTATAAACTAAAAAATGAATCTTGGACTTCTCAGTAAAGAGAAGGGTACAGATTGTTTTACTGGTTGAACCATTAGCAGTTATGGGAAATCATCTCAAATGACATGGCATAAAAATGAGTATATTCTGTATTGTTAGAAATATGTTCTCCTTGTGATTGTATTAAATTAAGTCAGTAAACCCTTGCAGACAAGTTGGGTAGCATTTTCTCTGGCCATTTGACAGTTGGGTTCTTAGTTAATCTTGCTGGTTTTGATAAAAGCTAATTCTTAATTGCTTAGGAATATCAAAATATTGAGGTTTGCAGTTTCTATTCTTATGCATTTTAATGGCACTGGGTCTCTTTGTCAAAAATGCAACAACTTTATTCAGTGAATATCTATCTCCGCAGTTTAAAAGCCCTCATTTACCCAGAAATCATAGGTTGAACAGTATTTTCACTGGAGAGGTGTAAGATTAATTCTCCTCATGATTTTGCGGTGATCCTACCTGACTATAGGCTGTAGTAGGTTAGGTATGTTGATTGTCCCATGTTTTTTCTTGGCTTTATGCATGTCATGGACAGAACTGAAACATCACTGCCTTCCTCTAGTAGTTATAGTTATTCTTTTAGCATAAAATAAGTCATGCTTGGGATAGTGTACTAATAATAAAATTGAGAAAAATGTGTATCGAATGTTATGTGGTTAATGATGGCTGTTCTTTCATGACAGTGCTGGGAGAAGGACTGGCCAAGGGAGATGGTACCTTTCAAGCAGTGCTTTGCTGCATGCAGCTTAAAGGAAAGCTCCAACCTGTATCCAGCATTCTTGCCAAGTCACTGACAGGAGAGTCCCTGGTATGTTGATGAGTTCTAAATTTGAATGTCTGAAAACGGGTTCATCCATTTGACTCCTTAGGTGTATTACCTACGTTCCTCTAGGTTCTGTCAGAAGTCAAAGTTTATAAGTATCTTGAGATGCTTATTTCTCTTCAACAAACTGATGTTTAATCATTGGATTCTTGTAGTTTGTGATAATATATATAAGAATTGGAGATATTTTTCAAGCTTTGAAAGTATAGGGTAACTAAAGGATTTTCTTTAAAGGTATAATTTAACAGAATCTGGAAATATTTTTGAGTTTTAAAATGCTCCTGTGGACATATGATCTTACAGGGTTCTTAAATTCAACAATTTATTTTATAAAATGCTTAAGTTTATCTAAACTAAGTAATAATTACTTTTGTTTCTGAAGATGTCATAGGTGTAAGTTAATATTCATGACTGCTCTGATGGAGTTATCTAATTATTTTCAGACTTTGGGATAAATGTTTGTATGTAGTATTTAGTTTTTGAGAGTTTTTGTTTGTTTTTGGATGAGATAATTGAAAGACTACTTTTTTGTACTTTAGAGTTGGCAATCTGTAGGAATTGGAAGAAAAGAGATATTATAACTTTTTTTTACCAGTTGGTAACTGTTACAGAATTTGCTAATATTTTTCAGGAATCATAATGAAAAACAGTGAAAGCAAGAAAATATATGTATACTTTGTTATACAGCGTGAATTCTCTATACTTTTCTTCTGAAAATTGTGGAAAGCTGGAGCAAAGTTGTGTTTTCACTGCAAATAAATATATATTTGGTAAAAAAAAAAATGCAGATTAGGAAAGTACTTTGTATATTGTTGAGTGCAATGTAATGACCCGTTTCAGAGGGTAATTTAGTTATTTTCTAAGGAATTATTTTGCAGTGAATTGTTTAGTTGGTTTAACAATATTTTTGGATGTCACCATTTTAACAAATGAATATAAAAGCTAAGATGTGTTATTAATATAGCAAAATTGTATGGGTATTTAGTTCTAGATAGATGATAAAGAATAGTTCTCTTCTTTATTATTTAGATAATTCTATCCTTAAGGAACTTTCCTATATAAGTTAAGCATATTACACAGTTTTACCTGTTGGATTTTTACTTATTTTATTTTATTATTTTTTAATTTATTGGGGTATAATTGCTTCACAGTGTTGTGCTAGTTTCTGCTGTACAGAGAAGTGAAATAGCCATATGTATACACACATTCCCCGCCGACCCCAGCTTCTGGATTTCCCTCCCATCTAGGTCACCACAGAGCATAGAGTAGTAGTCACCACAGAGCTGTACAGCAGGCTCTCAACTAGTTATCTATTCCATACACAGCAGTGTATACATGTCAGTCCTAATCTCCCAATTCATCCCACCCCGCCTTTCCCCCCTTGGTGTCCATACGTTTGTTCTCTACATCTGTGTCTCTATTTCTGCTTTGCAGATAGGTTCATCTGTACCACTTTTCTCGATTCCACATGTATGCATTAATATACAATATTTGTTTCTCTCTTTCTGACTTACTTCACTCTGTATGACAGTCTCTAGGTCCATCCACATCTCTACAAATGACCCAGTTTCATTCCTTTTAATGTCTGAGTAATATTCCGTTGTATATATGTACCACATCTTCTTTATCCATTCGTCTGTTGATGGACATTTAGGTTGCTTCCATGACCTGGCTATCGTAAATAGTGCTGCAATGAACATTGTGGTACATGACTCTTTTTGAATTACGGTTTCCTCAGGGTATATGCCCTGGAGTGGGATTGGTGGGTCATACAGTAGTTTTATGCTTAGTTTTTTAAGGAACCTCCATACTGTTCTCCATAGTGGCTGTATCAACTTACATTCCCACCAACAGTGTAGGAGGGTTCCCTTTTCTCCACACCCTCTCCAGCATTTATTGTTTGTAGATTTTTAAATTTAAAATTAGGAAGAAGCAATTTGCTTTCAAATCTCAAGTGAAATTTGAATTTCAGAAGAGTGAATGTTTTATGTATTTTCCTTCAACAGCTTTGTTAATGAACCATCTTTAAGTGTGATCATTGTATGTGAATCTGAGTCATAAGTAACTGAGTTCACCATTTTGTAAATATAGCCTATTAGTTTTAGGAAAAAGGAGTTTTAAAAAGTTGAGGTTTATTTTTTTCTTTACCTACTCTATCTTGCTCTTCAGTGATACCCTTTGTGAATATTTTATTGAATTAATCTTACCTTCTTAGGCAAGGTGAATACAGTGTTTTAGGGCACACTGTATCTTTTGTCCTGTTAATCTTTTTAACTTTGTGCATAGATGGTTAGCTTTATCATCACCTCTAATGGTAATGAGGATGGGAGATGAGCATAGCATTGGTTTTCTTTTTACAGATAAACCTTAGAAACAGCTGAAGAGTTAAGTCCCCATAGTAAAGAACTAATACACTACTTGGTTTTTCCATTTTTCATTTGCCCTTTCAGAATGGGATGGTAACAAAAGATTTGACAAGACTAAAAATACTTCTCACAGAAACGGAGGTAAGACTATTTCAGTGGATCTCTTTGGGAAGAGTTTAACTCAGTCTGGCTAGTACATGTTCTTTATTAAAATTTGGAAAATCACTGGGCATCAGCAAGGCTTTAAAGATGGGGTAGTGCAACCTTTAGACTTTCTGTAACCAGGCTTGGTCCCATCCTAGGAACTTTGCTTCCTATCAAGGTGCCTCTGCATCCCAGGTCTTCTGTTTTGTCCCTAATTTTTGTTAGCTGTCTCTGGCCAATAAATGGAAAGATAATGGGGAAATTTTAGTTTTTAACTACATCTGGCTATTAGAAACTTCTGTTATTAAAAGTGAGATACTCCTCAAGCCTTCTGTGTTTTTAAGTAACTAATAGAAGTCTGTGATTTGAGGAGTATTTTTAGGGAATGAGTTTAGCTGATGGAAATAATGTGTATCAGGGTAAATGGTGAACAAAAATGTGCTCTGGTGAAGCAGTTGAAGGCCGGGGACAGCAGTGGCATGTAAAAGGCCCGTGGCTTTGTAAGTCTCAAATTTCTATTCCTCATACAGGCATATAAAAGTATTTTTATTTAGATGTCTCATTTTAAAAATAGCCATTTTTGGGCTTCCCTGGTGGCGCAGTGGTTGAGAATCTGCCTGCTAATGCGGGGGGCACGGGTTCGAGCCCTGGTCTGGGAGGATCCCGCGTACCGCAGAGCAACTAGGCCTGTGAGCCACAACTACTGAGCCTGCACGTCTGGAGCCTGTGCTCCGCAACAAGAGAGGCCGCGATGGTGAGAGGCCTGTGCATTGCGATGAAGAGTGGCCCCCGCTTGCCACAACTAGAGAAAGCCCTCGCGCAGAAATGAAGACCCAACACAGCCAAAAATAAATAAATAAATAAACAAATAAATAAAAAGCCAAGCATTTGAAGCCCTTTAAAAAAAAAAAATAGCCATTTTTGTCAGTTTTTATCATAAATGGAAGCCCATGTAAAGTGATCAATTGATTGGCTTATTTATTTAAAAAGTGGCACCTACTATGTGCTAGGTATTATGCTTGGTGCTGAGGATACAGCACTGAAGAAGACACTC
Organism: Mesoplodon bidens; assembly: GCF_964165515.1. Classification (NCBI taxonomy): domain Eukaryota; kingdom Metazoa; phylum Chordata; class Mammalia; order Artiodactyla; family Ziphiidae; genus Mesoplodon; species Mesoplodon bidens. The sequence goes on from NC_138179.1 coordinate 32,099,578, forward strand.
ATGGTCCTTGTCCTCTGGGAGGTTAGAGTCTTGGGGAGGAGATAGACAATAAATACATAAATTAATTAAACAAGTATAGGTATAATTCACATTGAGGTGAGTGGTATGAGGGAAAAGAATAAGCTTTCTGTGAGGGAAAAATAACTGGAATGGTGGTGAGGAACGAGACACTTAAGCTGAGTTGAGAATGGAGAAGGTGCTGGTCTCATGGAGAGTGCGATAAGGGTGCTCCCATCAGGCCAAGAGGATGAGAACAGCCCCCAGGTGTAAACCTTGACCTCCTGTAGATTACTTTCCCACTTCAAATCTAATCATACATCGCAGTTCATACCAACAAATAAGTAAGCAAAGAAGATAGTCATCGTGAATTATATAAGCTGCATAAAGATACTGTTTGTTTTGCTACAATTAAATAGCCTTTTAAAAAATGTTATTTTTTTAGTCTTATGTTATCTTATTATGAATTAACTGAGAATCAATAAGCTCTAATTAACTTCGAAGCCATTTCCCTTCTGGTATATATGTAGTCTTTTAATTTCCAAGAAGTAAAATATGACAATTATAAGTGTTTTAGACTTTTAAAATGAGAACATAAAATAAGATGATTTTTGGCCTTGTTCTCCTCTTTTATTACCTTAGTTGAATTAGCAGCTTTACATCTGATAATCATACACAAATATATATAAAATTTTATTTTTAATATTTATAATCCTGTTAGATATAAGGTCACAAATATCACTTGACTCTCATTTTGTGACTGTACTTTTGGAATAAGTGACTTAAATTTTGTTTATAATTTCTTTTCTGTGTAACCAGAGTAGTATTATTTTTGGTTAGTGAACTGGTACTATTAAAAAATCCACCTAGAAAAAGCTAACAAACAATACTACCCTTACTTATCATTGCACCTGACGTATTTAAAAATAGCAACAATTTGTTATTTAAAGATTGGGCTGAGCTGATGTTTAACCTGTAAATGCTGGTGGATTAGAATAAAGACATGGAACTAAAGGCTGACTAATGAAAAGAAAAACAACACATGTTCTTTAGAAAAATTTCAAATATCCAATCAATAGATTTGATTGTAAATTTACAGGAATTCTAGCAGTGTGAACTTCGGCTGCCTTCCCTGAAGGTCTCAGTAGAGACTGAAGATCACAAACTAATTGATGTTGCCTTTCTGTCTTAGGGTCTGAGCATATAAAAAGGGTGTTATAAAAAACAAAACTAAACACAATACCTGGAAACTAAAAGCCACAGTGGCCAAATATTCAGCCCAGGCTTGAGCTTCTCATTTTTACCAGCTCTTCTGATGAGGATGTGCTGTTCACCAGACCCCACCAGAGTGAGAACTACAGTGTCAGCACATGCATACTCTGCCCATTTGCAGATTGTTGTAGATGCTGACTCATGAAATACACCATGTATGTTTCCCTTCTGACAGTTATAAATGCTTTAAGGTTTATTTCATCACCAAAACATTTTTGTCCCGTTTTTTTCTCACATATTTGGTAAATGTATTTTGATAAATGTTTTTAGAGGAGGTACTTTCAATTCATACTTGAAGTGAATTTTTAGCTCTTACACTTATAAATTCTGTGTAGTTAGAATCATTTTAAGGGCTAGTGTGGGACTATGCTGCTTAGATCTTGCTTATAGAATTTTAAAAGATCTTTAAATATACCTTTTTGGTGCGCATAGAGTCCTTATAATGTTAATAATTACTCCTGATTTATTTGTTAGCTTATGTATTCTTATATTCAGTCCTCATTTTACAAAAAGAATGGGTTGTCTTTAAAAACTTGTTAGTAAGTAGTTTGAGAATCAGAAGGCATTTTCCTGTTGAAACAGTATTATAGTGATTTAGTTCCACCCCATGCTAAAAAGGGTCCAATTTAATAAGTGACATGTAAATTATGGTGATATTATTGTTTCAGTTATACCTAATTAGCATTTATGCCATTCTTTCTATGGTACAAGACATTCCAAATTTCACCTTGGGATACCGTTTCCTCCTCATTCAGTTCAACATTTACTGAGTGCATGTGCTGTTCAAGGTTCTTTGGGTTTTGGAAAGCTGAGAAATCCATGAAAAGCAATCTGAAGGGCCAGCCCAAGGTGTGCGTAGCTAATGTACCCACGGGGCAGCCTGTGGTCAGTAGGTTCTGTAATGGAAGTACAAGCAGGGAAAGGAGAGATAAACACCCTGCAGGGAAACCAGGGAGGCTAGTGTCAGACTTGAAGTTAAAGGGTAGAGGCAGCTAAGTAAAGACCCAGGAGTGACTTGGTACAATAAGTTGGCAGTCAGTTGGTTCAGGGGTAGATGCGACAAGTAGTAATCATGCTCTTACCTAGGATAGTGGCAGGGGGGGTTGAGTATGAGACAGACATGAGAGGCATTCTAGACCTGGTTGGGCAAAGATTTGGAGAATACTCGGAGCAGGACAGAGTCTGACTTTCAGGGTTTCAGCCTGGCTCTTTTGGGGGAAGATGAATCCATTAACTTGAGATAAGGAGCACTGAAGGAAGACGAGATTTGGGGTTAAAGTTGATGAATTTTATTTAAACATACTGTGTTTGAAGTGCATGGGTGGTCATCCATCCATCTACCCATCCACCCATCCATCCAGATTTCCTGAGCATTCATTATGTGCCAGATCCTCTGAGGCGCAGGAATGCAGAAAGGCAGTTGGAGGCTGTTGACAGTGGATCTGTGCATGGCTGACAGTAACCCAGCATGTAAAATGCTATAGAATAGTTAAGCTGGCACTTAACTATTCTCTAGCTGGCACTCAGTTGAAATTGGGGGTGTGGAGCTTAGAGTAAGGTTATAGCTAAAGGGGCAGATGGAGGACTTACCTGCATTAGAGGGGTCGAGAAAGCCAGGAAGTCAGGGTGAATGGGCCCCAGCCATGGGCTCCACTGTGGGAGAAGGTCTCATCCTAGAGCAACGAGGGGGACTCGGCCAGGATATGCTCCCAGGTCCTGAAGTGGTGGTGGTGCTGCACTTGATGCAGGAGAAGCGGCTGGTCATACTGTAGACGTTAGCAGAGGAGAGTGCAATACATACACGGATGCAGGGTGCTACTCCACGGGGTTCAGGACTGGGGATCGAGACTTCTCTTGCTCCCAGGTAATTTTTATGTAGGGAAGGAATCTCTATCAGTTTCCTTAATGAGGGCCACAGAAGTACTTCTTTTCCATATTTACATATGGAAACTAGAGCAAAGAGCAAAAAATACCGTTTGCATATTAATGTTTATTAAAAATTTCTAAATAGTCAATCTCAAGCTTTCTAAAAAATGTTAAAAATGTCCAAGTTTAATTCAACATCAACTAGTTATTTCTTATTATAAAAATTTCTTTCATTTGAAAAATTGCAGACAGCAACTGGTAATGTCCTCTCCGGATATCATGTGGAAGACTTAGAAGAGGGTAAGTACGAAACTGTATAACTTCTGGTAGCTGTGATTTTGGGGCATTGCTTCTTTATTGATTATTGGGAGGAAATTTCTGAGTTAGATTACATGTTAGTGGAGGTACAGGAGAGAATATAAAGATTTAATTTTAAGAAGTAGTGCGGATGGAAGCAGTTTGTTCACTAGCCCCTGTCATGGAGTAATAGAGTACGGAGATGGGAGGTAACCCTGGAGGTGACCTATTTTGCCTTCTTTCCTCCATGTATGCAGTTCTGAACTTGAATGAACCCTGCTCTTAGCAATCTGTAGAGGGAGGTCTTTTCTCCTTTCTCTCTATCACAGGCTAGTACAGTTACTACTTTTTGGAAGTTCTGACCTGTAAGCTGAGTTGTTCCTGCCACAATGAAAGTCTGTGATCTCCTCTTCTCCTGCCAGAGGAAGGTGAAGAGAGACTGGCATTCATTGAGCGTTTGCTAAATGATGTCTACCATGTAGTGGCTTTCACAGAAACGAGTACTGACTTCTTAGAGTCTTTCTTCATCTTTTTGATAGGTGATAAAACTGATGTTCATTAAGGTTCGGTAATTTTCCCAGTCACGCAGATAGGAAGGGGTGAAACGCAGCTTTAAACTCAGCCGGGCGGAATATGTTTTGGAGGCGGGGGAGCACAGTGCCTTGTGAGGAGGTAGAAAATGGCTACAAGGTCCTGGGAAACTTGCTGCTCAGCCTCTAGAGCTCAGCCATTTCTCTCTGACGCTTTGTTTTCCTTGGCTTATTTGGAACCTTTTATCCAAGTGCATTAAAACTCATTGTATTCAGAAGGAAACTAATGTTATTTTTTAGCTCCTATCTCAGAATTCACCTTTTTGAACTTTATTTCAATTATTAAAAAAAGATTACTTTATTCAGTGCCATGTGTCAGACAGACCCTAAGGAACATGGATGGTAATGTGGAACTTCTTCTCACTCCATATGCAGTACTGGAATTTGTTTTACAAAATTTCCTTCCAGGATACCATAATTTTCTCATTCCTGAAATAGTTCCTAATAGAGACACGACTCATACTTAAGAAATGACAAGCATGCCAACACATCTCCCCTTTAGATGCCAGGCAGGAGACTGCACTTGGAAGTATGTCTGCCAGTCGCTGGGGTAGAGTAAGGGTCATTGATTTGTCTTAGCTGCTGTGTAACTGCTTCTTCAGTGATTTCTAAGTTTCATATGGCTAAGTGATTTATAATTCGTTTGACTGGTAGATGACTCTTTTGGTAGAGGCAAGCATGTCATGTTCTTTTTACATCATCTGAGATGATGTGTATGGAGGGTTTATAGTATTTCTTACACATTAAAATATCAGAATTGTCAGCAAGCCTCAAATGATAAGACTATATATCCTGATTACTCTCTAGGATCTTGTAATGGTTGGCATTTCCGCCCACCACCTAGGGGAATCACAAGCAGCGAGGAATATACTTTGTGTAAAAGGTAACGTGAATTTTTTTTTTAAACCAATGACATGTCTTTATTCAAAGGATAGTTAATTTTCCTTCACTTTTTGAAAAGTAGTAATTCAGATTTAAAGAAGATAATATGTGAAGGAAGAAGCATAACAATTGAGTAAAATGGTTTATTTTCAATTTGAAACAGAAGCCAAAATGGTCATTATCATTAAATAATAAAAATCAAAACCATATTGATGATCCTTCTTTTAATTATAAACAACAGTGATCTAAGTGGAGATTGTTAAGACTTCTGTAATACCAGTTGGATTAATATGACTCAATTTAATTGCTGGTCTCTTTGTTTATGTGAAATTTACCTAAATTATGGTGATTGAAGTTGAAGTTACCTTATTTAAACTGAAATGGAGCATAAAATAGATAAAGAAATCTTAAATTATTTTAATAACTTTTCTAAAAAAAAATCTATTATCACGTAATCTTATAGAATTTATGAGTAATTTATATTTGAAGGGCTAACCTTTCAAAATTTAATAATTATATGTTAAGGTAGAAAGAATTATTAAAGTTACATTAAGAAAGGTTCTTTTTATAAGAACTAGAAACTATTGGTTTTTTAGATATAAGTCTAATTACTCTAGGTTGCTTTTGATAATGAAGGAAGTTTGATATGCAGCTTTGATGATTGAATAGTCAAGAGGTCAGGTTTGATTTTATAGCAGAAATAAAGAAACTAGGTAGTAAATTTTTAAAATCCTGGTGGTATCAGTGTTGTAGGAGATGTAGAACGCAATCCTATGCAAAGGAAGTATGAGAAAATTTATAGTCCAGATGAGACTATCAAACCTTTAATTTTTAGGGAAATAATTTAAAGCAAAGCAATAGAAAGACAAAGAAATATTTGGCTTATTACGACATACTGAAGAGAAACAAATGCATGATTTTAAATGTGTCTTAAGCATAAGAGAACTTAATAAATAGCATAATTTAAGTTCAAGTACTTTATGTATCATCAAGAAAAGCTTTAAATACACTCGTCTTTTCAAATAGGGTGAAACATGATAATTTACACTGTGCTGTGGTTCATTTTGTATTTCTTATTATTCATATTTTTCCAGTTGAAAAAATATCTATAACATAACATCGCTTTTATCCATTTGCTATTTATAGTTTGATTTTCATGTTTTCTCTCAGAAGATCTTTTATTCATTTTTGAATGTTTAAAAACTGGCTGGATCTATTATTTTATAGAGTATTTAAAACTTAAAAAAAAAAGTTATTGATCAAAGTCTTGCATTTTTATCTGTTTTGACCATTGAATTATCAGTTGAATTTTCTGAGTCATAAACATTGAGAAATATTAACTCTATATCCTCTAAAAAGAACGTTTATGAATTTACCCATTGAAGAATTTAATCTGACTATTGAATTAATTGTGATTCTTACATAAAACTTTTATTCTTAATTTATTTTAAAACTTCAAGCAAATTAATATAGTCCAATATTTTCAATGAAATATAGGCAGTAGTAATGTAGAGAAGAGTGAAGGCATTACATTTGAAGGTGAAAAGTAGAAGCCTTGAAATGTTAATTCAGTGACATATTACTTTTTTTTTTTTTTTTCCAGAACAAAATTTCTAGTATGTGGAAAATTTTCTTTAGGTCGTATCATTTTGGGAAGTAGGGCATACCTGTGCTTGACGAACTAATCCACTTGATGTCAGTGTTGCTTTAGAAAAATTCTGCTCTAAGAGGAATTGTCTAACAGAGTTGTTATATCATGAAGGAAGCTACCTTTGCAATGCCAGTTTTTGTGGGTGGGGGGCGGTTATGAATATGTTCTGCTTTGTCATCCCCTTATTCCAGAGAAAGAGGTCAGTGAACATGGAGGGGGGGGTTGCTGTTTTGATTAACTGTTACAAATGTTTTCTAAACGTCTTCTTCCTCTTCGGTGCAAGACGTGATAAATATGGCCTTTCAGGAGATGAAGTTTTGTTTTTGTTATTGGAGAGTCGGAGGGCAAATGCTGGAAGTTTATCTTTTAAATGGTCCAACAAAGTATATGATAAAACAGTCTTTCCTATTCTACTTAGATTTTTAGAGCAAGGAATCTGTAGGTATGGTGCCCAGTGTACTTCAGCACATTCCCAGGAAGAACTAGCAGAATGGCAGAAAAGATACGCTTCACGGTTGATAAAATTGAAACAGCAGAATGAGAATAAACAGCTCTCAGGCAGTTACATGGAGACCTTGATAGAAAAGTGGATGAATTCATTATCTCCTGAGAAAGTGGTGAGGAAAATAAACTGCATTTTTTGTTTGTTTGTTTTAAACAGTGCCCTTGTTTGAGTCTTGACTTTATTTCATGCTGTATCTTGGTTTATTTCCCTATCCTCTGTATGAAACACTTGATTCTTGATAAAGTGTTTTTAGTAGCAAAAGTAGACCCATTTGCTAAAATAAAGAGCAGAACTAAGCCATTTGTTTGGAGACTTGCAGGTATTATATTAATTTGTCTTCATTCAGGGAGTTTTTATTGCCATTTTTGTTGTTGTTGTTGTTGTTAGTTTTCTTATGTCTCTTATTTTAGCTTTATTATATTTTGTGCTTATAAAAATAACTGAAAATTAATGTATAAAATACCTTGCTTTGTAAACAGTTCCATCAGCATCTTTACCGTTGACATTTATTTACCATGCCAAAAGTGTTTGTGTTTTTAGGAATAAAACGTAACATTAGTTGCTCTCTGTTTTCAGCTTAGTGAATGTGTAGAAGGAGTAAAGGTAGAGCATAATCCTGATCTGTCCGTTACTGTCAACACCAAAAAGTCTCACCAGACATGGACCTTTGCTCTCACTTGTAAGGTATGAATTTTGTGATAGTTAAAGAATATAAATGTCTTTCAATTTTCATAAAGGCTTTTTGGACCTTTAAATCTGTGTGTTGAAAGAGCATTGAAAATGTTTTATTCTAAGTACATTTTTATGTAGGTTCTATATTGTGATAAAGCATATTTCTGTATTTTGATCATGAAGGGTACAGGTTTTTCTTAGATTTTGAGATAAAAGCTTTGTAGATGTTTAGATACTTAGTTATTTATTTATTTGGTGAAGAGGTCTTCGACATGTTGTCTTCCAAACTTAAAACATAGGATGGGGTTCACGGCTTGTAGTTAACTATTTAAAAATTGAATTGTTTAATCTGGTGGTTCTAAGATATTCAAACAATGAGTTTGTTTTTAATTTTGATTTAATGAAATCACAAATTCTGTAATAATGGGTTTTTAATATGAGACATTTTCTGCAGTGCTTCCCATCCTGAATTACAATGTTCAAAGTTTAAGAATGAAGCAAAGTAAAATATTTCTGTGAATATATGCAGTGGAAAAGTTTTGTGTACTTTTTTGTGATGTTTCTTCCACTGTACCATCTGCATCTTGGGATGAAAAATTTGGGAACGTTTAGCTTTGGCCTTGAACCCAATCCATTGTCTTCAGAGGTCACTGCTCTCCTATGAAGACTTCCTCCTTGAGGCTAGATAAAACTTTTTTAGGCCAAGGGTATGGAAAGTTGGAGGTGATGGTGATACAGGGTGAAAGCTTTTGCCACAGTGAAAGATAAATGTATCACAGAAAGAGCAGGGAGGCTAGTAATGTAGCATAAATATATCGTTTTTGAAAATGTCAGCCTTATTGAGGTATAATTGACATCATAAATACATCATTTTAACAACTGAGTTTTTTTTAACCATTCTGATTTTTTTTTTTCTTAAATGGCTTATGAGTACAACTTGTATTTTTAACATGGTATCTTAGAAGCATGGGAAAGTAAAAGTCCCTTATGGAAATATTTTCATTGAAGAGCCCAATTACAACTGGATTTTTCACCCCCTTGTACTCAACAAATTATTTTAACTTCCTTGTAGCCTGCAAGAATGCTGTATCGTGTAGCATTGCTTTATGATGCTCATCGTCCTCATTTTAGTATCATTGCAATATCTGCCGGAGATAGTACTACCCAGGTATCACAAGAAGTCCCAGAAAACTGTCAAGAATGGATAGGAGGAAAGATGGCCCAAAATGGATTAGATCATTACGTGTATAAAGTCGGGATAGCATTTAACACAGAAATATTTGGAACTTTTCGCCAAACCATAGTTTTCGACTTTGGATTGGAACCAGTACTCATGCAAAGAGTAATGATTGATGCAGCTTCTACAGAAGGTAAAATTTAGACTTTTTTCCCCTGATAACGATGTATTAAAAGGCACTATAACAGCAACATTAAAAGATATGTATTGGCCCCTAAATATACCATGGACAGGGAGGGAAGAGTAAAGAAAAAGATCCCAAGTTTATTGATTCATTTACTGTGTAATGGGATTAGAATGGTTTGCATTATGCCCTGGTCACTTCATACAGTCATCAGGCAAAGCTTGCTTTGAGGTTCCCCAGACTTGTATAGGTAGATGATCAGGTCTCTTTTGGTCTACCAACTTCATTTGATGATTTTAGCACAGTAAAACCTTTCAGTATTTGTTTGGGTAGGATATAATTTCAGTGGTAATTGTGAATACACCTACAGTGTCTATTTCCATGTTCAACTGATGGTCCAGTTAACTTTGCTGATATTAGTACATTATCTCTGAATGGAAAGTCCTAAAAATAAGCTTTCATAACTTGATTTTACTAGTGTAAAGGAGACCAAAGTGCCTTTAATAGGATCTGCTTCATGTTCTTGGGAAGAGGTCCCTGGTTTTAACATGCAGGCACCTGCAGAAGATGGTGAATTACTTTGTAAATTGTCATGTTACTGCCTAAACCTGAATTTTATGCCAAGGTCCAACTGGATAAGGGAAGGGCATGTTAGCCTACATTTCTTTGGCTCTTGGTTGGATTTTTAGGTGCTTTATTTTATTTCATGAGCACTAAATATTTATTTAACAAACACTTCATATAGCAGAGCTGTATGAAACTTGCTATTATATTGGCTATAACTAAGCATATTGTGGAGGATGTTTTTCATCATGTCCACAGTGTCCCATTTATGAGAACCTAGAAGTTTTTTTCATGAGTAAATGCTAGGACTTTATTTTTTGGACATAACGAACAGGTGGAACGGGTTCTGTCCCCTTACCTTTAGCTGTGAGTAGGGTTAAAGCAACATTTGTGCCAAAATTGAACAAGTAGGTGTTACCTTCTTGTATATGTGCTAATATTATTACCCATACTTCATTTTACCCGTATTTCTCTTTTACTTTGATCCCTTTTACCTGTTTTTATTCTGGTGTGTTCTGCTTTTGTCATCTTTTTACTACTCTTTGGAATAAAAGTATGTTAATTCCCATAGCCAAACAGATACAGTAGTTGATGAAATAAAAATACTTGATTTATATTTACTAATAGAGCAGTTAGTTGGCAGATTTTTTCTGTAAAGGGCCAGATAGTAAATATTTTAGGTGTTACAGGGCAGATGATCTCTATTCCAATTACTCAGCTCTGCATTATAGTGAGAAAGCTGCCATAGACAGTATGTAAATGTATGGGTGTGACTGTGTTCCAATAAAACTTTATTTTCAAAAACAGCGCAGGCTGGATTTCTCTTGAATGCAGTGGTTTGTTTACTATTACGCCATTACATTGCTTTTAGAGGCTAGAACTTGAGAACTACTAGATTGCACCCTTTTTAAATCATAAGGAGATTTAAAATCATAGAGATACTGACATGCATCTCCTACTCTCAAATATAATTCTGAAAGGATGTTCTTGGCTTACATGTGGGTTGTACGTTAAAAGTTTGCTTTTAGATTGTGGCTTTTAACTCATGACTCATTTCCCATAAAAATAAGTTTGTAAGTGTTGTCAAAAATCTGTACTAGTTAATAAAAGCCTATTTAATTAATAATATAAAATGTTAAATATCTGCAATAAAAAGAGAAAACGATACTGTTAACACATGATAAGGGAAGTGGTGATGAAGAGGATTTCAGGGCACCCTCATGGGCTTGAGAGATTGAGGGTGCTTTGGCTACTTTTGCCCCAGCTATGTGCTACTTTTCTAGTTGGAGAAACAGAGCAATGGACAGACTTCAGAGTTAAATAGAATTGGATTCAAATCCTGATTTTCTACTTAATTCCTGTAGGACCCTGGGCAGAGAACTTAACATCTCTGAGCTTCATGTGGAAACATCTGGTAAATGGGGCTAGTAATATCTGTCATAGAGGATTATCATGAGAACTAGAACTAAACCTTGCACAATATCTGGCACATAGTAGGCATTTAGTAGATAGTAGCTGCTGATGTTATCATTAGCCATCATTAGGAGAATTTCTGGTTTGCAAACAAAGTAAAAAGGAAGAGAGAAGGGTTTTTTGTTTTGTTTTGTTTTGTTTTGTGTTTTTGTTTTTTTTAGTGAGGACCAAGACTAGGGTGCAGCCAAGGGACTGAAAAGCAGAAATGAAGACCCAAGTTATTGAGCCCACAGCACTTAGAGATCTTGGCAAGAGAAGTTGTCCCAAGATGAATGATGTTTTGAGACTGGTAACTGGAAGAAATAAAGAGTCTCATTTCTGATGTTTCTGATATATCAGTTTGAAAATATAGTAAAATTTATATTTGATTCAGATATGGTAGCAGGAATTAATACAGACAGGGATGTTCTCCCATTTGGGACCAATACTATATACCCTCTCCCCTTTCTATAATACTATATCCTTTTTCTTAGTGACCTTTTTGCAGTTTGATATCTTTGCCTGTTTTCCTTTAAACAAGGTCTTACTTCTAAGATGTTATGGAAAATAATTGAATAAAATCAAGCATTTTCTTGAACTAATTTGGAAACATTAAAACAATTTCACGTAGTGAAATTTGTTTTTCAAGGACATAGGAAAAACAAATATTACAAGAGAACAATATAAAATCTACAAAATGTATTTTCTGATAAGATATTTTGAACATTATAAAGAGAAAAACTTAAATCTAGGTTTAGGCGAGCTAGATGACATTTGATTGGCTTTATTTTGTCATTACTTAAATTAGCTGACCTGTTGTGCTCATTTTTAGTTCTATCTTTGATATTTTTACGACTCTTACAATTGATGTCGTTTTTTTCATTGTTTTTTCCTTGTTGGTGAGGTTCAGGTACAGAAAAAGGCACTGTATGAACTAAAAAAATTTTTTGGGGGGTTAAAGGTGTGCTTCTCACAAATTTGTGGCAAAGGACATTTACAAAAGAAGGAAGTTAGTGAGTTTTCCCCTTGCTTAGAGCACAAACTGCATTATACACTTTGTACCTCAATTTAAGTAATAGAAAATTTTTGCTTGACAAAACTGATCTGGAATTCTGCTTTGAATATCTGGAAGCTACATGTTGGAAATTAGTTCTTATATTTAACTTTGAAAACGATATTTATTACACATTACTTTTAGTCTAGCAATGTATGTTAAAACTAACATTAAATGTTAGTACATCTTAAAAATTATCTCTGGCTGTCAAAGTTGTTGGTAAATTAAGGACATGTTTATATATATAAATATATAATGTTTACTATTACGGGGTCAGAAAATTAATAGAAAATTGATTTAAAAAATAGGGGCTTCCCTGGCAGTCCAGTGGTTAAGACTCCACGCTTCCAATGTAGGGGGCGTGGGTTCGATCCCTGGTCGGGGAACTAAGATCCCATATGCTGCGTGGTGTGGCCAAAAAGAAAAAAACAGAACAAACAAACAAAAAATAGTATACTTGTCAATAAAAGATAAATGTAACTGAGTAGAAGCATGTAAAAAGTGTGAGGTACTCCTATGTTGTTACTCCGCTGTTTTAACTTTTTATTAGCCTCATTAAGAGAACAGACAACATGGATAAGCTAAGAGATGTTCATCTTACGTCTGAGTAGCTCTTTTAGTGAAAGGAACGATGTTGAAATGGATAGCGGAAGTCGTAGTTTGGGTTTCCTTTGGGATTTTGTTTTATTGTTGATTTGGGCTGTCAAGATTTGTAAAGCCACAGACCAAAATGTTTCCTAAGGAAGAGTGTTGTATCCAATTTTGGAATTAGGAATCATTTCATCTCATTCCCTTTAAGTCCTAGATAAATATACCTGTTCTTAATAAATCCCACATTTGACATGCATTTACTGCATGCCTCTTGTGTGTCAGCCTTTGTGCTGGGTATGTAGGACACTGCATGTTTTTCTCCTAACTTCTTATCCACGGTCCAGGGTTTGTTAAGGATAATTTTCAAGTCTGCTGTACTACATACTTCAAGAAAAAACAAACCAACCCTTTGGATGCTTTATTAGAATAGTAACTATGTGGCTGAAATGAGAGCATTTGCTATTCACAGTAATCGGAAGGGTGAGGGAAGTTGGGAAGCGAATCTTGTGTCAGACTAGGTATTCTAACCTTGAATTCTATTTTTGATAGTAACAGTTCTTCCCATATGTTATCTTCAGGAAATTATGTTCTAATTATCAGGTATGTTTTAATTATCTTTAACTTTTTCTTATGAATTTCTCTTAAAATACATGTGTAGCTTCTGCCTATCATATCTCAGGGTAATACATTCCGTAGGTTTATAATTTGTCAGGGTTTCAGATTTATTATTATAGGAGTTGGTTAATAAGTCAGTGTTAAACTCTCCCTACGTGATTTTATGCATATTGATTCTAACCTGTTCACTTTTCATCTTCCCAGAATTTTTTTTTTTTTTCTTAGCCTAGTTTAGACTGAGGAAGAGGGCTTTCTTACCATGGATGGACTGGCTCAGGCTGCTCTGAGCAGTGTTCACGTCTGGGTTGCATGTTAGCTGGTGCATGTACTGCATGGGGGGTGAGATGAGCCCCAGGACTAGCGTGTCCAGTGTGCCCCTGGGGGAGCCTCAGCTTTCTCCTTTGTTTAAAGAGGAGCTCTTAAGACCTAATGACCTTTAAGCACTGTAAGTAGGTGGGTAATTAAACAGGTTTAATAAGCTTTTTACAACTGAGAGGATTAGAGGCAGAAGTTTGTCTCAAGTTGAACATGAGCAGGGAAAGAGAAGTGGTTTTTGCAGAAGATACCCTCAGTAGTCACTGGCCCCAGTCCATCTTGGACGCCTGAGTTAATGGCCAAGGTCAGTGGTTTGTAGACTTTTTGATGCCAGGCACACATGGATTTTCCCAAGATTCTTCTCTCTGCTCCCCTAGCTCTCCCCTCTCCTGTATTGTATTTATAGTTATTAAAGAGATGGAATAAAATTTAACATTGTTTCGGAATTGTTTTGAAATTGTTGTGCTACCTGCTAAAGACATTCATTTTAAGAACTTCATAAAATCAGGGTGGGAATCATGGTACTAAATAGGTAAAATGAGAAAAACAAATACTATTTCTCATGCCACTTTTCCCAAAAAGCCTGAATACTTTTAGCCCAGAGTAGAATGATTTTCTGCAAAATTTGCTTTGTATATTAAATAGGTGATACAAAAAACTTTTTTAAAGGAAAGCTGTACCATTTTAAGTTTGTTATTATCCCAGTTACTTAAATGGCAGTTAGGAATAGCTAGTGACTTTTTAAAGAAGGTGAATATAATATTGATGTAGGTATAGTCTGAATCAGTTTCTTATTTAAAATAAAATTATGAAACATAATTTCCCTATGCCCAAAGAATAGACATCCTTTTATTACATATTAAATAAATTCTTCAGTACTGCACAGAGTTCAGTGTTTTTTTTTAAAGAGCTGGTTATTTGGTTTCTGTACCATTAGTGTTTCTCCTTTTGACTTTTGAATTAAGGGAAGAAAATTATGTACATCCTTACTATTTTGTTAATAGTATCTGATCTTTAGTGATGGTATAATCTGTTTTAGGAATGTTGGCGTTTGTATAATTTAAATATTTTTTATAGCTATGATCTAATGAAAGGATAGGAAGGGCCCAATTTTAGAGTGATTTAGGAAGAAAATGCGGTTAGTTTATGAAACTTCTCATAAGGCTGTTGCAAAAACAGACCATCATTATCTCATCCAGAGGATTTTAAAAATGCAAAATTTTAATAAGAAGACCATCTTTATATATTGATGGTTATAGTTGTGTTTATAGTGCCATTTGATGAATAATAAAATTGGCATGTAAAAATGCCTTTTCAAGGAACAAAGATTAGAAATTAGGACTTCTACATTTTAATCTTTATTATGATACTAGGATAAACTATTTTCTAATATTGAGAAATTTCTCTTGGTGGATGACTATACTTATATGTTTATAATTTATATATAACATTTAAATATAGCAAAATCTGTCACTAAGCAAGACAAGACAATTATACAATCTGCTCTCATTTCAAAGATAGCACAGGATAACTTGTCTTTGCACTTTGGAGACTGATCTCTGTTTAAACTTTTTATTATTTCTTCCTAAAATTTTAACTTGAGTTGTAAAACCACCTTTCCAATTAGGTTATATTAAAACTGGATCTTGGCCTAATGAGTTAGTTAAGCAACTTTTTTTTCCCCTTTTGGTCAAGTTTCATATTTATAGGTGTATGTGTGTTCCACCCAATAGAAAACTAAAATGCACTGTGGATAGAGTGAGGCTACCTAATGCTCAGGATTTATGTTACGATGTATTTCACCCGGTGCTGGTATTCTGCTGCATTTTTTTCCCAGAGCTGTGAGAACTTGATCAGTCGTTCTTTTTTTTTTTTTTTTTTTTGCGGTACGTGGGCCTCTCACTGTTGTGGCGTCTCCCGTTGCGGAGCACAGGCTCTGGACGTGCAGGCTCAGCGGCCATGGCTCACGGGCCCAGCCGCTCCGCGGCATGTGGGATCTTCCCAGACCGGGGCACGAACCCGCGTCCCCTGCATTGGCAGGCGGACTCTCAACCACTGCGCCACCAGGGAAGCCCAGTCGTTCATTTTGACATTGTGCTCTACTTACCATGCAATTTAACTGAGGCTAAACTGGATTTTTCTGAAATGGCATTTGAATAGTACATTTTATCACTTTTAATGTGGAATTTAATGTGGGAAAAAAACACAAAAGGTTTTTGTTTCTCTAGTAGGAAGAGAAAAGTGATTATCACCTGATGAGATTTTGTCTTATGAGAAATTTACCATACTTTCTTCCTGCAGATCAGATTTCTCTTGACTAAAGGGTTAAGTTCTAAATATTAATCTGCATTTTTAAAATGTTAATAACTATTCCTGGTATGTCCTAGCCTGAGGTACAACAAAATATTTTTTACATGAATTCCTATTTATGTTATTTTGTTAACCAAGACAAAAAAATATTTCTGGTATGGGGAAAACACTCTGTCAAATGGGGTTTTATATTGTTTCATTTTTAAGAACTTTAGCATACAAAATTCTCTTACCAAAATGTGCAGTGTATTATTTGAGAATATTAATGTTGTGTTCCTTTATAAATGTGTTTTTTGTTTCCATTTAGATCTTGAGTACCTGATGCATGCAAAACAACAGCTAGTAACCACGGCTAAGCGCTGGGATTCTTCTTCTAAAACTATTATAGATTTTGAACCTAATGAAACTACTGATTTGGAGAAGAGCCTTCTTATCAGATACCAAATTCCTCTCTCTGCTGACCAGCTATTTACCCAGTCCGTTTTAGACAAATCATTGACCAAGACCAACTATCAGTCACGGTTGCATGACCTTCTTTATATTGAGGAGATAGCCCAGTATAAGGAAGTCAGCAAGTAAGTTACTTTAGAAACACTTTTCTTTTCTTTTCTTTCTTTTTTAAAATCTCCCCTTTGGATAGTATTTTTCATGTTTAAAATACGGAGGGGTGCCTAAGCGCAGCCAGGTAGTGAAACGGTTGTTATTCAGTAGCTGTTATCCAGTATTGGTATATGAGCTTAAGGGAAGAACTGTGCTCATCTTGGCATCCCTAGTGTATAGTGCCTTGCTCACCTCCACAAGCCTTGCTACCGTGTGCTGGGAGTATAAACACATGGTCCCTGCTCTTCAGGAGGTCTCTGTCAGTGGGAGAGCAAACACTCAATGATTATTTGTCGAATAAATGTACAAAAACTGAAGGAGACCACATATTTTGCAAAGTAATCATGAAAGTAGTATCGAGGGAATTCATACTGGTTTCTTACATTTTAATTATAAGGACTGGACTCTACAGGAACCCCTCAGAGATAGTGTGGGTTCGGTTCCAGACCACCACAGTAAAGCAAATACTGCAGTAAAGCAAGTCACATGAATTTGTTGATTTCCCAGTACCTGTAAGAGTTAGGTTTACACTATTCTGTAGGCTATTACGTGAAATAGCAGGATGTCTTAAAAAAAAAAGGTACATACCTTAATTAAAAAATACTTTATTGCTAAAAAATGCCAACCATCGTCTGGCCTTCAGCATGTCATAATCTTTTTGCTGGTGGAGGGTCTTGCCTCAGTGTTGCTGGCTGCTGACTGATCAGGGTGGTTCGTGGTTGCTGAAGGCTGGGGTGGCTGTCTTATTTTAATTTCTTAAAATTGCTGCATCGATTGTCTCTTCATGAACAGTTTCTCTGTAGCAGCAACACTGTTTGATAGCATTTTATCCACAGTTAGAACTTCTTCCAAATTGGAGTCAATCCTCTCAAACCCTGCCACTGCCTTATCAACTAACATATTCTAAATCCTTTGTTGTCATTTCAGCAGTCTTCACAGCCTCTTCACCAGGAGTAGATTCCATCTCAAGAAACCACTCTCTTTGCTCATCCATAAGAAACAACTCCTCATCTGTTAACTTTTTATCACGAGATTGCAGTTACTTCTAATTCTAGTTCTCTTGCTGTTTCCACCACATCTGCAGTTTCTTCCTCCACTGAAGTCTTGAACCCCTCAAAGTCATCCATGAGGGTTGGAATCAGCTTCTTTTATTAAACTATGGTTAATGTTGATATTCTGACCTCTTCCCATGAATTACAAATGTTTTTAATGGCGTCTAGAATGGCAGATCCTTTCTAGAAGGTGTTCAATTGACTTTGCCCAGATCCATCAGAGGAATCACTGTCTATAGCAGCCATAGCCTTATGAAATATATTTCTTAAATATTAAGACTTGTTAGTCGAAATTACTCCTTGATCCATGGGCTTTAGAATGGATGTTGTGTTATCAGGCATGAAAACAACATGAATCTTGTTCCTCTCTATCAGAGCTCTCGGGTGACCAGGTGCGTTGTCAGTGAGCAGTAATGTTTTGAAAGGAATCTTTTTTCTGAGCAGTAGGTCTCAACAGGGGACCTAAAATATTCAGTTAACCATGTTGTAAACAGATGTGCTGTCATCCAGGCTTTGTTGTTCCATTTATAGGGCACAGGCGGAGTAGATTTAACATATTTCTTAAGGGCCCTAGGATTTTTGGAATTGTAAGTGAACATTGGCTTCAACTTAAAGTCACCAGATGCATTAGCCCATAATGAGAGTCAGCCTGTCCTTTGAAGCTCTGAAGCCAGGCATTGACTTCTCTCTAAAGTCCTAGGTAGAGTCTTCTTCCAGCAGAAGGCTGTTTCATCTACATTGAGAATCTGCTGTTTAGTGTAGCCACCTTCATTAAGTATCTTAGCTAGATCTTCTGGATAACTTGTTAAAGCTTTTTGCATCAGCATTTGCTGCTTCACCTTGCACTTCTACTTACATTACGGAGATGGCTTCTTTTTTAAACCTCGTGAACCAACCTCTGCTAGCTTCAAGCTTTTCTTCTGCAGCTTCTTCACCTCTCTCAACCTTCATAGAATTAAAGAGAGTTGGGGCTTGTTCTGGATTAGGTTTTGGTTTAAGGGAATGTTGTGGCTGGTTTGATCTATCCAAACCACTAAAACTTTCTCCATATCAGCAATAAAGCTGTTTTTCTTTCTTACTGTTTGTGTGTTCATTGAAGTACAACTTTTAATTTCCTTCAAGAACTTTTCCTTCACATTCACAACTTGGGTAACTGGTACAAGAGGCCTAGCTTTTGGCCTGCCTCAGCTTTTGACATGCCTTCCTCACTAAGCTTGATCATTTCTGGCTTTTGATTTAAAGTGAGAGACATGTAACTCTTTCTTTCACTTGAACACTTAGAGGTCATTATAGGGTTATTAATTGGCCTAATTTCATTACTGTTGTGTCTCAGGGAATAGGGGGCCTGAGGAGAGGGAGAGAGATGGGGGAACAGCCAGTTGGTGGAGCAGTCAGAACACACACAGTTGTTTGCTGTCTTGCATGGTTGCGTTTTGTGGCATCACAAAACAGTTAAAATAGTAACATAAAAGATCACCATAACACACATAATAATAATGGAAAAGTTTGAAGTATTGTGAGAACTACCAGAATGTGACACAGAGACATGAAGTGAACAGATGTTGTTGGAAAAATGGCACCTATAGCCTTGCTTGACTTAGGGTTGCCATAAACCTTCAATTCGTAAAAAACGTAGTATCTGCAAAGGACAGTGAAGTGCAATAAAACAAGGTAGACTTGTACTTTTACATGGTCACCTTAGAATTCTCTTTTTGAAAATGGATTGAATGAAACCTCTCAAGATTAGAAAAATGTATTTTGGCTTGAGACTGAATTTGATAATCAGGTTTATCTTTTTTTTTTTAAAGAAAGATGTTTTTTTTCAAAGCAGCCCAGTTATTAAGAGTTCTTTTTATGTTAAGTTTTAGTATGAGATGTGTGGAGATGGTAAGAATAATACTGCATTTCATTTAAGTTTTAGAATATGCTTCTGAGTTCTTTCAAGATTTTTTTTCAACTTCTCTTGTCCTCAGCTACATGTTGTTGTGCATTCAATAATGATTCCACCTTGAAGTGAAATCGATTTCATTCTAAGATATACATTTTCAAAAGAAATTGGCTCTGGCTGAAGCTGTCATGTGCATGTGCATCAGAGCGTGTTGTGGCCTGCAGGATTGGGGCATTGTGGCTGCCCAGCACTGAAGCTGGCAGGACAAGCCCCATATGCAGATGCTCATTTCATCATTGCGGTGACTGAGGCCTCTGTTTATTCGACCTTGGTTCTGTGGCTCTGCCTCAATAGACCCAGCTGTTTTTTGGCTTACTACCTTGGTTGACTTTTGTTGTCATTCATTTAGTCAGAAATTGCATGAAGGGAAACTCACTATATATAGTTTTGAAGTGTTTTTAAAGTTACACTCAAGAGGTATAACTATTTCTAACATAGATGGAGCCATATTTCTTTTAGCTAGAAGTATGGTTTTAAATTGGTTGAAAACTTTCCTGGGCTACTATTCTGCCATTTCCAAAAATGTTAGGAATCCTGTAAGCTTTCAAGTTGATTTTAAAATGTGGCATGGAACCATGGAAAGATGTTTTTTCTTCTTTTTAAGACATATCTTTGTTAATTATAGGATATATTTTGTATTTTAGGTATTTCTGAGTTACTAAATCTCAAAAATGCATATTATTTTAATACTTAAGAACGCTTACTAATGTCTTTTTAGTTTCAGCCTGTTAAACTTTTAGAAAAATTAAATATTAGTAGCTGTAACTTTGAGAAGGTCTCTAATGTCTGCATCTTGAACATATGGTGACGCTTCTGTGGGAAAAGCTGTATTTCTTAGTTCTAGTGCCTCTGCCTCAAGAGTTTTGTTGCAAGGCACAACTCAATGTCATAAAAGAATTCTCTTATTGCTTTAAAACTGTGAGATTAATTTTTCATGCCTGCTAAATTGTGATCAAGTGTTTTGGGATGGTAGATTCTAAAATAGATGTAACAGTAAAACTTTAATATATTACCCGAGTTAGTTGAGAAAACATTATAGGATTACAACAATTTGTTAGGGAATAATATGAAGTAGTTGAAATGGGAATGTGGTACCTGGAAAAAAATCAGATTATTACAAACATGTAAAATTAATTCAATGAACAGAATTTATTGAGTATTCAAAGTGTTAGGTTCTAGGCTGGTCATTGCTGATTCTGAGGTAAACAAGTTACGTTTCGTTTCCCCAGAGCTTGAATGACATATCAAAGTCAGCTTTCTGGACCAGGTGGCATTTAAGCTGAATTTTGAAAAACAGGTAGAATTATCAGGTGAAGAAATAGGACAAAGGTATTTAGTTTGAAGAAACAGGATAGGAGAATAAGAGCGTAGAGTTGTGGGGGAAGCTGCAAGTCGGTCATCGTAATTTTAATGGAAGGGACGTGTGTGGTGGGGTGGTAAGATAGAAAGCTGTTTACACTTTACCCTCGGAGCCGCCTATCATCGGACTCGCATTTTACAGAGACCCTCTAGTGGTGGCTTGGAGAATAGATCTGAAGCAAGACATCATGGTAGCTGTTACAGTAATTCAAGTTAGAAATGTTGAGATGCAGATAATTTAGGAAGAAGAGGAACTAACAGGGCTTGGTGATTGTATGATGAGGAATGAAGGTTGGTGAGAGAGACAAGGTCAAGGATAACTTGGTTTCTGGTTGGGACAACTAGGTGGATAGTGCCATTACCTAAGCTGTCTAATACACGGGAGGATTGGTTTGGGGTAGTATGTGGGGAAGGCAGATGATGATTCTCTTTTGCTTTTACGGAGTTTGCAGAGCATGAAATCCAATGTGCATATTTGGCAGTTAGGTTTACAACCCAGAGCTGAGAGATCTAGGAGAGGGCGTCCTCATCTTGTGAGAGCTGACAGGGTAAGAAGAGGGCAGGGTGGATGCTTAGAAGGTGGGTGGTGCTTGGATGGAAGATGGAGGAACAGCCAGAAAAGTAGGAAGAGAACTAGGAGAGTATGACTGTACAGAAACCAGTGGAAGAGGGAGTTTAAATGAAATGGAAAGTGGTTGCAAAGTAATAATAATTTTAGAAAAGATCAGAAAGCTGGACATCAACTTTAGCAACAAAGAGGTCATTTGTGAGTTGAGAATGGACTGTTAAGGAATCTCTTTTCTCTGAGAAAGTTTTTAATGACTACACATCTCAGGTATATGGATGGTAAAAGCAAAGTAGAAATTTAACTTCATTTGAAAACACATGAAAAACCTAAGGGTTCCTTTTCTTCTGTAAAGCATATATTTTATTTTTTCAAAAAAAGGAAGGTGAACATAGACTATATGTAAATTGGGAAGGGTAGTATACTTTTGTTTCATTTTATGACTTATTTTTATATGAATCCTTAGTGCACATTCCAGTCTTGAAAGAATCAGACATAACTAGATAACATACAATCTGTGTTTCTTTAAATTATATTGTACTTTTCTAGTTTGGATCTAGTGAAATATGGATAGAGAATGAGAGAAATATAACATGATTTTTAAAAATTCCACATATATATATATATATATATATATATATATATATATATATATATATATATATGAGTGATACACAGCAAGTACTCCTAGAATTCATTTGATCCTCATAGAAAGCCACATTATTAAATATTAAATTTATATTTATAATAAAGTATATTTTTACATATCTTTTTGGAGCCTTAAGTATTCTATTTTAAGTGTTTTTAAAATTTTTTATTTAATTTATTTATTTTGGGCTGCGTTGGGTCTTCGTTGCTGTGCGCAGGCTTTCTCTAGTTGCGGTGAGCAGGGGCCGCTCCTCGTTGCGGTGAGTGGGCTTCTCACTGTGGTGGCTTCTCATGTTGCAGAGCATGGGCTCTAGGAGCACGGGCTTCAGTAGTTGTGGCGCATGGGCTTAGTTGCTCCATGGCATGTGGGATCATCCCAGACTAGGGCTGGAACCCATGTCCCCTGCATTGGCAGGCGGATTCTTAACCACTGCGCCACCAGGGAAGCCCTTAAGTGTACTTTAACTAATGGAGCTTATAAATGCTATGACTTGTTACATGCATAAATAGCTGTTCAGATGTGTTATTTTCTTTAAGTGTTTTCTTATTTCTGTTAAAATATTTCTCTAGTCTTACAGTTTTCTAACTTTAAAGTATATAAATGGAAACTCAAAATTTTAATATAATGTTTTAATTAGAATTGGTTTCCTAATATTGTAAGCAGTACAAATGTTTGTGTTACAGAAGTGCATAATGTTTTAGAAAAGGGTTTTTTTTTCTTTTTCCTTAAGAATTTATTTCTTGACATCACATCAAGAAAATACAGAAAATTCAGAAAATTTCAGAAAATCACAAGAAAATTCAGTAGTACCATTAAAAAGTAGCCTTTTCCACAAATGGGTATATAGATTATAAAACAATTAAATTTTTTCATTCAAATTTTTTAAACCTTATTAAGAAAAAGGAGACAGGGCTTCCCTGGTGGCGCAGTGGTTGAGAGTCCGCCTGCCGATGCAGGGGACACGGGTTCGTGCCCCTGTCCGGGAAGATCCCACATGCCGCGGAGCGGCTGGGCCCGTGAGCCATGGCCGCTGAGCCTGCACGTCCAGAGCCTGTGCTCCACAACGGGAGAGGCCACAACAGTGAGAGGCCCGCGTACCGCAAAAAAAAAATAAATAAAAAATAAAAGGAAAAGAAAAAGACAGTGTTCCCATTGTTACTGCTTTGTCTTTTCTCTCACAGCACCATTTCAGAATGGCAAAGGAGAAGAGCTGTTAATTAATTAAAATCTTTCTTTCACTTCATCTTTCTTGACTGTGTGAATTAATCTTGATTCTCTGTGCTTCTTGCACACACATGTTCTCTTTCATGTTCACGTGTGCTCATGGAAGTGGGAGTGAGTGTACCAGCCATTGTCTAATAAGATAGCCTTTAACTTTTCTTTCCATAATTTGGGCATGAGACCTGCCTTGATGTAGCCATGAATAAAAATATATTCTGGATGTTATTCGTCAACGGTATTGGAAGATAAATTTTATGGTTAGAATCTTGGTAAGATCTACTTGGAAAGCAGCAGTTTAATAAAAGTCTGTTGCAGTTTCAATACAGTACATTTCCTTCTGGCTTTAGGTGATTTTAAAGTCTTGATTGTCCTAATGGTATATTCAAACAGACTTTCATATTAACTAGTACATGATATTTCATTTTATTAAAAAATCATACTTAGCTTCATTTTAAATGCTCAAACTTAAAAATATGTGTATTCTTCAACACAACTAAGCATGCATTTTTATAAACTTGGAGAGTTTATTCACTTAAAGTTTTGTTGTTTCCAGCTTGTATTAAAGACAGTATATAATTTGTAGCTCAGTGGAGTGGAATTGATAATGAACCTTTAATTTTTCTATGTTTATATTTGATTTATTTTGTTTTACTCTCTTATTTAGTTTTAATGTTTTTGATGTAAAATATTCAAACTCATTTTCTACTTCTGACTTAGGTTCAACCTTAAAGTGCAATTGCAGATTCTAGCAAGCTTCATGCTCACTGGAGTTTCTGGAGGTGCAAAGTATGCTCAGAATGGACAACTTTTTGGCCGTTTTAAGCTTACTGAAACACTTTCTGAAGATACTTTGGCTGGACGGCTGGTGATGACCAAAGTCAATGCTGTTTATTTATTACCAGTCCCTAAAGAGAAGTTAGTACAGACCCAGGGAACCAAAGAGAAGGTTTATGAAGCTACTATTGAAGAAAAAACAAAAGAATATATATTTTTAAGGATATCCAGGGAATGCTGTGAAGAACTTAATCTTCGGCCTGATTATGACACACAGGTATGTTTTGAAGTGTGGCAGCTTCCCTGTGGTTGTCTGTAGTTTCCCTGTCAGCAGATCCTCTTCTTCTGGTTTGGTTTCCTTCCCTCTGCCACAACTAGAAGTGCAGTTGACTTTGAAGTATTGATTCTGGTGGGTGGAGAATTGGACCTTTGATAACTTTCAGAGAAAATCGATTCTCTTTAAGTAAAATCTAAAATGTTCCAGTTTTATATGAGGTCAAGCTTTCTGATTTCTGTTTTAAATCAGCAATGGAAGAACAGATTAAACTAAGCTAGATCCTGGGGCAGTTCTTATCTAAAGTTGTATCTACTCTTGTTCTTTTTTTTTTTTTTTTTTTTTTTTTTGCGGTACATGGGCCTCTCACTGTTGTGGCCTCTCCCAGACACGCATGGCTCACGGGCCTAGCCGCTCCGCGGCATGTGGGATCTTCCCGGACCGGGGCACGAACCCGTGTCCCCTGCATTGGCAGGCGGACTCTCAACCACTGCGCCACCAGGGAAGCCCTGCTCCTGTTCTTTTTGTCTTTATGGATTTTTAGGTGAACTGTGCTCAGTCTGCCATACTTAACTGGAAAGCTACTCTTTTTTTCTTTTTAAGTATAGCAGTTGGTGAATGTTATCCATTCATAGTAAATCAATAATACAATGTCATAGGCCTGGTTTTAACCCTTGAGAGATGATATTTCACAGTTGTTCTACTAATTTTATCAAATATATTCTTCTTAGGAATGGTGGAATCAGATAATCTTTATTTAGAGATTAAGTAATTTACAAGTGCCTCAGTTTCTTTAGAAGAAAAATGAGGTTAATAATAGTATACACGTCATTGGTGCTATTAAATGGGATAATCTATGTAAAGTGCATATTACAGTGCCTGGCACTGAATAAACAAAGCAAATATTAGGCATAATAATTATTATTACACTATGATTACACTTTAAAGGCATCTCTAAACTTGGCCCCTGTAAAAGGGTATCTCCACAGAGCATTCTAGGAAGCTGAAAAGCACTGATGTTTGCTTTAATGCTTTAAAAAAATTTTTTTTTATTTTGTCTTTCAGGTTGAACTTCAGTTTCAATTAAATCGATTACCCCTCTGTGAAATGCATTATGCACTAGACAGGATCAAGGACAATGGGGTTTTGTTTCCAGACATCACTATGACTCCAACCATACCTTGGAGTCCCAACAGGTACAAAAAGGAGATATCTCATTCCAGAAGTTATATAAATTTTAAATTTAATATCTGTATCAAATAACTCAAATATGTTTATAAGAAAGTTTCCATATATTCTTCAAGAGAGATGTTATTAGTTGAGAAAAGAGAGTCCAAGAACCCTTAGAATGAAGCATTTGAAGTTCATCATCGATTTTCTTCACTTTTCCTCAGAGTCTAAATGAGTTCTATTGCTTTTCTCAACAGCCTTAATTTGACAGAATGCCAAGCAATTTAGGAATATTCCTGAGTAGAAGCTGAATAGGGAAACTAGGGCCTTTCTAAAGTGGTTCAAATAGTTAATTTAAAATAATTTTTGAATAGGAAGACATTTTTGTAATTTAGGAAAATGGAGGAAGTATCATGGAAATGCTATAAAGTTAATTGTTATGTAAATATTTTTCTGCTTAATTCTCTTTACACATCTTTACATGTCGTTAAATATGATACCTCTATTTTGTTTCCAGACTAACTGTAGTGACAGCTCTATGACTGCATCTTTTTTATTCTTTTACTGGATTTTATCCTCTTGGCCCCTGCCCATGCCCAGCTCACTCCACCTTTTTTTTTTTTTTTTTTTAAATCTCAGTGGCTCCACAAAATAGTTTATTTTTTAATCACTTGTGTCAATCTAGCCATGGTAGCATGGCCCTGCTCCATCTCTGATGGAGGCTCTGGTATCTTTACTGAGTGGTTTCCAAGGTCACCCTAGGTGCTGACATGAGCTGGCAGACAGGGTAAGCAGGAGCACAGAGGACCATGTGGGAAATTTTTATGGGCCAGGCCTAGAAGTGACTTATATCATTTCCCCTCACACTTCATTTCTTCTGGTCCTAAAAACAGAACAAAGCAAAATATGCCTTATAATACAAAATCCAAATCATTTCTCCCTTGTTTTCACTTTCCTCATTCTTCTTTTTATTGCCAAAATTCTTGAGCAAGGATAGTCACCCTAATTGTGGTATTCTCATCTACTCATCCTGTGATCTGTTTTCTACTTTCTCACCCTCCTGAAAGTAAACAGTGATCTACCAATTGTAAAAATCCAGTGACATCTCATATTTTTAGCTCTTATTTGATTCAGCTTCTCTGCATCCTTCCCTTCTTTCCATCCCTACAGCCAGTGCATAATTTAGAGCTGGACTATTTCAGTAGCCTTCTAGTCAGTCGTCAGTCCTGCTGTCTGTGTCTCTGTTCTGTGGTCCAACCCACATACTTCTTCCAGAGTTAGTTTGCTAAAATAATCATTTCATTTCACTGCTTATAAACCTCTGAAGGGCTTCTCCTTGATATGCAGATAAAGTCTGAACGTCCTAATACAAAACTCATATTATGTGGTCTCATTGACAATGCTTCTCAACAGTATCTTTTCAGATTTCTTTTACTTTATTCTTCTTACTCTCCCTTTCTTCCTCTAAATCCTCATGTTCTAGCCATATAGAATTACCTTGACGTTTGTTTAATTTGCCCTGAACTTATTTGCCTCATCTTTTAAAAAATTCTTTAAAATTAAAAAAATTTGTGGTAAAATCTGCATAATGTAAAATTTACAATCTTAATCATTTTTTGTTGTTGTTGTTTTTGTTTGTTTGTTTGCGGTACACGGGCCCCTCACCGCTCGGCCTCTCCCACCACGGAGCACAGGCTCTGGACGCGCAGGCCCAGCGGCCATGGCCCACGGGCCCAGCCGCTCTGCGGCACGCGGGACCCTCCCGGACCGGGGCACGAACCCCTGCCCCCTGCATCAGCAGGCGAACCCCCAACCACTGTGCCACCAGGGAAGCCCCATCTTAATCATTTTTAAAGTGTGCAGTTCAAGAGTGCTAAGTGTATTCACATTGTTGTGTAGTTTATCTCCAGAACCTTTTCATGTTGCAAAACTGAAACTTTATACTCATTAAACGCTGCATTTCCCCCTCCCCCAGCCCTGTGTTCTATCTGTGGTTTTTTCTCCCTGAAATAATCTTTGCCCAATATTGATCTATTGGAGGATCTACCTGTCCTTTAAAATTTAGTCCCGCTCAAGGGCTCTCCTTCTAGTAAATGAATCTGCTCTTCCATTTCATTATTTCAACAAATATTTATTGATGCCTAGTATGTGCTAGGTTCAGTCAGTTTTGTACTTAATTTCTCTAAAATTAATTTTTCTCAGTTGTGTACATTTCTGCTGTTCTCATTAGACTCTGAGCTTTTTAGAAGAGACCACATCTTATTTGTCTTTGAATCTCCAACACAACCTTGCACATTATTAATATATGACACGTTTAAATTAATAAGAATATCATGTTTAAAGAAGAAAATTAGGGTTTCAAATATGAGGCTATACCAGTAAACTTATAGGCATTGACTTGATATGTTCACTTCTGAAAAATATATTGTGTATAGCAGTATATTCAAATACCACTGATTGCAAGTGTTAACTGCAAAAGTAAGGAAATGTCAAGTAGCAGAAAACTTTCAAGCAGGAAGAGATTTCATACCCCTATAATTTAAATAGTAATTAAAATGTATCTAGGTCTAGGAATGCTGAGGAGCTATTAGCCATTTAAAATCTTTTCGGGAATAAGGTGGAATATAGAAAGATAAATGAAATTGAGAAATTATTCTTGAGCATGTAGTCTATAAATTAATTACAACAATGCGTCAGACCAGGGAAAAAAAAGAACTTAGAATTAATTTGGTTCAGGGAATAAAATAACTCTTATTTTATTCAGAGTAAACTTGAAAAGACTTTATATTGTTTTAATTGTGAAATTCAGAGATGACTTTTACCAACATGTTTATTGTAAATCTTCTTCCCTTTATTAAGCAGGTAGTATAATAAATAGAGACAATTTGTTTTACTTATTGGCTTTCTATAAATGTTCATCATTCATGACAAGAAACTATAGAGATGACTCACATTGGTAAAGTTTCTGATCTACTCTGAAGCATTTATTTGCACTGAAACAATTGACAAGTAGAATGGTCTATGTAAATAAAACAGAGATATCGACATATTTTAGAATTATACCTGTAAATCTGTTACTAATCTCTTAGATTTATACTTATGTATATAATCTAATATCGATCTCATTCATAAGTTCATTAAAGTCCCCAAATTTGAGAGATTAGAGGGTATTCTAAAAACATTTTTTGATTTTCAAAAGTGTGTGCTGGTCAAGTAATATCTTTTTTTTTTTTTTTTTTTTTTTTTTTCATTTTTTTTTAAGTTTATTTATTTATTTTTTTAATTAGTTTCTGCTTTATAACAAAGTGAATCAGTCATACATATACATCTGTTCCCACATCCCTTCCCTCATGCATCTCCCTCCCTCCCACCCTCCCCATCCCACCCCTCCAGGCGGTCACAAAGCACCGAGCTGATCTCCCTGAAGTAATATCTTATTTTTCTGAAATCCTCAGAAAATATTATAGTAATAGAAGTCAAAGTTAATTTTGCACTTATTCCTCAGTTATTTTTCTTAACAGCTTACATGAATTATCTTATTTGATCCTTTAAAATATCTATCTGATGCAAGTATCATTATCTCCGACCATTGGGGTCAGGTATCGTAGAATCATAGTGGTCAGGTATAGATGCAAGTGACAGTTTGTTGGATTGACTGTGGCTTAAACAAATAGAAGTAGAGGCCCAGAGCTGGGTGGTCGAGGGCTGGACCGGGGGCTCAGCAGTACCTTTGCAGACCTGGTCTCCCTTTTCTCTTTACTCAGAGAGCGTATTAGTTTTCTTCGTGATGCCTGTTGTTGCCTCATGATTATAAGATGGCTTCTGCAGTTGTGTTTATCATGAGCTTTTTCCAGTACGGTGAAGGAGGAAGGCAAAGAAGCAGGAAGGCTTTCTTCTAGAGAGGCTTTGTTTTGTTTTATTGGGTATAGAAGCCCTTCTGAGGGACTTCCTTTACGTCTCGTTGACCAGTTGGGTCTCCAGCCACAGAGGCCGGAAAGGGAGTATTATAGCTGTCTGGGCTCAGTAGTAGAAGGAGGAAGAGACGGGCACCGTGGGTGGTTTGGGGGTAACCATTCCACAGTGTCTGCCACGTGTATTAGCTCTGGACTTAGTACTTACCTAAGGCAGTTTCCTTATTTATAGGAGATGGAGCATTGCTAGGTACTGGCAGAATTATGAGTAAAGAAACTGGTTAATGCTGAGGGACTCTTTGGTGTTTTCGTGAATGGCTTCCAGGAAATCTAGTGCCGCTGGTCAGAGTCCTTTTGTTTTTTACTTAAAAAGTTAAATTTCAGAAAAATAAATAATAACATGTTTATATGCTTAAAATTTGTTTTTAAAATTTGTTTTCTAAGGTTTTACATTAGGAGAATTTTGTTTGTTTGAAGTTACCTATCATAATATATAGCATTAGTTATAATTTTTTAAAACTGAAAGAGTTAAGAAAACTTTCCATAAATAACTAGCTTCTGTTTAAGTAGAGTGTAGCCTCACAGAGTGGGCATTTTGCTGTCTAAACTGTGTCCTCCTATTTCAGGATTATTTTGTAGGCATTTTGCAAATTTTCCAAGAGTCTCTTTACACACCCTTCCTATTTTAGTTTACATCTCTATCATTTTTACCATAGTTGTTGCAATATTTAGTATTATAATTGTAGTTATGAGAAAGAATGCTGTTGATTCTCCACTTGGTTTGATCCCTTTCAGCATCTGCCGTCCATTTAAATCTTCAAAACTTAGCCAAGTCATAGAAGGGACACTAATAAGATAGATTTCATTACAACAGCCATTTGTGTTGCCATGACAGGTGTTCTTTACCCAGAAAAATAGGACATACGTATGTTATTTGTGTGTGTGAAAATAATCAGAAAACATTTCATATTGTTTGACCTTAAAAAAACCCCTGCTATTTTCTGAATTAAGAACTTTATAAAAGTTTGATATCTCTTAACCAGTGACACAGGTTTTTTTCTTTTTCTTTTGTTTTAAATTTTACTGAGAGATCTTTCAATGGATTAGAATTTGAAAATCAGTTAGTTTCCCTTTTCCATTTTATTTGCTATGCAAAGAAACTGCTGCTACATAGCAACTAGACTGGAAGTGTGTTGTGATGTCTCTTGGTTAGTTACCAGAATCTTTTTGCACTTGAAAAGGACAGGATAACTAAAGTGAATTTTGATCAGAGTAGTAAAACACCCTACACCGACTTTGTTGGGAATATTTTAAAAAGTAGTTTTAAAATAAGCATTTGTTTTTATAGATGCTGTGTTATTTCAGTGTTTTTAATGGTTCAATGAAATTCAAGATACTTGTGTGCCATGTTCTGCTTATGAATAAGATGCATGTGTTTAAAATAACT
Source organism: Mesoplodon bidens (assembly GCF_964165515.1). NCBI lineage: Eukaryota > Metazoa > Chordata > Mammalia > Artiodactyla > Ziphiidae > Mesoplodon > Mesoplodon bidens. The sequence continues at coordinate 32,130,542 of NC_138179.1, forward strand.
TACATATTAATTTTCTTTAGACAGTGGGATGAGCAGTTGGATCCTCGGCTAAATGCAAAACAGAAAGAGGCTGTTCTGGCCGTTACGACCCCACTTTCAATACAGCTGCCTCCTGTTCTCATCATCGGCCCCTATGGCACCGGCAAAACATTCACCCTAGCTCAGGCCGTCAAGCACATTCTCCAGCAGCAGGAGACCAGGTGAGATGGCGTTGTGTGTGCCCTGGTCTCATCAGCAGGGCACAGTTTCTGTCCTTGTTGTGAAGACAAAGCACGGGCTAGCTTTTAAAATTTTCATCTTGCTTGTAAAAATTAAAATATATATATAAATAAAGAAAAAGAGCCACACTCAAACCCCAAAGCACTAAAATTTGAATTCTCTGAAAATGTACTGTTTTTAAAAATTGGCAACATAGAGAATTGTAGCTTTTAAATAGTCCTCAAAACTCCAAGTCTGCTAAGAGATTGTGATAAATGTTAGTGCCACAAGGGTTGAGTTTTTAAAAAATAACTTTATGTGATAGATTTAAAAATAATTTGGGGGAACTTATCTCCTTTACAGCTTAAAGAGTAATTAAGCTTTAATAATAATTTCCTAAAGGCATAATTGAATAATATGTTAGAGGTTACTGAGTAGGTTGAGGGAAATGTATTATATTAAAGTGGCCACTGCTTTTTTTTTGGTATTATACTGCTTGAATAGCTTTGTGCTTTATCATTCTTTTTATTTGCACCGTTTATTTCAGCAGGATTCTCATTTGCACCCATTCTAATAGTGCTGCTGATCTCTACATAAAGGATTATTTACATCCATATGTAGAAGCAGGCAATCCCCAGGCAAGACCTCTCAGGTATTCTTTTAAGGCTTCTTATGTCTCTGTATCATACTTTATTATTCTTAAGAAAAGGTGTCTATAAAGATTTTAGTAACTTTGAGAAAACCAAAATCTTTAACTGTGCATTGGCATTTGGAGGTTATGCCTTTTGAAGAAACCATTTAAATTAAGGAAAAATTTAAAAATCTTTGACCATTCATTTCTTAAACATTAAGTAAAGAGAAAGACATCCTTTTTTAAGTTTTGTATGTAAAAAATGTTGTTACAATCTGAGCCGATTTTGATGTGTTCCTCTAAAAGCTACTATATATAAATTTATGATTAAATCAATTTTAATTAAAATTCTAGCATATTTTGCATGGCAGAGTAGTCATGCAGTGATAGTTGTTTATGGAAATAAAATTTTGACTGTGATCATGCAGGTAATTTCATAGACGCTACACATTAGAGAAGCATGAAATTGAAGTGATTTCTGCAGCACGGTGTAACCGACTGGTACTTATAGCTCTTTGCTGTCATTTAAGAGAGAAAGAAAATTCTAGGTTAATACAGGTCTACTAAGTGTCTATGGATATGAAATGTTCTTAAATATAGGGTTGTGGGGGAATAAAATCCTTTTCTTCAGAAAACAATAAAGAACCATTAAATGGTTATTATACCATTTGCTCTCATTGTTATATGAATTAATGTTTAGTTTTGCCATTTTACAAACTAATATGTCATGCCCTATGTTGTTCAAATACAATTATTGTTTAAAAATTAATTTCTAACACACTTTTGAATCATAATTCACTAACTTTTTCTTTCTAGTTGAGCCTAGGCATGGAAAAATGAGGTTACGCTATTTAATTCTTTAATAACCATAAACAAAGCCATTCGAATGATTTTGCAATTGCATTAAAAAGAACAAAAGAGAAAAAAGTGGCATGGCCTGTTAACACAGGTTTTTATGCCATACTCTGTTTCTACTCTGGAGACAAATTAGAGAAGAAATAAGTGTTTTAAGTAGAACCCAGTTTTATTTGGTAAGAAAATATCACATGTATACAGTCCCTATAAATGAAAATGTGATATTTACCAATGGATAAATTCATCAATAACTAGTTTGCTTCAGATTCTAATCTTTTTTAACCCATAAGTGAAATTGAGTTAGCTAGTAGCATTTTTGCTATGAGTGTTCTTACTTCAGTGTCGATAAGGTGTTTTATTGTTGGTAGAGCTTGTGTGTGTGCTTATGTTTGTGTATGTATGTTATGTAGGAACTGTGACAATCTCATTTATCATTGTACTTGGCTTGGAAACAGTGGAGTGAAGACCCCTCAAAGCTTGGTTGACCTAGCATAGGTCATTTGACATTTGGGGCAGGAGAGCTGTCGTTGATAAACACTGAAGTCCATTATTTGGCTAGCATTATGTTTAGCTTTTCCCATGTAAAATTATGTTTTGGGCGTTACAATCCAACATGTAGTGCATCTAAATATGTAGGATAAGAAGTTATGTTCCAGTAGGGTCTATGTATAGTTGTAGTGACCCAAATACAGAAACTTGCCCTCTAGTAGAAAATATTTAAATTTATTTAAATACAAATTTCATGTTATTTCATTTAATAAGTGGAATAAAATAAGAAAAGACTTGGCCTTTATGTGGCACTGTATTTTCACCATAGTTTTTCTGTTCAGGAAAGGTGTTAACTTGTGAATGTATTTCCTAGGAGGGCTAATACATTGAAATGTTAGGATTTATTAGCACCATCTATTATTATATTAACTGAGATTAATTTATAATTTTCCTAATGGGCAACAAATATGAGTGGTATGGGAGATGGAATGGAGAAAATTAGAATGGCTGAGCACTCTGGGGAGATCAGCTTGATGTGAATTGTCCCAGAATGCAGGGGAAAGAACACAAGAGGGCCCTAAGTGTCCGCATGTGACCTTGAAGATTTGTTGTCTCTGTGGAATAAGAGTGATGATGGCAAGTTTACCTTCTCACACTGTAGCTTAGAGTGGGCCCTAGTAAATGTGACAAAGTGGGAAAATAGCCATAAACATTAAATAGTTAAAACAGTAAATATGTTTAAATATGCACACTTGTGGTTAAAATGTATAAAATTCTATTAGTTGCCAGGAGTTGAGCTTAAATTATTTTGGGATGAAGGTTTTAGAATACATTTTTTTTTTTTTTTTTTTTTTTTTTTCTTTTTGCGGTATGCGGGCCTCTCACTGTTGTGGCCTCTCCCGTTGCGGAGCACAGGCTCCGGACGCGCAGGCCCAGAGGCCATGGCTCACGGGCCCAGCCGCTCCGCGGCATATGGGATCCTCCCAGACCGGGGCACGAACCCGTATCCCCTGCATCGGCAGGCGGACTCTCAACCACTGCGCCACCAGGGAGGCCCTAGAATACATTTTAATTATATTTAGTTTCAGTTTTTACTTCTTTATTAGCATCAGAAGATTTTAAAATGGAATAGAGAGGAAAACATAGTTTCTGTGTATGCTTCTGAAAATCAGTAGCTGATTCTGGCAGAGTTATCACTTATTAGATAAAGCCTATCTATGGAGAAAGTGTACATTTACTGTTTTCTGGACAAATAGAAGGTATATGTTATTTTATAAAGATCTTTAAATAAGTAAATAAGGTCTTTCTGATTCTGTAGTATCTTATGTAATAATATTTTGGGGGTGTTCATTGCATATGAATTAAATACATGAATAAAATTTCAGTGAATTAAAATGATATATTACCAGACAGTCTTCTGTTTTAAATTTCATTATAATTCATGTGGGGTATGTGGACAGTTTATTTCTAGAAATATGTAAATTACTTAGTTGGTGTCACCTTTTATACCATGGACTTGAAAGTGTCAATTCTCCAATTTTGAAAAATGTTGTTGGATGTGTTTTAAGTAATCTTATAGACAGTGTCTACCTTAAATGTTGCACAAAATGAAAGTACTGAGAAAATATTTAAGTCTTTTTTAAGTCAGCACTAGACTATTATATTTTTAAGGAAATGGGCCTAATGATCAAACTTTATATTCTTACTAACTTCATCTTGAGCTAACTTTCCAAGGTAACTACAAAAAAGTCAGTAATGAGGCTTAGAACTTCAATTTCTATTTTTTCTTTGAGAAAGAAACAGTGCCTGTAGTTAGATTTGATAAGTAATTTGAAAATGAATTTTTCAATTTTATAATGAAATGTTCATTTAAGAAAATATGGAAAATATAGGAAAGCATGGAGAATAAAAATTATCTATAACCTTACCAGTCAGAGATAAATACTACTAACATTTTACAGTTTAATTTCTAGTCATTTATATGCTTAAATACACACACATAAGTTAATATTAATGGAATCATAATTTGTAAATACTTTTTCACATAATTTGTAAAATGAGATTTTTCATATATTTAAAAGTAAATTCTGCTTTGCTGATCTGAATAAGTATTTTTTTATTAAAACCTAAAACATGTTTAAGATTTTTACATCTTTTAGGAGCGGTGTTGGTTACTTTCACAGTCCTTCCTATCATACTAATGCTTTTAAAATACATTACTTTCCTCTATTACAATTTATTTATAAATTAGGGACATTTATTAAATGCTTTTTTTTTTGCTTTGCTTTGCTTAAAAAAAGACAATAACCAGTTTTAATTGTTTCATAGAGGGTTAGAACACATTGTAGAAGATCATGAGGTTAGTGTTTGTGCACATGACATTTGAGCTGCCTTTGAAACATTCTAGAGGAGACAGATGTCAAATAAATAGTTGGATATGCATCTTGGAGCTCAGAGGTGAGGTCTTGGCTGGAGAGAGAAGAATGTGTGAGTCATTAGGGTATTGGTGGTAATTGAAGCCATGGGCCTGCGATGAGATTGTCGGGTGAGAGGACAGAGCTTGATGAGAGCACTAAAGGCTAAGCCTTGAGGAACCAGCTTAGAGAGGTGGAAGGAAAGCAGGGAGCGGTTGAGTTATGGCAGCTGAGGGAGAGAATATTTCAAGGAGGGGGAGCAGCCACAGAGCTGGATGCTGCTAATAAGTAACTTGATGGGCCTGGAGAATGTCCAAACGATTCAGTGACATGGAAGTTTATGTCCCTTGATTGGACCCTCACAATCTCCTAAGTTCTTTGCTGTTTCACTGATTGCTGCTTCCCAGTCTCCTTTCCTGTGTCCCTCCATTCCCCAGCCTCTACATGTGGAAGTGGTCCATCAGCCATTCTTCCAACTAGTTTCCTTTTTATTACACTTACTCTCCAGGTGAGCTCTTCTAGTCTCAGGGTTTAAGTATGATCTCAATTGTATATTTCTTGTCTTAGGCATTCTTCTGAACTCCACACTTATAAATACCTCTGCTTACTGGATATCTCTACTTGGATGTCTACTACTAAATATGTCCAAAACTGAATTCTCAATTCCCACCCCAAATTTGTTCCTCCCTGTCACCACTGTTGCCACTCATCCAGTTTCAAAGCCATGGAACATCCTTTCTCTTAAATTCCACATCTAGTATATCAGTAAATTCTGTCAGCATTACTCTCAAGATGTGCAGTGATCTGACCATTTTCACATCTCTACTGTTACCACCCTGGTTCAAGCTATCATTTTTTCTTGTCCGGATCCTTACAGCGGCCTCCTAATGGGTCTCCTTGATATCGCCCCCTCCCCCTGCCTCTCTCCCAGTCCCTGGTGTGATGGAGCAGCTGGTACTGGTTTGTGAGAGCCAATCATGTGCATGTCTTCCCAAGTTCATGTGAAATTGGCCATGATAGTAGGTTTTATACCCCCAGAAACCAGCAAACACTGCAGATCAGGTCACCCCTCCCCACCCCCCTCAAAGGCTGATTGTTCAACATTTACCACCACACCACTGTCCAGCCCTCTTCCTGCCTCCAGAACTGTGTATTCTGTCCAGAGAAACAGAGGGGTCCTTTAACAACCTAAGGCATGTCTCATGACATGTGCCCTGTTACAACTCTCTGATGGCTTTCCATTAAAATCAGAATAAATCCAAAGTCTTTATGAAAGTTTGCAAGCCATGTGACTTGCCTCTGTGCTGGACCATAGTAGATACCCAGCAGATCTTTGTGGTGTGGGTGGGTTAGAGATGGGGGGAGGTGGGTGGGTGGATGGATGAGTTGTTTCTGTACCATCTTAGTAATCTGTTGTATGAGTCCTATTTCTATTTTTCTTTTGCAATTAATAGAAAAGATGCTCTTTCTTAAGATTTTCTGATGGTCCAAAATTTAAATTTGTTTTTAAATTTCCAGAACTTTAGATAGAGGTCTATTTAAATATAGGTATAAGAATATATTCTAAAGTGAAATGCAAGTAACTTTTAAATTTCTCTTGTAAGTATGCAATTCACTATATTTTATTAGCATAGATAATTAAAATATAAGTATATTTTTGTAAGAATATTCTAGGGAAAAAAAGTAATTCCCAAATGGGAACGTTTTGAAGTAAAAAAACTAATGCTTATGAAACTCTGTGTGTCATTCTGTTGTAAGATTATTCTGAACACTTAAAAATAATTAGATATTTATCTTATCATAGTGTATATACTTTCTGCTTGATTCATTTTTTTGGTGGGGGGAGTTACAGTTGTATGTTAAATTCTAATCCAGTAGAGTGTTAACAGTTACCAGACTTATTTGTTAATTTCCAGGTATTGTAGTCTTAACATCATAATGTCAATATTTTGATAATCACATACTGGTAAGATGTTAATAAGTATAAATAGGAAATGTTATCTTCTTTTATAGGGTATATTTCAGAAATCGCTGGGTAAAGACTGTCCACCCAGTTGTGCATCAGTACTGTTTGATCTCAAGCGCACATTCCACCTTTCAGATGCCACAGAAAGAAGATATTCTTAAACACCGAGTGGTTGTTGTTACATTGAATACTTCCCAGTACCTCTGTCAGTTGGACCTTGAACCTGGTATGCTGACTCAAGACACAGAAAGGGTGTCTGAATGCACAGGGCTCTGCATTCAGTTTAGATCAGGGGTTGGCCTGTGGGCCGTATCTGGCCTACTGTCTGTTTTTGTAGATCAAGTTTTATTGGATGGAACACAATCATGCCCATTTATTTACCTATATTTTCTATGGATTCTTTTGTGCTACAGCAGCTGAGTTGAGTAGTTGCAACAGAGATTGTATGGCCAAAAAAACCTAAAATGTGTACTGTTTGGCCCTTCACACACACACAAAAATTATCAACCCCTAGTTTAGACATTTTAGTGACTGCTACTCTATTTGTTCTCTAATTGATCAGATGGTATTTACTTACTATTGATCATGTGAAAAATTCAAATTTGGACAGTGTTGGTGTTTTTACAATTTTCTCAAGTTTTTAATTTTAAAATAGTTTTCCATTAATACAGTGTAGAGACAACAATCATGATAGGTTTTTTATGACATACTATTAGGATTATTTAAGTACAGGAACTATGTAAAATCAAACTAATATTATACAAAGTACAGACAGATGGTGACAAGAAGTTCTGATAAATATGGCAGAACTTAACCATCAAAATGTGGTATCACTTCAAGGTAGTTGCTTTGGAAGAATATTCATTTATTACCACTTTATTATAATTGTTGACATTGGTCAACGCTTTTTTGCTCTCTCCTTTTGGAATTGCTTTCAGAGCCAGTGAGAAATTCTTTTAAGTCTCTGGAAGGTAGAGACAGTTCTCTTCACCTTGTATTCCTGGCACTTGGCCCAGGGTATAGACACCTGGAGGCCCTTGATAAACCTCTGTTTATCTTAAAGAATGAACAGTGGCCAAACTTTCTTTTTTGAGGGTAGAGTTAATTTTAGAAAAGCTTCAAAATCTTTCTGAGACATACCTGGTAAATAAGGCAGGTTATCAAACTGAGCAATACCATTAGGGGTTGAAAGAAAAAAAAGAGAGAGACGTGCCTCTCATGTAATGAGACTTATTTTTCTTGTGCACGCAGCTCATAGCTGGCTGGTGAGGGCAGTTACAAAAGCAGAGTTTCAAAAATGTTTTGAACAGTGGCTGCATCCATTGGAATGAGTTATATTTCCTCTCAACTGACTTCTTTGATGGAACAACACTTATTTGCAATGTAAATTTTGGTATGTTTATTTAACAATCAGTCTCATTACTTCATGATTATACTCTGCATATTTGCCACGTAAATTAAACACCCAAGCCTCCTAAGCAGTATAGTTTTGAGGAAGAGTAAAGAATGGCTTTGAAGAGCAAGAGTGTAGAACATTTATTGCAAGTCAACTATCTGCTTTGTTTTAGGCACTGTTTATACTTTATTTAATTCTCATATCAACTTTGTGGAGGGTTATTTTACAGCTAAGACAACCAAGGCTCAGGCTAAATCAGTTTGACTAATTCAGGTTTCTTTTACTAGCTTAAGCAACAGTATAACAATTTCATGATTTATTCAGTTCCTGATTTACACCCTAGCTCTATTTAATTAAAATGTTATCTAATGAAAACAGTAGATTTTTTTCACTAGTCTCAGTTTTTTCCAATTTGATCCTATAATTATATAGTCATCTTCCTTAATTAGTCTTGTAGAACAAAAAGCACAAATCCTCCTCAACAGGGAGAAAAATGCATGTGTCCAAATCATGCTTGGGCCACTGTCATTAAATAGACAACAGTTATTGATACTTGTACTGTCAACATAGCCATTTGTTTGAATGGACCGTGATGATGGTGGTGATGGTGGTGGCGGTTATTCCTGCCAGTCAGTAAGGTTTAGAAAGTTCCCAACCTAGAAACAAGTTGCATTAGGAAGTTGTATAAACAGATTGTTTGGAACTTGTTGCTATCCATAGACATAGAGGTTAGGTTCTTGGGCCAACTCACAGGAGGCTGATTAATCTAGAGAGTTACAAGTGGTCATTCTGCTGAGAAGCTACTTTGTGTTCTTTGCTGTGCTAGTAAAAACAGGGCCCCCCTCTCCCTACCTCAGTGAGCTAGCCATAGGGGCAACATTTACTTCTACACATTGAAACAGCGAGGAGATTTTTCTTCTCTCTCCTCTTTTAGGGGCACAGAGGCTTCTCCTCCTTTCTGTACACAGATTCCTGTGCCTCAGTGTGCGTGGCAGCAGTAATCGAGACTGGGTGTTTGCATCTGGGGGATATTTGACAATGTACCTTTTTGATACTTGTGTCACTTTTGTTTTTTTCTTTTTCAGACTGGTGATATTTTTACAGCCAGGATAGGGTCTTAGGCTAAAACATTGTATATAATCTGTACGCACACACGTGCGCGCGCACACACACACACACACACAATAAACCTAAATAATCAAAATAATGCATTTGCTAACAGATAACCTTTGTTTTTGGTCAAAGTTAGATTATCACTTTCTCCTTTATATTAGATTTTGGGTATGATTTTCTTTAATGTCTAATGTGTGTGTTTAAGCTGAAGGTACTTATAAACTACCATTGTTTTATTTTTGGTGTTTTAGCAAATAAATAGTGAAAGGGTTTTGGGCCTATCACTGTTTTATTGCCAGCTTTTCTTTGTGGTGAAAAGCTGCTATCTTGTACTTTTAAACTCTTTTTTATGTGTCCTGATTGTTAGTCTTGGGGCCATTAGTACCAGATGCCATTTACATACCTGTTGTTGAGCAAAATAGTTCTTCCTTTCAACTTCTATTTTTTAAATAATGATTTAAATATATGATCTTCTAAATTGAGGACTGGCATGAAAAATACTCACAGCTCGTAAATCAGGACACTAAACTCTTTCCTTAAAAGAAAGACACTACTCCTCCCTTTATCACTGCTGTAATATGCGGTCCTGTGTTTACACTGTACCTCGCAGGGTTTTTTACGCACGTTCTCTTAGATGAGGCTGCCCAGGCCATGGAGTGTGAAACCATTATGCCCCTAGCATTAGCAACTAAGGACACCCGGGTTGTCCTGGCTGGTGACCACATGCAGGTGAGTGCCCTCTGAGTCACCATGTTGAAAGAAACTTCTGTTATATTTTGATGTTTAATATTTGTTTTCTAAAACAGCCTATGCCATGTTGTGCCATGCATGTCAGTTTAAGTACTTTAAATATTTCTGTACTAATAGTGGAAAATGTTGGTGTTTCTGAAGGAAAATTGCTACCCCCCCCGCCCCACTTTTTTTCCTTCTTTGGATAGAGAGTGGAATGAATGAGTCTATCAGTGTTCTAATTGTCATGTTTATTAATTTGAAGTTCAGTTCTCTGTAGTATGAATCTTTGATTCTTACTTTTCTTTATCAAATAAGTTTAAAGTATCCTTCTTACGATTCCCCAGTTCCTGTCCCCAGCATTTGTCTTCCTGAAGGGTTAATTTTTCATTATCATGGGAAACAAAGTGCCTAATAAAAAATAATAGCCAAAATCTCAAAGAACTTGTCTGATCTTAATACCGATGTATGAAAGAAAATTACAGTTTTTCTATTAAAATATCAGTTTTGCAAAGTTTCAGTTTGAGGTTCTTTCTCTTTTGTCACAGTTGGTTGAGATTGAACCTACACAGTGTTGTAGCTATCCATTTAGGGAAGAGTTGAAGGTAGAGGGACAAGTTCTGTTTTTGTTTCTTTGCCAGAGCTTAATTTTGTTCTTAGCGTCAAAGTTATAATCAAGGATGGCTCCTTACACTTTACGAGATAAAGATGGCTTTTTTGCTAATTATTAAAAATAAGTGTTTTAGTCATAGGCGGTGTATCCTGCTAGCTCACTGTTTAAAATAGTTGCTGAATTTTAGTGAGACAGTTGATTGACTCCCCCAATGATGCAGTGGGTTGCATCCCTAAAATTACTAAGGTAGTAGCTATTTATTAAGTTGGAAGAGTCCTTTATTAACCTGTGTGTAGAAACTCTAGGTTAGTGTTGGCATGCTGAAACGAAAAGTTAGAAAATTTAGCCTCATTCTATATAGTAGTAAAATTGTTCCTAGAAAAATGTTTTTGACTCTGCTTGTTGCAGCATCCAGCATGTTGAGGTTTAGTACCTCAGGAGTTTCAGCGTGGTGGGTTCTTTTTAAAGTGTGTTAAAAAAAATGCTACTTGTATATTTAGTTAAATTCTCTCCATGTGTCTCTCTGTTACAGCTCAGCCCTTTTGTTTACAGTGAGTTTGCCAGGGAAAGAAACCTTCACGTTTCATTGCTTGACCGGCTCTATGAGCATTACCCTGCCGAGTTTCCCTGCAGGATCCTCCTGTGTGAGAACTACCGCTCCCACGAAGCTATCATCAAGTAGGTGTGAACTGCCCCTCTGTAACGCTTTGTGTGGTCCAGTGGAAGGGGACTCAAAACAGCACTGTTCCTAGGGACAGATTATTCCCAGCAGAGTTACATGGTGTCCCTAGTATTGCAAATTATGTTTACTTTTATGTCTGTGAAAGTACACTTCAAAAGTCAGCTGTTATTTATTATAGTAGGGCAGTTCTGGAAACAAAAACTTAAGGTTCTACTAGCTATAAACATATTTTTCTGGGACTAAATATATAATGTATATGTAAAACTACATGATGTAATAAACAAATATGTTGACAAGCCACATAATGGTTTGCATATGTGTGTCTGGCTGTGTTATACAAGGAGTCTATTTTAAAAGAAAGGAAGGATGGGAGGAAGGAAGGAAAGAAAACCATGAAACTTAGTAATAAAGTTTTAAAAGGTCTCTATTAAATATAGTATACATCTATACACGTAAAAGTATCATAAATGGTAGCCCAGTGAATAGTCACAAACCAAACGTACCCCTCAACCGGCATCCAGACCAAAAAACAGAATGTTCCCAGCACCCGGGGAAGCCCCTTTGTGCTGCGTTCCTGTCACTGTCACCACCAAAAACTTAGGATTTTTTCAAGTTTAGTATAATTTAATAATATTGATGGTGGTCATGTGAAAATAAATTTTAGGTTTCTCTGAAAGCAGTAGGAGAGATATAAAAATAAGTTTAGATTTAAATATGGCTTTTATCAACATCTCGAAGTGGGATTCCTCTTTTATTGTTGCCAGTCATTTGCTGCAGTCAGTGGTGAATCGAGTACTACGTAGTATCTTCATTAGCAAAGAGTCTTCATTTCACAGTTGAAGACTGGAATACCCTTCAACTGTGTGTATTGTTTCAGTGTCTGTAGATCTTTGTGTTTGCCTAAGTGTATGATCCACATAAATAAAAATATACATTTAAAAAATTTTAGTATAGAAACCCATAACAGGTAGCAAATTTCCTCATGAAACAAGAGTTTCATCTAGTACTGAACTGTCATCATTTCTTCCTTTTCTTTCTATGTTCTGGCTTCCTCCCTTCCCCAGATCAATTCATTTATCAGTGGTATACGAGGAGCCCACTGTGTTTTCATTGCTGTGGTTAATTTTGGTGAAAATCTTGGCATCATGGGTATTAGATGTTTGGATTAAAATTAATCATGGGCATAAAGCAACGTGAGATTTGACTGGTAATTTTTTTATATGGGTAAAATTAATGTTGATGATAGATTACTATTTATTTATTTATTTATTTCGGTCTTTTTCTGCAGTTACACCTCTGAGCTCTTCTATGAGGGCAAACTGATGGCCAGTGGAAAACAGCCAGCACACAAGGATTTCTACCCACTAACCTTCTTTACAGCACGAGGGGAAGATGTACAAGAGAAAAATAGCACAGCTTTTTATAATAATGCAGAGGTACCTTAGTCCTTTTTGCAAATTGTTGACATTTTTGCAGTCATATATATAGTCTGGTCTTACTAAGCATTTATTTAAAATTTTGGGTTGATATTTTATTGTGGGTTGACTTCATTTACATGAAAATAGTATGGAAGTTTATTCTTTCTTGTGTAACATTGATTTGTTAAGATGAATCTGCCATGGGAAACAAAAACTTTGAATTACATTTTGTCTTGTGCCAAAATACAGAACCTCATTTAAAAGAAGCCATCTAAAATGGACTGTGATCACATTTTATAGTGCACACTCCAATGAGGCATCGTTTTACATGAGTAAGACTTGAATTGTGGAATCCTGGACTCCAGGGGGTCACACAGACCCAGATGATGATGGTGCTAACCCATTATGTGCTGCAACTTGTGTGGTTCTCTTACAGTTTCTGACTTTTTTAAGTTCAGAGAAAATGTGGGAAGTATGAGGGGTCAGATCAGGTAGCAGACAAAAACCTGTGATGTCTTTAGGGGCCAGCAGGCCAGAGAACCTGAGGTTTGGTTCTGGCTGTCACAGGGGAGTGGAGTTCTGGACTTGAGGAAACCCAGGGGAGGATGTGTGCATGGTTGGTCATTAGAAGAATGATTCTTGATCTGTGATCTCCATCTCCCTTTCTTCCCTTGAGTCCCGTGCTTTACTCATTTTATTTACAGAAAAAAAAAATGCCATTTATTAGGTAATAGTAATTCATCTTTCCATTAAAAAATTGGTCAGAGGCCTGTAGTTAGAAGTCAGTACAAGAAAATTGACAGTACCCACTTGATAAAATCCTAGCCGAAAGTAAAGAAACTTGACATTTTAATTAGTCTGTGCCAATTAGTTTTAGGAAAAGGGAGACTTTTCTTTACCTGTTTGAAATATTGACAAATAACTCTAGGGTTTCCTTTATTACTTTTGCACTCAGGTTGGAAACTGCTGGCTGGAAAATCAGTTAAGAAGAAAAAGGAGAATAAATATACTATTATACTGTCTTTTATAATTAACCATGTAATTACCTTTAGTAGTATGCTTTGTTTGTGTGGATTCGAATTACTGTCTGGTGTCACTTGCTTTCAGCCTGATGAATTTCTCTTAGTGTTTCTTTTAGGGCAGGTCTGCTAGTAAAGAATTCTTTCAGTTTTTGTTTTTTCTGGGAATGTCTTTATTTTGCCTTCATTTTTGAAAAGTAGTTTTGCTGGATATTAGATTATTGAGTTATTTCTTTCAGCACACTGAAATATACTTTCCTACTGCTTTATTGCCCTCACTGTTTCTGATGAGCAGTCATCTGTTAATCTTATTGGAGTTCTTTGTAAGTGATGAGTTGTTTTTTTGTTGCTGTTATCAAGATTTTGTTTTTGTCTGTGACTTCTACCATGTTGACTATGGTACGAGCAAAGGAGACTGCTTGCTTCACCTGCTGTCCCACTCAGGCCCTCCCTGTGTGGCAGGAGGTGGGGTAGAGGAATAGGTGCCACCCAGGTGCTGCCAGCTGCTCATGGGCTCCTGTTGCACCTTGCTGGGGAAAACAACATCTCTGATGTTCATCCACTGCTGTAACCACCTGGAGTAGCTCTTTCACCCCAGGGAGCTGGAGCAGGTGGGAGCTGCCCCTCGGCTGCTGAGACAGTCCTGTAAGACAGGGCTGTGGGAGAGTGGGGCAGTCCCAGCCTTTCACTCTTCTTCCCGACTTCCTGTAGATTTTGTTGAAACAGTGCTTCTCAATTTCTTGGAAGCTCTTTGATCAATCTCCAGAGACTTTGAATGATTATCTGTTGGCCTTGACCAGCTTCATAGATGTCTCTCTGGGAAAGGGGTTTCCCCAAGCTCCTCATACCATTCCAAGTCTGTGTATTTTGACTACAGTTTTATGCTGCCTATGATATAAGGGGTAACAGAGGGACGAAGTGGAGAAATGGTTATGTGTTGCTTGTTCCTTATGGGTGAGAGCGCCATGTTTTCAATCCAGTTGACTCATCAGAATCCTTGGACAGTCTGGGTAGTTGTTTCACTTGCTGTTATTTCATTATAACAACAGGATGACTAGAGTCTATTCCTCTGTCATTCATTGAACTTATATGTGGAAGTGGGAACTGCATCCTGGCCATTAATCCTCGAGTTCTTAAAAGGAATAAAACTATCAAATTTTTGTATATTTACTATTATAAATTTAAGTAGATATTACTAACAAATAGTAAATAAATGATGTATTTAAAAGACATTAAAAAATTTCTCCTTCCTCTTTCTGCCCCTGCCTGACTGTCTATTGAGCTTGCCTTACAATACGTATTTTAAATTAGGAATCTATTTTCTAAATATACAGTAATCTCTTCACTGGCAAGGAGCGTGTTTTAGTAATCATTTTGTCCCCTACTGTGCCAAGCCTCAACACAATTTGTTTGATGAGTTCATCGAATTAAAGTAGATTAAACTACACTATAAGTTCTACTCTAATTCACTAAGTGGGGTCCAGAAAATCCAGATGGTAAAATATGGGCTTACTTCACTGCAAGGTTAATGACAGGGCTTGGGCGGAGTTGTACCATGAGAAGGCAGTGAACTCTGAAAGTCTGTCCTGAGGTCCAGATTTGCCCCAGTCCCAGCTGTGGTTTGCTGCCAGCTGTTGGCTGTTCTGTTTACTTATATCCACTGGGAGAGGAGGAAGGGTAGCCCTCGCACTGCTGAGACGTTGGCGGCGCTGACTCTAGGGCTCTCCTAATGGGTTTCATCGGCCTGAGCTACAGAGTGGACTGAGAAATACTGGGAACGTGGGGTTGCCGGTCCCACGCGCCTCTCTCTAAACAGGAACCCGAACCTGTCCCTATTTGAGAAGGGGGGCCAGGTGAGGGGTGGGGCCAATGGCCAGTTACATCATCTCTGATTTTCACGTTTTCACTGGGTGCACTATTGTAGAGATTTACCGCTTGAAATGTAAACAAAAATGTGTTCACATCAGCAAAGCCTTATTCCTGGTTCGAGGTGATTTTAAAACGACATTTGCTAAAATGGAATCCTTTGTGCATCGATTTCAGTTAGCATATTCTTTTCTCCAAGCACTTGTATAACTTTAATATGTATACATGTACGTTTGTTTAAAGGTCTTTGAAGTGGTGGAACGTGTGGAAGAGTTAAGAAGGAAGTGGCCAGTAGCGTGGGGGAAGTTAGATGACGGCAGTATTGGTGTGGTGACTCCGTATGCCGACCAGGTGTTCAGGATACGCGCTGAACTTCGAAAAAAGAGATTATCTGATGTTAACGTCGAAAGGGTGCTAAATGTTCAAGGTAACTATTAATGGAAATGAATTAAGTTATTCAAATGGTTAGACCTTAAAGTGTGTGCACATTTGATTTTTAGTTTTCAAGATCTCTTTTCTGGACAAGCAGTTATGTATTCATTTCACACCAAGTTCTTTAATGCCAAATTTGGCAATTCAAGGTCGAGCTCATTTACATGTTCGTTAAATTTCTATATCCAAATGAAAGAAGTATCAACAAATGGACTTCCTCCATGAGTTTACGTAAGTGCAAATATCTGTATGCTGTAGTTGCAATCGCAGTAGCCTACAACACCTATTGTTGTTATAATGTATCTGAGAACTACTTTGTTTATAAAGATTTTTAAAAACTTGTACCTGTCAAGCAAATTTTTAAAGGCATAGCTTGTTCTTCATCTAGATTTTCCTAAGTGAATAAAGCAACTCTTTTAAATTTTCATGTAATTAGTTGCTGTGAAATTTGTGCGTTTAAGTAAGTGAAGCAACACTATAATGTGAGTGCCAGAAAAGCCCAGTACAATCTGAGGTTTCATGGTAATATACAATAATAATAGTAATACAATTTCTAGATCATGGGGAAAAAAAATAGCTCCAGTGTACCATGCATTCAGGTGACGCAGAATTTGGGTGTGCATTTTAGAAAGAATATTACTAATAAACTAGGAAGAGTCCAAAAACGACCTAGCATAGTTAGTGGTCTAGAAACTGCCCTGTGGAGTCAGAAATGGTTGAAAGAACTAGGACTGTTTGGCCTGGAGAAGAGAGAACTAAGAATTGATGCTAGAACTGTATTCGCATCTGTGGAGACTTGTCATAGAATGAGGGAAGAGATGTGTCGATGTAAGAAAGAACATGTACAAACTAGTCTCTCTCTAGGCTTCCTTATGGAATCAGTTCTTTTGGGTGTATTTCCAGAAGTAGAGTTGCTGCATCATATGTTTGTTCTATGTTTAATTTTTTGAGGAACTGCCATGGTATTTTCTATAGTGTTTTACATACTAATTTATATTTCCACCTACAGTGAACAAGAGTTCCAGTTTCTCCACATTCTCATCAACACCTCTTATTTAGCAATAACATTTAAAAAATGAAATGCTCTTATTATATCCGTGGTTCAGAATAACAGTCCTCTTATTTTTAATTTTTTTTTTTTACAGGAAAGCAATTCAGAGTTTTGTTTCTTAGCACAGTACGTACAAGACATACTTGTAAACATAAACAGACACCAATTAAAAAGAAAGAGCAACTGCTGGAAGATTCCACAGAGGACTTAGATTATGGTTTTTTATCTAACTATAAGCTTCTCAATACTGCCATCACAAGAGCACAATCCCTGGTTGCTGTGGTGGGTGATCCCATTGCTCTGTGCTCTATTGGAAGATGCAGGTAATTATGTGTTAGTGTTTGAGACATTAAAGGGGGAAATGTAGAGTAATTTGCATCCCTATGCACATATTTATATGACCTCCTGGCTAATTAAAATCAAGTTTAGTCTTAACTAATACCCAGTTGGAACACAAAAATATATTGCTTTGAGCCTATTCATTATGTATATAAAATTGTGTGTTCATTGAATCAGTCATCATTCATAAGATGTTTCCTGAGTGCCTACTGTGTTCTAAGTACTCTTTTAGCCACTGAGGATACATCGGTGAACAAAACAGACAAAAATCTCTGCCTTTGTGGGGCTTAACGTTTTATTGGGGAGGAGAGGAACACCGACAGTAAGCAAAATAAAAACACTTTGTAGTATTTTATGTGGTAAGTTCAATGGAAAAGAAATAGAACATCAAGGGGCATTAGAAGTGATGGGGCAGGGTGGGCGGTTTGTGATCTCACATGGGGTGTGTGGTCAGAGAAGGCCTTACTGAGAAGCTGACTCTGGAGTTGAGGGTATGAGCTACGCAGGCTCCTGGGGTAAGAGTGCTCCGGGACAAGGGACTGACCAGTGCGAGGGTCCTGAAGGTGGTTTTGTGTGTGTGCATTATCTTTGATGGAGGCTGAATTTCATACCCATACTCCCCTCTTTTTTCCTTCATTATTGTTTTAGCTCGTTTTTGATGAGTTTCCTTCTCATTTTCTCTCAGGGCTTCTCAATGCAAATCTTTGTGTCTGGTTAATCCAGAGGATCTTAAAATTAGGGGGTTAAAAAGGGTTGTTACTTGTCTTGGGAAAGAACTGTTAGTATTCCTTAGATTGTAGTCATAAGGAGTGTTAAAATAGCAACATAAATAAAAAGTTTCTCTTTGTACACTTATGATTTATCCTAGTTAATAGGAATTTTAATTGTATGAAGCCAGTGTTATAAGACTTGGCCTACGCAGTGTTGAAAAACTATGTTACAAAAAAAATTTACAAAAAACCAGTTGAACAGAAATTTAGAATATTCTTTATGAAAAAGAAAAATACACGAGGGATTACTTAAAACTTAAGTATTCTAGGACCTGTGAGAGTGTGTTCAGAAAAGTAGAAAGAGGTGCCGATGGTCTCAAATATGCCTTGGGTAGTTATTTCTTCATGATGTGTTAAAATAGACAAAGTTGTTAGGAAGTGGCCCGTTTAAACAAAGTTTTCTGTTGCAATATAGATACAGCAGCATTTTATTATCTGTTTTCCTGTCTCAGCAGGAAAAAAGTATTCTATGGCAAAGGAGACAATTTGGGACCTTTAAGAATAAGCTGCATACATTAGAGTTTAAGATTCCAAAAGAAGTTAATATATTTTATAGGGGAAAGCCATTAACAAAGGAATCACGTAGAGTTTAATTTATGGTGACATTTTGAAGAATAACCTTTTATTTTTAAGGAAATAAAACTTGAATGGTCCATGATTTGTTTATATATAGCTAAACAGTTCTATTGTAAAATATCTTTAATTTCTTATTTAAAAAATAGATTTCCATTCATTTTTAGCCACTAATGACAAAAAGTTGGGGAAGGAACTATATTACTTCCAAGATACCAATGAATAAAACTAAGTCTATTAATTTGGCTTCCCTCCTGAGAAGTTCACTTTAGTTACTTTACTATTCATTGCAGATATATTTGGTTAGAATATTGCTGTGGTAGTTTACCATTTTTGTTTATATTTATCATTTGATAAATGTGAGAACACATACAGTTTGATTAGAATTTTATTAGATTAAAACATGTAAAATAGGCTGACATATTAAAAGCAACTAGAAACTGTTGTGGGAATAAATAGGTATAACAGTAGTCTTGAGTGACATTACTTTTGGACATTCTTTATAAATAACCCCAAACATTTACCAACATGCATATTTTTTTAAATCATTACCCCTTTCCATAGAGGTATATTACACTGTGAATTACATGAGATCGGCATTTTTCACCCCTTCTCTGACATAAGTCGTTATTTTCTCAGAGCAAATAGGTGAATGATTCTTCCTGAGGCCATACTATCAGAATGATCCAGGGCTAATTTTTAACTTGAAGCCAGGTCTACTGGTTGTTTATTTCTTACTACTCAGCTGGAGTGTGTCAAGGCCCTCAAATTAATTTATAAGCTAAGTAAAATATTTTCAGAGAGGTCAATACATTGTGTAGGGAGAGAAAATCATGTGACCCATAGCTGAATGGCAATGCTGATAATCTATGTTATTTGGACAATTTAATCAGCTCTAACCCAGGAGCTGATAGTTGAGGCTATGGATATTTATGCTTTACTCCTTCCAGTTTCATTAGAAATTAAATTAATCTCATAATACAAGTAAACCTGGAGGACATAATGTGATTCTTAGGTACTATACTAATGAAGGCGTGAATTCTTTGTATCAATAGTTTGAGTTAATCAGGATGTCTCCCTCCCTTGCTCATTTGATATTTATAAAAAACTAATATGATATTTCCGAATATTAATTAAGTTTTCAAGGAATAATTACTGTGTTTACTATACCAGTTTAGTTGTATAATCTTTTTTGTTGTAAAGGATTTTTAAACAGAATTTTTCTGTTAACCCTAAGTGAATGGAGGGAACTTTCCCTTCTCCCACTCGCCAAACAAACAAATATTAATGTAGTAGCTGCTGTTTATTGACAGCTTTCTCTATGCCAGGTGCTAGGTCAAGTGCTTTGTTCACTTTGCCTCGTTCAGTCATCCTAATAACCCGGTAATGTGGGTATTTTATTTGCATTTTAAATGGGCAGCCTGATGTAGAGTTTAAATTACTGCCCAGGACCACATAGCTACTAAGTGTCTCACTCACACAGATGTCAGATTGACCTCACTGGGTTACCCTGCCTTTCCGAGGAAGCGAGGCGTGTGTGCGTGGTTAAATCTACACTGAGTGAGGAGAGGTGATGGGGCGGGGTGGGTGGGGGGAAGGCAGGGCGTGTTCGTGCGTTTTTCCAAACCAGAGAGTTTGGAAGAGATCTCCCTTTGAACCGAATTTCTTCATTAGCGAATTCCACCTGCTCAGCGAGATATAAACCTGTTTCACACGTGTAGAGGTGTGTGTATGTGCACACACACCCTCTCTATGACCTGAGGACACCAAATGATTTTTCAATGTTTTATCAACGATCCTAGAAGCAAGGTTAGCATGAAAATGAAAGCAGACTTTGGGTTCATGCAGTGATTGAAAGTAAGGTTTTGTCTTCTGAAAGTAACACTTACATCACAACGTAGAGACACACTTGGCTTTTCTAACCAACATTACTAGAAAAAAAATTAACATGTTAACGTTTTAGGGAGGCACTGAGAATTGGTGAAGCCTTTAAATAATCATAGTGGTGAATTCTTCAGTCTGAGTGATGTTGAAATTCTCAAGTGATCTTCCAGTTATGTGTTCTGAAATGCCTCATAATGCCATGTGTAGTATTTCATTAAAGAATTGAGTCAAGGACAGTGTGAAATGGTCTTTGAAAGAGCCTTCGCAAAGAGAGAAAAAAGGAATATTTTTGGCTTTAAGAATTTTTGAAGGAAAGAATACATTTCTCTGAAAGTTTAAAAGTGAGAAATAAAAGTCTTCTTAGTGATAAAATAATAATAATAACACTGTTGGTGCCCTGTTTTACACATGAGGAAACTGAGGTATGAAGAGAGGTTAAATAACTTGCCCAACGTTACAGGGCTGCTGAATGACAGAGCCATGACTGAAGCCCAGGCAGCCTAGTTCTAGAATCCACGTGCTTGACCATTTTGCTGTTCCCTGGGGCTATCAAAAGGCAAGTGAGATTTAAGATGGAAATTCCAGGTTGCTTTTGGAATTAGTTGAACTTGATTAGCTTATAGCAAGTGTTTAGTGTTACTTCTGAAACAGTTCCTTTAACTCGGAGGCTGGTTCCTTGAGATCCCTGGGATCTTGTAGATGAAAACTGTCACCAAGCTACCAGCATCTTGTGACGTGTGAGGTTGTTTAAAGGTTCTGCTTAACTCGATGTTACTTCAGTGCAGTTGAGGTCAGTAAGAGCCGTATAGGGACAGGGTATGGAGCTTAAAAAGGAGCTTGGGGCCTCCCTGGTGGCGCAGTGGTTGAGAGTCCGCCTGCCGATGCAGGGGATACGGGTTCGTGCCCCGGTCTGGGAGGATCCCATATGCCGCGGAGCGGCTGGGCCCGTGAGCCATGGCCGCTGGGCCTGCGCGTCCGGAGCCTGTGCTCCGCAGCGGGAGAGGCCACAACAGTGAGAGGCCCGCATACCGCAAAAGGAAAAAAAAAAAAAAAAAAAGGAGCTTGAAATGGAGCAAGTTCTAGCATTTTGGTTACGTAAGCTGGAAATGAAAATGTTATAATACATTAAAATTAAAAACTGAGCTGTAGTAAAGTCACTCCATTCTCTCCTCATTTTGCTGTGTCTTGAAGTTCACACGAATATGAAATGCCACTCTATGAAATTGTTACTTTATTAGACCAAAAAAACTTCCTTTTTAACACAGGATGTAGTAGAATTGTATTGATAAACAATAATACAATTGAATATTTTGGGGTTCTTTATCAAAAGGGTAGGAAAGGTTTTGGATTTTAGATCCTGAGTGCTATGTTGAAGACAGTCTTTCCTTAGCTGTCAGACTATGAGACAAAAAATTTGATTCCTATGGAAAGGTTCTTAAGAATAAAAATAAAGGGCAGCTTTCAGTGTGCATTTCTTAGCAACACACACTTCCTGTAGCTGAATGAGTATCTTGTTAGCCTTTATGTCTTATTGTTGGAAATACATATTTAATATTTTATAGCATTTTTACCTTTCCTATTGTTGACATGAAGGCCTGAAATTTTTTCTGGACCCATTTCTTAAACTCATCTTTAAAAAATTAGAAAAGATGGTAGAAAGCATATGTAAGAGAAACATAGTTTGAAACGAAAATCTGCAAAGTTTTATGAATGTATTAATAACTCCATGCCCATTCATATACTAACTTTTATAATATAAACCTTTTTATTTATGCTTCTTGAAGCCATCTTGATTACCTGCTGTCCACCTGGACACAAGGATACCAACTTGGGAAGAAACCATATCACATATCTTTTATAGCATAATAAAACATTATTTGAACCTCATACTAAAGATAGGTATGCATATTTATAATAGTCATTTAAAATCCTAAAACTTCTTATATGTTATCTTTTGTAATATATAATATTTTTAATATTTGGAGATCAATTTTCAAAACTTCAGGAACAACAGTGTACAACTGGATTAATTTTGAATGTATTTTTCTCCTTTAGTATTTATTAATTTGATTAGAAGATAAATAATCATCATTAAAATTAGCATTCCAGGGCTTCCCTGGTGGTGCAGTAGTTAAGAATCCGCCTGCCAATGCAGGGGACACGGGTTCGAGCCCTGGTCCAGGAAGATCCCACATGCCGCGGAGCAACTAAGCCCGTGTGCCACAACTACTGAGACTGCGCTCTAGAGCCCGCGAGCCACAACTGCTGAAGCCCACGCGCCTAGAGCCCGTGCTCGGCAACAAGAGAAGCCACCGCAGTGAGAAGCCCGTGCACCGCAGCAAGAGAAAGCCCACGAGCAGCAACAAAGGCCCCGTGCAGCCAAAAATAAATAAATAAATTTATTTTTTTAAAAAAAAATTAGCATTCCAACTTCCTGTGTTTTTCATAATTTAATTCTTTTAACATAGTCAATTAATGTTATGAACTTTGCTGTGACAAGCGTCAGTTAATTAAAAGAAAAATATAGGAATAACTGGTTATTTCTTAAGTTCCTTATGAGAATTATTTACTTTGTGGTTCAGATTTATGTCTGAATTGGCTTTTCTTAGTCATCCAGCACCAGGCTACTTTGGCCCCATAATTCAAATTTGTGCGTGTGTGTGTGTGTGTGTGTGTGTGTGTGTATGTATATAATATATATATGTATACATACAAATGTGTATATGATGAGTATGCCTAGAAGTACAAATCTTTGACAAAATGAGTTATCAATTTTGAAATCCTTGCTTACTGTGTGGATAACAAAATCTGTCATTCCGAATTAGTGTGCATAGTTGAGCACTGACCGTGTTACTTTCATTGATCAGCCAGAATTAATGGAGAGCAGAATTTGTATGTTCCACAGTATTAGACATGACTGTAGTTTCAGAAGCAAACTTCTGAAGTCTTGTGATCTGGTGGGAAGATTATATCTGAATCATAGATGAATACTGGGCCTAAGGATTTGGGGTTGGGGTGGGGGAATTCGAAATTATCTTTAGTTGCTTTTAGTCATTTCTGTGATCTCATCCACTGAAATTATAAACTGATCTTCTAAATCTTTTCTGTAGGAAATTTTGGGAGCGGTTTATTGCCCTGTGTCATGAAAATAATAGCCTACATGGAATCACTTTTGAACAGATCAAAGCTCAGCTAGAGGCTTTAGAACTAAAGAAGACATATGTGTTGAATCCACTGGCACCTGAATTTATCCCCCGGGCTCTAAGAGTGCAGCACACGGGAAATACCAACAGATTGCAGCAATCACCCCCCAAGGTAAAGCCTGTCAGTGAAATTAAAGAGGTTAAACAGAGAACAGTGCAGAGACGTCAGAGCTTTCTTGGGCTGCAGGTTACTTTACGTGTTGGAATTGAAGATTACATTTGACAGCAACCAGTTTCTGCAAGGAGCTCGTCCAGTGTGGACCTTAAGTGAAAATACAGTGTGGTATTTAGCCATGCTGCTTGATGGCATAATCATCCTCAAAAGGTTTTCAAGGGGACTTCCCTGCGGTCCATGGGTAAGACTTCACCTTCCAATGCAGGGGGTGCAGGTTTGATCCCTGGTCGGGGAGCTAAGATCCCACATGCCTCACAGCCAAAAAAAACAAAACATAAAAAAACAGAAGCAATATTGTAACAAATTCAATAAAGACTTTAGAAATGGTCCACATCAAAAAAATCTTTAAAAAGTTTTCAGGTACCTGATTAGGTCTGGTGCCCTTTGTATAATATAACCTCCTGGTCCTCTCTACTGATAGACTTATTTTAGCAAGATGTGAATAAAACAAAGCAGTTTAAAAGACCGCCACACATATTAAAAGCATGCTCTTATAGAATATTATATAGCATGCTCTCATAGCATATTTTTTTTTACAAGGAATAATATAATAGCAGTATTTGTATAAAGAAAATAGTTCTAACCTCTTGTTGATGACCAATTCAAGTGGTGTTTAACACAGTGAGAAAATCTGGCTGACTGCTTGAAGGTTCCTTTAATTGACTTTGACCAGTGTTTGTTGTATAAGAAGTAGTCCAGTCATTGGGATGGGATGGGGGGGAATCAAGGCCCCCATGTCTACTTTCGAACTATAGTTATTTTGGGCAGAAACAGCTGGTTTATTTGCTAGATTGCCTGAAAAAAAAATGCTTGCACTTACCATCTAGAAAAGAAAGTTATGAGAGTGGCATGTTTAGTATTTGTTCTGGTTTTTGGGTGTATTTATAGTCATCAGCTTGATATTAAACTTATTGACATGAGTTAAGAGAGTATGCCAGTTTGGGGCTTCATTTTAAAAATGTAAAGCTTAATGTGTAAGAAATAATTATTGGTTTAATATCTTGAGAAGATCTTTTAGCTGAGTAAATATTAAACTGAGACGAGAACTGCTTTCTGTTTTAATGTACTGTTTGAGTTTAATAAAAATGGACCTGATATACAATAATGCTTTAGTGACTTGGAATTAAGCAGATTAAGCATTTTGTGTAACTGAATCATCTAGATTTCTAAAGTTTAAACTGTTGATAAATTAATAATCAACTTATTTATCAAATAGTTAAATTTCTTCTATGTGACAGCTGTTACGGTAGGTAGTAGAGAAGCAAATTAGCCCCAGTCTTCTTGTGTTGGAGGGTAACGGTCAGAGGAAGTACCACTCCACCACAGTGGAGATTTCAGGGTAATTTCACCGAGTGGATGGAGTGAGTGGGAGATTGGGGAGACTGTCAGAAACTAGAACAGAAGCTCCCTTAGGGCAGAGATTTTTGCCTGTATAATTTGCTGCTCTAGCCTCTGTGCCTAGAACAACATCTGGCTTATCACAGGTGCTTAGAAGTATTTTTAAGATTAATGAGTGAAGCTTAACAAAGAGCTCATACGAAAAGCAAGAGGTGTGAGAGAGCAGGCTCTCCAGGGAACAGCAAGTAGCTTAAAGTAGGTGAAGAGTGGGAACTCAGTTAGAAACTTTTAAATTTTATTGTTTTTTATTTAAATGTTTCAGAGACATTATACCTTTTGCACATTCTTAAATACAATAACTACAATAAACTTTTTACTTAATTGATCAATGTTAGCATCAATTAATGTACCATAGATGCAGCTAGATTCAAGCCATGATATCAAATGTGTACTGACCCTAAGCAAGATCCTGTGATTTGCTTTTTTTTAATTTTAAAGGTAAAGAAAATATATGTTGAATCCACTTGCTTTTCCAACACTGTAAATTCCCCAAAGACAAAAATCCTATTCTGTATACTTCTTATGGCCCCTAGTGCCTAGCCCCACTCTGCACATAGTGGGTGCTCAGTAAGTACCTGATAAGTGAATAATGACTATGATGCATCCAGGAGAGTGCAGTGGGGCTTCCTTCTTTCAGTAGGAAGGCTGTGTAATTAAGGACCATAGCAGCCATCTCCCCAATTTTTTCTTTTTAACTTTTTGGGAAATTTTCTTCACTGATCCAGTAGATATCATCTGTTATTTCACTGTCACTAACACAGAGGTTCACTCAATTGTTTATATACCTGGTTATTTAAAGTTCTTTATATCATATATAATAATAATAATTTTAGGTAACTAAGTTCTAGTGAGCCAAAGGTTACTTTTGTCATCATCTCTCCCTTCACGCCCCAGTACTGTATTTTACTTCTATTAAATTGTTTTCAGGATTGAATTTGTACTGGAGTCTTTTTTTATCCAACTTTCTATTGTAGAAAATTTCAAATATATACATAAATAGATGAGTATAAGGAATTCCCTAGCATCCAGCTTCATTAACTATCAATTTATCCTTGATCTTGTTTCAGCTATCAGCCCACCACTCCACCACCACATATACGCACTGGAGAATTTTGAAACAAATTCCAGATGTTTTATTTCATATGCTAGAGTCTTTTGATGAAGGGGAATTTACTTCATTGCAAGAAAAGCATGCTGTTTCTGAAAATGGGATACTAAGCCATATAATTTCCCCCCAAGTTTCCTTAATGTTTAACTTTTAATGCAATTCTGTGCATAAGAAATATTAAAAACTAGTAAGGTTAATGTTAGCCTAAGACTTAAAATCCCAGTAAGATTTAATGTAGATAAAATTATCAGAAGGCTGGATGATGGTTAAACATGCACCAGGACCTGCTCCCTCAGGACTGTGTCTGGCAGCAAAGCCTACCCCTAGCTCTTTACCAATCGAATGGCTTTATTCTCCTCACTAAGATGTAGGTTCGCTGGTAAGGGTTAGTGAAGGTACAGATATTAGGGGATCCAGGAGCAGGTGGTCCTAGCTAAGACTCATTGCCCCACTCTCCAGGCATCATTTATCTGTAGGAAAGCATCTGTTTCACAGGCGCCTACAGAATCAGCACATAGGAAAACAATTTGCTTGTCTTCAGTCTGCTTACTCCTGGGCACGTGCTGGGAAGTGTTCAGAAACTCTGCGAAGATGGGACAGATTCATTTGTACATACTATAAAACTATTCAGAGGATAGATAATATTCAGAAATGGGTCCTCTGAGAAGACCATAGCATTGTTTTATAGATTTTAGTTTGTGAATTGTTCTTCACTGTCTGTCTCTAGCTGCTTATGTTGTGTCTCAGTGTCCAGACATCAGAAGACGTGTCAGACTTATGTGGCTCAGTAGCCTCAGTGCCCAGCCAGGGGTGGACATATCGTGGGCCCTCATAAACATTTGTTGAATGAGTAAATGGAAAATGATGAAAGATTGAGTGAATGAAAAAATAAATACTTGAATGAATAAACGGTTGAGTAAAAAAAATGGTCCTCAAAAGACAGATGATGTGAACTACATTTGCTTATAAGCTTTCTACCAAAGGTATACATACTTTCTGAGATTTATTAGCAGAAGTTTGGAATTATCATTATGGAATGACTTTTCTACATAGTTAGCTCTAGCTTACTGCTGCATTGTTACTTTGTTATATGCTACCAAACACTGTATATTTTGTATAGACCAAGCACACTTATTGCTCTACAGTTGCATCGGAAGTCTAAGTATACTAGAGGAGTTTTCCCATATTGAACTGTAACAGCGTGCTGAATTATGCTTGCAGATATGCCAGTGTCTTTTTGTGAGAGGCCCCAAGTTGCTTTTTTTCCCCCATTCGTTCAACAGTACTCATTGAGCCAGGCGATGTTCTAAGCTCAGGGAATCAATAATGACCTAAACAGATAAAGTCCTAGGTATTTAGGTCCTTTTATACTTTACATGCATCAGCTCCGTCAACAGAGTCATCATAACAGCACTGTGATGCAGATGTTCCCTTCCCAAGTTTCTTTTTCACTTAGTTTATCACACAGCACCCAGAATGCCGATGTATATTGTCTGGCATGCTTCCAGCTTTACAGTGCAGGATCAATACAGGCTATGGTTATTCTTTGTATTGGTTTCCTATTGCTGTTGTAACAAATTAGCACAAACCTAGTGACTTGAAATGACCCCCATTTATTATCTCACATTTCTTTGAGTCAGATGTCCAGGTTTTTGTTGGTTTCTTAGCTCCAGGTCTCACAAGGCCAGGATCAAGGTGTTGGTCGAATGGGCTCTTATCTGGAGGCTCTGGGAAGGATCTGCTTCTAAGGTCATGCAGGTTGTTGGCAGAATCCAGTCCTTGTGGTTGTAAGGACTGGGGTCCCTGTTTCCTTGCTGGCTGTCAGCTGGGAGCCATTCTTAGCTTCTGGAGGCTTCTTTCCAGTTCTCATGTGGCCCTACCTCTCAGAGCCGTCAACGGTGCATTGAAGCCTTCTCTCTCTTGGCATCTCTGACTTCCCCTTCAACCACTTGTACCTCTTCCTCCTTTTCTTCTGCATCTCTTTGGCTCAGCTGGAGAGGTGTCTCTGCGTTTAGGGCTCATGTGATTAGATTGGATCGCCCCAGATAATCCAGGATAATCTTCCTATTTTAAGTCTTTAGTTGTATCTGCAGAGCCCCTTTTGCCACATGACATGACAACTCATGGGTTCCAGGGAGTAGGATGTATATGTCTTTGGGGGGCTGTTGTGCCTTCCACACTGACCCAGTGACAGTGTTTTCTCCACCTGACACACAGCCGCCCCTGGTTGACGAGTCCTCAGAGGCTAAGAAATCTAAATGGTTTGTTAGCCTCTTGGAACGGTCTTATCTCTGCTGTGTCACTGCTCTCCTTTCTTCTGTCAGCGTATCTGCCTCTGGCTGCTCTTGCGGTCACTTCCCATTGCTTACGCTTCTCATCTTCTACCTGTTGCTGCTGTCCCTGCTGTCTGCCATTTTCTCCTTTCCTCTGCCTGCTTTTCTTTTCACTTCTCTATTCCTCAGAAGCTTGTTTTTTTTGTTTTGTTTTTTTTTAATAGCTAACGACAATCACTGTGAACATTCTCTTCTGGTTAATGGACCAACTCTGATTCTTAATGACTATTTTTTTTCTGACTTTTTAAGAGTTAGAGCTTAGCTGCCCTTGCCTACCTACCCGTCGCTAACCAGCTGACCATAAGCCTTTGATGTTTAGTGCTAACCTGAATATTTAAAGTTGCTGATGGATAGGGAGATAAGTGAAGCATCACTGTACCTTTGCTTTCATCAAGAACAAATTCTTCTTCTTGCTATAGACATTATCCCCCCACTTAAGCTTTCAGATGTAATGTACAAATAAAAAATTTACGTGGTGGAAGGGTAAGTTGTCTCATGTGCTACTTGTGTTGTGTAATGGCTTTGTGTGTTACATTTAGCCAATGAAAAGAGAAAAAAAATGTTTAAAGTCTAGAAACTCAGAACCATATGTTTCTTCACATATTTCTGCCCCAAAGTCATCATTTTTAATGGTAGACTAGCATGCCATTGTATGAATCTGCCATTGCTTATTTAATAAATTTTCTACTGATGGACATTTAGGTTCCTGGAAGTGCAGTTATTGGGTTAAAGCATATGTACACTTCCGATGCTTTTGACATCCACATTGCTTTCTAGAAAATTTGTACATTCTCTTAAGCAGATTATGACACTGTGCATTTTCCTGTTCCTTCAGTAAATTTTACAGTTTAAGATGCCATGAATCATACTCAGAATATCATAAACCCCAAAGCATACTTACATTCATGTTATTATTTTAAAGGTTCTCATCCTCAAGAGTTGAAGATTGACATTTTTCCCTTGAAAACGGCTTTTACACTTCATCATTTAATTCATAGAAAATTTATAGAGAAGCTGCAAAGGAATAGAATTTAGGTTTCAGTCATATTGATGCATATTTCTTTTTATAAAAAAATTAATTTAAAAAGAAAAAAGAATTTTAGATATCCTTAATTTGAAGTTGAGGAAACTTGAGGCCTAGCACCATGACTTAATGTTTTTATTTTATTTTATTTTGGCTGTGTTGGGTCTTCGTTGCTGTGCACAGGCTTCCTCTAGTTGGGGCAAGCGGGGGCTACTCCTCATTGTGGTGCGCAGGCTTCTCATTGCGGTGGCTTCTCTTGTTGCGGAGGACAGGCTCTAGGCACGCGGGCTTCAGTAGTTGCGGTGCGTGGGCTCAGTACTTGTGGCACATGGGCTTAGTTGCTCTGCGGCATGTGGGATCTTCCCAGACCAGGGATCGAACCCATGTCCCCTGCATTGGCAGGCGGATTCTAAGCCACTGTACCACCAGGGGAGTCCCTGACTTAATGTTTAAAAAGAAGGTTGGCTCAGAGGCATCTAACGGTTATTAATTACAGACTCACAGTCTTTAAATTTTAATTGTTGCTATATACATTTATTTTGCATGGGATGAGGAAAATGCTTATTGTTCTTTAATATTAGGTGTGTTTAAATGATTATACATTTGTGTTTTTCTCTAAAGGGGAAAAGCCTCCATCATATCCAGAATGATCATTTCCAGAATGATGGAATTGGTAAGTGGAAAAATTAGCCCTATGAAAACTTGCTTTTATGATGTAAGACATTTATTCCAAATTTCATCATTTAGAAAGAGGAAGATGGAGAGGGACACATACACACACACATGCACACTCTGACACTTTGGAGCTCATGTAACTCTTTTTTATTCAATACATCTGTTCTTGTGAATGCTTTGATATGTCGTTTCTGAAAAGGGGTGATTTTGTAGGTTCCAAGGTACATATATGGATGAACATTTAAGCCTCCTATGCAACATAAGTTTTTGGAACATATTTATATCCTACAAATGTTGGTTATACAAATTTTCAAGGTAAAGTTTATTTAAGTGATTTAAAATGTTGCAGAATTATGCTTTTAAAACAGTAATTGCTTAACTGTTTTGTATGTGGCTGTGCTACAGTTGCAACTCAAAACTTTATTCTGAAGAATTGTTTACGTTTTCTAGTCTCAGAAGAATGTTTACTGTATGGTTTTCTCTCTTGAAGGACACATCTCCAGCTCCTTGCAAGACATTTAAAATTATGCTAGTTTTTACAAGGAATACTTTGTATATCTCAAGCTAATTTTAGGGAATATGGTAAAGTGATTGTTTTTTTAATATGCTCCACTCTTTCACACTGATAACTCTTTGAATATAAGTTACCTTACGGCAAAGCTGGGGAATGTGTTTTGCTGTTGGATGATTTTAATTATTTTTGTCTACGTGAATATGTACAGCTATTGAGGGCATCCTTTCCCTATTTGTTTTTCAGTTCAGCCCAATCCTTCTGTGCTTATTGGCAACCCTATCAGAGCATATACTCCTCCACCTCCTCTTGGACCTCACCCAAATTTGGGGAAATCTCCAAGCCCTGTTCAAAGAATAGATCCTCACACTGGGACAAGTATTCTTTATGTACCTGCCGTCTATGGAGGGAATGTAGTTATGTCCGTGCCTTTACCTGTAAGTAGATGTTTAAGATACTCTCTATTGAATAAGATAAAATAGGCTTCACTAAACTAGTGACTCTCCTCCCAAATAGTGTTCTACTAATCTCTCTCTCTTTTTTTTTTTTTCTTTTTGGTTTTCAATGTCTGTAAGCTTCTTTCATTCAAAGCAGCTCTTATGACCAAAGAAATGTGAATTGTTGCTTAAAATTTGTTGCTATATTGTCAGTGGCTATGAAGAAATCTGTATATTGGGTGTTTTGATTGAGAAGCCTTTGTATTGTCTTAAATATTTTTACTGGGGAAAATTGGGCTAAAAGTTAACAGAGCTAGTAAATTGGACTCTTGTTTTGTAAAGTGATGTTTTATTTTATCTTTTGCTTTTTCATTCTTATATAATTCACTAACCCTAAGAAATACAGTTCTTTGGAGGAGGGAAAAAGGTTTGGATTAGCCTAGCTCCCTTGGATCTAAATTTATCTGAGAAATTCCGTGCCTTACGAAATCCTACTGGCACTTAAAAACATTATTAAATCATTTCTAAGACTATAGATTTTTAGAGGGCTTCCATCTTCTGTTAAAACTCATTTTTCTTTTCTTTAAGATTTTTGAGTATTTTGGTAATTTAAAAAATTTGCTGTTTACTAATATTTCCAAATTCAGGAATTTTAGCCTAGAAAATATTTCTTTCATTTAAGATAAGTACTGTAGTTTCAGGTAGAGGTGATCATTGTCAAGGATCTTTGGCACCCCTACCTACACCCCCAAAATGCAAAAACGCCTAGCTGCCAACATTTTTCAGCCATGTTGGACACGATGGTTCACAATCCCGGCAGCCAGTGAGAATAACTGTCAATAAGAAATATGTCATTTATGTCGACTCCCCATAGACTTTCCATTTTAGCTGAGTTATTTCTTCCCAGACAGCCTGGCAACATTATACATCATCTGCTTTAAATAGTAAGTCCCTTGGGATTTATATTTCATTTTACTAGGTCAAAGAGACTTTTAAAGATTTCTAAGAGTCTGAATTTAACAGTTGTATTATAATAAAATAATAGGGGTGGTAGCTCAGATGTCATTGTGTTTATTCATTTTATATTAATATGCAGAGATTATATATTTTGACACACCTAAAGAAATTTTCTGTTTCTGTGGTTTAATTAATCAAATGCATTAATTAAATTAATGAACTGTTTGAATTTTGCCTACAGTAAATGAACATTAAATGACTTGGTTATTCATATAAAATAGTAATACACATTTTTTGAGTTGAGACTCCTTAGACTGAATTTTTTCTTAAATTTTTTCCCTGTTATTCAAGTTTATTAAACTGTATATCTATGCAGTTATGACTTTAAAAGACAGTTTTCATGATAATCAGTGACATATATGCATTCATATTGAGGGAAATTGATTCAAGACTATAAAATGATTTGATGCCTCAAGGAATAATTACCAATTTTAAGTCCTTGATTTCTTCCTAACCTAGTGTGTAAGGGAAATGGTCAGTTTTCCCTTACATCCTAAAGATTCAAGGAGGTTTTTTTGGGGTTTTTTTTTTTCCAGTTGAGATATAGCAGTCATTCTGCCAATTGTTACTATTAGCATTCATTTTGTAGTTATTCATTTTGATAAAATTAACATCTCTGTGTGTTTGCTCTTTCCTAATTAATAGCACTATAGCAGTTTGCCTTTCAAAATGTACTGAAAGCAATTATTTTATTTCTTATAATAACCTAGGTACCATGGACAGGATACCAGGGTAGGTTTGCAGTTGATCCTCGAATCATTACACACCAGGCAGCAATGGCCTACAATATGAACCTCTTACAGACACATGGGCGGGGGTCTCCTATACCTTATGGCCTTGGGCATCACCCACCTGTCAGCATAGGGCAGACGCAAAACCAGCCTCAGGAGAAGGATCAGCATGAGCAGAGTCGAAACGGTGAGTTGCTTTGCTGCCTCATGTTCCTAAATTGATGATGCGCCAGGTTGTATCAACATACAAGTTTCCTTTCACAGGGTGATTGTTAACTCGTTCATAGATTATAAACCTTTTCGAGGAGGAATCTGATGTAAAAACTGTGGATCCTCTCTCCAGAAGATACAGATATGTGCACAGATACAAAATTTACATGTAACCTACCACTTATAATTGATGGTATCAATTTCCTGGGAAAATGTTAATATTTAGATTTTTTTAAAAATCATAGTCATTTAAAATTGAGACAGAAAACCCTCTCCTGTTAAACATTTTTGTTGACCCAAAATATTTTTGTAGCATACTAAATATTAATGCTACTGTGGCAATAGTTTATTTAAAGTAGTTATTTCTTATGCAAATCGTAGTCTCTTGTCTACTAGAATTATAAATAAGGAAAAATTACCCTGTGTAATTTTTAAAGTCAGGTTTATTGAGATATAATTTATATAGAGTAAAATTCACCCTGTTAGAATGTAGTTTGATGTGTTTTGACAAATATACAGAGCTGTTCACCACCACCAGTATCAAGATTCAGGGTGTTTACATTTCAAAAAACTCCCTCATGTCCCTTTGCAGTCACTTTCCTCCTCCAGCCCCAGCCCTGGGCAACCACTGATCTGACTTTTGTGCCTATACTTTGGTCTTTTCTCTAGTTTGTCATATAAATGGAATCATAGTGTCTGGCTTCATTCACTTAGCTTAATGCTTTCGCGATTTATTTGTGTTGTCTGTGTCAGTTGTTTGTTCCTTTTGGCTGTTGATTAGTATTCCCTTATATGTATGAACCACAGTGTTTTTTATCTCTCCATCAGTTGTTTTTATCTTTCCTTAATTATTTCTAATTTTTGGCTCTTATGAGTAAAGCTGCTGTGAACATATGTATTGAACATATTTTCATTTCTCTTGGGTAAATACCCAGGATTGAGCTTGTTGAGCACATTTGTTAACTTTATAAGAAACTGCCATACTGTTTTCCAAAGTGGCCAGACCATTTTTCATTTCTAGTATGTGTGAGATTTCCAGTTGCTCCACATTCTCGTTAGTACTTGGTATTGTCAGTCTTTTTAATTTTACCATTGCTTATGGGTATCTGATAGTATCTGATTGTTGTATTAATTTGCATGTTCCTAATGACTAATGATGTTGAGTATCTTTTCATTGGGCTTATTTGCCACCTGTATACCTTTGATGAAGTGTCTATTTGTATCTTTTGTCCACTCTTTTATTGGTTTGTCTTACGAAGTTGTAAGAGTTCTTTATATATTCTGGATACAAATCTTTATTAGATACATGTTTTGAAAATATTTTCTCCCAGGATATGGCTTGCCTTTTGATTTTCTTAACAGTATCTTTCAAAGAATAAAAGTTTCCCTTTTTGATGAAGTCCAGTTTATCCATTTTTTTCTTCTTTGGATCATGTTTTTGGTGTTATGTCAAAATTTTTTTGTCTAATCCAAGATCACAAAGATCTTCCGTGTTTTTTTCTAGACGTTTCATAGTTTTAGCTCTTATATTAGGTCTCCTTTGAGTTAATTTTTATATGTCGTGTGAGGTAAGAATTGAAGGGTTTTTTTGTTCTCATTTTGTTTTGTTTTTACATACATGTATGCTCAGTTGTTCTAACACCGTTTGTTGAAAATACTCTCCTTCCTCCATTAAGATTACTTGGTGCCTTTGTTGAAAATCAGTTTACTGCCTATGTGAAGTCTCTGTCGTCTTCTATTGATGCATATGTTTGTTCGTGCCAAATATACTGTCTTGATTACTGTAGCTTCATAAAAGTCTTCAAATCAGGTAGTATGAGTCCTCCAACTTTGTTTTTCTTTTCCAAAATTGTGTATTCCAGGTCCTTTGCATTTCCACATACATTTTAGAATCAGCTTGTGAGTTTCTACAAAAAAAAAACCTGCTGGGATTTTGATTGGGATTGTATGGAATCTGTAGGTCAATTTGGGGGAGAGCTGACATCTTAATATTTAGTCTTCTGTTATATGATCGCGGTGTCTCTCTCTTCTTTAAGGTCTTTATTGTCAGCCTTTTAAAAAAAAGAGTTTTCAGAATACAACTCTTGGACTTATTTTGTTAAGGCGAAAGCTTAGATTAATAGAGGTATCTTGGTGTTAGAAGTTTCCTCCTCAGTAGTGCATCCCACAAAATTCCAGTGTTCTATTTTTATTTCGTTCAGTTCAGTACACTTTCTATGTTCTCTTAAAATTAGATCCATGGATTATTTAGAAAGGTGAGTTTGGGTGAGTTATTGGGGGTTTTCTAAGAATTTTTCTGTTAACTGATTCCTAGTTTTAATTCCTTTGTGGTAAGGGAACATATTTTGCATGACTTGAATCCTTTTGAATTTATTGAGATTTGTTTTATGGCTCAGGATACGGTCTTATCTTTATAAATGTTCCATGTTCATTTGAGAAGAATGGAGTGCTCTAGTACTATAGGTCAAGTTAGTTAATACGATTGTTCAAGTCTACTTTATCTTTGCTGATTTTCTGTCTACGTTGAAAAAAAAGAATATTGAGAGAGGAATATTGAATTCTCCAAATATAATTGGTGTTTATCTATTTTTCCTTTAAGTTTTAAATTTTAATTTAATTAATTTATTTTTTATACAGCAGGTTCTTATGAGTCATCAATTTTATACACATCAGTGTATACATGTCAATCTCAATCACCCAATTCATCACACCACTATCCCCCACCACCACTTTCCCCCCTTGGTGTCCATATGTTTGTTCTCTACATCTGTGTCTCTATTTCTGCCCTGCAAACCTGTTCATCTGTACTGTTTTTCTACATTCCACATATATGCATTAATATACGATATTTGTTTTTCTCTTTCTGACTTATTTCACTCTTTATGACAGTCTCTAGATCCATCCATGTCTCTACCAATGACCCAATTTCATTCCTTTTTATGGCTGAGTAATATTCCATTGCATACATGTACTACATCTTCTTCATCCATTCGTCTGTCGATGGGCATTTAGGTTTCTTCCATGACCTGGCTATTGTTAATAGTGCTGCAGTGAACATTGTGGTGCATGTGTCTTTTTGTATTATGGTTTTCTCTGGGTATATGCTCAGTAGTGGGATTGCTGGGTCATATGGTAATTCTATTTTTAATTTTTTAAGGAACCTCCATACTGTTCTCCATAGTGGCTGTATCAATTTGCATTCCCACCAACAGTGCAAGAGGGTTCCCTTTTCTTCACACCTTCTCCAACATTTGTGGTTTGTAGATTTTCTGATGAGGCCCATTCTAACCGGTGTGAGGTGACACCTCATTGTAGTTTTGATTTGCATTTCTCTAATAATTAGTGATATTGAGCAGATTTTCATGTGCTGCTTGGCCATCTGTGTGTCTTCTTTGGAAAAATGTCTATTTAGGTCTTCTGGCCATTTCTTGATTGGGTTGTTTGTTTTTTTAATATTGAGCTGCATGAGCTGTTTATATATTTTGGAGATTAATCCTTTGTCTGTTGATTCCTTTGCAAGTATTTTCTCCCATTCTGAGGGTTGTCTTTTTGTCTTGTTTGTAGTTTCCTTTGCTGTTCAAAAGCTTTTAAGTTTCATTAGGTCCCATTTTTTTAACTTTTGTTTTTATTTCCATTACTCTAGGAAGTAGATCTCAAAAAAGATCTTGCTGGGCCTCCCTGGTGGCGCAGTGGTTGAGAGTCCGCCTGCCGATGCAGGGGATACGGGTTCGTGCCCCGGTCTGGGAGGATCCCATATGCCGCGGAGCGGCTGGGCCCGTGAGCCATGGCCGCTGGGCCTGCGCATCAGGAGCCTGTGCTCCGCAACGGGAGAGGCCACAACAGTGAGAGGCCCGCATACCGCAAAAAGAAAAAAAAAAAAAAAAAAAAAAAAAAAAGATCTTGCTGTGATTTATGTCAAAGAGTGTTCTACCTATGTTTTCCTCTTAAGAGTTTTATAGTGTCTGGTCTTACATTTAGGTCTCTAATCCATTTTGAGTTAGTTTTTGTGTATGGTGTCATGGAGTGTTCTAATTTCATTCTTTTACATGTAGCTGTCCAGTTTTCCCAGCACCACTTACTGAAGAGATTGTCTTTTCTCCATTGTATATCCTTGCCTCCTTTGTCATAGATTAGTTGACCATAGGTGCGTGGGTTTATCTCTGGGCTTTCTATCCTGTTCCATTGATCTATATTTCTGGTTTTGTGCCAGTACCATACTGTCTTGATTACTGTAGCTTTGTAGTATAGTCTGAAGTCACGGAGTCTGATTCCTCCAGCTCCGATTTTTTACCTCAAGGCTGCTTTGGCTATTCAGGGTCTTTTGTTTCTCCCTAAAATTTTAAGACTTTTTGTTCTAGTTCTGTAAAAAAATGCCACTGGTAATTTGATAGGGATTGCATTGAATCTGTAGATTGCTTTGGGTAATATAGTCATTTTTACAATATCGATTCTTCCAGCCCAAGAACATGGTATATCTCTCCATCTGTTTGTGTCATCTTTGATTTCTTTCATCAGTGTCTTACAGTTTTCTGAGTACAGGTCTTTTACCTCCTTAGGTAGGTTTATTCCTAGGTATTTTGTTGCAATGGTGAATGGGATTGTTCCCTTAATTTCTCTTTCTGATCTTTCGTTGTTAGTGTATAGGAATGCAAGAGATTTCTGTGCATTAATTTTGTATCCTGCAACTTTACCAAATTCATTGCTTAGCTCTAGTAGTTTCCTGGTGGCATCTTTAGGATTCTCTATGTATAGTATCATGTCTGCAAACAGTGACAGTTTTACTTCTTCTTTTGCAATTTGTATTCCTTTTATTTCTTTTTCTTCTCTGCTTGCCGTGGCTAGCACTTCCAAAACGATGTTGAATAATAGTGGCGAGGGTGGACATCCTTGTCATGTTCATTATCTTAGAGGAAATGCTTTCAGTTTTTCACCATTGAGAATGATGTTTGCTGTGGGTTTGTCATATATGGCCTTTATTATATTGAGGTAGGTTCCCTCTATGCCCACTTTCTGGAGAGTTTTTATCATAAATATGTGTTGAATTTTGTCAAAAGCGTTTTCTGCATCTATTGAGATGATCATATGGTTTTTATTCTTCAGTTTGTTAATATGGTGTATCACATTGGTTGATTTGTGTATACTGAAGAACCCTTGCATCCCTGGGATAAACCCCACTTGATCATGGTGTATGATCCTTTTAATGTGTTGTTGGATTGTGTTTGCTAGCATTTTGTTGAGGATTTTTGCGTCTATATTCATCAGTGATATTGGTCTGTAATTTTCTTCTCTTGTAGTATCTCTGTCTGGTTTTGGTATCAGGATGATGGTGGCCTCGTAGAATGAGTTTGGGAGTGTTTCTTCCTCTGCAGTTTTTTGGAAGAGTCTGAGAAGGATGGGTATTAGCTCTTCTCTAAATGTTTGATAGAGTTCAACTGTGAAGCCATCTGGTCCTGGACTTTTGTTTGTTGGAAGATTTTTAATCACAGTTTCAATTTCATTACTTGCTTGTGATTGGTCTGTTCATATTTTCCATTTCTTCCTGGTTCAGTCTTGGAAGGTTATACCTTGCTAAGAATTTGTCCATTTCTTCTGGCATAGAGTTGCTTGAGGTACTCTTATGATGCTTTATATTTCTCTGGTGTCCGTTGTAACTTCTCCTTTTTCATTTCTAATTTTACTGATTTGTGTCCTCTCCCTCGTTTTCTTGTTGAGTCTGGCTAAAGGTTTATCAGTTTTGTTTATCTTCTCAGAGAACCAATTTTTAGTTTTATTGATCTGTGCTATAGTTTTCTTTGTTTCTATTTCATTTATTTCTGCTCTGATCTTTATGATTTCTTTCCTTCTACTAACTTTGGGTTTTGTTTGTTCTTCTTTTTCTAGTTCCTTTAGGTGTAAGGTTAGATTGTTTATTTGAGATTTTTCTTGTTTCTTGAGGTAGGCTTGTATTGCTATAAACTTCCC
This sequence comes from Mesoplodon bidens, assembly GCF_964165515.1. NCBI lineage: Eukaryota > Metazoa > Chordata > Mammalia > Artiodactyla > Ziphiidae > Mesoplodon > Mesoplodon bidens. The sequence continues at coordinate 32,169,763 of NC_138179.1, forward strand.
TCTTAGAACTGCTTTTGCTGCATCCCATAGGTTTTGGATTGTTGTGTTTTCATTGTCATTTGTCTTTAGGTATTTTTAAAATTTCCTCTTTGATTTCTTCAGTGATCTCTTGGTTATTTAGTAATGTATTGTTTAGCCTCCATGTGTTTGTGTTTTTTACATTTTTTCCCTGTAATTGATTTCTAATCTCATGGCGTTGTGGTTGGAAAAGATGCTTGATATGATTTCAATTTTCTTAAATTTACTGAGGCTTGATTTGTGACCCAAGATGTGATCTATCATGGAGAATGTTCCGTGTGCACATGAGAAGAAAGTGTAATCTGCTGTTTTTGGATGGAATGTCCTATAAGTATCAATTAAATCTGTCTGGTCTGTTGTGTCATTTAAAGCTTCTGTTTCCTTATTAATTTTCTGTCTGGATGATCTGTCCATTGGTGTAAGTGAAGTGTTAACGTCCCTCACTATTACTGTTTTACTGTCGATTTCCTCTTTTATACCTGTTAGCAGTTGCCTTATGTATTGAGGTGCTCCAATGTTGGGTGCATATATATTTATAATTGTTATATCTTCTTCCTGGATTGACCCTTTGATCATTATGTAGTGTCCTTCCTTGTCTCTTGTAACATTCTTTATTTAAAGTCTATTTTATCTGGTATGAATATTGCTACTCCAGCTTTCTTTTGATTTCCATTTGCATGGAATATCCTTTTCCATCCCCTCCCTTTCAGTCTGTATGTGTCCCTAGGTCTGAAGTGGGTCTCTTATAGACAGCATATATATGGGTCTTGTTCCTGTATCTATTCAGCGAGCCTGTGTCTTTTGGTTGGAGCATTTAATCCATTCACGTTTAAGGTAATTATCAATATATATGTTCCTATCACCATTTTCTTAATTGTTATGGGTTTGTTTTTGTAGGTCCTTTTCTTCTCTTGTGTTTCCCACTTAGAGAAGTTCCTTTAGCATTTGTTGTAGAGCTGGTTTGTTGGTGCTGAATTCTCTTAGCTTTTGCTTGTCTATAAAGCTTTTGATTTCTCAGTCAAATCTGAATGAGATCCTTGCCGGGTAGAGTAATCTTGGTTGTAGTTTCTTCCCTTTTATCACTTTAAATATATCATGCCACTCCCTTCTGGCTTGTAGAGTTTCTGCTGAGAAATCAGCTGTTAACCTTATGGGAGTTCCCTTGTATGTTATTTGTCGTTTTTCCCTTGTTGCTTTCAATAATTTTTCTTTGTCTTTAATTTTTGTCAATTTGATTACTATGTATCTCATTGTGTTTCTCCTTGGGTTTATCCTGCCTGGGATTCTTTGTGCTTCCTGGACTTGGGTGGCTGTTTCCTTTATCATGTTAGGGAAGTTTCTGACTATAATCTCTTCAGATATTTTTTGGGGTCCTTTCTCTCTCTCTTCTCCTTCTGGGACCCCTATAATGCGAATGTTGTTGCATTTAATGTTGTCCCAGAGGTCTCTTTGGCTGTCTTCATTTCTTTTCATTCTTTTTTTCTTTATTCTCTTGCATGGCAGTGAATTCCACCATTCTGTCTTCCAGGTCACTTATCCATTCTTCTGCCTCAGTTATTCTGCTATTGATTCCTTCTAGTGTATTTTTCATTTCAGTTGTTGTATTGTTCATCTCTGCTTCTTTGTTCTTTAATTCTTCTAGGCGTTTGTTCTTTAATTCTTCTAGGTGTTTGTTAAACATTTCTTACATCTTCTTGACCTTTGCCTCCATTCTTTTTCCGAGGTCCTGGATCATCTTCACTATCATTATTCTGAATTCTTTTTCTGGAAGGTTGCCTATCTCCACTTCATTTAGTTGTTTTTCTGGGGTTTTATCTTGTTCCTTCATCTGGTATATAGTCCTCTGCCTTTTCATTTTGTCTGTCTTTCTGTGAATGTGGTTTTCGTTCCACAGGCTGCAGGATTGGAGTTCTTCTTGATTCTGCTCTCTGCCCTCTGGTGGATGAGGCTATCTGAGATGCTTGTGCAAGCTTCCTGATGGGAGGGACTGGTGGTGGGTAGAGCTGGGTGTTGCTCTGGTGGGCAGAGCTCAGTAAAACTTTAATCCACTTGTCTGCTGATGGGTGGGATCGGGTTCCCTCCCTGTTGGTTGTTTAGCCTGAGGCGACCCAGCACTGGAGCCTACCTGGCTCTTTAGTGGGGCTAATGGCGGACTCTGGGAGGGCTCATGCCATGGAGTACTTCCCAGAACTTCTGCTGCCAGTGTCCTTGTCCCCACTGTGAGCCACGGCCAACCCCCGCCTCTACGAGAGACCCTCCAGCACTAGCAGGTAGGTCTGGTTCAGTCTCCTATGGGGTCACTGCTCCTTCCCCTGGGTCCCGATGCACACACTGCTTTGTGTGTGCCCTCCAAGAGTGGAGTCTCTCTTTCCCCTAGTCCTGTTGAAGTCTTGCAGTCAAATCCCACTAGGCTTCAAAGCCTGATTCTCTAGGAGTTCCTCCTCCTGTTGCCGGACCCCCAGTTTGGGAAGCCTAAAGTGGGGCTCAGAACCTTCACTCCAGTGGGTGGACTTCTGTGGTGTAAATGTTCTCCAGTTTGTGAGTCACCCACCCAGTGGTCATAGGATTTGATTTTATTGTGATTGCGCCCATCCAACTGTCTCACTGAGGCTTCTCCTTTTTCTTTGGATGTGGGGTATCTTTTTTTTTTTTAAACATCTTTATTGGAGTATAATTGCTTTACAATGGTGTGTTAGTTTCTGCTGTATGACAAAGTGAATCAGCTATACATATACATATATCCCCTTATCCCCTCCCTCTTGCATCTCCCTCCCACCCTCCCTGTCCCACCCCTCTAGGTGGTCACAAAGCACCGGGCTGATCTCCCTGTGCTATGCGGCTGCTTCCCACTAGCTATCTAGTTTACATTTGGTAGTGAATATACGTCCATGGCACTCTCTCACTTCGTCCCAGCTTACCCTTCCCCCTCCCCGTGTCCTCAAGTCCATTCTCTATGCCTGCGTCTTTATTCCTGTCCTGCCCCTAGGTTCATCAGAACCTTTTTTTTCCTTTTTCTTTTTTTTTTTTTTAGATTCCATATATATGTGTTAGCATACGGTATTTGTTTTTCTCTTTCTGACTTACTTCACTGTGTATGACACACTCTAGGTCCATCCACCTCAGTACAGATAACTCAGTTTTGTTTCCTTCTATGGCTGAGTAATACTCCATTGTATATATGTGCCACATCTTCTTTATCCATTCATCTGTCGTTGGACACTTAGGTTGCTTCCATGTCCTGGCTGTTGTAATTAGTGCTGCAATGAACATTGTGGTACATGACTCTTTTTGAATTATCGTTTTCTCAGGGTATATGCCCAGTAGTGGGATTGCTGGGTCGTATGGTAGTTCTGTTTTGAATTTTGTAAAGAACTTCCATACTGTTCTCCATAGTGACTGTATCAATTTACATTCCCACCAACAGTGTATGAGGGTTCCCGTTTCTCCACACCCTCTCCAGCATTTATTGTTTGTAGATTTTTTGTTGATGACCATTCTGACCAGTGTGAGGTGATACCTCATTGTAGTTTTGTTTTTGTTTTTTTTTTTTAGTTTCTGCTTTATAACAAAGTGAATCAGTCATACATATACATCTGTTCCCACATCCCTTCCCTCATGCATCTCCCTCCCTCCCACCCTCCCCATCCCACCCCTCCAGGTGGTCACAAAGCACCGAGCTGATCTCCCTGTGCTCTGCAGCTGCTTCCCACTATCTATCTACCTTACATTTGGTAGTGTATATATGTCCATGCCTCTCTTTGGCTTTGTCACAGCTTACCCTTCCCCCTCCCCATATCCTCAAGTCCATTCTCAAGTAGGTCTGTGTCTTTATTCCTGTTTTACCCCTAGGTTCTTCATGACATTTTTTTTTAATTCCATATATATGTGTTAGCATACGGTATTTGTCTTTCTCTTTCTGACTTACTTCACTCTGTATGACAGACTCTAGGTCTATCCACCTCATTACAAATAGCTCTGTTTCGTTTCTTTTTATGGCTGAGTAATATTCCATTGTATATATGTGCCACATCTTCTTTATCCATTCATCCGATGATGGACACTTAGGTTGTTTCCATCTCCGGGCTATTGTGAATAGAGCTGCAATGAACATTTTGGTACATGTCTCTTTTTGAATTATGGTTTTCTCAGGGTATATGCCTAGTAGTGGGATTGCTGGGTCATTTGGTAGTTCTATTTTTTGTTTTTTAAGGAACCTCCATACTGTTCTCCGTAGTGGCTGTACCAATTCACATTCCCACCAGCAGTGCAAGAGTGTTCCCTTTTCTCCACACCCTCTCCAGCATTTATTGTTTCTAGATTTCTTGATGATGGCCGTTCTGACTGGTGTGAGATGATATCTCATTGTAGTTTTGATGTGCATTTCTCTAATGACTAGTGATGTTGAGCATCCTTTCATGTGTTTGTTAGCAATCTGTATGTCTTTTTTGTAGAAATGTCTATTTAGGTCTTCTGCCCATTTTTGGATTGGGTTGTCTGTTTTTTTTGATATTGAGCTGCTTATATATTTTGGAGATTAATCCTTTGTTGGTTGCTTCCTTTGCAAATATTTTCTCCCATTCTAAAAGTTCTTTAACTTAACACAGTTTACTTTCCAATTTATGTTTTACCACTCACGTACAGAAAAGGAACCTCAGAGTATTTCAGGTTTTCCTCTTCTGGTCTTTATCTGTTGTTATCATGCATTTATTTTACGTTTCCTATGTTATAAACCTCAACCATTGTTATTATTTTCATTTAAAGAGCCAAGTATCTTTTAAAATAGTTTTAAATAATAAGAAAAATAATCTTTTATATCTATCCATGTAGTTAGTACTTCTGGTAATCTTGATTTCTTTCTGTATATTCATGTTTCTATTTCAGTAATTTTTCTACTGCCTGAAGGACTTCTTTTAACATTCCTTGTAGTTCAGGTCTGCTGGCAATGAATTCTTTCAGCATTTGTATGTCTGAAAATGTTTTTATTTACAGGGTATAGAGTCTTGGTTGATAATTTTTATCTTTCAGTATTTTAATGATGTTACTCTACTGTTTTCTTGCTTACATTATTTTTAGTGAGAAATCTGATGTCATCCTTATCTTTGCTTTTCTGCATATAACATGTCTTTTTTTCCTCTGACTGCTTTTAAGAACTTATTTTTATACTGGTTTTAGTAATTTGTTTATGATGAAATGATATTCCTTGGTGTAGTTTTCTTCATGATTCTTGTGTTTATGGTTTGTTGAGCTTCTTGTATCTGTGGGTTTACAGTTTTCATCAATTTGGTAATTTTTGACCTTTATTCAGAAATTGTTTCTGTCTCACCTCTTTTTCTCTTCAGGAATTCCAACTACCCATTTTTTATGCTTCTTAAAGTTACCCCACAGTTCACAGATGCTCTTTTCATCTTTTAAAAAATTCTTTTTTCTTTTTGTGTTTCACCTTGCATTGTTTCTATTGCTATGCCTTCAGGTTCACCAAGTTTTTCTTCTGCAGTGTCTAAACATCTGCTAATTCCATCCAGTGTATTTTTCATCTCAGACATTGTAGTTTTCTTTTCTTAAAGTTTAGTAGTAAGGCTATTCTGGCACAGAGTTCCAGTGGCATTCTTAAAAGAATGTTTTCAAGGAAGAACCCAAATTAAGGATTCTTTCAAGGGATTTAAAATATCCAGTAGTTAGTTCTTATAGATTAAAAGCCTTTCACATGCGTGAACTAGCATTATTTGTCTATTATAATTGTGATTTTTTTAACCTTAATATTGCTTTCTTTAATGTTTGTCATCCACTTACATTTAGTTTGATATCTATTACTTTTAAAAGTATAACTGCATTCCTTTCAGAATATCTTTATTTAGTTTAGATTCCTTTACTAAATTACATTGACACATTATTTGGATTTTTGCATTCATAAATGGCCAAAGTAGTAAACCTTTATAAATAGACCTTTTCTATGTCTAGTTTAAGAAAATGAGGCTGTAATTTCCTGGAGAATGGGCAGTTATCTTTGGAATTAGTTGATATTTTAAGGTTATTTCCTTATTAAGTTTTTGCCTTGTCAGAGAGATTTGCTTCATTTATAAATTTTCTTTCTTGCAGAGAAATTGCAACTCTGAAAATTTAAGAACAAAACCCAAGCAGTAATAATTAATAATTGTTGAAAAATATTTAAAATATTCTACTTCTTTGTCTAATATTGGATAGTCATTGGCATTTTGTAACATCTACTGGAGACAATTTATAAGAATTTTGAAATATTTTCTTAGGTAAAAGTGATACAAATAATCCTGGACCTGAAATTAATAAGATTCGGACACCAGAGAAAAAGCCTACAGAATCAAAACAGGTATGTGGTTTACCTTTAGTGAATACATTGTTCTAATGGAGTTAGTTTGATTGATCATCTTGGAATCCTGGTGTTTTAAAGAAAATTATCTACCTTTTTATGTGTATCTTTTATGTTTGTTGTTTCATGAGCGTCTGGTGGGTCATGTTGCACTCTCTCCCTCCACCTTTTCTTTGTCTACACTATTTTATTTATCAGAATACTTTTCTCAAATTGTGTTATTTAGCAATAGACTTGAATTCAGAGACTTCCAATTATAAAGTAATAAATGAAGACACAGCTATAGATGTGTTATTAAAAATTATCTCAGATTGGGAAGAGCTGTTATAGTGCGGAAGGAAGACTTAGCTTCCTCAAGTCCCTCACCTTGTCCTCTCGTCACACCTGCTGTGTGCATCCTTAACTCTTAACCTGTTTGTTCATCTGCTTTTTCTGCTTCTGTGCTCGTGAACCAGTGAGGGAAAATCAAATCATTGGTTGAATTAGTGCCACTGGAAATTCATGCTTTCTGATCTCAGCGAACCCGTGGGGTGCCTCCCCATTTCTTTTGTATGTACCTGGCTCCCTTTGCCCAGTTTTCTCAGCAGCTCTTCTGATGCCTGCTTACCTTCTACCTGTTATTCTTACGATCAGGGGATGACCTTCCCTTAGAGTGCAGTTCATCAGGATTTCACGCTCTTAACTCAGAACTTTAGTCCTCACACTTTTCCTGTGTCCTTGAACATCCTTCTATATCACCGATCTCAGAGGAAGAGTTTCCATTAAGACTTATCTCTCCTCTTTTCGGTCACCTCACAGACCTTGTCCCTTCTCTTCATTTATCTTCAGATTCTTTCCAGCTACTGGTTCTTCCTCCTCAGCCTGTAAGTAAACTGATTGATAGACTGTTTTTTTAAAAAAAACACTTTATTTGGCCTTTATTTCCTTTATATAGCTACTGCCTAGTTTCTCCTTTTTTCCCTCATCTCTTATTTGTCCCTTAACCAACACAGACTAGTATTAGGCCTTAACATTTCACTAAAACTGGTGAGCCCAAAGTGACCAGGGACTTCTCCGGTGGTCCAGTGGTTAGGACTCTGCACTTTCCCTGCCGTGGGCCCGGGTTCAATCCCTGGTTAGGGAACTAAGATCCTGCAAGTGGCACAGCCAAAGGAAAAAAAAAAAAAACTCAAAGTGACCAAATCTTATGAACATGCTTCAGTTGTAGCCTTACTTGACTTTTCTTTGGTATTTGGCACTATTTTCTACCTGTTTCTTCTTGACCATCTTTTTCCTTTTGGTTTCTTTGACACACATTTCTACTTATCACAACTCTTTCTAACATGACTCTGTCTCTTTTATAAGTTCCTGTCCACCCCTTCCCATCTGTCTCTAGTCCTTAAGTTGGGGTTTCCCAGGGTTCTGTCATGGTCCCATAACACTCTTTGCATTCTGTGCTTTCTTACCATAAACTAGTCCAATTCCACAATTTCCGTTACTTGCTCCCTGATAGTGACTTCCAAATCTGTATCTGCAGGCTCAGGCTGGCTTTAAGCAACTGTTCTCTATATTCAGGTACTTATGCCTCTTAAGCAGCTCTGACTCACAGTTTATACAACTGGAAGGGCTCAGTACCCACTGGAGGAGCTGCAGTGCCAATTAGGCAGCCAGGGGAGCTTGCTGATAGAGTAAGAGGGAAGCAGCAGTGAAAGTAGGCGTCCTGTGTGTTTGGGAACGGGTGCAGAGAGAAAGCAGAGGGCATGTGGGGCGGTACAGCAACAGCATCTGTAGTCAGAGGGCCAGGGTTAGGGTTAGAACAGAGCCAACCGGGAGAGTCTTAGGTACTGTCAGCTGAAGCCAAGATAGCCAAACGTTTCTCAGTCCTTTTTTAAAACTTTCTGTTGTGGTCTTTCCCTGTTAGGGGACTAGGCAACCTGATAGACATGTTTCATTTTCTTTTCCACCCTCATGCTTCGTCCTGGGGCCTAGGGGGAAAATGTCCTAGTTCTCCTTGACTCAGGATTAAGAGGAAAGCGATAGAGGAGAATCTAATTCTGATAATATTAGAGTCAGACTCCTTCAGACTTTACAGTCATCTCCCCTGCTTAGCCTGTTGTAGTATCATAGAGGAGCACAGTCTTGATCTAAATTTCTACGACACTGGCCCGGCTTCTTGTCCATGTAAAAGTCAGAAGTGAAGAAGGCAATTGAAACATCAGCTTATCCACATACAACCTTGACATCTAATCATGCTCTCCCTCATGCCATCAGAGTATGCCTATCAACAGTATCTTTTGGAGAAAGGTGTATCTCAGCTGAAATGTCGCTTTAGTCATTAAAAAGATGAAGACTTATAGGGGAAAATGTTTGTTTTTAAAGAGGCTTAATCAGGTTCTGAGACAGTTGAAGAGCAGGCATTGCAGCTGCTTGGGAAGACTGGGACAGAGTTATCATCCTTCTCATTTCATTTTCTACATAATTTGTATATACCCAGTAGTCTTCAGGATCTTATTGGCCAAATTTAATGTTGGTCCATTTGAGGTAGACATGAGAATTCTCTTGGGGCATGATTGGCACATCTCAGCCATTTGTGGCAATAGCTTTGTTGCCGGATTACCCCAGCTTCAATTCAGGAGCAAACTGCTTGTTCTGTCTTCTTGAGAGTGGTCAGTTTCATGTCACTTAAGATCAGACTTGTGTTTTAGAAAGATGACAGCACTCCCTAGCTTAAAAACCTTTGGTAGCTTGCCACAGTTTACAGGATTAAAAACATGTTTTTTCTCAGTATTGACTCATTCAGGGTCTTGTATAATTGGGCTTCTGCAGTTTCATCTGATTTCAAGAAGGGGAAGATTAGCATGTAAGTCCAGTTGTAGCGCTATGTGCACAGAACTTCTCGTCTCAAATCTGCTTCACTGTATAAGCTGTCACCTTTATCTCGTATGTACTTCCCTCATACTAGATAAAAAACTCCAGCTTTTTTTTTTTTTTTTTTTTTTGCGGTATGCGGGCCTCTCACTGATGTGGCCTCTCCCGTTGCGGAGCACAGGCTCCGGACGCGCAGGCTCAGCGGCCATGGCTCACGGGCCCAGCCGCTCCGCGGCATGTGGGAACTTCCCGGACCGGGGCACGAACCCGTGTCCCCTGCATCGGCAGGTGGACTGTCAACCACTGTGCCACCAGGGAAGCCCAAAACTCCAGCTTTTTATGCAAGATTATCATTATCTCTATGAAGTCACCTTTAATTTTCTCAGGCTCCAGGATGTCATCTCACGTCCTCTTACAACACCTCTAATTTTATGTTTACACGTTGGTATCCTCTACTGGACTCTAAGCCAGAGTTTAGAGCTTAGCAGACTTGTTCTGTGAAAGGCCGGATACTAAATTTTCAGGCTTTGTGGGCCGTGTGGTTTCTGTTGCAGCCGCTCACCTCTGCCATTGTAGTGAGGAAGCAGCCGTAGACAATGTGTCAACTTGCACAACTGTGGCTGTGTTCCAGTAATACTTTATGCACAGAAATCTGGTGGACTGGAAGTGGCCTGGGGGTCGTAGTTTGCCAACCCCTGCTCTGCACTCCTGGGGGTACAGACTAAGTCTGACTGCTTTTTTATCTCCAGCCCCAGGCACAGTGTCCTTGGTAGGCCCTCAGTAAGTGTTTGTTGAAGGAATAATGGCAAAAATTGACAGCCAAGCTTTTAATGCAAAGGTGATATAGTACTTTTTTTTTTGTTCACTTCAAAGTTATTTAGACTGAGACTTTTTTTATATTAATATAGATATGTTTGAGGAAGAGATGTATAAAAATAATAAAATCAGAAGGAAAGAACACATTTTAATGATTTATATCAGAAGGAAATAAATGGTTATCTTTCCAAGGAAGATAGTGTGAAAATAAAAATATTGTTTTTAAAGGAATTAAAGTGGATATGCTAATAAAATAGTAGTATCTTTCCCTGTGACTCACATTTAATATGCGGGTTTTTTTCTGTTTCATCTTTCCTAATTTAAAGAATATTCCCTCATTTGATTGTCAGAAAGTGATTTATCAGGCCCCCAGCACTCCGGCTATTACGGATAAGAATGGATCATATCTTTTAGATGTGCTAGGGGTGGGAAAAGGTGGTGAACCACAGGACTTAGATCTTCTGCAGCTAAAAAATACTTCTTCTTTTTTTAGATGGATTTGGAATCAAATCCACAGAACAGAAGTCCTGAATCACGTCCTGGTGTTGTTTATCCCAAATTTCATCGCAAAGACAATCTCAACCCAAGACACATAAATCTCCCTGTTCCTGCTCCCCACGCCCAGTATGCAGTCCCCAGTCGCCATTTTCATCCACTTCCCCAGCTGCCAAGACCGCCATTTCCAATTCCACAGCAGCACGCCTTGTCAAATCAGCAGCAGAATAATTTGCCTGAACAACCAAATCAAATGCCGACCCACCCGAATCAGGGAGTCCCGCCCCAGAATCCGCTGGGCCAGCCGCCGCCTCAGCTTTCTGCTGTCTGTCAGGCAGGCCCCAACAGTGCTTTTTTTAATACTGCGGTTTCTCATCGACCACAGTCCCCTCCTGCAGAGGCTGTGATTCCTGAGCAGCAGCCCCCTCCCATGCTGCAGGGGGGCCACAGTCCTCTGCGAGCCATTGCGCAGCCCGGCCCCATTCTTCCTTCACATCTGAATAACTTCACTGATGAGAACCCCGCAGGATTGCCTGTAGGAGAGGCTTTAGGTAAGTCCTCTGATCACTGCTGGATGTGACAAATTCAGAGATGATTTACTTAAATGACATGTGCTATACAATATTTTTTGAGTCAGGATTGATTCATTTCTTTAAATAACGCCAGCAAAAGAATCAATCAGTTACTGTGGTAATCAGAATCTAGTTCCAAATGCTATATAATACTAAGCATCCAGTTGATGTCAGGTTATGTCGTAATGTAGGTAAGGAAGAATCATCATCATCACCATAACTTTAGTTACTGGCAAGTTTAGAAAACATATGCTTTCTCCAAAACTCAAACTGTAGCCATTTCTTTCTGGAGAATATCTGGTTGTAAAAACTCTTGAAAGAATTAACTTGAAACCCTAAATGCTGAAAACATAAACTTCGCACCAATGTTTCTACAGATCGTGTGCATGGGAGTGTGGCTCTGGAAGCATTACGGCAGCAGCAGGTGCGGTTACAGCAGTGGAGTGAGCATCACGCCTATCTCAGCCAGGGCAGTGTTCCTTACCCACACCATCACCATCCTCATCCTCACCCTCACCTCCAGCATCTTCCCCAGCCGCCCATTGGATTACATCAGCCACCAGTGAGAGCAGACTGGAAGCTCCCCAGCAGTGCCGAAGATGAAGCAGAAACAGCTGACTCAAGGTATTCCAGCAGACTGACATGAGCCCCCTATTGTCCTTCTTGAGTGGTGTCCTTTTAGCCTCAGGTTGGAATATTGTCCCAAAGAAATTGGATGCCAGCCTTCTAGGTACATTGCTCCACAGTTCTGTCGATTGACTCTGAAATATAGAGCATCTTTTGAGAAGTAACTCTTCTGAAAATCTAGGCATGGACGACCCGCTGTGGCTCGTAAGTTAATGTGCCCCCTTGCTTTGCAGTCCTTCTGAAAGAAATGTACCATCACTGTGCGTGGTTTTTTCATACTCAGTCATAATGCAAAGAATGCAAAGAGGACAGAATTAAATTAGAAGTTAAAAATTATAAATTTATCATCAATATGTTTTTTTCTAGTAGCACGAAATTCTACCATCTTTTAAGTATAGATGTTTGAGTGTTCAGTCCTCATTCTAAACTTGTTTTTATGGTGTCATGTGAATGCATTGAAGTGTTTCCTAATCCCTTCTGAATAAGATCCACCATTATGGTGACCTTTTATAGCCCTCAGTTTCCAAAGGCATGTGACGACCAGGACAGTTGTTTTTAACACCAAAAGGGAAAAGAAAGAAATCAGATACTTGGGCATGTTTAGTGTCTTCAGTTCAACGCCTGTGAGTGTTAATGCTTCCTACTCTTGAGATGAATTAACATTAGTTCTGATTAAGTAGTATGCTATTGTTTGTAAAAATTACATATGTAGTTGATTAAGCTCTCCTTAACGTGATGAAGCTTTTCTTTCGTTTTCTCCTCCTCCTATTTCATCATCCTTATGTAGGTTTCAAGACTTAATCAGAGAACTGTCTAATCGTGATCAAAGTGAAACACGGGAACTAGCTGAGATGCCGCCACCTCAATCAAGACTTTTGCAATATAGACAAATTCAGACCAGGAGCCCACCAGCAGTCCCCACGCCCCCGTCCAGTGCAGACCACAGTACCCACTTTCCCAGCTTCGGTGACAGCAGCAGAGACCTCGAAGTAGCCAGCAGCCCGGCATTTCCACAGCGCCTGCCGCCACAGCTGTTCAGCTCGCCTTTCTCGCTGCCGTCGGAACACCTCGCCCCTCCTCCCTTGAAATGCCTGGCACCTGATGGAGCATGGACTTTTGCCAACTTACAGCAGAATCGCCTGATGGGGCCGGGTTTTCCCTATGGCCTACCTCCACTGCCGCCCAGGCCACCGCAGACCCCTTTTGTGCACATGCAGAGCCATCAGCCTGCTGTCAGCCAAGAGCCCTTCCACCCGCTGTCGGCTCGCACAGTGTCGTCCTCTTCGCTCCCCAGCTTAGAAGAGGTAAAATGTCCTTCTTTTGCGCTTCTCCTTTCAGGATTCGTTGATTGTGAAAAATATCAATATTTGTTTGTTTGATAATGACGGTGGACAGATCTTAACTATATTTAATAGTCTTGTAAAGATAATATTTTCTTGCAACTTATTTATTTTTCAGCTTCATTTTAAAGAGTTTATTTTTTTATTGAAGTCTAGTTGGTTTACAGTATCGTGTTAGTTTCAGGTGTACAGCAAAGTGATTCAGTTATATATATATATTTTTTTCCGATTATTTTTCATTGTAGCTTATTATGAGATATTGAATACTATTCCCTGTGTTATACAGCAAATCCTTGTTGCTTATCTGTTTTATTTATAGCATTCTGTATCGGTTAATCCCATACTCCCAATTTATCCCTTCCCCCTCTCCCTTTCCCTTTTGGTAAACCATAAGTTTATTTTCTATGTCTATGTGTCTGTTTCTGTTTTGTGTATAGATTCATCTGTATTATTTTGTAGATTCCACATATAAGTGGTACCATGGGATATTTGTCTTTCTCTGTCTGACTTACTTCACCTAGTATGATATTCTCTAGGTCCATCCATGTTGCTACAAATGGCAATATTTCATTCTTTTATATGTCTGAGAAATATTTCATTGTGTGTATGTAGGTGTGTGTATAGATGTGTGTGTATGTGTGTGTGTGCATGTGTATATATATATATATATATATATATATATATATATATATATATATATATATATATACACCCCATCTTCTTTATCCATTCATCTGTTGATGGACACTTAGGTTGTTTCCGTGTCTTGGCTGTTGTAAACAGTGCTGCTATGAACACTGGGGGTGCATGTATCTTTTCAAATTAGAGTATTTGTCTTTTCTGGATATATGCCCAGGAGTGATATTGCTAAATCATATGGTAGCTCTATATTTAGTTTCTTAAAGAACCTCCATACTGTTTTCCACAGTGGCTGCACCAACTTACATTCCCACAAACAGTGTGGGAAGATGACCATATCTCCACACCCTCTCCAGCATATTTATTATTTGTAGACTTTTTGATAATGGCCAGTCTGACCAGTGTGAGGTGATACCTCACTGTGGGTTTGATTTGCATTTCTCTAATAATTAGCGATGTTGAGCATCTTTTCATGTGCTTTTTGGCCATCCGTGTATCTTCTTTAGAGAAGTGTCTGTTTAGGTCTTCTGCCCATTTTTTGATTGGGTTGTTTGTTTTCTTGATACTGAGTTGTATGAGCCATTTGTGTATTTTGGAAATTAACCCCTTGTTGGTCAGGTCATTTGCAAATATCTTTTTTCCATTCCTTAGGTTGTCTTTTCGTTTTGTTGATGGTTTCCTTTGCTGTGCAAAAGCTTTGAAGTTTGATTAGGTCCCATTTGTTTATTTTTGCTTTTATTTCTTTTGCCTTGAGAGATTGGTCTGAGAATATACTGCTATGGTTTATATCCAAAAATGTTTGGCTGTGTTCTCTTCTAGGAGTTGTTTGGTGTCATGTCTTCTATTTAGGTCTTGAAACCATTTTGAGTATATTTTTGTATATGATGTGATGAGGGAGTGTTCTAATTTCATTGATTTACCTGAGGCTGTCCTTGGAACTTATTTTAATTTTCCCCTTTTTATTATGCTATTTCATGCTTTGTAGAATGGTCATTGTTACAACATGACCATTGCTGTTTTAGAACACTTAACATCTGACTGACTTGAGGAGGCTATTCATTCAAGAAGCTTCGTCCTGTCTGATCTGGGGAAATGGTTTTTAGTGGCTCATCTTTTTACTTACATTACATTTGTTGATTACAAATTTGTCCATTAAGGTTTTCCATAGATGTTGGTTTTCTCAGCCAGTGGTCAGCTGCAAGGGCTGTGCTCTTTCTCCTGTCATTCATCCTGGTGCTTTCTTAGACTGGGACAGTTAATACACAATGGCACTGATTCCCAAATATCAGAATTTGCAGTCTTTAACGTAGAATTGACTCTGCTAAACTAAGCAATTTAGGGTAAACTGAATTATACTTTGGTATTGCCAAAGAGCATCCTTATGGACCTTCACCGATATAAAATCTTAGTAATTCTAGGTTATAAAATTTCAAAAATGGTACCATTCGGTGTGGACTATAAAAATGTTGTCTAGCTGTTCCTGTTAAGCTTACAGTGATTAAAGGTAAGAATGTGTAAAGCTCGCGTGTTCATTATCAATCACAGATGTCTTCTTAAAGCAGGGTAAACATTTTGAATTTTGAGATATGAAAAATATTTTTTTGATATTAGCTTCATTTTGGCAGTTCCTTAATGATTTCTAAAGGCTTTAGAAATAATTTATTCATGTTTTGCAAATTTTCTGCTACAGATGCTGATTAAAAAGTGAAGTTTCATAGGGAAGCTTCTATATCTTATTTGTAGGGTTTTGGAGGTAATTTGTTCAAATTGTTCCAGTATTTATTGATTGGCTCATCCTGTATAATAACTGTCATTAAAACAACTTAATTGCTGTCTTAGCCTCATAATGTAAATTGTAAGCATAAGATGAATTGGTATTTGTATATATGTATTGTGAGGATCTAAAATTTGGAACCATACTTTTAAAGACTGGACACATATATGACATTATTTCAAATTATAATGGAATGGCTTCACAACTGAATAGTAGTAATTTTCAGTTAAGCAGTGTTTTATGTATGTGTCTACCTGTGTATTTGTTTATTTATGATAAAATTCATATAACAAAAAAATTCACCATTTTATCCATTTTAAAGTAAAGTTTAATGGATTTTAGTATATGCACAATATTGTGCAGCAACCACTGCTATCTAATTCCAGAACATTTTTTGTCACCCTTAGAGAAATGCCATAACCAATGAGCAGTTACTCCCTGATCCCTCCTACTTCCAGTCCCTAGCAGCTCATAATCTATTTTCTGTCCCTGTAGAGACTTTTGATATAAATGGAATCATACAATATGTGATCTTTCGTGTCTTGCTCCTTTCATTTAGCATAATGCTTTTGAAGCTCATCCACTTTGTGACATGTTATCAGTACTTCATTGTTTTTTATGGCTGAGTGATATTCCGTTGTATGGATATACTACAGGTTGTTTATCTGTTCATCAACTGATGGACATTTGGGTTGTTTCCATTTTTTCGCTATTATGAATAATACTGCTGTGTACATTCATGAACAAGTTTTGTGTGAAAGTATATTTTCAGTTTTCTTGTACCTGAAGTTCTTGGGTCAAATGGTAACTCTGTTTTTGAGGGGCTGCCAAACTGTTTTCCACAATGTCTTGCGCCATTTTACATTCCCACCGGCAATGTATAAAGATTCCAATTTGTCCATTTTTTAATTATAGGCATCCTAGTGGGTGTGAAGTAGTATCTCGTTTTGATTTGTGTTTCCCTAATGACTAATGATGCTGAGCATCTTTTAATATGCTTATTGGCCTTCTGTATATCTTCTTTGGAGAAATGTCTATTCAGACACTTTGTCTGCTTTGAAAAACAATTGTCTTTTTGTTGTGGAGCCATGAGGGTTTTTATGTATATCCTGAATACTAGGTTCTTATCACATATAATTTGCAATATTTTCTCTCATTTTGTCTTTTCCCCCTCTTGAGAGTATCCTTTGATGCACAAAAGTTTTTAATTTAGATAAGGTCCAATTTATCTGTTCTCTCTTTGGTCGTTCTGCTTCTGGTGTCATGTCTAAGAAACTGTTGTCTAATCCAAGATCACAAAGATTTACATCTACCTTTCCTAGTTTTATAGTTTTAGTTCTTACATTTAATTCTTTGATCCGTTTTGAGTTAATTTTTGTACATTTTATGAGTTACGTGTCTAATTCATTATTTTGCATGTGGTTGTTCAGTTTTCTTTGCACCATTTATTGAAAAGACTATTCTTTCTCCATTTTATGGTCTTGGCAACCTTGTTAGAAATCAATTGACCTCAGACCTATGGGTTTATTTCTGGGCTCTAAATTCTCTTCATTGATCTATATATGTCCTTATGCCATACCACGCTGGCTTGTATACTGTAGCTTTGTAGTGAGTTTTGTATTTGGAAGTATGAGTCTTTGGTACTTTGTTCTTCTGTTTCAAGATTGTTTTGGCTATTCTGGGTCCCTTGAATTACCATATGGAATTTAGGGTTAGTTTGTCAGTTTCTGCAAAAAAAAACCTAGCTGGGATTTTAAAAGGGATTACATTAAATTTGTAGATTAACTTGGGAAGTATTGCCATCTTAACAATATAAAGTCTTCTGGTACCTGAACATGGTACCTTTCCATTTATTTAGGTCTCTTAAAATTTCTTTCAACAGTATTTTGTAGTTTTCCAATTATAAGTCTTACACTTCTTTTGTTAAATTTATTCCAAAGTATCATATTATTTTTTTGTGCTATTGTACATGGAATTGTTTTCTTAGTTTCATTTTTTGGATTGTTCACTGCTAGTGTTTAGAAGTGCAATTGATTGTATATCTGCAAACTTGCAGAACTCTTTATTAGCTCTAATAGATTTTTTTGTGTAGGATTTTTTGTGTAGAATATAATGTCATCTGCAAATATAGTTTTGTTCTTTCCTTCCAATCTAGATGTCTTTTATTTCTTTTTCTTGCCTAATTGCCCGGCCAGAACTTCTAGTATAATGTTTAGGGTACATTTGGGGCAAAATTAGAGGAAGACAAGCATTTCCGGCGTGAGTTTTCCAAATTTCCTTCTGTTATTGATTTCTAATTTCACTCCATGTGGTTGGAGAACTTACTTTGTATAATTCTAATCTTTTAAAATTTATTGAGACTTGTTGTATGGCCTATCCTGGAGAATGTTTCAGGTACACTGGGGAAGAATGTATATCTTGCTCTCGTTGGGTGGCACGTTCTATAGATATGTTAGGTCTGTTTGGTTTATATTGTTCAAATTTTCTCTTTCCTTTGGGTCTGCTGTCTAGGTTTTATATCCATTATTGAAAGTAGGATGTTGAAGTCTCCAAATATTATTGTTGAATTGTGTAGTTCTCCTTTTAATTCTGTCACTTTATGCTTCATGTATTTTGGGGTTCTGTCCTTAGGTTTACATATGTTTATAATTGTTACGTCTCCATGTCTACCTTTTATCATTATATGATATCCTTTCTCTCTCATAACAATTTTTGTCTTCAAGTATGTTTTTTTCTGATATTTGTATAGCCACCCCAGCTCTCTTTTGGTTACCGTTTGCATGGAATGTCTTTTCTCATCCTTTTGCCCTTTGATTTTGTTGTCATTTGTTTGTTTAGTGATTTTTCTGAACTCATTTTTTAAATTTAATTTTAAGTTAATTTTTAAATTTTGAACGCATTTTTTAAAGTCAGTATTTGTTGTGTGTGGCCTCTGAAGTTTTTCTTCCATGGGCTTAATGATCAACTAGTCATTGCCCAGAGATTTCCTTAAACACCCCATTCCAAAAACATTGCCCAGTTTTTGCAGAGGCATCTGTGTGTATGTGTGTTTGCGCACACCTTCCATACTCAGCTGGGCAGTTTACACCTCTGCTTTAGCTTTAACTTCCTGCTTCTCCAGCCTCCAGATCAGCCAGAGGTGAGAACTTTTCCGGCCTTTCCTGAGCACATGCACAGCATGTGTGTGGTTTTCTAGATTCCCAGGGAGGAACAGGTCGGAGCTATTCAAAGTCTTTATTCCCTAAAGTATCTTATAAGCCAGGCTTTCCTCCAAAGCTTTTTGTTAGTCTGTTGTTTGGTCCAACTGCTATCCATTGCTTCAGGCAGCAGCAACTAAAACATCGGCCTTGTAAATATTTTCAGTATGGCCCTTTCAGCACTGGTTGAGTTCTGAGTTAGTTAAGTCAAGTGTTGTTTTGTACCAGACAGGTCAAAGCAAATAATTACAGCTCTTTGACGGTGAGGTCCCTTCTGCTCTGATTGTAGCGCTGGAAACGCAGGGTCTTATTTTCAAGGCTACCTCTCAGCTGGAGAAGCAGGGGCATGGGCCTACGGTAAATGAAAATACCGCAAATCTTGCTCTTCTTACTGAAATTTTCTGGTTTCTCTTGATTAAGTGCTCCCCTGGTTGCTGCAAGCTTTAGTTTCCTAAATTCCAAGGAAGTTGATTGTGACAGTTTTTGTCAGTTTTTTCATTGCTTTTATGGAGGTCCTCGTTCCACCATTTTTACTGATAACCCTTGTGATATTTTTATCTAACCAGTGGAATGAGTTCATAATGTTTGGGGGAAATAACATGCCACAGTTTTGATAAGGTTTTATAAAGTTTTGTACTTTGCTAAATAATGTTGGATACTGAATAGTGTACCTTTTAATCATTGATCTATTTAAATGTTTCTTAGTTTTGGAATTTAAGTTCTCTGTACCTTCGAGCTCTTAACATTTGTTATTACTGTTTAGCTCTGAGTGCATGAATAAGTACCTTCAATTGTCAGTGGGTTCTTAGAGTGCAATTACTTTTGCAAAAACATTTGGTCACCTTTATTTTGATGCATGAGATTCACAAATGATGACTGACTTGCAACACTGAAGAAAATACCTTGACAAGGAAAATACTATTTTTACCACATTTGCAGGATTTGACGTTTTCAGTACATTAGGATAACTTCTGTCTGTTATGTTGTACAAAACGATTTTGCATGAATCATCTCACAGAATGAATGGTTTATATGTTTGCTGTTTATTTCCAACCTTTTAAAATAATTTCCTTAACATTAACAATACAGAAAAATGTGTTATTTCCCTACCTACTGTTAACTCGTTCATTGCTAGAAACCTTGGTAGATGAAGCTTATGTTGGATGAAAACATCTAGATGTTAGCTTAACAGTTAACTTGAACAGATGGTTTTTCATGTTGTGTTTCATTAGTTTTCTCTTTTTTTATAATAATTTTGATTTTCTTTTGACAAATTATATACCTGGTCAGCATGGAAAATGTGGAAGTTAGAGAAATTATTCCTCATTTCGCTATACCAGGATAGCTACTGTAATGTCGGGGAGGAAGAAATTTCCTCTACCCTTCTAGGTTCTTCTGGTCTGAGAATTAAATTGACATGAGACAGCTTAATAGGAGAAAATCGAACAAAGTTTAATATCATATGTACATGGGAGAGACCCAGGAAAACTGAGTAACTCACCAAAATGGTCAAAGCCCTCACCTTAAATACCATCTTCAGCTAAGACAAAAGCATGTGGGGTGGTGGTTGGAGTTCAGAGTGCAGGAAGGCAGTTGGCTTGGAGATGGAAAATCAGGTGTGTGGTTTGCCGGCAGTGCAGCCAGTGGGACCCAGAGAGGAATTTTAACAAACAGGCTTTGCTGGGTTCCTCCCTGTCTAGACACTTAGTTCGCACTACAGTGATCTCTGGTGACAGCTCCCTTCCTGGAACAGGTCCTCTTTCTGCATTCTTTTAGGCAGTTATCGGGAACGTCAGAGGTTCTTCCTGAGCCTTTTGGGCCTTAAGGACAATCAGCCTAAGTTAACCCTCAAGCCAGAGAGACATTTTGGGGTAGCCAATTTTGTTCACCTACAGTAACAGATAGCTTTTCATAGCGTTCACAGGTGCGAACATGTGACTGTCATGGAGGGAGATTACTTGTTGGAGACGTGAAACAATTTTTTTCCCTAATTGCTGTGCTCAGTTATATCACCCCATCAAACCTTTCTTTCTGCCAGGTCAAGATCCCTAAACGTGATCCTGATCCTATTCTATGACACTTTTTGCTACTTAAAATTTTTAGGGTCTTCTCATTTAGATGTTTAAGGCGTCAATCCATGGATTTTCCTTACCTACCTCAAATGCAGCAAAAGCCCTGGCCCTCGGCTGCTTGGATGGAGCTAGGGCTCTGTGGTTTGGTCACAGTGCCTGCACCCTCTCCCACTTCTAGTTCTTTACTGATGTGATGAGACAAGGAGAACACAGAGCGGGGGTGCCCTCCTTACCGGACCAGGTTACAGACCATTCCTGATTGAAAACAGATGGATAAATCGCTCCAATTTGATTTTACATTTCAGTGTAAGGTTGAGGTTGTGATTTAATTTTCTCCAAATGTTTAGCCAGTTGTTTTCATACTCTTTATTAAATGATTGCATATTCACTAAATAGAATAGTAGCTTTCTTGTTAAATACTAAATTCTTTATAATACCACTGTATCACATTTGTGTTTCAACTCACTGCTGTTGGGGGAGGGGGAGATGAGATGCAAGGAGCAGCAATAGAAGTTAACTCTTGGCTTCTGAACTTCCAAGGATTCAGTTTCTAGTAGTTTTGGCATGATTTAGGATTTTTTCAAGGGTAATTTTGATCTGAATGAGGTTTTTCACTTTGCATGATAACTTTAGAGTCTAATCTCTGAGTAAGATGCAGTTCTTCAGTATATACTGCAATCTGTTTCTGGACTTTCTATTTTTCTCCTCATCTATCTATATGTTTCTGTACCAGAATTACAGTGTTTTAATTTTTGAGGCTTTCTGGTATTCTAATTTGATAGTGTGATGTCTCCCTTATTACTTTTGTTTTTTTCTTCCAGTTTCGGTTTGGGGAGTGCCGGGGAGAAGAGGTTATTCTCTGGTTTTTCTACTAGAAGTTTAGAATACCTGTGTGAACTCCTCCCCCCGAAACAGAAACAAAAACCTTTCTTAGGTTTTAATTTCAGTTACATCAAATGGATAGCTTAAATTGGGGGAAATTTTGTCTTTACAAATATTTTAAGCCTCTCATTTAGGAACTGGACAGTCTTCAATATTTTAATTTTTTTTTTCCTTCTTCCCTCCTTCTCTTCCTTTTTTCTTTGTTTTCTGTGTGTTCCTCTGTAAAATTCTGTAGTGTTTTCATTTCTGGTTAAATTTATTCTTAGGTTGATTTTTCCTTGCTTTTTGTTTATGAACAGGACCTTTTTTTTCCCCCCTATTATACTTTCGAGTTATTTTATCTTGAGAGATAAATCCTCATTCTTCTTAAGTGGAGATAGTTTTACCATGTTAAAAAAACTTGTGTTTAACATAGAGCCAGCAGCGCAGAACACTGGTGCAGAACAAAGCTTTTGCCATTTAAGGGGTACTTTGCCATGAAATAGTTTGATTAAAAGTCCTCACTAGTAATAAATGGAAATTCCTTTTAAAAGTGTCATTGTACAAGTCTCCAAACGTTTATGAAGCTGCACATTTTTGTGCTGCAGTGGTGGTATTGTTGTAATGGCCTTCTAACAAAAACGGAATTCTTGTAAGTCACTCATTCTGATCAGCTTCCTATAAATCAGCATTTGCTTATGCCATCTTAGAGATGACGAGTAAGCCTCTGTGACGTATCTGCTTTGAAACAGTTCTGTCTTATGTGTTGGCTTTTGAGCAAAGACACTTTTTAACCCATCTGTTTATTTTCATTTTTTCTTTCAAACAGCTAGTTTTGAGGTTAGTTTTCAAAACTGTTTTCAGGAAGTACTTGTCCTTCAATACTCAACGATTTCAATACTGTTGTCTAATCATTCTCCCTCTCCCCCGCCAAGTCTCCTTCTATGGAGCAAGGTATTATTGTACAGATGTAGCTTGAAGATTATATTCTTGGCTGATCAACGTAGTCTGCCTATTCTGACTTTAAAGGTGGATGGATGATGATAGGTCATGATTTATGTTGCATAACCAGGTAGTATTGCTGTACTCTCAGAAGTGTCTTCTCAGATCGTCACTGTGTGGTATCTAATAAACCGTCTAATGCATATAACAGAGACAGTGATCAACAAATTCATAAATTAGACCTGTAATTTAAGCATGAATATGCTTAAATTATCAAAGCTAATCATTTAAATGAGATGCTCTATTTTAATTAAAGTTTCTGGCACCATAGTTAATGAGACTTGGAATTTCCACCAGAGCATTTAGCTCTTCCTTAGTGATTAGCTTTGATAGTATAATTATAAATAGAGCCCTAATTCATTAAGTTGCTAACCTTTCCCCCAGTTATTTATTTATACATATACATGTGAATGGCTTGCTAACCTTATACATTAGAGGTGTACCGTATAAAACGGTGGTAAGCAGATTATGAATTTTTACTTAAACTGACAACAATCTTTAAAAATAGAAATTCATACATGAGTTTAGTCATTTAGCTTTTTCTTCTTAAATGGCTTTTGAAACTTTAGCATTACACTTTGATTTTTAGAAGGAGATATTAGCAGTGGACTTAGAAAATAATGATCATATGTTTAGCAACATAACAAATTCACAGTTTAAGCATGAAGAATGTTTATAAACACACAAGCATATATGGAGTCCATACTGAACCCAGGACTAAGGATCTCCGACAGAGGAGAATAAGCCTTTAAGGAATAAATAATGAAATTATTGAAGACCTGAGGACTCTAAAATTAAATTCTGCATGCCAGTCATTGATAGGGTTGCCATCTAGAAGTAAAGGAACAGTCTGATCAGCAGGAGATGTATGTAGAAAGAGTAGTCTTACTCTTCAGGAAAAAAACTGAGAACTGGGCAGAAGCAACAGGAAACAAAAAGTGGTCAGGAAATAAGAAGAAAGAAAAGAAAAGGTGAAAAGTATAGTTTATATATTTGAACAGCCTAAGGGCCCACAGGACTGAAGTGTAGGTGGAAATAAAAGGGCGTTCTCTGTCAGAAATATATATATATATATTTATAGGCAAGGGATCTTTTTCTCAAATTTTTGTTTGCGGGCCCTTCTCTTTCAGTGTACTTCATAGGAATTTCCCTCTGTGGGGAGAAAATCTGAAATTTTAAACTCATTGCCCATAATGCATTTTATTGTAATCAGTTAGCATGCTCTCTATAGTTTTTTGAATTTACATAACTTAAATAGGCTTGTGTATGTCATAACACTTTAATTATTTTAGCAAATACATCAAATTGTTGATGGCTGTTAAGGTCGGTGATGGATTATGTTTGGACTTTTTACTAATAAAAAGTTAAAATATTTTCTCATTGACAAAGACTTTGATTTTTTGAAGGCTTTAAAGTAAAACTTAGAACTTTGGGATTAGTCAAGGCCTTGAAGATCATTTATTCTAACTCCTCCTTTTAAAAAGAAACTGAGGCAGTGAGATGTTGAAGGACTTAGAGCTTAAGCAGTTACTAATCACAGCAGAGCTGAGACTCCTGACCTCCGGTCTTGTGTTGTTTCTGGAGCATCACACTGTTGTTCATATCCTCATGCCACAAATAAGGTTTATTCCGAGAAAGCAGGAAGTGATTGCAGTTACATGAAGTAGACGTGGCAGGTGGGTGGGTGAGGCCAGGGGTGAGACAAATCATGTTCTTGGGACCAAATAATTAAATCTTCAATTATATGAAGTTCTCCTTTTCGGAGAAGGGGAGGGATGGTGGTGGAGAGAGAAGGAGATGGTTCATTTTAGAATTCCGTATTCTTAGAGCTCTCCAGTTCTACCTACTAAATGTTTGACAGCTCAGATAATTAATTTGGAGATCTCAACTATCAGAAGATTAACTATAAGGAATTTATTTCTCAGTGTTCTTTAAAAATTAAACAATTCTCTGGCATTACCTTGTTTTCTGAAATTAATTATGATAACTATGATTCTTCATAGTTATAATTATTCTTCAGAGTTATCATAGCTGTGAGTTGAAGGTAAACTTCTGTGTACTATTTTATTTATGTCAAGCTGACATATTTTCATCGTAAAAGGGATTGTGGTCTATAATTGATAACTTGACTGTTTCACATTCAAGAAGAGTTGACAAGAGCCAGAATGAGTCAAGGTAGCTCCAAATGTCACAGCAGTGAACCTGACATTTCTCTCTTAGATGTAATATTGCATTCCTTCTAGTATCTCCTCTATTACCTTGTGTTTGGATGTAGGAAAAGAACATTGCTTGGTGGGAAAATACTATTTGCAGAGTGTAAGTGCCCTTGCCTGTGAAATGCTTTCAAATGGTATTTGTCTTTATTTAGACCTAAATTGATTTTAATGCACTTTGGTACAAAGTCACGTTCATTTTAGTATACCTTTCTTTCAAGAAAAACAAAACAAAACCCAGAGATAAATTTTTGCTTCTATTATGATTGAATCTTATGAACCTAATGTGACATTGACGTTTTCAAACTTCTGTTAAGATAATGCATTTTATTTTTAAAATAATTATTTTAAAATAATATAAAAGAAATGGTGGAGAGTGGCATAATTATTTAGGTGAGAGATGATGGTGGTTTGGACTATGATGGAGCAGTAGTAATGGCGAGAAGTAAATTCAAGGTCCGTTTGTAGCTAAGATCTACAGGGATTCCTGATGGATCCGATGTGATATGAAATGCGGTGAAATAGAACCACCTCTTTCTTGTTTCTGCTAGCTACATTTCAGTTGCTCAACAGCCACGTGTGGCTCAGCGCCGTTTTACTGAACAGTGCAGGTCCCCAGAATCTCCCACACCGCGGAAAGGTCTTTTGGACAGAATTGCTCAACTGAAAGGCTCACACCCTTCAGCTCTTTGAAACTGTCTTGTATTATTTCTTTGCTAATTGCCTACCATCTTTTTTTCTCTGTTTCTCACTTCCTGAAGCTTCTGTTGATAAGATGTTAGACTTCCTGGATTCTTCAGATTCTTTCTTCCTCTCACATTTTAATGTTTGTATTTTTCCTGCTGTCTGAGATTTCCTTCATCTTACCTACAGACCCTTCTATCACACTTTACATTTGAGCCCTCAAATTCTTTTTTTTTTTTTTTTTAATTTATTTATTTTTATATTTATTTTTGGCTGCGTTGGGTCTTCGTTTCTGTGCAAGGGCTTTCTCTAGTTGCGGCAAGTGGGGGCCACTCTTCATCGCGGTGCGCAGGCCTCTCACTATCGCGGCCTCTCTTGTTGTGGAGCACAGGCTCCAGACGCGCAGGCTCAGCAGTTGTGGCTCACGGGCCCAGTTGCTCCACGGCATGTGGGATCTTCCCAGACCAGGGCTCGAACCCGTGTCCCCTGCATTGGCAGGCAGATTCTCAACCACTGTGCCACCAGGGAAGCCCCCCTCAAATTCTTTAATTTCCAAGAGTTCTTCCTTCTCAGGTTTTTCCTTTTTCATAGCATCTTATTTTTGTTTTTATAAATGCAGTGCCTTTTCTGAGGAAACCAATTGAGAGTTTGTTGTTGTTGTTTTGTCTTAGATTTTTAGTAAGAACTAAAAAAGCATTTAAAAAATATTTTAAAAACATCATTGCTACTTCTTTTTCCTGGGCCCTCCTTTTTTCCTGTTTATTTGTGACCATCTTTTACGCTGGAGACTCCCTTTAAATGTCCGGTAACCCTTGATTATCTGTGTCCCTGAAAAGCAGTTTGGGAGTTTTACGTTTCCTTAATGACTCACTGCCGGGCAGGCTTTTCCCTGGGGACTTTTTAATGCTTGAATCTTCTGCTTGTTGCGGAGGAGTGCAGAGTGGGACTACTTGTTCTCTGTACAGACTTTCAGTTAATCCCCCCAGTTTTATCCCTTCGTCCTCCCTTCACTTTCCATTGTAGCTTGTGTTTCTGAGGCCCGAGCCTCTCTGGAATTCTGCAGAGTGGACTGATTCTCCTCTCAACTGGTAGCTCTAACTCCATCCTTCTTCCACAGACACAGTCTTCCATGTGTTCCAGAAATGTGTCCTATGTTGATGGCCAGTCATCCAGTCTTGACTGTTATAGATCCTTTATGTTCAATTTATTATTACTGTAGTGGAGTCTTGGGCCAGTCTCCACCATTAACTGGGAATCATGCCTTTAAAAAAAATACTGTTTCAGAAGTTATCAAGTCCTTTTCAATAGATTACATGGCATGAACCCATAGACATTACTGTTGCAAACTACAGTTTATCCAGCACACATTGCCTGGCTTGCTAATATTGATTGTTTTTAATCTTATAGTGATACTCCTCTCCTAGTTTCTTTCTTCCTAGGTAACTCGACAAAACTATAGCACATTGCTTTAGACGTAAGATGATAACCTTACTGGGAGCTAAATTGAAGTAAGTTAGTAGAGCCCAAGAGTGTTCTATAGTCAGGAATTTCTTCTTCAAAGCTTGGGGAAATTAAATAGAAAATATGGCATGTATTCAACATTAAATGTTTAAATCCTTTTGTTGAATACTTATTGAGGACTTTTAGGTTCTAGGCATGGTGTTTAGGTGCCGGGAATACACAAGTGAGTAAGGTCTGATTTCTGCGCCACAGTCTTTGCATGTCCTTGACATTTTAATTTAGGTCAAGGTTACATTGCCTCTTCTTGGATCACACAAATCCAGGCCAAAAACATATTTTTAGATTAAAAGAAAAACGTGAGCATCTCCAAAGAATCAATTTTGTTAGTGAACCAATAACCTTCGTACTGTATGAAAATTTATAGTTGAACAAGATATAGAGCGATGGAATTTAGTGGTATTTTATACCAGTAAATTTGTAAAGTTGTGAAAAATTATTAAATATCCTAGAAATGAGGTAAAACTCAGAGAGTACAGAGTGGATAGTCCAGATTTGTTTTTTTTTTTTTTTTTTTAACTTGTTCAGTGGTTTTTTAGAAAATTAAATTTGACTAGTTTGAGTGCCAGGAATGTATTCTTTAGTTTATCACAGCATAACTCCATATTGTTCAACACCTGGTCTGATTTACATTACACATTTAGGTTATAGACCTGGTCCTACGGGCATTAGAATTTTCCAGCTTTAAATGAGTGAAGAAATAAAGTGCAGCTATTAAATATGATGTAATAAATGAATTTTCATGACATAAAAAGATATCTGTGATATTTTAGTGAGAAATTACCAGGTTGTATATATCATTTTAAATGAATGTGTATGTTTATATGCATACAGGGGAAGATGCTCATAATACCTGGTTTTCTACTTTTAGTGATGTTAAGTTGATTAACATTTATCAGTGATCAGATGATAGCAGTCTGATCCACCAGTTTTTAAAGTTCCCAGCGACCTTTCAGATTTAGCAGCTATTGATGATTCTTGTTTAGAACTGTTGTTTCATTAGAGATGGCAAAATGGCGATTTTAAAATTCTTTTAATTTCTTTTGTATCTATTTTTCTTCTATGAAAGAGAACTTCTCCTTACTAAATGTTTCATTCCTTCAAATCTGGTCTATATAGAAAAAATGAGTAGTTCTTGCCCTTTGTTTTCTTGCCATAAATTTTCAGAGTAATGAATTGGTGCCTTAGCAGGCCCCAGAGATGACCACTCAGGCTCCCCTCACCTTTTTTTCCTTTGGAATATCATCATGAGTCAGGTATCATTATATATTTGAGTTTTCAGTTCATTGTAGCCATTCTACAGTGTGACACACTGTTATGTCTCTGGCCAGTGGGAGCCCCTTCATATTGGTGGCTGTGTTCTTTGACATATTGACAGTGACCTTTGGTAGCTTCCTTGCTTTCAGGCGGGACAAGATGTCTCTAGCTCATCTCGTACATGTTCCGCCCCTGACCAGGAATCAGGTGTTTCTCAGGGCAGCCCTGATGGAGACTGTAGTCTGGTACTGAAGGTGCTCTCTGGTACTGAAGGTGCTCACTGGTACTGCTTGTCCCTGCTTTTTCAGTGGGCAGAGCCGGGAAGTACTTTGTTGTTGGTTTTTTTTCTTGCAGTACACAGGGCTCTCACTGCTGTAGCCTCTCCCGCTGCGGAGCACAGGCTCCGGACACGCAGGCTCAGCGGCCATGGCTCACGGGCCCAGCCGCTCCGCGGCATGCGGGATCCTCCCGGAACTGGGGCACGAACCTGTGTCCCCTGCATCGGCAGGCGGACTCTCAACCACTGCGCCACCAGGGAAGCCCAGTACTTTGTTTTTTGAGAGAAAAATAAATCATGAGTTCATATTGATATTTCCAAGTCAATGAAGGATTATAGGGTTTTTAATATTTGTATTTTTCACTTTACACTAAAGATCATTGTTCCTAATAAATGACTAACAACTAGCTATTTGCTTTATATGTATATACATACACATAGATAAGATATAGATAGATAAGGGTGTGTGTGTAATAGTTTCACACACACTGGTGTTAAATTAGCAGTAAATGCAGTTGAAGACATCTGTGTGATTCATTTTGTCCTAAGGCTATATCCCACAGATATATTTAGTTAAAATACTGGATTTTAAAGGTATCTGAAATAATTCTTCTATGTGTGGTTATAGCACTCATTCAATAAACATTTGTGTTTATTTCTATTTGTTTTTAGGTTTCAAATCTAATTTTGATTTTAAGAAGCACTTATCAGTACATGGTCCCAAAGTCCAAATTATAAAACAAGTGATATTCACAGGTTAAACTTCCATTCCTGTCTCTACTCCTTCCTTATCCCTTCCCCCTATAGAAAAAAATTATTTTTTAAATGACATTTATTGCTTTCTTTCTAATTTCACAAGCAATACATATTCATGGCAGACAACTAGAAACACATAAAAGCATAAAGTAAAGAATAACAATCAGCCACAATCTCCACCCTCCAGAGATAACCACCATTAGCATTTTGAGGTATTCCCTCCCAGTGTCTACATATTTTTTTAAATTGAAATATAATCGACCTACAACACTATGTTAGTTCCAGGTGCATAACATAAGGTTTCAATATTTATATACATTACAAAATAATCACCATGATAAGTCTAGTTACCATGATAAGTCTAGTTACCGTCTGTCACCATACAAAGCTATTACAATGTAATTGACTATACTCCCCATGCTGTATTTTTTTTGTTAGTTTCTGCTTTATAACAAAATGAATCAGTTATACATATACATATGTTCCCATATCCCCTCCCTCTTGCATCTCCCTCCCACCCTCCCTATCCCATCCCTCCAGGCGGTCACAAAGCACCGAGCTGATCTCCCTGTGCTATGCGGCTGTTTCCCACTGGCTATCTACCTTACGTTTGGTAGTGTATATATGTCCATGCCTCTCTTTCGCTTTGTCACAGCTTACCCTTCCCCCTCCCCATATCCTCAAGTCCGTTCTCTAGTAGGTCTGTGTCTTTATTCCTGTCTTACCCCTAGGTTCTTCATGACATTTTTTTTTCTTAAATTCCATATATATGTGTCAGCATACAGTATTTGTCTTTCTCTTTCTGACTTACTTCACTCTGTATGACAGACTCTAGGTCCATCCACCTCATTACAAATAGCTCAATTTCGTTTCTTTTAATGGCTGAGTAATATTCCATTGTATATATGTGCCACATCTTCTTTATCCATTCATCCGATGATGGACACTTAGGTTGTTTCCATCTCTGGGCTATTGTAAATAGGGCTGCTATGAACATTTTGATACATGACTCTTTTTGAATTATGGTTTTCTCAGGGTATATGCCCAGTAGTGGGATTGCTGGGTCATAGGGTAGTTCTATGTTTAGTCTTTTAAGGAACCTCCATACTGTTCTCCATAGTGGCTGTACCAATTCACATTCCCACCAGCAGTGCAAGAGTGTTCCCTTTTTTCCACACCCTCTCCAGCATTTATTGTTTCTAGATTTCTTGATGATGGCCGTTCTGACTGGTGTGAGATGATATCTCATTGTAGTTTTGATTTGCATTTCTCTAATGATTAAAGATATTGAGCATCCTTTCATGTGTTTGTTGGCAGTCTGTATATCTTCTGTGGAGAAATGTCTGTTTAGGTCTTCTGCCCATTTTTGGATTGGGTTGTTTGTTTTTTTGTTATTGAGCTGCATGAGCTGCTTATAAATTTTGGAGATTAATCCTTTGTCAGTTGCTTCATTTGCAAATATTTTCTCCCATTCTGAGGGTTGTCTTTTGGTCTTGTTTATGGTTTCCTTTGCTGTGCAAAAGCTTTGAAGTTTCATTAGGTCCCATTTGTTTATCTTTGTTTTTATTTCCATTTCTCTAGGAGGTGGGTCCAAAAGGATCTTGCTGGGATTTATGTCCTAGAGTGTTCTGCCTATGTTTTCCTCTAAGAGTTTGATAGTGTCTGGCCTTACATTTAGGTCTTTAATCCATTTTGAGCTTATTTTTTTTAATTAATCCTCTCATTATTTCTTTTTGAAAATAAAAGCAAATACTTATATATGTACATGTACCTCCCTTTCTTAGATAAAAGGTAGCATGTTATACATGTTGTTGTGTATCATGATAGATCAGAGCTCATCCATAGCAGTATTTAGAAATCTTCCTCATTCTTTTTACAGCTGCATAGTACTTTCATTATATAGCTGTACCATGGTTTATTGAACTGGTCTCCTACTGACAGACATTTGGATTGCTTCCAGTCCTTTGCTATTAAAAAATTAGTGCTTCAGTGAATAGCCTTATGCACATGTCAGAAGGATCTCAAAAACTTTTATTTATGTGATGTTTAAATATCTATCAACAGTTTTTTTAATATAAACTATCAGTGTTTAAAACTAATAATTTAAAATAAATATCAATTCATTTAAAAATTATAATAATAAACTCATTACTTGTTAACAAAAATAACTGTATTTTCTAAAACAAAAATGTTTAGTGAAAAGAGTGCCATTTTTTCAGTTTTGCACATCTTCTGCAATATGTCATTTTGGTTGAAGTATATGAAGAAAATTCTGTCACACCGATATGTACCTGGAAAAGGGATTTTAAATTTTAATGACTTTTTCAGATAATTATAGATATTCTCCCTTGATACTACACCAAAACTTGGCAGTTAGTAGTTTCTTAAAGATTAGTTGCAATATGGAGTCAAAAATTTCACTGTGATGGCCCTGATCACAGCAAAAGCTTGTAGGAGCCAGAACTCTGATGGAGGGGAGCCATCTCTGCTTGGTGGGCCTGTGGTGCCAGGAGGGTGGGGCCAGACCTTGTTGCCTTTTCCTGTCTGTCCTCCTGCCCCTTGGCCCTAGGCGCTGCATGTTGTGGGAGTGGGTGGTTTCTGGTCAGAGGACTATCAAGGGGGCTCCCAAGGACCTAGAAATCACCAGGGAGCTCATGGAGAGGAGGAGCTTAAGAAAGTGACTCTGTGGAATTGTTTATGAATTCGTGGGCCCAGGTCTGACGTACACGTACATGGATCAGATCGTAATTAGCATACCAAAGACATGGAGAACTGAGCTGATGGATAGACCTCTGCCCAGGTCACAGACTGAATCCAGAGTGGCAGGCACTCAGTACAGATCCAGATGGCACCACAAAGGCTTTGAAAACTAAGCTGACTTTGAAACCATAGCCCACAGAAGACAGGTTGGAACTTAACCTTACCAGATCATTTGCCTGCTAAAACAAAAATATCAGTATCAACATTCTCCGTAGGATTTAAACAAACCCAGGGTCTCATGAGTTAATATTTAAAATGTCCATAATACAATCCAAGATTACTCAGTATATAAGAAATTATGGAAATCTCAACTCACACAGGAAAAGCCCATCAACAGGTGCCAGCAGTAAGATGATCCAGATTTTGGAATTATCTGAAAAACACTTTAAAGCATCTTATTATTAAAATGCTCCAAAGAGCAGTCACAGACCTCTTGAAACAAATGTTAAAAAGTCTTAGCAGAGAAAGAAAAGATATTTAAAAAATAAATAAATAAAAACCAAAACCAAGTAGACATTTGAAAACTGAAAAATGCAATAACCAAAAATTTAAAACTCACTTGATGGTCTCAGTAGCAGAATGGAAATGACAGAGGAGAGAGTCAGTTAACTTGAAGATCAATAGAATTTACCTAATCTGGACTACAGAAAGAACAAAGATTGGATGGGGTGTGGGGGTGGGGAGGAACACAGAGCCTCAGAGGCCTATGGAACGAAAACAGTGGTTGAATATTCAATCTTTTGAATTTCATCGGAGCCCAAGGAGGAGAGGAGAAAAAATGTGATGCTGAAAAATATCTGACAAAATAATAGCAGAAAACTTCCCAAGTTTGGTGAAAGACATAAGCCTACAGATTTAAGGAGCAGAGTGAATCCCAAATAGGATAAACCCTGAGAAATTTACACCTGGGCATATTATAATCAAATGGCTAAAAGCAAAAAACAAAGAAAATAATCTTGAGAGAAGCCAGAGAAAACACATCTCATTAGAGAACAATAATTCAAATGACTAATGATTTCTCATCAGAAACCATGGAAGCCAGAAGGAAGTGGCAAACATTTTTAAAGTGCTGAAAGAAAAGAACTTTTAACCCAGAAATGTATATGCCACAAGACTGTCCTTCAGGAATGATGGTAAAATAAAGACATTTACTGATAAAGGAAAACTAAGAGAATTTTTAGCCAGCAGACCTCCTCTAAAAGAATTGTTAAAGGAAGTTCTTCAGACAGAGGGAAAATGATACCAGAAGGAAACTAGACACATCAGCAATGGAAGTTGAGCAACAGATACAGTAAATATCTGGATAAATATGATAAACTGTTCTCCTTGAGTTCTATCAAAATTCCCAGTTGAGAGCAAAATATATAACATTGTCTGATTGTTTTTCAGTATATATAGATATAATATATAAAACAACTATAACTATAGCATAAAGAGGAAAAGTAAAGAACCGAATATGGTAATAAGTTTTCTACATCTCAACTGAAGTGATAAAATATAGATTCTAAGTAGATGATGAAAAGTTAAGTATGTATTCCATTATCTCTAGAACACCTATTAAAAAATCATATAAGGAGACACAGAATCACAAAATTAAAATGAAGTTACAAAAACATGTTCAAATAGCCCAAAAGAAGGCAGGAAAAGGAAAACAAAGGAACATAAAACAGGAAATGAACAGGAAACAAAAGATATAAGACAACTGACTTAATTCTAAGCATATCAGTAATTACATCATATACATGATCTAAACATACCAATTAAAAGTCAGAGATTGTCAGGATGGGTTTTTCAAATAGTTCTAATTACATGCTATCTACAAGAAACGTTAAAAATATAACAGTATAGGTAGTTAAAAGCAAAGGATGGAGAAAGACATACCATGCAAAGACTAATCAAAAGAAAGCTAGAGTGGCTATATTAGTGTCAGACAAAGTAAACTTCGGAGCATAGGAAGTTATCCAAGAGAGACATTAGTACTAATAAGAGGGTCAGTACATTAAAAGGAAATACCAATCTTAAGTGTGTCTGCATCTAACAACAGAACTTCAAAATACGTGAAGCAAAATCTAAAAGGAGTAACAGACAAATCCATAATTATAGTTTGAGACTTTGACTCTCCCGTCTCAGTATTTAATAGATCTAATAGACAGGAAATCATCCAGGATATAGAAAAAGTGAGCAACATCATTAACCAACTGAATTTAGTTGACATTTATAGAACACTCCAACCAACAATAGCAGAATATATGATCTTTCCAAGTGCAGATGTAACATTCACCAATAAAATATGTTATCTGACCATAATGGAATTAAACTAGAAATGCATAACCAAAGGATAACAGAAAATCTCCAAAACTTGGAAATTAAACTGCATGTATCTAAATAATTCATGGGTGAAAGAGGAACTCTCAAGGGAAATTAGAAAATATTTTGAACTGAATGAAAATGAAAATATAGTATGTCCACATTTGTTGTGATGCAGCTAAAGTAGTCCCAGAGGAAATTTTGTAGCATTAAATGCTTATTTTAGAAAAGAAGAAATGTCTCAGATCAATAATCTAAGCTCTATCCCAAGAAATTAGAAAAGGAAGAATAAAATAGATTAAAATCAAGCAGAGGGAAGGGAATAATAAAGATGCATAATAAAGATGAGAACAGAATTCAATAAAAAATGAAAACAAAAATAATAGAGAAAAATCAGTGAAACCCAAAGCCAGTTCTTTGGAAACATCAATAAAACTGATAAAGCTTTAGCAAGAGTGACAGCAAAGGAGAGAAGCACAAACTACCAATATCAGGCACAAAAGAGGAGATACCACTGAATCCACTAGACATTAAAAAGGATAATAATAAAGGAATACTGTGAACAACTCTTTGCATAAAATTCAGCAACTTAGATAAAATGGATCACTTCTGAATACCACAAACTACAAAAACTCACTGAAGATTAAATAGATAGCATATGAATAGTCTTATAACAGTTAACAAAATTGAATTGTAGTTTAAAAACCTGCCAAAGAAGAAATCTGCAGGCCCAGATGGTTCGCTGCTGAATTCCTCCAAACATGTAAAGAAATACCACCAATTTACACGATCTCTTCCAGAGAATGGAGAAGGGCACAGTTCTTAACTTACTGTATATGGCTAGCATTACTCTGATACCAAAACTAGACAAAGACAGTACAAGAAAGAGAAAACTACAGACATATCTGTGAACATCATTGCAATATCCTCAACAAAACATTAACAAATTGAATTCAGCAATATATAAAAAAGAACAATACACTATCATCATGTCGGAGCTTATTTCCAGAATGCAAGGCTGGTCCAGTGTTTGAAAATAAATCAATGTAATCCACCATACTAACAGTCTAAAGAGAAAAATCACGTGATTATATCAATAGACACCCCTCCCCCCAAAAAAAGCCTATACACATTTTACAAAACAGAACATCCACTCATAAAAACTCTTGGCAAACTAGAAGTAGAAGGGATATTCCTCAACCTGTTAAAGGGCACCTATAAAAGTCCTACAGCTACCGTCACGATTAATGGTAGAGACTGAATGCTGAACGCTTCTAAGATTAGGAACGAGTTAAGATGTCCACTCTCAACATTCCTGTTCAACGTTATCCTGGAAGTCTTAGCCAGTGCAGTACAGCAATAAAAAGAAAAGACACAGAGTTTGGAAAGGCAGAAATAAAACTGTCCCTATTCACAGATTACATGATTATCAATGTAGAAAAACCCAAGGAATCTACCCAGAAAACAAACCAACAAAAATTAACTTTGACTAATGTGAATTTAACAAGGTTTTGAGGTAAAAGGTCAACACAAGTCAATCCCATTTCCATATATTAGCAACATTCAATTGGAAACCAAAATGTAAGAGCAAATACCATTACAGTAGCTCAGAGGAAAATTAAATGCTAGGTGCAAATTAACAAAACCTGTACAGGGTCTGTATGCTGAAAACTACAAAACTGCTAAAAGGTAATTTATTTGGTGTATAAACCATTTCATTCAGTTGTCAGCAAGATTTCTCTGCTTATCCTCAAATTACCTTTGAGGACAGATTCCAAAGTAGCAAATCATATTTTCATGCATTTACCTACATCTGTGTTGTATGAAATAGGTATACCAGGAGACCATCTATATATTATATTTATATGTACGTATGTATATTATGTGTGAGTGTGTGTGTGTGTATACATACACATATATATATATATATATATATATATATATATATAAAATCTTCAACATATCTAATTTTAAGAACATTCAAACAATGCCAAGTTTTGGTTCTTTTTCTAACAGAGGATCAATTGCATTCATAATGTCATTTGAAGTTGAATTTTATACTTAATCTACCCATTCATCTTTGTCAGCAGCTGCTTAGGAGATGTTATAAACATGTTACACAGTACTTCCACAAGTACTGTGCGTGTCAACTGTGTGATTTTTTTGGATTTCAGTTTGGAAGATATAAATGACACACTTTTTTTTAAGTTTAATTGAATATTTTCTCCTTTTATATCAGCTTTCCATTGCTTTCTTTTTTTTTTTTTCTTTTTTTTCCCGGGCCTCTCACTGTTGTGGCCTCTCCCGTTGTGGAGCACAGGCTCCAGACGCGCAGGCTCAGTGGCCATAGCTCATGGGCCCAGCCGCTCCGTGGCATGTGAGATCTTCCCGGACCGGGGCATGAACCCACGTCCCCTGCATCGGCAGGCGGACTCTCAACCACTGCGCCACCAGGGAAGCCCCAAGAACACATTTTTTTGTGTGTGGTATGCGGGCCTCTCACTGTTGTGGCCCCTGCTGTTGCGGAGCACAGGCTCCGGACACGCAGGCTCAGTGGCCATGGCTCACGGGCCCAGCCGCTCCGCGGCATGTGGGATCTTCCCGGACCGGGACACGAACCTGTGTCCCCTGCATCGGCAGGCGGACTCTCAACCACTGCGCCATCAGGGAAGCCCTCCATTGCTTTCTGATTTTTGGTTTTCCTCATTTAAGCGTTGTGGTTCACATATCTATTCATTGCAAAAAGGAGCTTATAAAGTTAATGCCTGGAATTCATATGAGTATCACCAGGGAATTTGATTATTATAACCTGTTTTCTGAGGCCATAACAGATGTAGTTTTGTACTTTAGTATTCACACATAAACCCTTTAGAATGTGATCCCCTACAGTTTCTGACTGGGCTGAACACTCAGGGCATGGTAATGAAAAGAAGCACTTCACTTTGAGTCTAAGAGCTAATCATCTTCATAACAAACCTTGATAAAAAAAAAAAGGCACCCTGCACAAGCTGCTGTGACCAGTCATTCATTCATTGCCTAGCCATACAGAATATAAAGCAGTTTAGGAATGTTGGTTATTCTACTCAATACCATAAGTTAATAACCTTGATGAAGAAATTTCAAATGTGCTGATTAAATTCACAGTTGACACTAGTTAGAATGGTTACTATTCTAGAAAATAGGAATCAAATTTGGAATGATCTTAACCATTGGGAAGAAATACCTTTAAAGCAGAGTAAAACTAAAGATGAATTTAGATACTATACATAAAGACAAAAGAACAATAAAAACATATGAGAAAAGGTATTAATGGGATGGAAGTATTAGCTCTCACCTTTCTCATCCAGTAGCTAAAACTTTGGAAATGTAGAAATGACATGGACATCCTCATTTAACAGTGAGAGAATGTCTGTCCTCCCTCCCCTTCCTGCCTTTTTGCTCAAGGGCAGCCAGTCCAGACCCATTCCCTTCCCCAGTTTGTACCCTTGTGGTTCCGTCTGTGATGACTTTACTCTCACATACTTAGGCCCACAACTTCCCGCATTTAATTGGCCTGACAATATCTGCTTGTGCTATCTTATATTCCCCCCAAATCCTGCTATTTCTGTGCCTATCTCTCTCTCTCTCTTCTTTGTAATCTAACCTCTAGTTCCTGATTTCCAGTTATTTGTAACAACGGTGGTAAAAGAAAGTTTCCTCCCAATCATAATGACCACGAACTGAATAGCAAATCTGTTACTTCTGGGAGAGGGAGAGGGGGCAGTAAAAAGCCAATCCCGTTCTGTCATGTGAGCTCTAACACGGAAGCTTATCCTTTATGTTACATCAACAACAAACCTTCCTATGTGCCAGGTGCTATGCATACTGAACTTGCTCAGATCTCACAGCAGCCCCAAGAGGCAGGCACTGTGGACAGTGAAGCCACATTTACAGATGAAGTGCCCAAGAGGCTAGGTCAGTTGCCCGGGTGATGCTGCCGGTAGAACTGAACACCTGACTGCTACTGCATACTGCCTTGCTCTTAGAACTGAGCCTGAGCATGGCCACAGCAATCGGACCCGAGAACTTGGAGGGCACTTAAGTAGCAGTAAAAAATCATGAAATGCTGGCAAATACATTCTGTCGGAGGGTTAAAGAAATTTTGGTTGTGCAAGTGTAGGGAGGAGAAAAATGTTAATTGGGTTTCAAACATACGAAGGATTTGTTGAAGAATAATGAACATTCCGTTTCAGTCAAAGACTTTCTGAAGGAAGACGTGCAGAGAGGGCGATCAGGAGTACCTCTGTTGGGTGGGAGGAACCCTGTCTTACCATCAGGTCTAAGGAATGACAAACCGGGAGGTTGTGAAGGGCCCACGAGATGAGTCTTGAAAGGACGAATGTGTTCAAGACGTGTGATTCAGTTGATTGTGACTGTAATTTCCCCATTTAATTTTGAGCAGATACGTGTCTTCATTCTTATTCTTGATCTAATGTTACCTAAAATGTGGATAGAACTTTAGAACTGAAGACAGGTAGTTCAGCCCCATACTTTACAGACAAGAAAACAGAGTCAGAAATTAGATGTGTGTTGTCATAGGAATACCTGCTAAGGGCCAGAACTGAGTTTTGACCCCAAGTCTCCTGACACCATGTCCACAGCTCAGACTGCTTTTGGGGGGTTTTGATAGTCACAGAAGAAACTGTTTTTGAGAATTTCTACTTAATAGAGTGAGATTGCTGTGTGCATAAGAGAGTGGGGTGTAAGTTTTCACTGATTTATGAACTGTCCTTTTTCTTTGTGTAGTATGAACCCAGAGGACCTGGTCGGCCCTTGTACCAAAGAAGAATCTCATCTAGCTCAGTCCAGCCTTGTTCTGAAGAAGTAAGCACTCCTCAAGACAGTCTTGCTCAGTGTAAAGAGCTTCAGGACCATAATAACCAATCTTCTTTCAACTTTTCCTCCCCGGAGTCCTGGGTAAACACCACCTCATCTACCCCCTATCAGAACATTCCGTGCAATGGATCCAGCAGGACAGCTCAGCCCAGAGAGTTGATAGGTAAGACAGGGTTGGGGGTTTCCACAATTGCAGTTTTAACTACTCAGCTCCTGGGTATTTATGGAGTTTTTCTTCTCCCATTCCTTCCATTCGCATTATTATCTTGGAACAATATTTAATGCTCATAGCTCGCAGGTGTGCCTCAGGATTAATTTAGGACTATATTGTTTCCATATTTATGGTCTGGAAGGTAAGTAGACCTACCCGTATTTGGGAGCTGATCATTTTGATCATTTTAACCTATGAATGCGTGAAAGAAGTAAGGGAACCTAAAATGTATTTCTAAATCAGATCACCTTTGCTTGGGAAAAGCTTGTTTTCTGGATTTTTGTGTTTTCTTCTTAGTTGGAGGTGGCAGTTGGTTAGGTCAATTTCAGTTTTCAAGGATTTATTGTCAATAAAGTTGTTAACAGTTTGCTACACAATAGAGTTTGGCCGTAAGAGAAACCAGTAAAGTCTGACATTTTGAGATTTAGAAATCCAGTGTTTATTCCTTATATTCTAATGAACTGAGAAATCCAAGTCCAAAGAAGAAAAAAAAGAAGGCATAGGAAGGCCTTGGAATGGATATGGCTGTAAACCTGTGTGCTGGGAAGTCTGAAGTCTTCAGCCTTGAACGCGAGTGCACATTTATCTTTCCTTTGTTTCCCTCTTTTTTTATGTGGAATGTAAACAATGATACTGTTTGAGTTCTCTGATCTATATAGCCTTCTCTTTGTAGGCTGTAGTCATTGATCTTTGTGAACAAGTCTGTGATCGTCGGTGAATTTCTGCCTTGATAGCATCAACCTTTGTATTTTAAATTAATTTTGTTCATCTTTAGAATGTGAATCCATTGTGCCTGTAACTGACCCATTTTGGAGTATGTGCCATATAAGCATATTTTTAGAACAATAGACATGGTAGGTCAAAAAGCATTAAAAAGGTATTGGTTTCTTTCCTGTCAAGAGACATGGTCATTTTAATCTTTAAACATTCATTAGTACCTTCTATGGATAAAGTGTTGTATTTTGCCTGGGATTGCTTTGTCATTTTAAAGGTCTAACAGAAATGCACTCATCATATTTGAGTTTCCTGAGAAACATCTAAATTACAAATAAGTGATGAAAATTTGTTACTTCTTAGTTGTTTTGTGTATTATAATGTATTTTAAAGACAACATCATTTCTCCTTTTTTTCTGCCTAAATTTTAAGATAGCTTTTGGCCGAAATCAGCAAAAATCTGATAAAGTTGAAATTTCCTGAGCAAGTGCCCAAAGCACATGTCATTTATGGTGTCTTCTCCACAAATATAAAATTATTATTTTCTTCATTGCTAAGAGACAAATACCAGTATTCTTTAGTTGAAAGTAACACTTAACTAAGTATTTAAAAATTAATTCAAAATCACTAATATCCTGAAGCACAACTTCTTGTCTGACAGTATGTATGTATGTATGTATGTATGTATTTCTTATTTTATTTTATTTTTTCATTTCATTTCATTTCATTTTTAGAGGAATGTAGCAATTGCCGGTGGTGAATCAGAAGGAAAATAATCACCACTTGGGAAACGTTTGAGACTTATTTCTTGAGTTGAAGGAAACTGTTCATATTATATTGGTTTGGAATTTGAAAAGAGGTCATGATATGGCCATATTTTCTCCACAATTACAAGCCTGAGAGCAAAGATCATGTCTCTGACCTTTTTGAACTTTGGATTTCCCATTTTGGTACTGATCACACTTGGTAAATGCCTGCCTGCTGAGTAAGGAGATCATGAAAATAGACCCTGTGCGATCGAGGGGGTGATCCAGTCTCACTGCAGGACCTCTGTGTGCACAGCGAGGGTGGGGTTTGTCTCTCCAACACATATGTGTTCGGGTTCTATTCTCTTCTCTTGGTGACAAGGCATACTTTATCAAGCATTTTCTTTTTATGCACAGATGAAAATTAAAGATTAGGTAGAGATATGTATTTTGAAAAAAGTCATTGGTTGCCAGATTAGTAAAATTCATAGTTTTAAAGAATAGTTTGTCTTACCAGGCGCATATATGGTAAATCAAATTGACAGAGATCTTACATTCATGATTAGATAAGCGTGTAGGCATTAGGCTAAACTGCCTCTAAAATATTATTTTGTAAGTATTTATTATTTACTTGAAAACATTCTAAACTCTAATTATATTGTCATGAAGATGAGAATATGGGTAAATAAGACTTAGTAAAGTAAATAAAAATGGTAAGTTTTTGAACAGCTAGTAAAATGTTTATTTTGTATATTATATTAGACAGTACAGGCCACTTTTATATTGAAGTGTTTGTTAAACTAATGCTCTTAAAAACAATTGTTTCATTCACAAAACCAGTGACATTTAGACAGAAAAGGTGGTAAACGTTCCAGAAAGCTGTTAAATGGCTTAAAATAATTTTGAACAATTTTGTGAATTTTTAAAGTTTTAAAATAATAATTTGAAATTAGCATATTGAATCAATGAAATACTAAAACTAAAAAATGAACTATTTTTCTCCTTAACTTTCCACAAATAGGTAATAAACACAAGGAAAAATGTCCATAAATATCAGTAATCAAAGACATGCAAAGTAGAACTACAAGATAATTATTTATTTATAAAATAAGCTAAAGTTAAAAAAATAGTAACACTAGTGTTGTGATGTAGTAGGGAAATGAGCAAGCATTGTTGGTTGAGTATAAATGGGCAGTATTTTCCTGCAGGGAAGCTTGGCCATAGTTAATCCAAAACTTTCACTGTGTATGTACTATATGACCCAGCCATTGTACCTCTAGGGATTTATCCTAAGGGAGCAGTCGTGAATATTTAGGAATATTTATCTATAATAACATTTATCACAGTGTAGAAAAGTGAAAAATTGACTATTATCCATATTTCTAAAAATGAGAGATTACTTTAAAAAGTTATGAAATATCTGCATTATATTACATCCTTAGGGAAAAATGCACCAGCAAGTTAAGGCTTATTAGCTCTGGTATTTGGAAATATGAATGACTTATTTTCTTCTTTGGCCTTTGTGTAATTTCCAAGTTATCCTCAATGAATACGTATTATGATTTTAATCCAATCTAATGTTAGTTAAACTTTTAAAAGATTGAAAGCAAAAGCAATGTTTAAAATAAGTTATGGGGCTTCCCTGGTGGTGCAGTGGTTGAGGGTCCGCCTGCCGATGCAGGGGACACGGGTTCGTGCCCTGGTCCGGGAAGATCCCACATGCCGCGGAGCGGCTGGGCCCGTGAGCCATGGCTGCTGAGCCTGCGCGTCCAGAGCCTGCGCGTCCAGAGCCTGTGCTCCACAACGGGAGAGGCCACAACAGTGAGAGGCCCGCGTACTGCAAAAAATAATAATAAATAAATTAAATAAGTTATGATTTAGGGGGCCATAAAATTAGTTAGTAATAGTGGAGTCGAATATTAAAGGACCTTGGAATTCGGCAGATGATAGGAAATGTGAAGTAAAGTCTACAGCAGTTTTCCCCACCTTATTCCATGTTTACTTACATATTATAAGAAAAGGTCGTGTTTTTAAGAAACAGAATCTAGGTGCTGCTGTTTCTTAGGTTAATAATAGAAGCTGTTTTAACCCGAAGTCTGCATATAGAGCTCATTTTTATTTAAGAAAGAACCTGTTTGTTCCCATTTTCAAACTGTGAGCAGTTAATATAATAAATAGCAAAGTGTGCAATTGTACAAGTTAGTTTTTTGAAGCAAACCTTCAGACTTGACCTTTAGTTTTTATATGTTTAGTTATCGCAGTTCACACAGTTAATTCTTCTTCAAGTGTTTATGAGATGGAGAAGTTCAGTTAGATGTGTTGTGATTGCAGAGTGTTGTGGCAGAAGTTGTCTGTCCTTGTGGCTCTCCTGTCTCTGAGTTCCTGGAGATGAGAACCAGCTGTGACACACTGAGCTAGTAAGATGCCTGAGTGTCGCTGGGCTTGCCCTTAAATCGATGCTACTCTTCTCTGCTTCTAGCTCCGCCCAAGACCGTCAAACCCCCTGAGGATCATCTGAAGCCTGAAAACCTCGAGGGGTCCAGTTCCTTCAATTACAGTGTCCTGCAGCATCTCGGCCAGTTCCCCCCACTCATGCCCAACAAGCAGATCGCGGAGTCAGCCAACAGCAGCAGCCAGCAGAGCTGTGGAGGCAGCAAGCCCGCCATGTCGTATGCCAGCGCTCTGCGGGCTCCGCCCAAGCCCAGGCCCCCGCCGGAGCAGGCCAAGAAGAGCAGCGACCCTCTGTCTCTGTTCCAGGAACTCAGCCTGGGGAGCTCATCGGGCAGCAATGGCTTTTACTCCTATTTTAAATAATCACTTTTTTTTCCTCCAGGGAGAGTGTTTTCATTTCTGTTTGTATCAGTAGAATTAAGATAGCTGGACTTCACCTATAGATGCACAGTTTCCTTTGTTTTAATATTAAGTATGTTCTCAGTTGCTTTGCTGCTAGACTTGCAACTAATTTTTTTTACAGTATATTCCATTATTTTGCATTTTTGACATGAGTCGGAATTTTGACAGCTTTTATGTGGAATAAAAAATA
The DNA here is from genome assembly GCF_964165515.1 of Mesoplodon bidens. Classification (NCBI taxonomy): domain Eukaryota; kingdom Metazoa; phylum Chordata; class Mammalia; order Artiodactyla; family Ziphiidae; genus Mesoplodon; species Mesoplodon bidens. The sequence goes on from NC_138179.1 coordinate 32,213,727, forward strand.
TTTTTAAATTTGTGTATTGTTACATATGTTTGCATCAAGCTAGCAGCTAAGAGGTTAATTGTGCAACTATTAAAAAAGGAGAAAAAAAGTTTGTCTAAAATGTATTTAAAAAGAAAAAAAAATTGTAAGTAGCATTTACATTTATTCAGTAATATTACCATACGCTGGGTTTCTGTACCAGAAATGGCCAGTTGATGTACAAATGTATGTTATTTTTGCTTAAATTCATTGAAAATTTTTTAAAATAAAAGGGGGCAGCATCTTCTAAATACTTTAAGTTTTATCAGCTTTTTTTGGTGACAAGATGCTGCATTCTAAAACTTTTATAGTTTTAGACTATGTATGATGTGCTGTTGTAATCTCCATCCACTGTAGGATAGAGTTAAAGGCATTCTTTGCAGGTGTATTTCATATGCCACTGTTTTTTGTAACATGAAAAAAACAGTGGCATACTTAATTATTTTTTGGACAAGCTACACTTTAAGCTTGTTTTTAATGTTAATTTGATAGTGTGTGTTTTTTTTTAAACAAATCATGAAGCTGAAAAATTTTTAGGATTGTTGGTGCTTAGTAGACTTGATAACTATTTTAAAAATGCGTGAATTTAGTAAAATCTTCTTTTCCTCACTATGCATGTGTAAATGTTCGTAATCTGGCTTCCCCCCTCTCCAGTGGTATAAAGAGTTGTGCCGCTTTAAGGTTTTTTTTCCCTCCAGTAAAAATTTTGGTACCTTTATTTGATGTTTACATTAAAATGTGACATTATACATGGCAATTCAAATATTTTGCTAACTGTTTTGTTTGAGGAACATCATTAAAGAAGAAAGATAATGTTTGTCAAAGATGTATCAAAATTCATCAAAATCTGGGGCAAGAAGCTACCCTTGTTTTCATGTCTTTTGATTCTTCTAAAAGAACCCCACTGAACTTGTACAAAAATATAAAATTTAAACAGCTATCTTAAATATCCTACAGTCTAAACATTGTTTTGAATGAACTTTGGTAAAATCCAAAGAAAAGTGTTTACCCTCTTAAAACTTGTGGTCTCGTAACACTTTTGAAGCGATGCATGTCCATATTGTTTTCCTGATCTAGTAGTACTACTTTTATACTTCAGAGATATCTTGAAACTACAATATAACCTTTAAAAAAACCATAAAATAATAAGGTAAGGTTGGGAAACACTGCAAATCCTGAACGGATCCTGATGATCCGTCCAAAAATCGTTTTCTTTCGGAAGACTGCCTTTGAATACGCCATCCTCTATTCACGGTCCATTTTTAAAGCAGAGTTGAAAAGTGGAGGGCAAAGAAAAGCGTCTACGACGGGAGTTTAGTTGGTGTTGGCCAGCAGTAGTCCCCTGTAAGCCTCAGACAGTTTGGGAGAAGAGAGTGCCTTTAGTTAAAGGCTGTCAAGCTGCAGGACAAATGAAGAGAACCTCTTTTTTATTCAGTTCTGTCTTTCTGCCCAGAGTGCAGTTCACTTCTCTGTGGCTTCACGTTACAGGCTGCAGGTCTCTGTGTAAGGCGGCAGATGTAGACGTGTAGACTGCAGACGTGTTAATGGTTAGTATAAATCACAGTTGGAAAACGGAGCCAGCAAGTTACAACACCTCGTTTTCTCTGTAAGATGTCAGATCACCACATTTAGTGATGTCAGATTTTACTCAACATAGTCACAAGAAAAGAAGAAAAAGTTTTGTCATATAGCTGTGTATTTCTAACTCTGTGACAAAACTCAAGATACAGCCCAAATGAAAATGAGATCCCCCTGATGTGAGGATGTCGATGAAAAATAATGTTCTTGTCAGTGATGATTCTCCTCCCCCGAAAATATACAGGACTGCGACACAAGCCAGGTAAATGGTCGAAAGCATGCTGATCTTACAAAGACAGAACTATCCCATCAGGGCTGTCAGTTAACCCCTTGTCATAAAGTAATTGCCTAATCATCTATTTTCCATACTTGAACCTTTAAAAAATACCAGTTTTAAAATTATTTCTATTTAAATGTGCCCACCCTACCACCCTTATATATTGATGGAAGCTTTGCATAAGGAAGCTGTTACATTGTTGTGACTTTGCTGTTCTAAGCGGTTATTTCTAAAAAACTAAAAGTAATAGCTACTTCTTAGTCCACTGCTCTGCTGAGAATGTCTGAGTGTTCCTCACTTCCTTATTGTTTCTACAGCCAGTCAAGGATTGGAATGTTTCCATCTCAGCTTTACTTAATGCCGTCTTTCCAACTGTGCTTTAAATGTAATGTATACATAATAATATCTTGTAACGGTTTTGAGAAAGTCTTACTGCAAGAATCATTGCAAGTTTCCATTGAAATGAGGCGTGGCTTCTGAGTACCATTCATCCTGTTGGATATTACTTGAGTAGTGTTAGCAAGTGCCCACGAATCAGACTTAAAAAACAACTTACAGTCGGCCCTCCGTATCTGCGGGTTCCATGCCCACCGATTCAGCAAATCATGGATCAAAGATATTAAAAAAAAAAAAAAAATTCCAGAAAGTTCCAAAAAGGAGAGCTTGAATTTGCCCTGCGCTGGCAACCATTTGCATAACATTTATATTGAATTAGGTATCATAAGTAATCTAGAGATGATTTAAAGTATATGGGAGGATGTGTGAAAGTTATATGCAAATGCTACATCATTTTATATAAGGGACTTGAGCATCCTCGGGTTTTGGTAGTCCTGGGGGTCCTGGAACAGACCCCCTGCAGACACTGAGGGGCGACTTATGTTTTATATACTAGGTCCAACCTTAGAGTTCAGGTGGAACTTTTTTTTTTTAAGCTTGATGTAAGCTCTGGGATAATACCAAGTATTACCAACTTCCTTTTCTTCCAAAACAGATTTCTTCTAAGTGAGGTTAGTTGTTCACATGTCTTTCTACTTCTTTGTTCTTTGTATCACTCTGAAGTTTCCTTTTTCTTGCCAGAACTATTTTTTATTCATTTTACTTTTTAATTTCAGTGCTACTGAGATTTTCTTTTTTTACCTTAAAGAAATTCTTTTGGGTGATAGAATTTGTAGAGTTTTCATGCTGAATTTTTTTTCCCTATCTAAAAATGAATTTCTGTTAAGATCTAAATGAGCCTCATTCAGTGTAACATGGATATTTTCTGGTGGGTTTTTCAAAGGGGTTTTGGTTGCCATTTGGCATGTGCTTTGCCAAATTGTTATAGCAGAGCTTTGTTTTTGAAAAATCAGCATTTAATTATTGACCATTTAAACAACGTGACTTTCATTTTCCTTTCCTCAGACAGATATGCTTTCTCTCCAGGTCATTTTGTATGTGTGAAATAATAAACTGCTTTGTGTGGTTTTTTTCATCAGAGATTCTAGAACAAGTTTGAGTTTGGTGTGAACATCAATTGGTCTTTTCAGTTCAAAGAACTGCAGAATAAGTAAAATAATCAGAATTCCCACTGAATAAGCATTACCTAATTAAACATAGCGATCTCCAAGACCTATTTGTGAAAATAGTTTCCTTTTTTATGGTGGCATTGAAATTGCTGAGAAAGTAACTGAATTCCCTAACTTGAGATAATTAAGATATAGTGTTATCTTGCTCTGGTATAGTCGATCTTACATGTTTAATATTTTCCACATATATACATTTCAAGAGCAAAGCTATAAACATATAGGAATGTATCCCTAGCGACCTGCGCTGGAGAGAGTCACCTTGCCTAAGAGCCAGTGTGTGAAAACCAATTTCAAGTTAAATTTCAGATTTCAGCTATTGTTATTAAGAAAATTAAATTTACTGAAATCGCCATTTTAAGAAGAGACACCTGTTATCCTTAGATAGAATTGTTTCCTACTGGAGTTGTTTTTAAAAAGAGAACCCAGAAAAAGCCTATAAAAATACAAGATTAAAACTTTAAATGTATTGCAAGATACAAATTGCTACCTTAAATGTTACTTAGGCGCTCTGGTTTTTCTTCTAGCTCCACAAAGGTAGTACTTTGTCTTTTATAATTTACCAGACGTTGTTTCTTGCGAACCATCCCTTTAACTATTGAGAAACCCTCAATTTCTGCCACCACCCTTATGTGCGCTCCTAAATCTCAAAGGATATGTCTTAATGGATCTGATTGTTCACTCCGCTTTTTGCCACCTGGCCCACACACTATTGAGCAATTAGAAATAACGGATACTGTTCTAACCATGATTTCTTGTTCAGAATATCAGCTAGTGATGTCCGCCACATAAAGGTAACAGGAAAAAGTGGCATGTTAGTCTTCAGAGTGCTCATTATATTAGGTTTCTCGAGTTCTCCATCTCCTTGGGGTTGGATATTTATTTGCTGAGGTTTCACTGTAAAGCTGCTAAATTCACACTACTTTCATACCTGTTTAATTAGCAATTTCAAGACCATTGGTAGAAGGAGTGAATCAATCTTGCTGACATTTAACATTCTCTTAAAGCACATTCAGGAAGTGGCATTGTTATTACTTTAAATTAGAATATGAGATTAAACAGATCACAAAAAATTTTAATGTAACATTTAAATTTTTTGAAATGTTTGAAAATATCTACTTTGGAATAAACTTTAAGGAAACAGTCACAGGAGCTTCTAGATTTTTTTTGAAGGGTGGTACCTAACAGAAAAGAATATAGGCTTAGTAATGTGAACTGTGGTTAAATCCTAAACCCAGTTATACAGTATTAGTCTAAAGCTTCTAAAACTGGAGTGTTAAGAAAACCCAGAGACATTCATATACTTACAGTTTCAGTAATGTATTAGACCAGACTTTATTTGCAATTTGTTCAACAGAGAGATTTTATTTTGATACGAATATTAAGCATAAAGCATAGTAAGTTTTATATAATTCTATAAGTTCATTAAACAATATTACGGAATTTTCATTATATTCTTCGGGAGTCTTTTTAGCTGTTTCTACATCTCATATATGAGGTGTCTTCTGTGTTTTATTTTGCATACTAGCATGTGACTGCCTGCCTTAGAACTGTGTATAGGAGGGGAAACCAATATTACTGAAAATTTTAGTTTTGATGTTTTGAAATAAATTTCATCATTAGTTTTTTTTTTTTTTTTTTTTTTTATGTTTGAGCAGTTGAGGGGAAGGGGCAAATTCCATAGGTTTCAACACAGAATAGAAGGAGTATCTGTTTACAAATATGTCCTGTTTTAAGATATGCAAATTTTGAGCAGGATAGAGCTAGTGGATCTCGAACTTTAGCCAGCGTCAGAATTACCTGGAGGCCTTGTTAAAATACAGGCTGCTGGACCTGCCCCACAGTTTCTGATTCCAGTCTGGAGCCTGATCATCTGCATTTACAACAAGTTCCCAGGCAACACTGATGCTGCTGGTCCAGGTACCACACTTTGAGAACCACGGGTCTAGAGGAAGTCTGAGGATGTTTTCAGTCATGCATTTATTTACTCAGTGTACAAAACTGATCTCTCGAGACATTTTTATAATTCTGATGCCGCGACGGGGACATTCATGGAGAAAGACCTCCGTGGAGTGCTGGGCCCTTTGGGGGGCGGCTACCACCACCACCACCACCCCCGCCCCTCAGTGCTCACCCCGTTTGAGGTCTGTGCTGCTCTTCCCCGTGACGGGGCCGGAGCTCTCGCATTTGTAGGGTGAGTTTGGTTTTGTGTACACTGCAGCCTGGGCTTTGGTCTGGAAGCTGTGCATTTGTTTGGAGCGCTTAGAGTCAAACTCGACGCTCCATACACGTGGAGATGAGGATTGTGGAAGGAAGCCATCTGACTGTCACGAGAATGCACTTTGCGTTTATCGAGGCCCTAGGTACCGGAGGCCCCGTCCTAAGATGGCAGTGACCTGACGCATGGAAAACGATAGATAATCCCCAAATGATGTAGTCGTAGTTTTTATGTTTTGGGGGATGAGGGAGGTGAGGGCAAAGGATTTGCTTTTCAAATTATGTGTTTCTCAGGTTAACAAAGTTATTTTGGATTCTCTGCCATGCCGGTAGGTGTTAGGGGAGCCTGAATTGTATATGGCGGAAAATTGATAATTGTCTCTGATTACTTTGCTACCTTTAAAAAAACCTATATATGTTTGCAAAAAAAGTCTAGAGGAATCTACCACCTACACAGCATGAGTTATTCATAAACCATAGGTGCACATGTATGAGCAAGTTATTTTTGAGAAAGAAACTGCCTACAGTATAATAAACCTACAGGTCTTTGGATCTTTTAAAATTCACGTGCTATTGTTGTTAATATTCCCCCTGGAGTGCAGCTTGAGGGGTATTGGTCTCTGCCTCTGTCTGGTTTTTTGTTTGGCTTTGAATTTATCGAGACACTAGAAAGAGAAGAAATTATTTTTAAGGTAATAGATTATAGAATGACTTAGATGTAGACCGTATGATAAGCATCATAGAACACACAGCTTTGGAATTCTTGAAACAGTACTTCCTCCTTGAAAGGCAAGGTAACCTTTGGTGGGATTGTTTGTATGTTCAGCACAGGTTCCTTTATCCAATTCCCACTCATAGGGAGGCTCAGTTTATTTATTCTTTGCACGATGACTTGGATGTGAAGACTTCTCTGTCTTTCAGCTAGTCAGAGGGCTCTTTGGTCCAGGATGAAGTCCTGACATGTCAGTTACACCTGAACGTTTCTCAGCCTGCTCCCCCACCCCATACAGAGCAAGAGTCTTGGATTTTTACATATCCAGACCATGCCTACTTCCTATAAACCCGTGTTATGACATTGTACTGTATCCGCTTTCTGTGCCAGTCATCCCACCTGATTCTTTGAAACCCATGAAGGTACTGGTTAAGTGTAGTAGTTGTATCCTAGGTAAATCCAGTGATTAAAATACCTCTCCTCTCAATTATAAAGGTAATGGGTTTTGCATCTTATTAAAGGGTTCTGTCATTAGTGATACAGGTTTTGTTTTTGTTTTTTTAATGCTTCAAGAATACAGTTCTTATCTAAACTTGTTCAGCTAACTTCATACAATCACTTGGCAAATTTATACTGGGTCTTATTTTGGCAAGCCTTCCAAAGGAAGGTTACATAAAACTGAGATGATCAGTTTCCATCTCTTAAAAGTACCAGTTGTACAGCCATCTAATAATCATAATTTATGGCAAAATTATAACAAAATTATTTTTTTCTTTGCAGTTAATGATACCTCATCTGAGAGTTCTAATACCTAAAGAGTTTATGCTTAAAAGTAAAAATGACTTTGTACCATAAAATAACCCCAAAGCCACTCTCTAGGGTTTTTATTTTCTTCCTTTTTTGTCATTTTCTTTTTAAACTTAGTTTTAGAATTACTTCAGTCGCTTTGGTTCCTTAGAACAAGTTCTCAGTTTGGAGGTCTATAATTCCTACGTTGTGATCATTGTCTCAGTGAAGTTCTTTTGTTTTAAAAGATTCATGGTAACACAAAATGTATTTTACTGCTACAACTAAAATGTATTTATAATAAAATGCCTTTTTAATAATTTGGAGATCCGTTTGTTATGTGTGAACCACAATCCTCTGCTTCCTTTTAAGAGCAAAGGTCTGACAGAAGTTAAGCACAGCACTTTGATTTTATTCATGATATTAATCAGTAAAACCAGCTAAAGTAACAGAGCTCAACATTCATTTGTAAAATTGTGACTCTATAGTTTCCAGAAGTTTGCAACTTTACTTGTATCTCTGAACTTCAGCAGAAGCAAAGGCCTAAAGGCTTCAAGTGTTACCTGAAAGTTTAAAGATCATCCGCGATCAGTGAGAAAATGAGCCCTTTTCAAATTGTCATTCAACGTGGTTCTTAGGAATTAAAAATAGTGATCATGAATTGGTCTCAACAAGTCCCTTGTTGATGCTGGGCTTGTGGAGCCCAGAATTCATTTCAGAACTTGTAAACCTACTTGGTATCAGTATATTATGAAGGTATAATAATAACACACTTCACAGGGGTGCATGGCATGCATTGCTCCCTCCCCACCCCTGCCCCTCCCCTCCAGATGCTGGCTGTGCAGAAAAATTGCCCTGAGTCAGGGTCTTATTTTTGTTGGGGAAATAATTCTTTGCATCTGCCATGATACGATTTTGAGAAGCATTAGCAGGCCAAAGGATGCTTTGTGTGCCCTGGCTCTTTTATTTTTAACACCCCATTAATGTGGCACCATAAATCTAACTTGAATATTCTGTGCTTCAAGTGTGCAAATGTAAGAAGATAGGGCAGTCAGCCTTTCATAAGGACAATTTCTAATTCTTACTCATTGCAGTGAATCCGTTTTTAAGCTAGGTATCTTGCTTTGTTTGACTTGATCTGATACAACATAAATCATCTCTGGATTTTGGAAAGGAACACACTTCTTTACAGATAAATCAAATGGCTTTGGAAGACTCCCTGGGCTGCCATCTGCTCGACAGGAAGTAAACGAAGCCCCATCATCAGTGGGAAAATGCAAATAAGAGACTGTCCCAGGTGTTAATTCCTATGCATTATTTGAAGCCTTTGAAGCGTTTTTCTGGGAATGATATTAGTGTGAAAGTTATTGGGAAAATGTAATTTCATCAAAACTGCAAGGCGAGAACTGTATGGAGTGCAGGTCAAGCGTGAGAATGGAAAGTTGGCCTCGTGGAGGGGGTGGTGGAATGGAGACTTGCTTGCACTCAGCTTGGTTAAACTGGAACATTCTGATGCCGCTGTGGTATTGGGGCTGAAGAGCCCTGGGTCTGTAATGGGCTCTGCCACTTGATTCACACAGTGGTACTGTCCTAACGAACCACTTCCCAAATGGATGGAAATCCTCTCTTTGGACGTGAAGACCCCATCTTGATTGCATAGCCTCAGTTCCAGCTCATCCTAACAACTGCAGCCCGAGTTACCTTTCTGAAACAGATCCAATGGTGCCACTCTTCCTGAGAAGCCCTCGGTGGTTGCCCATCGCACCCTGAATTTCTTAGCTGCACTTTGGAGACACCCCCGTGTCTTATTCCTGAGCACTGCACACAGTCCCCTAAATCAGACAGCTTGCCATTCCTCGCCTGGATAAACCCTTGACCTTCTTGCTTCTCTACTTTGTTTGGAGCACTCCCTTCAGCGCTCAGACCCCCCCCCCCCAGGTCTACTTTGGGGAGCGTTAGTTATTATTCAAGACTCTGTAAATTCCACCTCCCATACTCCCCAGTTGGAATTAGTTCCCTTATCCTCTGTGCCTCCTTAATGGGCTTATATCTATGTTATCACAGTTTTTATATTAGAGTTAGGAGTTTGTGAGTTTCTGGGTGACAGAGATCTTGTCCTAAGACCCCAAAACCTACAGTACTGACTGTAGTTTTTACAGAGCAGGCCCTCGAATGCCTGCTGAACCGGCTCAGAGGGTTTGATTGAGAGAAGAACTTCAGGACACTCCCCCCTCCCCACGCCCTTCGCCACTGTGGTGTGGCCAGATGACAACCGTGGGCAGGGGTGACGGCCTGGGGTGCAGGGGTGAGCTGTCCTGTGCAGTCACATCCCCGCCTACTCCGCTCTGCTCTCTGAGCGACGACAAGGCATCGGCATGCACCAGGTATCACTGTTAGAAGCCTTGGTTTGACAACTTCACCATGGGTACGTCAGTTTGGGTGGATGCTGCCTACTTCAGTGCATCCCCGTCTGTAGGCATATTCCTACATGCAAACTGCTGGGAAAGTGATGAAATTCCCCTTTGTCTGAACCTCTGGTTGATTTTACATCCACAGAGGGAGATAAATAGATTGGAGAGGAGCTGCAGTTGCAAAGTCTGTGGTATCTCCCCATTCTTAGCTCATTAAAACAGACGCTCTGCAAATTGATTTGAACCATCGTCTCGGGAAACTGCACGGCTAATTCCTGAGAAGAAAGGGCGCTAGTTAGACGATGGGGTGAACCATCCGAGAGCTCTGGAAAGTGGGCGTGGCTCCCACTCTGGGCTCCCCTGCAGAGGGAAACAGAGGAGAATGTGGTTCCGTGCCCTTTGCTCACTAATTGAACAGAAATGTAATCGGAGGCCTCAGCTGACAAGCCCTCCTGCTGTGAGTGGCAGCCAAAAGGGAAGGGCCTGGAGTCCGGGGAGTGGGTGGCTTGTCTCTGGGCCTGCTCGGCAAGCCCACCTGCTGTTAGGTCTTCTGTCTCTTTGGAACCCAGACATGCACGTGTTTTTACAAAGCGAAAGAGAAGCGGGCGCTCTCGGCTGAGGCTCCTCTTGGAAGAGAAAGTTTTGAGGATTCAGTCCTCTTAACCTGGTGACTGGGCTTAAAGGGAGTGGTGACCTGGGACCAAAGCAACAGGGAACTATTGGCAGGTGTGTAAGTAGAGAGGCTTTACCTGAGGAATCAAATCTCCCTGTGACTCTAGAGGCCTTCTAAGACCCAGATAATTCCTACTGGGTTGGTTCTGTTAACAGAGTGGAAGAGACACTATTTTGAAAAAAATTTGTGATCTAGTGTCATTAAAGGTAATTTTGAATCATCCAGCAAAGCCCTTGTGGAAAGCCATCCGTTCCTTTTTTTCTTTTTAACTGCCATACAGTTGATTTACAGTATTCTGTTAGTTTCAGGTGTACGGCAGAAACCCGTCCGTTCTTAAGGGCTGACGTGCTCCAGCTCAGAAGACCGTCTCACCCAGGGACACGCAGCCGCACGCGCTGCTGTAGGGAACACAGGGGCTCAGGCCGAGCACGGGACCCCAGAGGCCAGGGGACCAGATCCCGAATGAGCTCTAAAGGCCTTCTTACTGCACTTCCTGATGCTTCTTTGTAGCATCTTTGCACACACTCCTCCCGGCCCTTTTCTAGTTCACGCACTCGTCCGATGTACCAACACATCCCGAGGGCGCTGTATGCTGTACGCTGTGCAGAGCACGTGACTGGGCTGGGGAGGGTTCTAGCTGCCGGATGATTCAGAGGAAAATATAATCCAGCAAGGCAGACAGGCACAGGGAGCCACACAGAACGGGTCAGAACTGGGGGTATGAGCACAACGTTAAGGGCACGAGAAGGAAGAAAGCATAGGTTTTGCACGGAGTGGTTGGAGGATGTGTCACCTCGTGATGTCCAAGCTGGGTCCTGGGGAATAAGCCGGACTCCGACAGCTTCAGAAAGGGGGCGGGCCACGTGCGGCCGAGGAGCCCACCTAAATCGCGTAGCACTTACGCCTTACTTTCAAATCACCCACGATTGAACTCTCAGCTCCCGAGGGACCATCCCTGATTTTTGTCCAGGACCAGGTCATGTCCTGGTTTAGCACAGTGCTTCTCACACAGTGTTGTCTTTAGTGGGGTAGACAGGATAACGGTTCCCGAAGATGTCCACAGCCGAACCCCTGGGACCTAGTACTTTATATGGAAAAAGGGACTCAGCAGATGTGATTAAGCTAAGGATCTTGAGACGGGAGCTTAGCCTGGATTATCTGGATGGACCCAGTGTTATCACAAGGGTCCTCCTAAGAGGTAAACCAGACAATCAAAGTCAGAGTAATGGGAGCTGTGGTGAGGGAGCCACAGACCGACGACAGTGGGTGGTCTCAGAATAGGAACCAGACACACTCAGTGAGTGTGCACTTGCTTAAGTGATGGACACCCTGTGGGAGAGGCGTCAGCCGGCTCAGCATGTTTGGGAAACCACATCCTCCGGGGCGGCCAGTGCTCAGGGCACAAGCGGCAGAGAAAGGGTAGGAGAGCCGGGCCTCGCAGCGGCAGGGGAACAAGATGTGGATTTTTGCGAGTCGTCTCGGAAGTGGAACCTGTGAGGCGTGCCCAGGAGCCAAAGAAACCACAGGGCTTCTCGGCGTGGGTGGGTGAGGGGATGCAGGGCCATCGAAATGAGGGAGCAAGCAAGGGAGGGCAGGTTAGGGTGCGCGTCCCTGCGGGAAGCACCGCAGCACAGCAGCACTGACACCGGCACAGAGGCGGCCTGGACACAGGCGGGGACCGTGGCCCCAGGCAGCTGACAGCCTGGAAGGGAGTGAAACTTCTCGGGAGTTGTATTATGAGCTGAGAAGGTCAAAGACAAAAACCTTGGAAACATGCAGGTTTAAGGGGCGGGTGGCAGAATGACTACCGCAAGAAGGGCCGATACAGAGGGAAAATTCAGCGAATCTTAGGGAGGAAGCAGAAGCAGAGGCCCGAAGTACAAACTCCTACAGAAAGGAGTCGTAGGGTGCCACTGGCAACGGAGGGGTCCCCAGTGACCTTCAGGAGGGCTCGTTCCATGGCGCGGGGCATGGGACCAGCGCGTGGCTCGGGAAATGAACGCAAAGTCAGCCGGCGGTGACACGAGACGTGGAGAAGGATCACGGTTTCGAGACTCTTGTCGGTTGACGGGGGAGACAAAAGACCAGGCGGCAGATCTGAAGGAAGGGACACTTACTCCCCTACCCGAGGCTTTCTAGCTACTTCCCTGCCTGTAGCCTCTGCCCCTTAGCCATCGTCTCTCATGCGCATCTCTGTTCGTATGCCTTTATCGTAGCACTTCCCCCTCAGAGACCCTCCCTGGCCTTCCGTGAGACAAGCAATGTAAGCTCTGTTTTAAGGCTATCTTTCTTTCTTGAACTCTGACAAGTTTGGACTGCTTCACTGAACGGAACTAGAGAGCTTAAAGATCACCTAGTGATTAAACGATTGTCAGTGGTTTCCAAAAATTTTAAGCAGCAGCATTCTTTTTTCTAACAAAGTCCTATGTTAGAACCTAAATTTCTCAGCCCTAAATATGTAATATACAAAACATATTTTTTTACTTTTATAAATTTATTTAGTAAACACATTCTGTAACAGCTTCTTTTTTTTGTTTGTTTGTTTGTTTTGTTTTTTGCTGTACGCGGGCCTCTCACTGTTGTGGCCCCTCCCGCCGCGGAGCACAGGCTCCGGACGCTCAGGCCCAGCAGCCATAGCTCACAGGCCCAGCCGCTCTGCGGCACGCGGGATCCTAGCGGACCGGGGCACGAACCCGCGTCCCCTGCATCGGCAGGCGGACTCCCAACCACTGCGCCACCAGGGAAGCCCTGTAACAGCTTCTTGTAAAATCAATTTGTAAGGGCAATGATGATATTTTGAGGAACACAAATATTGCAAAATGGAGTTTATGAAAGACAGATGCAGTCTGACATCTAAATCTAACACTAATTTATTTTCCTTGCTTTCGTTGGGCAATGTGAGCAAACGTTGTGATTTATAAAGATAAGCAGTAGTATATTTGCCTGCACCGTTGTGTCTGAGCAGACATGCACAGGCCTGAATTTTCCAAAGACCAATGCAGAACTGACAATCCTAATTCATGAAACACAGACAAGAAGTTGAAATGTATGCAGAGAAATGGCCGAAGAAACTTTGTTTCAAGGCTTCCTCAGGAGAAAATTACAGCACACGTTTCCACTCTTTGAAGGTCTTTAATATACATACCAGAATGATGCACATAACACAGGTAAGTCCACGCTGGGTTTTGTTCCAGTCAGAATAAATTGGAGTCCAATATCTGCACAGCTCACAGGGAACCTCCGGGAACCCTTGGTCTCTCCAGAGAACTGGGGCCTGGCAAGACTGTCTCATACTAGCCAGCAAGACAGCTAACAGCTCAGCTTCTGGAAGGAAGCAGACAGGAGCCTGGCTCTCCTTCTTTCCTCTGCTGTGTGCCTCTAGGTTAGCTACTCAGCCTTGCTGAGTCTCAGTTTGTTCATCTGTTGAATGGGAATAAAAGTGAACACACGGCTGTTGCAAGGCTTAGGAGAGAGAACACATGTCAAGTGCTCAGCCAGGTCAAAGGCCGTCTTACCATTTCACGTGTGTTTCATGGTGAATTTTAAAATGTGAGATTTATGTTCCTGAAGTATGGGACCACTTCGTGCATCTCCTGGTATTAATAGACGTAGAGAACCGCAGAAGTGGAGGGAGCATAACAATGAGTTAGTCTAACACGTGTTCTGGTCTCGCAGGAGTTTGTTAATGTTCACAAGTGAGGGACTGAGGCCCAGAGCAGGTTGACAGCAGCCCTAGTCTGGATTCTTCCTACCACGGCCCCTACTATGTGCAGGCAGCACATAGTAGGGCCTCGAGATGAGGGCAACTGAGGGGACACCTGAGCCCAGGAGACCCTGGCTCAGCACCCTGGTCGGTTCAGATGGGACGCAGCCCCGTTCGTCTTTCCTCCACACCAAACCCTACATGCGTCCCCCAGAGCAACTTATTTCCCGTCCTCCCCCCTCTCCATCCTTTCAGGTGCCTAGTGTGCGCCGGGCCTGGGGTCGGCAGTGGATAAGCTTTCCACCCTGTGCTTCAAGCAGACCCTGAATGAGGAAATGACAAGAGTGACGACTGTCAACCGGAGCCTGTGCCGTCCTGAGCGCGTCTCGGCACGCTTTACAGGCTGCCGTTTCTGGTCGTGAGACGCCTTCTAACTACCTGAAGAAAGTAAGAGGGAGAAGCTTCCATCAACCAACTTGGCCGTTGGTTCCCTTTCCTCATTTTCCTCCACCTTAAATGGAGAGGATCATACGCTGCCACCTCCCTGCCTCTTGGACGTTTCTCGGTAGACTGTGTCCTTATTTTGTTAGCTTCATTTGGTGCTTGAAGCACGCGCGGGGTCACCCTAAGACCCTCTGTTCAAAGCGTGGTGTAGGTTGGCTTCCGACTGCCTCAGCCTGGCAGGACCGGGCGGGAAGGGTGTTAGCTGTTTAAATCAGTGACTTGGATATTTGTTTTGAGCTCTTCGAAGTCAGGGTTGAGAACGCTCAGACTGTGCTTGCAGACCAATCCCCCGAACTCCATTCATCCCTGGGGCTACCAGGGCCGTGCGTGGGCAGAGCAAGAGGTGGGTTTAAAGCCAAATCAACGAGCATTTCCAGGAGGTCAGGGCTTTCACATTCAGGCCAGAAACTTGTCAGGAGCAAAGGCGAAAGAAGACAAAGTATCGCTCCTTGTAATGGCAATTACCTTAAGGAACTTTCTTCGCCAGGCTGGACCGATGGCCGGGGTGGCCGTTAAATTGCGACCTCGGTGGCTGCTACTGAGTGAGGCTGTGAAACGGGGCCTGAAGGAGGCCACGGCAGCTGCAGCCCCGAGGCTTAATCGGTTCCACATCGTGGATTCATTCATACCTTGTCTCCACTTCAGATCTTTTCTGAAAGCAGGCAGGGTATAAATTAGAAATGAATTGGTAAATAAAATATTTCATCAAAATGGAACAAGTCACACCAGCAGGGGAAATATTGCAGTAGGATGTGATTAAAACCCCTCTTTATTGGGGCAGTCAGGAAAAATAGAGGTAACAGAATTGAAATGTTCAATCCCAAGGAGGGGATAATAAGGACCAAACCACTAGGGGTTTTCCCCATTATGTGTTAGCCAAGGAGAGGGTGCCACGTCTCTCGGTCCCCCTAGTTACCTGGGCAGAGGCTAAGTGAGGACTGGACAGGACCCTGGTTACACAGGTGGGAAACCATCAGCCTTGTTCTCATTCCTGTTCTGGCACCAGTTAACCAGATCTTGGGAAGCAAGTCCTTCTGAGGTCTTCAGTTTTTTCCTCTGTACAACGGCCACAGGAGAGGAATAAAAAGGAAGAATCAGTAATATGGATCCAGTCTCTATTTAAAATTTTGATGCTGTCTTCATCCTGGATACTTTGCAATAATTTTGATTTTAAAAAATCACACATCACCTATCCAAAAGGACGTAAAGCAAGCTCCCAAAGCCATATTTGTACATCCATGTTCATAGCAGCATTATTCACAATAGCCAAGAGGTGGAAGCAACCCAAGTGTCCATTGATGCCTGAACGCGTGAACAAATCTGATGTATCCATACAGTGAAGTATTATTCAGGCTTAAAGAGGAATGAAATTCTGACACAGGCTACAACATGGATGAACCTCGAGGACATTAAGCTAGGTGAAATAAGACAGACACAAGAGAACAAGTAGTGTACGATTCCACTCATATGAGGCACCAGAGTAGTCAAATTCAGAGAAACAGAAAGTAGATGGTGGCTGGGATGGGCGGGGAGCTGTTAAAGGGGACAGAGTTTCTGTTTAGGAGATGAAAAGCGTCATGGGGACTGGCTGCACAATGGTGTGTAACATGACTGAGCTGGGCACTTAAAAATAATTCAGATGGTAGATTTTAGGCTGTGTCTGTTTCACCACATTTCTTAAAAAGTCTCACACTTAAATATTATTTATCTTGACTGAGTTGCTCGTCCTGGCTCCCTTACCTCATGGGATCTGATGAATCTTAGACAGCTGAGAAAGTGAAAGCTTTTGGAACCTGAGGGTTTGATGATTTTTCCGTTCGTGCCCGTCCCGCTTGGCTGCTAACTGCCCGCCTCAGAGCCGGTGGCGCGGTGTCCTGCTGCGGGCCCATCGGCAGGCCCCCTGGCCAAGTGCCACGGTGAAGCCCAGGGACGCCCCGAATCCTGAGCTCCACCCATCACAACGTCCTTCCCAGCGAGCATCAGTGAGCGGACTGGAGGCAAAAAGACGTCTTCCCTCATTGGTTTCGTTGATCTCTTTGTTTTTCAGCGCTGGGCTCTGTTTTGCTCTGTCGAGCTGAGCTGTCTTCTTCCCACAGCAGAAGCTGGAGCAGACGCGGCTGTGTGCTGCCTGGCTGGAGCCGGCCGACCCCCCTCTGCAGAGCAGTTCCAGGCCTGCTTACATGTCTCTCGAAAGAGCTGGACGCTGGGAAACCAATGTATTCTGCGATGGAGCGGAATAGTCAGTGGATATTCCATACAGAGTGATTTTGGCTGCTAAAAATACAGCTATCTAAGTGGAAATACAAAACACACACCAGTCTACTTTCCCTAAAAGTAATAATAATAATAAAAACAATAATACTGGACTCCAAAATAGAGTTTGTGGGACGACAACACCCTTCTTACTCACAAACCGTGGCCCCAACGCCCAGGCTGGCGCAGACTCTGATCTCCTAGTCGCTCACCCGGAGCAAGTGGCTCTCAGGCTCTACCTTCGCATCCTCGGGACGCGCCCCGCCCTTGGCTGCAGGACCACGGGGGGCTGAGCAGCCTCCTCTGGGTCTCACCCGCCACCCGCCCTTCTCGGCAGCGCCCACCCTCTGGTGTCACCCCTGCTCTCCTTGACCCTTTTGGCTTCACAGCCACGCATGGGGCATGTGCACGTTCCCGGACTCAAAAGCAGGCTGGGCTGGACTCTGTCGGCCCCTCCAAGCGCAGCCCGGAGCCCTGAGATGTCAGAGGGCGATCTTCACCAGCCGCACCGTGGTCGCTACCCAGACGCCCCAGCCTCCGGGTCCTCCCTTTTAAATTGTTTTCAGCAGAACGATCGAGTTTCTTTCCTCTCACTTTACAGATGCGAACAGCTAGGGGTTAATAAGCTGGCTGATGAGAGTAGTTACTTCAGAGCAGGACCAGACAGTAAGTATTTCTGACATTGCAGGCCAGTCTTAACCCGGCCTGGAAGCAGGAATTAGCCATCGGAGGGGCGTGGCTGTGTCTTGGCGGACTCGCTCCTAGACAAGATTCCAGCCAGGCCACTCCCAGCCCTCCTCTCCACGCCATCTTGGCCTAGAACGATGCGAACAGACACTAACATAGTTTCTAACAGCTCAAGGCCGCACCCCTAGGATGACCCCAGCCCCCCTTGAAGTGTCTGCCTGAGAAAATTCAAGGCTGCCTGAAGAGTTTGCTGTTTGTTCCAGCCAACACCTGAGGACAGAGCCCTTGTCTCCCAGCCTCTGTGAGAGGGTCGGCGCCTAACCTCGATCATCTCCAGTTCGCCCAGCCCCTTCCAGCCCTTCGCGGTCTTTGGCTTCTCCGACTCTGTGCAGCCCTCCTCACCCCTCCCTCGCTCACCCTTTAAGACTCCCGGTCACCTCTGTGCACACAGTTGAGTTCAGTTCATCCCAGGCTCTTCCTGCTGCAATAGTGCCCGACTGATTAAAATCTGTCCTGACCACTTTAAATGTGGCCTTGTTTATCTTTGGCAGTTCTGAGAAAACTTTGCTTATGGACACTGAAATTTGCATTTCATGAAATTTTCACATCACAAAATCTTTTTCTTCTTTCGATTTTTCTTAACTATTTAAAACCATAGAAACCATTCTTAGCAGGCAACGGGCCCCAGGTTGACCCATGGCCAGTGGTTTGCTGACCCTTCTCTGCAAGAAAGGTCTTGACATGGACCTCTGGTGCACGATGGAGGCAAAGGGCAGGGGGGTCCTCTCTGCCCACCGTGTCTGACTTACCTTCTCTGAGGGCTGGCCGAGTACGATGAGGTTTGAAGGCGCAAGGGTGTAAATTATGAGACTCCAGGTGGTCCTACGTGTCTAGCTGCTAAGCCCTGCTTCCTGATGTTCATTGCAATGAAAACCCAGTGTCTGAAATCAGACCCTTGCAGCTGCGCGGCTGGAGTGCTGTGTTAGCACTGGGATGCCTAGCATGCCAGGAGCTCTGGAAATAACCCTCTTTATTTTTAACGCCCTTGGCTAGTCAGACCGCCTCTGGTTTCTCCCAAAGACAATCCCAGGGCCCAGAGTTACAAACTGGAATTCAGAACCTCTAAGTCTCGCTGGTAAGCAGACCCTCTGTCCCTCTCATCCGCACAAAAGTCCTCATCATCCCCGGGGGCTATGCCTTCACTTCCCCTGCTGGGTCAAGGGGCCCCGGGGCTGTGGTCAGGAACCCAACAATTTCTACGCAAGGCCAAGGAAAAAGCAAGTTTTTGAAGAGGTTTTATTTCAAACCACAGTCAGAGTCTAACCAGTTAAAAACTGCTTGTTGGGTCTCCCAGAAGCCAAGGAGGGGCTGTTCGGGTCACCAGGAAGGAGAGAGGGTCTGGCCATTCACACAGCTGAACACCCAGAACAGGTAGACGAGACACAGAGGACAGTCGGTGGACTTATCAAGGACAGCCGGGAACTCCAGCAGGAGGTCGGGCCTCTCCCAGCGCCTGTGCACCTGCCTTCCTCCTGAGTGGGGCAGGTCTGGACCACCGCCCCTTGCTGGGTTCACCGCCCAGAGAAGTGCTCAGACAGGGCGAGCAGCTGTGCTGCCGGGGGGGAGGGGCAGGTGGGAACGGGGAGAAGTAACGCTCCCGCCTCCTTCTAGAATGTTCTGGGCTGGACTCAGCTTCCTTGGGGGACAGCCCCGAGGGTCGGAGCCCAGGAGGGCTAGTGCTCGGGCTCGGCGTCCATGCAGGACTCCCAGGGGTTCTGGGGCATCCGCGGCAGGGAGAAGAGCAGGAGGGCAAGGCCGCCGAGGAAGAGGAGGACGAAGGCCGCGCAGGCGCAGGCGAAGGACCAGGAGTAATAGTACTTGATCCAGACGGTGTCCTCGCTGTCGATCATGCGCTTCACCGACTGCCGTGTGACCTCCACCGAGACGAAGAGGCAGAGACCTGGGGGCAGAGCTGGACTCAGGGCCCCGGGCGCCCCCCGCCCCCGCGACCGCTGGGGCTTCCGCGTGGGCTTCAAGGTGGAGGCCCGGCCGGGGGAGGGTCGGGGGGTCATGAAACGGCCCCGAGACTGAGGTTCCAATCGGGAAGCTGCAAAAGTGCGCCCTTTGCCTTTAACGGCCTTTCGTTCCTTCTTTCGTTAGCACTATTTTAAAGTTAATTTAAATTTTTGTGAGTAATTAGCATCCTCCGTGCCTTGGGGATTAAGTCTTGGTAAGAAATGGACAAATTGCCGAGATCTAACCCCTCCCGGCCCACCTGCCGTGGCTGAAGCCCTGGGCAAGCTTGCCCCTGGGTGGAGCCTGGGAATCTGTCCACACCGAGGCCCCAGGCAGGCATGAGAATGGGGTCGAAGCATCCCCGCAGACCCGGCACCCGGACAGGAGCCCCCATCCTACCCGCAAAGACGTAGAACATGGATGCTGGCCTCAGCAGGTAGTCCCGCTTCTTCCGGAAGGACAGGAGCACGCAGATGGTTCCCACGATGACGAAGCCCAGGCTGAAGATGGCAATGGCTGCGGCCGAGATGCTATACTCTGTGGCACACGAGAGGGCAGGGATGCCGGGACCTCAGAAGGGGCCTCATCCCCTGCACCTTTCGTCACCACTGGTTGTGCCTACAGCCAGGTAAGTGACAGTACCACATTCTACTATTCCCTTTTCCCAGGTGAGAAAACTAAGGTCCGAGAGATTAAATCACTCCTTCAGAGTCGCGCAGTGGCTAAGGGGTGGGACCAGGATGTGCACACGGCCTAATTCCTTCTCGCAGGTCAGGCACCAAACTGAAGTTCCTCCCTCCAGGGGCAGAGGCCTTGGAAGGACGCGTGAGATTTGCGGCTGGAGACCTTTCTGGAGCAGAAACCTTCCTCCGAGTGTCAGGGCAGAAGGTGGCACTGAGGTTGGCGTGGTCTGTCCTGGGACTGACAAGCAGCCTCTGGACGGATGACGGAGTGTGGCTTGTTACAGAGCTCGGTGCCCAAGAGGATCTGCGTCTGTGTGTGCCAGAGTGTGTGCACCTGTGCATATGTGTGCATGCGTGCGTGTTTGCATGTGTGTGCATGTGCGCGTGTGCGTGTGTGCATACCCATGCCGCGTGCAGTCTTCTGTACACGTGCACATGCGGGTCTCTACTCAGTCCAGGGGGTGCCTCCGAGCTCGGCAGTTCCCACAAGGCCCCCCAGGGCACGTGTGCCTCAGGGGCCCTCACGCATCTGCCCCAGTCCCCACCCTCTGCTTCTCGGGGAGCGACTTATAGGCGAGGGAGGGACTCAGACAGACTCCCCGCACACTCAGAGCCGCCAGCCCTGCAGACCATCACAGGGATGTTGCGTCCTTGTTCCATTGTCAGAGCTCCTGTGACTGTGGCGTCCCTTGGGCTCTGTGGGAAAATGGACTCCTTCTGCCCTTTGGGAGCTACCAGGCAAGTCTCTTTTACAACCTCGCCCGAGCCCTGGTGCAGGGTCGCTCAGGGTGCCTGGAGATGGATGATGCCGTCACGGGGCGCAGAGGGTGACCAGGCTGCTGATCAGCTGCATCGGGAGGGGCTGCTCATCGTCAAGATCCGGAAGTCGGGGCATTTGCACCTGTGATTTTCCGGTTCAGCAGCGTGACGGGAGCCACTTTTCCTCCCCTCCCTGCTCTCCACACAGGCTCACCTTTCTGAGTGGTAACTTCGAAGATCTCCGAGCTCTCGCCTGGGTTAAAATGCCTGAAGTAGGAACAGTTTTTCTCTGCAAAGGAGGGAGACAGCCTATGAGTTGAGAGAAAGGGCTGCAGCCGGGGCAGGGACTCAGCCGAGAGAGGGCGGGTGCAGTTCCCCAGGGGGCTTCTGCTCCCCAAACCCTGCCTCTGGGCTGAAACCAACCCTTAGACCAAAACATTGGTAGGAAAGAGGGTTGCATAAGAGGCTGGGAGATAATCAGGGAGCTGAGGCTGACTGAGTCCAGGGGGCAGAGAGCACTGGGGTACTGAGCCCATTAGGCAGACAGCGAAACTGAGGCCCAGAGCTCAACTCATCTGTTAGGGGGTACAGGACCCGTGGTCAAGCAAGGGCCAAACAGTGGTTCTCAGCCAGGGCTGATTCTGTCCCCAGAGGACACTGGGTGGTGTCTGAAGACATTTTTATGTCACAACTGGGCAGGGCTGCTACCGGCATCCAGTGGGTAGAGGCCCGGGATGTGCTGAGCATCCTACCATGTACAGAACAGCCCCCTACAACACAGAATTACAGGCCCCCAAATGTCAGTAGTGGTGAGGTTGAGAAACCCTGGTTCACATCCAGTCTAGGGCTGGGTTTCTTATCTGCATCCAGGCCCACCCTGAGGCACTGGGTGTGACCTGGGAAGCAAAGTGTTTTCAAGAACTTTCCAGGAGATTCTGATGTTTATCCAGGTTTAAGGCTCCCGGACCCTTAAAATGCCCTTCAAAGGGCTTTTCTGAGTCGGCCCTCTATATGGACTTGGGGGAAGGGCAGAGAACCTCTAACTGTGGGCCAAACATGACCAAAAGCTCATTTCATTAGGCCCTCAATGCCTGTGGCCATAGAAACAGCCCAGATAAGACCTCCCCAGGTGAGCTGCTTGGCCCAGCTGATTAGTGTCAGAAAAGCCATAGAAGATCTGTGCTGGCAGTAGGACCAAAAATATGGATTTGATGGGGGGCAGAGGAAGAACTCAGAACAAAGAAATTCACACTGATTTTCAATATAATTTCTCTTCCGTTCTTCTCCTTTAATCTCTCTTCTAACTAGATATACTATAAAATCAAAGGATAGTCTTATTGCTTATTGAATACAGTTTAATATTCTATACTCTTGATTTAGGAAGTAGATGAATGGGTTATTTTATACTATTTTGTTTCTTTATAAAAAAAAAACTAAATTAGGTTGCTTTTTATTTCTGTGAGGCCCTTCATTGAATTCTTTTTCCTGCAGATCCTTGAACCTCAATAGAAAAACAGCTCTCCTCCTAGTTTATATAGCATCTAGTTTGTGCATCCATTTCTTTACCTACATTCAAATGATCACCAGGTGTTTGATGCCTAGTTTCTTTTGGAAACAAACCTGAGGTTTGCGAAGTCATAGCTTTCATAGGGGTCCAGGCTTCCGTCTGCCTGACCTGTATAATCTTGTTCCACTGAAGCCTGTGGCCTCCATTTCCCCTCCCCCAATATCAGGGTTACTGCTGCTCCCCTAAGTCCAGGAAGAGAGTGACCCCAGGAGATGGAGCCTGGTTTAGCAGCAGTAAATGTTCCATGAGGTAAACAGCCTTTTCTTTGAGCTTCTATATTTAAATCACTTTCCTTTTGAGCTGAGTTACCTGGGGTGTGTGACTGCTGCTGGTGATTCAGGAGTGATGCTGTGCTTTTCTCTCTCGCAGCTTCTGGTGTTATTTTAAAGCATAATGGAACCCTCTTATATTTGTTAGATTATTAGCTATAGATTCTCTTGAATCCCTGCTTCAAAATGGCTCGTGCGAAGTCACAGGTCTCCTCATGTCTCCCTCCGGACAGAGGAAAACTTCTGTCTCTTTCTTTAAGGGCCAATCTCAGTCGTCATTGAAAACCCTCTGAAAAGAACTGACTGAATTCAAGTATGTTTCACGGTCAGTTCCCTCCCTGACGACGCACAAGCCAGTTAAAAGCCTTCGTTTGGCACGAAAGGCCCGGAGATAAAGGCCTATCGAGAGCCCGGCCAAGGCCCAGCTGTCTGGCAGGTCCGCGTTGCCAAGGCTCCTCTTGCACAGGTAGTGTTCGAGGTGTCAGCCCCCCATTAGACAAACACCGGGCTCCTGGGGGAGCCACCCTGCAGACTCGGGGGTGGGGACGTGGGCCCAGGTGCAGTCTTCCCCTCCCTCCCCTCCTCTCTCCAGTGCTCTCTCACATGGGCGCTGGGGGGCACGCACGCAGGGCACCTGGAAGGCTCAGCTTCTCTCTCATGTGGCTGGTTCTCGGGCTTGAGGATGGGTGAGCCAACCCCGTCTGCTCTCTTGGACTCAGCACACGAGGAAGGCCAGCAGCCTCTGCGCTGAACCAGGAGAAGCGTCCGCTGCAGGGCCCCGTGGCTGCCCGTTGGAGACCACAGCCCCTCTGCGGTCCCGTTCGGGATAAATCAGCTCGGGCACCTGCCAGTGTCACTCAAGAACTGCCCAGGGTCCTGTTGGGATGGGCAGTCCCCACCCCCGCCCCTTAGCCTGGGTGCTGTCTGGGGGAACCGCATCAAGGGCAACTTGTAAAGCAGGGACATTCGAGATGGGCCCTGCGTGGGTAGCAGGCGGGAGGGAGAGCCTGCGTGCAGACCGTACGCCTGCTCACCTCTGCCCCCTGCGCCCGGTCTACGTCCGCCTGCTCAGCACCTGCAGCTTTGCCTCTTGGGCTCCAGCCCCTTCACTGGACAGAAGGAGCAAGTGTTTTGGACCTGGCTGGCGTAGGTACCAACGCCTGGGTGGTGACCTGGGACCAGAATTGAGCTCCAAGGCTCCTCCGGTCTCCTTGAGTCTGCAAATGGCTCACAGTGATTTTCACATTTGCATTTCTTTTTTTCTGTGTTTCAGAAATGTCTACCATGGACAGTCGTAAGACTCAGTGATCTAAAAACTTTAAGTGGATTATTCCTTAAAAAAAAATGTCGTAAATCAGTTATTGGGGTCGGACTATTCAGCTCACCAAAGATTCTGATTAAGGGAGGGACTATCTACGCAGAACCATATCTGTGCCAATTTCAAAGAACTAGAACAGAGGCACATTTAACCCCAAGCTGAACTCGAGTTAATATAAATCTTTCTCTGATAGTTGGAACAGCTTGTATGATTAGGGGATGCCTCTGGGTTATCACTGAGAATGTATCAACCCAATGCTGGTTGATGCAGACTTTAATATATTAAAAACAAAAAAACAAACAAAAAAAAACCTTGTTGATTTGCACAAAACCAAGGGAACAAGTGCTCTGGGGGTCAGAAGAAATGTGTCACCCACTTGTTACTTGCACCAATGCCAGGGCTGTCTTCACCCTTTTTGTAAAAGAAGTTCTTGATGCTCCCAATTAGTGGTTTCTCTGTGCTCTGTGTTCCCCCATCCCTCTGATTGAAAGGGGTTGGAGAAATCCTCAAGACCTGACCCCAGAGCTTCAGAGCATTGCTGTTGTATGGGGGAAAAGTCTAGTTATGGCCAGTCTCCAGCATGGCCTCCTGCGGGTGGGAAAGGGAGCCTCTGAGGTTCTTGGGGTCAGGAGTGTCATGTTCTTTCATTTGGCTCCAGTCCTGCCCCACGTACTGGAAGAGAAGATGGGCCACTAGAGAAACTGGGCACTGCTGCTGCCCTGTGCTAAAGAGGTAGAGTCTGAAAAGAAACAATACTCCACCCAGCCCAAGGGCAAGGGATGATCCTTCTGAGGATTCATTTGGGCTTTCAGACAGGCAACCTCTTCTGACAACTGGGAAGCCCCTGCTCTCATTCTGGAGACACTGGAATTGACCTCAGATGCTGATGTTGTGCGTGGAAGTCCTTCTAAGACTCGTGGTCAGTGGAAAACCCAAATTAGACCATTTGTGTCCTCAGAGCCTCCAGCTTTCTATGGAAAATGTTCCTCTATTTCACCAGCTCTCGATGCAGCTTCCTCTAAATCATGTCATGTCAAAGTTGGTCTCCAACGTGTTTGCTTGGGTCAGCAGCTTTTGGGAACGGTGTTTGTATGTGCAGTGGAGGGTGTGGGGAGGGGCTGCAGAGCAAAGAAACTCTGGATTTGAGACTTTAGCCTTGGGAAGACACCTCTGAGCCTCAGTTTCCTCACACGTAGAATGAGGACCCCCTGTAGAATCCAAGCCTCCTCACCGGGTGGTTGTAATAAGTAGTATAATGTAGCAACTAAGGTGAATTTTAGGTGTATGAGTCCTGGCTGCTCTGCCGTGGTAATTGTGTGACCTTGGTCAAGTTACTCTACTTCTTAGTCCCTTGTTTTCTTTACCTGTAAGATTGGCTGATGATAATAGTATGGACCTTGTAAAGGATTTTGTGAGGATCTGATGATCCTGATTACTGTCTATCTATCATCTATCTATCTATCAGCATCTGTCATCCCACTGCCTTCTGGCCTCCATGGCTTCTAGGAAAAATAAACTGTTTAATCTTACTAAGAATTTCTTGTATGTGATGAGTTGCTTCCTCTTGTTGCTTACAAAATTCTGTGTCTTTATCTTTCAATGGTTTGATTACGATGTGCCTAGGTATGAATTTATCCTGCTTGGAGTTCATTAAGCTTCGTGAATTTGTAGATTAATGTTTTTCATCAAATTTGGGAAATTTTTAGCAATTATTTTTCACGTAACCTTCCTGCTCCTCCCCCGCCCCCATCTCTCTCCCTCTCTCCTCTTTTTTTGAGACTGCTATTATGCATATGTTAATACATGTGATACTGTCCCACAGGTCTCTGACACTCTGTTCATTTTTCTTCATTTTTCTTTCCTGTCTGTTCCTTAGACTAGCTAATCTCAACTGACCTATCTTCAGGTTCACTGTTTTTTTTCTCCTATCTGCTATATAACCCCTCTAGAGAATTTTTCATTTCAGCTGTTGTACTTCAAAACTCCGGAATTTCTCTTGGGTCTTTTAAAAATCGTTTATATCTCTTTATTGATATTCTCTATTTCATGAGATATCATTCTCATCTTCATTTTAGTTCTTTAAACATGGTTTCTTTCAGTTCTTTGTATCTAAAATAGCTGATTTAAAATCTTTATCTAGTAAGTCCAATATCTGGGCCTCCTTAAGGGTCTATTGGCTGCATCCCCCATCCCGACCCCCACCCCATGTATGTGCCATGCTTTTTTAGTTCTTTGCATGCCTTGTAACTTTTTTAATTTAAAATTTAAAACTCAACATTTTAAACAATATAATGTAGCAATGCTGGAAATTAGATGTCCACCCTTCCCCAGGGTTTGCTCCTGTGGCTGTAGGTTGCTTGTTAAGTGATATTTCTGAATTAATTTTGTGAAGTCTGTATTCATGTACGGTCAGTGAAGTCTCTGCTCAATTGGTTTGGTGGTCAGCTCACAGAGATTTCCTAAAATGCTTGGAACCAACACATCTCCCAGTCTTTACTGAGGGGCTTCGTGCTAAGCAGAGGACCAAGCACTCAGCCAAATAGCCTACATTTCTGCCTTAGTCTTTTTTTTCTTTCCCTCCCTCCCTCCCTCCCTTCCCTTCCTTCCTTTCTTCCTTTCCTCCTATCTCTCTCTCTCTCTCTCTCTCTCTTTTCTCACACAGCTGTTGGTTTTCAAGGCTATGACAGAGTCAGGGAGGGGAGAACAGGAATAGTGCACGTTAAGACACCACAAAGCTCATTGTTCCCACTGAGATTCACCAGTTTTTCTTGAATAAGCACTTGCTGGATTGCTGCAAGACTGGTTAATTTCTAGAGTTCTGAAAAAGTTTATTCTGACCATTTTGGCTAATGTTCTCATTGTTTTTATGGAGAAGAGGATTTTTGGAGGTTCTTACTCTGACATTTTTTCTGATGTCATCCAAAGTTAATATATGTAAGGCACTTAAAAAACAATGTTTGGGGGACTTCCCTGGTGGCCCAGTGGTTGAGAATCTGCCTTCCAATGCAGGGGGCACAGGTTGGATCCCTGGTCGGGGAACTAAGATCCCACATGCTGCGGGGCAACTAAGCCCACGTGCTGCAACTACTGAGCTCTCACGCCTCAAGTGGAGAGCCCATGTGCCACAAACTACAGAGCCCACGTGCTCTGGAACCTGCACGCCACAACGAGAGAGCCTGCTTGCCGCAACGAAGATCCCATGTGCTGCAACTAAGACCCAACGCTGATAAAAATAAATAAATAAAATAAATATTTAGAAAAAAATGTTTGGCAGACAGTGCTATGTTTGTATTTGCAGTTGTTGATGTTGTTGTTAATAAATGAGCGAAAACAAATGAACTCTGTTCCTCCCTCTGGAAAAGAGTGATCCAACAGAGCACAGGAAGGGTGGGTGGGGAAGGAAAAAGTCCACTTGCAGAGAAAGGAGGGAAGAAGGCAGGAATACACTTCGGAAGCTTGTTGGGGGTAAGGCAGTGCTCATAAGTATGGAAGGTATGGTTCTCTCTGGACCAGGATAAGACAGCCTGGAGACAGACTCTGCTCAGGCTCAAGGCCAAACCATGCCGGCTCGTCCCCCGTGGCTGGTCCACTCGCCTCCCTCCCGCCTGTCTCTCCTTGTATAGACTCACCTCACCTCTGTCTTCTTCTGCTCTGTAAACTCACCAGGCTTTAAAAGGCTGGCGCCAAGGACAGGTGGACAGGACCTTAACAGTGCGTTCCCATGCATGGTCCCTGGAGACCTTGCCCTGCCCTGCCCTGCACAGCAGGGTTGGCTGGATGAGGCACCTGTTTATGGGTGTGCTCAGCAGTGGCTGAGGGGCGTGGGCATCTGGGCTATGTGATACCCTTCAAGCACATGTCCATGCCTGTTAAAGCCCTCAGGCCTGGGACTTGGTGTTTCCAAGAGAGCTGGGTGTTTATGAGTCTTCCGGGTAGGAGCAAGCAGGGAAGGGGTCTCCTGCAGCCACAGCAGGAGGGGAAGGAAGAGAAAGGAGCCAAGTGGCGGAAAGGGGTTTGGGCACCTTCCTCCCCACATGGACCGCAAGATCTTTGGGGACTTAGCGGTGACTTTCTTGAAGGTAAGGGCTCCAGGAACAGCCCGTCTGATAACAGAGGGAATAATTCTGAAAACCAGGTGGGATGCTGCACTCACCCTGGTCCACTGTCACCTTGGAGTGACAGCTGTAAGCACCGGAAGGGACTTTATGTTGCTGAGCCCAAGATCCGTATTTTATAGGAAGAAGCAGAGGCTGTGATGGGCTTTGTCAACCCCCATAGTCCTTTGGGGGTCGTGGCCTCTGATTCCTCAGCACCCACTCTATTCGCTATGAATGGGGAGGGCTCCACGTCTGCAGAACAGACTAGTCACCCTCGTACAGGGTGTTCTGGACAAAGAGCTCTCCTTCAATGTGCGCTTCGCTCACATGGCAGGAAATCGAGGACGGCATTTAAATCACAGTGGAAGGAAACACTTTCTAATTCCGAAGGGGTCCTAGGTCAGGGAGGATGCGCAAAGGACCCACAGTTCTGGCAAAAAGGCAGGTGGCTGCTGCACAAACATGCAAGCCGGGCCGTTGCTCATGGCCCGTGCCCAGGAGGGACTCCCACTTGGTTTCGTGCTCTGCTCTTGCCGTCTTGAAATTCTTAATAATCATGACAAGGAGTCCTGCATTTTCATTTTGCACAGGGCCCTGTAAGCTCTGTGGCCGATCCTGTCTACACTGCAGCCTGGAGGCTGGAGAATGAACCGCCCCCCTCCCCCGCGCCGGGGATCCCTTTCACCTGAGGACAGGGGCCTGTGTTTGCAGGGAGAGGGTGGGGCCGGGCGCACCCGGAGCCCTAGTCTGGCTCCTTTCCTGAGCCTCTGTCCGCCCATCCAAACCTCCGCCCTGGGCGCTGAGCCCCGAGCCCCAGCCGGACGCAACCAGCTGCAGCCGGACGCCCTCGCTGCCGGGCCCGGCGCGGGCCACCGGCTGAACCCCACGCCGCCCAGCTCGCGCCCCCGGGCCCACGGGCGGGCGGCCTTCCCCGGAGGGACCGGGAAGGGCAGGAGGGGTCTGGGGAGGGTACGTTACCCCCAGGGAGGGTGATGGGTCCGCAGCTCCTGTCCCTGCTGTCGCCCGGGATGATCCGCTTGGTGCAAATCCGCCAGAGGCCGAAGTGCGCCGCCTGGCAGCTGGCGTTGCTGTGCTCTGCGTGGGGGCTCAGCACGGCCCAGTGGTCGGTCACCACGGCCACCAGGGCCAGCACGATGCCCGCCAGGATGCACAGGAGGGTCAGGCGGACCTTCGGGGCTTTGGTCTGGGACATGGCGGCCACGGAGCAGCGGGCGCTGGGGCAGGCCCGGCGGCCACGTCCTCCCGGGCAGGTGGCAGTCGCGCTGGGGCGGTGGCAGCTGTTCAGTGTGCCCGGCGGGGCCGGAGGGGGCCGGCCGTGGGCGGAGGGGCGCTGGCCGGGCTGAGCAGCTGCCCAGACGTGTCAGCGGCCTGCAGAAGCTTCTATTAATGCCCATCCCGGCGCCTCGCCGAGGACGGCTGCTCCTCGGGTTTCAGGGCCGTCTTCGCTCCTGGAGCCAGAAGCATGCTGTTGGGTGGGGGGGGGGGCGAGGAGAGATGGCCCTGATGTGACTGCAGACGCTCTCCGCGGGGGACCTGAGCTGGAAGGGGCGAGGGGCAGGCAGCCGGGGCCCGGCTGTGCGAGCATCTTCCTTCTGGGGCTGGAAGGACCCCGTGGGACGCAGACTGCGTAGCCTCTGTCCTTGCACCGGGCGGGCCGGTCACCGGGGGATGGGGGGGTGAATGGGTCCTCGTCCCGGGGGTCTGGGGGGAGCCGGCCGAGGGACACGTCGGGGATGCCCTGCTTGGGGCCTCTGGAGCCCACCGCCCAGGCGAGCGCTCCAGCCCTGAACCCCACCATGCCCCAAACGGCAGGAAGATCTCCGGTGGTTCCTGAGCCTCGCATCATCCCACACTTTTCCTTATCAATTCTCTTTCCATCCCCCCAGTGAGGTCTAGAAGAAAAGCTCTGTCTGGGGTTAGTAAGTCTCTAACACCTTTCTGATGCTTGCAAATCCAAGACTAGCCTCGAGAGGACAAAAAACCCAGCTGGATTTGACTGTGGTGGTGTTGTCACTGTACCCTTTTAGTTTTCCCTTCTATTAATGGCAGGTAATAAAGATTTTCCAGTTACATTGTCATTTACAAAATAAGTATACTTAAGTAGGAACAGCAGAAGTAGGTCGATTTACAGGTGACTATTAAGAGGCTAAGGGGCGCTTCCCTGGTGGCGCAGTGGTTGAGAGTCCACCTGCCGATGCAGTGGACACAGGTTCGTGCCCCGGTCCGGGAAGATCCCACATGCCACAGAGCAGCTGGGCCCGTGAGCCATGGCCGCTGAGCCTGTGCGTCTGGAGCCTGTGCTCCGCAACGGGAGAGGCCACAACAGTGAGAGGCCCACGTACCGCAAAAAAAAAAAAAAAAAAGAAAGAAAAAAAAAGAGGCTAAGGGGTGTGTGGCTGCCACAGAGGACACGTGGGGTTTGGGGACCGCCTACCCACACCCCCTCCAGCCCAGGGCTGGCACTCCAGGCTGGAGCCCCTACACGCCTCCCGGGCTTCTGCATCTCCTTTCTCAAGTCACCAGGGGCCTCTTTTGGGGTGTGTCCAAGAAGCTGATGCATGGCCAGGAAGAGACCCCTGAGCTGGGCAGGGGTTTGACCTCTAAAATCCTGGCCTCTGGTTGACACAGCTTACAGAAAGACTGCCTGTGTGAGGAGAAACATTCAGGGGTCCAGCCGCGAGGTCATAGACTGTTAATGACAATGCTGATCATAGTGAGAGCTCAGCCTCAGTGAGTGCTTACTACCTACCAGGCACTCCGCTAAGCCCCTCCATACCACTGCAGTTAATCTTCACACCAGTCTATGAGGTGAAGACAACTATCACTCTCATTTTACAGATAAGGACCCAGATGCTCAGACACATGAAGTAACTTGTCCAAGGTCACACAGCAGGTAAATGGTGAAGCCAGGTTTCAGAACCTAGAGCCCAAACTCTTAACCAGTGGTTGGAGCTGGGAGGAAATTTCGAGATCTATTCTGACTGTAGGGGAGGAAAAATATCTTTGTCCTCTACCCTAACGGAAGACAAATTGACAAGAGAAAAGCATGCAAGTTAATGGGTTTTTTAAAATTAATTTATTTTTGGCCACGTTGGGTCTTCGTTGCTGCGCACGGGCTTTCTTTAGTTGCAGCGAGCGGGAGCTACTCTTCGTTGCAGTGCGCGGGCTTCTCATTGTGGTGGCTTCTCTTGTTGCAGAGCACAGGCTCTAGGCGTGCGGGCTTCAGTAGTTGTGGCTCACCGGCTCTAGTGCGCAGGCTCGGTAGTTGTGGCTCATGAGCCCATTAGCTCCGCAGCATGTGGGATCTTCCCGGACTAGGGCTCGAACCCGTGTCCCCTGCATTGGCAGGCGGATTCTTAACCCCTGCGCCCCCAGGGAAGTCCTAATGTAAGTTTTATGTGGCACAGGAGTCTTTGTAAAACATGAAGACCTAAAGAAACTGTTAAACTTGAGCCTTTTTTTTTTGAGTAGTGTATTTATTGTAATAATTTAATTTTTTTCCCCTGAATGAAAACATGTTCATTATAAAAATGCAACCACATACATGTATATGGAGAAGAAAAGTGATACTTGTTTTTTTTTGTATTCCTTGTCTGTAATACCCCTTTCCTCATCCAGAGAGAAACGCTGTTCACAATTTAAACCTGAGCGTTTTAATGCGTGCTGTGTGTGATGAAGAGTGGGCACAGGGACTTCCCTGGTGGTCCAGCCATAAAGAATCCACCTTCCAATGCGGGTTTGATCCCTGGTCGGGGAATTAAGATCCCACGTGCTGCGGGGCAGCTAAGCCCGCGTGCCATAACTAGAGCCCACACGCCCTGGAGCCCATGCACCACAACTAGAGAGAAGCCCACACACCGCAACTAAGACCCAACACAGCCAAAAATAAATAAATAAATATTGTTTTAAAAAAGAGTGGGACATACAACAGGACAAAAGGATTGATTGAAACTGGTGGGGGGAAAAGCAAGGTCTTCGTTCAGATGCTCCTCTGCATTTGTGGGACGTTTGCTCCTTTCTTCTGGGTATAAGGAGAGCACCTCTCACGTGAGTGTCTCATGACCTGCTTCAGGGGAGGGTCGGAGAGGCCTTCCTGCACCTGCCGTTTCTCAAATTCCTTCAGTTTAATTGTGCAGTATGCCAAGGTACCATATCTTGGGGCAGCGTGTCCTGAACCCCGTTGTGACTGATTAAGGAAGCTGTGGCCTAGAGACAGGACGTCACAAACCAGGACCCCCGTGAACAAGCACAGGGCGGAGACCTCGGGCCTCCAGCCACAGACTGGCCTGAACCTCCACATCACACACCAGCCCCTCATCCAAGTTATAATCTCCCGACAGCGTCTCTCTGAACCTTCCTCACCTCTGCCCCCCTCCTCTCCCTGTCCGCCACCCCCCAACACATCACAACCCGGTGACTTGCCGACACATGTCACGGCTTGCTTCAGCTCAGAAAGTGCCTGTGTGTCTTCAGGCAGCTGGCCCCGCCGAGAGCACTCCTGGAAGCTGGGATGTGACACGCAGCCTCAGGCCCCTCGCATCGCCCCTGTGGGCCCGGCTTCAGGGCCCAGGCGCCCGGGGTCTCAGGGGGCGCTGGGTAGCCTGATGCGGACCCACGGTGTGTCAGGCACCCCAGCCAAGCAGCAGGTGTAGATGCTGGTGTTTTAGGACTGACCATCTAGGAAGAAGCACATTTCCTGGTGTGGTGGGGATGGCACCCTAAGCTTACCAGCGCCGGGAGTCCCCCGAGGTCTCCGAGAGCGCCCTCAGGGGGCCTGGCCCACGGGCGCACTCAGCCTTGGCCACAGCAGCACCGCAGGCCCCTCCGAGAAGCCAGGTTGCGCCGGGCCTCGGTGCGGGGCAGGTTTGTGCCACACGCGGGGGTCCTGACCCTCAGCCCAGCAGCACAAGCATGCAAGATGGATGCCCTCTTTCTTTTGGAGTAGGCTTTGTGTCAGTCTAGCTCAAGGTTGGCAGCCCCAGGGGTTGCAGGCACTGCCAGGCTGTCTGCTCTGCTCCCCAGGCCGCGCAGGGCCGGGGGGGCGGCTCCGTGGAGGCCGGAGCTGGGCCACGCCAGCATCCTCCACTAAGGCCTTTCCCGGGGACTGGTCTGTCGGTGCGGGAGCCAGCCAGCTGCACGGTCGGAGCCCTGCTCTGCCAGCCTCCAGCTGCGTGGCTTTCAGCCAGTTAACCTCTAAACGCCTTTTCCTCTGGATTTGAGATAATGCACTTCACCAGCTCAGCCCACGGTAGATGCTGTGCACTGAGTTAGGTCCCCCTTAAATGCATACGTTGAAGCCCAAACCCCAACCTGATGGAATTGGGAGGTGGGACCTTTGGGAGGTATTTAGGTTTCATGAGGTCACAAGGGTGGGGCGCTCGTGGCGGATTATAAGGACAGACGCCAAAGAACTTGCTCTTCCTTATCCTCTGCCACAGGAGGACTTAGCAAGAAGGCAAAAAATGCCCAGAAGAGGGCTCTTACCAGAACCCAACCGTGCTGACACCATGATCTAGGGCTTCCATCCTCCAGAGCTGTGAGAAAACACATTTTGTTCTTTAAGTCACCCAGTCTGTGGCGTTCTGTCACGGCAGCCTGAGCCGACTGATGCAGTAGGCAATTTGTCCAGCTTGGTTATTGCTACGATTGTTGCTTATAGACTACAGATGGATCAGCTTTCTCTGATGGGCTGTAAGCTTCTGGAGACTATATTATGTACTCATTCTGCGTTCCCTCAGAGAACACCCTGGATTTGAGCCCAGGGTTGGATCTTCATAAAGGTTTGTTGAATGACGGATGGATGGATGGACAGATGGGCTGAAGGAAGGGGACAGAAGCTCAGATAACTGACTCCACTACATGAGCCAAAAGACATTTCCATGGCCACAGAGGCATAAGAAATGGCAGCTCGGGTTAACCCAGTTCAGCTGGGACCAGAGGCTAATGTGCTTCCAGGTGCTGAGGGGCAGCCCAGGAGGGCACCATTGCCACCTCTGTGATCAAGTGCGTGAGGAAGATCCGACATTTTCTACAGACATCCTTTAGAGTAGAGATGCCACACTCAGCTCATCGGGAGTTGTCTGCACTTCACTCGTCCAGATGAACCAGCTTCCATGTGTCCCAAAAGACTGCTCTCTTTCCAAGAAGGACCAGACATAATTGAGGGAAGGAAAACACCTCCCAGAAGTGGGCCTCATTTGGAGCCGGGACCAGGGCACACCTGGGTGGGGGAACCCTCTTCAGAAACACGTTGATCTGATTTTGAGCTCAGGCTTCGTTAGGCTGAGAAATGGCCTTGGGTGTATGTCTTCAAAGACTATAAAACAAGGTGCCACCCTGTTGTCTCAACGTCTTTTTGCAGCTTCATCTCCCTCCCTGCAAGGTTCAGCATGGACCTTCTCTCGCCTCAGGCCTGCCGTCCCCAGTTCTAACCTGTGAGCCGAGGACGGTCTCTGCCTCTGTCCAGGGGCCCAGACTTCTCCCGTCTGCAAACTCAGAGATCCCATTGCGCGACCTCTGCTTCCATCCTCATATCCCCTTCTCTGACTCTCCTGCATCCCTCTTTCCCTTAAATAGACCCTTGTGATCGTGTGGGGTCCACCCAGATAATCCAGGACAATCCACCTGTCTCAAGATCCGTAATTCAGTCACATGTGCAGAGTCCCTTTTGCCACGTAAGGTGACATAGTCGCAGGTTCCGGGGATTAGGACTCGGACATCTTTGGGGGGGCCCCTATTCTGTGCGCCACATGCACTGACTTATGATTTCCTTGATTTTTTCTGGCAGCTCAGGTGCAGGGATGGAGAAGGTGGGAGGTGACACTGAGGAGGGCTGGGGCTCTTCCAGGGGGAAAAACTAGAAGGAAGAGGCTGAGGGAACTGAGGGCAAGGGTGGGTTTAAAGGATGATTTGTCAGGTCTGGTTAGGATTGGTTAGGTCATGGTTAGGGTCGCCCTGAGACCTGGAAATGTCACCGTGTTGGGAGAAAATGGTGAGGTCAAGACCCTGAAGGGCTTGATGAGGTTGCAAAGCAGGTATAGTGGGGGGATGGGAAAAGGAACTGGGTGCATTGGAAGCTGTGGTCAGAGGAGGATGGGGGCCCTGATGATCCAGCGCGGGGGACAGTCAGGGGAGATGGTGAGATCCAGGCTGGGGATGAAGGCGACTGGACATGAGAAGGTCAGGTGGTCCCTGGAGGTGAGCAGGCCGGAGAGCTGAGAGGCCAGGAGTCGGAGTGTTGGCCCCGTGGACGTTGATGTGGCAGGACTTGGGGTGCAGAGGAGGGCTTCGCGGCAGAGGCGAAGCCTCTGATGATGTGAAGAGGCAGCCAGGAGGGCGTTCAGGAGATGACAATGGTGAGAAAGGGTTCGCAGTGGTCTACCCAGGCCCTCTGAGAAGGCTCTTCCCCAGGAGGGAGGAGGAGTGATGGCTTGGAGGTGTCAGCATCCCCCCACTCTCCTCTCCTGCAATTAGAAGTCCAAGGACATGAGTTCATAACCTCCTCTGATTGCAGACTTCTGTTCCTGAGGTTGCAGCGGCAGTTTTGTTGGGAGTTGCAAGTTTAAAAGTGTCTGAATCAGGTGTATCTACCCCCCAGCTTCCTCTGGATCCTAAGGTCCCTCAGATCTCCCTTCTCCCTTTCCAGTTCCACACCTCTTGGGACTGAGGATGGGGCTGGGCAGCCTGAGTGTTACACTGGGACCCTGGCAGGGAAGCCCAGCAGGAGGACAGAGGAAAGGAGAGTCCTTGGGGGAGAAGAAGGGTTCATCTGTCCCGGGAGGATAGTTCCAGAGGACACAGTGGAGACGGAGGGTGGAAGGAGGGTTGGCCAGTGGAGAAGCCTGGAGAGACTAGGGGGCCAGAGTGCATCTTCCCAAATGGCTGCAGCTGCATTCCTGCTCTCGCACGTTCCTCCAGAACCTGCCACTCCCCGTCAACAAGTGGAGTCCACTTCCTCTCCCCTTGACCTCCAGCAGGTTTTCGACTGGACGCTTCAAGTGCAGTGGGAGTGATGCTCTGTGACCTCTGAGATTCCCACCTTTCCCTCTTGCTCTGGGGACCCCTGCCCTTGGATCTGGCCACTGTGTAATGAGAAACCTCGTGTGTAGACATTCAGGCTGAAAACTGAAGCCAAGGTCTTTGTCAGCAGCCAGCATCACCTGCCAGGCCTGTGAGCCGAGTGGCCTGAGATGATTCCAGCCCCCACCATCGGGCACTGAGTCTTCCAGTCGAGGCCCCAGGCACAGGAGCAGAGCCAAGCCAGCCTGACCCTGCCTCTGCCAAGCAGAGATAAGATCCTGTGACGGTATTTAATGGTTGCTTAAGAGCACTGAGTGTTGGTGTCATTCGTTACATAGCCTTACTAGCTAATACACTCAGTGACTGGAAGGTTTTGTAATTGAAAGAAGCAGCCCCAGCTTTCCAAGAAGCACTTCGTGGGAAGACAGCCTCCTGGCGGGGAGTGGAGGAGGAAGGCCATGATCGCCACAGCCCAGACCCCCTGTGTGTACGCAGACAAGATCCTGACTGTGTTTGGTGGTGGACAAGGAGCCTGGTCTTTTCACCAGCCACTAGGACAAAGCTGGGCCAGAAGTTCATCGTGTGAAGTCACCAGATCATTTTGCTTTGTTTTGTTTTGTTTTGGCTGCACGACTTGCAGGATCTTAGTTTCCCCACCAGGGGTTGAGCCCTGGCCCTCGGCAGTAAAAGCACAGAGTCCTAACCACTGGACTGGCAGGGAATTCCCAGAGAAGTCACCCGACCTTAACCAAAGGCAGCCTGAATATGCCCGAACTTTGGTCTCATCCAGACACTGTTTAAGATCTAGAGACCCGGATCCGGCAATAGTTATATAAATGGTGCGATCTCTGTGTCATGTAGTCATTAAAGATTATGTTTTCGAGGCATAATCTAAATTAAAGACGTGGGAAGATTCTCATAATGAAAAACAGTGAACAGGGGCAGGGTATTAACCCCCCGTACATTTGGGTGCAGTGAAACCTTAACTGTGCTTACGTCTTAGGTGATGGGATTTGGGCTGGAATTGTTTTCTTCTTTAAATTTTCTGCATGTTGCAGATTTTTTTTAAGGTGAAATGTAATACTCTTAGAATGAGAAAAACATGAGTATTATTTGTTTAAAAACGCACCTAGTTATTTGCTATTTAATTTGTGGACTCTGGAGATCTCACAGGGGTTAACGTATCTCCGAGAACGCTTATCAAGGGACAAAGGTCAGGATGTAGGTCCCTCCAAGCCCCCTTTCCTGAAGCTGTGGGCATGAGGAGGAGGGTTGGTCACCCTCTTTGATCGCAGACTTCTGTTCCTCAGGTGGCACCAGCAGTTTTATTGGAAGCTGCAAGTTTAAAAATATCAGTATCAGGTGTATCTGCCCCGTCTCCCTCTCTGGATTCTAAGGTCCCCTCGGTCCCTCCCCTCGGTGCCTCCCCTCCCCCGCCCGACTCTAGGGCTGGGCGGCCAGGGGTGCTATATTAGGAGCCAGGAGCAGGCAGCAGAAGTCACGTGGCTGGCTCTGAGCTCCCTGCAGGGAGGCCTGCCCCCCATCTTCTTCTCCTCACCGCCAGGCCTCTCCCATTGCCAACTGCATGCTAGGGACCTAAAACAGGACCTCTGCCCACACAGCCTGGGGACCACTGAGGGCAGAAATGAATGGGCACCAGCCAGGGAAGCCACTGGGACAGAAGCCTCCACCCGGGGGCACCACACAGTGCCTGGATCGGCTGAATGACGGGTTTCTCCCCAGCCAAAGTGCTGCCGGCACAGACACCCTGCGGGCCCGGCTCTCATAGCCCCTCCCCCCAGGGCTGTTCTAGAATAATTCTTTTGGGGAAACTCCTTGAGTGTTGTTAGTCGACAGACGCTCCTGAAAGCTCACTCTAAGGCCAGTCCCCAAGCTGGCGTATTTATGAATGTTTGCTTAAGTTAAAGTCTAATTCATTCTCCCAGCGGCCCTGGGAGGGAAGCGTTACCCTCCTCATCTGACAGGAGGGAACTGGGGCTCTGAGAGAGCTTGGATTACTGGCCGGTGCTGCCCAACGGTGGCTGGAGGATTTGACCTCTGTCTTTCTGGCTCTTGGTGACGTGGCTGCAGCTGCCGGCAGTGGGTGGTTTGGCCCAGTGTCCAGCTGGGCCAGGAGTCTGGGCTTGCTCTACCACTGCCCTTTGGTTCAATTCCATCAGCATTTTTGTCCCCAGACCCTGGGACAAGGCACACCTACCCTCACCCAGGGAAATGTGGCCTTTTTCCCATTTCCTTCTTCAACCCCCAACTCCTGTTTTCAAAACTGTTGGCTCAGAAGTGAAGAGGAGAAAGGCAGAAATTGAAGTGTGTTGAAGGGAAAGGACATACTGAGAATAGATAAGCGAGTTTTCCTAATGTGTCCACAGCCTAGATGCAAGTGCTGAAAACTCGCTGTGTGATCCTCACCCTTTCTGTGCCTCGGTTCCCCTCATTGTAAAACCAGCCTGGGAATTATTGACATTTTGGGCCAGATTATTCTTGGGGTTGGGGGAGGGCTGCCTTGTGCACGGCAGGGTGTTGAGAAGCATTCTTGGCCTCCACCCACGAGATGCCGGTAGCATCCCCTCCCCCGCTGTGACAACCAGAAATGTCTCCAGACATTGGCAAATGTCCCCTGGGAGTAAAATCACCCCCCCCCCCACTTGAGAACCACTGGGCTAGTGGTGTCTCCCTTTTGAGTTTGTTATGAAGATCTTCAAAATTTTTTCCTTCCTTTTATTCTCCCTTCCATCTCCCTCACCTCCTTCTTTGGACTTGATTCCTTTTCTATGATGAGCACATTGAATGAGATGATTCCTAAGATACCTGCCACTCCTGCTGGTCTTGATGTCCAGTGATCCTGAGATTCTTGTTTATATCAAGGCTTGAGCTCAAGCCTGCTCCTCTAACCTAGGAAGGAGGTAGCATGGACCCATTTTACAGATGGGGCATCCAGAGCAGAGAAGAGGCCCGACTTCAACTGTGGAGCTGGAGGAGGGGCTCTGGACACACAGAGGCTGATGCAGTCCCAGGCAAAGGGGTCAGTTTCAAGTAGGCACTCCCAAAAAGATCGGGGAGGGGAGGCAAAAGAGGGAGATGCCCAAAGACCCAGACCAGGAGCTGAGACTGACCAGCTGTGCCCCAAACTGTATTCCTTCTGTCCCTGGCTAGACTACACAGCCGGTCTCCCGGCTCTCAGGTGGGACCACGTGATTGAGCTCTGGCCAGTGGCATGTGTGCAGAAGGGGATGTCACAACTTCCTGGTCCATTAAAACCTCTCACGACACCCTCTACCCACAAGACCACCTGCCTTCCCCCTTCTCCATCTGCCCGCTAGATGTCAACGCCAAGGGCAACCTTAGACGCCCATGTTGTGGATGGCAGAGCCTCCACGGCAGGTCTCTGAACCTCTGAATGACAGTGTGTATTCTGTACACAGTGTACCCGCCCCATGGATCGGACTCTATGAGTGACAAATAGACTTCCATTGTACTAAGCCATTCTGCATTCGGGGTGGTTGGCAACGTCATTAGGCTACGCGGAGTGATACAGGTAAAGGGTAAAGTGAGGGCAGGAGCGGGGCTCTGGGCCCTAGACCACCCACTTCCGTGTCGGTTCCCGCGGCTCTAACTCTGCCGGTTATGGAGACAGAGTTTTTCGTTGAACTGAAACGCGAGACCGTGTGAGCCCCGCGTTGGATGGAGGCCGTAGCGCGGCGCTGAATGCAGGCTGCACGGGAGTCCGCCCAGGACCGCTGCAAAGCATCTCCTCAGGGCTAAAAATAACCAGAAGTTCTGGCCCCTGGTGCCAACGCCGAGTGTCGTGGCTCCAGGCTGGCAGAGCCGTGAGCCCGGAGCTTGGCAGGTGTCGGGGGGTGGGACAGGGCGGAGGTCCCCTGCCCCAGCACCGGGTGGCTCAGCGCCCCATGGAACGTCAGTTTCCCCAGGTGCCTGTCTCAGGAAGGAAGAAAGAGGGTTAAAAAGCCAGGGCTGAAAGTTCAGACGAGCCGGTTCCTGCAGCCACAAGGGCCGGGATGTGAGGACACTGGGCCCTCAGCCTCGCTCCCAAAGCCCTGGGAAAGGCCTTCGTGACACACCAGCGTTCTCCTGAAGGAAGCTCAAGA
The DNA here is from genome assembly GCF_964165515.1 of Mesoplodon bidens. NCBI lineage: Eukaryota > Metazoa > Chordata > Mammalia > Artiodactyla > Ziphiidae > Mesoplodon > Mesoplodon bidens. The sequence goes on from NC_138179.1 coordinate 32,253,981, forward strand.
GTCCAGTGCATCTTGGCTCCAAGAGGACCAGAGAAGGCCACGGCTCTCAGGAAGAAAACTCACCATCTTGGTCCTGAAAGAGAGGGGAACATGTCACTGGATGTGAAGGTGCCCTGGGGTGCAGCTCCAGTGGGACCAGGGAAGGATGCTGATTATCCATCCTCAAAGGCGGTCCAAGGGGTGGGTGGACGTACAGCCAGTGCCCACCCGCCAGCGTGAGCCTGGCGGGTTGCACCATGACTGGCGTGGGTCTGTGCAGTATCTTGATCAGAGGGGTCTCTCTGGTCCCCCTCTCCATCCCTGATTTCTCTCCTCCCGGTGGCTGGGAGCCGGGGCAGCCAGCTGCCATGCCTGGGATTGGGTGGCTCCGTGCCATTTGACCTCTGGTTGGAGCTGCATTCTCCCATCCAGTTCCTCCAGGCACAGAAGCTCACACTCTGGGACAGGAATTCTCTATCTGCTTCTCATTCATTTTGGAATTGGGACGGGAAGGAGGCTGGTTATGGGACTTTTTAGGAACCCACCAGGCAGCTTGGTGCCCCTGAGGCTGCAGCTGTGTCCAGCCAGCGCCTGCCCTGCAGACTCTAAAGACAGGCCTGGCTTGCTCAGCTGCCCAGATGCCTCCCCCACACCGGGGGTGGCTTGTCCCTCTTCTGGCTCCTCTGTGAAAAGGCACCTCCATGGCATCACCCAGGAGCGTAAAGCCAGCTGGTGGTGCCGGGGAGGTGGCCAGTGACCCGGACAAAACCCAGAGAAACTGGCCTTGACCAGCACAGGGTCCGCTCTCGCCTCCCCCTTCTCCTGGAGGGTCCCCAGCATCTCCTAGATCTGAGGACACTAAGTGCCCACGAAGACTTGCAGGGACCTCCTCCCTCCCCCCTCCCCCCTCGAGAAGAGAACGTTTTAAAAATGTTTTTATTTAATTAAAAAAAAGACAGAACTAACAACCCAAAACCAGTAGTAGGTACGGGATTCACAGGGGCTTAAGTGGCGAGACACACAGGGGCGGGATGGAGAGGGCGTGGGGTCGGGGGAGTGTGAGGGCCACAGGCCACCCGGTGCCCCCGTGGGCGCAGGTCTCGGAGCGAGGGCAGGCGAGGAGGAGGGGGCGACCAGAACCTGGGGCAGCGGTGGGGGAAAGGCTGTGAAGAGCACAGGCGCTGAGGGGGCTCCGCTCCCTGCTCTTCTGTCCCTCCTGTCGCTTCTTTCTACTTTCTTGGTCCCGAAAGTGGGCCCTGCCTTCTCTTCCTGGGACTGGGCAAGAGGTAGGATTCATCGGAACACAGCTTTCTCCACGAAATGATGGAAACTTCCAGGGCAGCAGGTGGGAAGGTGGCTTACGTGGAAGAAAGGACAAGGCTGCCTGCTTTTGGAAGTGACCTTGCTGGGGGATGAGTCCCCGGATTTTGCCCCCATCCTTCTAGCCTGGTACGATGGTGTCATGGCCTGGGGAGGGGGAGGCGGAGGGGGAGGGCGGGCAGGGGCAGGCCACGAGCCCGGACACTCCAGCACTCACTGCTGTACATGCTTGGACAAGCCACACAAAGCCAACCTCGACGGGAGGGAAGGGTTTCGAGCAAGCGCGGAGGGGCCCCGGCACGCGGTCACTGGGGGCGGGACGTGTGGAGGTCCCCTCTGGGGGCGGCGGAGGATGGCGACGACCATGACCCGGATCTGAACTCCTGGGGCCGAGTCCGCCCAGGGGGTCCACGAGCAGGTGGCTGAGGTAAGAATTTGCTTGTCACTTCTGAGTACGACAGCTACCGGCATCGCAGACAACTGCTTCAGAGGGATTACCAGGTCTCAAAAAGTAAGAAAGGATCTGTCTTCAGAAAGCACGTGTTTATATAAAAGAGGCTCAGCTCCGTGTTCCAGAAAGCTTTCCCCCTGAGCCCGGACACACTTCCACATCATCTGCTTGCCTCCGGAGGGGAGAGACGGTTGGAAAAGCGTCAAGCATGGAACCTGCCGCCTCCCTTCCCAGGTGCTCGGCCCTTTCATCCAAACTTCCTCGCTGAGTGCTTTCAGGGGCGGGGCGAGAGCACGAGAGGCGACAGTAACAGGGCTTGGGGCAGGGCCGCTGCCACTGTTTACGAGAGAATGAATGTAACGCTGCTCTCCTGGCGTTTCTGCAAGAAATCAGGCTGAGCGACCATCCCGGAAACGGGGGTTTGTTCTGATCTTTGGGTCTCTGTTCGCCCTCGGGTCTCCCTTTCTTGCACAAGGTTCAGGCTCTTGTTGACAAACACCTGGGGGGAAGGTCTGTCCCTATGACCCCCGAGGAGGGGCAGAGCTGCTCCTCAAGCCAGTGGGCAGAGGTGGGGGGGGCAAAGTAAGAGGCCACCCTTCCTCTGACCCGTGGAATCTTCCTGACTCTCAAGTATACAGTCAGTGAGTTCTGCCCTTTCCATGTGAGGCAGAACCTTCCAGAAGCAGAGAGGAGAGCCTTTACCTCATGCCCAGGCCAGCAAAGACGCCCCCAAACCCCACGGATTCCTCCACAGGCCTCGATGTCCCCAGGCTGAGGGAAGCGGCCCCGGACAGCACAAAGGCCAGAGCACCAGGTGGTCACAGGCTCTCTCCTCAGCATCGGTGTTATCCCAACAAGCGGCCGCTGCCAGAGACAGACAGACAGACAGACGGAGGGAAAGGGGGCAAACTTCGGCTTCCTCGCCTGCGGCTCACAGATGCCAGAACCTTGGGTTCAAAAGCAGCTGACCAGCATCCAAAGGCCCCTGCGGGCCTGGTGAAGCCCGGGCAGGGAGGGAAGGCCCAAAAGCCTGTTCTTCTGGCAGAAGATTTGTTTCCAAAAGGAGATAATGGCTCGATTTTGTTTTCCCGGGTGGGGCAAGGCTGTGCAGCCTCAGGAGAGCTCTGGGGCCTCCTGGGAGATTTCGGAACCCCGGGGCATCAAAACACCCTCTTGGGGGATAAAATCAGCCTTCTTGCTTCTGATTCCCATCTCCGGGGCTTCGCTCCAAGCCAGCCCGCGACCCATTCTGGAGACCCGGGAGGGTGGGGTGTGGCCTCAGTCTGTTGTTGGTCCGTCTTAAGGGTCAGATGCCCCTGTGGGGTCCAAGCCGCCCATCTGGGGAGAGGCCGGTGCCGAGAGGACGGGGCAGCTCACACCGGGGTGGTCCGCCGGTTGAGCATGCTGATGTGCACGCCTCCCTTCAGGTCCTGCTGGAAGAAGTCGTGCACCTGCAGGAAGCCGGCCTCCTGGTCGGGGCTGTAGCTGGCGGCCGTGGTCACCTTGAGGGGCTCCCTGGACAGCGTGTACATGGACAGCTCGCCCATGGGAATGGCCCCGGCGATCTTCAGCCCCACCGGAGATGCGTCCCTGGACGGGGAGGCCTCGGTGGACCTGGAGCTGGACCGCGAGCGCCGTCGCCGGTACCGGTAGCTCGGCATCCTGGCGTAGGGTGACGAGGAGGGAGCCTTAAGGAACTCCCGTCTGGTCTTAAATCTCAACTCTTTGTTTTTCTCAATGTAAATGTTTACGGCCAGGACGCCCACGGTCTCAGCCACAATGAAAGACAGGGCTCCGAAGTAAAAAGACCAGCCGTAGTTGTAATGGTTTTTTTTGTCTTCGTCGCGCTTGTCGCTGGGGTCTCCCGTGTTGCTGGAAATGTAGACGATGATGCCGATGATGTTACTGAGGCCTGAAAGGGAAGCAGGAGAGGGTGGGGAACAAAGGCAGAGAGAGGTTAGACCCACAGCTGGGCAGAGGCAGGTGGGCGGAGCAGAGGACAGGTGGGTGGAGCAGGGGCATGTGGGCGGGGCAGGGGCTGGTGCTCGGAGCAGGGGCTGCTGGGCAGGGGAGGGGTGGAGTAGAAGGCAGTTGGTGGAGCAGGAGGCAGATGGGTGGAGCAGGGGATGGTGGCCACTCCCCTTTTTGGTGGGTATGTCTTTGTTCTGGTTGCTAATTTTAAGTAAAAGCAGTTGATTTTGAATGGGTAATGAAGTACAGAGTTTGGGTGAGTATATAATAAAACACAGGCTCTTACCACCCAGTTCCCCTCCTAAGGCAGCTACTGTTATCTTCTCTCGTATATCCTTCTCATATCCATATCCAGTCGCTCTCCCTCCCTCCACCTCTCTCTCTTCCATCTTTTTCTTTGCACAATACTCTTTGGCCCCTTGCCTTTTCACTCAACTGTCTCCACCCGAGAGAGAGTTCCCTATCAGGACAGGAAGAGCTGTCTCTGTCTTTCTAACTGCTCATGGCACCAACCCCGCCGCAGGGGCATCTACCCAGGCCTCTGCTCTGGACATGCAGGTGGCTTCCAGCCCTCGGCTATGAGACAGCCTTATGTCTACATCATTCCACACACGCGTGAGTAAAAATGTGATGAATTCCTTGAAGTGAAACTGCTGCCCCACTGGGTGTGTGCGTTTAAAAACAAACTTTTATCTGGGGATAATTTTAGATTTATTGAAAAGGTGTGAAGTCAGTACAGGGAGAGCCCCTTTCCAACTTCCCGTTCCGTTTTCCCCCATTAACGTCCTACATTACCGGGTACATTTGTTACAACCAGGAAGCCCACCTGGTGTGCTACTATCCATTTACCTTCCAGACTTTTCTCGGATCTCACTGGGGTCTCCACTAATGTCCTTTTTCTGTCCCACGATCTTGAGCTGTGCGTGGTTGTGTTTGAATTCAGAGTCCCAGCTCAAGCACCCTCCATAGCAGCACAAAATGTCTCATCAGCCTATACTTCATAGTATCAAACTTCTGGATCTTTGCCAGTCTGGGAGGTGAAACCCATTAGTGTGTTTATGTGATTTTCTCTCATTATCAGTGAGGTTGAGCAGAGCCGAGCTGCCTGGGTTTGAATCCTGGTTCTACCGACTCTCATCTCTGGAACTTTATGCGAATTACTTACCTCTCAGGGTCTTCATGTGCAAAGTGGGAATGCCAGTGGCACGCACTGCACTGGGTGGGTGTGTGGTTTCAACGAGCTACTGCATAGAAAGCACCGCGCCCAGCACACACAGAGCATGCTTTGAGTTCTATCACAGTCTATTGTGTTTTATCGTAATGTGTTGTATCATCTATGCCCTGCCCAGGTCCTCTGTGCATCTTCCTACTGCACCATTCCCAGCGTGGATGGGTTGGAGTATGTCCTGCTAAGGGCTCAGCGATCCAGCTGTAGGTCTGGACTCCTCTCCCCTTCCGCTGTGCTCCAGAAGAGCCCCCACTGACACGGGTTTTCACAATCACGGTTTGCTTCCTTCCGTCCCTCCTCCCCTGCCTGCTGGCTTTGTCTCTCCTTCCCCTATTCTGCACAAGTCATAAGAATGCTCTGTAGATCACATCCCAGCTGATTCCATGTTCCCAAAGAAGTTACTGGCGTCCTCTTCTGACTCTCCCAGCCTTCAGACCAGACTTCTCCTGAGGCTCCGATCATTTTCCACCTAGAATTATTCACGGCTCGTCTCACCTCACTGCCGGGCCCTGGGCGTGACTCTGGGTCTGCGCTGCCTTGGCCCACGATCGGGGCTCCTTGATCCAGGGAATAAATGGGAACCAACGAACAGCCCCTTGCTTGCCTGCATGGCCATTGTGTTTTCTTGCTGCCACATCCTCTCCTCTGTGGCTAGACCTGTGCTTTCAGCTGAGTGTCTCTGCGCCCCGGGCTCCACAGCCCCTCTGGAGACCCAGGGCATCTGGAGATGCCTTTGAGAAGGTTCCTCCAGGGGGAACAGGCAATGCAGGGGGCAGCGCACTTTAGAGGCTGACAGCCCTGGGCTCAGCCTGTCGTTGCCGCCGGGTGACTTCAGGGAAACCGCCTGGGCCACGTGACCACCTCCTCAGGAGCTGGGGTGATGGGGGTGCACTTGTGCAGCACTGGCAACTGGTGTTAATGGAAGTCTTCTTTCCTTCCTCGGGAAAGGAAAGGGGACAGGATTCAAACGCCACAGCAGGATTCAAGTCCACACCTTGAGCAATCTGCCTGCTTGGAGGAGGAGGAAGAATGGGGTGTGTCCCTGCCTTCCTGCCTTGCCCCCGTTCTGGGCTAAGGTGAGGAGAAGGGACAGGATAGGGACCTGGCCAGGAAGGAGCGTGCTGCTTCTTCCTAAGGAGATCCTCCTTTCCAACACATGCTCACACACTCACACACTCACACGCTCACGCTCACACACACAGTCACACGCTCACACACACTCAAGTCACTCACACACACACGCTCACACACTCACACACAGTCACACACACGCTCACACTCACATACACACTCACACACACACACACTCCTCACTCACATACATCCCCCGCAGATGCACACACACATATATTTACTGCACTGGAAGGAGACAAAGACTGAAGTGGGGCGGGAGAAAAAGCACAAGCATGCCAGCCAGGAGCCCTGGCCCTGAGATTCTGAGCCCGTCCCTGAGTAGCTGTGGCCCGCAGTTCCGCGATGCAAACGGCAGTCACCTTCCTTCTCCAAGAGAAGCCATGAGAAGAGATGGGGATGAGATGACCTCCGGGGACTTACGTGGGCCGCGCCCCTCGCCGGTCCCTTCCTGGGCCAGTGAGGGAAGCCCGGCCTGATGACTGGGAGCCTCACTGTCACCCACACGGTGCCACTGGGCCGATTTAGGGTTCAGAGACCAGGCACAGGGACCCTCGCTCCGCTCTGCCTTACAGGTCCGGCGTGAGAAAAAGGCTCTTTGAAAGCGAGAACGCCCTTAGGACAGTGCAAGGAGCTTTGATGACAATTCAGGAAAGGGCTGCGGGCGGAGCTTTGTGACATTTCTCACGCTGATTTACTGGAACGAGGCCTAGGAAGTCAGCTGCTCCAGCCCTGCTGCACCGTCATCTTCATCCCGCCGGGCTGCCCAGAGTTTTGAGGACGCCACTGGCCGAGCTTTGCTCCTCAGACGCCCCTCCACGCCCCCAGCCCCGGCGACTCAGGCCGCTGGATTCTCCCCTGGACCAGGCGTGAGCACTGACCCACCTCCGGCCGCAGCGCGCTGTCTGAGGCCAGGCTCAGAGGAGCCACCGTGTTAAGCCGTTTCGGACCCACTGGGCAGGGAATGGGTTGCTCTCACCCACAGCTCTGGGGGGCGCAGAGGTGCTGTTGCCCATCTCGGAGCCAGGAGACTCGGGCAGTCAGGGTGGGCAGGTGGGGCTCCCCCCTGCGCCCCCCTCGCTCACTCTGCCCCAGGCACCCTGGGCTCCTGCCCCCTCGCCGGCCCTGTGTCCCTCCCCCTTGTCTGTACCGGGTCAACTCCTTCAGGCCTTGGCTTCTGAGCATCCCTCTGAGGCCCGCCCCAACCCCCAACTCAGCCAGGCTCCCCGACAGGGACTTGTAAGGCACCAGCGCTGCCCCTCTGTGGCCTTCTGCGCACCTGGACTAGTTATTCTTATTTTTAACGGAGGTGAAATTCCCGTAACGTAAAATTAACCCTTTAAAGTGCACAATTTAGTGGCATTTAGTTCATTCATGGTGTTGTGCAACCACCATCTCCGCTTGTTCCAGAACATTTACATCACCCAGAAGGAGACCCCATACCTGTTAAGCAGCTGCTCCCCACTCCCTACCCGGCGCCCTGTGCTTTGGACCCGCGTCACCCACGGCGATGTTACGACCTGCCCCCCCCCGTCACCCCCACCGCACGCCGCAGACGAGCGCTCTGTGCAGCGGGGACCAGAGCGGACGGCTCACCTGCAGCCACAAAGAGGATGCCGGCGCTGAGGACGACGTTGTTCTTGCGGCTGTGGAGTCTCCCGGCGCCAATGCAGAGCCCGCCGAGCAGGAGGAGGACGGTGCTGAGGATGGGGAAGACGCTGGAGGCGCGCACGAGGCCTGGCCAGCAGGAGACACAGAGAGAGGGCCGTGGGGCTGGCCGTCCTCCCGGCCTGGCCATGGGCGTCGGCCCCGAAGCTCTCAAGGCCCTTCTGCTGACTTTGAGGATTCCCATCCCACCCTGGAGACCCGAGGTGGGTAGGGAGCTGGGCAGGGTGGACCACCAAGTGATGGCCCCGGCCTGCTGGTCACTCCCCCTGGGCGCCCCGTGGCCTGGAATCACATCTGCCCACGTCTCAGGCTCTCCCTGGATGTGGGCCCCACTTCTGCCAGCCAGACGGGGGGAGACCCCCTCAGAGCCACCAGGGAGGCCACAGCAACAGGCACGAAAACACTGTCAGACAGCCCGTCACAGCTCGTGGACACCGTCTCCGTGAAGCCTCCGGGATGCTGGGGAGTGGATCCGAGAGAGGCAGCTCAGATGGGCGGCCGAGGGCACAAGCTTTGCCTTCGGTGGGCCTGGGTACCCTGCTTTGTGACACACTGGCTGTGTGGCCTTGGCCAAGGTGTGGCCTCCCTAACACTGGGTTTCCCTAGTAGTGGGACGCAGTTCATAACAGACCTATGTCTAGGGTGGGTTCTGCACATCTAATGGGCTTATTTAGCAAAGGCCCTGCCCATAGCACACACTCCTTAAGTGACAGCCTTGATCTCCCATCTCCGTCAACACCAGCGTCATCACCCCAAGAAGCTCCGGACCTCGTGAGGTCATCGAGGAGGAGGTGGCTGGACAGGGGAGCACGTCCATGGACTGCGGCGTCCCACAGAGCTAGATCTGCAGCTGTGCACTGCCCAGCGGGGCGACCAGGGCAGCTAGCTTCAGACCACTTCACTCCCCTCTTTTACAACCTGGGGAGAGTAGTAATACCTACCTGTAGGGGTTGAATTGTGGCCTCCCAAAATCTATGTCCACATTCTAACTGCTGGTACCTATAAGTGTGACCAGATTTGGAGAAAAGTCTTTGCAGCTGTGAGTAAGTTAAGGATCTCGAGATGACACCATCCTAGGTTACGGTGGGCCCTAAGTCTAGTGACAAGCGCCCTAATATGAAGAGGAAGCGACACAGCAGAAGAGCCCGTGGGGAGAAGCCACGTGAGGACGGAGACAGAAGAAAGAATGATACAGCTCAAGACAAGGATGCCGGGGCTGCCAGAGCTGGAAAAGGCGGGAAAGATTCTAGAGGCTTTGGAGGGAGCACAGCCCTGGCAACGCCTGAGTGAAGACATCTGGCCTCCACTCTGTGTGGGGGTACATTTCTGTTGTTCTAAGCCCCCCAGTTTGTGGTAATTTATTACAGCAGCCTTAGGAAAAGAACACACTACCTGCAAGTGTTGTGATGAGAGTCCGATGGAATAAGGTACATCAGGTGCTTAGTAGGGCCCTAGGGGATGCGGGTCCCCCTCCCTGAGCATCTGGCTGGGAGAGGAGGCGGGAGGAAGGGAAGGGGCACGTGAGCAGAACCCCGAGCTCGGCCTCCCAGCCCAGGAGAAATCCCGGCTCCGTGGACCCTGGGGGCCGGCAGGGGACAGTGAGCACTGGCAGGCCCCCCTCCTGAGCCAGCTGAGCTCGTTTGCGGCCTTTCAGCCTCTGAAGGCAGCGTTTGTCTCCCTGTCTGTAAGCCCACCAGTGTGCGCCCTGCTGCACAGAGAGGGGCTTGTCTGGGGCAGTAAATGAAGCTCTTCTCTCTGCCTCCCCCTCCTTCTCCCTCTGCCTTCTCACAGCCGCAGGTTTTGGGAGGAGGTTTCCTGTGGGCTTTTGAAATGCGCCTCTGATCCGTGCGGGCCGGCAAAGGGGGACCGGGTCCCCCTCGATGCCCCCGTTCTGCAGGTGGGTCAGAGGGGTTGCAGCGAGGGAAGCCTGGAGCCTCTAACATCTCCAAGGTCGGGCCTGGCCCAGAGCCGTCCGTCCTGCCCGCGTAAGTCACGTGAGCACCATCCTTTGCCACGTGGGCTCACCCGGAGCTCTAGACTTGCAGGCACCAACCGCAGTGCAGGCTGGGTCTTGCACAGAGCGGGGCCGACGTCCAGCCCATGGCCCTGTGGCTACATCAAGCCCTGGCAAGGATCTGTGTTTGCCCAGAGGGTGGGCATCTCCTCCTCACTCGCCCTCAGGCTCGCCGTGGGCTCCCAGCAGCCCTGACACCAGCACTCTGGGGTTAGCATAGAAACCACACACCCAACCCGAAATGCGGAGCCTGGAGAAGGGGGACCAGGCCCAGGGCAAGAGGAACGGGAGCCCCTGAGGCCAGCGGGCTCAACAGAGAGAAACGGCAAGGAATCAGGGAAACTCAGGCCGGATGGCCGCAGCGACCGCGACCTTGATCTGTCCTGGAATGTTGCCCACTCCCTCTGGCTCCAAGCTCACAGGCACCTGCACTCTGGGGCTCGATTTCAGGGCCAATTCTCGTTGTTTCTGTAGCCCCTGAGTGGAAAACCACTTCCCTGGTGGAGAGTCAACTCTGCCCTCTCCACCAGCAGTTGAGATCACAGGCCCCAAAGCCATCACCCCTTCTCTTCCGTGGGCTCCTGAATGATCCCCGCTGGCTCCCCACGGTGCACAAATGAGGAAACATTTCCTTCCCAGATGAGCTTTGATTGCTGATGTGCAGTTGCCATCATTTTATTTGGGAAAATTGCTGCTGGGGCCCTCCCAGCCCTCACGCCCCGCCCCGGGGCGCCACTGGTAGGGTTTGAGGACAGCAGGAGCCTGAAGCTGGATTGGTGTGTGTGCAGCACATGCTCGGTTTGCCCCTCCCAGTCCTCGGACCACCTCTCTCCGTCCTGCTCTGGGCCCTGGGAGGCTGATGCCAGGGACCGGATCATCAGGGTCCCCCGACTCCAGCTTTGGGAGGAGAGTGCAGGGGAGACGGTTATTCCCCTGGCTTCCTTCCTGCAGATGAGGACGAGGATAAGGTGGCTGCACTCTGTCATAAAGGCCACAGCCCCTGCCAGGCGGCCTGTCCTTACAGCTCCCCTGGCGCAAGTGTCCATACCTGCCTCTCCCACCTCTTCAGGCCGAGGGCTGTAAGGGGTCCTTCTGTTGCTAGCCGCGGTGTGTTCACCGCCCCTTGTAGGTTTCCCTTAGCCCCGCCCACACCTCTGTAATTAGTCCTTCACTAAATGTCCTTCCTTCATCCCATCCGAGTGTCCCCTCTGCTTTCTGCTGGGACCCCAGGAAGCCACATCGTCTGACCTCTGGGCTGATGTGCCATGAGGCCCATCCAGAAAGAGATCCCAGCACTTTGGGGACCATGAAGGGGCGGGGAGGGCAAGGGAGTAAAGAGGCAGAGCCCACGCCGATTAACCTCAGGCAAGTTCATGTGGGAAGTGGGGAGGGAATGGCGTGTTTCTCCAGGAGCTGCTTCCGTGCAGTCCCAAGGTGGCCAGGTTAGCAAATCTGCCCTCAGAGCCTCAGGGACCATCTGACTGCCCTGGGCTGGCAAACAAGGGGAGGTCCCGCGTCAGGGCTGGCTTTCACCAGCAGCCACCCCAGATGGCTGTGCAGGCCACGCACCATGCAACTCACAGAGTGTAATGTATACGCTAGTCTATGCAAATGACATCCCTTGAGTTGTGCAGTGTGCAACCTGCACAACCATCTGTGGCGGCCCTATGGACTATCATTTGCTGGGTTCAGTGGTGGCCCACAGAAAGCAGAGAGCACAGGCGTGAGGAAGAGGAGAAGGTGAGGGAGGAGGGATGGGAGGCAGATCTGGCTAAATTATTTCAGGTTCCAGGCCTGACGCTGCCCCAGGCTGCAGGGGAACCGCACGCTGTTCTATTTCACTAGATGACTCAGAACCAAAATCCTTTCTCTTAGAAAAGAATGATCCATAAGCAGGTGCAGAGTGAATCGTGCTCCCTCTGAGGACACTGGTATCGATCCCATAAATGAAGCTGGCCTGAGCCCCTGGGGGAGCTGCTGGGAGCAGCTCTGCGTGCGTCTTGGCTAATGCAAAAGGGGAAAATGACTTCAAAACGGTGCCGTTTTTTCCATTTCCAGGTTCCTCCCCAGGCTGCGGCTCCATCCTTTCTCCCAGGGAGGTGCCCACGGACGAGATCTGGATTTAGGGTGTGGGACGGGGTTTGTCCTTTGAGTTCCAGGTTCCAGTCTGGGGGCCAGCTCCGCTGCAGGACCCGGGCAGGGGCAGCTCATGGGCTCTACAGGTCTGTGCCGGAGACACTCAGGGCCACATACCCGAGGCTGGACCCACCCTCTTACTCACTTTCTCCCACAGGCTGCCTGGCACCCAATGGCTGTTTCAGCGCGTGACTTAATCTGATTTTTCAAGACTAGAATGCTGGTTGGGGGTGGGGAGGGGTGGGCAGGTCCAGGGCTGGCCGGGCCGTATGCTTGGGGTGTCACAGCCCCCAGGATGCCGAACCCGGGCAAGCCTACGTCCTGACCTCTGGACCAGACACAGCAATCAGCTCCTCTGAAGACGGCGGCCCTGGGGAGCAGGGATCCCCCCACCCTCGCTCCATCTTCCCAGCCGCACCCGGGCGTGGTCCTATCAGCCAAGCAACTCCACCGGGGCACCCAGCACAACACAGCAACTTTGAACAACACTCCATCCTCTGAACTAACAATTCGGAATCAGAAAGGGAGTGAGGGGAGCACCCAGGGACCTGCCCCCTCCGCCCCCCTGGGGCCCATCTTCCTCCCCCCAAGCTGGCTGCCCACCACCGGCCCCCGCTCCACCCACAGAGGAAGCGAAGGATCCTCCGCACTCACGCAGGAGATACTCCGAGCTGTCGTGGTCGTAATCGTTGTCCTCTGGGAAGTGGTTGATGCGGAAGCAGTGCCCTTTATAGACCCCTGCAGGGAGTGAGGGAAAGAACGGTGTAAGTGTTCCGTGGGCTCCACGTCCTTTCTCCCCAGACTCGCTGGCCGGGTGTGCCTGGCTCTGGGCGTGGAGGGCACAGAAGGGCCGCTCCGATGGGCGTGGGGCACAGAGAAGGACCGCACAGCGGGGGACGCGCCCCAGGCTGGCCGCATCATTACGGTCCACGTCTGGACACCCGCGAGAGTGAGGGGCACCAGGACACAGGGACGAGAGGCCTCAAGCAGAACATCCTGGGCCAGCAGGGCCCAAGGGGACTGCGGAGCCAAGGCTTGAAAGGTGACAAAGACCTTCCCAGGGGGTTGGGGGAGGGGCCAGCCAGGCAGAGGCGGGGCTGTGAAGAGGCGGGGCTGTGAAAAGGCAGGGCTGGGGCTGACGGTGTATCTGGGGAGGGTGGGAAGTCCAGTGCGGCCAGAGGTGAGAAGGACCCGTGCAGGGAGAGGGGCTGTGGGCCAGGATGAGATCTGCCGCCCACCTTCCTGCGGCAGTGTCTGTCTGTCTGTCTGTCTTCCCCTCTCCCTCGAGCCCACAGTTATGGTGAATACCTCCTACGTTACAGGCCGAATCTGCACACGGTCGGCAACGTGACTGTAATCCCCTCACTCGGTCTGATAGAAGGAAGAGAAACTCCCGGAAAGGCCCAGACCCTCTCCTGCCTGGTTTCCCTCCCTGCTCGGAGAAGTAGCCTTCGCAGGACACTCTGAGTAATTTAGTGATGGCAGGAGGACCGCCCAGTCCTCCCTTCTGGAATCTTCTGCCAGCTCTCCCAGCGCCTGCTCCCCTGCAGTGTGGGCGTGCGCGGTGCAGAAGCGGATGCAGGTCGGGGGGCACAGGGTGCCAGGCTCTGTCCTGCCAGTCCCCCGCATGCCCAGGCCGGGCCCCCGGCCCTACAAGGAGCTCATCCTGGCCCCCACACGGGCCCGCCTGCTTTCAGCTGGAGGCCGTTCTCGTTCTGCAGCAGCTGCTGAGCGTCTCGCTGACCCTCCCACATCCCGGCCGGACCTCCTGGTCAGGCGCACGGTGCAGGGAGCAGGGCCCGCGCCAGGCCAGCCTCCATCCCCGTCCTTCCCACAGAGAAGGGCCTCGACAAGCTGGGGGCGCCTGCAGCACCTCCCGTTTACCAGTCAGCTGCCCCCCCCAGCCTCCCCTCAGCTGGGCCCATGAGCTGCTGCCTTCAGAGAGCTCGGGGGCTGGTCTCCAGGCCACTGCTGGGCAGGCTGGGTTTGGTCAGGGACAGTGGGGGACAGTCTGAGGGTGTCAGAGGTGGCGCCTTGAGTGGGGTACGCTTCCACAGTGTCGTCTGAGCCAGGTCAAGCGTGAGCGTTTTAGCTACCTGCCTCAGTCTCCTGCTCTGGAGAATGGGGACAACCACGGGCCTCATCTAGGGAATCTCGGGAGAGTCATGTGACATGATACTGAAAGGCATTTCCTGGTCTGCGCTGATGGCTCAGGGGAGATTTGCTGCTTTGGGACCCAGACATCACCCACCCTTTGCTCCGTGGCTCTTACTCTTTGGTGGAGAGCCACGAGTACCTGTGAGCAAGAGGAAGGAGCCCCAGGGCAGGCTGGTGTCAGGATGGCCAGCGCGGGCCGCACCCCAGCTTCAGGAGGTTCGTGGAGATGCCGGGCAAGCGTCTTCCAGGCGTGGGTGGGCGAGGTAGTGCCCTCTGCCCTCCTTCCCTCTCCCCCTGCACACTTCTGGGGCTACTTTACGGGTCTAAACAAAATCACCAAGTCCCCCACGCTTGTGGAAACAGTCAAACATTAAGAGGCTGAACAAGAAGTAAATAATCTCTCTTCAGAGTTGATGTCCAGGGGTCAACAGTCAGCTGTGCGTCTTCCCACGTGTGCATGTGTGTGAGGCTCCCCCTGTTTTCTAAAAATTAATCTTTTTACTTGGAGGTAATTGTAGATTCACACGCAGTTGTGAGAAACACTGCAGGGAAATCCCATGTACCTTTCACCCGGTTTCCCCAGCGAGAACATCCCAACCAGGATCCTGACACTGCTACAGTCAGGAACATTCTACCACCTGGAGGACCCCTTGTGTTGCCCTTTTATAGCCACGTCCACCTCATCCCGGCCACCAGGCTCTGACCCTGACGCAAGGCAACCACTAAGATGATCTCCATTTGCACAGTTTTGTCATTTCAAGAAGGTTCTATAAATGGAATCTTACAGCATGTGACCTGTTGGGCCTGTCTCTTTCACTCAGCATAATTCTCTCCAGATTCACCAAGTTGTGGTAAGTATCAATAGTTTGCTCCTTTTGACTGCGGAGCAATATTCCACGGCATGGATGTACTACAGTTCATGACATCTGGATTATGTCCAGCTATTACACCTGGGGTTTCCAGCTATTTCCAATAACGCTGCTATGAACAGGTTTGGGGATGAACCTAACTCTTCATTTCTCTGGGCTAAATGCCCAGGAGAGTAATTGCTGGGTGACGGGACAGCTGCGTGTTTGTTATAAGGGACAGACAAGCTGGTTTCCAGGATGGTTATATCCCTTATTTTGCAAAAGGAATAACACAATACACTTTACTCTGTAACCTACTTTTTTCATGTAATAATGATACACACTTCTCTAGGTCAATACCTATAGATTTAAAAAAAACAATAAGTTGATACTCATCCAAAAGTTGCTGACAGTCTTAGAAGGCAATAGCACAGGGACTAGGGAAGTAAAGCTTTTGCTGCACCACTTATGATGCTAAAACTATGCTTTGCCAGGAAACCGCATATTTACATATTCGATCAGAAAAGAAAGCAGGTTTTGAAACTAGCTTGCATGTAGACACGTTAGTTCCAAATGTCCTTCCGATGTATTCTGCAAACCTCCACTCTGCATTTAGGGTGATATTTTCTATTTGATAGAAACTGTAAATAGGGATCACACTGCCCAACATAACAGATTTTCTGACACATTGTTTTTAGTGGCTGCGTAACCATGTGCAGTTATGGTTCATCAGTCCAACTATACGATAGGAAGAGACATTTCCCTTTCTTGGGGCCGCGTGTACACACAACGCATCTCACCGCAGGCGATTCTGCTCAGAGCGTGCCGACAGCTCGCTCTCCCGCATTCCCTTGCCCCTCCGCTCCTCTCCTAACTTCTCTCCACTCCTCCTCCACACCAAGCTCTTGTGCACAGACTGAAGGAACGAGCATTGCCTTGGGTTAAACTGTGTCCCCCCTGCACACAGCCCCTGCACCCCACGCCCCCCAGAAAACTCATGCTGGAGTCCTAACCCTTGGTCCCTGTGAATGGGACCTCATCTGGAAACAGGGTCTTGAAGATGGAATCAAGTTAAGATGAGGCCACACTAACTTAGGGTGGCCCTCAATCCAATGACTGGTGTCCCTATAGGAAGAGGGAAACCTGGACCCAAGGGAAAAGGCCGTGTGAAGACAGGCAGAGGTTGGAGTCATGCGGCTACACGCCGGGGGATGGCAGGGATCGCGGGCAACCGGCCAAAGCTAGGAAGAGGCAAGGAAGGAACGTACCCAGAGTCTCAGAGAGGGCAGGGCCCTGCTGACACCCTGATTTCGGACTTCGGGCCTCCAGAACTGTGCGACAACTGTATTCTGTTGTTCCAAACCTCCTGGTTCGTGATGGTCTGTTCCAGCAGCCCCAGGACGCTAACACAGGAGCACTGCTGTGTGAGAGGAAATGCAACACGCCTCGTTCACTCACTGGGGGCCAGCCTTGCAGGAAGGCAAACAGACGTGTGGGCCCTTCCTGCTCCTCTGTCAGCGGCAGGGGCCCACACGCAGTGTTTGGGAAGCTGCGTGTACTGCATCCGCAGAAGCGTCTTCCTGTTGCAATGAGACTCGTGCAGTCTCTCAGGCTCACGCTTCCAAAGCCCCTGGAGCAGGTTCCCCACCAGGGACTCGAATCCTCTCCTTGTACCCTCCAGCCAGCGACAGGGACCTCGCCACCTCCCAAGGCATTCTGTTTCCAAACAGCTTTAACTTCACGTTCCTGAGAGGTTGTCAGCCTCCACAAAAACCTATCCACGGGTATTACCTATAATCCCTGGGAATGAAAGAACCCAGCCTCTATCGTGTGTCAACCCTTCAAGCCACTGAAGAGAGGAATTGTATCCAACAGGATGAAGGACAAGCTAGTTTTCCAGCCATCCAGGGTTTGCACAAAAAGTGAGGCCCAAGGTCGAGGACGAGAGGAGGCTGGCAAGCTGCCAACGGTCGGGACCAGACGCGTCCCCCGGCCCCAGTCTAAAGAAGTGGGGTCTGAGGAGGAGGAGGGCACCTTGAGTAGAGAACGTGGTAGGTCCCCTAAACGAGCGTCCTCTCTAGGCCAACTATCCCCATTTACTTCAGCCGTTTCTTTATTGATGCTTCCAAGACCCTTGTCCAGCCCCGCCCCCTGCTCTGGGTCAGCCCAGGAGCACAGCCCTGCCTCTCCTCTTCTCGGGATCCTGTGCTTCTGTTCTCGGGACCTGCTCTTCCCGTACTCAGCCTTCCAGGATCTTTTCATGAGAGCGGCCTCACCACCCCCAACCTGCTTTTGTCGAGTGGAGTGTTTAGTCCGAAGGACTTCACATCTATCCCTGTCAGATTTAATTTTGTGAGTGTTGGCCTCAAGGCATTTAATAGGGGAGAATATTAATGGTTGATGTGAGAAGTAAGAGAGAACGCCATGTCCAATCCATTTCACACGTGCTCTCTCGGTAATCGGGCCTTTTGCTGCGCTATCTGCTAAGCGATGAGCAGGGGGTTGGCTAATTTGGAGATCCCATGTGGACCCCACCGCGGGAATACCGCAGCGCTCCCGGGGTCATGGCCTGTGCTCCCAGGGACACGGCGGTCCTCTCCTTTTGCGGGTCAGGGAACCACTGTGTGAAGAGACTTCTTGAGACACATGGCCCCAGACGAGTTACTTCTTTATCTGTTAAAGCTCGGGAACTGGGCCCAAAGGAGTCCGTCCTGCTCTAAGATTCTAGGACTATTTTGTGTGCCGATGTTAACATATGCATTCATCTACATACATCATACTAGAGGTATTTCTCTAAGCCTAGGAAACATCCGGAAAGAAATATCCTAAAAGGTGTCCACTGTTTCATTTCTCGGTGAATTCAGATTTTCCTCTTTGCATTTCCTCTGTATTTTCTAAATTTTCTACAGTGTCTGAAAACAACCAATGAGGTTTATGGAAAGAAAGAAAAGAAACCGGATCTTTGACTCCAGGGAAAACGTGGGGCTGTGTCTGAAGTGACCGCAGGACCACCCAGATGTGGAGGCTGGTGAGTGGCGGGTGACCTGTCGGGGGGACATGTGTGTAGGTGACCTTTGGCCCCCGTGGGTGAATATCCCCACTGCTTGCCTCTGGGCAGTGACGGTCGTGCCCTGGGGTTGTGCCCTGATAGACCGCGAGGGTGACCGACCCCCAGGACTCAGGCGGTGACAGGCACGTAGGACTTTCAGTGCTAAACCCAGGAAAGTCGCAGGCAAACCGGGACGAGTTGGTTACCCTGCGAGTCATTTCAGCGTGTGACATAAGCCTCCATAACAGGCCACCCCAGAGGTCGGTCGCCATTAGGGGAGCGCTGGAGGAAAGGATGTTAGGCGGTGACTTGATCATAACGGTGGTCTTCGTGTCACCCCTTATGGCGGCTGGCAGAGCGCTTCCACAGGCACGACCTCACCTGTTCCTCACAGACGCTGAAGCAGCGGGCACTGGCTGAGCATGCACGGGCCCCCTGGGGCCCACCCCTCACATCTCTGTCCGCCTTTATTCCAGCCCCTCAGAGCAGCAACCACCTCCCTGGGGTGTCTCCTGCTGGAACCTCGATTCAGCCGCTCCAGTTGCTTCTTG
Organism: Mesoplodon bidens; assembly: GCF_964165515.1. Taxonomy (NCBI): domain Eukaryota; kingdom Metazoa; phylum Chordata; class Mammalia; order Artiodactyla; family Ziphiidae; genus Mesoplodon; species Mesoplodon bidens. The sequence goes on from NC_138179.1 coordinate 32,272,484, forward strand.
CTTTTTTGCCTGCGGCACTGGGTAGGTCACCCAGAGGGAACTGCACACACACTCACTCGCTTGTGGAGCTGGAGGTTTGGGGGGCGAGGGCCCCCCGGCCCCGGGGTGACATTGGAGCAGGAGGATGGCAGCCAGTGGATAGGTGTTCCCGTCCTCCACCCATTCTACCTGCTTCTGGGGGCAGGTCCCAGCAGGACCAAACCAGTGATGGTCAGCTCAGGGCCGCCCCTCGCACCGCCTTTCCCTCTACTTGGGTTCCCTCTCCCACCCTCCCCCAGGCCCGCTCCCCAGGACGGCCCGCCTGCACACAGCCCTGGCTTGGGCTTAGATGAAAGCTGGCCCATCAGCCCATCTCATCTTTGTAAAAACACACCTTTGAAGATGCAAGAAAGAGCCGTAGAGATGTCACAAGCCCTGCCTTCCCAAGCCCCGGGACAGAGGCCCAGCTCTGAGCGCTAGGCCCTACCTTAGCCGTAAAGGAAAGACGTCTCTGCCTCGTTTTAGAGAAGAGGATGCTCGGGGCGCCCATGGCGAGCAGCTGCTGGAACCCAGCTCCTGCCGTCTCACCACGTGTTCTTCCCAAGCGCCCGATGCCCACGCCCTTCTGAATCCTCGCGAGTGCCGGAAAGGGCTCTTACGCGGTGTGGGTCCTCCCCAGACACATCAGGGAGTGAAGCCAGGTAACAACCGCGAGTGCTGGGTTAGCTTTAAGGCAACGGTTTCCTGACAGTGGAGCAGGAGGCAACTGGCGTCCTCAGACTTTGGAAGAGGCAGCTCTGGGCGGCAGGGCGGGAGGAGGCCTGGTCGGCAAGGCCCCTTTTGGCTCCAGGACGGGTGAACGTGAGTCGAGTTGGCCCTCTGTAGGGGTTTCCAGCTGTGCCGTTTCAGGGGGAGATACAGTCGGACAGCAGGGGAGGGATGTGAGGCGTTTTCGATCCTGGGCTCTTGTCCCCGAGTTGAGGCCGAGTTCAAAGCCAAGGTCGGGGCTCCGGTGTGAGGCCCGCGTCCGGGAACAGGTGCTTCTGCAGCGTGGGGTGTGGGGAGTGCTCAGACTCATGACTTCAGAACATCCCTGTCATCCCTGGTCAACAGAGGAATGGGAAAGCCCAGACGAGGCCCGGCTGCTGGTGAAGGCCACCCAGACCGGAGAAGGAGGTGAGGGTAAGAACCCCACGTGGACCTTTAAACATTCCAGCAGCCTTGTTCAAATCATCTTATGTGTGGGAAAATAATCAAACTACATTAAGTATTCTAAATAGCTATCAGTTTGGACTTTATAATAAGTCGAGGTGGCCGTGTCCTAACTGGTCCAGATCAGGGAGGTCTCACTGGACCCGAGTCAGACTGTCCGTACCAGCTGCAGCCCTGGTCCAAGGCCAGATGGACCAAGTCCGTGTCTCAGGTGGGCCGTGGGAGCTCAGAGCCTGCCTGGGCCTGCATTCCTCCTGTGTTTCCCCAAGGCTGCCCAGCCCCTGACCCTAACCCCCCATGGGAAGGGCGGGAACAGCCTGGCAGGCCTGGAGGCCTGTATGTCTCCAGGCGGGTACAGGCCTTGCCAGAAAGGATCCAGGGCTTTGTGGAGGAGGTGAGGGGCTGAGGGGTGCAGGGCTGGGCTGACAGGTGAGGGGGGGAGGGGACAGTGTTATCCTCAGGGTAAGAATATAACATCAAGTGTTCACTTAGCACCTGTATGGCCAGGCACTAGTTGAGCACCTGACATCTGTGAACTCACTTCGTCTTCATACTAACCCTGTGACGCAGAGACGATTACTGACACCATTTGCTACCAAGTGCCCGAGCTGGGATTCGAACTGGGGCGACCCAGCTCCAGAGTCCGGGCCCTAACCCTCCCACACTCGGGAAGCAGAAGGGCATGGTGTGGCCTCAGGGCTACGGGTAGTTTTGATTGGCTGCAGCGTGACGGGGAAACATGGGTCCTCGACACTCTTTATTGGTGGGAAACCTGTTCTTCCAGAGTCTTGGGCTAAGGGCACTGGCTCAGGTTCGAGGCTGGGTTAACCTTGCACTGGAAGTGGCGGTTCTCAAGAGTGGGCCCCCTCCAGTCAGGACAGAGAGGTCAGGGAGAGGTGGAGGAGGGCGCGAGGGCAGAGCTTGGCGCCGGTGGCAGCTTAGGGTTTTCCAGAGGTGCTGATGTGTACAGAGGGGCGCTACAGGGGTCCGTATACACAAAAGGGCAGAAGTGGACAGGCAGGCCGGCCTCGTGTTCTGGAACCCAGGGTGGCCTGGCCTGGGGGGAGAGCGGCCATGGGGATGCAGCGGCAGAAGAGGCCGGGATGCGGTGGAGGTCCCACAGGGAGGCTGAGAAGATGGGACCTAACCACACAGCCGCCATGAGGCCGACGGGGTGGGAAGGCTTGAGGGGCAGCCTCTCCTGAAGGGAGCTGCCTGGGTGAGGGCGGCAGGCAGGCGCGAAAGGAAAGGGCAGCCCGGGACGACGGCAAGCAGTGCGCTTGTCTGGGGGAGACCCTGGCTCCTGGTCTTAGATGTGTCTGCACATGAGGGACTGGAGCCCAGGATGGAAGTGACCTCGACCATTCCAGCACAGAGAGGCAGGGTGGCTGCCGTTACAAAGCACCACAGACGCATCCACGGCCTCGCGGTTCTGGAGGCCAGAAGTCCTAGAAGGAGGCGCGGGCAGAGGCGGTGCCTTCCCAGGGCTCTCTGGGGCATCCTCCGCACCGCTCCCCGTCCCCAGCTCCTAGGGGTTTGCTGTCTACCACTGGCATCCCTGGGCTTGTAGAAGCATCATCTCGATCTCTGCCTTCACCTTCACACAGTGTTCTCCCTGTACGCCTGTCTGTCTCCAAATTCCCTCTTTTCACAAGGACACCACTCATATATGACCAGGGCCCACGCTCATGACCTCATTTTAACTTGATTAGCCTCTATAAAGGCCCTATTTCCAAACACAGTCACACCCTGTGGTACTGGGGTTAGGACGGCCACATACGAACTTGGAGAGACGCAACTCGGCCCGTGACACCGGCTCAGAGGCAGACGCGACTGGCCAGGCGTCCGTGTCCCCGGCTGCCGCCACAAAGCCAGGCCCCAGGCCTCCCCGGCCCCGCCCCACCTCCAGCTCCCTGTAATTCCCCCTCTGAACGCCCCCTCATCATCTCTCCGCTTCCATGCTTATCTCCAAAGAACCTCCTAATAACTGTGATTTCCCGGCTGGCACACGCTGGTGTTCTCCTGAGGGCTGGCCTCTCTCCAGCTGTAAGGCAGCAGGCTGTGGGAAGCCTCTCCCCCGGGCTCCTGCAGAGAACTGCCAGGCTTGGAGTGGCAGCGAGGGCTGGGCTGGACTTTTCTGGGGGAGCCTTAGCTCCCTGGCTTGCAAGTGACCCTGTGAGACCCTGTTAAGCATTACGACCTTATGCATTATGAAGTTCCTTCATCCAGCTTACATTTTTGAGCACCTGCTACGTGCTAGATGCTGGAGACTCAGATGTGGCAGAGGATCTGCTCGCTCTCCTTCTTCCTGGGCTCAGGGCTACACTGGATCTTTCAGCCTCCTTTGCAGGTAGATGGGCCATGGGACCCAGCTGGATGGGAAGTGGGCGGAAGTGATAGGCGTCCTTCCTGGACAGGTGGGTGCACCTCTCCCTCTCCACGGCCTCCCCCGCCAGCCCAGGGGGTGGTGGAGCCACAGGACGGGCACAGCCTGGGTCCCTGAATCCTTTGTGGAGGAGAGCCATCCCCAAAGAGGACGACCCACCTTGCATCAAGGGCAGTAAGTCCACTTCGATTTCTTCTCAGACATTCTACGTTTTGGCGTGTTTCTGTTTCATTGATAATCAAGAAGAAGAGACAAGACAGGCGTCGTCTCTGCCGTCCTGGAGCTTTCCAGGTACAGTCATCCAGTGACACCTGAGGACGGGGTCTGAAGGAGGAGGCCAGAGTTTCAGAGAGCACGCCATCCGAGGCTGCAGAGGAGAGGTCAGGAGAGCTTCTCCTCGTCGGGAAGATGGGAAATGTCTTTACCACCTTTCAGAGCGGAAGTGGGGCATAACCCTAACCCTAGCCCATGCTGGTCAGAGCACTTTGAGAATATCAATTGTGATGACGTGGAGGGTAAGTCTATAGTTTTAAACTTCTCATTTCTCAGAGCTGCCTTCAGACCAGACTGTGGAGTTTGGGGAGGAGGCCCCGCGTCCTCTCCATGGCCAAGTGCTTGGGGTTCACAGCCTGCGCGGTTGCTTTGAGCCCCAGTGCCCGGGACAGGTTTCCCTCGTGCTCTTTTCTCCTTTCTAAAATGAGCTCATAGGTCACACTGAAGGGCCTCGCTGTCCCTCTAGGATCTGTTTGGGGTCTTTATTTGGCTGTAGATCTCGGGGTTTTTTTGGTTTTTTTAAAAAATAAATTTATTTATTTATTTATTTATTTTTGGCTGCATTGGGTCCTCATTGCTGCACAGGGACCTTCTCTAGTTGCAGTGAGCAGGGCTATTCGTCGTTGCGGTGTGCAGGCTTCTCACTGCGGTGGCTTCTCTTGCTGTGGAGCACAAGCTCTAGGTGCGCGGGCTTCAGTAGTTGTGGCACATGGGCTCAGTAGTTGTGACTCGCGGGCTCTAGAGCGCAGGCTCAGTAGTTGTGGCACATGGGCTTAGTTGCTCCACAGCATGTGGGATCTTCCCGGAGCAGGGCTAGAACCCGGGTCCCCTGCATTGGCAGGTGGATTCTTAACCACTGCACCACCAGGGAAGCCCCTGTAGACCTTGTTTATCCATTCAACCCTTTGCCCACTCTTTCCTTTAATTCAGTATCCATCTACTGATGCCAGGCCCTGCGGGGGCCCAGAGGCACGGGTCCGGCCAGCAAGAACGCATCGCCTGGTTGGGGAGGTGAAGTGTCCACATCACCTCAGAACAGGGAGCTAGTGACACATGCTACAGGGGAAGCCGCAGGTTCAGGGGGCTTCAGGAACGAGGGTTGGTGCTGGACTGGTGTCTGGGGCAGCTCGGGGGACGGGCTGCGTTCACAGAGCTGAGGATGGAGCGTGGCAGCTGGGGGGAGCAGCGAGGGGGGGCCCAGAGGCATGTTTGGGGAGTGAGCTTCCGGAAGAGAGCGTAGGCACAGGGTGGGTGGGCTGAGGCTGAAGGAGCAGGTGGGCAGCAGTCACGCCGTGGCCTGGATCACCCTGCGAGGGTCCTGGATTCAACGCCATAGGCTCCAAGGTGCCGCCGGGCCTTTCCCGAAGCTGGAAACATGTCCCCGTGACTAACACAGGGACCCCTTGTCCCTCACAGCCTGGCATGTCTCTGATTCTATTCCCAGCCTGACTTGGTGGAAATGCGACCTGTTACATTGGAGGGCCCCATCCTGGGGCCTCTTGGGCGGCTTATTTTAGTCTCAGAGGAGCCAGGCTGCCTGGGAGACGCAAGCTCAGCTCCCCCTGGGATTAACAAGCACTCCCTTCATCGCCCCCCTCGCGTTGCCGTGCCTGGGAGGAGGGACACATTTAGACTTTGGCTCAGAGCCGGCAGCTTCCTGCAGCTGCCAGACAGACCGTGGCAGCCTCAGGACCTGCGCGGGCAGGAGCGTGGGCCGGGGGGGACCTCGGGTCAGCCCGCCTCACCCCTCGCTCACCGTCAGTCATGAGGAGAGAACGTCTCAACTTGCATCGTGTCAGACCCACCAGGGGAGAATGGATTCCGCGGACACCTGGACCCACCCTCAACTCCGGTCTGTAAGCAGGTGGCAGACAGGGGCTCCCTTTCCGAGATCCTTCCTAGCTTCCCCAACAGTCTAGGGGAGCTACTAGGTCCAAAGGGCATTTCCCCCGACGGGACAGTCGGAGTTGGGCTAGTGGAGGATTTGGGAAAGAAGTCACCCTTGTCATCGGCAACGGGAGCAAGATGGCACCCATTTCAACGGGGCTGGACTCTGGTTCAGCGTCCACCAGGGGACTGGGGTCTGTGGTGCAAGCTCCTGCCCCCAGTTGGTGGGATTCACAGAGAGACGATCTCTGTCCCCAAATTCCGTCTCTTTAAGCCTGGAACCTAGAGATCACAGTCTGGTAAACGGAGGCATCTCCCGAGGTCCTAGACTCTACGGATCTTGTGCTGAGACAGGTGGGCTGGGGCAGGAGATGGGGAGAGAAGGGCGGGCCATGGCCTGGTGCTCAGCCCATCCTGAGGCTCTGATGGACCCCTGGGGTATGCCCGTGGAGCCCCTTGCTCTGGGAATGGGTCTCTCACAGAGTGCCCCCCGCACTTCCCAGCAGCTGCATTGCATGGCCCTGCCCCAGCCAGGGATCCTGGGCACACATGCAGCCCGAGCTGGACCAATCAGATGCACTCTCAGGGGTTTGGATTTTGGATCAGAAGCAGAGGAGACGCAAGGGCAAAGAGACTTTGGGGTGCTCACGAATGGGGAGCTCTTGGTGGTCCATGAGGCCAGCTACGGAAGAGTCTACCCTTTTCAGTCTTGGCTGTTAATCTCGTTTAATCCCTTGGGACCCTCCACATACTCCCAGTAAAGTCTTCCTTTGGGATTAAGACAGAAGAAGTTGGTTTTTTGCCTGCAGGAGAGCTTGACCCACAACAAGCCACACCTTCATCAGAGATTCCAACCCAGTTCTCAAGCGCCCAGGTCATACTTTATTCCTCAGGGCAGGTCTGTGATGCTTTTACAAGACGTGAAAATGACTGCAGGTTTCTGGGCGACCACGGAACCCCGGGGAGAGAGGGTACAGGATACCGGGGGACAGCAATGCCGAGCGTCAGCCCCCAGGTTCCCACGTGGAAGCACGTGGCCTGTGAATTTCAGCCTCTTGAGATCACCGTCACCTGGGAAAACGTTCGCTGGGCTGGTCAGTTGGTCGTTTCCTTTCTCCTCCTCTGTGAAGTGGGATCCCCACAGACCAGGTGCCGTTGCCTTGAGGAATAAGGGGAGAATGTGTGACCAGCACGGACAACGTTCCCATTCGCAGTGGCTTCTCCTCCATCTCTATAAAACAGAGCCTTCCTACCTGCTGGTGGCCCACGAACCAAGCCCTCGACCCAAGTCTCCTCCCACATACGTGCTGCTATTTCAAGGAACGCCTGCTGTGAGGACCCCAGAGCCCCACCTCACAGCCCAGCTCCCTGGTGCTCGGCCGCAGGCAGGACCCCGGCCTCCCTCTCTCACCATCCGTGTCCCTTGTCTCACTCTCCAGCCTCACACCTCCTTCAACCCTTCGCTCCGGGGTTGCCAGGATTTTCCAGGCTTCCTGCCGAGATCCATAATTGAACGGAGCCGGGGAGATTTCCCGGAGAGCTCGTTCTCTCTCCTAACACAGGGAAATGGGTGTGCGCTTATTGTCTCTGTGATTTTTCTACTTGAATCAGCTTGATAACTGCTGCTTGGATGAAATCTCAATACCAAGGTTCAGGGTTTTTTCTTCTCGTTTCTTCCCTTTAATGAGCAAATATGAAGCTCCAAGGGGCAAAGCAGCTCACTGCAGATTGCAGGCTTTTCTGCTGGTTTGGCTCTGTGCATCTCTGGAAAGTTATGTTCCAATAACCTGAGAGTTTTAACTGAAGGGCTTGGGTGAGGGAAGGAGAATCATAGTGTGGAATTATAAACTTCTAGAAGGAACCCTTGGGACCATCTACTTCATCTTGTTCACTTTACACATAAAGAACCTGACGCCTGGAGAGACGAAGGGCCATTTCTATGGCGACAGGCTGGATGGTGCCAGAGTCAAGCCTAGAACCCTGGTCTCTGGACTCCAAGTTCAATGCTGTTTGGCCCATTGCCCCCACTGCCTGCTCTGGTGCAAGGGTTCACAACCAGGGAAGACTTTGCCTTTCAGGAGACAATTCTGGAGACAGTTTTGATTGTCAGAACTTGGCGGGGAGGGAGGATTGGTGCTACTGGCAACTGGTGGGTGGAGGCCAGGGACGCTGCTAAACATCCCATAGTGCACACAGGACGGCACCCCAGCCAACAAGGAACGATGCCACCCAAAACGTCAATAGTGCTGTGGTTCATGACGTGCAAGCAGCCGGCACAGAGCTGAATCCTCCCTTCCCGAGCCCACGGCAGACACTGCTGATCCGTAACAGTGGTTTTCTCCTTAATCACGGTCTAAAGCCTTCTTAGTGCAGTGCTCCATGCAGGGGCTACGAGTCGAGATGATACCTTTCGATCATCCCAAGGCTAGATACCATGGAGATGGTAGGTTCTGAAGTCATTCTGCTGGGTTGAGTCCTGACTCTGACGTCACCTACTAGCTGTGTAATCTTGGGTCCTAATTAATCTCTCTGTGCCTCATTTTCCCCATCTGTGAAATGGGGATCATCAATGGGAAAAAACTTCAGAGGGCTGTTTGGCGGATTAAACAAGTTAATGCAGTCTGTAAATGTCACCGTGCCTGGGACAACATGTAAGCTGTTATTATGATAATCAGCCCTGCTCTAGTGACAAAGAGGCAGCTGGTCCTATCACAGGGGAGCAGGCCAGTTCTCTTCCTTGTCCTCATATGCCCGTGACGTTGCAGCTCAGAATGTGCAAAGCCCCCCGACCCTTAGAAGGCCCAGCAAGATGACTGCTGCCCCCTAGGCCCATGGCCAATGGACTGACAGACAAGGGCTGGCTTCCCCTGGGCACCGACTCCCTGCAAAGCCCTGTGCTAAGCTCTTTCCATTTTCTCATTTACGCCTCAAAATAACCTATGAAATAGGAGCTGCTAGGAACCTATTTTACACACAAGGAAGCCAAGGCTCTGAGAGGGCAGGTAACTTCCCCAAGGTAGCACAGCCCCAAGCAGCTGAGCCGGATTCTCACCTGCCCCGGGCTGACTCCGGAACTGGGGCCCCAGCGCCAGTGTCCTGAAGGCACACACCTGCCGACCACCAGCATTTTCTGACAGTCTGGGCGGGGCTGGGGGCTGCAGGGGGTGCATATCCGCTTCCTGAGTCTCCCCAGGTTGCGAACAGCTCCTCCTGGGCAGCCAGACACTGGGTTCAAACCCAGTTTTCAAGACCGGCACCTGCAGTCCAGAGCGCCAGGTTTAAATCCTCCCTCACCTGCTGGAACCGGGGCTGCAAGGGCACTCGGTCAGGAGACACCGAGTCATGGGCTTAGACCGGACTCGGAGCACCTGGGGTAATGAGCCACACCCAGCGCCCGTCCCTTTGTCGCCAACCCCCAGAGCGCCCAACGTCCAGCCTGTGCCCAGTCCACTGTCGGCGACTTCCCAGGGAAGGCGTCACGATTTTGGAACCTGTTCCTTCCGTTCTCTTTGGAGCCAGAGAGAGCGTGTCCATTCCATTCCCGCATCCCCACGAGGACCCCCGATGCTGGCAGAGCAGCTGCGGACGCCCAGCCCCCCTCAATTCAACTCTGCACCCACGCTCTGGGGCCTGCACGTGCCAGGCCCCCGGCGGTGCTGGGCTACAGCGGGGCGTCGGCCAGAATCCCTGACTTGGCACCAGCGTGCTGGGGAGCCTGTAACGGGGTCAGGAAAGCTGCCCAAGGAGCTGGCACTCGAGCTGAACCCTGAAGGGTGAGCAGGAGTTGGCACCGCGAAGGCAGCGTGGACGCTCCAGGCAGAGGGAACGGCACTGCCAAGGCCCAGAGGCGAGAGGTCAGGAGGTCAGGGTGCGTCTGAGGAGGCCAAGTGGTGTCTGGAGGCGGAGGTCGGGGAGGAGGTGGGAGGCGGTGGGTCCTTGGGGTCAGAGGGAGCCTTGGAGAGTGTTAGACCAGCCATCAGCTGGGATCCTCAGGAGGTCTGTCCCTCCCCAGGGAGGGGGACAGGGAGGCAGCTGGAATCCAGGCTTTGGGACAAAGTCTTACTCGAGGTTACCCACTGGTCTGGGGCAGAGTGGGGGGGGATGCCCCGCCCATCTTCAGAGTCACGCCCCCCGCCCCCCGGGGAAAGCAGCCTTGGCTCAGGGACACTGGCGCCCTCTCGCAGTGGCCTTCCCAGGCTGCTGTGCCCCCTTTCCCCCAGGCTGTGCCCAGACTCAGGGCCTGGAGGACTTGGCCACCAGCCCTCACTTGTCCTGTGCCCCTCCCAGCGGGTCCCAGAGGCCACGCCCGCACCCTTGGCTCGGGTTCCAGGGCAGGTGCCCTGCCCCTGGCCCCAGGCCCTTTCATTCCCAGGCAGGGCTCACCTTCCCTCCCATTCCTCCAGGAGGCTTGGAGCTGAGGCCTGGGGCTTTTGCTTGCATGAAAGTAAACAAACTGTAAAAGCCAGCTTCCCTCCCTCCAGGGCCCAGCAGGGCTGGCGTGGGGCATTGGTGGGCCAGGACACAGCAGGTACAGGCTGGCTGGGAGCGAGAGGATGACAGAGAAACCCCCGGAAACAGAGCAGAACAACTGTGTGAGTCAAGCAGTCCATTTACGGGGAGGATACAAGTTAACAGGAAGCCGTAGTGCAGCATCTCACGGTTAAGCAAGAGAAATGCTGTCGAGAGACACAAAGAAAAGGAGGAGGGGCTGGGAATGCAGCAGGGTTCTGCTCAGCGGGAGCCCGGGGTCAGGCTGGGGAGGAGTCCCAGCCGTCACCTCATTAGGAAGCAGTCAGCGTTTGGACAGAACTCAATTATATCTCATCTCTTAATCTATTACTCACCACTCCAGGCCCACTGAAAGTCGGGGGGCGGGGTCGGCCTTCTCCTTACATCATCTACGGAAAGCCCTGTTCCCCAGAGGGCACCCTGTCAGACAGCCTGAACCTGGAGCCTCCCCCAGCCGAACAGTTTGCAGGTGCTCTGGTTTCTTACCAGACGCACAAGGGACACGGGACAAAAGTCTGCAGAGGGGACCCTCGGGGGTCAAGCAGCTGCTCCCATGCTAACTACCCCCGTTACCAGGACAACTACCACCATCCCCAGTAGCTTAGTCCTCACTACAACTCTCTGCTGTGGGGGCTGCAATTATCATCGACTCCATTTTACAGATGAGAAAACTGAGGCCCCAAGAGGTTAAGTGACTTGCCCAGGGCTGCCCAGAGCTGGCATTAGGACGCAGGCAGCCATCCCTCAAATCCTGAAACCACTCAGCCCTACCGCCATCCACACACACTCTATATCAGGGGTCCCCAACCCCCCAGTACCGGTCTGTGGCCTGTTAGGAACCCGGCCGCACAGCAGGAGGTGAGCAGTGGGCAAGCGAGCAAAGCTTCATCTGTATTTACAGCCGCTCCCCATCGCTCGCATTACCGCCTGAGCTCCGTCTCCTGTCAGATCGGCGGCAGCATTAGATTCTCATAGGAGCGCAAACCCTACTGTGAACTGCGCACGCGAGGAGGGATCTACGTTGCGCGCTCCTTGTGAGAATCTGATGCCTGATGATCAGAGGTGGAGCTGAGGCAGTGATGCTGGTGCTGGGGAGGGTCCGCAAATACAGATTCTCGTTAGCAGAGAGGTTTGACGGCACAGAGACCATATACCAATTGCTTGCAGACTCATATCAAAACTATCCCCTGCCCCCGTCCGTGGAAAAACTGTCTTCCACGAAACCGGTCCCTGGTGCCCAAAAGGTTGGGGACCGCTGTGCTAGATAATACTTACCCACAGGCACCCGCTGGCCAGGCAGGGGCTGAGGGAGGCCCAGCCTTACGGTGGAATGTCCCGCCAGCCCCGGGCCATCTCAGGAGGGCTGCCTCTCACTGGCTTCCGCTTCAGGCAGACACCAAGTGGACCGAGGTGATGGGTGTGTCTCTTGGGGATGTGTGCAGGAGGGTTCTGGGGGAAGCAAAGCCCCAGAGGGAGAAGGATGCAAACGAAAGGGACCTGGAGACTTGGAGCAGGAGGCACGGAGGGCACCGGGCGGGTCCCCAGGCCGGGCCCCAGGTGAGCCCAACCCCATGCTGCTGCTGGAAAGGAGCTGCCTGCCTGGGGGTACACTCAGGAGGCCCAGACCGGAAGGAACAGAACCGATCAGGGCTCAAGAAAGCACGTAAACATGCCTCTGAGACCTGACCCTGGGGACACCCAACGCAGGGGCCTCAGGATGGACGCGCCCCCCCGCCCCCCGGGACACTCTGTCCAGAGGAGCCTCGAGTGTCCTGGGCCCTGACCAGTCAAGGGAGTGGCTCAACACCCCTGACCCTGGCAGCTCCTCCCGGATGGGATTCCCTTCCTGGCTTCCCGGGCCCTTCTCTCCCGCGCTCTCTTGACTTCCACCAGATGGTCCTTCTCGAGCTCTTTCTCGGGCTCCTCCCTTGGTGGGGGGCGATCGGAGTTTCTCTGCTGCCCTCGCTTCCCATGTTCACAGCCCCCGGGTGACCTTCCACCGCTCTGGGGGCTCCGGTCCCCCCATCCATCCACAGCTTCTCTGACTTCAGACCCAGCCTGCAGCAGCAGGTGGACACTGCCACCCAGATGTCCAACAGGGACCAGACCCGGCCTGGCTCGCGCCAGACCATAGCCCTGCCCTGGGCAACCCTCGTCCTCCCCCTCGTCTTCCCGCCCCCGCCCGCCGGGGGCCCTCTCTTCCTTCCTGCCTGCGTTTCATCCGTCAGCCAGTCTCAGCAGTTTCACCTCTGAAGATGTCTCTGACCCCTCCCCGCCTGCACCCCCACGACCTCGCTGGGGCTGGGCTTGCACGGCCTTCCCCTACCGGGCAACCTTGTATAGCCTCCCTCGAAACTTCCTGCCACGGGGACTCTGGCCACAGTGCTGTCGGCGACTTTTGGCGCCCCCCCGGATGGGGTTCCGGCACGGCAGCCACCTTGGGCTGCTGCCCCTGGACCCTGCGTCCCCTGCTGGCCGCACCCTCCGGCAACTGCACAGGGGTCCTCACTCCCGTCACGCTCTGCCGAGCCCTGCTCCGCTTCCGGCTCTCCCTGGCCTGGAGTCTCCCCCCCCCCCCCGCTTCCACCTTGTACACTCCCCAGGTCATCAGGGCCAGCGCCGCCACTTCCCAGAAGCCCTCCTGGACCCGCTTCCCTTCCCTTTTGTGCAGCCATAATGCTCTGCGCACTCCCCTATCACTGCTGCTTTCTGAATTGTATTGAAATTGTGTCTCCCCCGAGCCAGAAGGCCAGAAGGTCTGAGACTCATCTGTCTTGAACCTCCCGCTCCTGTTCCCAGGTGCCTGATTCATGTCGGCAAAAGGGCACTGAACTTCTGCCGCCAAAGGGGTCTTCCATGGGGCTGGGGAAGTCGGGGAGCACTGCTCTCTCCTGGCCCCCTGGTTCCAGGTCAATGTGGGAAGGTGGAGAGAGCACCCACGCTGCACTGCCCACTGTCTTCCCCTCCAGCGAAGCCCCCAGAATGCCCCATAACAAGTCCTGAGAAGCAGTGGGAGGACGTGTGCAGTGTCTGCTCATGAGACGCCAGTGAAAGCGTTGCTGTCATCGACCCCCCTGGGCCAAGACTTCACTGCAGGAAGCGCGAGCCGAGGGTAACATGATGAATGTGACTGTTCTAGAGGAGGATCCCCTGGAGATCCGCGCTCGGAGAACCACAGCTGGGATCCAGCATGACCGGCTCTCAGACAAGCTCCATTTTAATCCACTCCAAAACCAAAGGTTGAAGTGAGAGCCACAGGAGAAAAGAAGCACTCCGAGGTCTGTCTGGATCCCATTTTCAACACACACACACTGTTCTAAATCCTAGAGTCTTGATGTTTCAGAAGAAACACTGGCCCCCACAGAGAGGCGTGGACTCACAAATCCTGACCCTGGCAGGTCTGGAAGGGTCTGGTCCTCCCACCCTGCCCTCCCCATGCCTCCCCTTTCTCAGCCGGCACCGTGAGAAGCCACCCCGGGATGGCAGGGCGCGGGTCACTCAGTGAGCCGTTTCCCGCCCCCCCCCACCCCGTTGAGACCCGGATCCAGAAGCAGGAACCGCACATCCCTCGGCGCCTGGCAGGACCGCTCCTGTCTGTGGACAGAAGCCCGCAACACCCACCTCCAGGCTTCAAGTAACAGTTGGAAAATGAAGCTCATTCAGGTGCCTCGACCCAGGGCAGCACAGCCACGGAGGCCTGAATATTTTAGATCTAATGCCTCTGAGTTATGGGCTTTATACCTTTAGATACCAGAATAAACTTGATTTGAAATCGGCCTCAGGGGAAATTTGTTAAAGAGAAATAAAGATGTTAGATGGAGCCTGAGGTACTTTGCAAAGTCACTCTTGCCGCCGGCGCTCACGAGGCCGTGAATCTCTGGATAACCTGGCAGGGGCGGTGGTGGGGGGGACTATTCCCGCCCTCCTCATATCAATGCCCTGACTCCCCCATTCCTCACCACCCCCCATCCTGGAAATATCACTTCTTCACTCACCCTCTGCCCCCTGTCGGCCTCTGAGAAGGAAGGGAAGCCGAGAGCTGGGCATGCGGCCCTGGACACGCTGCTGTTCTACTTATTGCCTGTCCCCATTTTCCAGAGGAGGAAACTGAGGCTCCAGGAAGTGCTATGAAGAGCAAGTGGAGAGAGCCAGGACTTCAACTCAAATATCTGGTTCCAAGGCGCATGCTTTCTACTGACATGACACCCAGCTCAGGGCTCACCAGGACCCGGCCACTGGGGGAGCCAATTTGGCAGTCAGCTGAGTCTATTACTGTTCGTACTCAACAAGTGGCTTAACTCCTCTGTGCCTTGTTTTCCTGCTCCAAACGGCCTGGATAATCCCAGGCCCCCCCACCTCCGCGGGTGAGGATGAGGTGAAGCAGGGAGGACCTCGGCACAGGGCCTGACATGGTTCCTCCACGTGCGCCTGCCCTGAGAGGGAAAGCACTTTGTAACGTCAGCCCCAACCTTAAAAGGCTTTTGTCCTCGACGGACAGGATGTGCCCAGATGCCTGTGTGTGGACAGGTGTGTGGGTGAGTGGGTGCCCGGAAACTCCAGCTGGACGACCATCGCAGGGGTGGTGGATGGACAGGCATGCACCCGCCCAGGGCCCAGCCCAGCCCCAGCGGGGGTGAGAAGCTGCCTTCTTCCCCAAGTGCATGCGCTTTGCTCTGCGCGGACAGGCACTTTGGGTGTGACCTGCAGGCAGAAGCAGACAGGGCAGATGACAAGGCCCCGGAAGCAGGCGGCCTGGCCTGCCCAGCCTGTCAGAGCCACGACTGCCATGAGCCCTAACTCACAGGCTGCTGCCAACGCTCATTAATAAATGATGGAAAACCACTCAGCAAATGCCAAGCCCGGAAGCGGTGCAGTGTGGCCCCCATGAACCCAGCCAGGCAGCCTCTGGGCTGTGAGGCCAGCACAAGATCTCTCCTGACCAGTCCATGCCCGGGCCGGCGACCCCAGGCCAGCTGCTGGCACGTGGGGCTGCTGGACGCGGGGGTGGGCGTCCCCTCGGGGGTCTCCCTGAGGAAGTCAAAGACAGCCAGGTTCCGAGGGCTCCGTTTGCTGATGGGGGTCAGGACTGCGGCTGCTGTCGGAAAGGTCAGCCAGCGTGCTTTCCAGATGTCTGGGGAGCCGGAGAACAGAGAAAGGAGAGGGAAGACCCACAGTGCTTGCTGGGAGACCCTACCTGGCCTGGGGTCTGGGGGCAGTGAGGTTACAGGGCCAGTGGGCTGGCTTCGGCCAGGAGGCACCCCCGATTCCATCCAGAGAGCCCGGCCCTGTTTCAGTGCCAGAAGCCCCCATCCCTGTCCCCATGTAATTGGATTTAGGAAGACCTCCTGGGGGACAGCGGGCTCCCCCCAGAGGGGCGCATGTACTTTCTGGGCCCCTGAACCTTCTTTCATAAAGGGCCTCCTGGTGTCGCCACAGACAAGGACCCCATCTTCCGGAGGGTCCTGCATGGGTCACGTTTCCACCTACGGCCCAACTGAGACAGAACCAGATTTCATTGGGCCCTGAAGTTTGTGTAATTAGACAGGCCCTCTTAAAGAAAAAGAACACGCAATTACAAATACACAGTTAGAATCCGGGACTAGGGAGGGCCCCTGCACAGGAGGACCTGAAGCTTTGGCTTCTGAAGCCTCAGGGTAAGCCCACTTCGTGCTGATCTTGTCGAGAGAAAGCAATGCAAACACCACCGCCCCCTCCCAGCTGTCACCTGTTCAGGAAGCCTCCACTAGACCGGTGGTCTCTACGTCAGGCTCTGGGAGCCTTGGGAGGCCTCAGAGGGGTGCACACAGGCGGATCCTGTCTGACCCTCTCCCAACCCACCCATGGCAGGGCTGCTTTTAGCTGGTTTCTGAGCACAGACCCCTCAGTCTGAGAAAGATGGGCATGGTGGCAGGGCTGGGTCCGTTCTGTGCAGCTGGGAGGACTTTCTTATTTGATATAGACCCTGTGCTTGGGGGAATCAGTGCTAGGTCGAATGCACGAATGAATGAATGTGGTTAAGGCTTCGTGCGGAAGGCCGCCGCTAGATGAGTCTTGAGTACAGACGGAGTTGGGTGGGCAGGCAGCTCCCTCGGGGAGGGCCCCATGGCATTCTAGCAGGTGTGGAGGGAGGTGAGGCTGGAGATGCGAGCAGACAGAGGGATCTCAGCCTGGAACTCTCCTCTGAGGTGGCACAGAAAGCTCGGCCTGCAGACTGTGCCTTGGTACCTCTGATTTCTGTTCGCTTCAAAACCTCAGGGCCATTTCATGCCCTAAACATAGAAGATTTCTGGCCCTCGGATGGCAAGACGCCTTGCTGGTTGTCCACTTGCTCAAGAATCATCAATGAACACGAGGTCAGGAGCTGTCAGGTTCTCTCCGGGGCTAATGCCTGGGGGCTGCCCAGGGAGGTCCATGCCCTGTCCAGGTGGGAAATCTCTGGTCTGTACAAGACTCTCCTGAGGGTCACGACAGAGAGCGGACTGAAGGGGCCCAAATGCACGAGTGATCACGCAGGAGGAAAGACACCTGCCACCACCTCCCCGCTGCCACTGCCTGGCTCGGCGCCCGGAGGGGACAGCGTCCGTCCCCCCTGTGGGATCAGGCCTCTGGGAAGAGGGGAACCAGGCTTCACACTGCACAGGGAGGAAAGCCTCTCCAAAGTGTCTGTTCTGTTCGGGGATCTCATTTCAGCTTCACTTTTCCAGACAAAGCTGCAGTGAGTCTTACTGTCTGCGAGCAGGGGAAGGGGCAGCAGAAACTGAGAGACACTCGGGCCTGAGATCAGGCTGGAGCCCAGCCAGGCCTTCCGGCTCCAGGGCCAGGTGCCTTCCACGTGCTCTGCCCAGCCCATGTTTTCCTTTGTGAAGGAGCCGCCCTTGCAAAGGGAGGGGCGGGAGCTGCCATTTACCGAGCTCCTAGCAACTTCCAGTGCTTGATGGTTTCACTGATCTCATCCTCATGACACCCCCTGGAGTCTAGTATTGTCATCCCGCTGTTGTAAACAAGGAGAGTCAGACTTAAAGGGTGTGGGGAAAATTCTCCAAGGTCACACCCCAGTCAGGGACAGAGCCAGGGCTCAAGTTCATCTCGGTCTCCAAGTCAAGTTCATCTGAGCTTGGTAGGCAGAATCCTAACATAGTTCCCAGAACCCCACCCCTTGGTGTGCTCCCCTGGAGTGTGGGCGGCCTCTGTGAACAGGGTGATTGGGTGGTGTTACGTAAGGCCTCCACTCGGGCAGGCTGGAGGGGAGAGGAGGTCAGGGGGCCACTCCTGGTGGCCTGGAAGAAAGCAGACTGTCAGGTTGTGAGCTGCCAGGGGGCCGTGTGACAATGAGCTCTGGGCACCCCTAGGAGGCGAGAGGCCCCTAGCTGACGGCTAGCAAGAGAACAGGGCCTCCGTCATGCAGCCACAAGAAACGAATTCTGCCAGCAACCAGTGAGCTAGAGCCCGGCCCAGGAAGGGACGCAGCCCGCAGACACCTTGATGACAACCTTGGGGCACCCGAGCAGAGGATCCAGCCAAGCCGGTGCACACTCCCGGTCCGAGGACACTGTGAGTGAGACAATCCACCTGTTGTTTTAAGCCACTAAGCTCGTGGTAATTTGTTAAGAGGCACAGGAAACAAACATATCTCTCATCCAAACAAGTCCATTTTGCCCAGTCCAGCCTTCAAAATAGCCACAGAGCCAGAAAGGAATAAAAATATTCATGTCGCCTTGGGAGAAGTATTTCGTCTCTCTGAGACTCAGTTTCCTCAATTGTCAACAGGGATAATACTGGTACCTACATCACAGGGCTGGTGGGAAGGTTCAACGAGACGACCCATATCCCTTCTCAGCCTGCACCGCGAGTTCTCAACACACCACTGCTCACAAAACTGCATTTCTTTTGTTCAAGGTTCCCCACTCCTGAGAGTGACCTGGGCAACACTCTGGGAGGCTGGTTAACTGGGTAGCCATTTGCAGGGTTGAACTAACTTCCCTGTATTTGCTTCCTAGGGCTGCGTAACAAAGCACCACAAACCGGGATTAAAACAACAGAAACGTCTTCTCTTAGCTTACCAAGCCAGAAGTCCAAAATCAAAGTGTTGGCGGGGCCCTGCCCTCTCTCAAAGACCCAGGGAAGAATCTGCTCCACGCCCTTCCCTAGCTTCCGGCGTTTGCCAGCCATCTTCGGTGCCCCTTGGCTTGTAAGCTGCATCACTCCCATCTCTGCCTCTGTCTTCTCGGGCCTTCTCCCTCTGTGTGTCCCTCCTCTTCCTCTAAGGATCCAGTCTATGGCCCTATAGCCCATCCTGGTTATGACCTCATCTTAACCTTATGACATCCGAAAGGACCCTGTTTCCAAATAAGGTCTCATTTACAGCTACCAGCGTTAGGACTTCAATCTATCTTTTTGGGGACACAATTCAACTCATATCGCAACCCAGTGCTAAAGATGCTGGGAGTAAAAGTCCCTCAGCAACCTCCTGTTCTCTTTCATCTCCTGTCTCTTCAGTGCCTTTCACGTGATAGACCCAGAAATGGGGAGCCTCCACCCAGGCCTTTGTAGGACACTCTGTCCTGGAGCCGTGAGGAGCCCCCCTGAGGTCCCGTGTCACTGGGGACCCTCTAAAGAGCAGTGGAGACCGCGAACTGTCTGCCGCTGCCCGGCTGCAGGGGCCAAACGAATCAAGGAGGCGACGGGAGACGAGGGCCCCTGGGCCGGGTGGCTGGCCCCGTGGGAGGCCCGGCCGAGCTGCAAAGTCGACAGGCAGATGCGGCAAAACCTCCAGGGGTGCAGCTGGATCTCTGAGGGCCACAGGGAAGCTGCTTCCTCTCTTCAGAGGCCGATTCTGGCGGCCTGCCCCTGTCTTGCGCACGCGGGGGTTACGGCGGGAAGACGCACCCGTCCGTCCGTCCGGTGGCTCAGCTGAGCAGCCCGGCGGAGTCGCGGGGCCCGGGGGGCAGAGGGAGCCCTGCACCCGGGCGCTCGCGCCCCAGCCGGCTCCTCCCGACGGCGCGGGCGGGCTGCAGGCGGGCGCCGTCCTCACGCCGGCACGCGGCGCCCAGGGCTGGCCCGCGGCACTCGCGCGGTCACGCTGCGCGCTGGCGAGCTGGCAGCTGGGGGCGCTGCCGGCCGCTTCCCCAGGGTAGAGCCGTGCGCGCCCTCACCAGGCGCGAGTCTACCCTCCGCAGGCCCGCGGCTCTGGGAACCGCGCGCCCAGGCCCCTCGCCCTGTGACTCCGGGCAGCTCTGCCCGGGGTGTGTGTGGGGGGGGCGGGGGGCGGGTGCCTGGGACGTGAGGGAAGAAAGTGAGGGGTCGGCGCGTCCCTCCCCGCTGCCTCGGACACGGTCTGCGGCAGCCGCTGCACCATTTCTGGGGGTCCATCCCCTCCCGGGAAGTCCCTCCCTCCGTGGGCCCTGCTTCCCCCAAGACCCAGACGCTTGCTGAATGGCCTGGCCTCTGGCGAAGACACCTCGTCCTGCCGTCTCTCCACTGTCCGGCCGGCAGGGCCGCCTGTAGTGACTCATGTCCGGGCGCCCCATGGTGCCCGCGTCGCTTCTCAGCTCCTGCATCACTTGGGTCGTCTCTCCCAACGTTACATTTCCTCTGTCTAAACACACAGAGTGGCTTCTGTCGTCCTGGAGCTCGACTGAAAGAGGAATGAAAACGGCGAAGCACTTAGGCGGTACCAGCAGCTCTTACTGTGCACCGTCTCCTTGCATTGGCACGTGGGTAGAGGCTGGGGTTGATACATGGATTCCATTTTGCAGACGAGGAAGATGAGGCTCGGAGGAGTTAAACAGCTTGCCCCAAAGAAACGTCCGCTTGAACCCAGTTGCAGTGGAAAGAACACGAGCCACGGGGCAAATCTCATCTTACCCACTTAGCAGCTGTCTGTCTGCAGGCAAGCTACCTAATCTTTCCAAGCCCCTGTTTCCTAGTTCCAGACGTGTCCATCACCCCAAATAGAAACCCGCACCCATTAAACAGTTACTGCCACTCCCCTCGCCTCCCAGCCCCTGGCAACCACTAATCTGCTTCCTGTTTCTACGAATATGTCGGACATTTTGTATAAAAGGAATAACACGATATGTGAGTGTTGACGGTTGGGTTGTGCCCCTTTCCTTCCAAATTCCTGTTGTAGTCCTAACTCCCAGGACCTCAGAATCTGGCCGTATCTGGACATAGGGTCATTGCCAAGACAGTTAAGAAGGCCATTCGGATGGGCCCTAATCCACATGGCTGATGTCTTTATAAAAAGGGAGTATTTATACACAGACACGCGCACACAGGGCGAAAGTCCTGAGAAGATGAAGGCGGAGGTCAAAAAGCCAGAGGACACCTACGATCGATGGCGGCCACTGCAGCTCAGGCAGAGACACAGAGAGATGCTCCCTCCGAGCCTCAGAAGGAACCAAGCCTGCCGACACCTTGATCTTGGGCTTGTGGCCTCCAGAACCGAGACAATACATTTCTGTCGTTCAAGCCACGAGGTGTGGCACTTTGTTACAGCAGCCCCAGCTTCTGCGTCTGGCTTCTTTCACTTAGGATGCTGTTTACGCGCTCATGCGTGCTGCAGCGTTTCTCGTCACTGGGTTCCGGGTTCTCTGAGGCTTCGTTCTCGACTGTTGAGCGCTACAGTCCGTCCCAGCGAGCACCGCGGGACAGAGGCGTGACCAGTGTGGGGAGGCCGGCTGGAGGCCTCCGTGAGAAGCCACACCTACGGGGGCCTGGGGGCAGAGCTACCCCTGTCCTGCTGAGATACAGCTCCCAGCCCTCACGGCTCCTCTCACTGCCCCAGAGGTTTCCAGCTCTCACCCTGCATCCCAGGGGCGGGGGCCTCCCCAGGGTTGCCTCGCAGTGTGATTGGTGGTCAGGAGCTTGGGCTCAAAGCCCAGGGCCAGCCCTGCCATTTATATGCTCTGCCACTTGGGAGAGTTACTGTCAGCTGCTGTGCCTCAGTTTCCCCATCTGTGAAATGGGGATAGTTAAATAGTGGAGAAATTAGTTAAGACACGAGAGCCTTGTATGGTCTTCTACAGACCAGCTGCTATAAGGGGCCCCGCTGTTCCCCTCGTGTGCCCTGTGCTTTTGCCCTGGAGCTGGACTTTTCATAAGGTCCAGCTCACTAGGTCCTCTTTCCTCCCAGGTGTTCCGTCTTGCTTGGTGACACACCGTCCACGGTCACCCTATGATGGGCTCTCCCCCCGCTCACCCGTCCATCTCCAAGATGGAACTCACATGCATCCTCTTCCCCATCCCGTTGTCCTCCTTCAAGGCTCATCACCCCTGGTCTGGACTCTCCCCGCATTTTCCTAACAGGTCTCCCTGCCTCCAGCCTGGGTCCCTCCTCCCCATCTTCTGTTGTAGAGCCACAGAATCTGGGTGCCCGAGGGCCGAATGCAGGCCCCTGACATGTGCGAAGGACTCCAGCTTCGGGCCCCGCCTTCCTCCTAACACTGGCTCCTGGGCCTCTTCCCATATTGGCCTTTGGTTTCAGCAGACCCAAAGTTCTTTGGCTTTCTAGAACACACTGTGTCCCGCGCCTCTGCAGTACCCACTTGGGACCTGGGACGTGGGAGGCTTGTGCCCATGCTGGTGCTCTGCCTGGAAATTCTCCTCCTTCCTGTTTCTCAGTGGATTCATGCTCATCTTTCAAAACTGGCTCAGATGACCCGTTGTCCAGAAAGACTCCTGTGACCGCACCCTGTGTCATGGAGGCTGCCCCCCGCCCACTCTGTGCGGCTGCAGCTCCCTGCCACGTTTCCTCATGGATGTGTTATGGATCTGGCTGTCCCTCTGTCTTCCCACTCCTTACTGGACACTGACTTCTTCGAGGAACAGGGCTGGATTCTACTTTTTACCCAGGTGCTCAATAAAATGTCCTCTGAATGAATAAAGGACGAATAGATGAGTGAATGAACTTGTGAACGAACGAAGACGCGTGACTCTGCATGTTCAGCTCCCCCTGTCTGCAGACTCGTGCATGTTCTGCAAGACACGGACCAAATGTCACTGCCTCCGGGAAGCCTTCCCTGACTTCTCTGTGGAATCGAGAGCCCCATGACAAGTTTCTCTTAATTAAGGGTCCCAGAAGAGCCCCACCCACTTAAGAGCCACCCAAGGGCAGGCCCCACCCTATTCAACGTGATAGCCAGAGCGATCCTTTTGGAATCCGGGTGGAAGCCCCTCAGGCCTCTGCTCCAAGCCCTCCCTGGTTCCTCCCTCAGAGTAAATGGCCAAGTGCTTGCCCATGGCCACGGTCCCCTCTGACCCACACCTCCTGCTCCCTGCTCAGCCGCTCAGGCCTGGGACAGGCTCTGGAAGGGCCGTGACACCTGCCGTCCCTCTGCCTGACACGATGGTCCCCGAGAGCTCTCCCTCCGAGGCCCCCCCAGCCACTCTGTCATCACGACCTTCACCCTGACGCTCCTGGTTTTTCTCAATTACTGTGTGTCTCCCCTGGGACAATACAATCATTCCGTGTATTGTTGTCTGTTTTATTTATTTACTGCTGTGAAAGAAAATTTCCCCACCACCTGAAAGGCTGCCTGGTAAGTAGCAGGCACTCAATAAATGTTTGTTGAATGAATCAATGAATGAATCTTTGGGTGCCCATGACTCAGTCTGGGGTCTGGTTTTTAAATTCCCAATGAATATTTGCTGGATTTGAATAGAAACTTAAAACATATGCTGGCGGAGCTCCGGGGGCCGATGGGGCAGGACGAGGGCTGGTGGCCGAGACCCCCAGGGCAGGGTACCAAACAGTCTCTCAAAATCACAGCGGCTGGGCCAAGAGAGAAGGTCTCCCTAGGGGTCTTGAAGGTTCCCGGAGAGGCTATAGATTATGCCAGGTCCAAGTGGGAGGTCTTGTCATTCTGAGCAGCTCTGAAACACAGAACTCGCTGAAACAGGAAGACTTTTTCCTTTAGCAGGTCAAGCAGCATTTCCAAGAGGCCAGGCACCAAAATAATAGTGGAATGAATGAATGAATGAATGAATCCTTGAGTCCTCAGAACTTAGCACGGGTAAGCACACACATTCCCAATGAGTATCTGCTGGATTGACAAGAACTGAAGAAAACACAGGCCAGTAGATGAGGAGCCATGGGGGCAGGTGAGGGCTGGTGGCAGGCCACCTGAGGGGTCTTTGTCACCCCAGACCTGTATTTGTCTGTTTTCAATTTTTATTGAGCTAATATACAGGGAGAAATACTAAGAGTGCGGCTTGATGGTTGTATGTCCACATCCGTGTAACTACCACCCAGATCAAGGTACAGACACCATGTTCACCCTCCTGGAGGTTCCCTCTCGCCCCATGCCCTGGCAGCCAACCCTCACACAGGGAGCCACATGGCTGACCTCCATCATCCTAGATTAGTTCTGCCTGCATTTGAACTTGATATGAATGGAAGCATACAGTAGGATCTGACTGCTTTTCTATCTGCCTTTTGTGAGTCGGGAGTCACCACGTGAATGCCAACAATCGCAGTCTGGGTGTGAAAGCCTGCTGACAGGTGGCATCCCCTGCAAGACGTGGGTTCCGGGGGCTTGAAGTGCACACTTACTGCCTCCGTGAAGGAGCTGTCTTGAGCAGAACAATTTTCACCTTCTTTGATGAGAGCACCCCATCTTAAGAGCCGCCCTCGGTCTGACAGCTGAATCTTTCCTTTCCAGGCTGCATGAGTCAGCCCCAGGGCCCGGCATCGTGCTCTGTTCTGGTCACGATGCTGTGCCCACCTCTTCCCAGAAGCCTGCCGTGCCAGCCCGGCCCACAGCCAGCGTCTGGCAACCCCTGGGCTGTGCCTATGGGATGGGTATTGCTCTGTCTTCACACCCAGCCCTCCGCCCCCATCACCCCCGCCCCCAGTGTCCGTGTGGCCCCTGGGTTCCGGAACCTGCACTACCCCACAGCCTCTCCTCGGGGAGCCTGAGGCTGCCTCTCTCCCCAGCGTGCAGCGGGCACGGGAGGTGTCAGCAGCTGGCTGCAGAAAAAGCTGGGGGCGGGTTTTGGAGTCGAGACCGGGGCTCAGCTGCTGGCTGTGTCCCAGGCGGGTAAGCCTGCCCTAGTCTCCCCACTGCCCACACAGGAAGTGTTACCCTCGCTACGGTGCACGGATGAAACAAACTGTGCAAAGCGCCTGCACGTAAGAGATATTCAGATGTCATAGCTGCCACTGTTACAGCCCAGGGACGAGGAGGGTGAACCTGGAGCTAGACTGCGTGGGTCTGAATCCTGATCTCAACACGTGTGGGCTTGGGGCCTCGGGCAGGTTGCTTAACCTCTCTGTGCCTCAGTTTCCCCATGTATACAACGGATGTAGTGATAGCACCTCACTCATGGGGGGCTGAGGATTAACTAAGTCAGTCCATCTAGCTATCTAGCCGTCTATCTAGCTACCTGGTGCCTGGGACAGTTCCTGGCACATAGTAAAGGCCGGGTATGTAACAGCTCAAACTATAACGAACAGTTCGACAAATAATTAAATAGCAATAAATCATGGCTGTTATTAGGATGACATAACATGTGGAAAGTTCCTGAGATAATACATGTCATGCTTGGTACACGATGAGTGCTCACCAGATAATCCTTCGTGCTTTGGGTCCTACAGGGAGAAGTGGGCGGGAGGGTGTGGGATGGATAAACAGGTAACCGGGTCGGGGGAAGAGGGCGCCGTGAGGGCTGAGCAGGGCTGGCCTGGCCACCTTCTGCTCGTGGGCAACTCGACGCCCCACCTCTGATAAGGAGAGGGTCTCCTCCGGGTCTCTGGACCCCAGCCCCTCCCAGAGCCCTTTGCACCGGCAGGCACGCCCCAAAGGCTTGTTGACTGAAAGCCAGAAATGAGCTAGAGAAAGCACCCAGGTTTAAAAGCAAAAAGCAAGAAACAAGGTAGATTTCCTTCCCGATCCTCCGGAGATGGGGAGACCAAAGGCGGGCATAAACACCACTTCCGAGAAGATGATGGGCTTTCAAGGCTGAAGGTGAGTGCTTTGTTTTCAGCTCCAGGAAAGACTGAACAAGAAGGAACAGACATCACCATTAAAGGCACAGAGATTCTGATGAGATTCGAGAAACAACTTTCTGGTTTAAGTATTGGCCATCTCAGGCACAGACGCCAGATGTGGACCTCGCTGGTGCTTTTATCTTAACCACAACTGCCGCTAATGGCTAAAAGCAGCATTAATGAGCAACAAGGACCATTAACCTGACAATGAGGACTCCTGGAAGCTGATACCCCAGCATCCACTGGCATTTGACCTGTCACCTGACTCACAGGCAAAGAGCAGGGTGTGGTTACAGCAGCAGTACAGGTCACAGTGGAAACTGCCTTTCCTACGATATCCACCAGGCACAGATCTTTTCTAAAGAGTTTACACAAATGGAATTGGCAATGGAAAAATTCTGAGACGGAAGAATCCTCTATTTTAAAGCATTTGAGGATTTTTTGGTGCAACGGAGCGTGCTTAAACTTGCCACAGGGTGATTTTTCAGGGAAAAAAAAAAAAAAAAAAGCAAGCATCTTCTGTCCAAACTTCATTGGATTCGTATTTTAAGAAACCTTGGCCAGTCTGGCTCAGGCGGAAAAATTCCCCCAAAGGAAGATTTCATGGCCAAGCTTTTATATTAAGTACTTGGTTTTACATATGTGATAAAAGTTTGTGAGAGCACATATCTGGGTTTTATTTGCTTTTCACTTACTGTTGCAGTCACTTTGGGCACTTTTATTACGTGAGATGGATGTCTAAGAATGGAAACCCAATGTATAAATTGTGCTTACAGGAAATAAAGATTTGATGGTGGATGGCTCGAAAAGGCTTTCATCCAGCAATCAATTTTGTTATGTCAGGGGCGACCTGAAATAAAACACTGACAAAAGGTGACTGGGCGTGATGCCTGGGGCATGTTCCTGGATGCAGTTAAGCAGACAGAGAGCAGACACCATGGATGCTGAATGAACATACTGAGCCATTCACCTGTCTGCGGGCTGGAGACTGGCCCTGGTGCTTTTTAAAATTAAATATCAGGTTCATGTATTCCCCCCACCCCAAACAGGGTAGAAAATTAGAAAAAGAAAGAAGGAGATAAGATAAACCACTCAGACTTCCCATGACCATCATTAAGAAAAACCATTTTGGTGAATTTTTTCCCCAATATTTTTTTCAGGCCTCTGAGAACAGCCATAGCCATATTCACATCTATTTTGTACCAGATAACCTTTAGAGGTTTCACATCCGTGGGTTTCTGACTCACTCAATTTGCTATTTAATAGAATTCTCCTCAGGTTTAATAACCCTCCTAATAATCGCAGAGTTAAAAGAATACATTTTTATCTAGTAAATTTCTCAAGAACTTTCAAAAAACTGCCTTGAACAGGAAGGAAGAGAAGGCTTCTGTGCTTTAAATATGGCAGACTAGAAAGGAAAAGGGAAGAAATCATCAGAAACGCAAGTTAGAAAGAAAGAAACAGAAGGCGGGGCGGGGAGAACTGGGGGATGGGCGGGAACAAAGGATCTGGGTTTCGGAGGAGGGGGTGAAGGTGGGGCAGTGGGGAAGGAGGCAACCCAAACAAGGACCCTGGGGACACATCACAAACAGCCACTGCGTGGGAAGAGGGGCTGACCAGCGTGAAGGTGGGGGACAGGCCAGGGGCCCGCAGGCAGCGCCCCGAGAGCCGGATCGCCAGGACCGCGGCCACGGGCCACAGGGGCGGCCGAGGCGGGAGAAGGGAGCCCCTCCCAATGGTTAAGCCGGTGCGGCCTCTCCACCCCCCAGGCGTCTGGCCTCGACTCGCACGCAGGAATCCGTGGGCAGAAAGATAACAAAAGCTATTTTTCATGCAAGAGGAGTTGGACATCAGGGGAAATCAGAGCCCCTTTGTACGATATGCCAAACTGCTGAAGCGAGCAAATGTCTCGGGCGAGGGCTCAGATGCGAGCCGGGAACGGCACGCTGGCCCCCGGGAGCCAGCGTCAATGTGCGCTTGTTATCAGAGGCGGAAGCAAGCCTGGGGCACCCTCCCCCCACTGCGCGGCCAGACGAGCTGGTGACACGGCCTTGGCTGGACTGTCCGGCCCCTGGAAGGAAGCCTGGGTGTCCTGAGATGTCCTCGGGGAGTCCCATTCCCCTCCCAACTCGCGGTGTGGTCCTCGAGACCCACCCTCACGGTGGGCCCTCCCGTAGCCCCAGGCGCAGGGCAGCCTCTGGGGCGTCAGGCATGTGTTCCAGCCCCAGGCCCAGCACCAAGAGCTCACCTCGGCCCCACCCCCACCCCCGCAAGCAAATCTGCACGGGAGGTGTTGCTAACGTACCCGTTTTGCCGAGAAAGCAACTGAGGCTCAGAGACGGTGCAACAGCCGGTAGGAAGGCCATTGGGAGGTAGAGCCTGGACTCAAAGCCCGACGCACCCGGGCTCCGGGCCCTCCGCCCCACGTCCACCAGACGTCCTCCAAGACGCCACTCATAAGCGCTGCTGTGTATTTCGCGCCTATGGCGAAGCAGGCGTACGCAGAGCGCCGTGTTTTCCACTTGATCCTCCGGACGACCCTAAGAGACAGGCCTTAGCGGAACCCCTGGGAGCAGGCCCTGACATCCGGATGTGTTCTGAGGCTCTGTCCTCACTTTGCCGCCTCTTCTCCCGGGGCTTCCCCAGCACCCGACAGTAAGCTCCCCAAGGCCTTTCTGTACCCACAGTGTCCAGCACGAAGCCAGGCACTCAGCAGGTGCCCCATAAACGCTAACAAGGTGCTCTCCAATCTCCAAGGCAGCCCCGGCCCTGCGTACTGTTTGCGGGGGCCCTTGGAGGAAACAAGAGAGAGGTGGTTCCAGTAACAGCCCCCTGCCCCCCACCCCAGCGGCCAACTTCTGTGCAAACCCAGGACCCTCCAGCATCACCCCCTCCAGTCCCAGCTTCCCCGGCCCACCCTTCCTCCAATCAAAGTCTTCTCTCCTCTCGGGACAGAACAGGACACCCAGGCCTGGCTATGGAATTTTGGGGGGGTCCAGTGTAAAATGAAAATGGGGGTCCTCTCGTTCAAAAATCATTAAGAATTTCAAGATGGCGGCAGCAGAGCGTGAAATGACTCAAAGGTGCACGAATACAGCCCTGGTGACACCAATCATTCTATATCCTTTGCACGTGACCCATTATTAGGGTCTGGGTTTTTTTGTTTGTTTTTTAACATCTTTATTGGAGTATAATTGCTTTACCATGTTGTGTTAGTTTCTGCTGTATAACAAAGTGAATCAGCTATTCGTATACATATATCCCCATATCTCCTCCCTCTTGCGTCTCCCTCCCACCCTCCCTATCCCACCCCTCTAGGTGGTCACAAAGCACCGAGCTGATCTCCCTGTGCTATGTGGCTGCTTCCCACTAGCTATCTAGTTTACGTTTGGTAGTGTATGTATGCCCATGCCACTCTCTCACTTCGTCCCAGCTTACCCTTCCCCCTCCCTGTGTCCTCAAGTCCATTCTCTACGTCTGCGTCTTTATTCCTGTCCTAGGGTTTGGGTTTTTCTAGGGCAGTCTTGATTTAAAATTTTCTGGATCGTTCTCCCTTCTACTCCACCATCTCCTCACCAAATCTAAGAATGCCAACATTTCAGGATCTCAGTAACACTTCCTACATCATATACAACAACATGAGAGAATCTGTCCTCTGCTCTTTTGTCTAGAACGTTGGTTCAGACAATACAAATGCCCCAGTGCCATTGGTCCCATCAGGGAACCGAAACACTGGGGTCAACAGTCACAGCCTGACCTCTCATCACAAGGGGAGCTGTTTCCATCCATCAAGCAGGTGACTGCCATGTCCCTGTGTCCAGGCCAGCCCCGCCTCCACCCTGCAGAGGGGGGGCCCTCAGCCTTGTGCACTCAGCCCATCTGAAGCCGAGGAGTCTCCTGTTCCCCCACTTCAGGGCACTCCTCTTTGGTTGTGTCTTGGGGATTGGCTCCATCGGCTGGGGGTGTCTACCGCTGTATCTCTGTTTTACAGATGAGAAAACAGAGGCTCAGAGAAGCCAAGGAATCTGCCCAAGGTCACAGAGCTAACACAGGGCAGAGCAGGATTCAAACGCAGATCTCGTTGACTCCCCTGCCACACACCCAGCCCCTGTCCCATTAACCATCACGCAGACTTAGTTCAGAGATCACCTGACCTGACTCTTCTGTACAGTGAAGCCCCTGGTGGGAGGTGTCAGAGGTGTGTGGGGCTAGATCTGTGGAGCTTCGCAGATCAGGGAAGGAGCCTGACTTTATCCCAAGTGGGATGTGGCCCCATTGACGGCCATCGAGCTAGGGAATGACGTGATCTGATTTCCATTTTTCCAAGATCTTTCTGGCTGTGTGTGAAGAAGGGCTAGCATGGGGGTGGACGGGAGGGAGGGGCGGGAAGACAGGTCAGGACACTCCTTGGGGCATCCAGGCAAGACATGACAGCGGCTGGGAGCCAGGTGGAGGGAAAGCTGTGGGTGGGTCTGGGCGGTCTGTAAGGAATCCCAAGGGGATGTCGCAGGAAAGGCGTTTTTTCTCATCTCTGCGGTGGCCAGCTCTGGGATGAGCACAAAGCAGGTCATCAGTGTGTCCTGAGCACGAATGATCAAGTCGGGGGGAGAGGGGACCGGCTGATTCTCTGGAGGTGAGAACAAGCCAGCAGCAGTGCATCCGACGGGTGAGGCTGCCACCAGCATGCGGGTCCTCGCTGAGGTGTCGGGGTGAAAAGAGGCCAAGCCAAGTGTTTCCAAGAAAATGAGCCCGAAATCCTGTACCCTCTGCAGCGCCTCTGTGGCAGCACAGCCACCGTGCTTTTCACAGCACTTGCCCAAGTACCCTTTCATTGGGTATTCGCACAACCCTGGGAGGGCACAGGAGGATGGAGGGAAGAGGGGGAAAGAGGGAGACAGAGGTAGAGAGGAGGGAGGATGGAGGGAGGGATGAGAGACGGATGAAGGGAAAGACAGGTGTCATTTGCCCATTTGACAACCAAGCAATCAAAGGCTCTAGGAGGTTAAGGGATACCCAGAAGACTGTCTGGATGTTAGTCACAGAACCAGAACCAGGCACAGGTCTCCTGACTCCTGCCCCAGGGTTTCCACACCCGGCACCCTCTCCTCCTTTATCACAGCCCTGATCCCGCAACACTGGAGGTCACAGCTGTAGCCCCGGTGCCTGCCAGGAAGTGGGATGGGGGGAAGCGCTCTGGGCGCTGCCTTGGTGCTAGGCCCTTCGACTCTTAATTGAGAGCCCTCTGGTTCTGATTTTACGGCTCGCAGAAGCCATTCAGCGTGGTTTTGCCTCTGAGAGGTGATGAAAGAACACCATGTTTTACAGTGGCCTGAACATCCCCGGGGACACTCAGCTTCCTCCATTCCCAGACCCTGGAGGCCAGTGAGCTGACCTGGGGCCCCACTCAGCTCAGCTGCAAAGGTGGGGTGACTTATTTTTTCAGGGAAAACTTCCAAGTTTCAGGAAATATGGAAATAAGGGGAAGGCAATCACACCTTGAATATCTACAAGATGCCAGGCGCCGTGAGGGCTATTTTGCACGCATTTTCTCATAAAACCTTTACAACAATCCCAGGGGTTGATTCAGTGATGCCTCTATTTTACAGTGAAGGAAGCGCAGTTCAGAGAGGTTAGCTAATTTATCTGAGACACACGGCTGACTAATGGCAGAGCCTGAACTCAAACCCAGGTCCATGTGGCTTCAGTGCCAGCCACCTGACACTGCCACTTCCATGTGGACTAACAGAGGTTGGAAAAAGTGAGCTGAGACAAGCGCACAGCCCCTGTCTGTCTCCCCAGGGCCAGGAGGTGACAGGCTGATGGCGGGTGAGCTAGGGAGGCTAACAATTTTTAATAATTTGTTTTCCTTCCAGGCTCTGGAGGTGGGCTTGAGTCCAGAAACTCCCCTGGGCCTCTGAGCGCTCTCTTTTGTAAATGGGGCAATGGCGGGGCAAGGGGTTGTAGCGGGGTGGGGGGAGGACACATAAACGGCACTTGCTGGGCACCTCTGTCTCCGTGGGCTTGGTGAGGTACGAGGCACAGAGGGTTGGGTGCTGTGACAGTGGGGACCTTGCTTTAGGTCTGCAATCGCGGAGGTGGGGGAGGGGAGTGACGAGTGGGGGAGGGGCGAGAGCGGCTCCAGTTAGAATCCAAAGCCCTTTCAAGCCCGTGGGCAGTTAGGCCCTTTGCAGCTGGAGGACAGAATGCTCAAGGAGCCCGAAGAAAGAGTTGGGGTCAACTTTACGGAGGACACTGACTTGAAGGACAGATAGAAGTTTGGGGTGGGTAGACGTGGGGGTGATGGAGAGTTCCTGATGTTTTGGGGAGCAGAAACAGTCAGAGGGCTCTTCTGACCCAAGCACATCTCTGGTTCCAGCATCCCAACAGGGCAGCTCCCCTGCCTCCATCCTGGCTCCAGGGAAGGGGGAGGGGCGGAGGAGGAGGCCTGATGCCAAGGCCAGGCATGGCTAAGTGTGAGGTCACACCCCGCATCCTCCGGCCAGCTGGGAGCCGTGGGTCTCTGAGGGAGGTACCGTCTGCTTTGCAAAGACCCTGGAGCTTCATTTGGAGGGTTGTCTGGACCCCAGCCCCGTCCCGATGCTCAGGGAGCCCTTGCCATGGGGCAAGGACGGCAGAGAAAGACCCAGGGGGAGGGAGTCCCTTCGTCCTTCTGTATTTCTTGCTGCTCACCTCGTGCTACGGTGGTTCCTAGTTGCCTGGTCTTCACCCAGGTGCCGGCCCTCAGGGAGGCTGGGTGGGCAGAGCCCTAAGCAGGCAGCCCCAAACCTCCTTCTGCTCCGGGCTCTGTCACTAACCAGCTGTGTGACCTTGAGTAAGTCCCTCTGCCTCTCCAACCTTGGTTTCCTTTGCTTGCAGAGTGGGAGGATCCAGCCACATCTGTAGTGCCCAGCCCTGTGGACACCTGCTGGGGCATCACAGGCAGGGTGAGCTGGGTCACTTGCAATTCACAACTCTTAAGAAGGGAATGGAGCCGGGTACCAGTTACATCTGCGGTCGCCTAAAGCAGATGCCTGGTCATCCCCTTAATAGAGATGCTCCCCAACACCCCCTTCCCCCTGAGGTTCCGTGTGTTTTCTCAAAGGAACGAGAAATAAGTGGAGTTCCTTTTAGTTGACGGGAATCAGATCAGCCCTTGCCCTCAACCTAAATGGTACTTCCCTTAGAGCAGCGGTTCTCCATGGGGGGCAATCTTGCCTGGGCCCCCTCCACCATCCAGGAGACTTTTGGCAAAGTCTGGAGACGTCTGTGGTTGTCACAGCTTGGTGAGGCGGGGCTGTAGCTGGATTCTAGTGGGTAGAGGCCAGAGACGCTGCTAACCTTCTACAACACACAGGGCAGCCCCACAGAGAAAAGGATCCCGTTCCAACTTTCCAAGGTACCGAGGGTGAGAAATCCCGCCCTGCCGTGAGGGCAGCGGTGGTGAACCCACAACACCTGGACGGGTACGAGCTACCGTGGCTCCCCTGAGCTGTGCTCTACGGAACCTTCCAGCACGCTTTTGGCTGTGGGAGGCTGGGCAGTAGTGTGAAAACCTGGGACCCCCACGGGCTCACACTTATTTCCTCTCCCAACCCCGCTCCTTCTTCCGTCTTCCCCATGTGGACAGAGCACGGCTGTCTCGCCAGCTACCGAGCCCCGGGTCCAGGCAGTTATGCTCGATCCCTGCCCCCGCCCCAGCCTTCCCCCCACGTCCCCCCATCTCTGCTGCTGCCACTTGGCCCCAGGCTTCCAGTCCGGGCACCTGCAGCAACGCCCACACTGGCCTCCTGGCGGCCTCCCTGCCTCCTCGAATCTCCGTTCTCCAAAGGTAGCCAGCGGACTTTCTGAAAACGTAAATCAGATCCCAACGCCATCCCCTCCCCTCCCCAAGCACAGATCCCTTGTCATAAAAAGCAGATAAAGCAGGGTGCTGACCCTGACCTCGAAGCCTCTCCCAGCCCCTCCGCAGGGATGGAGCCCCGCCCCCCCGTCCCCCACCCCCACCCCGAGCTCCGCCACCCGCACCAGGTTCTTTCCTGCCTCGGGGCCTCGTCTGCCTCTTCCTCTTCCTGGAAGCGCTCCCTCTGGTCCTTCTCTGACACCTCCTTCATGGCCTCTGACCAATGGCCACCCTCCCCAGCCTCTCCCGGCGCCCCCCGACCCGGCTCTGTTTCCGCCAAAACACTCATCAGTACCTGGAAGCGTCAGCTACCCCATTAGAACTTCGGCTCCAAGAGATCAGGGGCCACGTCCGTCCTGCCCACCCCTGTGACTCAGAGCCCCACACGTCTGACACAGAGCAGTGCTCCGTAAGCATGAACAAATGAAGGGATGGATGGATGGATGGATGGATGAGGCATGCCCAGCAGGCAGGTGACATATCCTTTACATGTGTGTCTTAGCAGAAATAAGGTTGAGAGTCACTGAACTAATCTCAAAGGCTCTTCCACCTGTAGAACCTGGCTTCCTGTGGGCCACATCAAGGCCACACTGAACCTGGTTCTACCTCGAGGCTGTGGGCAGGGCTCTCTGGGGCTTGTGTGGCTGAAAGACAAAGGTGGGAGGAATGTTCCAGATCAGCCAGGCCCCACTTTCAGATGAGGAGACAGAGGCCCACCAGGCTCTCTGACATCCTGGATCTCATGACCTGAGGCCCCTTCCTACTCTGCATCTGTTACTACATCCTAGATATCCCCAGAGTCTTGGTCGTCTGAGCAGACTGACACCAGGAGATTTATTTTAAAGAGCTGCTGGTTTCCTACTGAGCCTTTCTGAAGCCCCTGACACGGGGCTCCTCCAAAGCCGGCTCTACTGCGAGACCATTAAGTCCGGCTGGGGTCCACCAAGATCCCCAGCTTCTCTTCACTAAGTCAGCTGGCTCCAGCTGGGTTTTTCTTGTCAGAAGAGAGGAAAGAGTGAAGAACAGAGGGTGAAGAGACAGAGCAGGACATTAAGGGAAGGTAGACATGAGAAGGGACTGCCAGGGCCCCTTCCTGAATGATGAGGGACTGGGCACCAGCTACAGAGCAGGGACAGACGGACGAGCAGCCCTGTCACAGACTGAACGCTTGCGTCCTCCCCAAATCCATATGTTGAAGCTCTAACCCCCGACGTATTCAGAGGTGGGGCTTTGGGAGGTGACTAGAGAGATGAGGTCATGAGGGTGGGGTCCTCATGATGGGATTAGTGCCCTTACAAGGAGAGAACAGAGAGCTCTCTCCGTCACATGAGGACACAGGGATAAGGTGGCCGTTTGCCAGGAAGCAGCTCTCACCAGCAACAGAATTGCCCAGCACCTTGATCTTGGACTTCCAGCCTCCAGAACTGTAAGAAATAATGTCTGTGGTTTAAGCCATTGAGTCTATCACATTTTGTTATGGCAGCCGAGCTGACTAAGGCAGCCCCCTTACCTGTCCCTTCCCAAATCTGTGTGGTTCAAAGGGCATCCCCTGGCTGGGGGAAAGCTGGGCTTATCTGCTCAGCCTCAACCGTGATCCAGACAGCAGCAGGCATCCCTGACACCCAGGAGCCGTGGCTATCTTAAGCCTCATTTTCTCCACCTATAAAAGGCAGAGAATTGGGCTTCCCTGGTGGCGCAGTGGTTGAGAGTCCGCCTGCCGATGCAGGGGACGCGGGTTCGTGCCCCAGGTCTGGGAGGATCCCACATGCCGCGGAGCGGCTAAGCCCGTGAGCCATGGCCGCTGAGCCTGCGCGTCCGGAGCCTGGGCTCCGCAACGGGAGAGGCCACAACAGTGAGAGGCCTGCGTACCGAAAAAAATAAAGCAAAACAAAACAAAACAAAAAAGGCAGAGAGGGCTTCCCTGGTGGCGCAGTGGTTGGGGGTCCGCCTGCTGATGCGGGGGACGCGAGTTCATGCCCCGGTCTGGGAGGATCCCACGTGCCGCGGAGCGGCTGGGCCCGTGAGCCGTGGACGCTGGGCTTGCGCGTCCGGAGCCTGTGCTCCACAATGGGAGAGGCCACAGCAGTGAGAGGCCCACGTACCGCAAAAATAAAAAATAAAAAAAAAATTAAAAAAAAGGCAGAGAATTAAGATTTACCTTGCAGAGTTGCTGGCAGTTATACGAACTAATGTTAAGTCCTGCACGAGGTTGATGTGATGGCTGTTATGAGCAACGCTGGAGGGCAAAGGAGGGCCTGCGGACGAGGGGACCAGCTGATTGGCTAGGTGCTGCGGGAAGGGAGCCTGCTCTCTGCTCGCACCCCCCTGGGCCTGACTGGACAGGCTGCCTGTGAGTTACTGCAAGAGAAAATGAAAGACAGGAAGAGCGCCCAGCCCAGTGCCTGGCCTGGGGCAGGAGGGGAAAGGATGGAATTCAGATCCAAACCTCCCTGAACAGGCCTGTGTCCGGAGTGTGGGGTAAGGCAGAGCTTCCCAGCTGACCGGCCACGAGAGGGTTCCAGATGTGCCAGAAAAGCATGCCCCCCAGGAGCTGGGCAGGGCCTGGGGTGGCTGGTGCCCTGGGGTAGTCACCGATGGCTGTCCTCTCCTCCCCCGCCCCTGGGGTGCAGTGCAAGTACCTTCTCTTCCTCTGGGGGCCGTGGTGTGAATGAAGTTTGGGTACACTCATTGGTGAGAGATGCTGCCCGCGGGGTGGGGGGGGTGGGGTAGTGGGAGTGAGCATGATGGGGCAAAGGAGCCTCTCACTCGCAGGGGCCAGGGTCTCCCTACCCGCTCCTCAGTAGGTGCCCAGGACAGAGCTGACACAAAGCAGCAGGCCCGGGGCCACCCCTGGCACTGAGACTGCCATCTCAAGGCTCTGACCGAGCTGCGAGTGTGCTGACGGCAGCTCCGTCTATGGGGGACCTGGGCGGGTGGTGCTGCTGAGGCTGAACTTTGCCAGGACCCTGTACTGTGGGCCCAGAGCACAATGACAGCACAGTGACTGGCTCGCTCGGGGACCCTGGTGTCTGGCAGCCCCTGTGAATGTCTCGAGCTCCCAGTGGGCACAGGGGCTTTGCCGCATAAGCTGCTGCCCTCGGGACCCAGAGTCTCCCCTTCCCTTCCCGTGTCTACACGAGGTCTCCGGTCCCTGGCACACAGTGCATGCTCCGGAATGCCTGTTTACCTTCTACACCTTGCCTGATTCCAGAATGCGTTAGAGACTGAACAAATGTTGGTGGGTGGTAGCTTTGGTGGAGAAGTCCACAAAGATTTGTTACTCCTTTCCTGTGTCCCCAGCCTTGGGCTGAATGTCACCAAAGATGCAAAGAAAGAAGGAGGTGGGGTTCTAGGAGACGGAGGGGGCAGATGGCTGTTTGTGGTGGGAACAGGCTAGTCCAGAACATGGTAGGAAAAGAGAGACAGACAGACAGACAGAGACAGACACACAGAGACAAAGACAGAAACAGAGAGAAGCGAGAAGAGAGTGTGTGTTATGCAATTTGTGTATCAGTTGTACATTCTCACTTCCAAATGCCTTCACGCTGCCGCAAGCCAGCCTCAGAGCTGGGCTCCTCCACTGGATAGGCAAGTACTTGGTTCTATTTTTAATGGGAACCCAGAAGATGTTTGGGAAAGGGCAGGACAGCACGGTGGGCAGAGCTCTGTAGTGAGACAAAGGCTCGACGCTGGCCCTGCAGCCACCTACCTGGGTGCCTCTGGGCAAGTGCCTTGTCCTCTCTGAGCCTCTGTTCCCCACGCTGCAGGTGGAGGTGAAGAGGGCACCCTCTCAGGGCGGTTATGAGCGTGCCGTGCGGTAACGTGCACAAGGCTCTGTGCGCTGGAGGATTTTGACACTTGTCCTATAGAGGGGCAGCGGGGAGACCCGGCTTTGGGGGCGGAAAAGGGTGATGTCAGCCGTGGTGAGTCTGGGAGCAGCAGGCTTCTGCCCACAGCCCTGCCAGCCTGCACGGACACCTTAGGTACACAGAGGGCGGCTCTCCTGACCTCACAACATCATTCCTGTGAAACAGCCAGGGAACTGAATCTGCTGTTTGTGAGATGCCAGCAAACACTTCAGAGTCCCACTGTCACAACTGGTGGGGTTTTTTTGGTTTGGTTTGGTTTGGGTTTTTTTGCGGTACGCGGGCCTCTCACTGCTGTGGCCTCTCCCGTCACGGAGCACAGGCTCCGGACGCGCAGGCTCAGTGGCCATGGCTCACGGGCCCAGCCGCTCCGCGGCATGTGGGATCTTCCCGGACCGGGGCACGAACCCGTGTCCCCTGCATCGGCAGGCAGACTCTCAACCACTGCGCCACCAGGGAAGCCCACAACTGTTGTTTTATTAGCTGCCTGCTGCAGTATTTCTTTAGTTTCAGCTTAGAGGTTTGAGCTTTTCATTTTTTCCCATGAAATGCTTTGGGGTACTTTGCTAGAGAGCAGGTGGAAATAATGCATTGTACACACAGAAGCCAATACTGAGGTGACCATGTCCACAGGGAGTGGCCTGGGGTTAATGT
The DNA here is from genome assembly GCF_964165515.1 of Mesoplodon bidens. Lineage (NCBI taxonomy): Eukaryota > Metazoa > Chordata > Mammalia > Artiodactyla > Ziphiidae > Mesoplodon > Mesoplodon bidens. The sequence continues at coordinate 32,310,139 of NC_138179.1, forward strand.
GTCGTCCGGGTCTCGGCCTGGACGCTCGCGGGCAGGTGGAGACGTCATAGATGGCAGACGGCCGTCGGACTCTGCGATGTGCTTTTGTGAGATAAGCTGGCAGCTTCCACCCCGGCTGAAGGACTGCCAGGATGATTCTAGAGCACCCCGAGGGATCCTGAGCCAGCTCTCTCAGCCCTGGCTTGGTCCAAGAATGTCCTGGCCCTTGGAAGTGGCCTGGTTTGGCCCCCAGAACCCCTGAGCTCCTTGGGGATGACAGAGGCAGCCCAGTTCTTGGGGTTAAGTCCCCAGATGGCAGCTCCCCACCCTCCCTCCGCCAGCAGAGCCTGCTGCCCAGATCAGCTTGGGGCTCTCTTGATGAGCATCGAGTGCAAACGGCTCAAGGCAGCTGGCAAGATGCTAAGTGCGGCATCAATCCTAATTAGGATGAGAAATTAATAAAGGAGGCATTCGAGCCACTCTGCAGAGGCCAGGCTCGCCGGCATGGAGGAGTGAGTTCCAATTTCGACCGGGAACCTGGAAGGCCTGGGGCCCACATGCGTGGGCTTGGGTGATGACAGGGGCTTCACTTACTGGACCACATATACAGCACCCAGTGGGGCCTGCGAGGTAGAACACGGGGGCCCAGACACCCTTGTTCTGTGTCTAACTCAGGTGCCGTGGCAGGCAGTGTAATGGGTACATCCTCCAGATGAGAGGAGTAGGTGTTCTTGATCTGAGCATCTGCACACCAAAAATGATGTTTTTGAAAAGAAAAGAGGAGGTTGTGATGGTGGGCCCGCCGGTCCTTTGTGTGGCTGTTTCCCAAACTATTGATTGCACATTCCCGCTCCTGGAAGACTCCACTCAGTCCGGGAAATAAGCTCCAAATTCAAAGGTCAAAGCAGCTTCGTTTGGGAGAGAAAGTGGGGGGCACAGGTGGGCAGGATTCCAGATGAGAACAGGCATCACGAGGGTGAGGGAGAAAGGGAGCAAGCGCCACCTCACCTGGCGACCCTGCTTTACAAAGCCTCCTTTCACCCGACCCCAAATACGGCCAGAAGAAGGGCCATCTCTTCCAGAGCTGCCTACCAACCTCCAGGAAGACGCCACCCCGCCGAACTCTTCGCAGGGGCTGGAACTGCAGGAGGGAAGGCTGGGGGTGCGGGAGAACCTCCCCGACCACGGAAGGCGGAGTTGACACACGCGGAAAGGTTACAGAAAAAGGAGGAGGAAACTCTGTCCAAGGATTTTTGAGAGGAAGCCTCCACCAACGTCCCCCACCCCTTTTCCGGTCTGAAAGCCAAGACCAAGCGGCGAACCCGTGCACAACCTGGAGGGGAACAGACCGCCCGGACAAAGCCACCTGTTAGTCCAAGTTCCGCAGCGGGGCGGGCGGGAGGCACTGAAGTCTGGCGCACGTCGCCACTGGAGGAGTCCGGGTCCCTCCCCCGGAGGGAGCGGTCCCCGCAGTCCGGGGACACCCAGTCCCGGCCCCCAGAGGCATTCCATCCGTACAACACCTACTGCAGGACCCGGCCGCGCACCTGGAGGGCTCAGCGCCGCGTCCCTCCTGCCGGGACCGGGCGGCCACGCCCCTCCCAGGCAGTTCGCGGTCCGCGGGTCGCCCCTGCGCGCCCCAGTTCTACTGCAGATTTCCGGCCTTGGGACGACGGCGGCGGGCTCGCTGCCCTAGTCGGGGTGGGGGGAGAATTGGTGACGCTCCCCTCCCCTCCCCACCGAGCGGGGAGGAGTGGGCCGGTGGCCCCTGGAATAGTACGTGGCGGAGCAAGGTCTCGGCAGGCGTCAGGCTCAGGCGACCCGGGTCCCCAGACCCGGTCGGAGCCCAGCCCCCCTCCCACCCCTCGGCCAGGCCTCGAGCGAGCGCGGAGCGGCCCCGGCGCTCCCCGCCCCCGGCCGGCCCCGCCCCAGGATGGCCAGTTCCCATAGCAATCGCGCAGACACCGGTTGCCAAGCAACCTCTCCCCCAGCTCCCTCCCTCCTCGGCCGTCCGCTCCCCCCAACTCTAGCTTCCTCCCGCCCCCTCGCCAGCCTCCGCCTCCCCCGGGGGCGCTGGCGCGGCCCCTCGGGATCGCTCCGGTCTCGGGCTGCGCGCGCGCGCGTGAGTTTCGGTGTGTTTCATTGTGTCTGTGTGAGAGGGGGTGTGCGTGTGCCAGCGGAGAGTTTGTAGGGCCGGTGTGTTGGGGGCGGGGGGCGTCCCCATCGGGAGGGACCACGAGGTGCTGCACAGCTGGCCGCGAGGGGACCCGCCCGCTCGCTCCGGCTCCTTTGTGTCTCGCGCGGAGCCAGGGCCGCGCCCACCCCTTCCCGGCCGGCTCCCCGAGCCGGGTGTGTGCGTGTGCGTGTGCGTGTGTGTGGTGTGTGTGTGTGCGTGCGCCTGGGCGCGCGCGCGCGTGGCGAGGGGGTGCCGGGGCCGGCCGTACCTTCGATGCAGCACACCCGCCACAGCCCCGAGTGGGTGAGGTCGCCGCGGGTGCGGCGGGGCGGGGGCCCGTCGTCCATGGTCAGGTTGGTGCCGTTGCAGATGTACGCGCTGGAGTAGAGCCAGTAGTCGGTGCCGATGGCGATGGCCATGAGCGCGAAGGCGGCGAAGGCTCCGGCCGTGGTCAGCAGCATCTGCAGCCCGCGGTCGCATCGCACCATGGTGGGCGCCTCATGCTCCGCCGCCCGCCGGCCGCCCGCCCGCCCTCCTCGCTCCGCGCGCCGTTCCGGGGGCGCCGGGGCTGGGGGGCCGAGGGCCGGGGGGCGGCGCCGCGCCGGGGCTCAAACTCCGAGGCGCGGCGGCGAGTGCGGGCTGCGCGGGCTGCGCGGGCCGCCGGGCGGGCGGGCGGGCGGCGGCGACCGGGGCTCCTCCCTCTCGGCCCGCCCTCCCCGCTCGGCCCGCGCCTCCGCCCCGCGCCCTCCGCGTCGCCGCCGCCGCCGCCGCCGCCGCCGCGCCCCGCGCCTCTCGGCGCCGCCCCTCGAGCCTCGGCCCCCGCCGGGTGTGCGCTCCCCGCTCTTCCTTCTCGCCCGGCCCGGATTTTCTCTCCCTCCGCACCTCTCCGCTGTCCGCGCTCGCGTGCGCTCCGCTCTCCTCTCCGGTTCGTTCACATTATCAGAGCGCAGGGAGCCAGGGCACGGGTTCCCCAGGAGGATCGAGGGGAGACGGCGTGGCAGCCTCCCCGCTTTCCCAGCCCAGCCCAGGACACCCCGCCTTCCTTACATGGCCCTGGGGGCTCTTTAATATGTGGTGTGCGTGTGTGTGTCCCTCCTTCCCCGTGCATTATCCGCGCCTTTACCTGGTGACGAATGTATAGGCGTGAGCGTGGGAGTGGGAGTGTTCAGGTCAGATTTCCAGAAGCCCCAGATGGGGGTCACAGCTGGGAGACAGGCCAGGCCCCAGCCACTTCCCTCCCCCCACCTAGGTGGCTGTGGGCCACCAGCTCCTGCAGATCCGCCGGCAGGGGCTGCAGGACCCAGACTTTACAGTCGAGGCAGAAGGGAGGTGTCAGCCAGCGGCGCTTTGGGAAGAACACCTGATCCCTGTTTTATGGATGGACGGGGAAACTGTGCTGGAAGCTGCGACGCTCCTCCCCCAGTACATTTCTGATGGTACATGTCTGCCAGTCCAGGAACACCCCACTTGTACTGGATTCAAGCGTCTCCGCCCCCAGCTGGTTCCCTCTCTCTCCCAGCTCCCTCTTCAATGCCTTTATTTCTTTTTCCCTCTCGCTCTACTCGAGCTTAACTGGCTTTCCCTCACCTCCTCCCGTCATTGCCAGACTCTGCCTCAGGCCCTGCTGGCTTCACTTAATTTCCACTGCTTCTGGCACGATCCCAGCCTGGACACGCTCCCTTCTCCGGAGCCAACCGGGCTCCTCCTCCTTTAAGACCCAGCTCAAAACTCTTCCCTCTAGGAGGCTCTCAGAGACCAGCACCTGGATGTCCAGCGTGCCTTTACTTCATCCCCTCCCAAGGCTCACATCGCTGGCATCACCGACGGGTGTCTTGCAGGATGCAGCGCTGGACCCCAGGAAAGGAGGTCTACGGAGAGCTGCTTTCTTCTTGCAAGATGCAAATTTCACCTCCTTTTGGCACTTTCCGTGGCCCCTACTACCCAAAGAAAGTTAATTACCCCATGCTGGAATTACTGGTCTCTCTTCCATGAGATTGGGAGCCTTTCCCATACCTGACATATATGGGAAGTGTTTAAGAAACATTTGCTGAGCGAGCAGTGTTTCTTGGCCCCCTGGAAAATGGTACTCTGATTGGGGAAAATAGAGCCTGTAAATAAGAGGGGGGAAATTCCAAGATAATATAGCTGCATTAATTACAACTTGTTGGCCCCTTCTCCTGCCTTTGGGGTGTTTGTTCTGCTTCTTCCAAGTCTCAAAGGACAAGAGCCATCATGTGTATTTCACTGTCACCCACCCACCACCTGGTCCCAGGTTCTGCACACAGCAGGTACCCAGCGTGTGTCTGAAGGTGTGCACCAGGTGTGAGACCACTCACTCTGGCCCAGAACAGGGCTGCCTACCTCTGCCCCTAATATCCACGAGGGTAAATTCTGGGTTCTGTTCTCAGAAGCTCCCAGAAAGGTGGATCTCAAGCTTCTCTTTTCTTCTTCTTCTTTCTCTTCTTTTTTTAAAAAAGCAGCAAATCTTTGCTTCACATTAAATCTTAAACAGAAGCCCACTGTAAACAAGCCAGATCTCCCACCAGTTAGCCCTGTAGGCGATAGCTGGCATTGCTCTGGTTGAATGGGGGACCCAAGGTACCTGTACCCACCCCCACACCATCCCCTGCAGCCCCCAAAGCACCCCTGTGGACCTAGGCGTCCATGAAACATGGTGAGAAAACTGACACCCTAAGTCAGCCCCTGAGTCACCCGGGGACAAGCCCTCCCGTCTGTTCTGCTTGCAGCCTTCCTCAGGGACTTAGAGAGCAACTGATCTGATCTGTAGGAGTGGGTGGGTGGGGCGACTAGCTTCCCTCAATCTCCTCTGAGGTCGGAGAGGTGACGTCTGGATGATGGGGTCCACCTCCAAACAAGCGACCTTTGGGTTAGTCCCACGGAGGGAGAACTTTGTTCATCGGAGCACTGTTAGACCAGCTCCCACCCCGCCGTTCTCAGAGGAGGGTGTGGGAGAGTTGAAAAAGCGCCCAACTAGTAGCCAAGACAGTCGCCATGTTGTGCTGGTTCCACGACTAACTAGCAAGGTGATCTTGGACAAGCCAGCACCACTGGGGAGAAAGACAGGTCTCCAGCCCCCCTTCCAGAATTGTTTTAAGGGTCAAATAAAGTAGCCTTGCACACCGCATCCACTTAGCAACCCTTCATGGAATGAGCAGTAGATGTTCCCTTTTCTGCCTTTCTTTGGAGACCACCAAACAAATTACTTCTCTGTGCCTCGGATTCCTGAGGTGTTGTAAGGGGGGTAATAGAATAACAGAAAATGTAAAATACATCCCCTAGAGGGTAACTTCCTCAAGGTCTCACACCTTGAAAGACCCCAGCTCAGACCCCGATGACCTCAAGGCCAGAGTTTTCCAAGGACACTGAACAGCCTCTTTGCGCTTGCTGAGTGTTGCTTGACCGTGTTATTTTTACCTGTTAATTCACTAGAGGGGAGGGGACTCCAACGGGAGCTTGGTGGTTTGCTTTTCTATCTGTGGATCCCCAGCTGGCAAGCATGCCTCGTCCTGAGATAGCGAGGGTGTGGAGTCACAGAAGGGCTTGGCTGCCAGCGAGGGGACTTAGAACAAACCCAAGACCGTCTGAGACCATTCATCATGCCTGGGCGAGCACAATTTAAATCTGGGATTTCTGCTCAGCCGGGTTAGAGAGCTCTAAATGGCAGTATGTAAGTCTCACCTGAGGTCCCTGGAGTTTCTCCCGGGTGACATTTCCAGAGCTGAGGGGTGATGTGTCCTTCGCTCTCTCTGGAAGAGGCTCTGGACCGCTCTTGTTCTGGAGAGGCTGGATGCTCGGCATCTTCCCCCAGGGGGCCACTCAGGATACGTTTTCCTCTTGCGGGGAGGGGACAAAGCATCATACACATTATTACCTCTCTGGACAGCTGAGAAGGTGGAGGTATTTAGACCGGCTCTCCAAAGCTGTCTTTTTCAAAACAAAGTGGTTTCCTTCCCCCTCAGCAGATCACTTGGGTAGTTCCCACAATTCTTGGCTTTTTACTTTGGCTGTGAATACAAAGCTTCAATGAGCTCAGAACCGTCCGACAATCCCAACTGCAGGGTGACGCGGCCGGGCAGCGGCTGTGGGAGAGGAATACAGTATTAGCCGCTCCCACCCCGTTAAGATGCATATCAAAGCCATGAGGCGGCTGCCTTTGCGGTCACAGGCAGAGGAAGGGGAGCAGGAAGGGAGACGCCCTTGGCTGGTTTGGGGCGCTCGGTCGTTGTTCAGCAGCGGCTCCAAAAGCCTTTATCAAAAGCTTGGTTTTCCACCTTTGTCCTCCAGAAATAATGACCTTGTGTGGCAACGTTTTGTCATATCTCATTTCCATGCCCCAAGCGGGTGGTTTGGCTGATTTCACAATAATAGGGAGATTTGGGGAGCCTGGGAGGTATGTCAGGTGAACAGACATAAAAAGTGATTTTGAGTTTTTATAGCAAAGGGCTGGGGATGAGTCTTAGAAGGTTCCGGGGCCTGGCTCAGTGTGGAGGCCTATCTGCAACCCATCCAATCTGCTCAGAATCCGAGAAGAATGCCCCCAGATCCTGGTCCTGACAGCCTCTCCCCATCAGATTAGGTACGCCACAAGAATGACCTTTTTCTTTTTCTTCAGTATTTCAGCAGAATCCTTTGAGGGAGAGCGCAGATCAGACAATGGTACTCGGCTTTATGTATTCGAGTTTATTCCATTTCGTTAACGTATCACTTCTGTCTCAGGCAAGGTGATTGGAGCTGGATACGTGCTCTTCCAGCTCTGCCGCAGTGAGGTAGTGGCGGACTCAGGCGCCACGCCGGGCCAGCCCCTAGAAGCGCAGAGGGAGGGGAAGCGGCCTTTCGTGAGTGCCCTCTGTGTGCCAGCGCCTGTGTGCACATAGTTCATTTATCACGACAGCAGCTGTGGCAGGTGGATGCTTCCCCCCGCCAGTTTGTAGAAGAAGAACCTGCAGCTAAACAGAGAGTAACCCACTGAGCCCGGGCACCACCAGGCTCTGTCAGCTACACACTGCAACCACCCCCCCGGGAGTGGCAGAAACTCAGGGTCTTCGAAGTTCCTCTGCCCACATCTGCTTCCTCCCCCACTCCTTGTATTTATCCAGATGAAATCGAGTTCAAAGTCACACGGAGCTGGAGAGGTTAGGAAATGCCTGCACCTTGCAACTCTGGTGGGCCGAAGCAGACTCCCCATTTCCCCGGGAAGGTGGAGGTGAGCTGGGCCGATGGCAGGTGATGGAAGCCACCGGCCTCAGAAGCCCCCCACCACCCCCAGGCTGCTACCCCCATCGCCCGTCCTGGTTGGCCAGAGTGGAGGACAGGGGCCACCCCCGGTTCAGGAGTGGTGGCTTCTTCGTGACAACTTTGGCCTTGGACTGCTACCCTCCTGGACCTGTGGGCTTATTCAAACCCATGTGTTTCCAAGCTAGATCCCGTTAGGCCTGCGCTCGCTCAGGTCACCATACTGGTGGTCTCCCCCTCTAGAATTTGTTCGGGAACCAGCCCCACTCGCTGATGAGTGTATTGGTATTAACGACCTGACTTGGCCAAAGCTTCCGGCCCTGCATGCTGACAGTTAGCCGGTTATTCTGAGAACATTTTTTTCAAAACAGTTGACATGACAAACAGGCTGAGAGGTTCCTTTGTCCACAGCCAGCCTCTGAAAATGAGCAGAACTCCAAGGAAGGTGTCGGCAGTGCAGGAGGTGGAAACGTTTGAGAACGGGGCTGGACAAGATGGTCAGTGACCGCTTGTTCTGCCGCAAACGTGGATCATCTGTGCTCTTACCAAAGCGGACCTTTTCATTCCTAAAATATAACCGCCCTGCGCAGGAGCTCGAAGAAAAGGCAGCCTCTCCTGCAGAACTTTGCTGCCAAGCACGCTGCCGCGGAATGAAAGCTTTGGATCAGGGTAGGTCTGGCGACTTCTGACACCACCTTTCTTTTCATCTCCGGCTTCCTGTGGCTCCGGGCTGCCCACTGGGGTAGGGGCTGAGGCTGCTCTTGGCCCCCTTGGGGCTGCGCTTGCCACTGGGTGGGAGAGCTTGCTTTATTCTGCAGACACCTTTCTGGATCATGGAAATCGACCGAATATTAGCACTCTGCTTCCTCTTTTGGTGATTCCCACTCTCTTTGTTATGGAAGAGCTGCTGGGTCTTTGCTGCTTTCCTCTCTGAGGCCGTTTCTCATGAAGAGGAAAGGGAAGGTCATTGGAGTCGGTGGCCACACCTCTCTGGGCCCTGGTGAAATGGGGAACGAAGCACCTGCCTCATCATGGGGCTGTTGCACAGATTCAAGAAGCCCAGGCAAGGCATTGACACGAGGCTTCCAAGAGCTAAGGTTTCCTCAGCTGTTCGTGAGCATCAGGCTCCATCCTAAATGCCTACCGCGTACTAACGCATCTGATTTTCTCCAGAACTCTTTGACATAGGTAATATGATTGGTCTCATTTAACCGAGGAGGTAATGAAGGCTCAGAGAAGGTGAGCCCTTCTTCCAGGGTTGTGCAGGAGGGAGCCCGATCCTGCACCTCGGCAGTCAGCTTCCAGAAGCCACACTTCTAATTTTGACTTGACTAAAGAAGTGGTATCATTCTGTCCCCCTAGGAACCTATGACTGTGGAGCTTCTGGGTGACAAAGACATTAAACTCATTGCCGTCCTTTGCCAAAACCTTCTTCAAGATCTTGTTGTGGCCAGAGAGCTGGGCCGGTGGCAAACGGTGGGGTAGGGAACAGCTCTGGGGCATGTCACTCAGTGCTCCTCCGTTACCAGAGCTGCTGTCAGACTGGAAGGAGATGATCTCTGAGAAGTGTGGTCCCAGCTGACCCCGACCACACCTCTTACCCATCTCCTTCAAATCTGATGTCACTGCTAGATGCACGTAACATGAACTGAGAAGTCACATTTATCGTGCAGATGAAGAAGGTGGCCGAGACTCTGGGGCCCTCTTGAAGCGGTCCAAAAACTCACTGGTGTCTTCCTGCGTGTGTCTGCCTACAGTACCTGGTTCCCAGCACAAGGGCTATGCCTCTCTCAGGCCTCCTCCACCCGCCCTGGCACAAGGCAGCACCAGGCAGAGTGGATTTGCAGATGCTTGCCTCTGGCTCCATACTCGGCTGGATCTGATAACAGACCGTTTCCACATAAACAGAGGATGGAGGATGAATTGACCTCCTAGAGGGGTTATTTCAGATGCTCTAGATCTTTTAAAAATTCAAGGAGAAGGCTTCTCTGGGCTGGTGAGGTACCTGTAGAGAGTGCTGTCACCTGTGGGATGGCACTGCCAGGGGGCTGAGTTGCCTGCTCTCAGCCTCCACCCAGAGACAGTTCTGCAGGGAATGGTCCTGTGCATCTCAGCTCCCTGACCTGCGTCCTTTCTGGGCTCCTCTGCGTGTCCAGCTTCAACAACCTCTGTCCCACAAGATGGGTTCATGATGGGACATGATTAACAGAAGCTCTAATTTACTGAGCAGTTAATATGCCAGGCACTTTCATAACAAGAAAGATGTTGTCATTCCCATTTTATAGATCATAAAACTGAGGCTCCAAGAAACTTATTCAAGGTCAAAGCTAGTCGATAGAAGAGCTCGTGTTCTAGTTCTAGTTCTAGTCTAGAACTGGCTGTCTCCGGGGAACATATTCTTCCCACAGTGCAATAGTTTTCAACCCTGGATACCCTTGACAATGGCCTACCCTAGAAATGTATGCCCCACTCCCAGAGATTCTGACATCTCTGGACACACTCAGGGCATCAGAATTTTTTAAAGCTACCAAGGAATTCCTAATGTACAGCCTGGGAAAGAATCAGGGCACAGGGCCAGCATGGCTTTGGACCCAAGTTCTCCTGGAAAGTGTTTGATTCTCAGCTGAATTCATTGCTGGCACCTGCAGCCTGGCGCAGTCTCTGTGGTAATGAACAGGGAATGGCGGGAGGGTGTATGCGTGGTGGTCCTGGCATCAGCTGGGCTGGCTGTGCCCTCGGATCACTGGGGAAGGCAGCTGTTAATTGGGTGTGATCTGGGAGATTCTATGAGGCTCTCCCTCCGCTCTGGGGTGAGTCACGCTGTCTGGCCCTTTGTCTGCCTTTCCACCCAGCAGGTGGGAAATGCTCCTTGGTGAGGACAAGGTGGGGCTGTGGCTCTACCTCCAAGCCACCTCCTGGGATGGGAGAGCCTGGGGACCTGGGGACCGAGCCAGCCCCTCCCTTCCAGCACCCTGCCCCACAGACAACGAGGGAGCTGGTTCCCACCCGCGTGGTTTACCTGGGAGAGTGGAGGAGCTCTGGCATCAGATCAGAGGGCTTGAAGGGTGAGAAGCAGGTGGGGATGCTCTGAGGGTCCTGTGCCTGGGCTCCCACGGGGGCTCAGGCTGTGGGACATCAGAGGGTGGATGCACCCTGCTCTCTCACGATGCCCGGACCCCATGCGCCAGGGCATCCCAGAGCTGGGTGCCCGGGCTGGGGGCTGCGTGGCTGCCCACCCTGGGTTCCTCCTCCCTCTGCCTCGGCCGATTCCCAGCAAGCTGCCCGCTGCACTTGCCAATGGAGCCAGATGCTGCTTTGGGGAAAATACCTTCTGGAGTTTGTTGTCTGAGCCCTCCCAGCTGACACCCACGGTGGAGAAGATGTGTCAGGATAAATGGAAAATCTCTTCATAAATATTTGGAAAAAAGCAAAAAGGAAGAGAAAAAAAGAACTAACCTTTTGGGATGCATTTGGGAGCATCTTAGTGATGGCCCTAACAGATGGAGGAAGCAGGTCGTTAACATTCGTCACTTTGCAGGAGGGTCCCCACAAGAGCAGCCAGGGGCCGTGTCTGGTTCAGGCTGCCAGCACCGAGGGGCCCGTGGCTCGCCCACGGCTCCGGGGAGGGGACGGGCCTGCCTGGGTCACCAACAGAAGCTGTGCAGCACACTCAGATGCCGGGTGCCCTTTATTCATAATGCATAATTGTGTCTTTAAACCCAGCTGCCTTGGGACTTTATTACAAGTGGAGCACAGGCTGAAGAGGCTTTTAGGGGAGCCCCTGGAGAAGAGTAAAGAAGCCCTGGGGGCTGAGGCGCTAACAGGGTAGAGCTGGCACCCGTGCCAGGAGGAGAGAAACGCACACCTGAGCTGGGAGGCCCTTTAGACGGGGCCTCCACCTCCCAGGGGACTCGGCTGAGGAGAGACAGGGTGTTTTAATGCCGGTCAGTGTGGTCAGCAGTCCCAGGCCCTCCCAGGTCTGGAGACCACCTTCGCCTCACCCCGCCACTACCAGTTCTGGGCACACCAGCCTGTGCGTCCCTGGAAAGAGAAGCCGCTGCTCCGAGCTCCACGAGGCCTTCGGGCTCCTAGCGTGCTCTCCTGCCTGCCCTCCTGCAGGGTCACCTGTCCGACTCAGGGGCCTGATTCCCATCTGTCCTGGGTCACAGGAGGCGGACTCGTCCTACCGGAGGAGAGGATGGTCCGCCGGGCAGCCACCGGGATGGGCAGGGTCTCCAGAGGACAAACCCTAGGGAGAACTTCCTTGGGAGGGGTGGGGTCCCTAAATCTAAGTGTTGGTGCCTGTGGTTAACCTGCGAAGGCAGACGTGCTCGGGGCATCTTTGCCTGGGAGGTGGGTGCACATACTGCCCTCCCAATCTGTACTGGCTGCCGTTCTTTAGTCTCCATGGTTGGCCCCATTGCACCACGAGCGGGCCTTCCGCGCATTTGCAGTCGGGGCTGGGGGCTGGGCGGCGGAGGCTGTGGAGGAATGAGGGCGGGCGTGACGAGATGTCTGTTCCCCAGCTTGGGATGGAGGTCCCGGGGACCTTGACCGAGATATTTGGAGGAGCATTTCCTGTTACCTGTGTATCAGTCAGCGTCCTGCAGAGGAACAGATCAATAGAACACATACCTGTATGTGTATAAGAGGAGATTTACTGTGGGAATTGACTCACAAATATAGAGGCTGAGAAGTCCCACGATATGCCATCTGGAAGCTGGAGAACCAGGAAAGCTGGTGGTGAAAACCAGTCTGAGTCCAAAGGCACAAGAGCCAGGAGCTCTGATGTCTGAGGGCAGGAGAAGACTGATGTCCCAGCTCAGTAAGAGGAAGAGAAGTCGCCCTTCCTCCACTTTTTTGTTCTTTACGGACCCTCACAGATTGGATGATGCCCCCCCGCGTTGATGAGAGTGGCTCTTCTTGGTCTCCTGACAAGTGTTCTTTTTTTTTTTTTTTTTTGGCTGCGTTGGGGGTTCGTTGCTGCACGTGGGCTTTCTCTAGTTGCAGCGAGTGGGGGCTACTCTTCGTTGTGGTGCACGGGCTTCTCATTGCAGTGGCTTCTCTTGTTGTGGAGCACGGGCTCTAGGCGCGCGAGCTTCAGTAGTTGTGGCGCGTGGGCTCAGTAGTTGTGGTACTCAAGCTCAGTAGTTGTGGCTCGAGGGCTCTAGAGCTCAGGCTCAGTAGTTGTGGTGCACGGGCTTAGTTGCTCCACGGCATGTGGGATCTTCCCAGACCATGGCTGGAACCTGTGTGCCCTGCATTGGCAGGTGGATTCTTAACCACTGCGCCACCAGGGAAGTCCCGACAAGTGCTTTTCTCTTCGGGAAGCACTCTCACAGGCACACCCAGAAACCATCGTTAACCAGCTGACTGGGCATCCCTCAGCCCAGCTAAGATGATGCAGAGAATTAACCATCACAGCCGGTCTCTTCCTCAAAGTGCGGACGTCGGAACTATTAACTGCTTCTGGAAGGGTGCAGAATCTTCGAGCTGGCATTCGTTTCTCTGTCCATCTCGGCAGGAAGAGGGCTTCAACCACAGGCTGGGTCCGTGTCCACCGGTCGGACGTGAAGTCTGTCTTTCTGCGTCAAGTTCTGTCTGTGTATTGACAGTGAGTCAGTTCTATTAGACAGAAATGCTGGGTTCTGGACACAATTCTAAAAGATGGACTTAGAGAAACTGATGATGAATTAAAAACACCCTGAAAATAGGGCTGGTTGAGAAGCAAAGGATTTGCTTTCTTTCTTTTTTTTTCTTTGTAGTAATACATCATTTATATATTTTTTATTGAAATATAGTTGATTTACAATGTTGTGTGAATTTCTGCTGTACAGCAAAGTGATTCAGTAATACATATATATATACATTCTTTTTTTAAAAAAATATTCTTTTCCATTACGGTTTATCACAGGATATTGAACATAGTTCTCTGTGCTACACAGTAAGACCCAGCTGTTTATCAGAATTGGCTCTCAGAGGGAGCGCCTGACTTACACTTGGTTCTTCGCTCAGCTGACCTCGTCCCACAGGTTCCTCCTGGCGTCTGGCCCTGGGCTGGTCGCATTCTCTTTGACAAGTGATTAAGCAGAGCGAATGTGATGCACTTATTTATTGACCCAGGTGACACATGTTGTGGGGTTGCATGGTGGCACCCCCAAAAGATACGTCCGTGTCCTCACCCCCAGAACCCGTGCAGGTGACCTTATGAGGAAAAAGCATCTTTGCAGGTGTCATCAAGACCTTGCGACGAGACCGTCCCAGATGCGGGGCAGGCCCTAGGCCCAGGGACAAGTGTCCCTACAAGAGAGCAGGGGGAGACAGAGGGGCAGAGGACGGCGGGGGACCGCTGCAAGGCCACGACGGCCAAGGTTTCCAGCAGCTACAAAAGCTGGAGGAAAGGCATGGGACGGGTTCCCCATCAGAGCGTCCAGAAGAAGCCTGCCCCGCCGACACCCTGACTTTGGACTTCTAGCTTCCAGAGTGCAAGAAAATACACGTGCGACGTTGAAGCCACCCAGCTGGTGGCAATTTGCAGCCCAGGAAACTAACGTAGCACATCAGTGAGGCCCAAAGGCAGGGCGCACTGGGCTGCCCAGTCGGAACTGCAGGGCCCGGCCCTCGTGGACCTTCTGCTCTGGAGCAGGGACAGACCCGCAGAGGACACTGTGCCCAGGGCGCTGGCACCACGGAGTCTGTCTTCTTCCAGAGCCGCTTCTTCACCTGAACGGCATCGCCCGCTCTGGCTGACGCACCGCCCCCGGGCGCCCTCGACCCGCGTCCTCTGCAGTCACTCACCCTCGGCAGCCAGAGGGCTCCGTACAATTGCTAGTGACCTCGCTCCTGCTGATGCCAAGTCCCGGATCTCCCAGCCCGGAGAGGCAAACACTAAGGCCTGAACTGGCCCTCCCGCCCCTGCTGCCCTCTCCCTGCACGGCTGGCCGAAGCTCACCTTCCCTTCTCAGCCTGCAAGCGCTTTCCCAGCGCAAGGCCGTCACACACCTGGCTTGCTCTCTATCTAGCAAGTTCTCTCTTCTCCTTGCGGGTCTCGACTCTTGGTCTCAACTTCAGTGTCACCTTCTCAGAGAGGCCTTTCCAGACCATCCGGCCGGGGTTGAGCACCTCTTTCTTCTTCCTCATGTACTTTTCTTCTCGGCTGTAATCGCCACCATCACTTAGTGATTGAGGGGGAGACGTTTCATGCCTGTCTTTTCCACACACGGCAAACCCCAGGAGGGCAGCGGCCGTCTCTGTTTTATTCAGTTCTGATTCTCCACCACCAAACGTAGGACCTGGCAGAGAGAAATGCTCCATAAATATTTGCTGAGTGAAAAGGTAAATGAATAGCTTCCTTGAACCATGTGGGGGAGGGGAGGAGAAAAAAGAGCCCGCACTTAGGTGGCAAACTTCTCCAGAGATCCTACAAGCTTATTGTCTCACTACAGCAGGCTTGGAATTGTAATTACTTTGTTTTTCTCTCTCCTCCAAAAGCCTTTTATTTAAAGTTTATTTTTTCCCCTGGGGAGTAAATATGTGCCTTAACCCTTAAGGCAGCAGCAGGAGAAGGGTTTGCGGGTTTAGAGCCAGCTTGCAGAAGACTGCGGAAGTCAGTCCCCCAGAAGGAGAAACTTCCTGTCCAACAGAACATTGGATGAAAGTTAAAATGCACTTGCAGAAATAAATTGGTTGCTATAGCAACTGGTCCTGGTTCTCCCTCACAAGGAAAACAGACGAAAGGGGAAAAAAAAAAAGAGTCAGCCAACTTTGGTCTAGGCTTGAGAGAAGGAGCTGTCCAAATAGAATCAGCGATAATATTGTGAAATGTTTCACATCACCAGCATAAAATGACGTTTGCATGCTTGCATCGGTCTGGCTGCTGCTTCCCCAGCCTGATCTGTCGTTTCCATTGCTTCCCTGGCTCCTAGGGGTGGCAGAATGTTTGGTGCCCGCCTGACAAGGCTTCCCAACCCTCTCAAAGTGGTACAGTTTAATACAGCTCCTGTATTAAAACGCTCCTCTGTGCCACGTCCTTTGGTAATGAGTAATCAACTTCTAGAAGACTCTCCTGGTAAATTCAGATTTTTATCGATATGTGGTTTCCCAGGGTGGCATCCACCCACCTGCGCTGGGAGAGTTCACCGAAAGTATCAGATGGGGGAGTGAAGTCTCAGAGGTGATTCTCAACAGTGTGTTTGGGATTCGTGGGGAACGGTGACCTGCTTACGGGAGGAGGGCAGCGATGGAGGAGGATGGGGTCAGGCACCCTGACCTGGCCACGTTGCTGGTGAAATGCAGGGGTCCTCGTGAGGGGACAGCCCAGCCTCGGCTGGTTTTCTCCGAGCAGATTATCTGTAGAGTGTTTGGTTCTACAGAAGCACTTTTAAGTGACGAAGAGGCACAAAGAATGTTCATGATGAAGGCAGTTGAGGGGGGTGTTGGTCCGTGACGTTTGTAGGTTCATTTCACCCTTCGTCTTTGTTCAGTGTGCATTTATCGAACCCCCTCTGTGGGAAGCAGAATTACGGCTCCACAAAGAAGCCCACGTCCTAATCTCTGGAACCTGTGAATATATGTATATGTTATGAGATAAGGGGGTCAAGGCCGCAGATGGAATTAAGGTTGCTAATCAGATGACCTGCACACAGGGGGTGATCCTGGATTAGCAGGGTGAGCCTGGTGTAATCACACGGGTCCTTGAAAGCAGAAGAGGGTCAGAGTGACGTGATGTTGAAAGAGCTGAACCCACTGCTAACTCTTAAGATGAAGGAAGGGCTGAGCCACGGAAGGCAGGCGGCCCCTGGAAGCTGGAACGGACGGAAACGATGCTCCCCCAGAGCCTCCGGAAAGGAGCACGGCCCTGCCGACACCTTGACCTTAGCCCGGGGAGACCCACACAACTGTAAGATAATAAGCCCGTGCTGTTTTAAGCCATTAACTGTGTGGTGATTTGTTACAGAAGCCCTAGGACACTCCAAGTGCCAGGGAGGCGTGCTACCCACATCCCCACCCCGGGGTTACAGTCCAGAGAAGGGGCAGCCGGGCCTCTTGGGGGCGGATGGAAGGACTGGCCAGTGGGAGAGGGGCAGGGGGAGGACAGCCCGGACCAGGGAGCCAGCAGGGGTCGGGGGCTGGGAAGGCCGCAGAGACACGTAGTGCTGAGCCTGCAGCAGGCCTGGTGAACTCACCTAAGCTGCTTGAATTTTCTCTGAGAGCTGCAGGGGGGCCTCGAAAGGTTTTGAGCAGGAAACTGACATGTTTTGATGAACCCGACCAGAGGAATCAGGCAGAAGCCGAAGCAAGTCCAAAACAGAGACAAGTGGATCAAAATCAAAGCTCGTCGGGGCCCTGGGCAGAGCAGGGTCGCCCTCCCCTCCGCTCATCCCAGCTGAGCCTGGACACCTAGAGTTGCCTGACCCGCTTCAAATAAGTCCTAGAGCTCCCGGGACCGGCCTGCACCCTAGCACATGCTTTCCTCTGCTCAAGGGGCCCCGAGGAGAAAAGGCAGTGGACAAGGAGCTGTCGTCACAGGCCGAGTGCTGGGCCTGCCATCCCTTCAGAAATTAAACGCGAACTGTAAAAACTGAGTATCTAAGGCATAATTGCCATTATTTTCTAATATAAAAAAAGCAGGAAATGGATCACCAGCCAGAATGAAGACAGGCATTTAATGCATTTCTCGAGCCTGCTGACAAAGCAATCCCCGGGGAGGGGGCGGCCTCGGGCCGCTCGGGGCTGCAGCTGGCTCTCCCAGGCGGACAGACACCCCCAGGCCTGGGGGCTGCTCGGGCCGGAGCCTGTCCTTGGCGGGCTGAGGCCTGGGTGGCCCGAGCTGGCGAAGGAACAGCAGGTTGCTGCCCTGGTGATGCTCGGGGCCCTGGGCTGGGCTCGGGCTCCGGCTTCGTGCCCGGGTTTGTGTGGCAGCCAGAAGGCCTCTGGGCAAGTGGGAGGTCGGTGGAGAGCCGTAGTCTGGGCTCTGGAAGGTTGAGGTCAAGTGCAGACGCTCAGCTGAGCTTCTTGTCCTCAGCCGAAGCCACGGGGCCCACAGGTGGGCCTTGAGGAGGAGCCCGAATTCACTCCTCCTGTGACTGAGCTCGGGGACCCTCAGTCCTTTTGAGCAAGTCCCCACTGTCCTCTGCGGCTCTACTAGTTGGGTCCTGCCTTGTCACTCCTTCTCCAGTGTGTCCGGGTCCCTGGGTCACCGTGGTGACACCGCCATGTGATTCAAACCCCACCACGACCCCAGGTACTATGACAGCGGGTGCTCGGTACACACCCTAGAAGGGTTCAGCAGTTTTCCACGTACACGTTGTTAGGGGCAGGGTGACGCTTCAAACCCAGGTCCTGGTGCCTGCTGAGCCAGCGTGTCCCCTCTGTCCCAGCCACTGTCCCAGCCTCCTCCCCACAGCCCCCAAGGGTCCTTCTCAGACCCGTCCTGGCGTGGGCTTGCTCTACCGAGAGGGGAGATTTCTCAGGTTTGGGGCAGCCACTTTCAGAAGCAGCCACTTTCCAGGAGCGGCGTTTTGCAGCCACCTTCAGAGCTGGGTTGTCTCCCAGCCAGACCTGCTTCCCAAGTCATCGGGTGCTTGCCAGACTGAACAGCAAAATGCAGGTGAGAGGCCTGGCCTTGCTCCTGGTTTGGGGGGTCCTCTCTTTCCCTGTCTTCCTCTCCTGTCTCCATCTGGCTCACACCGTCTCTCACCGGCACCCTCCAGCACCAGGCCCAGAAGACACACATTTTCCTTCGCCAGAAGCCCCATCCCTTCACAGACAGCGATTAAACTGAGCTACAGGTACCAGCCAAAGGCTGGAGTCTACCTTCAGAAAGCTCCCAGCCAGGAGGGGAGGCAGACAGGTGACAACAAATTCTACATCCAAGTGCTGTGACGGGCAAGGCAGGGGCTGAGGGAGTCCAGTCTGGGTGGAGGTGTGGGGAGGGGGGAGACAGTTACACAAGCCCCCAGCGATGAGCAGAGCACAGTGGTGACTTTCAAGCCAGGTGCTCAGCACGGGTCTGCTCGAGGGAGGGAGGGGCGTTTGGGGAATCGGGGGTGGTGGGGACAGGCTGCAGGAGGGGAGAGGGCTGAGGCGGGCACGGACTCAAGAGCTGGGTGGCAAAGGATCTTGTGTCTTTTCTTGAAAGGGTGGGATGTCATCGAAGGAATTTAGAAGCAAGAAACTGAGAGACATGGGCAAACCTTTCGGAGAGCTGAAACTAGCGTCAGCGGGAGCAGAGAGCAGAGGATTCTAGAAGGAGACCCTGAGCTGGGAGGCTGTGGGCATCTGGGCAGGAGAAGGTGCTGGCTTGGGCTGGGCAGGGGCAGTGGGATGGACAGGGGGAGAGACTTGAGCTTGGATGGGGTGGGGGGCGGCACTGGCGGTTTGTCTCGGACAGAGGTTTCCATAAAACCGACTGAGAAGGAAACAGCAGAGGGACAGCAGCCACTTACACCCCAGACCGTTTCCCGATCCCTTCTGGTCCCAGGACACACGCCGTGTTTATTTTCGTGCCCAGCTCCAGCTCTCAGGACGCGTCACTCGATGAGTGAACAACGCCATCCTGACACTGTGTGATTCATGGTCCCTGTGACGGTCGCTTGGGAAGCTGGCATGGCGTCTGTGGCCACTGGCATCTAACTAATTGAATACATCAGCTAAGGAACTGCTGTTTCCTCAGTGAAACCTAAAATCGCATTGACACTGCAGCTGCAGCTGAGAAGGGCTTCAACCGTCCAAATGCTTCAACAGAGGTGGGCTTGCTGGGACTGTCGCTGGAGTTTATCACCGCGCCCTTGAGCTGGTGTCGCCTGCACTTCCCCAAGGGGAGGAACAGACACAGGGGAAGCAGTGAGCTGTGTGGGAGACTCTTTAGAGGGTGACGATGGCCACTTTTCAGAAAACAGGCCCCCCTGCCCCCAAAACACACACACACGCACGCACGCACACACACGTGTGTGCACACACACGCACGCACACATACACACACACACGTGCGTGGCGGGGCTAAGACAACGAATGTTCTATGAGCAGCTCTCATCTGAAAGGAACTAACCGATCCCACTCTCCATTTTACCAGTCCCATAATTCTTTATCAAGCCTTCTTTTACGACTTGGGAGGTTTTGGGGCCATATGGCTGCATCACAGGAGAGCTGTGTAATCCACATGATAATCATTTATTCACCAGCAGGACAAAGGGTGCTTTGTATGGTAAAGAGGATCCCCAGCTCTCACCCCATCACTCCTCTCTCATGGGAGACAGGTGCGTCAATCTCAGAGCTCCCTGAGCCATCTTCCCCTCTGAGAAGAAAGAAAGGGACCAGGATGCCTCAAAGGAATCTCAGAGATGAATCCCAACTCGCCATCCCCTCCCCTCAAGCATTCCAAGGCAAATGGTAACATTTCTGGGAAAATCACGCTTCAAGATGGTTCCCTGATGGCAGGTGGCTTGAGACAGAATTTATTTCAGGAGAACGGACTCAGCTCTGTCTGCACGTGGGCAGGGTGTCCTGCTCCCCAAAGCTGCTGGGCAAAGTTCCAGGAAGCCGGGTTATTAAGCAGGTTTTCAAAGGCTGAGGTCATTGCCGTTCTCTCCTCTCTGCAAAAACACAAAATGTCAGCTCCTCCCAGCAGCTGACTTCCCAGGCTCCTGCATGCATGGCCCCATTCATTCACTCACTCATTCACTCCCTACTCCACACAATTTATCAAGTCCCTGAAGTGTGTCAGGCACTGGGGTACAGAGATGAATAACGCACGCGGTCCTGTTGTCAAGGAACTGGCTTTCTGGTAAAGGAGGAAGGAAAAAGCAGGCCAGTAAAAGAGCGAGAGAGCATGGCGTGAACAGCTAAAGAAGCAGGTCCAGATCCCACCTGGATCTGGGCCGGCCTCTGCGCCGGGGCTGGGGGGACAGAGTATGCCAAGGCTTGGGGTGTGTGGCCAGATGGCGACTTCAGGGAACCATTAGCAGAAGTTCAAGGAGAGGAATGGCTGAGGTTCACGAGCCAGGTCTTGAGGGCTGTGTCCGCTTTGCTAAGCAGTTTAGGTTTTATTCTGGAGGCAGTGGGGAGCCTATACAAGTTTTGAAGCCAAAAAGGGACACTCCTCAATGTGCAGTGTATGCATTTTAGAACGATCCCTCTGGCTGCAGTGGGGTGAGGCTTAGGAGAGGGAGACGGGCAGCATGAGAACCTGACCTTTGACGTGAGCAGTGAGCATAGCCAGGAGAAAGGAGGTAAGACACCGAGGAGGTGAGATCTCCAGGTGACTTATGAGACAGGGAGGGTGAGGAAAGAGGGGGTGGATCTTATTCCTGGGATCCCGGCTTGGGGAGCTGTGTAGGTAAGATTGCCCCTATCTGTTTCAGGAACGCTTTTGGTAGCAAGACACAGAAATCTAACAGTGACTTAAGCAATAAAAGCATTTTAATTATCCCATACACCAAGAAGTCTGGTGGTAAGCCATCTAGGGCTGGTTTAACGTCTTGATAGTGTCATTAAAGATCTAGGGTCTTTCTTTCTGCTCCCCCATCCTCAATGTTTTGGCTCTCTAACCTCATGGTTGCAAGATGGCTGCTGTAGCTCCAGACGTTTTCATGGTACTCAAGACTGGAAGAAGGGGAAAGAGGCGGTCACAGCCATGTCTGTTCCCTTTAATCAAGAAAAATAAAGTTTCCAGAAGATTCTGCCTATAGGTCACTGCAAGAAGGCTGGGAAAGTGAGTTTTTAAATTTCCATCACCAATAGTGGAGGCAAGTAAGGAAGAAAGGGATTGGGAATGGGTATTGAGTCAGCAGTGTCATCAACCAAGATGGAAAGGTTCAGAGGAAAAAGAGCCAGAGCCCCATGCCCTGGGTTGCAGAGAAAAAGCAGCCTCTACCCAGGAAGGTTATGAGGACGTGGGTGCTGGATGGGGGGTGCATTGATTTCCGGCCTCAGTGCCTTCTACCCACAGCTTGCCCTTCCCCTGTCTCTGAGGCTGTGTTTCCCAGCTTATTCCGCCAATGGGACACACCGGAGGGGCCTGGAGGGCAGGGGGAAGGGAGAAGTAGGGGTCTCCCTCCCCGTTCTTCTCTGTCTCCAGGGCCTGCATCTCCTTGCTCCGGTCCCAGGTTTCCCCACTTGACCCCAGGCCCTGTTCTCCATCCCTTCTGCCCAGCGGTGAGGGCGGCTCCCTGCTCTGCTGGCCTCGGGCACCCTGACTATCACAGTTGACTTCCCAGTGACTCTACCTCCTATGGAACCAATTCCCTGGATTCAATTCTCTCTATTTTAACTATTCAGAATGGTTTACGTTTTCCAGGTTGGACCCTATCTGAGCCGCCTGTCTTTGAACAGGCAGGGCATCAGTGGTGGTGGGAGGAGGGTTGTGTGTAGGAGTTTCTTTCCTGAAATAATGGCCCCAGTAAATAGAGATAGAAAGAGAGCAGCAGATAGGTCTGGGTCAGAGGAAAGGGGAAGAGGGAAGATGTCCTGGGGGTGACAGGATGAGAGGCCTCTCGGGAGGGACCCACGGTTGGAGACATGTCTGGGCTGGGGGCAGGGGGTGAGTACCGGGTGCAGGTCCAGCCGCTTCCAAGCTGTGCTGGAATCTGCAGTCTTTTGACCCTCCTGGAGCCGGTGCTCATGGAGCTGCAGCCACTGTTTACACGCAGAGTGAATCTGAGACATGGCAGCCGTCCAGCCTGCCTGGATGGATAGAGCAAGGGAGCGAGGCAGGATTTCTGTGTTGGCGTTCTCTGCCTGGGGACCTACCTTCTTAAGTTTCTGCTTCCTGTGGACCTGCTAAGACGCAGCTACAGAGAGGAGACCGTGGGAATCTCTGCAATGCCCCGGCGGGGGTGGGGGGGGCATTTATCCATCAGTGCAGCTCGTCCAACACTGCCATCGTAGGCAACCCTCAAGCCCCAGATTAAATCAGTGGTTTAATGCCACAGAAAACCTATGTCTCTCTCACGCTACCAGCCCACTTGAAAGGCCAGCAGGGAGGGCAGTTGAGAAGTCCCCACGGGCGTGCTGTCACCAGGGACCTGCCCGGTCACAGCATCCACGAGGCCCAGCGCCGTGCACTGGTTCATAAAGCTTCCACCCAGGACCCCATCACTTCTTCTTTCTTTTTTTTTTAATTTAAAAAAATATTTATTTATTTATTTATTTGTGGCTACATTGGGTTTAATATTTACTTTTTTATGTATGTATGTGTTCATTAAGACCCCGTTACTTCTGCTCGTGTTGCTTTGGTCAAAGCACGTCCTGCGTGCCCAGAAAAAGAGGTGGAATCTTTGTGAACAGTCGTGACGAATGCATACCAACAGAGGTGCCCTGGAGCTGCCAGCCAACCGTGCTGAAAGTCACTCACACTTTAGTAAGAAGTAGAGCACCTACCTGGTGGTCGTGGCTCTGTTTGTATCCACTAAAATGTAAGCTGCGTGAGCGCAGGTGTCTCTGTTTTTTTTTTTTTTTTTTTTTTTTTTTTTTTTTGTGGTACGCGGGCCTCTCACTGCTGTGGCCTCTCCCGTTGTGGAGCGCAGGCTCCGGACGCTCAGGCTTAGCGGCCATGGCTCGCGGGCCCAGCCGCTCCACGGCATGTGGGATCTTCCTGGACCGGGGCACAAACCCGTGTCCCCCTGCATCGGCAGGCGGACTCTCAACCACTGCGCCACCAGGGAAGCCCGGTGTCTCTGTTTTGATCACTGATGTATCTCAAGCACCCAGAACTGTGACCAACACGTATGAGATGCTCAACAGATATTTGTGGAATGAGCGATTAACTCATCAAACCTCACAACAGCCCTGATGAAGGAGGTGTTAGAATCATCTCCGTTTTCCAGGTGAAGAAGCTGAGGGTCAGAAAAGCCAGTCAATCACCAGAGCTGAACACCCGGGCTCAGAAGTCAGCACAGAAATCATCAGGGAAGTGAGCCCCCATTGGTCTGGAGACCCCATCACCCATCCCTCACGGACGCTGCACTCCTCTGAGGCAGGATGCTGCTGCCCGCCTTTGTCAGTCTGGAAATTTCATCTGTGCGGGGGTTACTTGACCGTCTGCATCGGTTGGCTTCTATCAAGGGCCTGTGTGTGCTGGACACTGTGTCAGGGCTGACCGCCAGGAATTCCCAGCAAGTGGGATCCTCCAAGACAGAGCTTTCTGGCGATGAGGGAAAACCCACCCACGGAAAGTGACCACGGGGAGACACAGCGTCTGAAAGCCTCAACAGCAACCGGCCTAGTTTTCCCAGGTTGTTCGTCATCTTGGATAGAAGCAGAAGTCAGAGCTTCCAGACCTCAGTCTCACCACCCAGGGGGGTGGGTGTCTGCTGGTTCTGCCCCCAGGGCTCTCGTTCCCCTCTCTGCAGGCCACAGCACCCCACCTCCCCTGGAGGACGTGGTCTCCCCTGAGTGCAGCCTTGGGGTGCAGTTGATCTGGGTACCCTGCTCTCTGCTGGCCAAGGAGTGGGGCCTCCTGAGGGTGAGGCAAGGACCCGAACCCCGTGCTGGTGCTGGTTCCCTGGAGAGGGTGTCAGTGGGGTCCAGAGCCCTGATTTCAGACCCTCTCTGGTTCTTGCCCCCCAGTTCTGTGAGCACCCCCTTCCCCCATCCCCTTCTGCAGAGCTCAGCCAGAGTTGCAAGTCTGCTGCGTGTAACCAGAATAACCTAACTGATGTACGCAGGGTTACTGGAGGCGATTCAGAGAGCATCTGATCCAACCGTTTTATCCTACAGCTGAACAAATTGATGGACGTAATGGCCAGCAGCCTGAGTGCTCTCTCTGAGTCAGCGCTTTTCCTAAGCACCCCGACAGCCCAATAACCCAATATGGGGTGAGCCTTTGTATTCTAGGGACAGGAGCCGTAGCACAAAGGTGCCAGCAACTCTCCCCACCGCTGTGAGGTGGCAGAGCCAGCGTCTGCATCTGGGGTCTCTGCTGTCTTCCTGTCGTGGCTTCCCAGGGCTTCTGGGTCCTGCACAGGGTCTCATCACAGGTCTTCATCGAATCCGTGGTCAACAGGCTGATGTCAGACTTGTCTGTTCCTTCCCTCCCGCCCTCCTTCCCTTCCTGCTCTTCTGAGTCCCGTGCGGTCCCCACTTTTCTGTTTTGAAGGCCGTTTCTTGAAAGCCTGCTGAGCAGTCAGGGAACGCAGTTGCCCACTGCCCCCCACGCAGGTCCCCCTGCCACCACGGTTGAGAGATCGTGCCCATCCCCTGAGGGGCCAGGACTCCCAGGCCCCAAAAGATGACCGGGGAGCAGCCATGACCTTCCCTCAGGGGCCCCTGCATCATGCCCGACTCTGTAGAGTGTGCCATTGGGTAGGACGCACAGGGCAGTTCCCAGGAGGAGGCTCACTGACCACATGGCCCCAACCGCACCCTGTGAGAGGAGGGCTCACCCCACCACGGAGCCTTTCCGGACCCTTGCTGAGCCCCCTCCTGTCTGCCCCAAGAAGCACGTGCCCCTCCCCAGCAGCTGTGGTCTTCCTCAGGGGGTGCTGGTGCCATCTTGCTTGGGGAGGGGCTGCCCCTCTGTTAGCAGGGTTTCGATGGCACCCCTTGTGAAGGAAGCATGGACCCCAGCATTTTGTATCAGGGGACAGTGCATTGTATAGATGTCTATCCACGTGGCTCTTTCGGTGCTTTCCAAGAGAGGGGAGCGGAGCCAGGGGGGTTATGCTCTGTTCTCTGGAGGGTGGGTGGCTTTCTGTTACCTCTGCACATCACCATCCACTTCTCGGGTCCTCGGGGAGAGATGACGGGGTGTGCGACAATCCACGAGGCAGGTCTCAGCTCTGTTAGCACCGCACAGGGCAGACAAGCAGAAAACACACAGTGACAGGTAGGGGCCACGAGCATCATGTGACACACCGAGGGCAGCTGGGCCAACCTAGCGGCTGGGAAGCCTCCCTGAGGAGGGCACATTTAAAGTGACATCTGGGGAGATCAGGGCGGTTTAGCAGGACCCGGTAGGAAGGGTGGAGAGAGAACAGTCCAGGCAGAGAATGGGTCCCCTGATGAATCGAGCAAAAACAAAAAACAAAAAAACGGAGTTCAAGAAGAAGGGTGAGGACATTTAATTCAACAATTAACTGGACACCTACTGTGTTCTAGGTGCCGGAAGAGGACAGGGAAGGCTGCCAGATGGACAGGGGCTTGTAGATCAGGCTGAGACCAGGGGAATCATTTACATATTTAAGCAAAGGAGGAGGGAGGGTGCATTCCCACCTCAGGGGGGTCATTCTGGCTAACACGTGGAGCCGGGAGCAACCCAAGTGTCCATCAGTGAGTGACAGAATACACAAGATGTGGCTTATCCACACGACGGAATATGACCCAGCTTTGAAAAGGAAGGAGATTCTGACACCTGGATGAACCTTGAAGACATCCTGCCCAGTGAGATAAGGCGGTCACAACAGGACAAGTTGTGTATGATCCCATGCACATATCAGATCCACAGAGACAGAACGTGCAACGGTGGTTGCCAGGGGCTGGGGGAGTTAGTGCTTCATGTGAAGCAGAGTTCCAGTGTCACAGGATGCAAAGCGTTCTGTGGGTGATGGTCATGGTCGCACAGCAAGGGGAATGTCCTTAATGCCACAAAACAGCGCACTTAACAATGGTTAAGATGGCAAACTTTACATTATGTGTATTTTACAGCAATTTTTTAAAATCTCCTTTTTTTTTTTTTTTTTAAAGGAGATGGTCAGAGGGGAACAAAAGTGCAATCTCCTGGTTTGGACAAAGTAGGACCGATATGTGAGACGTTATCCTTAGAGGAATCTGGATAAAGGGTACACGGGACCTCTCTGCACTATTGTTGCACCTTCTTGTGAGTCTATAATTATTCCAAAATAAAAAGCTAAGAAAAGGGGGAAACATCTCTAGAGGAAGGGTAAAAGTTGAAATCTCCCTCTGCTGCCCCGGTCTCCCCAGGAAACCACTTTAGTTTTCTATTCATCCTTCCAGAATTTACTTTTGCATGTGCAAATGCAAATAGAGATGATGGGTTTCTCCTAATTTTTTATACAAAAATAGTAAGTTAACATACCCTTCTGCCCTTTGCTTTTTTTCACATAATACTAAATCCTAGAAATCCTTCTATTTCAACAAGAGAGAAAGAGAAATCCTTCTATTTCAAGAGAGCTTCCTGGTTATTTTTAAACATGCATATCATTCCATGGTATGAGTGCACCATAACTGATTTAACTAGTCCCCTTTATTATTTTTTTATTATTTTTATTTTTTTGGTACACGGGCCTCTCACTGTTGTGGCCTCTCCTGTTGCGGAACACAGGCTCCGGACGCGCAGGCTCAGCGGCCATGGCTCACGGGCCCAACCGCTGGGCGGCATGTGGGATCCTCCCAGGCCGGGGCACGAACCCATGTCCCCTGCATCGGCAGGCAGACTCTCAACCACTGTGCCACCAGGGAAGCCCAACTAGTCCCCTTTAGATGGACATCTAGACTGTTTTGCTGTTTCAAACAGCACTGCAATGAATAGCCTTGTAGAGATGCCATTTCTCACTTCTGACTTCCCAGAATGGTAATAGCTATATCCTTTGCTCTCTTATCTCATGATGGAGGAATAACCAAGGGGCAGTAATTGGGAAGGCTGCCTGCTGCCCTCTGCCCCCCGATGTCATAGGCTGGATCTGAGGCCCAGGGTTGTTTCAGAGGACATCCTGCGTCTCTGTAAAGCTGGAGGGTGGCTCAGTGTGAGATCATGAGGATTGGACTAGGCGGACCTAGAGACCCACCCCAGCTCCCCGACAGTGTGACCTTGGGCAGGTCACTTCACCCGAGAGCTTCGGGGTCTTTTACCGTGAGACGGAGGTCACACTACCTGGCACCCTGGGGCTTCCCGTGCATCACCTCGCTGAATCCTCACCACAGCCCTGAGAGACTGGCATCCTCAGCAACCCCATTTTACAGAGGAGAACACTGAGGCTAAGAAAGTCCCCTGACTAGTAAATAGCAGATGCTGAAATCCAACCAGGTCTGTCTGACTCCAGAATGTGGGTTCCGTCCCATCACAGTCTTTTCCACCAGCTGAAGCTTTTATTCATCGTGAAGGCAGAGTCCGCTTGGCCAGTAGGTGGACGGTTGGCCAGAGGCTGGAGAGGAGTCTGGTGCCGGTGGGCTGGAGTGCCTGCCGTTTCTGACGGCGCTGCCTCCAAACAGCCCAAGCCCCTCGGCAACCTCGGGCAGCTGGTAGCGAGCTGGGGAGAGATACAGTTGGCAAAACACATTAGCATCTTCCTCTCTGCTAATTAGTTTTGTGAAAAATTATTTGTCTATTAATTTTCACTAGAGAGCAACTGGGGCTGCGGAAATGTGGTGACACGTTTTACATGAAAAGGAAAGGAAGATGCCACTCACCCAGAGCTCGAAATCAACTCCCACGTGGGTAACAAGCAGGGGTCTGGGAGGCCCACGTGCAGGGGAGTGTGGAGGAAATGGAACCATCCCCAGGCGTGAATCAGAGCGGCGCCCACACCACAGGGGCTGGAAAAACAGGCCCACAGCCCTGGACAGTGTCTGCCCAAGGGTCACACGACAGGTGTGGAATTGAAGGCCGTCCCCCACCCGCTGCCCTGTGAGTGCTGTCCCCTCTGCCTGGACCACGTTTCCTCACCTGTCCGCCTAGAAAACGCCTCTCCATCTCCCAAGTGCCAACTCAAGCAGCATTTCCTCCGGGGAAATCTTTCAGACCCTCAGGAGTGGAATACAGTCTTCCCTTCATGTCCTTTTCTAAGTCCCTCTGGGCCGTCCTGGCACGTGTAAACACGTTAAGCATCCCAGTGGTTTCCGGGGTTGTCTCATGACGGAGCATGCGTGGTGCTCGGTAAATGCTGGTTGGAGAAGGGGCAACTGGGATGAGGCCGTGCCTGCAGGCTGAGCGGGTGAAGGAGGGCTTCCCAGAGTAGGAGGCTGGGAGCTGGGTGTTCCGGGATCGAGGGACGAGGCCGGGTGGCTTGCGCACGGCCCCGGCTGGCTCACGAACCCAGGAGCCCTCCCCACGGCACGTCGGCTTCCTGAGGGCAGCAGCGAGGTTTGACCCTGGGCTCCGCCTCAGCACTGGCCTTGCTAGCGGAGCCGTGTGTTTGAGAGGCCCCACTACCGTGGGCGTTCACTCAGCACTTGCTGAAAGAATGAACGGAGACGCTGATGGAACCAGAAGACACTGACCAGGAGTCAGCGCGGGAGAAGATGCTGGTCGTGACCTCTCACCCTCCGTGTGATGCTGGACCAGTCCTTTCCCCACTCTGGCTCTCAGGTTCCTCGCCTGCTGATTGAAGGTGTCAGGCTCCATGCGGTCTCTAGGGTTCCGTTTGTCTTGGTGAGGACCGCCCTTCCCATGTTTGGAGAGCTTCCCGCACTATGAGTTCTCCTCCCCCGCCCCAGGTAGAAACCAGAACTCACTTTCCCAGCCTGCCTTGCAGCGCCAGTGCTGTCACGTGACCTGGACCCCTCGATCAGACGTACCTGCGCGGCTCTTCCCCTGGCGAGCAGCCTCAGGCAACAGAGAGGCGGTGCTTGCAGCTGCCGTTCGCTGGGGAGAGGTGGGGCTCTCGGGGCAGAGCAGAGGCGCAGGTCCTGGCGGGGGTACCCACGCAGGGAGGGCGCGCTTGTGGTGTGAGCCAAGGTGCCTGTGTTGGCGGCAAGAGCATCTCTACCCGGAGCCGCTGAAGGAACGTGGCGCCTCCTCCAAGTCTGATTCCCTGGCCTCCTGCAGAATTTGTGATTTGCATAATAGTCCTTAATAAATTCCTCTTCAGCTGAAAGCAGCTAGACTGGGTCCTGGTGCATGCACCTGAGAACTGTGGTGGATGCACCATCTGACCTGCAGATTCCATGCCTCCCAACAGGACCTGGCGGTCTAAGACGAGGTCTTGTAAGAGAGACACAGAGTAGCTGCTCCACAGTATTGATTTACAGCAGGCCTGCTATCCAGCTCTCATTACCCGTTAGCACAAACTTCCTGGCCATCTTCAAAAGTGTGGGTAGCTGTGTTTCTGAGAGACCACACCACCACTTCAAATCAACAATTTTGAGAATATGTCTGAGGCCATGATTTTGACCTTTACATCTCACAGAGGGCCAAGGCCAGTGCCATGTAGTTTTCTGACAAATGCATTCAGTTTCACATAAGACCAGAAAAGGACATGCATCCCCTCTCTTGGAAACCTCATTTCTTTACACATACAGGCGTCAAAGCTGTGGGTGCTGAGCAGTGGGCCTGAAACAAAAGCCTTTGGAATTTGACAGCCCTGAGTTCAAATCCCAGCTTGACCATACACAAGCTGTGTGACCCTGGCCACGCAACTTAAACTCTCTGAACCTCAGTTTCCCTATTTACAAATCAGAACAGTAATCCCTACATCAGTGATTGTTATGAGGAGGCTGAGTGCTGCATGTATCCTTCAGAGCTAGTCTCTAAAAACAAGCAAATATATTTTTCTCTTCCTTTTTTTAAAGAAAAATAACAACACACTATAAATGACATTCTGTATCTTACTTTTAAAAACCTTATCAATATATCTTGTAAATGATCTGATTTCTGTATATAAGACCTTTCTTATTCCTTTTTAATGGCTGCATATTATTCCATTATGTAGATGTATCATCATTTATTTAAGTCCCTGTTGATTCGATGTTCCTAATCTTTAGCCAACACAAATAATGCCATAAAATCCTGTACATATGTCGTTTCACACACGTGCAATTCTGTAGTGCTGATAGTGGGCAAGTGCATTTATAATCTTGATCAATGTTGCCACGTTGATCTAGACAAGGTCGTACCATTTTACATCAATGTACAAGAGCATCTCCAAAAGTGTAATCAAACTTTTACTTCTTTGCCCATCCTCTAGGCAAAACATGGTGTATCAGGATAAATTTTCTCATATTATGAGAGCAGGTTCATAAGAACTTTCAGTGCCTTTTCCAGTGAATGCTCTGATCAAAGCCTTTGCCTAGTTTTCTACTGGCCTGTAGGCTATTTTCTTGTTGATATGAAAGAGTTATGCCTTCAGTGGGGAGTTTGCAGCCCTGCCTGTTGATCCTCTCTGATTTCCTGGTATGGTGTCTGGAATCACAGTGTTTTGAGTCTTCATTGCCAGTGTTGTCCTCACTGATCTTTATTTTCTTGGAATCTCTCTGTGTTGGATGTGTGATCGGCGTTTATGTATGTAGACCACCACTAGACGGACCCCTTAAGGCTGGAGCAGGTGGGGGGTGTGGGGGAATGGGAACCCACACTTAGTCTCTATTTCCCTCGGTCTAACACGGAGCCTTGTGTGAAGTGAATACTCCACAAACGTTTCTGAAATAAATAAATGAGAGAACAGATAGACGATGTTCTTGAGACATTTCACATTTGTACATCTCACCCACTTTTGTGAGCAGAGATGGTTTCATCTAATTCTTCTGTGTCCCCGACAGCACCCCTGCAATGGACAGTAATAATTTCTTAAAATCTAGAGGGACCAGAACTGAACCAACAAAACCTCCTTCACAGGGTGGTTACTGAGCGATCTGAATGAGCTGGAGAATAATAAATGCTTGTAGCAGGAACTCAATAAATAGTTGACTGTTACAAATAGTGACAATAACAATAACAGTGCCACTTACTGATTTAGTTGTCTTGACTGTACAGAAGCTATTTATTTCATGTATTATTCAGTGCTTTTATTTCACTGTCAATATTAATACATAATTTATACCAGTTAGCTTTGGCTGTGTAACAAACAGCCCTGGAATTTAGTGGTTTAAAACAATGATGATTTATAGACTTCAAATGGGTACTTTATAGTATGTAATGTATATCTCAATAAAGGTTAAAATATCAATAAAGTGATCCTACTTTTTGCTTAACAAATTAGGTTTTTTCTTTCTTTAAAGATAATGTTCCATGGACTGCACCTACCCCCCACCCCAGGGCTCCCTGAGGCCCTTTCAAAGAATCCAGGAGCTCAAAACTATTTGCATAATAATGTTAAGATGTTGTGTGACATTTTCACCCTCATTTTCTCACTAGTGTACTATGGAGTTTTCCAGAGGCTTCATGATCTGTGATATTGCAACATAAAATGCAGATATGAGAATCCAGCACCTTTTATTAAGTCACATGTTAATGAGATTTGCAAAAATGTAAAACAATGCCACTCTTTTCAGTAATTTTGTTTTGTTTTGTAAAATGTTTATTTTTCATTAGATATAGTTTTATGTTAACATTTAATGAATTTATTGTCATTATTTTAAGCGAATAGCTATTTTTAAAATCTCTATACTTTGATTTCTAAGATAGTATTGATAGAAATAACACACATACACAAAAGCTCTTTGGGAGCCTCAATAATTCTTAAGAGTATTAAAAGGCCTCAAAATCAGAAGTTTGAGAAATGCTTCCATAGAGCAAGGAGACAATATGGTCCAAAGCCTAGAAAATGGAGTTTACCTTTAATTCAGCATTTCCATTTTTAAAAAATTGTCCTAAGGAAATAGAAATATATCTCAAATTATTTCTGCAAGTATATTGATCACAATGCTAGTTCAGACAGCAAAATGTCCATCCATAGGGGACTGTTTCAGGAAATTACAACAATGTAATAGAGGATATGCAGTTAATTACAAAGAAAATTATAAAATAGTATTTTCTTATGTCAAAAAATGTTTGTAATTCATTAAGTTATAAAATATGATACAACTCAGTGTATAGAATGTGATCCCCTTTTGAAAAGGTGATATATCCACATACGCATAAAACTAAGAATACAACATGTTAACAGTAGTGTTATGTATTTTCAAAGTATTCTATAAAAACATGTATTGCTTTTTTAATTGAGAAGCTGGGGAAAAACTTTATTAAAGATTAAAAAACAATCATGATTTCTTTAGGCCACAGTTTTGTGAGTTGGCCTTTTGGACGAGGCTCTCTCAGCAGCTATAGATCAGCCGGGTCAGACTCAGCTGATCTTGGCTGGGTCTGGGCAGAAGGGCAGGTCTTGGCCGGGCTGACTTGGGTGTTTGTACTGAGCCAGGTAGTGCTGCCTCCGGAAGCCAGCCGGCATTTGGATGGGGCGATGCGGTAACCTGGATCTCTCATCAGCCAGAGGGCTAGTCAGGGCTCCATCACATGATGGCTCAGGGTTCCAAGAGCAGCAAGAGAGGAAGTATTGGCAGGTGCCTGGTCTCTTGAAGTTTAAGCCGGGAAATCACATGTCACTTTCACTGTATTCCATTGGTCACAGCAAGACAAGGCCAGCCCAGGTTCAGGGCAGCAGTGAAACTGATGACTTCACCTCTTGATGAATGAGCTTCAGAGTGTTGTGGTGCTTTATGCAATCTGCCACGGACTGATGCTGGACACCCACTCATTTGACAAATGTTTACTCTCTGTTCATCACTGTGCTAGGTACATGGCCTTTCCTTTCCGTGGGGGAGAGACACACACATCTCACCTGAATACAGGTGAGAATCTCCCACCTGGAGTGCCAAGCACACAGTAGCTGCTCAGGAAATCTTTTTGGAAGGAGGGATGGAGCTGGCACAGCCTCGCTCCTCCTAGCCACCACTCTAATAAGCTTCGCTATTATCCCCTGGCGTGATATGCCACATGGCATAAGCGAATCATTCAGACACAAGTTCACATGAAAGCAAAGAAGGGTTTCTTCTAAGATGAACAAACATTATGCTGAACTGTCATGGGGTGCAGTCCAATCCAGGAAAGCGCTGCCTAATCCACTTTAAGAGGAGAGAAAAAGGCGAAGATCTATTCAGTTAGGAGAAAATCATTATTCTGGTTTGAGACACAGGCAGACGAGCATATGAAAAGAATACATTTCTTTGGTGGTGTCACTGGTACCAAGCCTAGACACCCCAGAAGACAGCCTTGCTAGGCTGAGCATCACAAACAAGCTTCAGAGAGAGGGGGAGGCTGGGGAACATGTGTGTGAGAGAGAAAGAGAGAGGAGAGAAGTGGGAAGCTTCAAATCTTTTCACTTCTGAGAACAGCACACAGAATGCCGCTGAAGATGTTGGTTTACTTTGGGTTTTCTATTTTTAAAAATTGATGACTTCTTCTTCCCCAGGGAGAAGGTGCTCGGCGCAGCTGCTCCTGAGCCTGCCGTCTGCGTCTACCTCTCTGCCTGCGCCTTCCGAGGCGGCCGCTTGTGGTGGTCGCAGTCTGTACCCCAGAAAGCAGACTCTCCTTCCGTCGGAACAGCCCACGGTGTCTCCTGGAATAGAGAGACGCTCAGCTATGACCCGTCCTGTCCTGGTCCTCTTGTAGCCCATGAATGCAGGACACGCCGCGTTTCTTGCAAGGCAGAGAGGAGGAGGCTGGTTGGGAGGAGTGGAGGGGTCTCAGGCTGACGAGGTACCCAGGCAGGACCGCGGGTCGTGGTCAAGGGTATGGACTTGGGGGCTTCCCTGGTGGCACAGTGGTTGGGAGTCCGCCTGCTGATGCAGGGGACGCGGGTTCGTGCCCTGGCCCAGGAAGATCCCACATGCCGCAGAGCGGCTGGGCCCGTGAGCCATGGCCACTGAGCCTGCATGTCCGGAGCCTGTGCTCTGCAACGGGAGAGTCCACGGCAGTGAGAGGCCCGCGTACCACAAAAAAAAAAAAGAAAAAAAAAAGAAAGAAAAGAACTGTCTGTAGACAGAGGTAGGTACGGACTTCAGGTCAAGGTCATGGGTTCAGCACTTGAATGGCCCAGTTAACTTTTCTCTTCCCTCAAACCACAGGAAGCTCCTCCAATATAGACCAGCATCTTCCCCTACTTGGACGCTTGGTCCCAAAAGGACCAGGCGCATGAGTCCTGGTGGCTTATCCCATCTCGTGTGCACCATCCTGTCCCACGCCAGCCCAGCTCATCCAGCCTCGCCTCATCCTTCTCCTGGAGAACTAACTTTGAGCACCTGCTCTCTTGAGAGACACCCAGTCCCACTGACGACCAGATATCACCTGGGATCACGCTGCCCCTTAAAATTAAGATGAGACCTGCTTGAATCCCCGTCTCACTTCCCTGAGCCTTTTGCAGATCTCATCCAGCTCCTGGTCTGCACCTGTTGTCTGGCAGGATGGCCTCTAGCTCCACCCTGAGCTTGACCCCGCCGTGGAGAATCACCTTTTTACCTGGAGTCCTTCTCAAACTTCCACTGACATAGACTTTTTTTTTTTTTTTTTTAGTTTCTGCTTTATAACAAAGTGAATCAGTCATACATATACATCTGTTCCCACATCCCTTCCCTCTTGTGTCTCCCTCCCTCCCACCCTCCCTATCCCACCCCTCCAGGCGGTCACAAAGCACCGAGCTGATCTCCCTGTGCTCTGCGGCTGCTTCCCACTATCTATCTACCTTACGTTTGGTACTGTATATATGACATAGACTTTTGCGGGGTATTGAGGGTGTGGCAAAAGGAAGGCACATCTCAGCACCACCAGAAAGATCACTGCGAGTTGACTTTGTTATTTTAAATGGTCCCTTGGTTGTTTCCACTAACCTGGGCTACATTGTCCTGCCTCTGTCCTGTGTGCGGTCCTCCACACCCCGTTCTCCACGCATACCCACCACTAGACTTCTGCTCCTCTTTGGCTTTTGTTCTCTCTCTCTAATCATCCCCTGGGCTTCCCCTCCCCCCATCCCCCAAAGTGGTCTATCCTGGTGTTTTCCTAATCAAAGGCTGCCCCTCCATCCCTCAGAGCAGCTCTGGTGCAAACTAGTGGAAAAGGTTTCTTCCCTCTCTACACTACCATCTTTACCTGTAAATAACAGTACTTATTAATCAGATATTTATTGGTTCCACCGTGGCTTCTGGGACAGTAAGTAAAATTGGATCTCTGCCCCAGACAGACTGGTCAAGTAGCCTTTGGAAACACAGTTCACATTCTGTGCCAGCGACCACCAA
Source organism: Mesoplodon bidens (assembly GCF_964165515.1). Lineage (NCBI taxonomy): Eukaryota > Metazoa > Chordata > Mammalia > Artiodactyla > Ziphiidae > Mesoplodon > Mesoplodon bidens. The sequence continues at coordinate 32,345,444 of NC_138179.1, forward strand.
GAAACCAAAGGATGACCAGTGGTCCACGGGGCACTTTCATCAGGCGGGCCAAGAACCAACACCCTGAATGAGGGATGAGAACAGAACATCCATTCCCTTGGGGTCGTGGCTGCAATTTCCTAAGTAAGTATTCATTCCAGACACACAAATACCCAATTAAGATGCCAGACTAAAGGATGTGGGGACTGAACGGGTCACATGATTTCCTTTCTTAGTACTCTAACAAGCTATTAGCTTCACCCCAATTAAGGAGCCCAAGTATGCAGGTCCCAGCCGACTCCCCAATGATGGGCTGAGTTCTCTCTCCACTATATCACCTATCAGGACCAAGGTTCCGTGGGTCACCCACGTGGCTTCCCTTTCTCCCTTTCTCCCCAATCACACCAGTGCTCATCTTACCTCTTCATTCCCCCTGACCAGCCCCCAGGCTCTGTGCCCAGCAGTGCCATCTTCACCAATATCTCTTTTAAATGTCATAGCAGGGCATCAGGCAAGGAGGAGGAGTTAAACTGGTTTTCTCCAACCCAAGACCACAAGTGGTCAAGCAGTTGACCTGGGAACCAGGTTTCAGCACAAGCTGCCCCCCGCCCCGGGCTGCCACCTGGGTCTCTGTCCTTCCTCTGCCCCCTGGATGTCTTAGCCTCTTTGCCTGCCTGGCCAAGGGGCTGCGCATTGTCTTCGGCCCAGCCCAAGCACCCACTCCTCTGTGACCCGCCCAGGTACCTCTGAGAGCCCACTTGTGGGCGCCCATGGTGCCCGGTAACTGTGTTAGAGCCTCTACCTCCCGGGGCTGCTCCCCCCCTGCCCCTTCCCCACTGGACGCTGAGCCCTTGAGGGCAGGGCCTGCAGCTCCCTACTTCTGGCCGCCCTGGGTGCAGCACAGCACCTGGCACACTGCAAGTGCCGCCGCCTGCTAGCGGGACACCGATTCTCAAGCACCAGCAGAAATGATTCTGATTAATCCTAGAAGGCCACCCCTAACTGCTCCGGGACCATGTCCTGAAGGCTGGTCTTTGTTCTCCGTGTTGGGCCCGAGGGCCTTAGGAGTGGGCGTGGGCGGAGTGCAGGGCTTCTGGGAGTGAGGAAGTTTGCTTGTGACCTGTGTCTCCAACAGGTCAGAGCAAGTCGGGGGCGACAGCTCCTAGAGAGGGTGGGGAGAGGTGTGCGTGGTGCAGGTGCGTCTTTCTAGACAGGGAGGAATCTCAGGAGTCTGTGGGGTGAAGGGGCTGGAAGAGACCCTTCCTGTTCTGTGCAGACACACACATGTGCACACGTGTATGCTGGTGGGGAAGGATCAAGGGTGTGAGACGCCAGGGTTTGTGCTCGTGCATTTACTTCTGTGCGGAGGGAGGAGGGGTGTGTGTCCTTTGTATGTGCAAGGGAGAGGGGTGGGGACGGATGATTGTGGAGGGAGAGGGGAGGGGGAGAAGCAGCAGCACAGGAAGAGGATGAGGGGGAGGGGACGAGGGGGAGGGGGAGGGGAAGGGGAGGGGGAGGGGAGGGGAGGGGAGGGGGAGGGGGAGGGGGAGGGGAGGGGAGGGGAGGGGAGGGGAGGGGAGGGGAGGGGGAGAATGAATGTGGGTACTATTTTCATGAATGGCTGAAAGCAGAGGTTCCCAAATGATGGGCCACAGACCCCGAAGGGACAGTGACTGATTGTCAGCGTCTCAAAGTCAACTTGGAGAAGCAGCTCTGCCCACAGAGTAAATGCCGTGTCTCGCATGCACAGGCAGAGCTCAGAGAGACTGCGGGTTCAGTTCCAGACCAGCAAGATACGGCGAATATCACAATAAAGCAAGTCACACAAAGTTTTTCATTTCCCAATACATATAAAAGTTATGTTTACATTATACTGTAGTCTATTGAGTGTGCAATTAGCTTTATGTCTAAAAAAAGATGTGCATACCTTAATTTGAAAATACTTTATTGGGCTTCCCTGGTGGCACAGTGGTTGAGAGTCCGCCTGCCGATGCAGGGGACACGGGTTCGTGCCCCGGTCCGGGAAGATCCCACATGCCGCAGAGCGGCTAGGCCCGTGAGCCTGCACGTCCGGAGCCTGTGCTCTGCAACGGGATAGGCCACAGCAGTGAGAGGCCAACATACCGCAAAAAAAAAAAAAAAAAACTTTATTGCTAAAAAAATGCTAAGCATCGTCTGAGCCTTCAGTGAGTTGTAAGCTTTTTGCAGTGCTAACATCAAAGATCACCGATCAGTGATCACCATGACAAGTATAGTAGTAATAACAAAAATTTTGAAATATGACAGGAACTACCAAAATGTGACACAGAGATGTGAAGTGAGCAAATGCTGGTGGGAAAAGTGTTGCCACAAACCTTCAGTTTGTAAAAAAAAATGCAATATCTGTGAAGCACAATAAAGTGAAGTGCAATAAAACAAAGTCTGTGTGGGTACAGATAACTGGTTTTTGAAATTGTGTAGATGCCGTTGTGATGAATCAACCGCATGTATGTTCCAAAGCACTACAGAATTTGTAGTCACTTTCGGTGGACTCTGTACGTTCTCAGTCAGCGTGTACTAAGTGGCAATCACCAGGATGTGTGCTCTGAAAAAACAAGGCACCTTCCAAAACCTGGATGCTTCTCGTCCAAAAGCTGTAGAAATGTGAGGTCTCCACAGGCCTCTCCTGCCCTCTTCCTCCACCGGGAAATCAAGGCCGTTGGCCTTTTAGATTCTGTGTTTTCAGAGCAGAGTTGGGCAGACAGAGCCGGGTGATGTGGAAATCTCATTTTCCAGCTGCCAGATAGCGGAGTTCTACTCTCTCCCTTGGAGAACACCCAGAGATGGTGGGAAAGATCCAGTCTTGGTCTGGACGGCACCCCCTGCTCAGAAAAGTAACCCTGTGGTAGACGTACAACCTGATCTCCTTCAGCCTTCAGAATCTCATCTTTAGCTTCCTGACCTTGTAGGCTGGGTCAGCTTTTTCTGTTCTTATTCCCAATCAGATTTTTTTTTTTAAATAACTAACTAACTAAATAAATAAATTTATTTAGTTATTTATGGCAGTGTTGGGTCTTCATTTCTGTGAGAGGACTTTCTCTAGCTGCAGCGAGCGGGGGCCACTCTTCATCGCGGTGCGCAGGCCTCTCACTGTCGCGGCCTGTCTTGTTGCAGAGCACAGGCTCCAGACGCGCAGGATCAGTAGTTGTGGCTCACAGGCCCAGTTACTCCGCGGCATGTGGGATCTCCCCAGACCAGGGCTCGAACCCGTGTCCCCTGCATTGGCAGGCAGATTCTCAACCACTGCGCCACCAGGGAAGCCCCAATCAGATTTTTATAAGCAGATCCTTTCTTGGAAATGGAGCAACTGGGCCAGGAATGGGAACTGGCTAGTGACTGGTTAGCATGGCACCTGACCCTGGCAGCGTGTCGGTAAAGGAGAGCTGCCTTCCATGAAATCCCATCCTGCTCCAGGCCGCTGCCCAGACAGCCTCCCCCAGCTACACTGTCCCAAGTCCCCAAGTGCATCAGAAAGATACCTATTTCTACAGACTAATCAGGAATGAGGTCGTGAAATGAAAGAACAATTGCTCTTGACAACTTTTCTGAAAATTTTACTTTGAAATTTATTTGTCAACCTAAAACTGCTCTAAAAATATAGCCTATGAATTAAAAAATGAAAAATTTAAAAATGCAAAAAAATTATAATGGGATCACAATTCCTCCTTTATTTTCCCCTTGACCACAAAATCATAATGCACAAATTTAATAAAAAGTACCCAAAGAATCATACACACCATTTGGATACATTTTAAAACTGCTTTCAACGAATGAATAAGTTGTATTAAAGGAGGATTTTGTCCCCCTTAATGGATGACACTCACATCCCCAGGTGCAGAAAAAGAGACCTCATTTCTGGTTCAGGTTCGCGGCATTCAGTCTCCCCGGGGCCAGGGTGGGGTGAGGGTGGGGTGTATTGTATGGTCACCAGGGCCATTTCCAGTGATTGTCATGAAGATTCCATGCCCAGAGAAGCATACACACGCAGTCATGTGTTTTTGGAACCGCAGGGGCAGTGCACCCCTGAACGTTAGGTGGAGCAGGGCCTGACCTTAAATAGTATCCCATCTCCCTGTGAGAAAGTTTTTCTCCTCTTCGTGTCTTTCGTCCCTTCCGATTAAGGGCTCTGCTTGGTTCTGCTCCTCTGGCTCTGACATCCCAGCCGTACTTGCCAGCCTATCCCTTTAACAGAGCAAGGCCTGGCGTCCGGAGCGCTCAGGAGGCGGCAGTACCTGGCCAGAAGTCAACCATGAGATTCCATGTTCCGTGGATTTGCCTTGATCATAACTTTCTACTTTTGTGCATGATATTGGATTTCCATGTACTGCATGAGGTTGACAAAGATTTTTCTTTTAAATGAAATGCATTTCAGTAAACAAGTCCGTCAGTTCGTTTACAGAAAAAATGTTAATAATATTAACAAGTGACACCTAGATGTGGCCAAAAAATATGTGCGCACACATACAGTTACACATGAGGCTTGGAGATTTATTTATTTTATTTATTTATTCGTTTATTCATTCATTCATTCATTTATTGGCTTGTTTGTTTGTTTACTTACTTACTTGTTTCGGGGTTGAGAATGCCCACCGTACAGTCTCTGAATTGCAGGGGTCTTATAAAGGGTTGGGTCTCTCTTGCGCGTGTGGAGGTTAAATGCACCGAGCCTGCAGGCGCCATCCATGCAGTTGCGGGATGCTGCCGCTAGATGGCGCTCTCCCCTTGTGTCCGAGCAGGTAGCCAAGACAACGGCTCCGCACCGAGAATTATGCCACCATTTTCTGAACTTAATCCAAACCCTTATTTCTAACAGATTCCACAAATGTCCCCTACCGTACAGGGCTCAATCCAAATGTCACCCCCTCAGAGAGACCGCCCCCACTCTCTTAGCCCTGATCCTATTTTATGGGCCTCATCGCACCTGCACCTACCTCAGGTGTGTGTTACCGGGTTCCATCCCCAGCCCCGCCCACTGGAAGGTCCGTTCCTGGGGGGGGCTCTTGCCGGAACGGCCTCTGGCGCGCAGTGGGCTCTTAACAGCTAACTTTCGATTAGGTAAAGCTTAGTTGAGGGTGGCAGGTGATCCTGGGAGCGTGACAGCAGGCAGTCTCCTCCACCTGCAGGCTGGGTGGTTTGGGGCAAGTTATTTGTTTTCTCCCAAACTCCAACTTCTCGTGAACGCAGTGGAAAAAAGAGTCACTATTCCATCGGGTCATTCTGAAGAGAAGGTTGGAGACCATATACCTGAAGTGGCCCCTCCGGCACCTGGCAGGTGGCAGACACCTAACACGTGTGAGTGATTCTCCACCTTTTTCTGGGGCAATAATTCAGAATAAACACAAAATTCACACTAAAAACGTGATAACATTGTTCTCTGCTGAGTTCTCTTGCAGAGTGTTCAGAAATAGACAATTAACTCAGAACACCCGGTAGAGAAGGACTGAAACAGGCCCTTGTGAACTAGTGTCTCTGGTCTGGGCAGTTTTGACTTGACCATTTTTATGGAAAATGGTTCTGTAAAGTGCTTTTTTTTTAATCTCTAAAAAATACCAAGTAGTGTGCCCAGTAGTTATAATCTGCATCCTTACCCTGTCCCTAACGCCATCTCTTAGCCCCTCCGCCCTCCTGCTTGCTGACCTGGGCTTCCTTCAAGTTCTCAAACACATCTCAGAGCCTTTGCACGGGCCGGTGCCAGCCTGGAAGCATCTGCCTGAGGCCTTTCCCCAGGAACCCTTACTTGTCGGGGCTGGGTTTCAAATGCCACTTCCTTGGGAAAGCCTTCCCTCATCACTGGCCCCACTAGCTCAGCTGCCCCTTTAGGCTCAGCCCTTTAAATTTGTATTTACATCCTCCATGTCTGGCTCTCCCATCCCCTGTTGACCCTCACTTGCTAGTGGACAGTATCTGAAAGTTGAAGCGGTTGGTTCTCAGCCACAGTCAGTGTCCACAGCACCAAGATGGCTGCATCAGAAGAGCAGGGCAGTTATGTTCCATCCCAGAATACGCCAGAACCTACATCTGTGCGCTGGGCATTTCCATGGCAACCAGCTGGGCCCTGCTGCGGAGAATTTGTTTCTCTAAACGGACCCCCGAGTTAATTACAGATGTGCCTCTTTAAGGCAGGGAACTTCCTGGGAAGTCATGGTTTGTGAATTCATAGAGCTGGGTCTCTGCTGTTGAGAAGTTCATTCTCAAAGACAGAAAGACTGCAGGGGGGGACGGGTGCATGCCCGCATTCGAGGTTGTGAGCCCCAAATGGGAAAGCCTGCAGCATTGCCCCCCCACCCCCATCCTCCTCTCCCACTGCCCCAGACACCGGCTCAGACCTGGTGCCCAGGGCCTGTCCTCTCCCCGCCTTTCCCTCCGCCCATCACCGGGTAAGCTTTCAGAGGTAATTGCTAGATTCTTCACATTTTTCCTCTTTCTAGCTAGAGATGATGGGATTTCAGAGCAATCTGCAATGTTCTCTGGCCAAAGAACTGTCTCCATACATATCTGCAGCTTAATTAGCAGCCTCCTGATTGCACCGTTCTCCCAGCGGGACACACCTGCTCTGCCTTTGGAAGCTTGGCGTGTGTGTGTGTGTGTGTGTGTGTGTGTGTGTGTGGCAACTATCTTTTTTCTTCCTGCTATAAATGTTCTGTCTGTTCAGGTAAATGCATTTGAACTATGTGAACTATTGTGGGCTTTTGGTGCTTCTTTTAAAGAAATGAATTTAATCATCTTTGGACTGCTGTCCCAAAGGAAAGCCCTTCCTCCTGTAAGGAGCGTGTGTCAATGACTGCAACCAGGAAACGCTGAAGGCACGGCTTCCTTTCTGTCTAGCTTCCCCTCTGTGTCGGAGCACACCAGCAGACTCCCTGGGGGTTGAGATCACGCTGGGGCTGTTTTCTCCTCTCCCCAGGTTCCCGGGGTGGGTCCACCCTGAGCCTGAACCCCAGACTTGAGTCCTGAGGACCCCGGGGATCAACGGGAAGGTCTTCTGTGCTCAGAGTGAATGGGAGACACATGACTCCGTCTCACGCTATCCCTTCCTCCCCCCCTTCACGCCTGCCAGCCTCTCCCGACTCTGCCCACACCATCGTCTGGTCTGCTACATCCTGGTCCACCCATGGCCTCTCCTTAGTCTCTGCCCCTCAGCCCACCCCCTCGAGTCAAAGCATTGGTGACCACTCTGCTGGCTTCTGGAGGCCAGCCTTCCTTCTGGAATCTTTCCGCCCCTTAGCTCTCCATCCTGCCCTTTTCCCGTCTCCATGCAAGCTCCTGGAGCCCAGCCCAAAATCCTATTTCTTAAGAATTTACTGATGAAACAAACTGTTGGTCCTTATGTTGTCTCTGATGAAAGTGACCCCTTCATCAGGACACAGATCTTTCAAGAGGTGCGACATTAGCTAACATTTATTTTACGATTACTCTGTGCCAGGTGCTGGCTAAGAACCCTACACCAGTGTCTTCATTTAATCCCCATGACAACCCAGAGAGTGATTCTATCTTTTGGTGAGTGAGGAAGGGAGAGCATGATGGACCTGGAAACAAACACAAGCCGTCTGGCTTCAGACCTTCCAGAATTAACCGTGATGTTATGCATCCTGAGAGCTGACCTCTTCGATGCTGCTTCGTTTAGGTTCTCAGATCTGCATTTGGACACGTCTGCTTTGAGATCATTAAGTACGTGTTTGTGGAGCATCTCCCGCTGTGAGGTGAGCTGTGCAGTTCGTGAGATGAAGCAGAGGATTGGCCTCCATCCTCATGGGCCTGGCTGGGATAAGAAATCCCCAGGATAGGGCTCTCTGAGGGGTGATCACCCCTCCAACCCCGTTGGGTCTCCAGTCGGCTCCACCTGGGCAGGTGAACAGCCTCCCACTTGTCTCAGAGCCCAGCCTCTCTCCCTGCTCCTCCCCTCATCTGGGCTGTGGCCTGGGGGACCATTGTCAAAAATGTCATACAACTTATAGCAAAAAAAAGAAAAAAATCAAAAAAATAGGCAAAGGACCTGAATAGACATTTTTCCAAAGAAGACATACATGAAAAGATGCTCAACATCACTAATCATCAGAAAAAGGCAAATCAAAACCACAGTGAGATATCATCTCAGGCCCGTCAGAATGGCTATTATCAAAAAAACAAAAAATAACAAGTGTTGGCAATGACAGGGAGCAAAGGGAACCCTAGTACACATTTGTGGGAATGTAAATTGGTGCAGCCACTATGGAAAACAGTATGGAGGTTCCTCAAAAAATTAAAAATAGAACTACCATAAGATTCAGCAATTCAATTTTAGTTCTGGGTATTTATCAGAAGAAAATGAAAACACTAATTTGAAAAGATATATATATATATATCCCCACGTTTATTGCAGCATTATTTACAATAGCCAAGACATTGAAACAACCTAGATGTCCAATGATGGATGAATGAATAAAGAAAATGTGGTATAAACACATATATAATGTATATATATGCATACAATGGAATATTACTCAGCCATAGCAAACAATGAAATCTTGCCACTTGTGACAGTATGGATGGATCTTGAGGGCATTATGCCAAGTGAAATAAGTCAGACAGAAAAAGAGAAATGCTGTATGATTTCACTTACATATGGAATCTAAAACAACAATAACAAAATAAAAACCCCAAAAAGATAACCAACAAACCAAAAACTGAGTTCATGGATATAGAGAACAGATTGGGGGTTGACTGAGGTGGATAAAATGAATAAAGAGGGTCAAAAGGTACAAGTTTCCAGGTATAAAATGAATACATCCTGGGGATGTAACGTGCAGCATGGCAACTCTAGTTAGCAACACTGTACTGCATATTTGAACGTAGCTAGGAGAGTGGATCTTGAATGTTCTCCTTATAAGAAAAAGAAATGTATAACTGTGTGTGGCGATGGACGTTAACTGGAATTATTGTAGCGATCATTTTGCAGTGCATACAAATATCGAGTCATTACATTGCACACCTGAAACTATTTTAATATTATGTCAATTATGCCTCAATGAAAAAAAAGTGAGTCCAGCCTGAAACCTCTTTGGCTCCCCATTGCCTCCAAAAGGACATCCAAAATCCTTAGTCTGGAGTTCAAAGTTCTTTGGTTTCTGGCCCCAACCTATGTCTCTAGTCTCTGTGCCCCAGTGAACCCACATTTCCCAAATGCACAAAGCTCCCCACTCCGCATGGTGTGGCTAGAAAGCCCCTCCTAGCAGGGCACTCCCATTCGCCTTTCACCTTAACGAAGAGTCCCACCAGCCCTCCTGGTCACTCCTCCTTTAGTCCACTGTGGTCCTTTATACTGCCCTCTGTGGTGGCACTGGAATGGTAGTGATGTGTCACTGTTAACTGCCCACGGTGATGATTGCACTGGGCTGTGTAGGGCAATGTCCACCTCTGCAGGAAATGCACAATAAGAGTTCAAGGGTGATGGGGCATCAAATCACCAATTTACTGCCCTGGGACCACAGTTCCCAAACTGTGTACTGTGGTGTCCCAGAGCGCTGCAGTGAACTCCCAGGGGTGCCACAGGATATTTTAAAATCTAAGGGAAACACGGCAGCATCTACCAGACTACGGCTATTATGCCTCCCTGGAAATGGCCTGCCAGCTTTGCTCTGGGCCTCTCCAAAGCTGGCAAAGAAGTGACCATTCTTGAGCCATTTAGCCAGGGAAGGCTTCTTAGAGGAAGCTTGTGATATGTTTAATGTCCTTGGAGCGGAGGGAAATCACAGGGACCAGAAAGCGTAACAACATTGATATTCACTGCTCAGACACATGTCTTGAAAATGAAGATAAGATCAGAGATAAGAAAATGAAAATAGGGGAGGCTTGGCAAAGTGTTACTAGGAGATGTTTTTGTTGGAATCAGCCCAAATGTTCACAGGTTCCTCTGCACTTCCACAAGCCGATGTATGTTGTTCGGAAGCAAATGCACACGAGGCAATGTCAAAGTCACAAAAGGAATAAGCTTGCTCCTTTCTATCCCAAGGCAAAGTATTAAAGAGAAGGAAATCAATAAATTGGCCATAAGAGGGCAGAGTTGTTAGCTTTTTTTCCTTATAACATTGGAGAAGCATTCTCTGCATTTCTGTGGGGTCTGTGCTGACTCTACAGGGTGTCAGAAATGAGTTGAATTGTAGGACACTTAGCTGGTGTCACTGAGGGTTGTTTGGTTTCAGGAAAACCCCACACAGCTGGTGTCAGAAGTATTGTGTATGGGTAAAGGAAGAAACAGTGAGCTTTTCCTACGCTGGCTGGCATCACGAGTAGAGAGGGGAGACAAAGACTCAGGATTAACAAGCAGCTTTCAGGGGAACAAACCTTGCTTTTCTTTCCCACTTAATGAGAGCTTTCCTTCTCTATCTATCTTTGGATGGAACCTGGACTCTTTCTCTGATTATGGAAGTGGGTGCTTTGGCCGTGGTGGGCGTTTAGCACTGCAGACACCAACCATTTGAAACAGGACTCGCAGAGAACTGCAAATGTTATACTATCTGTGTGATCGTGAGCAAGTTCCTACCCCTCTCTAGGTCTCAGTGTCCTTCTATGTGCAGAATTGAGTGTTAAATGAGATAATGCTTGCAAAGCACCTACTACATGCCTAGCACCCTAAAAAGGGCTTTACATGCCTGTTGATAAGGCCGACATCTGGTGATGCCCATCTGCTGGAGTTGGAGCTGAAGTCACAGTGTTTAAACTGACAAGAAGATGAAACTTTGCAAAAAAGCGTGTCTGGATTCACGATGGCGAATCCATTTTCCCCAAACCTATCACTGACCTTGTAGGACAGCCGTCTATCCATCCTTAATCACTTAGGGCACCGAGAATTGCTTTGGATTTAATATGTGGTACTCGCCTGGAGCCTCTTGTGGAGTTTAGACTTTAATTTAGTCTTTGTACCATTTTGTTATAAAAATAACTTAATCCAAGGAGAACTTTACCGTTTACATTTTAAAAAAATAGACTTCATAGCATTTTCATGCAGATTGTCTTGTATCTGAAACAGAGTACGGGGTTGATGTGTGAACGTGAGTGGATTTAAGATAAAAATTGACCCAAGTGCAATCTGCTGAGAAGACTGTGATACACGGCCTCCTTGCTGCCTGATCAGAAACCTCCAAAGCCCTCAATCCTTGTTCTTACAAGTGCTGAGTATGGAATTAATTATTCAAAGATCAGTGGTAAAGATCGGTTTAAACTCTGCACTCTGAGCCCTGAGACTGCAAGGTCATTTCTGAGCATCCATCAGATGTACTCGGGGCCAGAGGCCCACCCTGGGCCCTGACAGTGGTGTGAAGAGCACATGGCTCCAGGATGCTGGGCGCTGCCGTCCTCTCTCTCAAGGGCAGGCTCTTGCTGCAGCCCGGTGAACACCAGCTCATCAGGGAAGGGGTCCAGGAATGCAAACGCTGGGCCTGAGCCCATGGACTTAACAGCTTGCCCGAAGCACAGCCTTGTCTAAGGAGGCGGAGCCTGGGGGGGCCGGGAGGGAGCAAGGAGAAAGCCTTGTACCGTTTCCCCTTCCTTTCCTGCGTCTCGTTTGGGAAGCCACTACTCCCTGACTAGACTCAGGACAAGGGACTTTATTCCCAAATCCAAGGCAGATCTAAGCCGGTGGCTCTCAACACTGTTTCGTGTTATTACTCCCTGGGGAGCTTTAAAAAATTCAGCTCCCTGGAGCCTGGAGCACCGCGCAGCCTGACCTTACCTGGAAGCTTGTCAGAGAAACAGACTCTCAGACAGCACCTCAGAACAAAGACAGAATCTCGGGGCCAGGAGGACAAAGCCAATCATGGTGTAGCAGATCCTGTTTTCCAAGGATGGTTTTACCATTACAGATCCCATCTCTCCTTCTTTCCTCCCAGTGGGAAGGCTCCTCACACCGGGAACCAGCAGAATCTATGTTCGCTCCCCTTCAGTCTGGGTGGTCTGGTGATTATGATGGAAATGACACCAGGTAGCTTCCCAGGTAACTTTAAAGAAAGGCAATACGGCTTCTGTCTGTCTCTTGGGAAGCTCCTTCTTAAGACCCAGCTGCTGTGTTCTGAAGTAGACCAGGCCTTCTGAAGAGACTGTGCATGGGTCTCTAGCCACTGACCGTAACTGAGGTCCCAGGGGGACCTTGCTCAGTGTCCAACTGCTGGACAAATGAGCCAGGAAGCCTTGGAGATGATGGTCACTGCCACTGCCTGAGATACCCTGAGGGAAAACCACCTTGTTGAGCACAGCCAAACTCTGTCAGAAATAATCCCAATACAGTTGTGACTGTCTTGGGCACCTGAATTTTGGGATAATGTGTTATGTATCAATAGGTAGCTGGGGCACAGTCACCCCTCCCCTTGCCAGGCAGTGGTTTGAAAATGGGCATGTGACCCAGTTTTGGTCAATAAGACATGAGGTGGTGCCTTATGGTTGGGTTGCTTCTGAGAAAGTTGCCTTTGCTTCTAAGAAGGACATAGAAGAAGACACAGCCTGTCTCTTCCTCCTGATGCTGTTGCATCTTGATGTGACCCTTGGAATTGCTGCTGCCATCTTGCTGCCACCCTGAGGATACAGCCAACCCCAAGGATAGCACAACGAAGGGATGGAAAGAACTTGGGTCTTTGATGGCATCCTTGAGCCACTGAATCAGCCAGTCCTTAAATCCACACTGACTCCTGCCTTCCTGATGTGAAGGAAATCAATGCTTTTATTGTCTAACACAGTTTGAGTCAACTCTTACTTGCTGTTGAGATGTCCTATCTGTCGCAGTGCCTAGGCCAGAAGCCAGTTGCCACCAGCTTTGAAAAGGGAAGAGCTCAAGGTCAGGTTCAATGGGCAATGGGGTTTCAGATATCCTGCCCCAAACCACTCCTCCTGCAGGTGAGGAGAGAGGAGAGGGGTGGAAAGAAAGCCAGGATGAGGGCAGGGCTCAGACAGCACGATGAGTCAGCGAAGCTTGGGTCACAGAGGTGGTGGCTCCAGGCCAGCACTCAGCCTGCACCAGCACATCCCCTCCACCAGCACCACCAGAACCCCCATCTAGGTTCTCACTGGGGCTCACTCCTTCTCAGGGAAGGGGGCCTGCGGAGGCTGCCCATCTTGTGGATGGAGAAACTGAGACTCCAAGTATGCCACCTACCAGCTGGCCCAGAGGGAGGGGCTGGGGCAGTAGAGGCTTGAAGCCCAGCTCCGAGGGGCCCCTAGCCTGCAGGGAGGCTGCACGGGGCTCAGCAAAGGAAGCTGAGATCGTACCCCCGAGTCCTCAACCCACCGGGGTAACCGGCTGGCGCCTTGCCTGATGATCCAAGGCAGAGGCCGAGCTCTTCATACCCTTTCTAGGCTGAACTTTTATAGGGAACCACCGATTCCCTCCCTTCACCCAACTCCCACCTGGAAGTTTTCAGCTCCTGACAGACAAAGCCACGACTTGGGTACCTTCTAGCTGGGAAGCGTCTTTCTGCCCTTCTTGTGGCATGAAAGTGGTGCCACTTGACCTTGAATCTGCTCTTGAGCCTCTGAAGTTGGCTGAACGAGGGCAGTACGCCCCATCACGCTTTCCGGGGGAGCGGACGCTGGGTGGAGAAGCCCCGCCCCCTTCCCCGTGGCTGAGAGGAAGGGATTGAGTAACTGCTGGCCCCTACGCCCTCCGTCCCTCCCGCTGCTCCGGGGCTGCCATGTGCACTCCATACAGATCTTGCTCTTCCTCGGGGTCCTCAGGGATCTGATCTTTTATGCAAATTCCAGTCTTCGGGGTGTTGCCTGCTTGTTCCTGGTGGGAGGTGGGGTGGGGGTGCCTCATTTGGGCTTGGCTGGGTTTTGCCTCTTGCACCTGCAGTCTTTAGAGCTGGAGACGAAGCATGGGGTCAGAGCATGGGGACGATTTTATCCAATGCTCTCATCCTATGAATGAAAAAACTGACGTCCGCTGGCTGCTGACAACACACAGAGGGTGGAGCGGTGCCCTGAGGGCATCTCAGGCCTCTGACCGCTGGGTCTATTGCTGCCCTGGAAGGAGCAGGGCAGAGGGCTCATCGTGTGCAAATACCCCAGGGCAGGGCCACCAGGCAGAAAATATTCGTTCCAGGACAGATGAGGAGCTCAGGCTTTACACAGACAAGAGAAAGCCTAGGTGGACCCTAGGAGGGTGAGACCTGTCCAAGGTCACAGAGCAGAGGTCTAGGATCCCAGTGCAGGGGTGTGTGGGAATCCAGGGACCTTAGTTCTGCCAGGAAGGGAGGGGCTCTGGCCGGGTACAGCTCACCACCCTCTACCCAACAGGGAGGGCTGGGGCTGCAGGTGGTGGCCGCTGAGCCTCCCACCATGGCTGAGCTCACGCTCCCTGGGTCCTGGCCTGTCTGCACCTGAGCGCAAGTGCATTCAGCAGAATCCACTCATTCATCCACTTCTGCACCCGCTCTCAACGTGGAGAGTTTGTGTTCCAAAGGCTAATTAACTTCCCAAGCGTCATATTAGCATGTGAGAGTGCATTCGATGCGTGTGGGATAAAAGCCAAGGCTGGGGGAACTGCAAACGGGTTCCATGCACTCATCAGGCAAATGGCCTCAGCTAGAGGGGCATCCTGTGACGGAGCAGTGCCCCTGGCGTGGCTGTGCCTGGCTGTGCGTGGCCGTGCTGACTCCCCCATCCACACACCTGACACCCACTCTGCAATTCTTAAGGCGGTATGCTATTTCCCCTGCCCTTTATCCACTTGTGTGGGTGAATTACATGTGTCACTTTGGCTGGGCCATGCTGCCCAGATATTATTCTGGCTGTTTCTGCGAAGGTGTTTTTAGATGTGATGAACATTTAAATCAGTGGACTCTGAGTAAAACAGATTGCTCTCCATAATGTGGTGGGTCTCATCCAATCAGTTGAAGGCCTAAATAGAACAAAGACTGACCTCCCACAAGCACGAGGGAAATCTGCCAGTAGACAGCCTTCCCACTCAAACGGCAACTCTTCCCTGCGCCTCCAGCCTGCTGGCCTTCCCCATCAGATTTTGGACTTGCCGAGTCCCTACCATCATGGGAGCCAATTCTTTAAAGTAAATCTATATATGTATCTTCTTGGTTCTATTTCTCTGGAGAACCCCATACACCACTTTTATTTAGGGAGGAAGGACAGTTACCCAAACGTTAAGGAGGGGGCTCCCTGACACGTGCTCCTCGGGTCCATCACTGATAAGCTGGTGTGGACTTGCCCCCATCTGCTCCCCTCAACTCCGTGCAGCCCTGATAACGACCCTTTCTTTGAAGGTCATCTCTGGGGGTGAGGTGACAGCTATGACCAACCCCTGGAGGAAGAGGGAGGCTGGCGAGGTCCAGGTGAGAGGGAACGAGAGTCAGAATTGTCCCCCACCCCTGGCTGGTAACCCCGAGTAGTCTTATTCCATAATGCATCAGACTTTGGTGTATTAGTCTCTCCATCCCCTATTTTGAGGATGAAAAAATAAAAACTCGTCTTTTTTTTTTTTTTAAGTGCCTGAGGAAACAAAAGGTCAGAAAGTGTATTGGGGAAGGGGCCCCTAATTTATGGTTTAGGAGTTGAGTTTATACACTTTAATGTCTGAGAAAAATCTTTTGATTGTGGAGAGACTGCAAAGGTCCCAGTTCTGAGATTTATAGACAGAAAAGAAACTGTCACGGTTGCACAGTAATTCATACATTCACCCGTCACCCAGGAGGGGAGACACGGACCCAGAACCTGTCCCAAAGATAGGTGTAAACTGCACATTCCCAGGGTAAGAGCTGCCTGACTTAGCAGCCCAGCATCTAGGCCGATAAAGGCCCATCCTAATGATATCACTCACAGTCAACCATCAGCTTGTGTTCAGGAGTGGCTTCTATTTTTTCCATGTGCATGAAAACAAGCCTGGCACATGGACAGAGAGAGAGAGTACTTCAGGGAGAGAAAAGTGCATCCGAGGAGCTAATTACATTGACAGCGGTTGGAGTAAAGCACATCTAAACAACTGTCCAGTTTGGAAATGCTACCTAACGGTCTCCAAGTACACTAAACGAGTCCTTTGCTGCGGGGAGCACTGGTTTCCTTGTTAAGCTGTAAGCGGTTACCAAGGATACAAGTCACGGCAGGTGCCTGTGGAGCGGAAGGCAGGCTTTCCGGCTGCCATCAGTGTACAGGGGAGGGGTGAACAGTCACACAGGAGGGCTGTCTGGAGCTTTCTACACGAGGCTGGATCATTAGAGTTGGGGGTAGGTGTGGAAGGAGGGCTTGGAAATAGTTTAGGAGCAGAAGGGGGTTTCCCCAGGACCCACACGGGGACAGTGGCAGGATTGGGACCGCAGTCGGCTTCCCTCGTTTCTCCTCTATTATCCTGTGGAACAAGGGAACAATCCAGCAACGAGGCAATCTGCCTCTTATGGGCGGAACTGTCCCCCTCCCCCTCCCCCAAACCCCCTATCCGTATATTCAAGCCCTCCCCTCCACGACTTAGAATATGGCTGTATTTGGAGACAGGGCCTTTAACGAGGTGATTCAAGTTAAAATGAGGCTGTTAGGATGGGCTCTTATCCAGTCTGACACCAGGGGGGCATGCAGGCGTGCAGGAAAAAGACCCTGTGAGGACACATGGAGAAGATGGTCATCTGCAAGCCAAGGAAAACAGGCTAGAGAGAATCCAAATCTGCTGACACCTGGATCTTGGACTTCTGGCCTCCAGAACTGTGAGAACATAACTGTCTGTTGTTTAAGCCACGCAGCCCGTGGCAGCCCCAGCAAACGAATGCGTTCCCCTTCTGAAGGCCACCCAGGCCACAAGTGCGGTTTTCTGTATTTCTTTCCAGAGCCCACGTGTTGCCCACGGTGGCTTTTTGCACCCAGAACTGAATGCTATCTTAAAAAAAGAGCAAGAGAAAGAGTGAACAGCTGGTGTGGCAAAAATACACAGCAGAGAGCCTGGCGTTGTTTTGCTACTCAAAACCTCAAATCCCAAAGCGGGCATGCGAGAAGACGCGTGGAGACCCGAGGGGCTCCCGTCCAGCGCTGGGCCTTTCCCGTTTCCCTCTGTGAACTTCACGGAAGGGGCTTCAGGTTTCCTGCCCGGAAAACGGGCATCACGCCACCTCATCTTCTGGAGGCGTCTATCTGCCTACATACGCCCCATACCCAGGAAGCAGATGCTGCCCTGTATAAGGATTAAACTGCCAACCCCCGATGTCGGCAGGCATCCTCAGGAGAGCAGCAGGGTCATTCTGAGTCTGGCTTGTTTAGACTCAGGTGTCAGCAAATCCAGCTCCAAATCCCAGGCAGCCTCTTTGAAAGCTGCCTTCTTTCTACTTTGGTGGTATAGACGTCCGTCTACCTGAGTAGATTTTAGGGACCTGGACCAGAAATATTGCCCATGTGAGTGGGGACGGCATCCCCCGGGCCTGAAACAGTGCTTGGTAGTATTAACCCGGACCAGCCACCTTCTGCAGTTCTCATTGTCAGAGTCACTGCTTTGGGTTAAGGCATTAAAGGCCCTTGTTAAATATGTTACTACGGGCCATGCATATTAAAACATCATCAGCCATTAACACCTCTTTGTGACTTCATCAGAGTGGCCTCAGACCCCTCTCACAGCCCCTTGAGGACCAAAGCTAAGGCAGCTGAGTTCTGGCGGGAGAAGAGGAAGAAGACCCACAGGCCGTGGGGCAGGGGGGAGGTGGACAGGGCACACGGTGGCGGGGGTGGGGGTGACAACAAACGGTAGAGGACTTCACAAGGACAGCGCTGGACGACTCTGAAGCAGCCAGAGCTCCGTATCAGAGCCACCTCTCGGCCCCATAGCCCAGATCACGACGCGAGGGCCAGGCCAGTTGGCAAGCACACAAGTCCAGCTGGGTCTCCGGAAGGAACCTGGCATCGCAGAGCTGGCCTTGGCCTGGGTCCACGACGTAGGGTGCGGGGGGAAGACAGAGCTGGAAGGCCCACCTCTCCCGGGGAAGGATAGCACCCAGTGATTGGCTCTCAAAAGGTGGGGTGACCCCCAGCTCTCAACCCGTCATCCCGCCCGCTGGCTCTGGACTCCTGACGCCCACCCTGGGCTGCAGGAGCTCCTCTGGGCGAGCAGGGAGGGGACACAGGCCAGGTGAAAACAGCTAAGCACGGGGACAGCTGGGCCATAGACCAAGGGGCAGCGGGGGCAGGGAAGGCTGTCTGGGCCTGGCAGTCCGGGGTGGGGACTCAGCAGGGGGAGGAAGACATCTGGCGGTAGTCGGGGCACTTGAGCAGGGCTGGGTAGCTGCTGTTCATCTGCAGGGAGACGTCGCTGGAGATGTCGGACGGGCTGCGGCCTCGCGCCCAGGCGTCCGGGTGCAGGAACTGGCCCGAGTGATCGGAGCAGTTGCTCAGACGCGGGCGGTAGAAGCCGGGGTGAGGCCCGTACACGTCCTCGGCGGTGCACCTCTTCATGAACAGGTACACGGCCATCACCCCCGCACTCTGCAGGCAGGGGGAGCTCGTGCTCGGGGCCTGGCCTTGGACGCGACCGCGGGAGCACAGCACGAGGAGGGCGGAAGGCGGGCGCGGGGCGGGCCGGGGAGTGAAGGGCGGGAGAGCGGTGGGTCCAGGGCGAGCGTGGCCTCCTCCCCCGCCCCTTCCCGGGGCAGCGCCCCGCCTGCGGGGAGGGGTTTACCTCCGTCAAGAGGAAGGAGATGGCCGCGAAGGCAAATGACCATCCGTACTTGTAGGTGAAGTAGGCCTCCGCATCCTTGGTCCTGTTGAGCATTTCATCGTTGATGCTGGAGATGTACAGCACCAGGCCCACCATCAGCGAGAGGCCTGCAGGGGGGCAGGGGCGCTCGGCAAGGAAGCCGGGGAGCCGCCCATGGGGCACCGCCTCCCCTCGGGGCTCAGGGAGAAGGTCTCGGCCTTGGGTGACCATGACCCCACTCTGGAGTTCAAGGAGGGCTAGAGCCCTCCTCCTGAAGGCCCTGTTTAGACCTTACCTTCTAGAAAGCGGACGGCTGCAGGTAAGAAAGCTCCTGTCCAGCCACCTCCCGAGCCACGGTGAGCCCGAGGGTTCTCACCGCCTCCCCCGACCAGAACCACCGGTTAGATGTGCGTCCCATGAGCCCCATCCCCGGACCTTCTGAGTCACGTGGCCTGGGCTGGCGCCTGGCACCGTGTTGTCCTAAGTGCTCCCCAGGCAAGGCTCATGTGAACTCAGGGTGTGAACCCACTGACTTTAGCAAGTGGCTTCCACTGAATTGAGGGGTAACACAGGCTCCCCTGGCAGAGATAGCCAGGGCCCCCGGAGCCTGGAGAGATGGTCACGTAACTGTGGCTCTGTGCAGCCCACCTGCCCCTGGGCGCGGCCAGTTACTGAGATCGTTAGGCAGGAGAGGCAAAGAGAGATCGTCCAGGCGCTGGCGAGCGTTACATCTGGGGGCCAGTGCTGCCCAAACGCCTTCCGCCACTGTGCAAACGACCGACTGTGCATTGGTCTCATCAGTCAGTGACTGTAACTGAAACAGGACACAATTTACTCTGTTTTGAGCTGCTCAGGTTTAATTCCATTCACATGATTAAGCTGGGGCATCTTGAAGGATGAACGTTACAGGAAAAAAAACAAGCACGATTCAGGCCCTTCTTGGCACTTAACTCACACTGGAATGAAGCTGGCCCATTGATGTCTATTGCTGTCATTAAAACACTTCATGTGGCCAAGCTCAGTCTGAGATCTCTGGTCCTGCTGCCTGCTGCTGAAAAACCTCAGGTGCTTTGAAGCTGCTGTGTGGCCTTGACTGTTGTGAAGTTGATAGATAAAGAAAGAGCTTAACCTGGGTCTGTAGCTCTTGGACTAGGTGGAAACATCATGGTGCAGAGGGTGGGCTGAGGACACTGCAGGTGCTCAATGAACATTTGTTAGATGGATGGATGGATGGATGGATGGATGTAAGGATGGATGGATGGATGGAAGGATGGATGGAAGGAGGGATGGAAGGAGGGATGGAAGGAGGGATGGAAGGAGGGATGGATGGATGAATGGATGGAAGGAGGGATGGAAGGAGGGATGGATGGATGGATGGAAGGATGGATGGATGGAGGGTGGATGGATGGATGGATGGATGGTGGATGGATGGATGGATGGAAGGATGGAAGGATGGATGGATGGAAGGATGGTTGGATGGATGGAAGGAGAAAGAAAAGCTCTTGGGCATCTAGTGTTGTGACCACCACCTGGCTCCCAAGCTATATTGACAAGACAATGTTGGGGAAAGGAACCTAAAGTGGCTTGGAATTTGGGTGGCAACCAGAATGCCTGCTGCTGGCAGCTGTTTATCTTTTTCCATCTGTCCATCCATCCATCCATCCATCCATTATTCAAGCCATCCACCTACCCATCTTCCATCTGTATCCCCTCTCTTATCAACAAATCCAGGGCTCCAGGGCATCTACAGTCCATGCCCTGAGAGCCATGCCTTTGGCTCGATGCATTAAGAAAAGGTGCTCACGGAAACGCAGAGGACACCCTGAAGGGGAGGAAGAGCCGACCTTCATTTACCACCTTTTCTTCCCAGCTCACTCTCCACACCCCCTTCAGTCATCTCCTCCACGTCTGATTTCCTCCCCTAGTCCCTAGGCCAACAGCTCTGTCTCCACCTTTGGTGTCTCTACTCCCAGGAGCCCCAAACCGTGACCCCTAGCAGCCTTCTGGGCGCTGCTTCCAGCTGTCACATTGGCACCTCAAACTTTGCATTTCCCACTCTACGTTCATGATCTTGGCTCCAAATCTGCTGCTTCTCCTGTGACCCCTGGACGAGGGATGCAGTGCACGGCCCACCCAGGGCCTGAGCAGAATCCATGCTAGCCCTTGGCTCCTCCCCTGAAGCCCAGCCCTCGTCCTACTGAGCTTACCTGTCAGGTGTCCAGTGTCCAGGAGCCTCTCCCTTCTCTCTTCCCCGCGGCCAGCCCCTCCCCACCCCCTCCCTCCTGCACAGCTGAAGTAGCCTCTCGCCTGCTCTCCCTGCCCCGTGTCTTGCTTCCTTCCTGCCCTCACTCTCCAGAAGGATTATTCTAAAATCCAAATCTGGTCATGTCCTCTCTCGGCTTAAAATCCTCCCGAGGCTTCTCACAAAGTCCCCACCCCAACAAGGCGACCTCAGCTGCCGCCCCCCACCTCTCACCACATCCTCCTGACGTTCCTGCCACCACGAGTCACGATTGAGCTTAGCCTCCCCTGGCCTCATCCTCCCTCTTCCCTCCAGGCTCCCTTCCGCCCACCCCGACCTCACACTTTTTACCTAGTTCCTACTCAGCCTCCATCTCGCCTGCTCCTGGCGGCCGTCCCTGACCAGCGCCCAGTCTGAGTTTCCGCCGCTGCCCTTGGCCCCCAGAACAGTCCTTGCTGATGCTGTCAAAGCCCCTGTCAGGCAGGGTCCACATTTCCTGCCCACTTGTGTATGTCCCCTAACACACTGCCCTTTCTGTAGGTAGAGATCCCAGCTCCCAGTGATGAGGCCTGGGAGATACATGAATGGATGAGTCGGCACATGAATAAATGAAAGAGTGAATGATCGAGTACAGTCTGGGGTCGGTCCAGGAGGACAGATCCATGCTGAAGGGGCCTGGGTAGCCCAGGGTAGGGGGTAGGGGGTCTCTAGAGGATGGCTGAGGGATGGGAGACGAAGAGGCCATCATTCCAAAGGCAGATTGTATTTCTTTCACGTAAACACACAAAGACATAGCCCTCAAAAAAACCAGGAGTACTCATTACCAGGGGGAGCTAGGGGAAAGCAGCAGTGATGGTATGGCATGAGGAGGACCCTGGGTTCTCATCCCAGCTCTGCCCGGGGGGAGCTGTCAGGTCACGGCTCCTCCAGAGGTGATGGACGGGCCCGGGTCCTCGGAACCCTCCTCCAGCTCGGACTCAGTTGTGCTTGAGCCACTGACATGGCGGGTCCTGTGCAGGGGCTGACCCGCAGCTGGGACCAGAGCCTCCCAGAGCAGAGAGGTTTAGGAATCAAATGTCACAAGTGCAGAGTGCACAAGCGAAAACGGCACCACTTACCAGAGAGGGTAAAGAAGATGCCGGAGACAAAGGCCAGGATTGTCCTGTGGGGACGGACATGTCCAATGTTGCTTAGGATGAAGCCGATGAACATGAAGAAGAGGCTGACCAGGGGGAACGGTGTGGCGGAGCGAATCATTTCTGACCGAGGGGATGGAAGGATGCCGTCAGCCTCCAGTAGCCTCACTCAGTGCTCACCCTCCCAAGTCAAGTGTTCCTGGCAGTGTACACCAGCTGGTCCCCAAGCCCCTGCCCTGCCTGAGCAGCCTGGGCTCCGTCCCCTCCTCGGTGGGGCTTTTGTTCCTTGGTCCTTAGCCTTCAGGGCCTATGCTAACTCAGAACCATACTGAAGGTTCACATGGGTCTGAACCAGCTCTGGTGAGGCCAACGCCATGAGGTCAGTCTCGCTGGGGGCCGGAGTGCTTGGTTCAGTTCCCTGGGTACTATGGTGTGAACGTCTGTGTCCCGCCCCCACCAAAATTCACTTGCTCAACCTAACACCCAAGGTGATGGTATAGGAGGTGGGGCCTTTGGGAGGTGCTTAGGTCACGAGGGTGGGGCCCTCATGAAAGGGATTAGTGCCCTTATGAAAGAGACCCCCCCCCCCAGAGCTCCCTCACCCCTGCCACCATGTGAGGACACAGTGAGAAGGCAGGAAGAGGACCCTCACCAGAACGTGACCATGCTGGCACCTTGACCTTGGACTTCTAATCTCCAGAGGTGAGAGAAATAAATTTCTGTGGCTTCTAAGTTGCCTTGCCTGTGCTATTTTGTTAGAGCATCCCAAACAGAGGAAGTCACTGGGTATGGATGCCCTCTCACTTGCCAGGGTCACAGCAATGGGAGACTCCAGCAACCTGTCACCACCCTGGATAAATAACTGGCAGAGCAAACTCTGTGAGCTCAGCCAGCACAAGCATCTGAGTCTTAGGGCATCGGCTCTTGAGAAACAAGCAGTCACCCTGCCTCTTCCCTCTGCCCTGCTCTGCCCTGTCCAGCCTGTGGCCCAGGTTGGAAAGTCGGAGGCACCTACTTAGCACATTGACCGTGGACTCGGAGGTGAGCTGGGTGCTCACAGGCATCACATACTCTATGGTAAAGCAGCGTCCCCGCTCCTCACCTACGGAGACAAGAGCCACTTACATACACTCTGGGTCCTTCTTAACACGGATTTGAAGTTAACATATTCAAATGGTATTCCCAGGTGCTTCTAGGATGTTTGACCCTCTGTGTATTTACACCTGGGCTGGATTCAAACCCTAGGGGGCCCCGTCCCTAGCTGATGGCCCAAAGCAGACATGGACACTGGTCCTGACATCACATCTTTCCCAGAGAAGCACCGCGAGCTGCATGAAAAGCAATCACTGCAGACTCAAGGTAGAGTCAGATGTCTGGTGGCCGTCTTGTGGCTTTGGGACGGACTCCACCGAGGATGGCATGTGGCTGGCTTAGGTGCCCCAGTGTGGGTGTCGTGGAGCAGAACCCCCAAAGCCTTGTTGACCACTTTGGCAACCAGACCCTGGTGACTTCAAACTCTGCTTCAGATTTAAGCAGAGATGGATGCCACACAGTCTGGGCACTGGGAGGTGAGGTCAGTGTTGGGTGCCATTCCCAAAGTAGACTCAACACGTCACGGGGAGGCCAGGCCTCCACAGTCCTCCCTGCTAAATACGGGTGGGCGCCAACCACCAAAGCCCTACCATGAGGCTGGGAGGACCAAGTGTTCCCTGTGCCCCGTGCACACATGGGTTACAGAGCCCTCCAAGAAAGGCTCCGCGACCCCACTGTGGTGTTTCTGACTAGCCTCACAGGGCACAGAGAGGCTCTTCTTGTGCAGCCTGGTTCCGGGTCATGATGAAGGGATAAAGGACAGAGCCCTTGGAGTAGCAATTCCAAGGGTTCCAGAGAAGCCCTAGCAAGTGGGAAGGAAGCCCTGATGGGCAGGATCAAAGCCTGCACCATCTTGCAGAGTTGCAAAGACCTGCACCTGCGTTTTCTCCCTGCTATTTCACGGACATAGGAACAGAGAAAGTGCTAAGAATTTCCCATCCTCATGCTCAGGTCACAAGGGTGGAGCCCTCATGAATGGGATTAGTGCCCTTCTAAAAGAGACCCCGCGGAGCTCCCTCTCCCCCTGCCGCCCTATGAGGACACAGGGAGAAGGCGGGAAGAGGGCCCTCACCAGAACGTGACTGTGCCGGCACTTCACCTCCCTGCATCTTCCTGCCCTCATTTGTGAGGTGGATGTGATAACAGGGCCTGCCTTGCAGAGTCAAGGGGGAGGCACTGAGACAGAGGACTCGGAGCTGAGGCCACCTCTCTCAGCCGGGGTGGGTAGTGTGGCAACAGCGGGGCCACGGGCATCTTCCAGATGGGAAGACCCAGGTCCCGGGCGTGAGAGGACTTGCCCAAGTGGACAGGGAGACTCAGGCCTTGAGTTTGGAGTGGGTCCTGGCCACTGGAGGGAGCAGGCCCAGAGCTCATGAGCATCCTCCACGGTGACCAGCCTCCTTCCAGCAGGGACATCGCTTCCCCAGGGGGTGTGAGGTGGCGGCTGCTCCTCTCTGGGGGCAGGGCTGTCCCCAGCCCTGAGCACCCTTACCTGCGAGGAAGCAGACCCTCCACAGGCCTGAGTGCAGGGACATCTTGGTCTCGGTGCTCTGGTTCTGGGGCAGGACCACGCCCTCCTCCAGGTACAGCCAGTGGTCCGTGCTGACCGCGATGCCCAGCAGGCCCAGGCCGCACACGGCAAAGACGCTGCTCAGCAGGGTCAGGGCCTTTCTCCTGCAGGCACCCATCTTCCCGGACAATCCAGCAGGGGTCTGCGGCCACGATGCCACCAGCAGGGAGTGGGCTCTGGCGGCAGGACAGCGGGTGAGCCGGCAGTACTGGCCACGGCTCCGAGGAGGGGCCCTGGACGGCAACTAAAGTCAACCCAGCCGGGCTGAATGGATGAGTGAAGACCAGCGGGCCGGCTCCCTGGAAGTCAGGCCATGGGTGACAGACATGCCACCTCCCTCTCCCCATCAGGAACGCACAGCTTTCTTGACAGGCCACTGCAAGGGGCCCCCTGTCCTCTCTGGGAGTCCCCCTTGCTGGATAATGCCATTCATTCATTCAGCAACCCAATGTACCCAACGTGGAGACAAAAGGATGAATGTGACCCCATCCTTGCCCTTGAAGAGTTCCCTCTGGAAGACAAAGCGCCCCCCCACCCCCAAAGCAATGAAAATGCAGCTTGATGGGTCTGTGGGAGAGACCTGCCCAAGGATGTGGGAGCAGGGAGGAGGGATGGAGGCCTGAAGTCTGCCTGGTGGGCTTCTCCGTGTCGAGAAGGACTCTGAGGCCCAAGGACACCTGGCAGGGAGTAGCGGGACCCAGAGGGGACGCGGCAGGCGGCAGAGAGCCTTCTTGGGAAGGTGTCTTCCGCAAGGATTCCAATCAGTTGTAGATCTGGGTCCACCCCGCTAAAGAAGCCACACCACAGTCCAAGCTCAAGGGGCCTCTTGAGCCCACCTCATCAGAAGCCATCTGACTCTTGTCTGCCCAGCACATGGTATTGGCCGGAGCTGGCTCTGAACCAGCCAGAGTGAGGCTAAGCGTCTACACAAGGTGAGCCATGAGCACACCTACCACACCTGCCCAGCCAGCCCCAGGCTCAGAGACGGAGCTGGGAGTAAGTGAGGGGTAAGATGTTGCCCCAAGGAGCCCACAGCCTGGCTCAGGGCTTCTGAACTCTGCCTGGAACCTAGAGCCACCCAGGGAGCATCTAAAAGTCCCGAGTGCCCAGGTGCCACCCCGAGAGATCCTGGTGCAACTGGGCTCACATAGGGGCCATGGTACCGCTGTGCTCCCTGCGAGGCTAATCGCGGCCCAAGCTGAGAACGACTGCTCTTTGCTACTCAAAGTGTCATCCGTGGACCAGCAGCCTTGGCATCACCTGGGAACTCGTTAGAAATGCAGAGTCTCAGGCCCCTCCAACTTTGTAAATCAGAATCTGCATTTTGTATACCTGCTAAAGTCAGCCAAGCAAACAGGTGACTACAGTCCAACGTAGTAACGGCTGTGGCGGGGAAAGCCCAGGATGTGATGAGAGCCCAGAAGAGGGTCACCCAGTGGGGCTGTTGGAGGTGGGCAGAGCTATTTCTGGAAGAAGGTGGCGTCTGGGACCTGGAAGCCTTCCCCAAGGCCTGGTGTCACATCTCAGCCAAGGCACAGGGGGATCCTGGCTCAGCTGCTGAAAGGGGACAGAAGCCACACTCAAGCCTGGAGGCTTGATTCCTCTGTGGAGTCTCAGCTTGCTGTAGGAGGGGAGAGGGGGGAAGGGGAGGAAAACGGGTGCTCTTTGCAAGAAGGAGGGACATCCTGGCCTGGATTCCACAGCAAAAACCCCCCGCTGTGACCCCGGGAGGGTTGACTGATCTGCAGACTGAGCCCTACGCTGGCTTCCTGGAGGCCTGGGAACGCAAAGGCTCCCGTCCGCCAGGCTGGAGAGCACAGGGGCTTCATGCACGCCAGTCCCTCCTGCACTGGCTTTGACAGAGAAGGAGAAAATGAAATGCAGAACAGCCAGCCCTCCCCACCTCCCCACTCCCCGCAAACCTGGCCATTCCCCAGGCAGTGGGCTGGGAGGTGGAGCGGACAGCTCAGCCCCGATTTGGTTACAAGTATCTCACAGAGTGCCTACCACGTGTGGGCCCCGTGCTCACTGCCACAGCAGAAGCAAAGGAATCAGAGGCTCTGTCGGAGCTCACAAGCCGGAAAAATAGGAAACGATAGCAAAACAACTGCGACACGAGGGTGGGCAGTGTTCTAATTGGTGGAATCCGGGGTCCCGAGGAGGACGTGAGGGATGGCAGGGCAGGCTGCCTGCAGGCACCTTGCGAATGACTGCGCGGGCTGCTGGATGGGTGCAGTCATGAAGATTTTTACAGCAGTTTAATAAGTACTTTCACTTACACTTAGGGGTCATAAAACCCCAATATCTGCCAGAGGGAACGGAACTGGAACCCCAAGGATGGTGAAAGGGGGCAAGGGGAGGAGAGAGGAATGAGTGAGAAAACCAGCCCTGTGTGATGCAGAGAGCCTGCAACGGGGGCTGCAGACGACATAGTTCAGTGGCACGAAGTCTTCACTGTTGGCAACCAGAAGCCCGGCCACCTGCTCACGCAGCTACCGGTGCCTTAAAAGCCAGCGAGAAACGAAAAACAGTTTTGTACCCTGTGTCTTAATACGTGTAGACAGGAAAAATGTTCAGACTTGATCTAATTCTGGTGACACTGGCCATCCATCAGATTCAGACCGAAAAAGCCTGCAGGGAGCTGACCCAGGGTTTTCTCCTTCCTCAGCACCACCTAACGGACACTCTGCCTCCCCCGTTGCCACAGGCTGATGGTTACTGGGCCAGGACTCTGTACCAGACACTGTTCATAGCAGCTACACGTAACTCACAACCACCGTTGCTCTAGGCACTGTTATTAAAATGGGGATGTTTAATATGCAGAGTAACTTCTGCATAAGGTTATGAGGACTCAGTGAGCCAGCACACGTAACCAGGTTAAAACGGGGGCTCCAGCCTGGCGCTCTGCAGGTGCACACGGTTCATCCTAACCGGGGTCGTTATCACCTCTTTACAGGTGAGGGGGGTGTAGGCTAAGCCATTTGCCCACATTCCCCCAGCTAGAGACGGAGGGAGCCGGGATTTGAACCCCCGGTCTGGCCCTGTTCTCTGCCAGCCCCAACTACCCCTCCCTCCTCTCTCAGCCTGGTGCTCGTGAGCTGCAGACGGACGTTTCCAGAGTGCTGAGCTCACCACCTTGGAAACTGTCTCTGCCGAAAAGTGCAGATTCCTCGCTGTCAACGTGACTAGGCTCTTGCCTAAGATAAGAGGGCTGAAGATTTCAGGTCCTTTTCTCTTCGGCCTTTGTATCACTCAGGTGGACAGACAAACCAGACATTTTCTGTATAAAGCAGTGATGATGGAGGAGGGGAAGGAGGCAGCTGAGCATCCCTGCTGGACACTCCAAGTTATTCTTGGTTATACCCAGCGCCCTCCATGCTTAGAACCAGAGTCTAGAGAGACACTGCTTTTTCTGCTGATGCTTCCTTCTGGGAGAAGGGAGAAAGGAGGGGGTGGGTGGAGAGTGGGGGGGAAAAGCAGTCTGGCTTTGGAGAAGCTACCCGGCCGCACTTGGCGGCCAGCTCGGAGCCCCGCGACAGGCACGCCTCTCCGGAGAGCAGCGCTGCGGCCGGAGGACCCTCGCGGGACAGTCGACGTGGCCCGGCTGGGCGACACAGCACCGGGGTGCGCCTCTGTAAACACCCCCTGCCGGTACGGCTTCCCTGTCTCCAGCACAATTTACAATACCTCAGCATGCTAGTGAGGATGCTAGTGGTCCAAGCCTCCCGCCCTCCTTGTCCCTGCGTCCCTGTCCTCCCACCACGCAGCCCAGCCTGGCCGCCTTGAGTCCCGGGCATGGGGTCATGCAAAGAGCCGGACGGGCTGCTGCAGGTCCAGGAGGGGCCCCCATGAGCCCAGCGTCCCAGGCCCCCCCAGTGTTAGAGCAGAAGGCAAGTGCAGCCACTTAGGGGCGAGAGCCTTGGACCAGATGGGCAAGGAGAGAAAAGCACAGAAGAGCCTGATGTGTTTCTCTGAGGAGCTTGTTCTCAGCGTGAGGCTTTCTGTTTCCCTCTCCACCCCCGTGACTTAAGGCGAAACACTGTCTAGGACACCTCACGGCCTCAGGGGCCTGCCCCTGAGCACCCCTCCCCGTGAGCTGGAGGCCCAAGCATACACAGGAGGCTAGGGCCAAGGCCCACTGGCCTTCTCGGTCCCGGAAGGTGGCCCGGTGGCCCCTGGAGGATCGGCGCTGAGCCCACAGGTCTGGGCTCCAGAGACACCTCGTGACTCTCAAGAGAGGCAGTCGAGGTGCTGACTGTGCTTCTGAAGAGGCTTCAGTATTTCCTGACTGGATGACGGAACCGAAGGCCTGGGGAGGGAACTCAGGGGCCCTAGGAGAGGGCTGGTGACAAGGTGGGAGAGGCGAGGCTTGCTGCTCTGCACGCTTCCCAGCCGGCAGCCCCACCTCACGGGCCCTAGGGCCGTGGGACCCGGAGGAGCCTGGAAAACGGGCACAGAGCAGGCCAAGCGTGCCCCGCGGCCTGATGCGTCATTTCATCACCCCACTGAGGCCGCCTGGACACCCAGCGGGGCCCTGGGCCGGGAGGTCTGGCTTCTGGCCCCCGGCAACCGGCTCAGCCTCTGAGAGTCCCACCAACATCACAGGAAGGGGCGTTTCTTTCCCAAGTGGCCGTGAGGGCTCCGTACCATGGAGCAGGTCACGGGCTCTTAGCAAATGCTCATCTCCATTCCTTGACCCAGAAAGGAGGCAAGACTGGCCACCGAGGCAGCTGACCCCAGGGCGCCAGGGGAGGGAGCTTGTGTGCATCTCACTTTAAAACCAGCCTCATAACTGCACAAGGCAGAGGCAGAAACTGGGGTGGGGCTTTGCAGGGTCGGAAGCACAGAAACTTCCAGAATGTCTAAGAGAGGAAAGTGCCTGCTCTCCAAGAGGTCAGGGCAGGAACTGAGATGGGGATGGGGAAGGGGTCCCCAGGGCCTCTCCCAGATTCCCAGGGCACGTCAGGACCCGACAGGAGACAGCCCCAGGCCTCCATGCCAGCAGGCCTACCCCATGCCAGCAGGCTGCCCATCAGTTTCACCCGGGGAGTTTTAAAGAAATCCCAATGATGCTGGTTTGCTTTCAAGACCAATGACTGCCAACCCTCTGTTGGGGCTGAAGGAGTGGGGGGGCAATGAGGCATCAGTATTTTTAAAAAATCCAAGTGATTCTAATGTGTAACCAAGGTTGAGAGCCACTCGCTAACTCGGGGACCCTCCCGAGTCTGGAGATGCACAGACCCCACGCTCACGGTTTGATTCATTCACTCTGGACCAGGGCCGAGCCATCCAATGTGGCAGCCACTAGCCACATGTGTGTCTCGAACACCTGAAACGTGCATGGCAGGTCCAAGTCGAGATGTGCTGTTAGTGCAAATACACACTGGATTTCTAAGACTTAGCATGAGGAAAGAACGTAAAATATCTCATTAATGGTTTGTAAAAACATTGGTTCCATGGCGAAATGGTATACTGTGCTAAAAAATACATTACTTTTACCTATGTCTTTATACTTTTTTAATGTTTCCTTAGAGAATTTTAAATTACATTATGTGGCTCACATTATATTTCTATTGGACAGTGCGTGTCTAGAGACTACCTAATTCAAAATTTATTTTCTGTAGTTCTGTTTGTAACTTTGTTACCTCTGCTTTTTCATAAGAATTTTCCTTAAACTGCACCTCATGGTTCCATTTATATAACATTCTTGAAATGACAAAAATAAAGAAATGGAAGAGCAACACGCAGGAACCTTGCGGTGTGGAATGTCCTGCATCTTGACTGCATCCCTGTCAATACCCTGGTTGTGCTATAATTTTGCAACATGTTACTATTGGGAGAAACTGCGTAAAGGGTACATGGGCGCTCTCTGTATGATTTCTTACAACTGCATGTGAATCTACAACTTATCTAAAAAATACAAGTTTAATTAGAAAAAAAAATCTCACCTCTGAAACAGTATCTTTCATACTCTGTGTGAGAGTACTAACTGGTTTATCCTTCTGGAAAGCAATTTGGCAACATGCACTGAGCACTAAGCATTTCACTTCTCTTGGTCCTAACAAGTCTACTTCTGGGAATTGCCGCTAAGGAAACAGACAAAAATACACAAAGATGTTGTCTGTAATAGCAAAATGCTAAAAACCACCAAAATGGCTTTCTGAAAGGAAGGTGTTCTTTATATGAACTATGGTTTATCCACTCAATCTACCATTACGTAGTCATTGTTGCAAAATGTTAAATGAAAAAAAAGTGAGACAAAATATCAGTGGTTTGCTGATTTGTAAAAAAAAAAAAAAATCTGTTAACGTGGGATGATGAAAGCAAAAATATATGTAGTGGCTGTTTTGATCACAGGATTATGGGTGAATTTGTCTTTTAAAAATTTATTTATTTTTATTTTTGGCTGCGTTGGGTCTTTGTTGCTGCACGCGGGCTTTCTCTAGTTGCGGCGAGGGGGGCTACTCTTCGTTGCGGTGCGGTGCGCGGGCTTCTCATTGCGGTCGCTTCTCTTGTTGCGGAGCACGGGCTCTAGGCACGTGTGCTTCAGTAGTTGTGGCGCGTGGGCTCAGTAGTTGTGGCTCGCGGGCTCTAGAGCACAGGCTCAGTAGTTGTGGCGCGTGGGCTTAGTTGCTCCGTGTCATGTGGGATCTTCCAGGGCTTGAACCCATATCCCCTGCATTAGCAGGCAGATTCTTAACCACTGTGCCACCAGGGAAGCCCAAATTTGTCTTCCTTTCTACTTTATTGTCCCTCTTTCCTGATTTTGTTGAATAAATGGCACCACATTTTCCCTTAAATGACATAATGATCTTTTCCCTTTTTAAATTAGCTGTCTTCCTGCCGCTAAGGGACAATGCCCCACCAGGGAAGGAGGTGGGTGGCTGACCTGCCCCCTGATAGCTGACCGTGCGCTGCATCCTGCAGCATTGAGAAGTGGAAACACAGCTGGGACAGACGACCAATTATGAGCAGCTTTAGGGCCCCATTCCTGCCTCAAAGCCTCTCAAGAGAATCATGGCCTGTTAAGAGGATAGAAAGAGGAGTCTGAAACTTCAGAGCTTCTGTGAACTCCGGCAATACTTAAGCTTTCTCAGCCTCATTCAGTAAAGATATAAAATGGTGACAATATAATGCTTGTAAGTGGGGTGACTGAGAAATGAAATGGTGCAGGACTACAGTGACCTAGGTGATGGGTTTTATTTTACCACATAATGCCGAATTCTTTTCCAAAGCAGTTGTACCAAGTTACACTCCCACCTGCAGTGTGTAAGAGCTCTCATAGCTTCATATTCTCAGCAACATTTGGTATTGTCAGATTTCTTAATTTTTGTCAGTCCCAGTGGGAATAAAATGGTATCTCATTGTCAAATTAACTTACATTTCCATGATGACTAATGATATGCAGTATCTGTTCATGTCTAGTCACAGTCCTGTTCCCATTTCTATGAAATGTCCGTTCGTGTCTTTTTCCCATTTATTTTTCTATTGAGTTCTTAATCTTTTTCCTTACTAATTTATAGGAGCTCTTGAAAGAGTCTGGATATTGATCCTTTGTCATATTTATATGCTAAGACATTTTCTAACAGTCTGAAGCTTTTCTTTTCATTTTCTTTATGGTATCTTCTGAGAGGTCCTTAAATATATTGAAACATACTATTATTCATTTTTGTATGATGATCTTGTATTTAGCAGCTTCGCCGAACAAAAATTCTCCTGGATTTTCTATAAAATGAATGATCATATAGTTTGTGAATATTAACAGTCTTGTAGTTTTTCGTTCCAATTTTTATAGTTCCCACTTCTTTTTCTTATCTTGGTGTACTGTCAAGTAACTCTAGGACATAGGAGGGATGGTAGAGACCTACTCAACTGATTTGAAAGAGAATGATTCTAACATTCTACCATCAAGTCAGATATTGTTGACAGTATAGCTTAGGATAAAGAAATCCTCTTCTGTTGCTAGTTTTCTGCAAGTTTTTTTTTTTTTTTTTTTTTTTACAATCATACTGACTTTTATTATCTTTTCTACATTTTTGACATGTTTATTTTCCTCCTTTAATCTGTCAATGAGATAAATTACATGAATAGATTTCCTAATGTTAAACTATTCTTGCATTATTAGCATAAATCTTGCTTTTGTTGTGACATATATGTATGTATATATATACATGTGTGTATAACACATTTATATATAATATAGTTTAACATTATATTTATAACATTTGTATGTATATTCATAAATGAAATTGACCTATAATTTTCCCCCTAAGTCCTGTTTAGTTTTGTCATCAAGATTATATTAGAAATACAATGAGAAACCATTACACAGATGCTAGAATGGCTAAAATCAAAAAGAGAGACAATACTAAGTGTTGACAAAGATCTGGAGCAACTGGAGCTCTCATGCATTGCTGGTGGGAATGCAAAATGGCGCCATTACTTTAGAAGTTCTTATAAAGTTAAACATGTCTTTGCCACACAACCCAGCAATTCCACTCCTAGGTGGGACTACCAGAGAAATGAAAACTATGGTCATGTAAAGGCTTTCATTTGAATATTCATAGAAGACTTATTCATAATAGCCCCAAACTAGAACCAACCCACTGTCCATAACTGGTGAATGGATGAACAAACCATGGTATATCCATACAATCGCAATAAAAAGGAATAAATTACTGATACACATGACACGGATGAATCTCAAAATGCATTATAAGCAAAAGAGTCCAGACACAAAAAAACTATGTATTGTATGATTCCCTTTACATGAAATTGTAGAAGAGGTAAAACTATAGGAACAGAAAGCAGATCAGTGATGGTAGCTCCTTGGTCATTTTAAACACAGTGGACGAGCTTTACAGACTTTTTCGCATGGTTCTACGATCAAGTTCAAGTTCTACAGTAGAGATGCTGATGTCCCCATTTGCTGTCTGTGCTAACTCGCCTCAAGGTAACCCATGTCCTCGAGTGGTTTGTAGTTTCTATTGTGAGCTCATCTTCAGCAGGTCTTTTTTCCCTGTGGGAATCCTATGCACTCTGGGTCCCGGACAAGCCCTGGAAAGCAGTTTTGAATTTGATTCTGCTGGGTGAGTTAGGGGTTCTATCAGTCCAGGACCTATTTTTACATTAAATTTTAGTTCAGGACTTCTCCCCTTTGGGGGTGTTGTAAATTTAGACTTTGTACCTATGGGTAGCTCAGTCTTTGCCCTTAGGTTTCTTGAAGGAAACATTTTCCCCCCTACCTAGAGCATCTGAACAGAGTTAATGTCCTGGCAGCTTTCTTGCACTGGAGGTTAGCAGCCTGTCCATGGAGAGGTCCCAGGGACAACCTCTGACCTTGTCAGGGCCCAATGTCACATCTCCCTGTCCCTGGATGGGCGTTAAGATTCTAGACTTGAGTTACTATGACCATATCTGGGTCCAATATCCTCAGTCCTCCTCGGTGTCAGTTTACATGCTCAAGACTCTGAGTGTGAGTTCCTTGAAGACTTCTGTCTTTCTTATGAGTCAACTATGTATTTAAAAATCTTCCTAAGTGCTGGTCATTGGATGGGTATGTGTTAGTTGAGCTTAGCTCTGTTGCCAAAACTGGAAGTCTCTAATTCGGTACCTGCTTTTCATCCCTCCTGCCCTCCTGGGGTTGTGGGGGGGCGGTTACCAAAGAGTTCTAACACGCCCACCCAGCATTATGGAGCCAGGGAGAGGAGGGAAGACTGTTTCTTTCTACTTTTCTGAATTTCCCAATGTGCTGTAACAAGCACAAATTATTTTTCCAATTGGAATGTGTGTGTATGAGCGTGTGTAAACTTTCATTTAAAAGTTAGCAAAGGATGACCTATATATAAAGAAAAAATACATTTTAAACCGGAGCAACTTCCTGGCAGAGGGGGGCTGGCAGTGACTTCCCCACCCCCATCCCCAAAGATGGCCTTCCCTGCTCCTTCTTGGGGCATAACCCAGCCTGCCTCAGGCTTTTGCACTGTTCTATTTTTGTTTTCATTATTTAACTGTGTCCCAAATACATGCCTAAGTGGAGTGCTCGGTTCCATAGCTTAATGGTCAGCTGACCTCTGCCTGCAAATGCCCAAGTCATACTGAGTGCGGCAGGCCATCAACAGGGCCCTGGGGCATCTTCCCGAGGTCAACTTTAGTCCAAGGCTGAAGACCATGGAGAGGGCTGGGGCTA
Source organism: Mesoplodon bidens (assembly GCF_964165515.1). NCBI lineage: Eukaryota > Metazoa > Chordata > Mammalia > Artiodactyla > Ziphiidae > Mesoplodon > Mesoplodon bidens. The sequence goes on from NC_138179.1 coordinate 32,380,328, forward strand.
CCCAGGGGAGACCCAGGAGGGGGTGAAGCAGGTGGCACACGCCAGGAAGCGGACAGTGCTGGGGACAGAGTATGCAGACGTGTGGGCAGCGTCTGCCTGCAGCTTGCCTTCGGGAGCTGAGTGGCTTGTAGGGCTGGAGGCCGGCTGTCCATCACCTTGTTCTCGCACCCCTCCTGGCTTGCTTAGGATTCGCAGCTCAGCTCCTAGCCTGACTGGCTATGAGCTGCACTGAGAGCCACCTTTTGGAGGACTAAGGAGTTTGAATTCTTCTTCCTCATCTCCTTTCTTAATTATTTAATTGCTAGACCTTTCTGGTGATCTCAACGGTATCTTCTAACCATCCAAACCCACAAAGGCTACACACTCCGGAGCCTGGAACACAACGGGGTGTGATGTTGACCCCCCAGCATTAAAGATGCTTTACTAAATGCTTTCATACGAGGTTGGGACCTCGTTAGCTCCCTCCGTCAAGCGGAGGAAGACGCTATTACGAATGGCGTGATCCATTCTACAAGTGAGAAAACAGGCTGCGAGTGGTGTCCTCCCCAGGGAGGCTGGGTCAGGACATGAACTTGTGTCTTCTGGGGTACAGGCCTCTGTCTGTGTTCACCCTGTTCTCCCCACAAAGAGGCAAGATGCTCTTCCCAGGCAGACCCAGAACAGAGCCCCAGACTCCCCAGTGTGAGCCCCAGGATGCGGGGTCAGGGGGCACACTGAGCTGATCCAGGCTGGGTCAGCCCCTCCCTGGGGTAGGCGTGGCCCAGTCAGGAGGCAGGGGTCCTGAGGCTGCTCTCCCGCTGCCCCCCGCCCTGGACTGGCTTTACCCCCCTCCGCGGCCCTGCCTGCACCCAGTGCGCTGTCCTGGGGCCCTCAGATGATGAGTGGTCCTCATCCTTCCCACAACAACACATTCATCAGGAGGGTGACAGATGTTCCAATCTGGAGGGGAGGGAGAGGAAGGGGAGGAAATCAATACCCAAGAATGATGTCTCTATATTGTGCCTCCCATGCTTTATTTCCCTCGGCAAAGGCAGGACGCAAAAAAAGTGTTGGCGGCAGTTTGATACTAATTGATCTTGACATAGGGTGAACACGGGGTGCTCCCTTAATGGCCAGCCATCGCCGGCTGGCACTTGGATTGAAATGTGTTCTCAGTCAACACACACGGGCCAGCCACATGTCTGAGTTGGACATCCTGGCCTTCTCTCTGCTCACAGCGCTGGGGCTGCTCAGCAGGGTCTGACGCAAGTCACCAGCTGGCTGGGCTCATCAGGGAAAGGGCCGAAAAACCCAAAGTGGGGTCTCCCAAACCCATCTTTCCTGCAGACATAAAAATGCCTGCCTTGAGCTCAAACACCTTCAAAGCTGAGCTGAAATCCATGTGGTACAAATAGCATTGTCAGCCAGTAACACTTTAGTCTGAATCGGTAGAGCCCTGTCCTCAACAGGGACAGTCACAGGGTCTAAGGAGTGCAGGAGGTGATCCATGCAGAGGGCCTAGCCCACACCTGGCCCTGTCGTGAGCTGCTCTTAAAGCCAAGCTCTGGCCTTGGCCCTCTGGCCCCCAACCTGTCTGGCATCAACTGTTTTGCCAACTGTGTGCTCTCACCTGGACCTTTCAGTTGACCCCGCAGGCCTTCCACCTTCTCATCTGGGGATCTGAGAGAATACTTCTTGGTACAGGTGCTAAGATGATGAAATACAGTAGTGTAGGTAGGGTTGGGACAGCTCCTAGCACATGGCAGCTGCCCCCCTGAAGCTTCTGGAAGTTTCCCGTGGGGGGCTGGCTGAGGAGAGGGCATCGGAGTGCTTGGAGGTCCAGAGCAATGGGCCGTAGGAAGGTTTCAGGGAGGCAGCTGACGGTGCAGAAGGCAGAGTGGGTCCCATGTGCCTACGATGGCTCTCAGAGCTGGGGCTCAGAGGGGGTGCCAGGCCCAGCCTCTACCCTCACCCAACCGAGTCCAGTGCTACTAAGCCCACAGCCTGGGGCCCTTTTCTTTGCATCCCCGGGGGCAATCACTGCCCCCAGAGCAAAGGAAGCAGGAGAGGTGGTGACTCAGAGGGGTGGTCCCTTTCTGCCACCCCTCTGAGTCACCAGATGGGGGAGGGGAGGAAGGGGGAGGGAAGGGGAGCGTTTAGCTTCCCTCGACCTCCCTCCGGAGATTTGGGCTTTGACCTCATCAGATGGCAGTGCTGCAGCTCAGTGAACGGATGCACGAATCCAGAACAAGAGCCTGTGGCTGGGAGAGATGGGAGGCTGCTGCCCGCCCCCTGGCTTCCTTGGGGCATGCTCAGACAGGGAGGGGGCACGAGGGGACAAAGGATGACACACGCCTCCCTACAGCACCCCTCCCCAGAGAAACCGAGGCTCAGCGAGTTTCTGGGACTAGTCCAAGGCCACATACAGCTAGTAAGTGACTGAGCTGGGATTTGAACCCACTACTGTGTGGCTCCAAAGTCCCCGTTTTAGTGTCAGTCAGCAGAGCGCGGACCACTCAAGTCCATGTCCCCGGGCTAACCCCACACTGCCTAACCCTTCTGGGCTTTGAAACGTGAGGTACGGAAACAATGCTCACCTTAGAGGACGGCTGGGAATACACGTGGAAAAATGCTTGGGCTGGTGTTTGCGCCCAGCGGGCAGTGAGTAGTCTCTGGGGCTCCTGTACACTCAGAGACAAAGCTGACGGCCTTGCGGTGGCCTCGTGGCCCAGGGGAGCCTATCTGACTGCTCCCCACCTCCCCACACCATCTCCTCCTGTCCATGCGCTTTCTCTTCCTGCTGCTTGGAAGGCCCTTCCGCCCCTCCAGCCTCTGCCCCAGGGCCCCTCACCAGCGAGGCCTCGTCCGCGCGCCCCTGGAAGATGGCGTGGCCTCCTCACCCCGGCGCATTCTCACCCCACCCTCCCTTGCCTTCCTCTCTGGCGTTTGCACCACGCAGGTTGCTAGATGTGTTCCTTCTTTAGCACACACGGTGTTCGTCTCCCTCGTTAGAACGTTTGCTTCTAAGGGAACAGGATGGGATTCTGTCCATGTTGTTTGTAGCCGTAGCCCCAGCGGTTGTCAGCAGTGGGTGATGCTGGCTCCCGGGGGACAGTTTTGGATGTCACAAAGGGAGGAGGGTGCTCGTGGTATTTAGTGGGTAGAGGCCGGACATGCTTCTAAACACCCTACGGTGCACAGGAACCCTCATCCCCCCAAAAGAATACTCTGGCCCCAAACGCCACAGTTGCATCCCCATTACTGCCAACAGTGGCCGGCCCGTACACAGTAGGCGCTCAGTGATGAAGAATGAAGAGCTACTATCACTCTTGTCGCCGCCATGGTTATTATTTAGGAACAGAAACGGTTGAGAACAATCTTTAAGAATGGCCATCAGGGGACTTCCCTGGTGGCGCAGCGGTTAAGAATCCGCCTGCCAATGCAGGGGACACAGGTTCGAGCCCTGGTCCGGGAAGATCCCACATGCCGCAGAGCAGCTAAGCCCGTGCGCCACAACTACTGAGGCTGCGTTCTAGAGCCCGTGAGCCACAACTACTGAGCCCACGCACCACAACTACTGAAGCCTGCACGCCTAGAGCCCGTGCTCCGCAACAAGAGAAGCTACCACAATGAGAAGCCCGCGCACCGCAGTGAAGAGTAGCCCCCGCTCGACGCAACTAGAGAAAGCCCACGTGCAGCAACAAAGACCCTACACAGTCAAAAATAAATAAATAAAATAAATTTATTAAAAAAAAAAAAAGAATGGCCATCAGGTCGTCCTTGGGAGCCATAACTTCTTGGCTCTGGCTTGAGCTCTGCCCTCAGCAGCACCCAGAATGGGCTGCAAACTGGTCACTGCTGGGCCATAATCAGGCGGGACCAGTCCATGGCTCAGGCCACCAGAGGGCCCACGTGATGCTGGCCTGCCACTCCCGCAGTGGGCCTGCTGGTGCCCCTCAAGCCCATACCCGCCAACACTGGCCCCCATGCCAGGAGGCTCAGGGTCGTGTGCCCAGCCGGGCCAGGGGCCGCCTCCATGAGCCTTTTAGGTGACCCCAGCCGAACCCTGCACCCCCAGGCCTTCTGAGTGAATTATGCTGTTTTGCTCTTTTCGACATAAGGCCATAGGAGGGTGTGGGGAATGTGTGAGGGGCCACAGGTGTTGGACCCTCCCCGGCCCAGCTCGGCCCAGCCTCTTGCCTACCTGACAAATTACCCCTGACAGTTTTAAATGGCCAGTGCGGCTCTCCCAGGCTCTCCCAATGCAGAGAGCACCACCTAGAATACAGAATACATCACACACCACGTGGCCGTGCTCTCACAGGGAAGGGACGGCAGTGTGAAAAGGAAGGTGCTGGCTCTGCCGCAGCTACAGGACTGGGGGCTTCTATCGGCTCCCTCAGCAGGCCACCCAGCCCACAGTCCCGCTGAGAATTCCCACTGAGGTTCACAACTTTCCCTGCCTGCCACCTGCCCCCACCCCATCTCCCCAGGCCCTTCCTTCTCCTGAGGGGCCTCCTTGGGCTCACCGCTGGGCCTTTCTCTGCAGAACCCAGAGGCTGGCACATCACCTTCCTCTCCCACTCTCCCCACTTTCTCTTTCCTCCTCCCTCTCTCTCCCCTTGCAGGTCCTCAAAGCTTTTAAACAAGTCACCGATACTAAGGTTTAGTAGCTCACTTAACTGGGTACAAGGCCATAGACAAAGGAATGAGTCTCTAATGGTGGAGCATTAGGCAGCAGACTGCTCAGTTTGGGGGTACAGGATGATATTTGGTGAGCAGGGTTTTTCCTGGTGTCCCTGAGGTCACATGTAGCTGGCCCCGATTCTGCCAGGGAGGAAGGCTGACTCCAAACCCCGGATGGACTGAAGGAGCAGGTGTGTGCCCAGTGACCACCCAGAATGAGCCGGGACGCCGTGCAGGGCAGGCCCAGGGCACCAAGGGCTAGAAGGTAGGGCTTGGTGGAGACTAGATTCCAATTCTCCCAGCTGCCTTCTGGGCACCCGAGCGCAATCTGTGAGCTACCTGATCAAAGACTCCCACCCCTGCCCCAGCTCTAGGATGGCATGAGGCATCTTGGCGGCCACAGGGCCCTTTCAATGCAACGTCCAAGAATCAGGCCGGGGCTGCAGGAAACAGAGACGACCGGCCCTGGTCATCTGCTACGAGCCCAACACTGACACCTGTGTCCTTGCATTGCACACGCCCCTGGCCCCGCTGTACAGAGGAGGAAGCTGAGCCTCCAGGACTCAGCCAAGGTCCAGCCGTCAGAGAGCTGGCTGCGGCTGGAGCCCGTGTTTTCCACCACGACCTAAGATGGCCTCCTCAGGTCAAGTGTGAACAATCCAGGCAACCTGCCCCTGCATTCCCTCCCCCAACCCAAGTCACGGAACCCCAACTCACAGCCTGAGAATGGCCAAGGTCTCAAAGCCTGCTGCCAGCTGGGGGGTGGGTGCGTGCAGTCCACCAGGAGGCCAGGCATCTCACAGCCCGGATGCATGTGCACAGGGCAGCCCTGGCTCCACCCCGCCCCCGGGGGCATCCACCGAGTTTCACACGTGAGAGGGAGGCTGAAGTGTGTCGGGGGTGTGTCTCAGGCACAGCTACAAGTTCCACCCTTTCTAAGCACCCTGGGGACCGGGCCCTGTGACGACATGTCCCCAGCTACCTCAAGTTGCCAAGTCAGTGGAGGAGTGCGGCAGAGCTCGTGCTTCTCAGGCGGGCGGGGGGCTCCGGAGGGAGCGCTGGCTACGGGGTCAGCAGAGGTTGCTGCCAACCCCGATGCCCATGGTCCTGGGATGTCCTGGAGCCAGGACGTCAGATCCGAGCCGAAGTCCCCCAGTGCCCACCTCCAGGGCAGTCCAGGCTGTTAATTCATCAGACCCTGGGGATGTGGAGACGAGGGAGTGGGCCTGAGCTGGCCTGGAGGCAGGTCCCATCTTGTGATCCCTGTGGAGCAGCGGCCAGCACTGGTGACAGCTGGAGCGTGCCTTCTGTCAAACTAAGACAGGCCCCCACTTGGGGACCCTCTCCCGGGTCCTGCTCTTGTCCAGTCACTGATAATTCAGTGCAAAGTGGGTGAATCCTTTTCTTAACAAAAGTCCTCAACCACGAAAAGGGACACCCATGTGCCTGGCAGGCCCCAGGGGGCAGAAAAGAGCCTGTGGCCCCAGCCTGCTCACAGGCACCCCGGTCAACAACGGAGAGGCTCAGAATATGAGCCTCCCCGCGCCAAGCCAAGTGCCAGGGAATCATCTCTTCAGTCCTAGGAAGAGGCAGTCTGACTTCATTTAACAATTTTTAGCACACTGCATCTTCATCAATTGCCAAATTAGGATGAGGGCAAAGAGACAGGTCAAGTAATTAAAATGGGGAGGGGGGCTCTGGCGCGACTGGGTAAGTACCCTGGTGTGTGCCTGGGGGGCTGCCGTCTCACACTCTGCGTCTGCCTGCAGGTTCCCCAGCGCCTCCCCGCGTCTCCCTCCATCCCCCGGCCCCCGTGGCCTCCGGCAGGGACACTTCCTCCTAACCCAGCCGGACCAAGCATCCCCGCCAGTTCCCACCACCCCCGCGGCCAGGCGGGGGCCGTCCGGGGGCAGGCGGACCCGCGGGGCTGTCTGACCGCTGGGGGAGGGCGGCCACCCGGCAAGCTGAGGTAAGCGGGGAATTCGACCCGCGTAGACGGACAGCCCAGCTCGACAGGTGGGGGTGGGCTTCCCCGCCCGCACTATCCGGATAATGGCCGCCGGCGCTCTTCGAGTTTGCTGTGGGAGTCCGCCCTCAGCTTCGGGGTGGGCAGCGCAGCAGCGTCCGCAGAGAGGGGGCGTCGTCACCACCCCTCACATTCACGAGACAGACAGACGCGCACACGCACTCCCCCCACCCCGCCCCTTCCTCTCCGCGCCCGCCCGGGATGCGCGCACGCGGGGACTGTGGCTCCCGCCTCGCGGTCAGGGGGGGCAGCCGGCGCGGCGGCGGCGGCTCGGGCTCGGGGGGAGCTTGTCCCCTGCGGGGCCCACGCGGGGACAGCCGGTCTACCCCGCTCTTCCCGGCTCCTACCTCGCTGGAGCGGCAGCGGCCCCCGGCCCTGGTCAAGCGTCCCTCGCAAGCTCCGCGCGGGGCAGGAGATACCGAGCGAGACTCCGGGGCACCCGCCCCGTCCGCCCGCACGAACCGCCTGGCACCAGTGGCCGCGGCCGCCGCTCGAGCCGCGGCGGGGGAGTGGGCGGGGCCGGGGCGGGGCCTCACCCCCCACCCCCCCACCCCCCGCCACCACCACTGCGAGCCGTCGGCGGGCTTGGGGACCCTGAGAACACTGGGTCCCCCCCCCTCGAGGTGCGCCCGTCTGGGGAAGCACCTTCGCGGGAGTTGCTGGTGGCTAGTCGCGGGCTGGGGTCTCGACGGGAGGAGTTCGGGGGCCTCGTAGAGCTTGGCCGAGCCCTCCCGGACTTGAGTCAGATTTACCTTCATATTTCAGCCGCTGCTTCTGCTGTTCAACCAGCATCATCAATGTCATCATCAAAACAACACGACTCCACCACCAGCTAGTATGTACTGATCACTCCCTGTGCACTAGGCACGGTTCAAAGCGCTTTGCTCCCATGAAATCCTCCCTCCCAACAACCCCATTGTACGGATGAGAAAACTGAGGCCCGGAGTCCTGAAGCGATGTGCCTGAGGACACGCGGTGCAGCTCAGTCTGCCTGGCTCCCGGATCTGTGCTTTCTTTCTGTGTGGCCTTAAGCACACTGTTTGCCCCTCGGAAGTATAGAGTGGAAATACATGTGCAATAATGATAGCAACCAATATTTTTTTATTTCTTCTTTCTTCCGTTTATATGTCTCCTTTATTCTCTGGGCTCCAGACCCCCAGTAGGTGCTCAATAAATATTTGTTACTCAGTGACTTGTTTAAAAGCTGCAGCTGGAGTCTGGTTGGATGGTTCAACCCATCCAACAGTTAACTCCTTCTGGCCTGAATCCTTGCCCATCTTCGTTTCTCTGTGACGACGGCCCTTGTCCAAGACGTTCGTGTGACTTGCTCACAGAACAGCAGCTTCTGCCCTCTGCTCTGAGAGGTAAGGGTCACCCTGCAAGGAGGAGCCGCCTGGAGGTGAGCTTGGCCAGCCAGGCCATGGGAACCCTTCCACTGGAAGGTCTGTAAAGTCTCTACAGACGGTGACGTGGTCAAATACATGGGATGTGCATGAGTTTGAGGGCAGAAGTAGGCTTCCAAAGATTGTGACACCATCAATGAACGTATTTGCTGAAAACTGTAAGGCAGCAGTGCAACAGGAGCCCGTATGCTTCTAAGATCTCCTGACCTGGGCGTCACAGGACATTGTCACCTGTGGACGGGGTCATGTGGAGTTGAAACCACTGAAGGTTTATGGGAAGGACACACCAGGTTTCTATTCACAGCATTTTAGGCCTGAAAAATTCCCAGCTTTTTCTCTCTTCTCCCATCTTCCCCAGGAGTGTTCCTCTCCACGTCCCATGATGCCCTGATGGAGAGGCCTCTCATCCTGTTGAAGGTGTCCACATCTCTCAACTGGGACCGAGTCCCACATCTCTCAGACTCCCAGACCCCACCACCCCCAAACTCTTCCAAATGTGTAGCTCCTCCTGCTTGGCTTGTCTTCTTTGCCACATGGAAAACTCCTATAGATCCTTCAAAACGTTACTCAGTTTGCTCCCTCTGACCCAATACATAATTTCTTCCTTCCCTCATCTGGGCCCAGGAGCCTCTTGACTAGCTCTTTCCCATTTAGCAATGGTGTGTTTATTGTCAGTCTCCCCAGCTATGCTTGTGAGCTCCTTGAAGGCAGGGGTCTTGCACATAGTAGGTACACAGTTAATGCACCGTTGAATGACTGAATCTAAGTAGGATGCATTTCCCCAAGACTGAGGTTTGTCAAGTCAAGGGGAAAACCACCCACCAGAGCAACTGAACTGGATCAGTGATATGAAAAGATGAAAAATGGACAGAGCAGCCAGGAGCTGTGCCTCTCTCAAGGGCTGCATTTAATGTTCCCAGCAAAGGCCAGAGATGCTGCCCTGGGATCTGTGTCGTACAGGGTCAGCTCTGCTTGACAGCAGCAATGTCTTCAGGCAACAGGAGAGTGTGCATTAGGGTTGGGGGTGAGCAGGCTGCCTGAAGGTGGGTTTGAAGGAAGGGGTAGCTGGGGCATGGGGTGTCCTCCTTCGTGGGCTGATTGAGGGGTGCTAGAGTGCCCACTTGCTCCCCAGACTGGGCCCCTCTTTCATCTGATGGTGCTGTTCTCCAGGGTGAAGGAAGAGACCCATTGCCCGCCGAAGGCATCCTTCAGGACAGACCGTCTCCGGGGGTGTTCACAGCCTCTTCCCTAGTCATTCTGCCTGAGGCAAGTGGAGAGGCCTCACAAGGTGGGTGGTTGAGAGGAAGGGGATTCGGATCAGATGGAAGGGGATCTTCAACCTGATTCTGCCCCTAACTAGCTGTGTGACTTGGACAAGTTACTTGACCTCCCTGAGTTTCGCTTTACCGCCCTATAACCAGGGCTGATTTCATGGGTATGTGACTTGTGCACTCACCCAGAACCTGCTCTTAGGCTTGGTTGGTCTAATGATCTGCTTTGGCAGTCTTAAAACAAGGGACCGCATTTTCATTTTGCACCGGACCCCACAAGTTATGGAGCTGGCGATGACACCCCCCGACGCACGCTTCATTGGGATAATGTTTGCACAAACGTCTAACACGCGGCTCGCAACAGAAGCTAGTTTCCCTTCCTCTGATCTGGGCTTGAAGAGGAAGAGGTCTCCAGGTGGACAGAGGGACAGGAAGGCAGTTTCAGGCAGGAAGACCAGCCTCGGCAAAGGTGGTACACCAGTTGCGTTCAGGGAAAGGCAGGCGGTCTGGGGCAGGCGGGGTGGAGGGCTGTGGGAGATAAACCTCAGGACACGCGGTGGGGACAGAGGGAAAGGCCTTCTGGTTCCTTTCAGGAGTTCGGGCCTCAGGCCTGGGGGCCTGTGAGGGGCAGGGTGGGCCCTAAACACCAGCATCCTGAGAGGAAGGCTGCTCCCCATTGTGTTGAACTGATGAGACAGGCAGTGGAGGGCGTGGGCGGGAGCCCTGCTTGGAGCTGCCTGCGTGCTTGCTGTCGACTTGATGGGGAAATTCTATAGGCGTTTGTTAAGCCCAGCAGTTGTGCTTGGGGACCTGGGGACTCTGGGCCTGATGAATAATGGAGCAGCCCTTCCTCTCTGGGCCTCTTTCTCGCTTTTCAACAATTCGTGCATTCCCGTGGTTGAAGCGTTGCATAAAACCTCAGCTTTTTCTGAATCCGAGGCCAAGCTCGGCAAATCCGATGCCTGCATGCCTGAGGTCTTAATTAGGAACATACATACACGGAGCGCACTCAGCCCATGTGCCTTGTGCTCCTATCAAGGAAAATGCCCCACTATCTCCCGAGGAGGCGTGAAGGTCGGGCCAGGCCCCCTGGAGGTGGAGCGGAGGCTAGCTGCCCTGGTGGGTGCAGGGTTGGGAAGGTCCACAGAAAGTGCGCCCCGCCCAGGGTAGGAGACCGTATGTTGTGATGCTCAGCGCCCTTCGAAGTCAGGCCTGTTCAGGGGACCTACTCTGGCTGACGGAATATGAGAAGTGGCGTGTGTCACTTCCAGGTGGAGGCTTTAGGGGCCACCAAGCACTTTGCCATTCCATTTTCTCTGCCTTTGGGATTGTGGAGATACTGGTCAGGATGGAGCTTCTGTCGCTCTGAATCTCCAAGTGACTGAGGATTAGAGCTCCCTGCTGACCTCTGATAGACACACCGCCTGAGCAAGAAAAAAACTTTCTTGTGAGGCCGCTTGGGTGGAAGGGTAGCTCGCCGCGGCTGCGGAGCTTGGTCTCACCTGATTCGGCTCCGCTGCCCGCCGGCCCTTGCTTGCACCTTCTAGCACCCACTGCTCATTCGTGTAGCAGCGCGTGGGCTGCACTCTCCGTGCAGTGAGCAGATGGGCTGGGGAAACCCTGAGCCCCAGGTCTCCGTGGCTGCCAGCGCTGATGTGGGAGGACGGGTAACAGAGAGAAGAGGGCACCTTTGAAGGAGAGCAGAGTTTCCCAGCAGATCCAGATCAAGTTTGAAATGGGCATGACCTCAGGGCCTGGGGGGCTTCTGTGTATGTGTGTGTACCAGAGGGAGGGAGGGGGGAGGCCCAGGGAAGAGAGAAGAGGGCCTCGAGGGGGTGGGTGTGTGTGTGGGCAGGACTGGGCAAGGCCGGGGCGAGGAGACCTGAGCTCAAGGGAGTGGCGCTTCTATGGCACGTTGGCCGATGATAATATTAGTGTCTGCTACCTGCTGCGGTCTGCCGAACGCTTTCCACGCATCGGCACTTTCGGTTCTCACAACGACCCTCTGAGCGAGGACATCGGTACCCTCCATTCCAGATGAGGAGGTGGAGGCTCAAAGAAGCAACTTGCCCCGGAAATGGCAAAATGATAGCGCTGGAGGGAGCATGGCCCATTCAGGCTCCATCCTCATGGGCATCACCCACGCTGTGTGTGGTTACAGCACACCGCGACCTCAGGCTGGCCGGCAGGGCCCGGGCACGCGGGATCTGGTCTCAGCAGGGAGCTGTTTGGGACCCACGTGTTCGGGATGACTGGGCAGACAGGGAAGCCTAGGGACACAGGGCCACTGGCCGCAAGAATATTCAGGGCCCAAGAGACACTGGGCTTCAAGGAGCAGGAGACCGATTCTCTGCTGTGCCTCAAGGAGGGTGCCGGGTCACTCAGCGATGCTCCCTGGTGAGCTGGTCGGCGGGGCCCTACGGGGGGCTGGGCTCGCGGATGTGCCAGCCCCCAGGTGACGTTGCTGACTCACCGGCTCTTTCTCAGCCGTGGGTTCAGGCCTGTGAGTTTCCCTATTTTCCTCCTGGACTTGACTTTGCTGGTGGGGGAGGGGTCGACGGGGACCGTGGGGCCACCTCCATGTCCCTCATTCCTCCAGACCTCACTGGCCCCTCCTTTGTGGTCGCCCCTCTCGTTCAGCCTCTGCTGTTTTCACGGCCCTCGCCCTCCTGCCCCGCAGCCCGCTAAGTGGCTCGGCAGGTTTCCCAACGTGGCTGGCCAAGAGCTGAGTCCTTTTCTCAGCAGGACGTGCTCTCTCCTCTGGATGCCGCAGGGCGTGGAACCTGGGAGCGCTCACGCCACTGCGCGTGTCCTTGCCGGTGACCGAGCAGCCACTGTGTTCCCCGCGCTGGCCATTCTCCAAGCTGCCCTCCCCGTCCCCCAGGACCAAATGTTCAGCCTCTGCTCTCATAATTTGTCCCCTTGGCAACTGGATGATTGCTTATAAAACAGTTCCAAGGGCAGGGCAGCCCATCAACCAAATGAAGACTCTTCTCCATTCCGTCTGCTGACAAAGTTGCCGGGTGCTCAAGGAAACGGCCCTGAAATGAGGGCCCTGGACGTGGCTGAATACGGCAGGGCGGGAAGACAGGAGCGGGGGAGGTCTTGGCAGGAAAGGTCTGAAGGTGGCCGGGAAGATGGCCTCGTGGGGACAGCTCCCTGCGGGGCTCAGGAAGCAGGTGGCTGGAGGAGGGTCTTTGCAAAAGGTGATGATTGCAGCCGGGTCGTCTGAGACTTTTTCTTCTGTTCTCTACTGATCCCGGGAAACTCTCTGCCTGGTGATCATGCTCTTGGGCCTCAGGGAGACACCAATCCTATGTGGAAAGTTAATCCACGCCAACATCAGTGTGGACACACGTGGGCTAAGGTGTTAAATAGGCCAGGTGGCATAGGCCCAGTTCCTTAGAGACTGTCCAAATGTTCCCGCCATAAAAAGAAGCCCGACGACAGTGGTTATAAGCCCAGCAAGCTGGTCAGCGCTCCAAGGGCAGGGGAGCAGCTCAGCTAACTGGGCAGCTTCAGGGTGGGTGAGGGACCCCGTAACAAAGGGCAAGAACCCCGAGGGTGGAAGGGGTGGTGGGGAGAAGGGGGCCAGGAAAGGAGAGCATGACCATGGACTTCAGACAGAGGTCAAGACCAGGCTCCTGAGCGGACAGAAAGCAGCATTTTGTAGAGCTATTTCCCAGCTTTGAAGGTGATGGAAAAAACTTTGAAAGGTAGGAGTGAGGGTGGTTTTCTAAGCAGGCAGCATCTGGGAAGGAAACACAGAGGAGCCAGCCGGGGTAGGGGGCGGGGCGTGCTGACGGCCCCCCCGACCCACTCCCCCTGCAGCCATGAGTGACCATGTCCTGCAGCCCCGGGTCTGCTCCCATCCCGGCCTGATGGTCAGGCCCCTCCCTCAGGCAGTGATTAAAGCTTGAGAAAGGGACCCCTTTCGGTGGGGTGATCTGGCTGCAGATATCAGAAGCACTGAAGTTGTTAGCAGCCTCTGACCTCGTAATCCCTCTTCTCTGACCCCAGTGATCAATATTCATCACAGCCTTATTTATGATGGACATGAACAGGAAACTCCCTCAACACCTACTATTCAGGAATCCATTGGGGGAGCATGCTACATATCCAAAGAACAGAGTATTATATAGCCATTAAAAATCAAGTTTTTGGGGAGGGTGGGAGGGAGGGAGATGCATGAGGGAAGGGATGTGGGAACAGATGTATATGTATGACTGATTCACTTTGTTATAAAGCAGAAACGAATAAAAATAATAATAATAATAATAATAAAAAAATCAAGTTTTTAATTTAAGGATACAGAAAATGCTCATAGTATCTAAATATTATTTACTATATATACATATATATTTATTAGATAGCTAAGTAAAAATCAGGACACAAGAATAGTTATGTAATATGACCCACTTTGTGAAAAAATAAAATTATACGTGTATACAAGTGAAAACTAAAAAGGTCTACAAGGAAATATACCTAAGTGTGTACAGGTGTTAGCCCCTGGGGAAAGATTATGGGTGATAATTATATTCTTCATTCTTTTCTGTATTGTTTAAAATTTTCTTACAATGAATATATGTATATGAATACTATAATCAGAAAAAATAACATTCATTATTATCTTAAATTAAGGTAAAATATACATCACATAAGATGTACCATTTTACCCGTTTTTAAATGTATAGTTCATTGGCATTCAGTACATTTACGTTGCTGGGCAACCATCACTATCCAAAAAAATAACATTTTTAACTTGCAGTTTTCTGTACAGATTGAAGGAGAGGGCTGGAAGCTAGAATTTTCAAATTTCCACATGAACAGGCAATTTCCCAAAATTGACTCAAGCATAAACTAGGGTCTGCTCCACAGAAACATTGAAACTGACTGTATCATCAGGATTGTTTTGGTTGCAAGTGACAGAAAATCAGGAAAGGGAATTAATTGACTTATGTAGCCGGCATCTGGGCTTAGAGAGGATGGTGGGGACAGGTCCTCAGAGGAAAACCTGGGAACAGATCCCGGAAGAAGGCACGGATGTTGCACGGATGTTTTTCACCAAATCAGCAGATGCTCACCACACAGAGGTTAGGGAAACATCCTCTCATCATGCACCAGCCCGGCCCCCTGCCGAGGCTGGTATAACTGTGACACTGATGTTTCTCAACTGAGAAGTTTTTTTATGGAGATGAAATTCACATGACATAAAATAAACCATTTTTAAAGTGAACGGTTCAGTGCATGTAGGTAGTACATTCACATTGTTGCAAAATCGCCACCTCTATCTAGTTCCAAAACACTTTCATTACCCGACAAGGAAACCCTGGACCCACTAAGCAGTTAATTCTCACTCCCGCTACCCCCAACCCCTGGCTACCACCAACTGCTTTCTGTTTCTATAGAGTTACCTATTCTGGATATTTCATACAAATGGAATCTTACAATATATATAGCCCTTTGTGTCTGGTTTCTTACACTTAGTGTAATGTCCTCAAGCCTCATCCACACTGTAGCATGTGTCAATACTTCATTCCTTTTTATGGGAACATTCTACTGTATCACAATTTGTTTATCCATTTACCTGCTGATGGATATTTGAGTTGTTCCACCTTTTGGCTGCTGGGAATAGTGTGACTATGAACATGCATGTACATGTGTTTGTTTGGACCCCTGTTTTCAGTTCTATTGGGTACATACCTAGGAGTTGAACTGCTGTATCATAGGATGATTCTATGTGTAACTTTGTGAGGAACCAACAGAATGTTCCACGGTGGCTAAACTGTTTTACATTCCCATCAGCAATGGACAAAGGTTCCAACTTCTCCACATCCTTGCTAACACTTGTTATTTTCCTTTTAAAAATTATTATTATTATTATTAATTATTATTGTACCATAGCCCTCCTAGTGGGTGAGAAGCGTGACACTGATTTCCAGGATAAAGAGTCTGAGGATGTGGGTAGCGAAGGTGAGAATCAGAGTCTGGAACGGGCAGAGCTGGTCCCAGAAACCCTAGCAATGATGCTTGTCCAGCGGCTCTGGCTGTCCTTTCAGAGTAAGCGAAGGTCTGTAGGATTCACCTGGGCTTGGTTCTAGGAAGTTGGACTCCTTCTGGGCATGAAAAATTGGCCTCTCAAAGAAAAAAAAAAAAAAAAGGACCTGCTTCAGGTTATCTGGAAGCCTCTAGCTTCTGGAAACCGTGATGGAGAATGACATATCCCTCAGCCATCACATGTAAAGATCATAGATTCTACTCATGCGTGGGGAGAGAAAACAATCTCCTTCTGTCAGTCATTACCATCTACTGGCAAATGTCTAAAATTTCCTGGCAGATCTGCTGTCCATTTGTGGGAGAAACTAGGTCAGGCTGTGTTTCCTGCCCCTTTTCAGGTCAGTGATAATGATGGATGGCCCGCTGGGGTGAAAGGTCAGGGCTACTCGACGGGCTCAGGGACTCTGGCCACTCCAGCAAGCCACACCTCTGCACACCTTGGTGATCCCCAGCGGAGTGCACTCACGTGCCCTGGAGAGAGATGGGTCTGAGATTCAGTTCCACGTGTCGGCCATGAAGTGACTTGGGCAAATTGCTTGATCCCTCTAAGCTCTGGTTTCATCATTTGAAAACCACACAGATTGCCCAGAACACCCACCTTGAGGGTTTGTGGGGAGAATAAAGGAGACAATGTATTCCAAGGGCTCAGCACGGGGTCTGGCTAAAAGGGGCAAGTTTTATTATTTATGACACGTTCAGTTACAGATTCCTATGGCGGAGGGTGTGCTTCTAGACTGTTCATCTTCTAAAGCCCCAGGCGCGTCCCTGAGAGCACGGGAGAGGCCGACAGGGAACGAGAGGGCGGAGAGTTCTCTGGGCACCTTGGGCGCACCTGGTACCAAGCAAGTGGGATGGGCCAGGAGCCCTCGCGGGCCCACCAGGTGGGTGCCGACGGCCGGCACCCCAGGCTGGCTCTGCAGCGGTGTGGGGACAATGCCGGCACCTGTGGGTCATAGCAGAGCTTCCTGGACGACACCGGGTGGAAGGGTGCCCATTTCCCCCCCCTCCCTGGGGTGTCCTCCACGTGTCCCCCCGTGCCCACCCCCATTCGAGGCCCCTGCCTTTGGGCCCCGAGATGACAAACCTTGTTAACTGTCCAGAAAGCTTTAACCCGTAAGCAAACCGACTGCGGTCCTTCTCCCAGTGAGAGGATGCGGCCAGATCCATGGTTCTCAGCCGGGGTGGCTTCGCCCCCGACCCCGCGGACATTTGTCCATGTCTGGAGACGTTTTCGGTGGTCACGACTGGGGAGGGGGGTGCTAGTGGGAGGAGGCCAGGGGTGCGGCTGAACACCCTGCGGCACGCAGGACACTCACCACCGCAGAGAATAATGAACCCCCAAACGTCATGGTGAGACACTCGTCACGGGGAGAAATCCTGAAATAAGTAAAATATCAGATTCACGGGCACCTCCCAAAGGGCGGGGCGGGGCGGGCGGCAGCTCTCCCCAGAGGTGCGCAGGTTGCTGGGCGACCCTCCCGCCCGGTCTGCTGCGGTGGTCCCGGTTTCTGTCCCGGCAGAACAGACAGGCCTCTGTTTGACTTCATGCGTTACCTGGTTGGGACGATCAGTTACATAGTCTTCCTATCATTAGGGGCGAACAACAGCCACCTGAGTGGAGGCAAAAGCCCCTGGACGAGGGGACGGGTTCTGCTCCTTCTGAGTCACGGCCGAGCCTGCGGAGGGGGCGGAGCTTCACCGAGACCCCAAGATCACTCAGGGCCTGTGGGACCAAAAGATCCTCCTACCTCCTCAAATGATTACTCTGTGTGTTTTCATCCTGATAAGATTTCCCAGCTTCTCCTCTCTGGCCTTTAATCTTTCCTCCAAAGTCAGTTTATTGTTTTTTGCGCTGCTTTGCTTTGCTATAAATCCTTCTGGCTGCAGCAGTGGGTTTTGCTACTGAGCCCTGGGTAAGGACTTCTGCGGCAAGTGCGGGCGGCAAGATGCTCTCTCAGACCTGAAAAACCCTCTTTGATGTCGAGCTCTTCTCTCCCGACAGCCCCTCCCGGCCCCCGCAGGCCTTGGAAGGTCGTCTGAGGCAGCTCGCAGAAGGGGCCCCAGCCAGGACTCGGTGTGTCCTGGGCTCTCGCCTAAACGGGCCAGCGGCAAGGAGGCTGGAGTTTCGGGATTGGCTTACACCACGAGCACCCATCCCCGGGGGCACTAGAGGACCCATGGTTACCCCAAGTCAGCCCCAGATGGTGTTCCGTTAGCCGAGAGGAGCCCGGCATGGCGATCAGGTAGGCCACGGACATTCAGGGTTTCCCCAGGGAACTGCGCAGTAGCTGGACCAGGTAAAGCACCTGCCCGGCCCAGCCCCCCTCAGAGGGGAGCTTCCTTTGCTCCTCTCTTTGACGACAGGGTGGGGAGCTTTGTGTCAGATGGCTTCCCTCCTCGGCCACAGATGACTGGGCCACATGTGGGAGCCCGACCCCCAGCAGCCAATCCACGGGCTTGCTGGTGACCAACGACATGGCCTGACCCAAAAGGGCCCCAGGCCAGTGTGGTTGTTGGAATTTTGAGGAAACAGACAAGTAGAGGGGGCGGAGCACATCCAGAAGATTACATCCTGGCACTTCTGTTTGTATACCTCTCTCGAGATGACAAAAGTACAGCAGCGGGCAAAGATCTGTGGTTGCATGGGCGGTGGCTGGGAAGAGGTGAGTATAACGTAGCAAAAGGGAGTTTCTTTCTGGAAGGAACAGCTCTTGATCTTGAACATGGTGGTGGTTATGTGACTCTACACACGCGGTAGGGTTTCATGGTATCACACGCGCGCGCACACACACGCGCACGTGCACAGCATGTAAAGCCTGGTGGGATCCGAATAAAGTCTGTCGTCAGTTAATAGTATTTCACTGGCTCGATGTCCTGATTTCGATGGTATGCTGCGGTTATGTAAGACATCATCATGGGGAGAGAGGGGTGATGGGTATGTGGGCCCTCTGTATTATTTTCGCAAAGTCTTTTGAGCCTTAAATGATTTCAAAATAAAGGGGCTTAGAAAGAGAAAGAGAAGCTGAGATGCTGATGTGAGGGACAGAAAGAATTCACCTCCCAGAACTGCCAGAGACCCCAAGATTTCCAGGCCCTGCTGGGCACACCTGTGTTGATTGCAAACCTAGGCACCTGAGCGGAGCGAGCTCCTGGCACATAAGTCTTGATGTGCAGTTTTTATTATTTCCTTAGGAAACAAATCCCCACAGCAGAATTGCTGTGCGCAAGCGCATTTTTAAGACTCTTGTTACCCGGTGCCAAATCGCCCTCCAGAAGAACTGTACCGATTTATATGCCACCCGCAGCGTATGAGAGGACTGGCTTCTCCAAGTCTTGCCAAAATTGGGTTTTAATCTTTAAAGAAGGCTTAATCTTTGCCAAGTTGATAGATAAAACTTGGTATCTCATTGTTTGTTTGTTTTCCTCCAGGAATTCTAAATTCTTGAACCAGGTTGGACCACATAATTGGCTACTTACCTGGAGATTTGGGTTTATTTATTTATTTATTTATTGGTCACCTTCATGAAGTTGCATTTCAAGGTTAAGCCCCTAACTTGATAAAGGTCACTAAAGAAAGGTCATGTGAAATTTGCTACTGCATTTATTTTTTTAAAAATCCCCAAATATTGTAGAGGACATCATTTCTTATATTGCTTACTCTCTCTTCCATGTAATAAAATCACACCCAAGAATTTCCTTTGGGATTCAGTGCTAGGAGAGGCTTTCATTCCTAGAGGAATATATATGCTTCCTCTTTTCCAGTTGTGAGAATGCTACAGCTGAACATGGTTCCCAATTTTTTTGTCTGCTAGGAAATACAAAGCAAGTATGAGGGTCAAACAGCAATTTTGTTAACTCTTGTGGGAAATATATTTATGTTTTTATTGTCTTTGGTCCTGACCTTCTGTTTTTATTTTATTGTTCACTTGAAGTGTTTTACTTGTAAGCCACTTCAAATCCCGTGGACAGAGGCAAAAGCCAAAATTTCTCTGGACTATGAGCTCTGGTTGCCACCTGAATACATTGCCACCTGAATACATAGCCCAGACCTGGCACCTAATATAGTGCTCACATAAATATTTGTTGGATGAATTAAGGAAGGAACTTGACAACAAACCAACAACAGCATTGACACTGATTGAACAGAAATGCAAGTTACTAGTTGATCCAAGAACAAGAAAATGTTACCAGGGAAAGTAGAGCTTCAAGAAGCAAAACAGAAGGAAAAAAGTACCGAGAGTCTCAAAAATGTTCAGTCATTCTATTTCTGGGAACCCAACTGAGGAAATGATCCAAAATGTCTTCAAAATTTTAGGAACAAAGATGTTCATCGCTGAGTTGTTCAAAATAATTAAAAAACTGGAAACAACCTAATGTCCAGTAATAGGGGAATTAGTAAGAAAACTAAGGTAGTAGCCATTTAAAATATTCAGTACAAAGAGTTCTAATGACTTGAAGAAAGAAAACATATGCAGTATTACATGAAAAAGCAGGATACAGAATTGTATACTCATTGTGTTCCCCACAATGTAAGACAGTGCACATAGAAGAAAGGAAATAAACTACACTGTGATCAGTGGTTATCTCTAGGTGGTGTGATGAGGGGTGAATTTTATTATTTTATCTTGACTTTTCTATATTTTCCAAATTTTCAATAACAAGCATGTATTTTATAATAAAAGGCTTGATTAAAAATAGAAAAAAACACACAAAGCAATAGCAAGACTTACTGAAATGCATTTTGGGACAAGAGTCTCATTCCATCAAAGTGCAACTAAAGTGGTTTCTTGCTTCTCTTCCTGCCAGCGGTCACTGCCCTGGAAGGCTCACCTACCTGTGTTGTGGTGTTATAAATATGTCCCCAAATCCAAAGTGGCCCTTAGTCCTCTCCCCTTGAGTATGGGCTAGACTGAGTGACTTGCTGCTAAGAAATAGCAGATGGTGGAAGTGATGATGCATGTCGTCCAAGATTGATGGTCAAAGGCATTGCTTCTTTCTTGCTGAGTCTTGGATCATTCGCTTTGGGGGAAGCCAGCTGCCCTGTTGTCAGACGTTCGAGCAGCGCTATGGAGACCCGAGGGGTGAGAAGCTGAGGCCTCGTGTCAATGGTCACCAGAGTGAGCCTTCTTGGAAGCTGACACTCCAGCCCCAGAAAAGCCTTCAGATAACGGCAGCCCTGAGTGACACTTGACCACAACCTCATGAGAGACCCTGAGCCAGTCCACCCAGCTAGGTCACTACCAAATTCCTGACCCACTGAAACTGTGAGATAATAAATGTTTGTTGTTTTAAGTTGCTAAGTTTTGGAGTAATTTGTTATGCAGCAGTAGATAACTAATACACATGGTAACTATTAGCTCTACATGCAGGTATGTAGAGTATATGAGTATGTATGAAACTTCGAAATGATTCAATTGGGTAAAAATTCGAATTCGTGGTTTCCTTTACTTCTTACTGCATTTTGACAATATGTATCAAAAGCCCTGAAAAGGCTCATAGCCACTGACCAAAGATTCCAACTTTTGGGGGACTTCCCTGGTGGTCCAGTGGGTAAGACTCCATGCTCCCAATGCAGGGGGCCTGGGTACAATCCCTGGTCGGGGAACTAGATCCCACATGCTGTAACAAAGAGCCTGCATGCTGCAACGAAGAGCCTGCATGCTGCAGTGAAGGTCCCACATGCCGCAACTAAGACCCCATGCAGCCAAAATAAATAAATAAATAAATAAATAAAAGATTCCAACTTTTTGAAATTTATCCTAAGGAAGTGGAATCTTCCCACAAGAATATAATTCCAAGAGCAGGGATTTTGTTGGTTTGGTTTATTGCTGTATCCCCAAGATCCAGAATAGTACCTGGTCCATAGTAGGGGCTCAGTAAATATTTTTTGAATGAAAGAAAGAATGAATGAAATGCTGGTTAAGTGTGTAAAGATTAGAATATTCAACACAGTGTTGTTTATGATAGAAAAAGTTGAGAACCTCCTAAACATTAGGACATGAGGCTGAAAGTAAGTGATGGGTTAGGAGGCATTATAATGCATATGTACAAAATGGAATATTATAAAGCTCTTAAAAAACAATACAATTATGTGGAAAGATCTATATTTTGTAGTGGAATCTTTCTTAGTTGATGTCCCCTGAATGACATAACTGAATGACTGGATAGATTAACAGACTTTTTTTTTTTCTCTACAAAACACTAAATAATGCCCATGACATGTGGAACATCTTCTTTTCTCTGTGGAATTGTGTTCTCACTGTGACTTAGCACAAATCAGCCAACTTATTCCCCAAACATTTGATGCTGCTATATTGTTTTTTAGTTAAATAATTTAAGCAAATGCCTCAGAAACTGAAGATATATGAGTGCAAAGAACAGAATTGTTTCAATGAAGACACAATAGAATGTTTAAGAAGGATAATAAAGATGAGCTTTTAAAAACGGCTCTAGACCTGGTTGTGGGCAAGGCTACTACAAAATACTAGAAAATATTGCAAACATCAAGAAGGACTTTGCATTCAGGTTGTTTTGTGAATATTTTGCTTTTCTTCAAATAACCTCAAATTGGCAATTTTTAGTCAAGAATTATGGGTATAGTTTATGCAAGAAGGAGGCACAGAGAGAGAAGACCTCATCCTTTCTGAATGTTGTGTGTTTACAGGCTCTAAGTTACATAAAATGTTTAAGGAACTTGCATGTCAACATTTGCCATCCCCATTTTAGACGCCCAGCTTAGGGTCCCGGTAAGTTTGATATGAGAACCTCACTGTCCCTGTTATGAAAATGTAACAAAATAATTAATAATAATTAAGTGAAATGAGCAAGTTATCAAGAATTTTTTTGTTTTCTAAATTTTATTTATTTATTTGTTTGTTAATTTATTTATTTTTGGCCACGTTGGGTCTTTCTTGCTGCGCACAGGCTTTCTCTAGTTGCTGCGGGTGGGGGCTACTCTTTGTTGCGGTGCGTGGGCTTCTCATTGCGGTGGCTTCTCTTGTTGCGGAGTACAGGCTCTAGGCGTGCGGGCTCAGTAGCTGTGGCTCGCGGGCTCTAGAGCACAGGCTCAGCAGTTGTGGCGCACGGGCTTCACTGCTCCGTGGCATGTGGGATCTTCCTGGACCAGGGCTCGAACCCGCGTCCCTTGCATTGGCAGGCGGATTCTTAACCACTGTGCCACCAGGGAAGCCCCATCAAGCATTTTAAGTATGACAGTGGTTATCTTGGGATGGGAGGTTTTCTTTCTCCTATCTGTATTAGCTACAGGAATCAGGTGTTATTTTGGTAAAATTTCCAGAAAGTACAAACACCCCCAGAGTATTCTGCCCCCACTGCCCCAAGTCCAACCTTTCCTCCCTGGGCTGCCCTTTGCCAAAGAAATCAGCTCTTCCCCGTTGACAAGGTCTCTGGCCACTAGCTGATGCTGACCCCGCCCAGCCAGCCTTGACTCTCTCTCTCCCACATGCCCTGCGGGTCACCTGCACTCACTACTTCCATTTGTTTTTGACCTCTGGGAGGTCTCAACACCAGGGCTGTCCTGTGGGGGGAGAGTGACCCCAGAGCCAGCCCCCCCCCCCCGCCTGCCAGCTTGCTCCTTCCTCTGGGGCTTCTCCAGGTGACAGCCAGCCAGGTGGGGCGGCTGCAAAGGGACCTGCTGGGTTTTGAGAACCGCAGTGCTATTTTTCTCTCTCTACCCACAGCCAGACAGCTCAAAAAAAAAAAAAAAATCAGATGAAGGTGGGAGAGAGGTTTCCAGAAACAGTTACAGAAGGGCCTCTGGTCTCAGAGGCATCAGAGTCAGATGAGAAAAGGAAACTTCCCTTGGTGATGGGGTGGGCTTTGCAGGAAGCCGTAAGAAGAGAAGGCCCCCGGGAAGGTCCCGCACACCCCAGCCAGGCTGCCTCTTTGGTGCCCTAAGTGTTCAAGGTCAGAAAAGACAGAGAAACCTCGCTGTGGTGCTTAGGAGTTATAGAACTGGAAACCAGTTAATTAACCTGGGTCTCAGTTTCCCCATCTGTAAGGCGTGAACAACTGCTTCTATTTTGCAGACGTGCCACGGGGATTAAACGAGATGATTACGTGGGAATTGTGCAGCGAGCACTGGATACGAGTCAGTCCTTCCCCTCCCACCTGTTTACTGATTTCCGTATGGTTTTGACCCCTCCCACCCATCCTTTCCCCCATCAGACCATAGCCTCCCGCCCCCTCCTCCAGGAAGGCCCCCCAGCGTGGCTCACATCTGTGCTCTTCCATTTGGCTAGGTTTGCCTGGTGTTGCTCACCCGGGAATTGTTCTTTAATCTCTCTGGACTTCGCTTTCCTCTTCTGTAAGATGGGCACAGTAGATAGGACCCACCCCAAGGAGTCATTGTGGGCTTTAAAAAATGCACTTAAGGTAACCAGAAGAGTGCCTGGCATGCTTTTGGTACTCACTCAGTGTGTGTGTGTGTGCATGTGTGTGCGTGTACTTTTATTTTTTTGCCTTTTTCCTCCATCTGTTGAGCCCACCACTAGCTCTTCCTGTTCTTTAGAACCAAATTGTATTTTCCCCTCTCCTGCCTAGAATAGGCCTCTCTGCAACGTATTTATTGAATTGGCTTTTTAAAAAAAGCATCTCAGGGAGACATCCTGTTCTGCCTTCTTAGAGCCAAAGCACTGCTTGCACACTCCCCGCAGGCTCCGCTCTGTTCCCCGCCCATGATGTGGGCTGTCGCCTTTGCCCGTGTGTGTTAGCATTTCAGCTGAACCAGGATTTCACCCCAGAGCACACAACAGGCTGGAGAAGAGAAAGCTCAGGACCGTCAACAATCGCCCAAGTGTAACCGCAGCGCAGCAGCCGGTGCCTCTAGGTGCTGCCTGATGGCACAGATTGACAGCTTGGGTTTCCTCAGCTCGTGAAGAGCACAGAGAGCTGATCCTGAATTAATTCTCCTGTGCACGTCTTGTCTCCTTAATCAACCTGTGAACACCTCGAGCACACGGGCCATGACACAGTTATGCTTTGGGTCACAACTTGCCAGGCTCAGAGCAGTCTTCACTCATTTATTCATGCAACAAACATTTTTTGGAGCCCCTACTATGTGTGAAGTACTGTTCTAGGTGTTGGGATCCAGCAGTGAACGGGATGGACCAGCTCGGTTTTCTTGTAGAGCTTATATTCTGATGGAAAAGGGCACACACACACACACCACAAACCACACAGGAGTGAATAATCAAGCCAGCACTTTTCTGAGCTTACCTCCTACCCACTGAATTCATGTGCCACGAGCCAGATTGTATGAGGCTGGTGGGTAGTGTGAAAGTTTGCATTTATTCTAAGGGTCATGGGAAGCCACTGGAGGGCTTTAAGCAGCAGGGAAAGGATCTGCTCAGACAAGGTCACGCTGGCTGATGCACAGAGGGCCATGGTGGGGGGGGGGTCAAGGGCAGCCTCAGGAGCCAGGCGGGGAGACCGGTGGACATGGGTGGAAGTGGACGGCCTGGGGGCCTGTTTCAGAGCAAGGTTCTCAGCAGCAGCACTGCTGCCATTTGGGGCTGGATCATCCTTTGCTGTGAGGGCTGCCCTGTGTGTTGTAGAACATTTAGTACCATTCCTGGCCTTTGGCTTTTACCTACTAGACGCCAGTAGCCCCTGTCTCCAGCTGTGACAACCAAAAATGTCTCAAGACATCGCCAAACGTCTGCCCAGGGGGCAAAATTGCCCCCAGTAGCGAACCACAGCTTTAGGGTAGACCCAGCAGGTCTTGCTGGTGGACTGGATGTAAGTGGGCAGAGCTGGACACAGGCTGGTACTGGACGCAGGACAATCGGAGAAGCCCCTGCCACCGCAAGGCGCGCTGCCCACCGTTTCAGGGCAGGGACAGAGGGGCAGAGGGACGGGGAGACTCTGAAGCCAGAGCGACACAGGCTCGGGTCCCCCGGGTGTTAACGCTTTCACTCTCTCTTTCAACAGCTGTTCGCTGCTCAGCGCCGGCGTGGGCCCCTCCCCCTCCCCCTCCCTCTCTGGGCCCCTCCCCCCCATCCTCCCATGCAGAGCGGGACGGGGGGCTGCTGAGCCCGGGGTGCGTCAAGGCTCGTCAGTGCCCCTCAGTCTCCCTCCCTCGCGGCTCAGCCGCCCCTTCTCGCGAGGACCCAAGTCCTGTTTACAGAACATCCTCATGTTGGGCACACGCCCCCATCAGCCCTGTTCCTGGAGGCCGAGGTCGGCTCAGTGATGACCTTCCCACCGGGGACCCCCCGATCAGCTGGCACGCGGCCCCGTTTCTTAAAAAGGACTGAAGGAGAGAAGAAGCCGTGCTCTTGCTGCAGCCCTGGCCCGGCTTGGTCTTGGGGGCCTCGCGCCGGGGCTCCCGCCGGGTCGTGAAAGCTGGCGTCCATCTCGGAAGACGCTCCACACAGACCCTCGGCCCGATGGCGCCGCACCGTCATAAGCAGCGCCTTTTGCACGCGAGGAAACTGAGGCCCCGGGAGACACAAACAACTCGGCCCCGATCGAGCAGCTACCAACCGGGGGGAGGCCAGCAGGATGGCTGCAGAGCTTCGCTCTCAACCGCCCCCTGGGCTGCCTCTCCTGGGGTGGGAGACACAGAGTGAAGCGGGGGAGAAGCTCACGGGCGTGGATGCACCAGAGGAGGTGGCCACGGGCGCCAGGCCCACGCGAGGATGGGGTACAAGGGGGACGGGGAGGAGCCACGAGGGGACGGGGAGGAGCCACGGGGGGACGGGGAGGAGCCACAGGGGCCACGTCAAGCTAAGCGACCCTCTGAGTTGGCTCAGCCGTGAGCTGCTAGCCCAGCCAGAGCCCCACCTGGGTCGTAGGTACCAGGTGTGTGTGTCTGGGGGGCCGGGGACAGGCTTCCAGGGCAGCTGGGAGCCGCGATCTCGAGCTTAATGATGCATCAAGTCCTGACCTTCTGGTGTTCAGGCCAGCCCCCTAGGCCTCCGTGGCGCCAGGAGGACCTGCCCACCTGATCTTGCTGGGCCTTGGGGTTGCCCCGCAGGGTGAATCGCGGTGGGCTGAGCCAGGCCCTCCCTCTGGCCAGCTGCTCCGTGCCGGATGCCCGCGCTCCATCCCGCATTGCAGTCAAAGGGAAAGAAAGCGCGGGGCTGAGCCTGACGCACGGAAAATAAAACAGCACCTGGTGGGAGCGAGGGCAGGCTGAAAAGCCATTTTACGCCGCCCTTCACATGGCCTCTTTGCCAGGCAGCGGAGTAGCAGCCACGAGCCGCATGTGCCTGTGCGAGCAACCAGCCCCGAGTGAAGCTCAGGGCCAGCCCAAGAGCCAGCGACCACTCGCCGCTCCCAGGGCCCTAAACGTGCTCCTTGCTGTTCCTCATCTAAACCGGCAGCTGGAAGATCCTGACCTTTCGGGAGACGCAGGGGGACTACAGCAGCTTGGGGACGGGACGTTAGCCCCGTGGACACTGGCACTTGGGTCACCTAGTGAGCAGGCTGGGGCAGGACCTTGAGGAAGGGACCACAGGGCAGAGCAGGTCGGGAGGGGCTGGGATTGGATGACCCCGAGAGCGTGAGTGGGGAGCAGCCCCCCAAAAGGAGGCGAGTGGGCAAGCCAAGACTGCCGCGACTTTCAGAAGTAGTGATTTGCTTGTTTCGTTTTGTTTTCTTGGTCTTTAATTCTTTTTGAGGCTAATCTCCTCAAGAGTGTTGAGTTTTTGTTTTCTTAATCTTTCTTTCTGAGGCTAATCTCAAGAGTGTTGAGTTTTAAGACACTGGGTATTTTGGAAAGCTCCCTGTTTCACATGTGAAAATTTCCCCCAGTTTTTCACCCGTGAGTAAGTACAGGGTGAAGGCTGCTGACACTGAATGCGGGGAATCCTGAAGCTGAATGCACAGTGTAGCCGACAGGATGCATGGGAAATGTCTGTTCCTGGAGAAAAATTCCCAAGACTTGAATTCCTTCTGGAGCCCTTCTTCCAGGGTGGGTCTCTGTCTTGGGACGACATCCTCACCAGCGGCTGTGTGTCCTGTGCGGTCTCGGGGTGCAGGGACCTGGCAGGCGGGGGGCCACACCAACCTTCCCGTCTGTGCTGTTCGCCAGCTGGCACAAGCCCTGGCCTCCGTAAATGAAAGACTAAGGGACCTGCCACTATTTTTATCCCCGTAACTGTTTGGGTTTCAATTCAAAGCAGGAAGTATTTTAGGAAATAAAGACAGTGACCCTAAATGGAGAGGCACACACGACACAGGTGAAAAGACAGTAGCGTCCACAGGGTGCACCCAGACGCAATGCTAGACTTGCCAGGTGAACACGATGAAAAATAATTGTGATGCCACAGAAGGATGCAAATGAGACCGAGGACACGAAGGAATGATCATTGTCTTTATTCATACACACTTGCTTCCAAGCTACAGTTAATGTATCTAACAAAGCGTATCATGCAAACAAAGATCAGAGGTTATATGACTTAGAGCAATGCAGTGATTTGTACATCCATTTCACCTGTGGTCTGACAGCTGAATGGCCTCTACGTTTTGCCAGCAGGTGCTTGACAAAAGGGAAAACTGCAACCTCCATCTCTTCCTCTCCCTCTGCCATACAAATTTGGGGTCTGATATAGGATCCTTTTCAAAAATGCTTTAAACACGGCTTGGCCTTCAGTCCACTCTTCCCCCAAATTCATGCAGCAAAGCAGTGATTCCAAATGTTTCTGACCATCTACAAAAGACATTCGAAAAGA
This sequence comes from Mesoplodon bidens, assembly GCF_964165515.1. Taxonomy (NCBI): domain Eukaryota; kingdom Metazoa; phylum Chordata; class Mammalia; order Artiodactyla; family Ziphiidae; genus Mesoplodon; species Mesoplodon bidens. Next base: position 32,408,448 of record NC_138179.1, read on the forward strand.
CCCTAATAGAAGAGATATGAGGTGAATTTTTAGACTCAAAAGGATAACAGCCTTCATGGAGGATTTTGAATAGTCCACTAACCCCCTCAAGAAAAGAATCACAGTTTTCCAGGAAGAGTATCCACAAGAATCTACCAACAATCACAGGAATAAATACTCCTAAAGTGAAGCTGAGGGGACAAAGACAGAGCTGTTTAATCAGAAAACATAAAGCCACCTTTTGCCTTATTTTAGAAAAAAAGGTTCTTATAAAGTAGCCTTGACAAGTAGGGTCCCGTCTACTCACTAGAGATGATGCCAATGCGCACATTGGCCGCCTCTTTCTTGGGGATGTCGGGGTAGTTCTGAGCCGCCCAGGGACCAAGTTCTCACAGGGCATCACTGAACTTTCACCATATATGCGAGACCTGGGGGCCCGTGGGGATGGGAGACAGAGCTGAGGAGGCGCCCCCCATCCCCATGCCAGAAGGTGGTCGCAGAGTCTCACAGGGCGAGGGCACGGGAAAGCTGTCCTAGAGCTGCATCTGGAAAGGGGACAATAAAGCCATCTTTCCCGTGGTCCAAAAGTTTCTAGACTTTAGACGGTTGTCCCCAGTGTCTCATTAAAATCACGGAGGGCATCATTCTGCTCACATGTTCCACCTGGACTCTCAGTCATTGTGATGAGGACTCCATACCCCACTGGATGGGAAAATCCTGCAGTGGGACTGCAGGACAGGGGCGCTCTAGCTGACCCCAGCTGAGTCCTCCTACAGGCTCCATGTGATTGGAATCTTATGAAACTGTCAGTAGTTTTATTTTAAAAACTCATTTCTAAGGAAGAATTGAGTTAATAAAGTTCTCTATAAAAAAGTACAAATAGCCCAGTATATTCAGATGTTCTGTTGGAATTAACAGATTAATTTCTTCCATAAGGTTTCAAAAAAGTCTTTGGAACGTGTGGGCCTTAGTGTGGGTCATTTTAAGGCTGTTTGATGACTGAGTTGGACCCACACAGCTATTAACTGACAGCCGATCACACAGATCAGAGGCCCTGGGATCCCAGTCATTCCGCTCTGAACCCTCCTGACGAGCCCCTGACATTATCGGATTAACAGAATTGTGGTTAACACCATTTCTACATGGCTGCCTTCACCCACGTGTAACTCAGGTAACCTTGCTAACAACAGAAATATACAGTATTCCCTAGATTTGCTGCAGCAGCCCAAACGGGAAATGACAGAAATGTTGACAGTCAGTATATTTCATAAAAGGTAACCCAAGTAACTCAAGGAAAAGGTTTAAAAAATATTTCCCAACACTCCCTGTCAAATTAGGGTGTGGTCACTAACAGCCAGAATGTCTTCTGCTTCCTGTGACTGTCAGGCCTTCGCTGTCCCCGTGACCCTGAGAGTCTTCCTCTCTGGGTCCCTGCCCCGCGTCAGGTTCACGACGGTGACTCTTTAGTGCTGTCCCTGCTGGGCTTAAAGAAGCAGGAAATGGCACAAGAAATAGGCGACTTCATAAGACCAAGGTGAGAAAATGACTGTCAGATGGTGTTTCCTTTCTGAGGCTTTTAAAGACATAAGACCCTCACTTTGTCCCCCCCTTCAGTACTGAGAAAACAAACGCCAGCAAAACACTCAAATTCCTCCTGCTACGTGGAATCGGGGAGGTGGGGGGGACCTGCAGTGTTAGCTGCTTTTGCTCTGTCCCCGCTCCCCGCCCCCAGGCCCCCCAGCTACAGGAAGTCACAGGGGAAAAGTGGGTGCGAACCCACCTGCTGGATGCTTCGGCCCCGCCCAGAGAACCGGGAGCCTCTTCCAGGGGGCAGGGAGGACGCTGCTGGTGCTTGGGAGATGCTCGGGAGGAGGGCCAGCAGCTGCCTGCGACACCACCTGCGGCTCCGCCTCGGGAACTGCGGCACCCCTCCCTCCCGCTTCCTCCTGCTGCAAGCCTCCGCCAGCCCTTCCGCACTCAAACCCACTCTTCCCTAAACTCCCTGCCGACCACAGCTAAGGACCACGGCTCAGAGGGGCTCGACCCTCATTCGCTGAATCGCGTTAATCCGGGTCCTCACGCTCTCCTAGCTGAACATCTCAGACCAAGTTTCCGGAGATCTCTTAACCCTCTGGCTTTCTCCCAAAATCCTAATAGGAAAGCCTAACCATCTCCGAAGACACGAGAAGGCAGAGACTCTGCATGAACGTGAACCAAATAGGAGTAGACGTGATGGAGAGCCATCGCTCGGTTCCCGGGGGCTCCTATCGGCCTTCTGAATCGTTCCAGCCTCGAGCAAACCTCCCATTAACCTCTGCAGGCTGCACACCCCATATCCTTCCTTCAGCCCAAGCCCCTCGTGGGTCTGACGCGACGCCCAGAGCAGGGCCGCCAGCACACTGGCCAAAGCCTTGGAGGGAAGTCCGGCCTCTGAGCAGCCGCCTCCCAGGGGAAGGTCACGGGACCAATCTGCACGGCCTTTCGCGTCAGTGTCTGGCGGGGACCCAGCTCGAGGTGGATTCCCCTGTGGGCCTGGACCTCCACGGGCCCCAGCGACACAGGCCGCGCCCGGGGCTGGCCCTTCCCGGGTCCCTCAGTGACTTGGCCCTTCAGGGCCTCCTCGTTATCCCAGCCCCTTCGAAACGGCGGCCCCTTCCCTGTGGCTTTACTTTACATGACCTCCACGAAGGGGCATAAAGCCACAGACCTTTATCAATCCGTTCTGCTAACGGTTACCAACATGACGTGCGCTTTCAGCAGAACTGTCTGGGGTTGCTCAGATTTTTAAAAAGCATTAGCTTCTATCTACATTCGGGACATGGCAACGTACCAACACGCCCCATCACGGTAACACTTCGCTGGCACTGGAGCTTTTACTGTTTTCCCCCCAAGTTTGTCCTCAAGCCTGCAGTCCCTCACACAGAGTACACGGCCCCCCAGACACGGTATTTCCTTTAAAACTTTTCCACACACTCAGAAAGGATAAAAACCAGCTGGGATGTTTCCTAGAGAAAGATGAATAATTTGGAAATGTGTCGGCTGTGTGAAGGAGAGCGTGACCTGCCCAGGGCTGAGCGCGAGCAGGCAGCGAGGGGCTCGGGAACACGCGGTTCAACCCCGTGGGCTCCTTTCTGGGACCTTCCTCACCTCTGGGGCTGAGCTGGGGATCTGCCGTCCTGCTGTTGCTCCGTTCTGGGGTAGGTGGCCGGCTCTTCTGCTTCTTAGGCTCTTTCTATACTTGGGATAGAACAAACGAGGTGCACCTGGGGAAGATGTGGCCCCCGGACCCATGGGGCCACAGCTCCGCAGCCGGGGCCCCTCTGGAGCCCTTGAGTCTACGGTCCGTAAAAGGTGGCGGAAGAATTTGCTCTTTTCTGGTCTAACCTGTTCCCTACCCCATCTCCTCCTCCAATCAAGGGTTCCCAGGATGGCCGAAGCCTCTCATCCCTAAGACCCCTCAGCGGTCGTGTGGCAGCTGAAAATCAGGCAAACAGCCAGAGAGTAAAAACGAGAAGACGCTTCGCTGGGACACGCTTTTGGGGGACAAGGCGGAACAGAGCAGCCCCCCGTAAGGACTGACAACCATGTCCCTTGTAAACGTTCTTTCTGCTGTTGCTGACCGGCTCCCCTGAGGACTGCGCACTGTGATGCTGTGACCCACGGAAGTGCTCCTTACAAGACAGGGAAGGCCGCTTCTAGCAACATCTGGGAGAGCATCTGCAGCCTCCCCAGAGCGTCTGCTGACAGCTCCAGGGCCTGGCTGTGCCTTACCAAGACTGCACGTGCGGGAGCAGACGGCGGGGCGTGCCGGGGACGGTGAGATGGACAGCACGCTTCCGGGGCGTCCGCACACCCATTGTCAGGCAGGGCGTCCTTCCGTCCCTCCTACCCCGAGCCTCCAACAGCAACAAGGCTGAAGGGAAGAACTAACCGAACAAAGTGCAGCCCGTGGGCCGTGACGACACCACACCTGCACGAACGTACTGGGGGCACGGGAGCTGAACACCTCCTGCTACCACAGGAGGAAGCATGATGAAGGCGACAGGGCTCAGAGGCTGAGAGGGAGTCTCACCTCGACAGTAACCCCTCCCTCCACGATGAAACTTTTGTTTGCAGGTAGAATCAAATATTTTTATGTATATGTGTAGGTAAGCCTAATTGATCATGCAAAGTAGCCATTCACCTTCGAAATTAGATCTACTGCAATAAAAAATCAGTACGCCCGACACAGTGCCAACGCAGGGTACGCACGGAGTCGGGCTGGGGAAGAGGAAGCACAGCGGCACAGAAGGAAGCTAACACTTAATCAGAAAAGCAGACTAGAAACCGGAGCCTTCACAAACATAGCACAGTTGTGTCTTATAAAATTATTATAATACTCTTTGTACTTGATACGATTATATCAATAACATAGATTCACTTGTTATTAAGGTTTATTCTAAACATGCAAAATTCATTGCATGATGCCTTTGCAAAACATATTAAAATCCTTCTAGCAATAACACCTTTGAGCTGATATGCATCCAGGTTTCCTGTTCTACAGCTTCAGGCGTGTCATTCAACATGAACCGGAAATGCGGGACCAAAACTGTATTGTTCATCCCAGGAGGATGTCGAGGGCTGGAGACGCGAGGGAAATCGATTCTAGGGGGTGAAGTTACAGTCAACACTTGGATTAACTTACTGTACATCATACTCTCATAAACACCGCAGCCTATTAAATAAATAAGTACAAAAGGGGTGGGAGGTGTACACTTCGGCTTCTTAGGAAGTAGGCAGCGGAATATCGGTGCGAGGGGGGTTGGCTAACAACACTGGTGAGTAGTGGCATGACGGCTGATGGCACCCTGGATCCAGAATGATCTCCCAGAGATTAAAATGAACATCACACGCACACTGATCTGCCCTTGATCTGAAGTGATTTCACATGCTCATTTAGCGGAGTCCTTAGAAGATTTGGCCTCTTAAAAAGAAATGCAAGTATCAAGACAGTTATCAGCCAAGTAGGGTACAAGGTGACAGACGCCCCCAACGCTCATCTGAGGTTTTCTTCCTCTCTTTTTCTAAACTGGTAACTGCTGGACCGTAACTGTGAGTGGGTCACGACTGTCAGCATCTGGGAACAGTGAGCTTGCGGATGGGACTAGATTCCTCCCGGCCTCTTGGGCTCTAGGGGCCGTTTCCATCGAGGCAGAGAACACAAGCAGCGGGTCCTCTGAAGCCCCAATCCCACCTCCCCCGGGTCCCGCCTTGCTCACTCTCTGGGCTCCCCGTACTTTTACTCCAAAGACGTCTTGGGTGGAGACGTTTCCGGTTCCCTGGACTGGGGCGGGACATGTCTGGTTGGGGGATCCAGATGGTGAAAGTCAACAGAGGGTTTGGAAAACATGTCAAATTGTACCAAAAAAAAGAAAAAAAGGGGGCAGAGTCTGTTTGCCTTCCAGGAAGGGTTAACCTACCGCCAATGTGACCTCTACACAATTAAACTGGATGCTGTACGTGACATCCTCTGCCGCTAAGATGATGCTCTTGGTTGTGAGAGACCCTGAACAGCTAATCACGTTTGGACTAATAACCCTACAGTTTTCAGGCCTCCACCTGGAAACAAGGCGGTGGCCTTCAAACTTTAGGGCTGAGGATCATTTCCCACGGCTGGGGGCAGGGGGCAGGGGCTGGGGAGGCGCCTGTTCTCGGTGCTGAGTTTCATACTGTGCTCTGTAGGATGGGGTGCACGAACTGGGGGTTGACATATGAGAACCCTTCAAAATCAGACTGGTCGATGTTAGCGATGACCAGCTGATCGGGTGGCGTTAAGACAGGCTGCCCTCGCGTGAAGAACTTGTCAAAGTTTTCTGCTCCTTTGCCACACTGTGGAGAGAAAAGAAAAAGAAGGAGAGGTCAGTAGGTATCACAGACCCCAGGCAGCAGCTCTCTGGGCCTCTGCAGGGAGGAGTGTGGCCGGGGGCATCAGGGCTGGCTGGGCAGGAGGAGTTCTGGAGGATTTGCAGGCCAACGGGATTCGGAAGCCAGGCAGAGCGAACAATCACAGAGAGCCACTCAGCTGTAAACCATCCAGCAGCCTCGGGACGGACACCCCAGCCGGGAGGGCCGTGTTGCCGGGAAGGCGACAGCGAGGCGACGGCCTCTTTTATTTCTTGTCCCGTCACAGGGCCACGAGCACGAGGCCACACGCGCGGGGCCAGTGGGCACACGTCCACGCTGAATGGCCGGGATGTGGGTGGAAATGAGGGCAGTGGCCCCTGAACTGAGAGGCTGGCATACTGTCCCATGTCTGGTTCTTTGCAAGCCTATCTGTAATACAGTAAAAGCTGTGTTATTCTTGTCTTCCAACTGGGAGGTTCTAGAATATCTCAGCCCCGAAATTAATCTTCAGCCAGGAAGGGGTCAGCGTAGTGGCAGGGCTGGGCCGTTCCTTCCTGTGCTCGGCAGTCTAAGTGCGTCTGGTCAACCAGCGGACAGGTCGCTGTGGCTTGCATCGCCGGTGGCTTCGGTCTGGATGAGGTTTGTGCTGGTGCCCCGAGAAGGCAAAGTCTCTGTCCTGGACACTCATTCCTCTCCCCCTGGGTCCATCAGGGCACTTCGTGAAGACGGGCTGCGGGCAGAGCTGCCCTGGAGGAGGGGTGGAGGCGGTCTGGAAACCCAGCCGCTTAAGCAGCACTGCTTTGGGAGCCTGACCCCGAATGACAGGAAGGGGTGTCCCGTTCGCTTTCCCAGCCACCGGAAGGCTGTGGCATGCTGGAGTCCCAGGATCCCAGGTGACTCTGAGACAGAGTGCTGGGAGGTGTTCTGGTGACACAGTGACCCATCTCTTCCCCCATCCCCGGCCGGTACTATGGGGCAGCGTGAATTGATTGAGCTAGCCTAAGGCGTCCTTGCACCTTTAACAGCGCACGGCTCTAGGTAGACTGCGAAGCGGGGTCCACCCCTTCTCCTCATCTGTAAAATGGGGAGAAAGGCTGGGGCCCCCTCCTGGGCTGCCATGAAGGTCGAACGTACAGTGTCTCACACAGAGCCCAGCACGTGCGGGAGCGCACGACACCCACTGCTGCTCTTTTTGTAATGGCAGCTGAGTCTCGGGCCGCACTTTCTCACCTCCTCCGTCACATCTCCTCCCCTTCTAGAAGCTCTCCTCGAGAATCTAGCTTCGTTATACTCTCCCCACCCTCTTATCAAATAACATGTCTCGGTGGAAAACACGCCATAAATTCAAGGTAAGGTCTTCCTCACTGATGCCTTTCCTTTCTGGGGTGGTTTTTGTTTTCTTAAGCGACCACCTGCTTTGTAACTGGAGGCGAGTTCAGACCAGTGACTGCTGGGTGGTACGTGGGTGAACGGGTGGGGCGATTGCTGGGGCCCCTCCAGTCACTCTGCAGGGGCCATGCTGCCGGTCCTGCTCATTCCTCGGGCCGCGCCACCTGCACGTGGGATGGTGGGGCCTTCCCTTCACTCTCTGCCTTCCCAAGGAGTGCAAAGCACCTTTGGAGCAAACGTCAGCAGAAGCGGGGCCTGCGGCCTGCACCCCCTACACGCACAGGCCACTGTGAACCAGTCAAAGGACTCTTCAAGGAAGAAAGGGCACGACGTTTCTCCCCAAGAATTAATCAAGGGTCTGCACTCGATACGTCAGTGAAACCAACCGACGGCAACCAGCGTCCACGGAGCGTCACGTTCGGACACCGCTGTGAAGGTGACAACAGAGAAACAGAGAGCCCTGCTTCGGAGACACCAGTGGTTCTCAACCGGGGAAGGTCTTGCCCCCGCCCCGTGGACATCTGGCAATGTCTGAACTCTTTTTTGGTTGTCTTGACTGGGCTGGGTAACCACAAAGAGGTGTTGGCCCCGACCTCCACAGGGCTGTGGCTGAGGAACCTGGAATATTCCAACTGCGAAGCAAGGCTCCGTGGGTCCCAAGGTCAGTGTGAGGGCAAAGGTGGAGGCCAAACAAGGAAACCAGGCAAAACAGCCGGATCTGAGAGCAGAGAATGGAGAAGCTGCAGAAGCTCAAGGCAAAAGTCTCGTACACAAGTGTTACAGCCTCGGTGGACTTGGTTTTGAGTAGAACATCCTTCGGGACCCCGATTAATCAACACCCATTGCCTGGAAGGTTTCAAGCAAATCTATTGTGGGTGCTCCCAGCAGCTGGGATGTGTGCTTCCTGAAATAGAGGTTACTTCCTTCACTGATTTCTGATATTCACTAACTACGCAAAGATGAGCGAGAAGGAATTTCTGGGAAAAGAAATAAAAGGAGGTGAAGTCCCTAAGAGGAAGAGGAAGGCGAGCCATGGTGAACTCTCTCTCCGCTAGCTGGAGACCCATCCTTCCAGCTCCAGGTCCGTCCATCTGTCCTGTGAACAGATCACACAGCCTCTGCGCAACCACAAGGCTCAAAGGAAAGACTGACACTGTCCCCTGAGCACCTTCTGCAGAGTACTCACAGATCACCTTCCAACGGGAATTTCTCAAAGCCAGGGCTCCACCGCCAAAGAAAAATAAAAAACAAAGTAAACAAAGAGATCCCAAGGTCTCAGAAGGGGGACCACGTGACCACCAACACGGAGGAGGCTGGGGATGGGATGATGCTCGAGGACGTGAAGCTCTAAAGCCGTGTCCAGAGGCTCCTCCTAAAAGGGCTGCGCAGCTGGCGAAGCCCGGGATGGTGACGCGCGGACAGAAATCCTCGGCATGTCAGCTGCGTGCCGTGACCATGCTGCTGACGGGGGGCCAAGGGGGATGGCGGAGACCAGGTCAGGTCAACCCAACCCCGAGCGGGCAGGCGGAGGCAAAGAATGGAAGCTCTGTGACTGTGAGTGGGTCTCGGCAAGCCGTGGGGGGACGGGTCTGGAAGAGCTGAAGGCGGGGTCTGAGGATGAGCTGAGATCCAAGGCTCAGAAGGGTATTTTACCCCGAGGGAGATCACACCGGACAGAAGACGCTTCCCCCAAGGGGCGGGGGGAGCTCGGCTGCTTTTACCACCGGTTTGGCTCGATGAGAATTAGCACTTAGTTTTCCACCACAGAGGGTCTCTCGGTGCTTTAAAAATGAGCGCTCCACAACTCAGCGAAATCAGGCCAGAAGTAGACAGCCTCCTTTAGGTCAAATTGGAGAAGATCTTGAACTATTTGTCTTTCAAGACGTTTGTGCAAAAAATGCAACTGTCCTCATACCACCACCCGCGCCACCACCACCCACTGAACGGGATAATGAAACTCAGGGACCTTTGCATCCCTGGGGAAAAGACAAACAATGGCTTTAGCCAGCTATTTTCTTTTACGGTAGAGAAGAGTCTTCCGGCCACCTGTGAGCCAGTCTCACCAGGGCCATCAGCTTGGCAGGGAAATGGGCCTTGGGCACCATCTTGGATCTGAGAGGCAGCCAGACGAGGCCCGGGGACTGAATGGGGGGTGCGGGGGACACCAGGCAGGTTGGGGTGTCCACAGCCTCAGGGCTCTCTGCCACCTGAGGACACAGCAGGTGAAGGCAGCACTTGCTAGCTGGGAGCAGAACCCCACGGCTGGGTGTGCGCTGCCCCAGCTCCGAAGGCCACCCACACCTTTTGCCAACTGAAGCTGCCAGGATGCCCGCGGGATGTGAGGTCCCCACGACTGGTTGGGACAAAGATTCGCCGGGGGGGAGGGCGGAGGAAGTGGCCCAAGCACGGCTGGGCCAGCATGTGCGCCCGGACAGCTCCTCTGGCCATCCCCGAGACCGGATGACCTCCGTGTTCACGGTGACGCACTTGACACCAGGGGAAGACGGGGGGTACGGTGGGGATGAAGCACCCAACCAGAGGCCAGGAGCCGGGGTCGGCTTGGGCAGCACACGTGCCTCTCTGTAAAGACAGACGGGGATGCGAACACCCACCTCCCACGGCTCTTGTGAGGTCAGAGGGACGGCATGTGTGCGACCCTTTCTAGATGACCAGGCCTGACACAGACCTATGACGCCACACGCAGCACACATGCCCGGCATGGAGACGGCCACTGACTACAGGCCAAGGACGAGGGGAACGCTAATAACAGTCTATCTCCTGCCTTAGCTCTGGATTCAGGACTTCACTCCGCTGTTCTTTGGACGCCTCCCACCCATCTGGTAAAATCATCGATGAGTAAAATGAATCCAGGAGAAATCGGGACGGCAGACGTGTGGCAAAGCCCCGGGTGGGACCTGGGACGCGCTGCTCCCCACCCGGAGCCCCGCGTGGCGCACGGTTGGTCGGCTCGCAGCCTCTGCATCTTTGCAGGGGGCCGTGCGGAAGGGACGGAGCCTGAGCCGGGCTGTGGGCCTCTCGGCTGTGACTCTTACCTGGCAGAGGCCACCAAGAATGCACCACACGTGTGCTGGTCTCAAGCCTGTCCCTTACACCTTGGTGTCTCGGTGACGTAGAAATTAACCTCATGGTCACTGGCGCGGGACTTAGGGTGAGTGTGAGTAGCTCGAACACGCTGCCGTTACAGAGCAAAACTCCAAACCGAACCCGGGAGAGCACGAAGGGTGCAGAACGAAGCCAGAGTAAAGGTGAGCAGCGCGGCGAAGGAGAGAGGAAACTTCTCAGGGTGGGGACCGTCTGTGCCGAGGACCAGACACAGCTGGCTCGTCTTAGGGGAACCGTCCCCACGTCCCGAGCCCCGGTCTGGGGAGCTGACCTCAGCCCCACGCCGTGGTCCCCGTGGAGGGGTGGTGAGGACACGACCAGCTATGGGCTCGGCTCCCTGACTCTTCATGTAGTTAAACCAGCGGCAGAAAGGAGCGAGCGCCTCCTGGGAGGTCACGTCCACACCAGGGAAGCATCCAGCGAGTGGGCCGGGCCTCCGGGCGGCAGCCGGGGGTCTGCCTTTCCTAAGATCAGCATGCTGGGCGGGGGGCCTCCGTGCATGACACGCAAGCAGGAGCACACGCCAAGGGTTAGGAGGAAGTGAGGTTAGTTTGCGCACTGCATCACCCAAGGTTCTGGAGATGTGCTCACCGAAGGCCTGGACGCCCACTGAAGCCAGTGCATTTTGGTGCAGAAAGTCTGGAGAAGGAGAATGGGCAGGGGAGAGGATTTGGAAAACAGTCAGTGCCTGTCCTGGGGGCAAAAGGAAAGGAGCAGCCCCCATGCAAAGGAGGCCACATGCCACGTGAGCAACGTGGGGACAAAGTGTATAGATTCACGCACGCGTACAGCTTTCTGGAAGGTTACGGAAACGTCAAGTGGGCAGCGGGAGTGGCCCCTGGGGAGGGGGAGATCCTGCCTTTTCATTTTATATCCTTCTCTACTGCTTAGCTGTCTCTGTCACCGCAAGGAGACTGTATTTTAACAATAATTTTTTAAGAAGGGACTGGGGCCTCTTTCACCTCCTGCCAGCGTTCCCTGGAGACAGGCCCTATTTTCTCAGACAAAATTAAACAGGGCTCCCCTCACCTGCCGCCTCAGAGCGCCTCTCAGGAAAGGCCCCTTCTGGCCTGGAGGCGGCTTTGAAGACAGACACGCTAAACGGTTAGGTTCCTGCAGGTGAGAGCCCCGTGTGGTTGAGGGCACAGGTTCGGGCCTGCTGTGGTCTGCGTCCTCTGGAGTGAAACACGATGCCACCTGGTCTTTCTTTACACACACGGCCAGCTTCAGGGCGTTCAAGGCCGCTTTTCCAATAGTGGCTGTTGTCATGCCCAGCATCACGGGGCCTTCACTCCGGTCCATTCCCTCGGCCTGAGGCCCGCAGGGTCTGCGTCCCCCGTGACTCCCCACCGGCAGCTCCCTGAGCCTCGTGAGAGCGCTACTTATTCATATTGATAATTATCTAAAAGTCTCATTTCTTCCCATTTCTCTTTCAAGCAGCAAAGCATCTGGGAGCATAATTACCAAGGAACAGGAAGACATCCTGCCTCTAATTAACCAAGGAGAAGGTGCTGTCTTAGCCGGGTTCCAAGGCTTAAATCCCATCTCAGCACATGACGATATGGCAGATTCTAGTCTCCCAAAGCTGTTAGTGTCTGTATGTTGTCAGAGAAGCTCCCTGAGCCCTGAGAATCTGATTTTAATTAGCATCACTGCTGCTGGTTCCACGGAAAGGTCAAGAGGATGAACCCCACCTGCCACCTGGAAGAACTGATTAGATGTGGCCCGAGGCTGCTGTCCACCCCGGGGTCGTCTTCTCCTGTTACCTGGAGAGCTGCTACCCCGTACAAATAACTTCTCAGAGCAATTATCAAAAGAATACAGTGCCATGGGATGTCCTTAGTTCTAGGAAATACACATGGAATTATTTAGGTGTAAAGAGGCATTATTTAGGTGTACGTCTGCAACTTACTTTCAAATGGTTCAGAAAAGAAAATATGTCCGCATGTGTCCTCGCCTACACGCCCTCACAGAGGTGCAGAGGGAGAATGACACAGGGAACGTGCTGAAATGTTAGCAGTGAGGGAATGTGGGTGGAGGGGTGCAGCAATTCTTTATACCGCCTTTGCAACTCTTCCGCAAGTCTGAAATTAATAATTATTTCAAAATAAATAAAAAATATTAAAAAGAATACTGCATTAACTTTGATCATCAAACCATCTAAACAAACTAATGACCCTGTGAGAAAAAGGACTTTGAGGCCATCAGAAATATGAACCTGACTGTGCATCTCACCGCAGACCCGAGGAAAGTCCTTCTCTTCCTTTTTCTGTCTCTTTTTGATAAAATAAGGACAGCAATTTCCCAAGAAAGCCTACCAGTGCGCTGCTCACCCATCAATCCTGGATATATTTCTCAGTGTTCGCTTTGTAGATTAATTTCTAATCACCACTTCAGTACAGGGGGCGCTTCTGGCCGGCCTGTGAACTAAATTTTCTGCTCGTTGGTGCCCATGGATAGAATTCAAAAAGAGAAGCACCAACTACCTCTCTGCTTCCGATACTTGTGTAGACTGTTATTTCTCGTGGGTAGGCTGAATGGAGATGTGAAGGCTGTTCTTGGGCATTTTATTCACATGAATAATAAATCAGGATAAACGCCTACAAAATTCAAAGTGACACTGGCTCAGGATCTCGGGCTCGCGTGTGCCTCTGAGGGCAGCCTGCAGGGACTAAGATGCAGGCCTTTTATGGTTTTAGGAAAAGCAAACAGAAAGAGCTTTCCTTCTTCAGGGAGTGCTCAGGATGCTGGGCATCGTCCTTCCGTGGTACCTCCTCTTTACAGAGAGGCAAGTAAAGAGAAAACTGAAACCAGCTTGCTTTGTGCTTTTCTTCCACAGCGAGGAAGGGAAGCCGCGTAGCTGCTAACACCCTCCAGGAGAGCATCACAGCACAGCACAGCTGTCTGGTTTTGCTTTGGCTTCGGTTTTTCCAAAGAAACCGCACGCGAGGATGGGCCCGCTTTCTAGCAAATCACCTTCACCTTCACAATCGCACACGGGACACGGATTCTCCCACTGTGGGGGGCCGCAGGGCAGGCTCCCGACTCCCTCTTGGAGCTGGTGCACCCCTGAGCCTCCAGACTCGCCCCCCTCGGGGGGAAGGCCACGGTCCCACCCACCTGACACTGTCACCCCTCTCCCCGCCCCCCTTCACGTGTGGCCTTGAACAGAACCCAGGCCGCCGCTGCACTGCAGACCCACCCTTAATGGTGCCGTGGATGGAACATTCTGCTGCAGCCTCTTCGTGGACCCAGTGCATCGCGCCGTGCACTGGGACGGTGGAACCCCACATTTTCCAGGCACTTTGGTGCAGCTCCAGGGAGACAGGAAGGTAAGCAAAGCCAGGGCACCGTGGGAGCCCTGACCCTCCAGGGAAGCGCTGGCTGCCCACTGGTACAGTAGCTCAGCTCTCTGAGGGAAGTCAGTGACTCTGCAACAAGCTTTCATTGGAGGGTCCAAAACGAAAGTAACAACTAAAACAAACATGAGACTCCCAAGCTTACAAGGCAAGCCTGATCTCCCGACAACTGCGGGCACCTGCTGCTGGTATTTACAATAACCGAGGCCTTGATTTCACGGGAGCCAGGGGCCAACAGTCCTTAATACGGTAAGTCTCAGGGAAACTGATTGTCCAGCACTTGCTACAAACGCATCAAGCAGACTTCGCCAAGACAGACACGTCAGCCAGCCAGGGCTATAAACACTGCTCAGAGGAGAGCCGCTCTCAGAATCGGGTTCCCCGCACACGTTAAGGAAGATCCTCTGGCAGAAGTACCTGCCTGATGGTTTTCCCAGCAGCGAAAGCCGGGCTGGTACCACTGCATCCCTCTCTAAGTAACAACACTGCCCGTCAGAGAGTACGCAGCTCCGTGTTTTATCTAGAAACTCTTTTGACTTTGTAATTGGCTCTGGGTGAGGGAGCCACACTTTCCCCCCGAGAAAGCCAGGAAGCCCCCTCGCGGGGTGACTCAGAGGCCGTCGGGTCTCCTCTGCTGCCGCCGTGTCAAGCCCCGCGTTTCTGGCAGCCTCGACGGCAGCGTGCCTCACGCCGCTTCCTGCAGGTGGAAACGGCCACTATTGCTCCTGGCACGTGGTCTTCCCGCCCCAGCGCAGTGTCCCAGGAGACCGCTGAGATGCATCTTCCCGAGCTAAGGGCCTCACTCTGCGGCCGTGCAGGGGGCTTGCGGTAGGGATGATCTCTCCAGGGGTTAGAACCCTCCAACCTGTCCCCATGCCTTTGACGCTCTTCTGCTTTGGGACAAAAAGTCTGCTGCTTGTTCCTGTGGCTGCTCGCACCCACCGTGGTTTCCGCTTCCCGCCTCTCCCATCCCGTCCTTCTGCATTTTCTCCCAGCTTCTTCCTTTTCTGTGTCCAGACTCCCCAGCACAACGTGGGTTTCTGCCTGGGCCGTCTCACCGCGAGCAGATGAGCTCTCACCAGACGGGCCCTTCGCATGAATCCGTCCGTTTTAGGGCCTTGGTCCATGATTTCCACGTCTGTTTGTGAGTTCAGGGCTGTTTCTTCACAGCCAGAGGCAGTTTATTCTTTTTTTAAAATTTAACCAGCACTCGGTTGAACAATGACCAGATAGCAGCAGCGTTCCAGGAATAAATAAATACACTCCCCGCCCCAGACCCGGCTCCCGGCTCAACTGCCTGCCACGGGCTGTGACCACGCATCCAGTGAGTTCTGTGGCCCACGGGGAACAGTGCATTCTTGGCTGTCAGAGCCAAGGACCCTCTGGCTTCCCCCGATCTGAGTTCAGGGCCACTGCAGCCATAGGTGGGAAGCTATGTGAAGACACAACTTCTTCTGCCAGTGAGGTGGGAATAAACAGGAAAGGAAGATGGATATATCATGGTTGACTTCGTGCGTGGAGCCTCCTTCTGGAACGTGACTGACAAGTAGCTGCGTTTTGCCCGACAGGCAGAGCAGGGTCAGCGTGCGTCTCTACGTAGTTCCTGTACAGAAACTAAGCTGTGTGTAGGCTGCTACTGTGTAACTTTCATACTTAACTTAAGAAGGCTAAAGAGATATGAAAGGGAAGAAAGAAAGTCCCTAACAATATCCCTCTGAGACCGCCGGCAGCGCCATTTATCACTGTCATCATCTTCCTCCCTCTTAAAACCAGGTTTTGTAACCTCGAGGGCCGGCATCCTCTCCTAGGAGAGCCTCCTGACTCAGTGCCCAGAACTCGCTGCAGAGAAGACGGCGCAGCGGAGACATAAGGGCCCTCCTTAAAATGCCAACTCAGGAGGAAGTCAACTGACCCGATTAATTTTAGGTTTTCTTCAGTTCGTGCTAAAAGTATCTCGGAAAAATAAAATCCGTGGGCTCGCCACCGGCAGTTTTATTCTTGGAGGAGAGGCCACATAAGCATATTGGATGAGGAAGTTGCTGCTCTAAGAATAAAGCCCTGAGCTGCCCAGCCGGTACCCTAGTGCCCCGGGAGGGTACCCTTGGCCAGCTCACGGGGCACCTGTCAGACGAGACAGATTTGGGCTGCGTTACCACTGGGGATGCTTCTGAAGCCGACTGTGGTACAAAGCTGCTACCCGGTGCTCTCGGGAGCCCACCCGATCCTGGCCGAGATGGGGCGGAGCTGGAAGGCATGGATCCACCCGGCCCTCAGAAACGGGGTGCGGGGCAAAGCGGGACTTCCTGGGAGGCACGGCAGGGCCGCAGGTGGGGTGAGCGAGGGGGCAGACATCTTACAGACTCTCGGTTTATCTCCAGAGGTGTAAACGTGAAGATGTGCTGTGCGATGGGGAAAGGGTCCCGGGCCACAACACCGAAGTCTGCACCCTGGTTCCGCCACCCACCGGCTGTGTGTCCTCCAGCAAGTGACTCAGCCTCTCTGTCCCGCAGGGTTCTTAACTGTAAACTGGGGACAACTGTAGCCACCTCACAGGGTCACGGTGAGGGCTAAATGAACGAATTTGTAAAGCACTGAGAGCAGGGAGGGCCTGGGGCGTAGTGTTTGCCAAATAAATGCAAAAAAAAAAAAAAAACAACAACCCAAACAAATGGGAGTCTCCAGGAAGTCAGACAGGATGCGTCTGAACAAAGGCAGCAGTGCCAGCGACGACAGTGGGCACACAGCCCTCGCGGCAGGGCTGGCCGGCGTGGGAACCGTGCCCGGGCCGCTGGGGGGCCACCTGAGACCTGGTTACGCTGCAGGGCTCCCGTCAGGCGAGGCCAAGCCAGGAGAGCTGCAGAGGACGGGGGTCCTGCCGAGGACTCAGCGCAAGGACGACAGCCATGTGGGGCGCGTGAGGCCCGGGCCCCAAAGCCGACCTGCCCCGGTCCTCGCGTCGTCCGGGGGACTCTGCTGCCTGCCTTCTGTGGGGCACGGGTGCCACAGGCTCCCCCGACGCTCAGGGTCAGCTCAGACCTCTCATGCGAGGGCCAGGCCGGGGCCTGCAGAGGCCGGCGGTCAGCAGCCTGCTCTCTGCCGACAAAGCCCCCGGGATCCGGGGAAACAGGGCTCAGGAAAACGGCCGCGGCCCTGACTCACCACTTTGGGCTTGAAGGGCGGCTGGACCTCCCTGTTCTCCAGCTTCTCCCAGTCGATCCTCCGGAAGAAGGTGTGTTCCCGCACGTCCCGCTCTCCCTCGGGCCCGCAGCCCAGCCGCTTGCCGGGGTGTTTGGTCATCAGCTAGAAAGTGGGAGGACAGAAAGCTCTCACGTGGAGCATGGTAACCTGGCGACTGTTGCTGACAGTCCCGGATCGTACAACTGAGTCCGCTGACCGCAGGACAGAAGCGGTCTCACCGAAAAAAAAAGTGATGTGAGGTGACGGATGTATTAACTCAACTGTGGGGGTCCTTTCACACTGTACACATACATCAAACCATCACAGTGTGTGCTTTAAATATATTACCATTTTATTTGTCAATTACACCTCAATAAAGCTGAAAAAAAGGAAGAGAAACAGGAAGACCCCCTCAAAAACCAGGGGAAAAAGGGATGCCAGGTCCAGAGCCTGCCCTCTTCCTGCTCTGGCCCCAGCCCTGATGGCAGGGATGTCTGGACGTCTCAGGATGCTCTGAGTGATGCCGACTCACACAACGGGGACACGTGTGGGCCTTTCTACGGTGATTTTTGTGATAAGGAAACGGGGAAGCAATCTGGACCCACACGCAAACACAAGAAGAATTTAAATAGCCGTCTTTATATACTGTTTTAGGAGCTGCCATTCTGTATGCGCATTAAGAACACATACATAAAAAGGCACGCAATCACTAAAAACTGTGTGTGCCAGAAGTATCACAGGCCAGTATCACACAGAATGCTATATAACAAGCAGCACATGCCTATTTACTGCCCGGAACAAGATGCTCTCAAAGACTCACACGGTTCAGAAAAACCAATGCTGTCACAAGAAGGGTGACAAATTAACTGCAAACCCAGTGGCGTGGGCATGTGGTCCCCCCACCGTGTCTCTTAGAAGCGTCTGGATGGCATCTCTCCAATGGACCCTCTTGTCCACGGTCACCAAAGGAACCCAAGTCTACCTACCCCTTTGCAGATGGAAACGGCCTCCCTGGACAAGGACTTCGGATACGAGACGTTGTGCTCCATGATGGACTGAAACAGCTCGTCCTCATCCTCGCCGTCAAACGGAGGCTGCTCCGGAAGAGAGGGGGATGGGGGGCGCCTAGGCTGAGTGATTCCGCACCTCACCATGGCGCCTGCACACCCAACCCAGCACCGGGAAACAGAGTGGGCTTCTCCCACATGCACGCGGCAGGCTGCAGGCTTAGCTTGATTACCTCGCGGGCACAGGCTCCGGACACGCAGGCTCAACGGCCGTGGCTCACGGGCCTAGCCGCTCCGCGGCATGTGGGATCTTCCCAGACGGGGGCACGAACCCGTGTCCCCTGCATCGGCAGGCGGATTGTCAACCACTGCGCCACCAGGGAAGCCCAACGGGCTGTCTTTAATTAGGTTGGGGTCGGGTGTGTTTTTCATTTTCTCCTCTGTCCCTTGCCTTGCTCTGGGCAACCCCAAACAATCTTCAGGGAAGATGTTTTTGAGTAATGTTTTTAAGGATTTTCAAATAAATGACAATTAACCCATTAATCTTGTAATTATGTGTTAAACAATCTCACTGCCATCAAGTGAGGTTACAGATAGCCTTGCGTTCAGAAGGTGCCTGAGGGTGGAGAAGGCGGATGCCTTTGGGTTCTGAACCTGGGGTGAAGGGGATGCAGAACACGGGCACAGAGGGCTCTCCCCAGGCCCAGGAGTCCACGCCCAGGCCCTCTGCTCTGTCGGGGGCCTGCCGCCGGCACGGTGGCGGTGACGGGGGCTTAGCGTCCCCTGGGCACCTCTCTGTCCCCTTCTACTGTGTTTACAATCCCCACCGGGACAGTGAGGGGCACGGCAGCACGGGGCAGTTCATGGCTTTAAAGCCAGGTGGCTCTGGACCAGAACGCGGGCCCTGTCGCCTCCTAGCTGGGTGTCCATGGGCAAGTGAGCCACCTCTTTCGTTCGCAGTTTTCCGATTTGTAAAACAGGGCTCCCTGGTGAGTCTAAAGTGTCTGAGATTTTGTCTTGTGCCCAGTAAGTGCCCAATGAAGGGCGCGGGGTGCTGACGCTGGTACTGGCCAAGGGCCACCACGGAGGCTGGTCCCCCTGCCCATACCACCACTTCTCTGCCTGACATCATTAACCTACTTCTCCTGAGCACCTGTTGTTCTGGGACGCCTGCAAAACAGGCAGTTATTTTCAAATTACGACGTGTAATGTGGAGTTCCTTGTTTTTCACTGACTGTTGCCCCACCACGTTTTCTCTGTAGCTACCGGTGCTCCCAGTCAGGCTAACGCCGCTGAGGTGACACATCCTCAGAGACGGACTCGTGTGTCCAGGGCACATATATACCTGCTTCCAGCGTTGTCTTCTAATAACTGATGCTTCTATCAACATCTCTGTGCACATCACTGTTTCCTCCCTGACATCCTAAGAATAACTCCCAGGTGTGGGATGATGAGAACATTCTGATGTTCCCGTTCAATCTCTCCCGGTCACCCCTGGAGCACTCTCACAGGTCACTGCTTGCTCTCAGGCCCTGGTGTTGAAGGCAGGTCAACGGTGGAGCGTTAGAGTCACATGCACCTTCCTCCCCAGCGACTGAGCCTGGGGACCCAGGGGTGATGTGCGATGAAGTCTTCGAGTACAGGACCATTTTGGATGGCTTCCCTTCCCTCTTTCCCCCATCCTTGTGACATTTTTAGATTTCTACAGATCTGGACTCACTGTTTCAAGCTAAGCTACCTGTTAACTAAAGACCTGGCTTGGTGTAAAAAATTTCTGAACGGGGAGTGCTCTCCTTGGTGATGTGTAATTTGTGGATTTTAAATAGGCCAAGTGAGGGGTGGTGGTTCACGTTTCCCAGAATGATTCCGGAATCACTTACTAGTCAGCGGTCACGGGGGCCCTGCCGTGGTCACGTACAGATCACTGATGCGGGGTAGGGGGGGAGTACCCAGGGACAATTCTGGCTGAAGTTCTGGGATAAAGGACTCATTACCGAGTCACCAGGAATGAAGACCAAGCATAAGTGACCCTGGCGGGAAGGCACATAAAGAGGAGAGGGTTGGGCGCTCTACGATGAATGCCCGGGACGCTCTGAGCAGCAAGATGCTCATTAGAGGGCCGGGTAAATACTATTTATGCTCGAAAGTGATCAATATTTGTCAAGCAATCCAGGAACTGCAGAAAGACTCAGGCTGTTTTACACTCAACTGTCCCCCTGCCTGCTGACAATAAATAAAGCAAATGAGAAGAAAATTGCAATAAACTATCTTCTCTTCCCTGCTCATCTGCAGCCCTCTGTGATTAAAGAGGATACATTTAGACCTCAACCCCACCGACAAGTTGATAATCAATCTCTCTTTTCAATAACGACATCCATTCCCTGTAGCTTGGGGGGGTTGATCTGAGCAGAGCCTTCACTATTCTTTCTGGGCTGAGTCACGGCCCAGGAACGTGTTTAAATTTGCACTGAGGAGGCGGCAAGGCTTAAGAAGGGCGTTCGGAAATGAAAACCCCGTGTTCGTGGCAGGCGCGGCGGAGAGTTAGAGGACCCGCAGCTGGACCCGACGCTGCATCCGAATGTGGGATGCCTTTCAAATGCCGTATGTAAGGAGTGTCACCATTTCCAGCAGAGATGATGACAGCTGTAAGGGGTCACCTCAGGCAGGCTCGGTGACACTGAGAAGCTGGCGGGGAAACAACGAAAATGTGCCCAATGTTTTGGAGCCACTGGTGTGGGAATCTTCAAGTCCAAGGCCTCAGGGACAGTCTGCAAATGAGGCAGGAATTCAACGTGCACCCCAAAGGGGACGTCCCTGCAGGAGAGTGCTGTTTCCCAAGCTCTCCCGGGGAAGGAAGTCCTCAGAGTCCTGGGGAGGGAGGACGGTGGGGAGGGGCTCGCTGCAGGCCCGTGTTCAGGAATCCTGGTCTCCCCTGGCCAATAGTCAGCGCCTTTTCCGTCCTGTGACGTGCGCCGGACCTGGAAAGGGATCCGGACCATTTCCACCCACCAACCGCCTTTGTGGGCCTATGCAAATGTGACTCTGAATGAAAGCAGGGCTTGTTTCCTGGACTCCGGAGTCAGAACGTTTGAGTGGGGTCTTGCGGGGAACTCAGCTTTCTGTGCCTTTATGAACAGATAGCTCCCACGGGGGCAAACAATTCAGGCAAATTTTACTGTTAAAATGCCAAGGAGGGGAAATTAACTTAAGGTGCAGGCGATCTGTGTTCTGCCAGCGGCTGTCTCGCTGACAATGGTTCTACAGAACTGGCTTTTCTGTGTTTGCACACGGAAGCATATAGCCTTAAGAAGAATGGTTCCTTGGGGGAAGAAACCTAAATAAATAATACATAAATCACTTTTTAAATACCAAGTCTCAACATCATTGAGAAATAAAGACCAAATATAGGTGGAACCTCATCTTTTAATACCTAAAAGACAACTTTAGTGTCTATATGATGTAAGACACAATGAAAGAGAGAAAGGAGAGACCACGGGGGTCTCCCAGCCCAGAGGGAAAGCCAATGGTCTCGCGATGGTCTCCATGGCCCGGGGCCTGGTGCTCCCTCTTCCTCTCCATCTCTAGCTCACTCCACTCCAGCCACATGGGCGGCTTCCTCTCCGTTCCTTAAGTGCAAAGCTGCACACTCCCACCCCAGGGCCTTTGCACTGGCTGTTCCCTCTGTCTGGAATGCTCTTCTCCCCCGGATGTGCACGTGGACATCCTCTCACTTCCTTCTGGTCTTAACTTTATCTTCTATGTGAGGCCCTCCCTGGCGATCTGAGCTAAAATTTCAACCTTCCCCCAGCACTCTATGTTCTTCTGCTTTGTTACTTTTCTTCTTAGCTTATCACTATTACAGTCCACCAACTGCAGATCAAAAATGAAATAAAAGTCCAAAACGTTTTAAAAAGCAAAACTTGGGAACTCCCTGGTGGTCCAGTGGTTAGGACTCCACGCTTTCACTGCCAAGGGCCCAGGATCGATCCCTGGTCGGGGAACTAAGATCCCACAAGCCATGCGGTGTGGCCCAAAATAAATATAAAATAAATAAATAAAAAGCAAAACTTGAATTTGCCACATACCAACAAATACTTAAATAACATTTATATTGCAATTACAACGAGGTACATAGCATTTATATTGTGTTAGGTATATTGAGTACTAGCAAGATGATGTAAAGTGTATGGGAGGATGTGCTTGGGTTATATGCAATTACCACACCATTTATACAAGGGACTTGAGCCTCCAAGGACTCTGGTTTACCCGTGGGAGTCCTGGAACCAGTTCCCAAGGATGCCGAGGAGGGGCCCGCACATCATTTCCTTATCTGCCTGTCTACTGTCTTTCTCTGGACCGTAACCTTACTGAAGGGAAGGGTCTCTGTCTGTGTTGCTCACAGCCACCCCCAGGCACATTCAGTAAGTACGCACTGAATGAATAATCAATGAGTCAATGGATGTAACATGTCAGAAAGGGTGACTTTTCCCCAGGAACAAAGATTCAAAGATTTCTTTGGGGGCAGCTCTGCTACTCGATGGGGGTGATTCTTTCCATTCTCTCTTACAAAGGCTCTTGGCTAGGGAGGGGCACACTCCCTGGCACACTTGAGGGCTGAGAGTTAATAAAAGCTGCCCATGACAGAATCATTAGTAGGTACAATGGCAGAGATCTGAAATGTGTGAAATGCACCGCAGTCATTCTTAATCCACTGAGATGTGGGGGTGAGAGCTATTTGTCAACAGCAGCGAGTGTGACTTACCCTAGTAATACAGATCCTAAGGCCACCACCTTAGAAAGTGCCACATTAGGCAGCGATGCCCTTGCTTACCTGACACATGTCACACAGCCAAGGGAAACCTAATCTGCCTTTTCTTAACTGGAAGTTCAGCCTCGCGGGGCTTTTGTGAAAATTACAATGAATTACCCAAGGAGAGATAAGGGCAGACGGGAGAGGGTATTAAAACACCCCTTCCAGTTTAACTAACTTCTTCCTTTACAATAATACCGGCTCCACACACAGGAGTGGCCGGGGTGATTTCTGCAGAGAAACGTGCAGTGAAGCCCAATCCCACCCCAGAGCTGAGACACCGAAAACAAAAGGCCACCATTGTCCTCAACGTGCAGGGAACTTTTGCGGGTGATGCAAAAGCTGTATTGTCTACACTCCAGGGTGTAGCTTTCAATTTGGGTTTTTAGGACTAGAAGATAATTTCTGTACAATTTCTCCCTCTTTCACCAGGATG
The DNA here is from genome assembly GCF_964165515.1 of Mesoplodon bidens. Lineage (NCBI taxonomy): Eukaryota > Metazoa > Chordata > Mammalia > Artiodactyla > Ziphiidae > Mesoplodon > Mesoplodon bidens. The sequence continues at coordinate 32,431,611 of NC_138179.1, forward strand.
AGGGGAGTCAGACCAGCATCAGCCATTCCACACGGCCAGGTCCTGCTATCGTGGTCCCTACAGAGCTGAAGCCTTCATGTTATGTGGCGACACACAAGCATGAAAACACAGGGAAACATTACCTGCCCGGCCAGCATTTCATATAACAGGACGCCGTAGGCCCACCAGTCCACGGATTTCCCATACGGCTGATAAGCGATTATCTGTGTGAAAACAAAACACATCGACTACATTTAGTGGCCAATCAGAAAGCCTATGTTGGAACAGGGAAGTCAAGCATGTAGGCATTTACACACTCTGTTCATGCAAAGGAGGGTGATGGTAACATCTGTCGCTGGGTTTTGAGGGGACCCTTCAAATCAGACACACAGAGAACTATCGCTCCATGATTTTGGAATTCCTCTTCTGAATCCACCGGGAGATGCCACAGCACTGCTGGAAGGTAGATTTACTTATCTTCTTGGATGAAAAAGATTTGGGCACTGAGGTGGATTTCATTTGTGGAAAAAGCCCGAGGCCATTCAGAGCAAAGGTCTGATAAATAAGAAGATCAAACTATGTTACAGAATTTTGCTGAAGGATGATGAGGAGGAGGAGAAACGACTAAAGGAAACATGCTAGTTTCCTTGGGCTGCACAACAGGCCCAAGGGCATCTGCTGAAGGACTGATGTTTTGAAATGTTTTTGAAAGAGACAAAAAATGCAGTAATCAAGTGTAAGATTTGGACCTTGTCTGAATCTTGATTCAAACCACCCAAACGTAGAAAGAAATTGGGAAAATTAAAGTACGGTCTTGAATCAGATGACGTTGTGGGAATTGTTGCTAATATCATCGTGTGGGATAAACGGTCCGAGGATTAGTTACAAAGTGTCCTTTTCAGTGAGAGGGGAGTGTATGCAGGGGTGACATGCATGAGAGATGAAGTATTTAGGGGTGAAATGACATGATATCTTAGATTTGGTTTAGATACGTCAGTAAAACCAGGGCGGGGGGAGGAATCGATGAAACGAGCTGTCTGCAGCTGGGGATGGGCCCAGGGACCTTGCCCCTTTGAGACTCTCAGACGTGCTACGGTGGCCCTACACCTCCCCACCGACCGCCCCGGCCCGTGGAAGGGGGTAATACTGACTCAGATTTCTAAGAGAGGCGTGACTTATCACAACACGGCGGCTGCGTCCCAGGTAGGCTGTGTGCCAAAGGCACACACTTTCCAGACCCGTGGATCTGCCCCGGGATTCGAGGCCAGGACGTAACTAACAGGAGCAAAACCCCCTGCCATTCTGCAGAAAAACTGGACTTCAGGGTGCTCCAGGTATCTTCCAAATGGCCCCTATGTCTCATTAAACGTGCCAGGACATCAGCTAACCTCCTGTGCGTCTGCTCACCCCCATTCCTTTAACATGTTCCTAGTATTTCTCCCCGTGGCGCGAGCAATGCACACTCCTCTGACGTACCCCGGTGTGGGCAGGGACAAGAGGGCACACGTTTGAATCTGGCAGCTTTATAGCTCGTTTCCTTGACAAGAAAATGATAATCAAAGGAACCTACAAAGAGGCCTTAATTTCTTTTGAAGACTACATTTGTTCTTTTCTGAAAACATAAAAAGCACAAAAAACCCTACCAAAATGAGCCTCTAATTTATTCCCTAATGACATGAAATGGTGGCGGCCACACCAGTCCCCAGACGGGAAATGACTGCACCAAAGCCTGACTTGAACAAGTAGAAGAACAACAGAAATCCTATTTGGGAGACGAAAGACACACCCACCAAGCACCTACTATGTATCAGATAACTCTGCACACACTGTGTGTAACCCAATGAGCCAGGAATTATTCTTCTCATTTTTTAGGGGACAGAACTGAGATGCAAGAAGCTTATGGAACTTGCCCAAAGCCAATCAGGTAATAAGTGGTGCTCTGAAAACTGACATGCATATTTTAAAACTACAGTTTATGGCTTTCAAACACATGGAATCGCTCGCACTGGGACTAATAAAATATGAATCAAAGGGCTTTGAGAATTAGTTTAATGAGATTTGAAATCATCACTTCAGTTGTCATAACTATATTTCAAAAGCACTTGAGTAAAATTTGTCCTTGTAACTATATTAAAACCAGGCCCTGCAATCTGTTCTCATTAATCAGTGTTTTAGTGGGTTTTTAAAAAAATTTTTTATATTGGAGTATAGTTGATTTACAGTATTGTGTTAGTTTCAGGTGTACAGCAAAGTGATTTGGTTATACATATATACATGTATGTATCTATATTCTTTTTAAAAAATTCTTTTCCGTTATAGCTTATTACAGGATATTGAATATAGGTCTCTGTGCTCTACAGTAAAACTCTGTGGTTCACCTATTTTAGTTTCCGCTTGTTTTGAACACAGGCTGAGATGAGGCCTCGCACTGCTGTGCGAATTACGAGGCTGAAGAACAGTGGGGGCTGGATGAGGGAGACCACGCTTTATTCCGGACTCTGTTTCTACACATACTTGAGCGGTCTCACCAGCCAGACCCCTCTGCTCGGGTGCTGGAAGATGCCACCCACTTGGAGAACTGTCAGAAGTCAAGGGTGTGGAAACCCCGATTCTGGTCAGAATGATTCACAAACCCTGAAAGCCAGGCCCAGGGGAAGTTTTGGTTTGTTCGTTTGTTTTGACTCTTTGTCAGCTTTGGTCCAACTTGCTTCTCAGGGTCCATTAAGCTCTTCTGACTTGTGCTGATAAGACCTGATGCTTCCTCCAAGGCTTAGGACAGCAGGAGGCTGAGCGCCAATGGCTTGTTTTCTGGGCGATGGCATTGGTCAGCCCCTGGAGCCGGCCAGCTCACCCTGCACTGAGCTTACAAGGTTTCGCCTTTAATTGTTAATAATAGGATGGGGGTTAGGATTTAGCTGGAGCATTTTCTCCTGAAGTCGTTCACAGTCTGTCACCCCTGGCTCACGCCTTGGATGAAATGAGACGGTTCAAAGATCTAAGCTACAAGAGATGGGGGCAACCCCACCGCTGCCAACGCATGTTCAGCACGAAGTGTACTTCCCCTCAACGCAGCTGTTAGTAACAAATACCTCCAAATTACCCCCAAACCTCACTGCAAAGGGGAAGCAGTGTTGAAGAGAGCCCCACGGAAGATCTGAACACTTAGAAGCACAGGATTTAGGGTGCTGGTGACGCTATCCCCTGTGAGCCGTGTAGGCCTGCACTGTCCCATGCGGGAGCCACTGAGCCATGCGCCGCTACGAGCCTCTGACACGCGGCCAGCGCAAACGAGCCTGAAATGCTTTGGGTGTAAAATACACATCCAATTCTGAGGACTTAGTAACCAAGATGCAGAATATCTCATGGCTAATTTTTCATTTTGGATATACCGGGTTAAAGCAGATATTAAAATTAATTTCATCTATTTTTTTTTTAAGTTTTTAAGAAAACGTGGCTGCTTAAATGTAGTTGGGGCTTGCATTTTACTTCTACTGTTCAGGTCTGGTCTAGACTGAGTTCTACTGGCTCCTACTACCCGCTCCAGTTCCCCAGCTCCTGTTGGCCTAGGGGGCCAGCTTTGGGCTGAGGACGCAGCTCAGGGACCACAGAACGGACGGGAGGCTGTCTTGGGTCTGTCCCCGACGGACACGGGAGCAGGTACCTCTGGCACTTGGAAGCTGGCATCCAAGCCCAGGCAATGCCTGTCCCCCTGCAGGCCCCTGGCGAGGGGCTGCCCCGGTGACATGGTTCCCACTGCAGAGAAACTCACAGAAGGAGAGGCAGGCTCGGCAGGCAGGGCTGGGGCTGGCGGCCTTCCCTGCGGCACGGGGAAGCCAGAGACAGAACCCCGGGGCCACTGTCATCCAGGTTCACTGCTACTTGTTACTACGATCATCATGGTTATAATTCCCTGAGTCAGGTGCCTGGGGGCTGTCAGGATGCTACAAGCGGCTGCCTGTCTTGTACAGCAGGGTGTGAGTGGCCTCCTTCCAGCCTGGGTACAGGACCTGGGCAGAGGGTGGGGGGCAGCTTCTCCAGGGCCTCCTGAAGTGGACGGGGCTTCAGAAGCTTTTCTGGAGAACTGGGGGGACAGGGTGGTGAGGCTTCAGATGCTACTGACTACAGCACCAATGACTGGAGCCCATGTCACCATCCGGACTTTCACCAGGTGCCAGGGTCTTTCTCTGTTAGCTCCTGGAGCCCTCACAAGACCCTGGTGGTAGGAGCGTCCGATTTCAGAGATGAGGAAATGAAGTACAGGGAGGTTAAGCAGCCTGCCCAAGGCTCCACAGCCAGAGGTGGCAAAGCTGGCATTTGAGCCCTGGACGTCTGGCCTTGGCCTCCACGATCTGGACCATTTTTCTAAACTGAAGGTTCACCCGCTCTTGAGTCAGTGTGGCTCCCTAGACACTAGGGCGGGAACTGGCCCAGTTAGGGTGACTCTTGCCAAAAAAGGGTTCAAATGCTTAACAGGGTCTAAATAGCTAAGATGCCCACTTGAATCAGCAGGTGGCCCCGAAGGCTTGTCTTCAAGGGTTCCGGGGACTCGCGCTCCTGCCCTTGGCTGCTTTCCTGGACTCTGGTCCTCACTGTCCCACCGTGTGTCCTGGCCGAGCCCCAGTGCCCACGCTAGAGTAAACGGCCCGACTGTCGACCGCCCTTGCCAGGCTGCAGCACAAAAGAACGTTTGGCCTTTACTCATAAAACACGCTCAAGTCCTCTGACTGTCTCAGGGAAACAAACCCTATTATTTCTTCCTTTTATCAACGATAAAAATATTTTAATGGGAAACTTATGGTTGTTTCGAAAAACATCATAAATCCCCCGGGCTAGAACATGGGACACTGGAGGCCTTCTTCATGGAGCTGGTGGAAATGCTGACTTGTTGAAATAGTACCATTTGGGAAGAAAGATGATGTGCCTGGGTGTTTTCTGGGTGTTCTGTTCTGACAGCTGCAGGGCCCTGGGCTCACTCAGCATCTCCCCAACTCCCTGCTCTGGGGCCCACAGCCCAGGGCCACGCAGATCCCGAAGCCTCTGCCACGTTAGTTACACTGAGGCTGCTTATCTGCCCCCACTCGACCCCAGGCTCTCCCCCCAGGGGCTGAGCCACCCTCCCGAGCACCCCGCACGGCAGACTCTCCCTAAGGTCAGGCTGGAGAAGCCAGCGGATCTGGTGCAAGCCTGCTCCGCGGACACCACCGACCTCTTGAGTGCAAAATGCAAAGTGCTCGTCAGACCGCTGGATTGCTAAGGTCGCATGGGCCTTCGAGACGGTTTGGAAAAGCATTCTCAGGGTTCTGAGAAGGAAGCCGAGAGGCTTGCTGGAAGGTCGCTGAGTGGGCGGCAAGGTCTCCCAGCTGTGTCCACCTCCTGCAGCGCCAGGCGTGGACCAGAGCGTGGTGAACAGGAAGCATATCGGGGGCGGGGTATGAAAGAGGCATCCCCAACTCTCAGCCAAGATGCTCCCAGTCAAACCACTTTGGGGCAGTGCCTCCCAGCCCAGAGCACTGCAGGAAGCAGAGTGCGGCAAGAAAGCTCCGAACCTGACTGCCAGAGCCCAGCTCGGCCACGCGGGAGCTGTGTGACCTTGGGCAAGGCGCTTAGCCTCTCTGAGCTTCCGTTTCCTCATCTGAGATACTGGAACCCCAGCACCCCACATACTGGCAAGCACGTGGTATGTAGAGAAACGCGTGTTTACTGCAGGTGAGTTGAATACGCGTAACTCCACAGGGTCTCACGGCAGGAGCAGGAAGGCCCCGGGCACAGCAGGTGGGTGAACGGGACTCAAGGCAGTGAGCTAACCCAGGCTCACAGGAGGATGAAGGAAACATTTTGGATGAGAGGCTGGATGAATAACATGTATTAAATACTCTGAAATGATTGTCAGCACCTGGGAATTCTGTCAACGATGAACCTTCTGTTCATTCTTTCAGCAAATATCATCTGCCTACGTGCTGGACGCTGTTCCAGGCACGGGGCACAGAAGTGAATAAAACAGATTAAAAAATCCCCCTCTCATGCAACTATTTAATTTTGACCAGAGCAGCAAAACTTCTGGATTCTCTTCTCTGTGGCATTAACACACCCTCCCCGCCCCTTCCCTCACTGCCACTCTTTGGGCTAATCGTGCGTCTCTTGGGACCGGGCACCCTGTGAGTCTCAGGGATTATGACACGAAAATGGATAATTACACTAAAACGTGATACCTTACACATCAAGGATCTTAGTACATCACATGAGAAATATCTGCAATATTTGAAAGCTCTGGACAAAATGCATAATATAAGTATAAAGGAATTCTGGCACAAGATGAGAATGGGAAGTTTGGAGTCTGCACTACATATTTCCCGTTTAGATGAACACGGTGGCCAGGACTGGGGCGAACAGAAAATGACGTCTCTAAAGGCAACACAAGGGGGCTTCCCTGGTGGCGCAGTGGTTAAGAATCTGCCTGCTAATGCAGGGGATACGGGTTTGAGCCCTGGTCTGGGAAGATCCCACATGCCACGGAGCAACTAGGCCCATGAGCCACAACTACTGAGCCTGCACGTCTGGAGCCTGTGCTCCACAACAAGAGAGGCCGCGATAGTGAGAGGCCCGCGCACCGCGATGAAGGGTGGCCCCCGCTTGCCACAACTAGAGAAAGCCCTCGCACAGACACGAAGACCCAACACAGCCATAAATAAATAAGTGTGGGTTTAAAGGCAACACAAGTGCTTTAAGGTCCAGTTACAGTAACCACCCCTCTGCCTCCTTGACACCCGGGGAGGGGATGGAAGGCAAAGAGCAGGACAGTGTACGTGCCGCTCCCCGAGGACCTGAAGGGGATCACGTGACACAAAGAGGGTTTGCAACTACTGACCCTGGCTTTAAATAGCAAGTAACACAGAAGAGAAAAAGGAAGGAAGCAAGGGAGGAAAAAGAGAGCGAGGGAGGAGGGGATGGCAAAAGCAGAGCTTTCAAAGCCTGGTGATTACAGTCCCTGTTCCCAGTTCTATCCTGGACCTTTGTTTGGAAGGGAAAGGCCACCCAGGCTGCACTTCTTCTTCTTCTTCTTTTTTTTGTATTCATAAACTGCTTTAAAGAGAAGTTTTAGGTTCAGAGCAAAATTGAGAGGAATCTGCGAGTTCCCGTAGACCCCACCCCCTGCCAAGTTCAACACACGAGACTGTATCTTAGTTACAATCGCTGAACCTGCATGGATACATCGTTATCACCCAAAGCCCAGGGTTTACATCAGGGTTCACTCCTGGTGCTGTACATTCTATGGGTTTTTGAAAATGCATCATGACATGTGCCCACCACTGTACTGTTATTGTACATAATAGCTTCACTGTCCTCAAAACGCTCTGCCCACGGTCCTCCCCCAGCCCCAGCAATCACCAATCTGTTTTATTGTCTTCCTAGTTTTGCCTCTTCCAGAATGTCAACAGTCGGGCTCTTACAGCGTGCAGTGTTTTCAGATGGGCTTCTTTCACTTAGTCATGCATGCCGAGGTTTCCTCCATGGCTTGAGAGCTCATTTCTTTCGAGTGTTGAATAATATTCCATTGTCTAGACGTATCGCAGTTTATTTGTTCACTCACCTACTGAAGGACATCTTGGTGGCTTCCAAGATCTGGCAATTATGACTAACGCTGCTATAAACACTTGTGCAGGTTTCTGTGTGGACATAAGTTCTCAATTCATTTGGGTAAATACTCAGGAGCGTGATTGTTGGGATCGTTTGGTAAAGACCACATTTAGCTTCGTAAGACACTGCCGAACTCTCTTCCACGGTGGCTGTGTTAATAATTCTGAAAGAGCCACGAGTAAACTTCTGAATCGCCTGCCTGACTTCTGATCAGGCAGAAAGATGCCCCCCGCACCTGGTGTTTGTCTGACACTGGGACGTGTGCTAGCGAGATGTCTGTGGTCCTCAGATGAGGCATCAACAGCATGGAGTTACAGGGGGAGAAAGCATTCCCATTTCAAGGCTTTGTGCAAAAGCTCTAACCTCTTACTTGGGCTAATCTCCCTCTAGCTCCTCGGTAACATTTGCTTGTCAAGGAATAAGTCAGGAAGGTGACCATGAAGCGGCCAGGGCTGGGAAAACACCATCCCAGTTGACCTGGGTCACCCAACCTCTTCAGCCCAAGGCCGAACTAACTTCCATAATTTCTTGTTACATCAAAACAACAACAACAACAAACTAAACACCTCTTTGGATTCTCTTCTGCCAACCGGGTATTTTCAAGAACCTCCTTAAGAGCGAGATACACTAAGAATATGATACCCACGGTAACAGGGGCCAAGTTTTAACCCCACCTAAGCCACACTGCACTGGGCACGGTGCCCGTCTCCCACGGGCGTGGCCGAGGCCCGGCCAGCTTGCAGGCAGTGACACCGTGGTTGGGGGGGGGCGGGCAGAGCCAGGACTCGACCCTCTGTCACGGTGCCCGCTCGATGTGAGCAGGACAGGAGTGGGGTGAGGACATCTGAGGAACTGCCCCGACCCCTGGGACCTTTACCCACCCCTCCTTCCTGTTCTGCTTGGTGAGAGATGATGATGCCGATTCTGAGTAGGTAAAAACGCATCCTGGTTTACAGCGTCATTCACCTGTGGCCGAGACCCAGGACTCCGTACGGGCCTGGGGCGCTGGGGCCAGAGGAACAGAGGCCACAGACCCTCTGCCTAAATACATACGCTACAAACTGAGCTCGCAGTATGAACTAGCTGTTCTCTCCTACCACCCTGCACACGGACTTCCCCCAGCGCTCTGCTCGGGCTGCTGTAACGGCATGGCTTCAACAACAGACGTCTACTGCTCATGGTTCTGGAGAGTCGAAGCGCAAGGTCAAGGTGCCAGCAGGGCAGCAGCCCCCTCACTGCGCTCTCAGCGGCCTGTCCTCCGTGAGCTGCCCTCCTGGTGTCTCTTATGAAAACCTCAGTGCTCTCCGAGGGGGTCCCATCCTAATGACCTTGTCTGGCTGTGATGACCTCCTGGAAAGCCCTGCCCCTACAGACAGTCACACTGGCATCACCTTCAACACACCAATTTTGGGGGAACAGGATTCCACCTGTAATTCTTCCCAACAACCCGGAAGGCCAGGTTCGACTGGAGAATTCAGGGGCCCCTGAGATGGCCCTTCAGACGCGGAGACGTGGCCCCCTTGACGGCTGAGGATCTGACGGCTCTTGCCGCCCCCCTCCACCACGGCCATGACGAGCCTCCTGCACGTCCCAGCTCTGTCCCACCTGCCCATCGGACGCAGGTGTGTCTGCGCCAGCAGGGCAGCACCCCGCGGGGCGATGGCACCGGGGGAGAGGCTGCGCAGGTCCTGGGAGGGACTTCTCAGACCCCAGGTGGGCACATCCCTTTGACCCTACAGACCCCAAGCCTGTGAGGAGAGCTCAGGCTGGGGAGACCCGACGAGAGCCCTGTAACGTTGGGGGCACAAACTTCAGCCTGCAGCCCAAATCCAGCCCGACCCTGCCGGGTACAGCCTGGGAGCTAAGCATGGTTTTAAGTTCCTGAATGCGAAAGAAAAAATGTAACAAAGACTATCAGTCTTTCGAGCCTTTTGGCAGGAACAGCTGCTCAAACTGGAGAAATCTAAAATTTAGATGAAGGCAAAGGCTAAAACACTTGCTCTCTAGGCCTCAGCAGAAAAAGCTTGCTGATCCCGGCTCTGTAACCCAGGGCAGGGGCCCCTCTTGCTGGGGTCCTCGGCGCTTTTGAGACCTGCCCCTGTGCCGCTGCTGGCACTCACTGGCTTCTTTCTATCTCGTTTCCCCATTTCTTCCCAGCTTGGCAGGGGCTAATTTACTGCTAATTTACTGCCTGGCTGCCCGGCTGTGTGCACCAAATGAGGTCTTTTCTCATTTGACTTTTAGATCCTCTTTTATTCTCTGCCCCTCTCTACAACCCTTTCCCAAGAGGCCAGGAGAAGCTCTGGGGAGGTCGGTATTCTGGTCCCTCGGGTCCTGAGCTGACTTCCCGTACACCTTGGACCCATGGGGACCCCAGGCGGTGGGTGAGGGGGGGCGCGGGGCCACACCCCTGCCCCCGCATGCTCTGTCACCTGCCATCAGCCTTGGGTTCCAGCCCCAGAGCTCCCGACCCCTCAGTGCCGGAGCCACGGCCCTGTGCCCCGGCCCATCTGCCCCGCCACAGCCACGGCCAGACACGCAGCTCGGTACGCCTGCCCCTCCCCCCCATCCCTCCTGCCCCCGGGGTAGCGGCCCACCCATGAACAAAAGCCAAGGGTCCTGCTGCCTGGAGCTCAGCGGGAGACAAAGAAAGAAGTAAACACGTGAGCACGCGACGTGGTCTATCCGAGGGTGACGTGCACCGCAGAAGGGGACCAGGGACGCGGCTGGAGGTCTGCCCCCTGAACCAGGGTGGCCAGGAAAGGTGACCCGGAGGTGACATTTGCGCCAAGGCTTCAAGGAGGAGAAGGAGGGAGCAGGCTGACCCCCGGGAAAGGAGGGTCCAGGTAGAGGGAAGGAGAGAAGAATCAGGCATATTTTACATAAAAATGCAGACTTCTGGCTGTCGTCAGGGGCAATCCCATGCGGGCCTTCTCGCAGGGCTGAAAGGAGAGGCCAGGACCCCGGGGACGGGCTTCCAGCTCTCCAAACGCATCCAGCCCAACACAGACGGCAAGTGTGAGCGTCTGCCTGTGGGCAGCTGGTGGCGGGGGGACCCGCAGGCTTCTCCCCCTGGGGCTGTCCCGTGCTGCAGGACCGTCTGTCGTCACCTGGGGACACGGTCTCGCCGGTATCTCCAAGCTCCCCTGGGCTGCAGTGGCCCGCTCCTAACTGCTTCCAGCCCCTGACGCTCCTGGCAGGGGGTGCTTGGTGGACCCTCGGTGAGCACCTGAGGGGGAGGGGCTTAGGGCTGCTGGCTCGCCCCGGCTTCTGAGAGGTCTGCCCAGAATGGGCAGCTGGACCACCATCCTGACTCACTGCCCCAGAGACGGAAAGGTCTGGTCAGGACTCAGACCCCTCGGACATTAAAGAAGAAGTGGTCTATAACATCTCGGTGCTCGTTTCTCACTGCTCTTTCTCTCGGGGTGTCTTCTCATCTCCCTGGAGGTGCTGTGATACGTGCACAGGATACACGGGCTTTGGGGTCGGAAGGTCTCGGCTGCAAATCCCACCTTTGTCTCCTACCAAGTGGCACAACCTCTGCTCGTGTATCAGGCGTGACCAAACGGAAGCTGCGTTCCGAGGGCCCGGTCTGGAACAGGCACTGCCCACACTGTGGGTGACGCCCTCTGCGTGTAGGCTACACACCCCGGCACGATCAGGCCGAGAGCGAGGGTTCCACGTGGCGCACTTTCCAGAAGCTTCGCCCCTACCGCTGCCTCGCTCTCCCAGGAAAGGCTGGGCGATGCTAGCGTCCAGGCTGCTGCTCGGCCGCGGCAGATACCTGCCTTGTGACTGCATCTCGCTCGCTCGGAATAGCCGACTTTCAGATGGGGGATGAAACCCAGGTAAAGCCTCAAGGGCTCTCTCGCTGACCTCGAAGCATCCTTTCTATGTCAAAGCAAAGAGTCCCCTTCACGTCGGCTTCAGGGATTAGTTCCTGATTGGTGCCCCTTTCCCAGCGTCCATCTCAGCGCCAAACCTGCATGTTAGTGACATTTTCTGCCTTTGCTCATCTTTACCGGCTAAGGAGATGCTGCAGTATCAATCCATTTCAAGGCTTTTAATGAACAGCCATAAATATTTAATTTATTTGCCTATTTAGGAAAATGCCACCTAAGATAATTATTTTGCCTTTGCCTGACAGAAAGATTTACACAGAGGACAGGATTATTTTCACCTCTGAGCAAATTCAGAAACTTGGAACCTAGATGGTCTTTTCTCTACCCTGCAATGATTCCTTGGGTGAAATATGCCAAATTCCCGGACCCTTATGAAGAAAATGCTAGCAAAAGGCGAAACAACCTAAAGTTATTCCTGACAGAGCTCCCAAAGGAGCGCAGATTATTTTTTATTGAAAGTCAACCGGCATCTAGGTGTAGATTCTGGTTCCTGTTTGCGTCACCTCCTCTAGATGGGAAGCACTTCCAGGGCAAGGCCCCGTGTGCTCTCTTTTTGTGTCCGCACGATGCCATGCTTGGTAGGTACAGCAAGCGTGCAGAATGCTCTGTGGACACACAAACTGCCCCGGGTTTGAGTGGCTCAGCGTGGCGGGCAGTGCGAAGGTCTGCAGGCAGCCTGAGCCTGGGGAGGCAGCTGCATTCCGGCATTTTTAGCAAAAGTGGCCCCAGGCTGTTACTGACTGCCTCGGACACTCATCTGAAAGACAGGCCTGGCGGCCGGCCGTTCCTCTACAGGGTTTGTGATGAGAAGAAAGTACAGAAGGTGACCAGCACACAGTGGACACTCGATAAATGGCAGGTGCTCCTTGACTGCTTGCACAGTGGGTATAAGGAGAGGAATGAAGGCTTACAGAACCTGAGGGTATCCAGAGCCAGAACATGTGATCCAGTGTGTATTAAGAGGCCCAAAGCTCGTTTTCCATAAAGCCCTCTTTGACGGCCTGTTCCCAGCATCCCTCTCCCTGATGGATGTTCCCAGCATCCCTCTCCCTGATGGATGTTCCCAGCATCCCTCTCCCTGATGGATGTTCCCAGCATCCCTCTCCCTGATGGATGTTCCCAGCATCCCTCTCTCTGAAGGATATTCCCAGCATCCCTCTCCCTGATGGATATTCCCAGCATCCCTCTCTCTGATGGTGTTCCCAGCATCCCTCTCCCTGATGGACGTTCCCAGCATCCCTCTCTCTGATACCACGTCCTCAGGTTCTTAGCATGACATGGCCAGCCCCATACAGGTGCGATCTCCTAAATGGCAAACAACTTCTCAGTTCAAAGGGTCTTTTCCAGGCCAACCTAGTCTCTGTTGGCCCAAAAAAGTGACCAGGAAGACAGCAATGGCCAGGGTCTTCTAGGACAGGCTTCTGGAAGACTGCAAGAGGCTCAGAATCCGATGTGGCAAGTGAGTCAAGTGAACGAAGGACCACTTGCCTTGCGACCGACAAGGCATGTCCCCTTGAGATGGGGAGATGACCCTGGATTATCTGGGTGAGCCCCATGTAATCCCAAAGGTCCTTAGGAGAGGGAGGCTGGAGGGCTGGGGCTAGAAAAGAGAGGGAGAGCGATTACAAGATGCTACGCTTCTGGCACAGAAGATGGAGGAAGACCCATGAGCCGAGGGCTGCAGACAAGCCCCAGAGGCTGGACAAGGCACAGATTCTCCCCCGAGCTGCTGGAGGGTGTGCAGCCCTGCCGGCAGTTTGGTGCTAGCCCAGTGAGACTGCTGTGGGCTTCTGACCTCCAGAACCGTAAGATAATAAATTTGCACTGTTTTAATTCACTAACCTAGCAGCTGTTATAGCAGCCATATGAAATTAGCACTGCAAGGAACCTCGCGAAAAAAGGCAACAAAGTTCAATTACTTGGACAATTTCATCTGTGTGGAACGCTGTCACCCCTGGTGATGTCAGATGGCTGAGGTGTCACTGAACACAGGAAGCTGTTTGTTTGAGCGACAGGGACCTGGTCTTGACGAAGTTCAAAGCCACCTTTATTCCTCTAACTGCTGCCGTTCCCTGTCACCAAGCTTTGACAGCAACTGGTGGGTGTTGCACAGAGTGGGCACAGCTAATAATCACAGCCTGTTTAATACATGTCAGCCAGTAGGAGGCTTCAGAATAAATACTGCCTCAGGAAGTTGTATTTTTTTCTGCACCATCTCTCTATCCTTCATGTTTGAAAGATATTGAAGCTCATTATATGCATGGAGATACTAAGGTGTGAGCTGTTTGCAGGGAAAGAGGTTATGTAGGTTATGTATCAAGAGAACATCCCATCTTTGCCCACGTAATTCAGAATTTAAGTTTCTAAGTCAATGTTCTAAGCCTATGTTCCTACACAGTCTAGGAATATAACAGGCAAAAAAAGCCTTAGCAAAGGGATAAGGATTAGCTTCCCTTTTGGAATAATGGTAACGAGGGTTGCCAGGTGCAAACACTGTACTAGGCACCTTAGTCCTCAGAGCAACTCTGCAGGGCAGACAGTATCATCCCTGACTTGCCACTGTAGAAACGGAGGCTCAGACAGTTTGAGAAACTTGCCTGAGCTCCCACAGCCTGTAAATAATAACGTCAGGAGTGCAGCTCACACTGGTTGGATTTCTAATCGCGTGTCTTTCTGGCTATCGCTACTGCCTCGGAGATAAACGCATGAGGCGCTATGCTGAGTAACTACCACAAAGCCACCCGACAGCTGACACGAGAGCTCTGCAAAGAGCCGAAGGTTGGCCTAACGTGGAATCCATCCCCCCCTCCCTGCTGGAGCTCAGTGGGGAAGGGACGGTGCCGTCCATAGGGTGGGGCGTGGTCAGAAAGGTGGCTACACAGCGACCCAGGGTTCTAACCCACCCAATCACTGGCATGTAGGAAGCTTTGTAAAAGAGGAAGAAAGCTGCTCAATATGTGTTATGACAAAGACAATGCAGCATGGCCACTGCTGTCAACACACAAATCTTGGAGCCACTCTGCTTAGAACCACATGGGTGTGCTCTTCCCATGATCCACTGCAGTGTGCCGCTGAGAGCAGCAACCACTGATTTTCTGACACAGAAACCAAACTTACGGTCACCAAAGGGGAAGGGGGGGATAAATTAGGAGATTGGGATTAACATATACACACTACGGTATATAAAAGAGATAAACAACAAGGACCTACTGTAGAGCACACGGAACTATATTCAATATCTTGTAATAACACATAATGGAAAGGAAATCAGAGAATGGATCTGAATATATATATATGTATACATATATATATATCGATACATACACATTTATATAACTGAATCACTTTGTTGTACACCTGAAACTAATGCATTATAAATAACTATACTTCAATAAAAAAAGAAACAAACCATAACAAAACAAAAAATAAATCACTCTGATTTTGCTAAATAGGCATCATCGGAACTGCCTTTGACCCAGTTTTTCCATGCAGAGCCCTCCCACAAGCAAGATCCTCCCTTCTTTGCCCCACAGTGTTTCTTAAGCTGGTTTGCTGATGACCATGTAAGAAATACGTATGTTCTACCATGCACGCATCTCACACGTATGTGTAACAAAAACAAAAGTTCCGTGAACCAAGGCGTACCCTTACTTTGTGCGGGGAGTTCTCGTGGTTTCTTTTTCTGCATTATTTATTCCCAACACATCGACTTGGTGATTCAGGGGTGACTCTACATCCCACGAGGGGGCTGTGTCTGCAGCTGGAAAGCCCTGGTCTAAAACACCGGGCCAGTCGGGGTCCTACCTCCGGGGCGATGTAATCCGGGGTCCCACAGAAGGTCCTGGTCGTGACCCCATCCATCATGTGCTCCTTACACATCCCGAAGTCCGCGATCTTGATATGTCCTTCCGAATCCAGCATGACGTTATCTAACTTCAGGTCTCTGCAAAGAAGCGGGTGGCATCAGCATCCTTCCCGTAATGTCACATGCTTTGCTCTGCTGCTCGTGAGACAGAAGCGCCCGTGAGTGGCTGCGTCCCAGTGGCACATGAACTACAGTCACGGGAGTGCTGGGACTGGGAATTAGGACTTATTTATCTTTCCATCTCTAGAGCCCAGCGTAGTGTCTAGCATGCAGCAGGTACTTAATAAATGCAGACTGAACGAACGACTAAACGACTGAGCTAGTGATTCCCGACCTTGGCTGTGCAGGTGAATCACCAGACACCCCAAATGAGCAGCTCTGAGGAGGCCCCAGTCACCGGTTTATTAGTGTCCCACCCAGAGAGATCAGACACACAGCCAGGTATGCAAATCACGGGCTCCGAACAACCTCGCTGGGTCACCTGCGTCCCTTCCATTCTGCCCCGTGCCGTATGGTCTTCTAATTAATCTCTGCTTAACACTGGAGAACGTTCTCCCTTCATTGTGACCAAGAGCGGGAGGAACCGAATCCAGCAGTCGTCCCCGTCCCCTCCCGGCTCCCCGTGCCCCTCTGCGGAGCATCGCCAACAGAAATGCAGCTTTCATTGGCCCCTCACCTCTGTGCCAAGTCAAAGGCAGAGGAAGGAGCTGGCAGGGAAAAGAAAAGCATGTTTTCTTGCGGAAGCAGAAATGAGATAAACGATCTTCTGAGGTCCGGAAACCAGAAGGTGGTTCGGATTTGCCCGGAGGCTGCGGAAAGAATGGTAGTCCCTGCAGGTCTCCGTGACCCGGGGCGTGGTGGTGGTGGTGGGAGTCCGCTCCACGTTCTAAGTCCCCATCACAGAACTCATACCCACAGAACCCAGAGGTCCAGCAAAGCCTCCACAGTGCTGCGGCCAGCAGGGCTTCGATACACACCTATAAATGATTCCTCTTTTATGAAGAAAGAACAACCCAATGGAAATCTCTGCTGCGTAGAACCTGCAAAAGAAAACGCCTGTCAGGCGTCTGGCTTGCTTTCTTTGGCCTCCTGGATACTTTTTACTCTCAAGATCGGGCATCGAAATGGCAAGAGTGGGAGACCCTGGATGAGCAGAGATCAGCACTGCCCTGCATGTGTCGTCAACCCTCTGCCGTTTTATGACTCCAACTTCCCCAAGGAATGATACAGCTAGTAAAATCAATGAAGCAGGTTTATTACCTGTCCCCAAATAAACGCTTCTTGTCTGGGGCAAGTAGACAGGTAATTACTGCTTAAAAGACATTTTGAATACGATCTTTTAAAGAATGGCTGTCTGCTAGGCTGTTCTATGTCAGGGCTACGGTAGATTGGAGCAAATTTCCATTTTCCTATTCAAGGGCAGAATACATTAGTGTTTGAAAATACACTTATGCCCTGGAAGACAAAGGACAGTGTGTGATGATCTCTGCAGGTGGTTTACTCACCCCCTCACCCCTACCCCAAGTGCTGAGAGAAATGGGACCCACGCCAGGATTCAGACCTGATGCACCCTTTTTATTTTTTCAATATTCTTACAATTTAAAAAAAATTATTTATTTATTGGCCGCGAGGCACGTGGGATCTTAGTTCCCCGTCCAGGGATCGAACTCGCGTCCCCTACATTGGAAGTGCAGAGTCTTAACCGCTGGACCGCCAGGGAAGCCCCCTGATGCACCCTTTTAAATAATTCATAATAAAAAGCAGTTACTGCCTTCACTTCAAAATTGTTCATGGGTCAATATCTGAAACTCTGAATAAGTGCTGAAGCAGGTTTTAAAATTTGCACAGCATTTAGGAGTTCTTGACGTCTAAGACACAAGATGCTGCCTGTGTCAACGTCATACCCGGGAGGCTTCAAATAAGCACACGTGGGCTTCCCTGGTGGCGCAGTGGTTGAGAGTCCGCCTGCCGATGCAGGGGACATGGGTTTGTGCCCCAGTCCGGGAAGATCCCACATACCGCAGAGCGGCTGGGCCCGTGAGCCATGGCCACTGAGCCTGCACATCCGGAGCCTGTGCTCCGCAATGGGAGAGGCCACAACAGTGAGAAGCCCGCGTACAGCAAAAAAAAAAAGAAAAGAAAAAAAAAAGCACACGTGTTTACATGAGCAGAGAAACAACACCAAACCCTCAGCGGGGGGCAGGGGGGCACCTCTGAGGGCTGGCAGGGGGCGGAGGAGGGAGAAGAGAAGGGGTCACAGGTGACTGTCATATGATTTTTTCATGCTTTGCTGTATTTTTAAAGTGAAAAACTTTCCAGCAGCACAAATACAAGGGAATGGTACTAAGTGGGACGGCCTGTTAGTTCATGATGGAAGGTGGCTCTTCTGCCCTTGGCTCTTTACAGCTCTGTGCTGTCAAGCTTCATTCTGTAACCTGTGCATTTTAATGCTCTGTAACTAACAACACGAGAGACAGGGCCATCCGCCCCTCGGTTTTGAGCGTCCCCAAGAATGCCCCATTCTGTCTCCAGTGAGCCTTCCCCAGACCGGCTCACCCCGCACGGACCGGAAGTGCCCCAGGCTTTCTTTCAGACTGAACATCGGCCAGAACCCAATTAACGTTTGCCCACTCGATTCATCAGGGCACCTGCGCACTGGGCATCCTCACTCTGGGGACAAAAGAGCTGTGTGTGGGCTTCCCTGGTGGCGCAGTGGTTGCGAGTCCGCCTGCCGATGCAGGGGACACGGGTTCGTGCCCCGGTCTGGGAGGATCCCACATGCCGCGGAGCGGCTGGGCCCGTGAGCCATGGCCGCTGAGCCTGCGCGTCCGGAGCCTGTGCTCCGCAACGGGAGAGGCCACAGCAGTGAGAGGCCCGCGTACCGCAAAAAAAAAAAAAAAAAAAAAAAAATTAAAAAAAAAGAGCTGTGTGTTTAGATCTGCTTCTGTGAGTTTCCCGGGACTTCCTGGCCCCTGGAAAATGGGGTGACTCTTCAGGTCTCAAAGCCTCGCCTCTAGATGGATGACTCTGTCTTCCCCTGGAGCCCACACCTCTCTCCGGGGCTGCTGATCTATGCATCCCACTGAGACCTTCTAATGATCCCCTGCAACCTCCTCCTCCGGATGGCTGCTCCCTCCCCAGTCTACAGACGGGCAGCAGCTGGAGAGGCTTCTCTCTCCTCACCCCCAGGCACCAAGTTCTGGTTTTCTTCTTCCAGAAGGTGTCTCCATACACTGGCTAGTCTTAGGCTCCAGCCTTTGTCCTCCACACAGACTGTCACCTGCCCCGCCTCCACCGGCCATCCTTCCATCTCCTCTTGGCCAGGGCCCCGTGGAAACTTCACCTGATGCTGTCAGGCCCCCCGAGGCCCCTTCCAGGCTCTCTTGTTCCCCAGCCAGGCCCTCTGCTCGGCCCATCACCCAGAGCCCCTTTATTTGTTCAAATAATGACTGAATGGCTCGATCGACAAGGGTGGAATGGGGTGACAGGCCATCTATACACCTGCATCTCCAACTTGCCGGAAGTAGAATAAACTGCTCCGGAGGAGACGTTTAGGTGGACCCTGTCCACCGACCTGCCCCCGGGAAGGTAACAGTGCTCCACCCCAATCCGGGCCCAGCCCCACTTCCAGATCCCCCCGGCAGAGGTTCTCGGGTGGGAGTGGCGCGCGGTCTACGTTCGGGGACTTTACAAACTACTCACACTGCCTGCGGTTCCTTAAATTTTCCCACTTGCTGGATGTGGTACATGAGGTCCCCGCCATTGACGTATTCCATGACAAAGTACAGCCGATCCTGAGGACCAAGGTGGACAGGTGAGCGGGTTGACGGCAGCAGGGTGGCGGCCTCCACCCTCCCAACTGTGCTCTGCTGTTAGTAAAACGTGGGCCACACTGGCGGGTTCGCCCAGTAGAGCCGGTCACGGTGTTCTCCCCCAAATAAAGAATAAGTACTAAGCCCTATTGCGTGAGGGCCTTGGGACGTATAGAGTCACGACGTAACCCTGAAACGACGGGTTATGTCAGCCTGTCTGCTCCCGATCACAGGAGTGGCCTCAAACTTTCTTCCCTCTTCTCCTACACACAGGATACACTTCTAAGTTAGGGACGGCGTGAAGGATCCATAGGGGCCCATTACTTCATCTTAACCAGTGTTCTGGTTCGCAATGTCTACGAGGCAACGCCACAGTAACGTAACGTGTTTACCCGGATGCTCCTGAGAGCAAAGCTCGTGGTGAGGTCGGGCTTGTACGTTACAGGTGCTCAGTGGTGTTGACTGTGAGGGATGGGACTGTACGCGGAGAGGTTAACCCAATGTTCTCTTTATGCCCAAGTGTTGTTTTTCATTTTCTCTGTCACTGATATGCTAAGTGTTGGCCCCATGAAGCGCATACATCACAGAACTAAGTAAATCTGCATATTTATGAGGACCACACGCTGGGACAGATGGGGAGACTGAGCGGGTGTAAGAGGAAGTAACAGCACAGCACAAGGTAAGAGCTGACCTCTGCTCTCTTCCAGAAAACACCACCATTTCACAGAGGTTATTATACATTAAAGTAGTGCACAGGAAAAAAGAAAAATGTTGGAGCTGCTGCTAACAGCCAGGGAAACGGCTCTGGGAGCTTCAATCTCTCGCTTTCCTGTTACAAACTTTAATTTCAATTTTATTTCTCTGCTTTGCAGCTTTCCAGAGCTTAATCAGTGTAACCAGGGTTACGGGATCTGGACTGGGTTTCTTTCTCTTCTCTGCCTATCGCTAACTTCCTCCTTGGCGCTACCTAGGAGCTGCTGCTGGGAGCAGAGGGCCGGCCGGCTGCAGGCAGTAGGCTGACCCGCAGTGGCCGGGGCCCGACCCTGCGGCCCCACTGTCCACCCGAGGCTCCAGGGTGCTGCTTTGCTAGTAGCCACGACGGCTACTGAGTACTGAGCCACGTCTGCAGGAGGACAGCCGCGGAGGCCTGCAGAGCCCATCTTTGGGAAAGGCGTCACTGTGGTGCCATCTAAATGTTTATATTTCTTGTAGGTTACTCGCAAGCACCACGCCAGGGTCCCATAATCGGCTGACCAGCGCTTTGGAAATTATTTTGTCCTCTCTTTAGTTAACCTATATGGCAGGGCTCAGCAAACGTTTTCTGTAAAGGGCCCGACAGTGAATATTTTAGGCTCTGTGTGTGTCTTGTAACTACTCAGCTCTGCCTTTGCAGCACGAAAGCGGCAGATGCTGGGTAAGTGAAGGGGCAGGGCTGTGTCCCAAGAGAACTATTTATGGACCTTGAAATCAGAATTTCATCTAATGCTCGCATGTCACAAAACAGTACTTTGTCTAAACCCTTCGCAGAGCTCACAGGCCATACAGAACAGGCCAGGCGGCGCCCCCTGCTGTGCGCATTCAAGAACATACTCTGTCACGACAGTGGGTCTCCTGATGCTCTGACAGGGACTGGGGGGTCTTAACAAGCCAGGACTGTGAGTTACTGTTTTGTCTCTCTAAGTCTGAACATTACCTGGTGTGTGTTAAGGAAACCTTTGCTCTAAGCATTCACGGAACTAAATGGAAGTAACACTAAGTCTCTAAGTAGGGCACATCACAGAGGGGGATGCCCCGAATCCACTAGTGGTTCCCAGGCTGCTCGGCAGAGGAGGACGTGGGGCTGAGAGGTCCCCACGCTTTGTCTGTTCCCAGCCTCTTCCCAGGCGGAAGGCTGGCTCGGACCCCGAGGACGCTGTGTGACTGGGGGCAGCTCCCGAGGGCCCTTACCACCGTCTGGAAGCAGGAGTGCAGCTGCGTCAGGAACGGGGGCTTGTCCGACAGGGCCAGCACCCGCTTCTCCACCATGGTGCACTCCACGTCGTCGTCCTGGATCACCACGTCCTTCTTCAGGATCTTGATGGCATACAGCTCCTCCGTCCCCTTCCTGTCCGCCAGCATCACCTGCGGGCACACCGAGGGCAGCCTGAACCTCCCAGCACACGGCTGGCACGGGGGCGGGGGGCCGCTCGGGCGGTGCGTGTGGACTCGGCAATGTTAACAAAGCTCCACCTCGTGTGCCGGTCTTGAAATACTGCACATCGCTGCGCATGAAATTCCTCAGGCTGCCTAGTTTCTACGCTGCCAGGGTTTATGCTCCGTGTGGGCTGTGGCCGCACAAGGGCACCACGGCAGCCGCTGAAAGGGGCACTCAACATTCTCTGCAGGAGTCGTGCGTCTGGCACGTCTCACAGGAGCATCGTCAGAGCAGAGATGTGGCTGACCTTTGTACACTTCTCACAAGTCAGGAGCCAAGTCCAGAAAAAAGGGGGCGGGATCAAAATCAGCTCCTGGATCTATCATGAGGTATGGGACCAGAGAAGCAAACGTAGGTACACAGGCCGACCACTGAAGAAACCCAGTTCAGCATCTGTTAATGATTACGTCTGCTTACTATGAGTCAACATTCAATTTTTAGTTGTGAAAGCTACTCGTCCGACATCTTGGAGCACCCACTCCGTCATGCACCCAGAAACGGAGACACACCGGGAGCCTCGTGTGGCTTTTTGGATACAGTTGTTTTTAATGAAATGGAACTGGGAAACCACTGAGAAACGTGTGCAGAGCACAGGGAATCTAAAGGGCTGCTCTGGAATCCTCGGGGAGAATGGGACTGACCCCAGCGTTCTCTGCCAAAGCCCGGCCCCATCATGGACCCGGTTCTCTTACCTTCCCGAAGCTGCCCTTGCCCAGAACCATGAGGAAGTTGAAGTCGGTGAGTTTCACTCTGTCGAGGTTGTTGGAAGGCTGTCTCCTGTCCTCAGGACTGATGACTTTGTTGCCAGCAGGGCCGAGCTTGGCTTTCTAAACAACAAGCACACAAGTGAAAACCTCCAGTCGTTCTACCAGGGAAAAAAGTGACAGAAAACTCTGTGGCTGAGCTGGATACTGTGTGGGGATGGGATGGGGTGAGAAAGGGAACCAGGGTGAGGAAGCATCTCTTCCTACCTCCGTGGCTATACTCACCCTAAGGGCAACATTTTCAAAGGAGCAAAGAGTTGCCCGTACTCATCACAAGACGACTCTCTATGTCTTTTTTCTTTAATTAATTAATTAATTATTTTGGGGGGCTGCATTTGGGCCTTCGTTGCTGCGCACAGGCTTTCTCTAGATGCAGCGAGCAGGGGCTACCCTTCACTGCGGTGCACAGGCTTCTCATTGTGGTGGTTTCTCTTGTTGTGGAGCACGGGCTCTAAGCACGCGGGCTCAGTAGTTGTGGCTTGCGGGCTCTAGAGCGCAGGCTCAGTAGTTGTCTTGACGGGCTTAGTTGCTCTGCAGCATGTGGGATATTCCCGGTCCAGGGCTCGAACCCGTGTCCCCTGCATTGGCAGGTGGATTCTTAAACCACTGCGCCACCAGGGAAGCCGACTCTTTATGTCTTTAAATGAGAATCAAGTCACAGGGCTCTGGCAAGGGAGGGTTAATTCTCATCCAGGGATGGAAAGGTTAACTTCTTGGGGAAAACGGGGCTTTGTGACAGTTAATGTAATAAAAGAAATAAACTGTGTACTGATGCTTTCCTTATTTGCAGATTTTCCAGCTTAAGATTAATCTGCAGAAACCCATGCAGAAAGGGAGAGTGTGTCCTCTGGAGAAAAACCGCTTAAATGGCAGGCAGGCCATGGGGATGATTTATTGCAACTTTAAAAGGCACAGTAAGAAGAACAGAGGGTTTTTTTTTTTTTTTTTTTTTAAGGTAAAGAGTTGGACTCATGAAGAATGGTGACATGTAAGAGCATCTGGTTTCCCACGAAGCCCACAGTGCTGTTTGCATCTGAAGAATCCTGGGTCGTGACCTGTGAGTTACCCAAAGGAGTTCTCATCTCCACTAGACTCATGCTGTGTAAAGACCACCCCTCGTTACTCTCACGGGGAGTTAAGAGTCTCAGGTCAGAGGCGAAAGGTGCAGAGAAGGCAAGGCAAGGGGATCACACGGGGGCGTCTGAGCCGGTGGAGGAGCCTGTGGAGGCCCTGGAGCAGGTGCGGGCTTCCCCACAGGCCGAAATCCACCTGCCAGGGAGAGGCCAGTTGCCGGTCAGCAGCTGGAAAGGCAGCCCTGGGCCAAATGGCAAAGACTCTTGCTCTGGCCCTGTTCTTAATGAGGGGGTCCAGCAGACCTGAGCAAGGGCAGCTCTGGCTCCCAAGAAGATGGCAGGAGGTGGAGAAGGCTCTCGAGAGCTTTCGTGTATGACCAGAGCGGCCCTAGCCCTTGCGGGGAAACGTGGGATTACTTCTTTAGCAGCAGAGGAGGCTCTCGAGGGATCACCCACCCTCCCCATGCGCAGGAGCCCCTCATCCACAGTTACTGAGGGAGCTGCTCGCAGCCGGCTCTGCTGGGGAGGATCCGCGTTTGCAGGAGCCCGTCAGCCGCCTCCGCAGCCCCAGGCCCGGTCCCGCACTCGGCACGAGCTGTGCACTCAGCACCATGGTAGAAGGAAGTAAGAAGTGAAGCCCGATCGTGTTCATCACATGCTGGGCTGTTAGGTGACGCTTTTCTCTGATCAAAATAACCCATTCGTAGAGAGATCAAACCCTGGGGCTTGAGTGCCAGCTCCGATGAACTGAGTGAGCCCATCTAAGCAGAGGCACTAAAACATGGGGGAAAGATGGCCCCACTCTTTTGCTTCAAGGCTGGAAGTATTTAAGGCAGTTGTACTAGGGCCGCAGTGACAGCGCATGTGCGAGGTGGCAGGAAAGACGGGTGAACCCGGGGACCACGGGAAACACAGATGCTCTACAGAAATAAAACCTGAAGGAGACCTCAGCAGGCCTCCCCGTCGACAACGGGTGGAAGGAATTTTCAGACAGACTCGTGAGAAGGAGCCAGGACGTAACCACGTGGGTTACATTCACCCTCCCGTCAACTGCAGGACCAGCCCTGTCCTCCAAACATCGGCCCAAGAATGATTCCAACTTGATAAGCCTTCCAGTTTGTGCCTAAATTTAGATAATCAGGAAGTTCAAGATGGGAATACCGACTATGCTCCTCTATTCTGTTCTTCCGATGGCTACAAAGAAAAAAGGGATCAGAAAGAGGTACAGAGACTTTAATTTCATCGGGAACTTCATGATGACGTCTGAAAAGGCCCAAATGCAGTGGCCTCACGCTTCGAGGTGCTGGAACAGCTGAGGAGCAGCAGGAACATGCCTGCTGCCGCCGAGTGCAGCTGAGGCCCTGAGCAGGTGCCCCCGGTGGCCCTGCCCAACCGTCCCTGCCCCTCCCTCCTCTGGCGCTTCAACTTCAGTGCAAGAGGGGACACGGGCTGATGCAGCGAGGCCTCCAACCTGACGCGGGGCTCACAAGCCCACATCCGCCGCCTGTACCAGGGCCGCGGCCTTGGTCTCATTCCAGGGACAGGATACCCCCGCAGTCAGGTGCTCGGGGACCTCTGAAGCCCGGATGCTGCTCTGAAATCAGTGTGTAGGATCTGGGAGGGACGACTGGCCACGAGAGACCCTGACTCCCAGGCGGGCCACGAGCCCGTGGCCACGGTCGGCCCCCAGCGCGGGGAGGCTCCCAGCCCCAGGCGGCCGGAGGAAGAAGTGGCCTGGGGCCTTCAAGCAGCAGCCCTGCCCCCGAGTGCAGTTCGCCCCACAGACCCCTCGGCCTCAGCCCGCACAGGATGCCCCCTGCCCAGGCCCTGCGGCCACCGCAGCTCTGCGCTTTCAAAGCAGCTCTCCGAACGGCAGAAAATCCCATAAGCTCAGAATCTCATTATTCTGGGTGGGCCTGACCTGGGGCTGGAGGAGACCCCGGTGGATCCCTTGGGAGATGCGTCTCTGGGGGTGGCAGCGAGGCCTGGGGGCCGGAGGGCAGAGGACCCCAGGAGGGGCGTGGGCACTGGCCCGGCCCCCGCCTTCTCATCCGTCCCCCCAAGCTGTCTGCGTGCGGCTCCACCCCGGCCTGTGCCCCCTCCCCAGGGTCCAGCTCACCTGTCACGTGGTCCTGCTCTTCTCCCCCATGGCACCCTGGTCTCCTCCTAACAGCTCCCAGGGCAGCTGGTATTTATTTACTGCGTCTTTATGTGATTGAGGTCTCACTCGACAGCGAACCTGTCATGCCAGATCCGCCTTCAGACTCGTCCAAAATCCGCCCTCTCCTCAGGGCCTCCTTCTCGACCTCTCTGGCCAGGCTGGTCACCACCCTCCCTCGCCACTCGCTGGTCTCCCCGCTTCCACCCTACCCCCCGTCCGCTACCTGCAGGGATCCTGTTCCAGGGGATCCTGTCCTGGTCCCCGACGTCCTGTCTGGTGGAGAGAAAGGCCGAGCCCTCCTAGTGGATGAGGAGCCCTGGCTGGCCTACCTCGGACCTTAACCGCCACCCCTCTGGCCGTCTGTCCGGCCTCGGATCTTTGGTTGCCCTTCCCACAGGGGCCTCGCTGTCTGGTTTGTCCCCAAATCCAGCTCAAGCGGCACCCTTCTGCCTTCCTGGTGTCTCCATCCTGGGATCTCCAACCTGGGGCCGACAGGGTCTGTGACCGGTCCCCATGCCCTGAACCTCTGACTCTGCGCCCCTGTGCTTGCCTGGACTGGCCCACAGCTGCTGTCACGGATGTCATGTCATGCCACGCCACGTTTCCCCAGCAGGGCTGAGCCCTGTTCCCAGTTGAACTCTTGTTCTCAAAACCTTATGGCAGAGTTGGCTTCCAGGAGAACCTCAACACACACTTGTACCTTCTTCTTGGATTTGCTGATCTGTCTTCCTCACTAGACTGTGAGGCCCTGGAAGACAGGGACCATCTTATTCATGTATCTTCAGGCCCAGCAGTCGTGGGGCCCGTGATTATACACTCACTGAATATCTCATTCACTCACTCAGACATGTGAATTCATGGGGAGCACTGGGACTGACAGAATCGGACGAGGCCGAACCACGAGCTGTACAGTCAGCCTGCAGCTGGGGCTCGTGGGGGAGATGACAAACGTTAACACAGAAAGGCAGCAGTTACCAGGTGGTCACTTCCGAGAGCTGCCCTGACGCTGTGCATCTGGACGTTCATAGCTGGGCACAATTCCTTCCCTCACGCCGTCACTGGTCAAGCTGGGGCAGCCACAGGGAGGGGTCGCGAGGGTGTCCCAGCCTTCAGGGAGGATGACCACGTGGTGCCCTCCCCAGAGGCCACGCCAGCCCGGCCAGCAGGCCCTTGGAAGAGCTTCTCTGCAGGGACACGCTTCCCATGAGAGGACCCGCTGGGATCTTGGACTGAAGAACAGCAATGACCTTCTGAGTTCAGCCGGCCTCGGAGCAGGACAGAGAGACCTGCCCTTCCCGGCCTGCATACTGTTGACAGAACTCCGGGTGTCAGGAACGTAACTCAGACTCCACCAGGAGTGCAAACAAAATCAGTATATGTCCAGGGATAGAGGGTCTCGCGGCAGAGCTGTGGGCAAACCCATGAGGCATCAGAACAATCGTGCTGACATCTCTAGCTCACAGCAACGTAAACACGACCCAGCCCAGTCTGATGCCCTGCGGGGTCCGTGAGCAGATGGGAATCCAAATCACGGAGACCGGAAAGCCGGATACCTCCTGAAGGCTGAAATTCAGAGGAGAGAGAACATCACCAAGGCTGCCGATGCTCCATGCTGAGAAAGCTCAGATCCTGAGTGAAGAAAGTTGTTGGAGGGCCGGGCTCTGAGCCGCAGCCGATGGCATGGAGCTGCAGTAAGGTCCCGTCCTCCACTCCTGCAGGTGGGACGCCTCTCAGCCCTGACGTCCTGTGTTAATTTCTCTAGCGAGCAGCAGCCCAGAGTTCGCAGTCCGAGTCCCAGCTCAGCACACACAGCGTGTGGCCGGGCACAAGCCCCTGAGCCCCTCGGAGCCTCTGGTCCATCCTCCCGTCGGATGATCCTGCTGGCCTTCCTCTCGCAGGGCTCTTGGGAGGAGCAGATGCCAGGACGTCTGGCACGGTAACTGGTACCCAGCAAGGGCTCGACGTGTGGCACCTCTCATTTTTCTTCCTAGTCACCTCCATTTTCCCAAGAGGGCCTAGTGGAGCCCAAGCACAGAGTCTCTGCTCAGCACACAGTGGGTCTTCAGAACCCCCGGCTCCTCGTGTGTGACTTCAGAACACGGTAGCATGTATTCTACAAATATCTGTGTGTCTGTCATGCCTCAGACATGAGGGCTAGGTGCTGAGGAAACCAGATCAATAAGTAGCCTCTCCTCTGAAGAACTTGCAGTGCAAAGGTCCTGTGGTCCGTGGACCAGCCACATCAGCATCACCAGGCGGCTTGTCAGAAATGCAGCCTCTCGACCCCGCCCCAGATCTACCAAATCAGAACATGCTTTTTCAACAAGACCCTCAAGTGGTTCCTGCACACATTTAAAGCTTGAGATGTGCTGATCTAAGACAATCGAAATGTTTCTCCCCCAGATTAAATGATCCCAAGACTGTTTTCACCTCTAAACACCTTCAATTATCATATAAGTCAAGGGCAGCTCTGGAAAGAGCCCCTGACTTGGATTCTAAAGAGCTTGGATCAAATCTTGCCCTCATCCATATTCGCTGTGTGAGCCTGGGCAGATTACATGGCCTCTCTGGGGCTTGGGTCCCTCACGTTTAATACGGGGGTGATAAGACCTCTATATCCCTGGGTGATGCTGCAGATGAAACGAGGAATCCTTTTGGAGGGCCACCACCGCAGCTCCTCACAGCACACCCTTCAGCTTGGTCTCCTTTCCTTTGCCCCGGGAGGGAGACACTGTCGGTGCCTACCCCAGGCTCCTGGCACACACCTGATCCCTCACAGCGGGTGGAAGGCCTCTGTGAGCAGCTGCAGGCTGCCTGGTGCGTGGACCAGAAACCCTGTGCCCCGTGGGTGTCTGTCGGGGCTGCAGACAGACTCCCCAGGGGCTTGGGACCTGTGGGGAGGTCGAGGCATGTCCCCGGGGGCTTCTGTGCCCTCCTGGTGGGCAGGAAAGGAAACGGGTCTCAGCAACTGCTCACCCCGATTTCTGAAGAATCTTATGTAGCCCCCGAAGAGGCTGGGCTAGGGCTAGGTGCAGGAAAAGATCTCAACTTATTAAAATGGCATAGGAAGTTTTAAAAGAGGAAATAAAAATGGAAACTATGTATAGCGTTGCAGAATGTAATAGTGACTTTAAATGCTGAAGCTTTAGCATGCCCCCCCCCTTTTTTCAACTAGACTGAAACACAGCATGGTTTATTGGCTATGATTAAACAACTGAGAACCCAGGATCCTTAGGTTCCTTGAAAGATGGCATATCAGCGTGAGGCCCAGTCTGGTATCATGGTGCTAACTGGATTACCAGGACTCGAGAACAGGCAGTACTGTTTCCCCATCGGAAAATTTACTAATAGCCAACATGTGTCTCATTTTATACGACAGATATATTCTTGTGAAGTCATAACCGTCTGCCGTCATTGAAGGGGTTCACAATTTAAAGGACTCCTAGTGTGGCGTTTCTATAAATCACACAGAGTGAGTCGGAATACCGTGGAGGCCCCCAGTGGGTCTATCCTGCAATCACACAGCCTTTGGGGAACCCTCTGAAGTTTGCTTCCACGTTTAACTACATTCTAGTCGTTCCTATTTGGTAAAAGTGTTTTCGATAACACACATAGTATTTGCTAGCATAGTAGAAAATATGGCTTTGATGGATATATTTACCATAGATGTTCGTAAAGTGTAGAGAGAGGAACCTGATGACAGAAGGTTCTTCCTATTCTAAGATTCCGAAGGCAGACAGGCCAACAATGACCAGGTGTAGGTGCAGAAGAATACTTGTAAATTTCTTCTACAATTTTTTTTTCTGCTATAAAAGTGTTCTGTGTCTGTATCTGTGCATCTGAACAACCTTGGCAACGTAAGACTGATGGTGTTTCGGTGCTGCTCCATCAACCAGGGCGTGGGTAACAGAAAGAGCCAGGCCGTGTATAACCACGGGCCCCGCACAGCATCCTGCCTCTAAGGTGACGTGTTCACCTGCAACCAGAGCAACGTTAATTACCTATCACTTACGTGTGGAATCTCAAATATGACACAAATGACCTTATCTACGAAACAGAAACAGACACACAGACACAGAGGACAGACTGGTGGTTGCCGAGGGGAACGGGGTGGGGGAGGGAGGGATTGGGAGTTTGGGGTTCGCAGGTGCAAACTAGTGTATACGGGATGGATAAACAAGAGGCCCTACTGTATAAGCACAGGGAACTATATTCAATATCCTATGATAAACCACATGGAAAAGAATATAAAAAAAGAACATACATATGTATAACTGAATCACTTTGCTGTACAGCAGTAATTAACATAACATTGTAAATCAACTATACTTTAATAACATATATATTTTTTTCTTTTAAAAGAGAAATCAGGGCTTCCCTGGTGGCACAGTGGTTGAGAGTCCGCCTGCTGATGCAGGGGACACGGGTTCGTGCCATGGTCCGGGAAGATCCCGCATGCCGCAGAGCGGCTGGGCCCGTGAGCCATGGCCGCTGAGCCTGCGTGTCCGGAGCCTGTGCTTCGCAACGGGAGAGGCCACAGTGAGAGGCCTGCGTACCGCAAAAAAAAAAAAAAGAAAAAAAAAAAAGAGAGAAATCAAGTGGTTTCAGAAGATAACCGCAAAGGAAAGCGTTTTCCATGACACTGTTTATGGAGTATGTCCTGTGTATTTCTCATAAGCCACAAGTCACAGCTATTACCTCGACTCAGTTAAGTGGGCAACAGGTTAAGATGATGCTACTTAATGGGCATTACAGCCTCCTGGGTAGCACAGAGTAAATAAAACGCCTGCTGTTCTCTGGCTAAATAATTTTTCATCTTCTGGAACATGCCAGGCATGCTTGCTGCCCGAGGGTCTCTGCACTTTCTCCTTCTCTGCCCACACAGGCAGGGCATTTTCCCATCTCTGCTCAGGTGATGCTTTAACCTCAAGACTTCAACATGGCACCCTGTCGTCCCTCAAGCTCTTCTCACTACCTATTTATATATTTCTTTCTCCCTTTGTCAGAAGGAGGGCGGGAACCTCATCTGTTCTGTTCACTGATGTGTCTCCAGTGCCCAGGAGAGAGCCCAGGGTGGAATGATCCTCAAATACTTCTAGACTGAATGGAAGGATTGGGGAAGGCAATTCCTTCTAATATAAAACTTTATAAAAGGCAGAGTTATTGCTCTTAAATAATTTCTATAAGAATGCTACTTCTTGTTATAAAAGTAGTATGTGTTCAGTTTAGAAAATTTAATAGGCATGGATAAGTTGAAAAAAAAGACAATTTAAAATATCCATTATTTTATCACGAGATAATCACTGTGAACATTTTGTGAGATACGCTTCTAATCCTCTCTCCTCATGTTTTCTTATTTGACCTGCACACAATTCTATTGTTTGTAACCTGTCTTTCCCCTGTGTATGATGTGATCTTTTTAAGCTACAGGCACTCTTCTACCGCGTGGCTTTAGGGACTGTATGATACCCCCCGCATCACTGTGTGGCTCTCCTGCACTTGATCTAACAACTCCCCTACTGCTGGACACCTAGGTTGTTTCCAATTTTCACTGTCACCAACGTGCAGATGAACAATTTTGTAATCCAAATCTCTGTGCACAACCCCGATCTCCCCAGGATAAGTTCCTGCTGTGGAATTGCCAGGTCAAGGGGTCCTGGTATTGCAAAGGCTGGTACACAAGGCCGGACACTCAAATCTGGCCATGGAAAGTCAGAGAGAAAGGGGGGGAAACCCAAAGCCTCAGGGCAGACTCATCCCTGAAGGCAGGATCTTGGTTTCTTTTAGGTCTCGTGTCTAATTCCGTGGTTGGAATCCCTAATAGATAGCACTTCCTTTTCAGATTTGGCTTGGTCTATGTGCTTTATATCAGCCGCCAAGATGGAAGCACATCTTTACCTCCAGGTAACACAGAGAGCAGTCTTGGGAGAGAAGTTAATTGGTTCAGAGAGTTTAACAGTGGTTCTTAGGTAAGCGACCCCCCAAGTAACCCCACCTCCTCGTCACGGCAGTACAGTCCAAACTGCAACTGCGGCCTCCCTGCAACCTGTGTCCTCCTACACACTTGTGTGGACACCTGCCCACGGGAGTTCTCTCCTGGATGTGGGAATCATGGGGAGATAGCAAATCACAGGTGTGTGCCATTCAGCTGCGGGCAGGGGCCTCAGAACTAGAGCCCTGTGGCCACAGAAAGTCCTTGAAAAGGTCAGACCAGCCTATGGTCCAGTTGAAGATGCTCCTGTCCAGAAAGCTACCTCTGCTCCGTAGGGCCACGGAGCTGGGTCATGCCTGCACCGGGCGTGGGGAGAGAAGAATGCTACCCTCCTCTCCATCAGCCCTTGAAACAGGGCCCTGGGTCAGCCTGCAGAGGGTCATTCCCCGGTGCTAAGACTGAGGGAGCTTTTAGTATTTGAAAGGAAGTTGGAAATAAGCTAATCAAGGCCAACCATGTTGCAGATGAGGAGGCTGAGGCCCAGGGGGCCTAGTGGACATGTCTAAATCAATTTTCCTCCCTGGCTTCTGAATCCAGAACTCTGATCTTTGAATTCAGTGCTCATCCTCCTATATCTAGGGTGGGCAAACGTTTTCCATAAAGGGACAGAGAGTAAGTATTTTCTTTGCAAGCCAAATGCTGTTTCCGTCGTAGCTACTCAGCTCTGCCGTTGCAGCGTGAGAGCTACGTGAATGAACGGGTGAACGAGCATGGTTGTGTTCCAATAAAACCTTATTTACAAAAACAGGCAGCAGCCAGAATCTGGCCTGTGGGCTGCAGTTTGCCTACTCTTGCCCTCAGTCACACAGGTTCCCAAATCGTTCATCCTCATTTGCAGTTAGATTTAAACACAATGTCTCTCTCCTTGCTAAGCCAGCAGAACGGCAACAATTAAGAACCTCAAATGAATTAAATTACTACTCAGCCTCTTCCACGACCAGCACGGGAAAAAGCTGTTTTGCAGCCAAACAGCGTAGTGAGTGGAGTACTTGTTCGGTAGAGCAAAAATTTCTGGGGAAACCACATTAAGTCACTTTCTGAATGAGAAGTATTTTAACGGACACATCCACTTAGGCTGTTGCTGCTGTTGGACTCGCAGGCAGCAGGCAGGCCTCTGTTGTCATGGCAACCGAGCCACACTCCCGGGAGACACGCTGGACCGGTCACACATCAGCACTCTGCCCACCGTGGAAAATACAAAGCGTCTGGTTCATCTGGAACCGAGTGTTACACATCTCTCTCTAGAGTCCGGCTGTGCTGTTTTTCTGCAGGCAACCTAGTTTCCCCCCCATCTCCCAGATTTGTCCGTTGATTGCTGACACACACCTCAGGCAGGCTCATCCACGACCATCAGGTTGTAATAGTACGACTTGTCTCACCCGCTACAAAGGTCCTGGAAAGGCTGCCAACCTTAGTTCTCCCCAGTGGCTGAGGATCCAGACTTATGTGAGGAGCTGGAACCAAAAACTTTATCCTTTCTAAGTTGTTCCATCTGGAAAAAGACCATCTTTCTCTGACCAGGGAGCTGAGGGCACACACCCATCTAACGTCAACCTTAGAAGAAACCCTAACGGGAGTGCTCACACCGCAGAACATTACTGGTAAAGGATCTGGGGCACTTAGTCATTTTTTGAAACCTGTATCCTTCTCCTGCTAAAAACGCCCCCCTCTGGGATCAACAGGGTGCTGGCTTTGTAAGTCGGCTGGGGCAGGGTGAGAGCCGAATGAACTCATGATGCCATCAAAGTAAATGATTTTCCAGACTGCCGGCAATACTGCTTAGAAGTGGGGGAGCCTTCTCTGCGCTAAGAAAGCAGAGTAGATATGAAGTGGGCTGGACTCGGCAAGAGCAGACTGCAGGAACAACTGGGACCTCAAGGAACCCCGGGCCTCCCCCCCCTTGCAGGACCATGATGATTCCCTAAAATCGAGGAACAGCTGGGAGCCCAAAGTGAGAACCTCATCTTCATGCCCATCAAAAAATAAAGAGGTGCAGTAAAGTTCACTGCTATCTTCTGGGTGCAGGTTTTTGTGGACTCTTTTATTTGCAAATCTTTACTGCCCTCTTGTGGTATTTATTTTCTGGACCGATTGCATTTTGACTGGACTCTTAGCAGAAATACGCCCAAGTTTACTAGTCTGGCCCACAGAGGTAAAGTTCCCTTAAATGCTGCAAAATGGCACAAATAAGCTGCAAATTCTACCTTCCCAGCTCTACCTTTATAGAGGATGACTCAGATCTCTCATGTGAGAACCAGGCCTTTGCGTGGTGCCTATGGAATGTGTGCCGATGCCCGAGTATGTTTCAGAATCGCCATGTACGTGATTTCTAGAAAACAACAAAAACCAACCACTTTTAGATGTCTCTGTGTCCTGAATCTCTTGCCAAACCTCTGACTGGGCCCAGACTCTGCAAACCACAGATGCAAAACGTGGTGACAGGGAGGCTGCGAGGGTCGAGGGGGCTGGCTGGTGTGGTCCCCTGAGACCTGCTGTGTCTATCTTACAGGCAGAAGCACAGAATAACCTTGGAAATAAAGAAATGAGGAGAGACACAGGAGGGCAGAATTCCGTGAAATGGCCACCCCTGGGGAAAGTCAACTGGCGTTAAGCGATCACAGAGTATCAGCTCCCGAAAAACAAACAGCAACAAAAACCCTGACCGTAACTGGCGATAAAGCCCAGATCCTTGGGGAAAGTTCCAGACATTTCATTGCCATTCAGTTGCTGCAGGCAAGGTGGGAAGGACCGGGCACCTAGCAAAAGAGGTTGGAAACTTGATCCCCGTGGAGGTAAAGACAGAAAAAAATATGATCCTTTCCCTAAAACGCTGAATACGTTTGCTCAATTACTCAATTTAAATTTTTCTAAGACGCCTCTGACAGCAGCAAGCATTTTGAAAGCGGGACCGACTGCCATTAAATTTAGCACAACATTTCCATAATCGTTGATTTCATCCTGTCTTCGCTGAGCGTTTTTAAACTGCACCAGTCTTTGAAAAGGAGGGACCTAATTATAGCTCAATGGGACACCTGCTTCCAAGACTGGCGGCAGCTGCGCTGTTCTGGGCTGTCCCCTCACGCCACCGCCCCACATGGTAATCGGCTGACAGGGGACCCGGGGGGCGACATGGATGGGAAGGACCAGCTCCGGCACTGCTGACCTCTCCGGGGCCTCGGTTCCTTCATCTGTAAAGTGGACTCAAATTCCCCGCCTCCTCCTGTGTAGGGACCCCCGCCCCACTTACTCAGGAGCTGCTGCCGAGCTGCAGTACCAGAAGGGTTCCACCCTGAGGCCGCGGCGGAGAGAGGCAGAGAGGATGCGAGGGGACGAGGAGGCCCCCTCCCCAACGACTGGGAGCTCCCAGCCACCCTCAGGACACGCGGCCGACAGGCCAGGGCGTCTGCTCTGAGGGTCTCGTTTCCAGGCCCGGAGGAGGCCCTTGAGGACGAGCTTCGGGAGAGAGGATGTCTCTGTCCCAGAAGCGGACGGGAGTCTTGTGTCAACAGGCCGGGGAAGTAAAATGTAAGTGAATTCAGTTACTGTGACCCCAGGGGTCCCCACAGGCTGCCGGGACCCGGGGAAATGTGGCTCGAAAAAGGACCAGGCCCGGTGAGGATCAAGATCGCGGCTGGGTCGCCCCCCTACACCCGCCCCCTCTCTGGGGCCACTGGCCACACGCTCCTCTCCAGATGTCAACCGAGAGCACTGGTCCCGGGTTCCAGCCATGGACTGACTACCGACAGGTCTACACTTTCAGAAAAAGCCACAAGGAAAATGGCTCACAAGCCAGCGAGGGTGCTGCCATGCAAAGAGATGTGAACGAGTGATGGGACCCCACTGCCACCGCCAGGTCAGGGTGACCTCCCCACATCCAGGTGACATTTCCCTTCTCAGGTAGAGTCATCTGGGTTTCTTGTCCTAAGACCCCGCAACAAAAGGTGCAGGAAACATAAAACACACACCCAGCACAAAGCGAGCTGGCAAAGAGGCTTTGCGGCCGGCACCTCCTGCCCCTGGTTTTAGGTGACCTCCGGGCAGGAGGGTCTCCCTGCTTAGCTGCAGGCGGGGGCCGAAACCGCTCCCCCGGGAAGGGCTCCGTGTGCCGGATGCACCCGGGGCCCCGACTCGGGCCCACGAGCCGCTGAGAAAGCCCAACAAAGGAAGGTTCCTTTAACTCTGTGACAGCTTCTCAGGAAACAGCGATGCACAGGGGCACGTCCACTAGGGCTGGAGCCCTGAGCCCTGAGCCCTGAGCCCGGGGCGGGACGCAGGGAGGATGCTGAGAACAACGGCGGCAGCAGACACATCTCGGTGCGCCTTGTTCTGAGCACTTGTGACACTTACCTGTTTAAGCCTCTGCCTGACCCTAGGAGGTGGTACTTGAATCGTCCCCATTTTAGACCTGGACACACTGAGGGGAGTAGGATGGCCACATGGCTTGGGCTGGTGGGGCTGGGTTTGAACCCGGGCAGGCTGG
Organism: Mesoplodon bidens; assembly: GCF_964165515.1. Classification (NCBI taxonomy): domain Eukaryota; kingdom Metazoa; phylum Chordata; class Mammalia; order Artiodactyla; family Ziphiidae; genus Mesoplodon; species Mesoplodon bidens. The sequence goes on from NC_138179.1 coordinate 32,467,468, forward strand.
GGCTTCGGAAGTTCGGGTGAGAGCAGTGCTGCCGGCCGGCGGGGGAGGACAGTCCTTCTGGAGGGGACGCCCCTCCCTGGAGCTGGAGGGGCCACGGTCACTGGCCAGCAGGGGCCCAGGGAGGTGAAGCCCTCACTCTAGTCCTTTCTTCTCCTTTCTCTCTATTTCCCTTTCCAGCTACATCTGAGTTTTGCACCAGCTTTTCCTGTCTGTTGGGAAACACAGCCCCATAGTATGTGTAGTATCTCTCCGTGGAATAACGAAGTTTCCAGTATAGTAACAGAGACAGAACCACATTACGCAGGCACGCCACAGCACTCAGAAGGCCTCTGGGCCACGATTAGGATCCGAGGACCAAGTGTGAGTCCAGCTCATCAGAGGAGGGAGAGGGGCCCTCATTTGAAATGACGGGTGTCAGACGACAGGCGGTCTGTCTGTCTGGAAGCGGGAGGTGACTCGGTGCCCGGGATGACCCAGAGGTGCCTGCCTACTCTGAGGACGCAGGGTGTCTTCACTCGGGGGGCGGGGGGCCGGGGCGACATCGCCCAGCGGCTCAGCATGTCCAGGAGGGGCCGACCTCTGGAGATGATCCTCGAAAGCAGACGTGCCACATCGTGTGACAAGGTTTTAAAGCACACACAACAGGAGGGCAGCGACATGACAGCTACCACACTCTGCAAAGACTTGTGAAACCTCAAAGAATATTGTTTTCTTCCCCATTTCCAGTCACCTGGGTCACTAATCTCTTGCAGCCCCTTCAGGAGACACGCCTGTAGTGTCAGGTACAAGTTCTGCAGATGAGAGACTTCAGAAACATGATTTATTAGATGTTTTCTTTAGTACAGTGTTTTTGAAAGACTATTCATGTTGATTCTAGCTTAGGGTAGGGGTGGGATTTCTTCTTGCAAATTTTGTGCCCGAGTGTTCGAGTGTTTAAATTTTCCACTCGCTTCCAATATGAATATGCTGTAACAACCTCAGGCTAATTTAAATTATTAACAAAAGCAATACACTGAGAACACAGCTGGTATGTGGCCCAAACCAGCTCCCCAAAAGACAGTGGTGTTGTCAGAAATGACAATAGAGCAGATTTTTAAAATAATTTACATGCAAGTTGCAAAATTCCATTGGATCCTTTGGGGACAGAATGGTTGATTAGGTTACAACAACTAAATGAGTTGGGAAGAAATGAGAAAAAAATGAAATAGAGGTAGGAGTATGAAGCCAGGCATGCGGAACATCACAATTTGATGATTTCAGCCCATGACATTTTTACACTAATCTTGCAGATCAGCACACACATGTAGTGCAAGTACGTCGCATTGACTGCATGCTAATGTAGGTGTATGCCTAAACAGATTGGAAATGGGTCTTGATATGTGATTAGAAATATGTATTACCAGAAAGAAAGGAAAATGTGTTGTCAGTTTACAGATGCACTCTTTCCGTTCGTGTGCTGCTTTCCAAATTGGCTTGAACGTCTCATGAATCACTCATAGGAGATTTCACTATTTCCCTGGCAAAACTTTAAAGGCACCTAATCTGAAGATGGGGGAGGACTGGAATATCCTCTGGGTGGTCGACACACAAGCGTTTTCCTTGCTGGGGCGCCGTGGTCGTTTGGACAGGACACAGTGGGCACGAGTTTCTAGCTACCAGGACACACAGTGCATCCTTAAGAGAGGGGAGCACGGCTGGGGGCTCAGGCGGGGGGGCCACAGAAACCGGGCAAACGATTTTGTGGGAGGGAAGGCGGGAGAGGACAGGGCGGCAGAAGCACTACCTCTAAGAGGCAGATGTGACACCCTGGGAAAGGCAGGAGAGGGCAGGGCAAGGGCAAGTGCTAGCTACACAGGAGGACGGCAAAGTGAGTGCCGGGCACCGCAGGCCCCTCTGCCAATGCAGACAAAGAGCAGGGGAGAGACGGTGGGAAGGAAGGTGGGTCGCGCTCGGCGCTCGCGGCTGCAGGTCTGCCGTGGCCCCTGCAGGGCCGGGAACTAACCCTTCCCCAATGAACCGTGTCAAACCACAGGGGCCGTGACCCTTCTCTCTTCTTCCCCGTGGCGTCTGTGCGGCCAGACGTGGCATCATGGCAACAGCTCCACAATATTCACGTGTTTCCTTTGCTTTCGGCCAATCCGTGGGATGGGGTGATGGGACACAGGGGTGCTGGTTAGTCGAGTGTCTGCGGTGCTAACAGCCAGTTATCAGGTCGCTTTATACACAGATCGCTGTTACTCCATAAACGAGAATAAAACCAAACCCACTTGCCAATAAAACTATGTGTAACAACATGTACTTTTTCTTGATGATTCAGAAGGCCCAAGGTTACTGGTGAAATGTAAAAGTGCTGAGCAACTCGTTAGCCAAGTTCTGGTTGACCAAATGCCAGGTATCCACCAGGTTTGACTCCTCAGGCGGCCATCCGTTCACCTTTCAGCTTCTAAAGTAACCCACCATGACTGGAAAACTTTACTTTTCTCAAGTACTAATGTGAGAAAAGCAAGCTGAGACCATCTTAACAGAGAATTCTACACAAGCAGTCATGGGATTCATTCTCCAAGTTCTGCAGGGAACTTGGGGAGTGGGTCAGCTGCTGGGAGAAAATGTGAGGGAGGCTAATTTTCTGAACCCAAATTCTGCAGCCTGAAAGGGTCACGACAGCCCTGATCCTGAGCAGAGAGGAGACCAGACACAAGTGGATGATATTTTGTGCTCCGAAGGCTTTGTGCACAAAGACGGGACACTGGGCAGCTTGTGGATTTCACATCTGTTATCGACAGGTCTGGATCGATGAGCTTCTATTACATCTTATAATTATGGCCCTTTAAATCTGTAATCACAAATCTATTTATAATTATTCTCTAAATAGGGCATTTTATTCCAATCCCCAAAGCTCTATTTTAGGCTAGAGATCTTAATCCACATCAAGATGAAAAGGAACTAACAAGAGAAACAAAAACATCCTCACTGGAATCCTGGTGTTGCAAAGAGCTGCGGATGAAGTTTAAGCTTGCCTTTCTCTCTCCTGTAGCTTCTGTTAGAGTTGCCCAATCTCTGCCTGAATACCTCGAGGTAGCGAGGTCTCCAGATTGGCTGAGATGCCTTGGGACGTCCGTGACGCAGCTTTAGGGGGTCACACCTCCAACTTCCATCTGTGACAGCAGACAAAAATCCCCCAGCAGGGACACTTCTGTACAAGTGCCATGCAGCCTGCAGCCTTCCAGCCGCCACCAGGCAGTTATTCTTAGATTTAAATGGACCCAGAAAGAACTCTAAGCTGTTTCAAGCTTGGCTGTAACAAACCAACCCAAATCTCCTTTAAAAAAAAATAAAAGGAAAGGCTTATGCAGTGAATCAGCCAGCCAGTCTGCAGGAGCCCCGAGGGAGCCTTCCTGGACCGCACGCCTGGATGTCGGGGTGGGCGGGGAGGAAGCAAAGCCCCTGGTCAAAATGGACAAGGTCACTGTCGGCTGCAATGAGCCTAAACGTTAACCACCTGGTTTTCAATGAAGCGCTGAAGACACAGCAGTGCTGAATTCGCTCAGCTCCTGAGTGAGGACGCTCCGGGACCCCACCTGTCTGTCGGTTTCATGCCAGGGAAGAGGAACAATCAAGGCCGAGGTCTTGAACGGCAAGGCGACTCGCATCCATGGAAACAAAACCATCAGCAAAACCAAAACAAAACTCCCGAGAGCAGCCCGGCCACGGGCTCCTGGGCCTCATTTTGGGAGCCGCCGTGGTGAGCCCTCTGGAGCCTCCGTGTCCCCAGGCCTCGTGCCTGCCACATGGCACCAAGCCAGTCACCACCTTTTCAGTGGTGAGGCTGCATCAGCATCTCAAGAGCTGGACCGAGAACTGACCTGTGGCCTGAGTCAGCACCTGCTCATTTAGGTTAGCTGCCGGGTGAGGGCTAAGGGTCAGGACTGTTACCCACAGAGTGGAGACACGGTAAAAGCTCTCACATCCCGTTACTACTCAGCAATGTCCTTAGCAACAAGGTTCATGTCTTAGCTCTCTCTCCCCGAGTAGAGGCAGGATTCACCAGCTGGAAATCCCCAGAATTACCCATTTCTGGAGCCCACCAGCAGGGTGGGAAAGGAGCTGGTCCATCTCCAAGGGTGACCATATTCATCGCATGTGTGGGTTTGCCCCAGTGCTCGAGGGACTTGGGGTGTAAGCAGAGGGAGACTGTGGGCTGCAGAGCGGCCTCGCCCTGGACGGCTTCCCTCCTCTTCCCAGACACACACCTGAGCTCAGAGGGCCTCCCTGCGATGTCGACAAAAGCCAGGGAAAGGTGGATTCCTCGCGGGCCTGACGTTTAGATTTCAAAGCATTCAGAGCAGGACCCAAGGTTCTTACTCTGGACGCATGAAGGCGACACATCTCACAGGTGTGTCCAGCAAGGGAGCGGCCTTCAGTTTGCACAAGGAAACGTCGGGCCAGTTTAACAGGCTGGAGGATTATGTAAAGGCTGGGGTAGGATCCCATGAGCCTGAGGCAGGGAAGCAGAGGAGGGAGGGTCTTTCCAAGGGAACACAGCAGGTTCTGAGATGCGTGAAAGAACATGGCGTACACCTGGGGGAGGGTGTCATGGGTGCGGGGGGAACAGGACCAGGACAGGGGAGAGAAGCCGTATGCTAGACGGGAGCTGGGTCCTGCTACTCACGAGCTCAACTAACTTCCTCTGTGCTTTGGTTTTCCCATCGACAAAGATGATTTTAACACCCCTCCCAGCTCTGATATTCCGTTATTCCATCTTTCCAGGGGCCAGGAAACTTTTTCTGGAAAGGACCAGACAACATGTATTTTATTAGGCTTCATGGGTCTTAGTCTCTGTCACATGACTCAACTCTGCTGTTGTAGCCTGAAAGCAGCTACAGCCAGCAAGGGAATGAACGCACATGGTTGTGTCGCCAACACTCTATGGACCCTGAAATTTGAATTTCACCTAGTTTTCAAGTATCACAGATATTACTCTTCTTTGATTTTTTTCCCCAACCATTTAAAAGTGGACAGGTGGGATGAACAGAAAGGTCATACATATACTTATATATATACATATATAACTGAATCACTTTGCTGTGCAGCAGAAATTAACACATTGAAAATCAACTATACTTCCATAAAATTGAAAAATAAAATAAAATAAAATGAGATATTAAAACCAAGAAGTGGACACGTGGTTGGCTGTGACCCCACGCTGCTTGCTATGGACACTGGGGTGAGGGAGTCTGCCCTCACTACCAACACCCTGGAATCTGAGCTTGTTTACTTGCTAGTCAACAGGTCACGTCTTCTCCACCGGCATGTCTCAAGCTGTGATGGGCACAGGAATCACATGGGGACGTGGTTAAAATGCAGATTCTGACCCAGTACAAGTCCAGGACGGGGTCTGAGATTCTGCAGTTTCGAAGCCGGACGGCCTGACCCAGGACTGTGCTCTTCACCCCCAGCAGCCGCCTGGATCCCGGACGTTTCCGTGTTTAATATTAAAGCCCCAGATGCTGCTGGCCCACGGAGGAGACGTGGAGCTGCCAGCGTCCAGAGCACCAGGGTGTCACCTCTGCCTTCAGAGACCCTGGAATCAGCTCTCTAGGGATCCACAACCCCAATTCTCTGTAGGCTGTGTTCCTTGGGGAAGACAGCAAACACCATCGAGTGTGCTGTTATCCTTATCCTAGCTTTTCTCTTCCAGGGGCCTTGCACTCCTCAGGTGCTCGAGACTGCACGATAAAGACGTGCATCATGTCTACGTCACGTCGGTGGACACTGGCTCTCTCTTCCCTCCTTCCCATCCCTGTCAGCCTGGGGACACGTGACAACTGCTGCTGACACTTACTGGTACTAGGTTTGCCCTGTTTCTTCAACCAGCAACCCCCAGCCACAAGGCCACCTCCACGGCTACAAATACAAAGCTTTTCTGTCATTTCAGGAATTCATGAGGATGGAACAGACGACCAGGGTGTACTGTCTTCTTTTGGTTTCCCAACAAAATCACTTCCATAAGATAAATTATACTGAAAACATGTTGCCCTGCTGTAATATAAATGCATTCAGCCTCCCTCACAGACTAATAAAAAATTCTGTGCAGTTGCTTTCAGGGGCTTCCTTGGAGTTTGCTCTGCTGAGGGGCAGGGCTAACCCCATTACAATGATCTAATGGAGGGGTGAAAATGGTTTCCAACACCAAGCCTTGTCCCATTTTAGTTTAAGATTTTGCTCCTAAGACAGAACCGAAGCACAAAGATTAAAATAAAATCTCTTTTAACTAATGTACATTTTATAGATTTTTCCTCCTCTTAACATCACACAGTTCAGAAAGTAATTATGTAAGCCATTTAGGGGGGAAAAAAGCAGAATCCGTATCAGGGCACTTAGATTTTCTGTTCTGTGTCCAAAAGGTCATCTGAAAGTACTCAGGTTTCCATAGTAACAGTGGCAGGCCAGATCAAATCAACAAACAGCTACAATTTAACTGAGGGTCTCCAATGAACTATTTTTTTCCCATCCGAAGAATATCCTGAATTAGCTGAAGTCTTCAAAGACACTGGAGGCTTTTGGAAAATCCAATTTCAACAACAGTAAACAGAAGAATGCTTGCTTGCTCTTTCCATATATAACCTAGCAACTGAGTCTCATGTGCGGTGGTTTAAAATACCTTAACTCTAATCATAATCGGATCACGTTTTGCTAATCAGTGACAAGGATGATCTCAAAACGTTCCCCCAGAATCAATAAGAACAGATACATATGTGATCTTCAGGCATCTGCAGAGTTTCCAGGGTGCTCCTGCTAGTAGTTTCTGGAGCTCTACCACAAATCCTGCAAAGCAGCTCACTCTCATGCACCATGGGGATCAATTTTATCTTGGCTTCTTTTGGGTTTAGACCAAATGGTCACAAATACAAAAAGCTGTGAAGACACAACATCATACATTATTGACAGAAGCCATTGCTAATCCAGCTTTAGATTCTGACCAGTGGACATTCTGTAGAATCTATTCAAACAAGTCTTCCAAATATTTCAGCCACAAAAAGCTAGTGTCACCTGTTTCCAAAATACCTGTTAAAATCGACATAGCTCCGGGATCCCAGTCTTCGGGTCACATGTTTGCTACAATATGAGGTGTAAGACCACCTTGTGTTCAGAAGACAGGCCAGAGGTGACCCGCCCCTTCACTTCCCCGGACGTCTGACCTCTGCTCACAACTTTCCAACTAACCAGAGAATCTCAAGAGATTTCACTGTGACTTTTGAGATTATTACTAGAAATGTGTATTATTAAATTACTAGATAACTCAAATATCACCCCAGCTTTGTTATATCCCTGTCTCTAATATAGTTACTTGGCCATGCAAAAAGATTAGACTTATCTGCACCCAATAATGGGCTCAGAATTTTGAGGGAATCTATTTTCTGAAATCCAAGTCTCTTGGAAACAACCGATTTTCTTAAGCCCGGGAAAAATACTGTACATCAGAAAGTCATGGGTTTTGCATTTCAGTCCTCATCTTGCAAGAAACTGTTTTTCTTCATTGGGAGGAATGTCTTAGACTAGCCCTGTCCAGATGTGACTTACAGACGTAATTTTACATTTTCTAGTAACCTCATTAAAGAGATAAACAGGTGAAATTCATTCCAATAATATTATATTTAATACTAACATATAAAAGCATAGAACACAAAGGAGAATAGTTATTAAATGTATATTTAACCCAAGAGATCCAAAATATTATTTCAATATATAATCAACATAAAAATTATTATTCATGAGCTATTTTACGTTCTCTTCTTTTTACTGAGCCTTTGAAATCCGGTGTGCATTTCATACTTACAGCGTGCACATCTCAGCTCAGACTGACCATAGTTTAAATGCTCCATAGACTCATGTGGCCAGTGGCTGCTGAAATGGGCAGTGCAGCCCTAGAGGATTTTCAGGGTAAGGGAAAATGCAGCTACGTGCCACGTGCCACAGGAAACAGCTGAAGAAGAGACGGCCTGGGAAGCCCATACACGTTTTTATAAACGTAAGTCAAAATTCAATTTGAATAGGTAATGTCTTTTTCATATAATCAGCTTTGATAAAGGCAAAAAGGAGTCCTAGCTAACAGGTACTGAGCACTCACTGTGTGTCAGGGACCAGGCTAAGCAGCTGACATAAATGAACTGCTGTCGTCCTCGGAGCAATTCAGTAAGTAGTACTATTATCATCCCTGTTTCATGAACAAGGAAACTATAAAGATCAGAGTTTAAGAATCTCACCCGACGTCACCAGAGCTAGTAAGTGGAAGAGCCAGGATGTGAAGCCCCGGAGAACGATTCCGAGTTGTATATTCTTCCTAGAATACCCTGCCCTGAGTAAGCTGCCCAAGTTCAGACAAGTGGGATGGAGATGAGCCGGATTTGAACCCCGGCAGGAGGGCTCCAGGGCTGGGCTCTTAACCACACGAGGCTCTACCACTTCTCAAAGGAACGTGGTCCCCGTGCTCAGCACAGAAAACGCCTGGAGCTCAGCCATCATCTCCTGCTCCCTGAAGGGATAGGATGGGAGATGGTGGTCAAGACCACACCCCGTGTCTCACACATGGTCATCAATTTCTCTCTTTTCTATAGAACTTTAAAACTATTTCCCTACCGGGAGCTCACACACTGCAATTTAAATAAATTCATCTTGTTTTCCTGAATGCTTATACTCCACGGAGTTATTTAGGAAGTATCATCTGCCAGCTTTCCCCTGGGGCACTACTTTCCATTATTTTCTGACAACAGAAATATTCCGACGCAGACAAAGCCCAAAGCGCGTGCGCGTGGCCTCTGAGTTGTCTTAATTCCGCTATGGGTGTGTCTGTTTTGCTTCTTAACTTTTTTATTTAATAGTAGATTTCCACTTACGCTGGAGCGGAGCAAGGTGGGTAGCAAGAAGAGAAAGAGACGAAGGTGCTTTTAGCTTCTTCTTATGTTGTTTTTTAAATTATCTAAAACAAATGATCAAAGTGACGAATCCAGGACAACCAGGCAGAAGGGAAGGGTGAGGCCTCCTTTGAGGAAAGCTGCTTGACTTTTTTTTTTAAACCTCAGACTCTCCTATAACTGTAACGACATGTGTGGGAGACAAGCAACCCCACAGGTAGAAATGAGTTCCTTTAAAGCCCGTCTGTACCCGAGAGTCATCAAAATACAAATTAGAGGTAGTGGCAGTGATACTGGATTAAAACCTGACGAAGGTTCTCAGCTCTTCTGGCTCAGTTTCTCCCCGGGTAGCAGGGCTGGTCTTGGTTAGAATGCCTTGCCCAGGGATGAGGGGCCAGGCCTTAGGAGAAGGCTCTGCATCAGGCCCTAGGGAGGGAAGTGGTCCCCTTCCTCGCCACCCCTTTCCTCCTCCTATTTTCTTGATCCTGGGACAAACCCAACTCTGCAGGTAGACGTGGCCCAGATGGCTCCGGGGAAGAGTCAGACAGCTCACTAACAACTGGGGAAATGGACAAAATGCCAGTAGGTCCTCTGAAAACGTTTTAAACGACGAACAGGTGTGGTCAGAAGAGACCCTTTCTTCCAACGGGTAAGTTGAATGTCGTGTAGAAGTCCCCAGGCATAGCTCAAGATGCAAAAGGTTCAGACCCCGGATTTTTTAAGAGATCAAAACAGCAACATGGCACCCACAGAGATGCTGGGCTTTCATGTGAGTGGATGACGTGCCCTTTCTGTTATTGACCTCATGAGTCATTAGCTGCCACTCTCCTGGTGATTAATTATCCTGCCTTCATTCCCGGTGGTTTACAGCCAGCACCTTCCAGACGTGCTCACCTGGAGTGTTTAACCAGGACCCTAAGCCAAGCCCCTGTAGAAGTGCCCATGCGGACGGACTCCTCAGCGTCAGAATTCTCCTCCCCTGAAAATTACTGAAACCCTGTTTTGTCCAGGGATTATCTGATCCAATGCCAGTTACACGCAGTTCCCAATTTACACACATTACGTTCCAGAAATCCATGTCAACGTAAATGAAGATAGATCTCTCCATAAAAACGTTATTAAATGATGATAAAGTTCTTACCATTAAGCCTCTATTTCATCATACGGCTGGTCTACAGAACTTAGAACGTGCCCATTATTGACAGCATGATTGCAACGTGAAAATTAATTTTTTTAAGGGAAGCTCCTAAAGTTAAAAAAAAAAAAAGTGCCCTCAGTAACCTAGTTTTTGCAATGAAACATATAGAGGAGGAGGATGCGTAAGTGTGCTTTTAGAACTTTCCTACTGACTAATCTTCGAAACAATTCTGTGAAGTAAATACAACTATTATTCCCATTTACAGTGAAGGACACGCACAGGAAGGTCACGTGGTTAATACGTGGCAGAACCAGGTCTGATTCTTGGGTCCACGGGCTGAGCCAGGGGCTGGTAACCCACGGGACTGAGCTGGTAACCCACGGGCCGGGGCTGGTAACCCACGGGCAGGGCTGGCCCGGCGCCTGTCCTTGTAAATAACGTTTTGTTAGAACGCAACCAAATCCATTTGTTGACGTCTTGTCTGGGGCTGCTTTCAAGCTACGAAGGCAGAGTTGAGTAGCTGTGCCAGAGACCCCGTGCTGTGTAAAGCCGGAAGCATTCATCATGGGACCCTTTAAGGAACGTTTGCTGGGCACGGCTAACCCATCGCTGGATCACCTCTGAGGGAAAGGAGACCCTCTTCCTGGCCTCTGACCACAAGCTGCACCCCGGGGAGCGGGGCCCAGAAGCGGGAGGCAGGAACAGGAGACCTGGATGTCCTCAACAGCGACGGGAGGTCCAGGGGGTCACTGAGCAGCACAGGGGGTTATGTTTATTTCCCAATACGCTTCCTGCATCGTTCCCAAAAAGATCTGAAGCAAGGCTCACAGGTACAGAACCTAACCTCCACAGATGGGGGGACGGTTTGCTTTATTCATTGCTGGAAACCTTATTAGTGAACAAATGAACAAATATATAATTTACGTTTGTGAATCGGGGTCCACGTGTACTTTATTTGAAGACAAACACGGAACAGGCACCGCAGATGCGCTGCCCGTGAATATCACAGTCAAGGTTCTGGCTTCGGCTTTTAGGCAGACGAACTCCCGTGGGACAACACACTACGGAGTAAGGTCATTTCCGACCATCCTGGGATTCTCCTGGGCTCCTAAGAGCTTCACTCGCTGATCATTCTGTTTGCCAAGATTCTAGAACCAACAATAAATTTGAAATCTTTTCCCATATTATGACCAGATAAATACTAGTGCAGTGGCTGAGCTGTAAACGTTCATTTGTTTTGATTTTTCTTTCATAAGAAAATGACTTTTGATTTCCGGGGAAGGATTCGAAAACCAGAGTTGAGTTAACTCTTCCGAGAAAACAGAGCTGGACACGGAAAAAATAACCCTATAGACTAGAGGTTCTACAATCCCACTGAGGAAGGCTTGTTCCTAACAAGACTGTCGTGTTGTGTTTCAGCCAATCCTGATTCACCACGGAACTTGAAATTTTAAAGAAAACTGTAGTCAGCTGAATCAAACTGGGAAAGTGTCTGTAAAAGAGTGGGTGTGGGGTGGGAGCACTAGTATGGAAAGCAAGCCCACGGCATGTATCACATGGAGGGAAGGGAACACGGGATTCTGTAGATGCTGCGAGGCGGTCACGCTGCGGCTGGGGGCCAAGAGGCAGCGTCCTAACTCACAGCCTGATGCCACTGGGGCCCGTTCAGGCAGGCTGGCTGTCACCCAGGGCTGCCCCAACATGGACCTGGCATTCACAGCCTGGCTCACAGCAGTCTGGTGCCGAGGAAACCCCGCAACTTCCCCATTTCCAGACCCCCCCACTGGACGATCGAGGCCCTGCCTAGAATCCGATCTGCCCACTCTGAACGGCCGCACGAGAGGGGTCCCCAGACTCTCCACATCTCGGTGACGCTGTCAAGCGGCTTCCCGCACAGCCTCTTGCAGAGCGCTTTACAAATGCTCTAAGTGAGCCGCCGTGACTGGCAAAGCCTGGGGACACAGCCGGAGGGCGCTGAGAGGAAAGGCTGGGGGCGTGGTCCACCAGGCGACCTGGGCACAGCGCTCACCGAGCTGGACGGGGGAGGCCCTTCAGCAAAGCCCACGATGCCACCGCCGGGTCTGTGACGTTCACACCCCCGGAGCCGAGGACGGGGAACAGCGCCAGGCTCAACGCACGTGGCCCCTAACCCGTCCCCGGAGAGAAACGCTGCCCTCCAGCCTCAAGCCCTCTGGCCCGGGTTGTTTAGTTTTTGCTTTGAGTTTGTAACGCTGACCTTTGTAAAAAGCTAAACTCACCGCCCAGAAAAACAGGAAGGTCACTCACCAGGAAGCCACGGGAATGAAGCCTGAGACGTGCCTCAGTGTTTTTCCACCAGCAAAGAGAAGCCTCAGACGTTACCACGAGCGACGCCAACGCGAGGCCCGAGCACCCTCCTCCCCCAGGTGCACCCCGCACCTCCCGCGGCCCTGAGCCCCACAGCCGGTGACCTGCACCTGCACCCCACGCGGGACGCAGGCAGGGTCTCCTTAGCCCCTGGGTTCCCCTCCGTCCCGACACTCTCTCTAGAACGGTTCCCTTCTCAGCGGGCGGGGGGCACGGGGTCAGGGTCAGGGAAGCAGCCCTCCTGGCAGCGTTCCAGGCACCTGTGCTCCTGTGGCAGGGAGCGGGAGGATGGTGACGGGAAGGAAGAAGCAATCAGACACGAGCCACGCCTCGCAGAGGCCCCTGAAGCGCCCCCAGACCCTAGCGGGCAGCCTTGCACTTGAATGCTTCTAGCTATCGAAAGCCTCTTTGCAAAGAACTTCATCTCTGTTTCGAGAGCAGAGATGACAAGCTGGTTCTCACTGGCTGGATCCTGCCTGCGTCTAAGGCAATAGATACATGTTTGACTCACGCAAAGTTCAAGCTTTAATTGGCTGCTGATACTAAACTGAATCAGAACATGCCACGTGAAAATCGGGCCTTGTGGCTTCCCTGGAAGAACTGGAAGATCCGGTAGCGCATGACCCGCTTCGAGCTCGGCCGCCGTCGGCTGGGGCCCGGGGTGGGGGTGCCGCCTGAGCACGCACCGCACCCCGCTGTCCCACCCGCCCAGAGGCCCGCCGTCACCGCCGTTTATATATATTCTCGGGGACCCATTTCACCCCTTTACGCTCCCAAGGGCACCCAGGCTCACAGCCCCTGCCCTTAAGTGTTTGCCATCAACAGCCTCTTTAACCAGATAAAGCACTTTGGACATTTTTGTGTTTTACGTCCTTTGGAACTCAGTCTCTCTGGATATGACCTGTGTGCGTCTCTGGGACGGAATTTTATTTGGAAGAAGAAAGCCACAGCAAGAAGAGGAGGCACACGAGGGCATCATCCCGTTAGTGCCTACGGTGCGGGTCTCTGTGTACGTGCGTGCGTGCCCGCGTGTATTTCTTCAGGGTGGGTGAACTGCAGGGCATCCTAATGAGCCCGAGGAAGGGAAAGCTTCCCAAGGGACGGGCCGGGTACAGAGACTCCATGGGCTGCTAGAATGGATCCTTCAAACAGCCAGCGCACAGGTGATTAGAGAAACAGGGAAAACAAAAAGCTGTGACTTGGAACATAAGGCGGATGCTCGGAGGAAAGAATGTTCATGAAAGGCCGAGACGTCTGCTGAGTAGTGAGAAGCAGGGATTGACAGGAGGAGGAAGAGGGAAGTCAGGGGTGGCAGGTGACAAAACTGGGACAGAAGGCAGACACACACCCAGGGGGAGGAGCAGAAAGAGCTGCCTTTCCCAATGATCTGCAGCAAAAATTCAGCTTCTGGCCTGAAAATGACACCTGAGCAGCCTCCCAGGTTAAGGCCCAGGTGACTTCCTGCCCACGGGGAGGAGGCTAGACCGGGCCGTCTCCCCGCTGATGGCAAACCGATTCCTTAAACAGGAACCAACCAGGCCAAACCGATTCCTTAAACAGGAACCAACCAGGCTCACTGCTGGGCTGTTTCCAGTCTCCTTTCTCTAACCGATAAAAGCCACAGAATGTCAACAGCTTGCAAAGGAAGGTGATTACGCAACATGTATCCCTTTACGTAAAGAACAAGATTAACATTTAAATGACTGTCTGCCTTCCAGACAAGTGATCACAAAAATCTGGCCCTTCCTGGAGTGAAGCTTTCTAAACGGAAAGATGATTAAGTCACCGTGTTGTCTCCTCACCTCGAATTTCTGCCTGAGCTCCATGTTGCCTTCTTCATCACCTTCTGGAATGGGCACGTTGTAGTACTCACCTTCCTCTTGGTTCAGCAACTTGTACCTTTCAGAGACAGGGGAGAGGAGGGGGTGAGCCCCACGCTGGCACCACCCAGGTTCACCCCGCACCCCAAGGCTCTAGTCCAGCTGTTTCTGAAATGCACCCCCTGGGGAGATGGTACCCAGGTAACTGCATAATCAACAGTCACTTTGGACTTAAACTGGCCAGTTTCCGGAATCTCCAGGCACGCTAACATTTTCAGACAATTAGCTCTTGGTTCACACAGACACACTCGGGCTTCCTCACCATCCACTGGCCGGCATCTTCATCAGCTCCGAGACTCCGAAGGAAAGGGACCCCATGAAGTCGTTCCTGGTTGTTCGATCCCAGTCCCAGATCTCTACGGACAGTCGTCGGTCTTTATCTGAAGGTTTTAATTTGCTACGAAAGAACACACACACACACACACACACACACACACACACACACACACACACAGGGTTATCTTGATCATGATTTTGGGGGACATATCGCATGCTCATGATCTGAGCCTGAGATTCAAAAAAATATTGTATTCAATTCTCTTCCTGGGGTTCTCCATCATCAACAAAGTACCAGCCCCTTGGCCAATGAGGCTCTAGACTAGGGGTTAGCAAACTCTGAGCCAAGGGCCAAATCAGGCCCACTGCTTGCTTTTGTAAATAAAGTTTTATTGGAATACAGTCATGGCCTTTTGTTGAGACAGATATTGTCTGTGGCTGCTTTGAACCTCGAACAGCATAGCTGTGTACCTGCAACAGACTGTATGACCCATAAGGTCTAAACTATTTACCATCCAGCCCTTCACAGAGCAAAGCTGGACAGTCTCTGATCTATATCCTAGACAGCTACCTTCTGGTTGTACACACATGCTTCCTGTGCTCTCCTCCACAAAGAGGACCTCTTTTTTTTTTGCGGTACGCGGTCCTCTCACTGCTGTGGCCTCTCCCGTTGCAGAGCACAGGCTCCAGATGCACAGGCTCAGCGGCCATGGCTCACGGGCCCAGCCGCTCTGCGGCATGCGGGATCCTCCCGGACCGGGGCACGAACCCGCGCCCCCTGCATCAGCAGGCGGACTCTCAACCACTGCGCCACCAGGGAAGCCCAAAGAGGACCTCTTGCTTGTGCTCAGCTGCACTCAGTGCTTTCTTGCTCCAGACTTGCTTATGCCACCCCCTCCTCCCACCCCCTCCTCCCTTCTTTCCCTCCTCCCATCTCTGCCTCTGAAATCCTCACATTCCTTTCACATCCACTTTAAATGGTGCCTTCTCCAGGAAGTCTTCCCTGCTTAGACATAAGGATAATCTCCCCATTTCAGTGGCAACAGCAGCTTCTATGGTACTCACTTACTCCATGTTTTTAAACTTATTATTTAAACTCTTACCTACACCCTCTTCTAACCCTTAAAAAAAAACTAAGTCCATCAAGAGGTGGGACACACTATACCTTTTTATATCATCTGTAATGTAAAAGAATTTTTTTGTACAGAAGTTACTGATGGTCATTTGGGGCCTGCATCGTGTAAGTCTTGGTAAACAGAGTTTCTATCCATCAGACAAGGGTGACCACAGCTACCTCTCTAGCTGCCATAGGAGAAGGGCTTAGGGATGATGCCATGTTTAAAGACGTTTATAAAGCCCAGCTCAGCACTGCTAACAACATGAGGGAGGAAAGCCATCAGGAAGAGAGGATTCAACTTACAACGTAAAGGACTCATTCCACTGGGGGTTCAGTGTGGAACGGATGGTTTTGGTTTTTTGTTTGCTTTCGTTCTTGGGGTCAGGAATAAGCTTCAGCTTCACATAAGGATCTGAAAGCCCATTTGGATCCATAGGGATGAGATTTTTTGCATCTCGTACTGTGAAGAGAGAAGGAAGAAAGATCCAACGTTACAAAAATAGAACAGACCCTCGTTGCCGGGTGTCCTGCGTCAGGACTCAGCTGATCAAGAGACGGCAAGATGGCATTGAAAGGAGAGGAGGTTTGGATCAAGAACCTCTGACCCTCAACACGAGAGGAGCTGCCCACCGCCACCCCCGCCAGGGGTAACGGGTGCTGGGGAGGCCCCTGTGGTCAAGCCTTGAGACTCAGTATCAGCCTGGTCCAGCAGCACCCGTGACACCTGGGTCAAACCCCAAACCTGGTGAAGCAGAATCTGCATCGCAATGAGATCCCCAGGGTCCACTGGCAGCCCCCCTCTGGGGGAACTGGCCCACCTCCCCACCCAAGCAACCGGCAGACTAGTCCACGGCCCGGCGGCACTTGAACTCCTAGAAGAAGTCATCTCTTTCCTTTGTAAAGGCTGGTGGTTTCTAAACTGGCTGTATGTTAGAATCGCGTGGGAGGGGGTTTGAAAATTCCAACGCTCACAACTAACTTAGAATCTCTAGTGGTGGGGGGCAAGTTTTTAGACGCTCTCCAGGTGAACCCTTGTGCAGCAGGGGCTAGAGCTACCAGTGCACAGGCAGTAACGCAGGAGGTGCCTCACAGGGGCTACAGCCTGACACCAAGGGCAGGCTCACCTTCCAGCAGCACCTGGGGCGGCACCTGGCACCGAGGAGACACACAGACTCACAGGCCCCAGTCCAGAATTTCAGACTCTGAAGCATTTCCTAAGACTCCAGGTGACCCCAACGTATATTCTAGATTGAGAAGCACTCATATGCAAATGCAAAATAAGGAGGAGGAAAGGCTGCTTCACCCGCAGAGGACGGCAGGCTCAGAGATGCAGCTGGCGGAGGCTCCTGACAGTGGGAGGGCTGAAGCCCCTGCCTGTCAATCACCCGTCAGTCCGATAAGAAGGGACAGAGGCCGGAGCCCGCACACCGATGTCCTCCTCACCCTCTTCCCCAAAGTGGCTGAAATCTCCCAGCATCGCGGCCCCTGATGAGCCGGATGCCGTGGGGACACATCCACCTGGGACCAGGATCTCTAGGCCAGCGACTTTCACAGTGCAGCTCCTGGACCAGCAGTGTCAGCATCACCGGCTGAGTCAGAACTCGGGCAGGGGGGTGCGGTCGGGTGACCTGTGTTTACCAAGCCTCCGGGTGATTCTGTGGGAAAGCTGGCGGACCACTGCTCCAGCCTGTTAGCATAGATGGTCAGCTTAGTTTGACTGTTAAATGAGGGGTTTGGAAGAATTTCAGAAGAAGGTGCTAGTGTTGGCAGTGGGCAGGGATAGAGGGGGATGGAGGGTGCTAAAGACACTGAGTCTCCGGGCAGAGCCCTAACGGCAGAAGTCACAGACGAGCATTGCCCCAACGCCTGGGGACACGCCGAGTGCTGTCACCTTCCTTGCCTGGAAGCCTTGGCACAGGAAGGTGACAGGTGGGACCGTATTCTAATGGCCCAAGGGGCAGTGAGCTGCCTCAGGGCGACAAGCCACAGAGAAGCGGGCGGTGTGCTCCTCGTACACCACTTACGCCCTCCAAGGATTTTTCCCCACGAGGCAGCACCTAACATCATGCAGCTGGCAGGGGACAGGATAGAAGTTCGCACCCCGGGATCTGTAGCTCAGCCGACCTGCTTCCAAATCCCACCTCCATCGTGTAACCCCAAGTACTGGAAACTTAAGTTCATGAGCCTCTGTTTCTTCATCTAGAAGAGTGAACAGGGGCATATTTCCAGTGGTACAGGATTGTTGGGAGAATGAAATAACGTATATAAAATGTCTTATACTGTTGGCAACTTGGAAAATGGTGGAGGAAAAAAAAGACTGCACGACGTGAGTGCATACGACGTCCCAGACGCAGTGTTTCGGCCTCATCGCTCTGCTCACAATTTCAAAATCTTCAGTGAGGTAGGAGGTCTCCAGGGGCCCTGGCCACCTGGGAATTCTCCCAAGCTCACGGAGGTTTTAACGCAACGCAGAATAAAACAGCAACCCGAGTATCACAAAAGATGAAAAATTTGAGCATAAAAATGAAGTTCTCCCACGGAGAATGGAAGGGCCAAAAGGTTCTCTCCAACGGATCACTGGAATGAGAACCAGATGCTTTTTAAAAGGCAGAACAAAGCTCCGGAACGTCTAACACGGAGGCCACATCCCGGATGAACTAACAGGGAACCGTCAAGGCTGCCAAGAGTCTGGCCAGTTGCAGAATGAGTGTGGGCCCCGGCTTTTCCATCCAAAAGTGAGAGTCCTGACGGCCGGCACACACACAGTCATCTACGGCCTATGTCTTCTGAATGGTGATGAGTTAAAGTCTTGATGGAATTAAAGCTGTGAGCTTCCTACTGAAATACTATCATTGAAGTTAAAAACAAACAGAGTCATCAATTCCAACTGTCACCGAAGTAGACGGTGGGTCCAAATTTCAGTTTCTTAGCGCAGCAGAGAACAGCCCACCTGCCCGGACACCTGAATCAGGACTGGGAGCCACCAGCTCGGGGTCCCATCTGCTCGGAATGTGGGCTTGGGGACCAGGCTGTTTGTGTCTGGGTTCTGGCTCTGCTGCTTTGTGGCTGTGTAACTCTGGCAATAGATTTAACCTTCCCGTGCCTCGGTCTCCTCATCTGGAACATTATGAGAATTATAGGCGTTCCTACATATAGAGCGCTTGCAACAGTGAGAAGCACACAGTAAGAACCCAATAATGATTATTATCCTTGTTGTTGGTGAAACTTTCTGGCAGAGGACACAACCCCGAACGTTTAGACGTTCAGAAACTGGCCTGAGAGCTTATGAACTGGCAGGCGAATGCCGTGAAAAACCGTACGATGCCTTGGCATTTGCTGTTTCAGAATGAAAGTCTGCTGTCATTCTAGAACTTTAATAGAAATATAGAATATAATTATATGACCATCTTTTGGCTTGAGGTGCCTTTTTTTTTTTTTTGCGGTACACGGGCCTCTCACTGCTGTGGCCTCTCCCGCTGCGGAGCACAGGATCCGGATGCGCAGGCTCAGCGGTCATGGCTCACGGGCCCAGCCGCTCCGTGGCATGTGGGATCCTCCCGGACCGGGGCATGAACCCGTGTCCCCTGCATCGGCAGGCGGACTCTCAACCACTGTGCACCAGGGAAGCCCGAGGTGCCTATTTTGAAAGGACTGGATGTCAAGCTCAGCCTTGAGAAAAAGCAGCCTGGGGTTGAAAGATTACATAATTTCCTGATCATGTAAGAGATCACTTCTGGACAAAATCCACTCAAATAAGATGATGGAGATTGAGAAATACCTCCACGGTGCCCCAGAGATGCCTGATATAGGTGGCCAGGCGAGCCCAGGGCATGTGAGTTTTGAATTAAGTGTCCAGGCGTATGGGGGTGGGTGGGTCTCGCATGAGCTCTGGACCGGACAGCCCTCACCCGACTGGGGAGTCTACCTCGGAGGTGTCCCAGCGTAGAGAGAACAGCCAACACTTAGGAAGGGAGCCAGGGGTTTGGCCAAGCACCTGCCTGATGGGAAAGCAGAGGTGAGGATGCAGGACAGTGGGCAGGGGGAGTGGCCACCAGGCTCTCTCAGGGATGCAAGCCACGCCCACAGGCTCGTAGCCAGGGACTGTCTGAGGCCCAGCTGAGGACGCACAGTGACGGTCAGGCCCACCCTGCTGGGACAGAGGCTGCAGATGGTGGCTGACCGCTCAGGGCAGGATAACTTAGCGGCCAGGAGCGCGGGCAGCTGGGTTCAAATCCTGGCTCTAGTGCTGATTAGGTGTTTGACTCGGGACAATTTACCCCACTTCTCAGTTTGTTCATCTGCAAAATAGGAACCATAATAGTGTCCGTCTCACAGGGTTGCTGTGAAGATTAAGTGAGCTAATACGTGTAAAGTATAGAGAAGAGGACCTGGAGCGTGGGAGCTGTGGCCTGAGCACTGGCCATCACTGCTCGTGTCAGACAGTGTTTGCTACCTTCACCATCATCGTCACCACCACCGCCACCACCTGGCCCTCCTGTCCAGTCCAGGAAGCAGGGCTGTCGCCTCAGGGTAAAGACACCAAGCTTACTAAAAGGACAGTTCACAGAGCATGGAGTATCCAGACCTCAGGGTCCAGCCAAAGTTCAATAGTCAGCTCTTAGTTGTTCCAAAATAGCTTAGGATAAAAAAAAAAAAAAACAGAAAACAAAACCCCAATTCAATGCAATCCTTGATCCATTCAGAGAATGGTCCAGATGGTCTCTTGATCCCAAGAATATATGTAGTGTAAATTCTCAAGTGTGATAATACGATAGACACCCACGAGCTCATCACCTAACATAAAAGCCAACGCCCCTGAACCCACCTAGAGCCCCCCCATCCCACCTGCCTGCCTCCCTGGGGGTTTTTAACCTCACGGTGAGGTCACCTTAGGGCACTCCGGCCGGGCACGGGGCAAGGGAAGGCTCTGAAGGCTTATAAAGCGAAAGCTTTGTCGAGGACGCAGATGCATCCTCTGCGCCTGCGGACTGGACTGGTCTTCACTGATGCACAGTGACCTTGTCCATCACAGAGTTCATATCTGGGCGGGGACACGGGTGATGCACAAAGAGGTGCCTTCAGGTTCAAGGACCACGCAGCCCTTCGAATGATCTGTTTTGCTTTAGAAAATAATTCTCTGATTTTAGCGCCTCTTTCCTCCCTCTGAGAGCACGCTTGCTCGTGGCATCTGTTTAAAAAGCCGGCAACAAGCACAAAGGTTCAGAACAGGGACTTGCTGTGAACGTCAGGCCTGCTGAGGGTGTGCGCGGACCCTGTGAGCCCCTCCCACCTCCAACCTCGCTCCACGGCAAATGCAAGAGTAAACGAAATGCTATAATCCTACCCCACAGCACGGAAAAGCAAAAGTTATGTTTTCCGACACCACCAGAAACCCCCCACAAACTCTTCTTCATTTAAAGTTACCAAGAGCAAAAGAGATGTGCGTGCAAACATGCCGGGGGGACAGGCAAGGGCAGAAAACAGGCGAAGGGTCAGCATCTGTGGACACGTGAACCTGGGGTCATCTGCCATCAGGCAGCAGAGTGATGGAGGCTCCCAATCCATGAACCATGTCCTCCAACACAGAGCATTAATTTTGATAATTATCAGACAGCCGTAGCACCTTCTTCCAGAGAGCTCTAGACCTGTAAGTTAATTTCTTATAAAAATATGATCGCACTTGAATGTAAGTTTACCGACAGAGAAATCTGATGGGTTATTTCATTCCTGAGAGATTTGCCTTTAGCGAGAAGGCGGAAATGGGTCTGGGGGTGTGTGTGGTCTGTCATTTCTCCATTGAGAATGGCTGGCCTTGACCACGTGGCATGCAGGGTGTAGCTGGTCCCTGACTCTCTGCTTCCCAGGAAACTAGCGGACATGGAGGCGATGGGAAGGCACCGCGTTCCTGGGGAGACCACTGCGCGGCAGGCACTAGTGTGAGCTCTTCACATTGCTGCAAGCCCATCTGTAGACGGGGACTCAGAGGCAGAGAGCGGTGTTACAACCTGCTTGCTACACAAAGCCAACCGGCGGCCAAGCCGGGGATGGCTCGCGATTGTGTAAAAGCCAGCTTTCCCTTGTTATTGGATAAAACTGACTCGGTCCAGACACAGACCCAGGGGAGAGGTAGTAAAATTGGCCTCGCCTTCTCCCAGGAGGATGGGGAGGAAGCAAAGAGACCACAGAGGCCTCCACTGGAAGGAGGGAGGCGGCCGAGCGTGGAGGGTTAAGTGAACACACTTAGGGTCGAGCTGTGGACGTGGCCCAGGGGGGCTGGTGGGAAGGAGAGTAAAGCTGTACGACTCCGCTTCTGCTTTGGTGCCTTGACCTTAGCTAAGGCGGCTGTGGCACCTGATTAAAAGATGTGAGTGCAGTGGTTTCTGGGGTACAAGTCTAAAATCACTTAGTATGCTGGGGTGTTCTGGTTACTAAGTTGTCTCTATAGCTGGGCCTCTGGGACAGGCTGACATCAGCCTAAGAACTGACAGGCCAGCGCCTGGACCAAGTAAGACCACAATGTCCCCAAGACTTGGGGCCCGAAAGCATCCAGCGCTCATGACACTGAGGAGGCCAGAGGGGGAGCTCTGCCCACCCACAGGCAGGAACGATGCTGTGTGCCAATAAAGCTTTATTTAAAAGAAACAGGCTGTGGGCCAGATCCGGCCCTCAAGCCTCAGTTCATGGATCCCTGACACAGAGCCAAGGCCACGCCCCCCAACCCCCGACACAGCGAATGTCTCAGGAGAGACTGACCCGGGAGAGGAGCCTCTGGGCCCTTCTGGCTCCTTCTGAGCCCTGTGAACTCTGACCTCGTTCTAAAGCTTGGGAGGGTCCCAGGCTGGGGCTGAGGAGACAGCGTGTCCCCTAGCAGGAACCAGAGTTCACCTCTGTCCTCTGTTTCTCATGTCATGTCCTAGAACCTCATGCCTGCTTCCTCCGCGCCCAGGCTGCAGGAGGCTTCTAGGTCTGCACAGGAGTCTGCTCTCCTAGACAAACCAGATTTGCAGCCTCCTCGGGGGCCCTGACCTGCTGCAATTTGCCAACCCCTCCTCCCAGCCCGGTCACACCCAAGTGCAAACAGTGAGCATGATAAGGCATCAATGGGGCCATTCTGGAATTAGGCAACAAGCTTCTCTGGAAGTAGGAATTTTAAAGGAATGTGTGCGCATCAGCCCTGGATGCAAACCAGCGGATCCACTGGAGGAGCGACCAGCACGGACAGGCCCCTGGGCTTCGGGCTGGGCTCGCAGAGCTAAGGAATTGTCCTGCTGAGAAAGTCTCCCTCCCGGCAGCCCAGGGGGCCTCGTTCAGGAGCATCTCAAGCACCGATGGGCCACATCACCTAGAAAAAGGGGAAAAGCCCTCCCACCAGGCCGAGCAGCTCCGAAGCCCAGCCCCACCAGAGAGCTCCTTCCCCGGTCACGGAACTAGGAAGGACACCCTGTTCCCAAGGCTTGTTTTTGCCTCTCCTTCGGGCCTCCACTGACGATGCTGCAAGAGGAGAAGCCGTGTCTCAGAGTCTGTCAGTTCTGCACCAGAAGCCAGGACTCGTGGCAAATTCTGCTGGGGAGACTGGTGGGTGACAGATTGCTTCCGGAACAGGATGTACCGAACGTCCTTTGCACGAGATGTTTCGGGGGCGGCCAAGCTGTCCAGCAGCAGGCTAGACAGGTGCCAGGCCAGGATCTGAGCTTCTTGAGCCATCGGGGATGAGCCCCGGCCAGTGTGGGCAGGTCGCAGGTGGAGCTTGGGGCCCAGGGAAGGGCCAGGACCCGCCAGGCCACAGGCCGTCGGGTGGCCCAGAAAGTCACCACGGAGGCAGGGCGAGGGCAGGCTCGGCTGGTACGAGGGGCAGGCACAGAGGGCGAAAGCGCCCGAGTCCTCCCTGGCGCACACGGGTGTCCACGGTGCTGGGTGACACGACCACCTGACGGCACCCCGGGCCAGTCCTCCTTCTCTTTAAGCCACAAGCTCCCTGAACACAGGATTACAGTCTTATGACAATTTTCGGGCACCCCTGGGCCTCAGGTTGGGGATCCTTGCTGGATGCCTTCAGAGCCAGCGCCCCAAGGACAGAGGGACCTTCCTTTCTCCACACCCTTCAGGACCTGCGTCTAAGGGAGAGGGAGTGTCCCTCTGGGGGGACTCCTACTTTGCCGGGGGCGGGCAGGGGTCCGGAGCAGCCCTCGCGATGGGCAGTGAGGACGGGCTGGGACGGCTCCTGGACGGGAGGGAGGCCTTGGTGGGGAGGGCTGCCCACGGGCCCCGCGGTGCTCCATGAACTCACGGGTGCCCCTAGTGGCCGAGCTTGATCTGGCGGAAGAAGGTCGTTTCTCCAACAGTGAAGCATGGGGACTGGGAGGATGGGGAGCTGACGGGGACTCGTGGGACCGGTCACTAGAGCAGTTTAGCGAGGACACACAAAAGCCACGTCACTCCCTCACGACCGAATCGGGACGGAGAGATCTTCCATCACAGCCTGAGTGGCACGGTAGTGTTGAGGCTCCCAACCTAGAAAAGAGGTCCACAGCCTCCATTCTCTGTTATTTACTTTAACATTTCTATCTCAGTTTTAGGGACACTCCACACCCACCGTTCCACATTCACCTGGTGACGGTGGCAAGACTGGAGCTGGCCCCGGTCCTGACAGGTGGATTGTTGAGTCTGTTAAACAGCTAACTGCACCCAACCCATCACGCTTAGCACTAACCCCACCGTGATACTCCCCCCACGCCCAGGAGGCCCGTCAATTTGCTCCCAATGATTTTGAAGCCCTACTGCCTAGAGGAGCTCCGTGACACACGCTCAGTAATTGTTTCCTAAATCGTCGAATCTCCACGCCACCCTTGTCCCGTGCTCCTAGGCCACCCGGGGTCCACGCTCCATCCATCCCTCCCAGGGCTACAGCCCTGACCTGGGCACCACACCCATCTTCTCAGACCTTCCCTGCCCCGCCCGCCCAGCCCACCGGAGCTTCACCTCCACAGACTTCGTAGCAACTCAAGAGCAGGGGCTGCACCAGGCCCCACCTGGGTGTCCCCCTCACCTGTCAGCACAACCTGCGAGAACCCCGGGGATCCTCGTTGGGCTGAGAAGCTAAAGCCTCGTCTCTGCGCTGCAGTTCACAACACGTCCATCTGGAGGGTCTCTCAGACAAAGAAACACTTCAGGTCTTTTCAATGGAGAATAAAGCCGGGCCCAAAGGAGGCGGGCACTTTTCAGAAAAACGGTAACTGCTCCGAAGAAAGGGTCACTGAGCCACAGAGGCTAGAGGACATGACATGGCCCCAGGTTTCAGGGGAAACATACCGGAAAGGACCACTTACACTCGGGAAAGGGCCGTTCGCATGCAGAACACCTCTGGATTTCAGGAATAAAATGCAAAGGTGTCATCATCCACAACGAACCATTTTTGACTGGGTAACAGTCAAAACTGTGATTCTGTGAACAAACGGGGCTCCTGGTGCTGTTTGCTTTGCTCCATCTGATCTAATTACAATGCGTCACGTCTGCTGACACCGTCTGTGTCAAAACCCGCAGAATTCCGGATCTGATCTCTTCCACATTAAGAAAATGTGACTCATAGGTTTTGTCCTATTTGCTTCCATTATGGCCAAAGACAAAGGCGAGAAAAATGAGCTACACTAAAAATACAGCTGCTCAGCCCTCCCCCACTGGTACATACAACCAGATTCTGGGACCCTCACTATCTCCCACTTCAAGACCCATTCACTGAATGTTCTGTTTCGTTGGTGAGACTCACTATTTGGTGATAAGAATGTAATTTCTGTCCCAGGAAATCCAGTGGCATTCAATACCAGAAAACTCGAGTCAGCAACTCTTCGACCAAAATCCCATAAAACTTATGAAAGAGAACCTAGAGGAGTTTGGTGTGAGAAGAGAAAAAGCAACTTTTTGTCCTTGGAAAAGAATCATAAGTATTTCACTACTTTTCCTCTTCCGGTTAGTGGAAAATACTTGCTATTAAAGTTCTATAGCCCTGCTGTTCCCAAAGGAAATGGAATCTGGTTGTGAGAGAAATAATGTTTTCTAGGTTATGAGAGCCCCAAATGATTCTGTATAAACAATGTCAGAAGGTTTTAAGAAACACTTATTTTCCTTATTATGAGAAGAATGGATATACTCATCATTCAAAAACGGCAATACATGAAAGTATAAAGAAGAAAATTAACATCACCTATACTTCCACTGTAAAAGAGCAGCACTGCTGGCATATTTACTGCCGGGCTCTTTGCCCTGCATATATCTATACTGAAATATTTATTTTTATAGAATTCCTATCTTGGAACACAGTTTTAGAAACTGCCTTTATAACATAAAAAGGCCTGTTTTGAAAGCATTTAAATAGCTGACATCCCATTTTCCAGCTATATCATAATTTATTTGATCAATTCCCTGTTTCAGGCCATCTATATAGCTAAAATTCTTCACCTTTATATAAATAACATGGCAACAGATCATCTTCATGCATAAATATCCATCTGAATTTGGTTTCTTCCTCAGGCTACATTATTATTATTAGAAGTGAATCAAAGGGAATACAATCATTCGAGACTCTGACACGTATTGCCACATCACTCCCCCAAAGTCATACCAAGGTCTTAAGAAGGATGGGGGGATAAAAATGAAAAACAACCCTGTAATTGTGGCTTCTTTATTTTTGAAGTTTAACTCCCCCCTCCCCGAAACGGTCATTTGGTCATTAATATTTCTTTTTTGTGGGGACAGAAGTTTAAAATAACATCGTAATTTTGGCTTCCTTGGTTACTTTTGAGGTTTGACTTTTTTCCCCTGCTCTGTTATTCGGCCATTAGTGTTTCTTTTTCTTTGACTTCCTCCTTGTTCAAGTTTCCTACAGGGTGTTAAAGAATTTTCCTACCAGGTCAGAAGACTTCTTCAGACATGAAGGAATGGTAACAGCCCTTTGTCATGTTTGCTGCAAACTTCATTTAAATTTCATGCTTCTAGAAACACAGCAGCTTAAGTTTTTATACAGTTAAATCTGTCAAAAATTTCCTTTTTATTTCTTTCACATTCAGAAAATCCTTGCCGTTTCTTAATTTACGTTTTCTTTTATTATTTTGTTTCTTTTTTTATATTCAACTTTTAAATCCATTGGACATTTATTTTGGTGTCCAGTGGGAGGCAAGATCTGATTTACTTTTTTCTTCCAAATGTTTAGACAACTTTCCCAACAACATTCGTGAAATGAGACGTCCCTTCTCCACTGGATCAAGTGGCTTCTGCTTGTTGATATTAGGCCATTTCTTCTGTCATATTCTACTTTCTGGTAATTCCTGCAACAAGCCTGCACTTTAAATTGCTCGAGATTTCCAACACGTTTTGAAATACAGCCTTTTGCACCCAGGTGCCTCGTTTCCTGACTCAGGGCAATTCCACTTCAGCTGCCCTTTTTCTGTTCGCCGGTAAATTTCTGTCCATTCTTTATCCTTAGTGTTCATGGGTCATTTTGCTTTATGCTGATGGGGTTCAGGACACCCCACCCCCAAAAGAGGACACCTTGGCAGACTGCACACTTTCAGCTGAAGGAATCTGAGAAACGGCAGGTGCAGGAAGGGGATGCTGACCTTTCCCGTCTCCCGTGAAGCAGGTCTTCAGACCCTCATGTGAGAAGTGCCTTCCCCAGACCTGGAGGAGAGGGGCATCCTTATCTCCAGACAGTGAATGACTGGGAGGGATTCGGACGATCGGCCTCACGAAACACCACCCCCACCCCCAGCTCACTGCTCTGAGATCAACTCCTCCGTCCTTTATTTTTCCACGACATTCCACTTTTCATTAAACCTGGCACAAAAACACTCAGGTTTAACAGTTTCTTTGGGTCTTTATTGCCTTATGGAGGCCCCTGTGTCATGTAACATTTACACTAAAGAAATGGGTTTGTTTTTCTCTTATTAATTTGTCTTTCATTACAGAGCCCCAGCCGAGAAGCCGGAAGGGTAGAAAGAGAAAGATTTTTTTCCTCTCCTACAAGGTTCAAATTCCATTAATAGAAATATGTATAGCTGATTTTTTTTTTAATCTGAAAACTAGGGGAAGTTTAAAACTGTATTTTTAGCACAAGTCTGTGCCTGATGAAACGTTCAGAACTTTGGACTATAAAAACCCCATAATAGGGGCTTCCCTGGTGGCGCAGTGGTTGAAAGTCCGCCTGCCGATGCAGGGGACACGGGTTCGTGCCCCGGTCCGGGAAGATCCCACATGCCGCGGAGCAGCTGGGCCCGTGAGCCATGGCCGCTGAGCCTGCGCATCCGGAGCCTGTGCTCTGCAGCGGGAGAGGCCACAGCAGTGAGAGGCCCGTGTACCGCAAAATAAATAAATAAATAAATAAAAACAAACCAAAAAAACCCCATAATAGGGCTTCCCTGGTGGCGCAGTTGAGAGTCCGCCTGCCGATGTAGGGGACACAGGTTTGTGCCCCAGTCCGGGAAGATCCCACATGCCACGGAGCGGCTGGGCTTGTGAGCCACAGCCACTAAGCCTGCGCGTCCGGAGCCTGTGCTCCACAACGGGAGAGGCCGCAGCGGTGAGAGGCCCGTGTACCGCAAAAAAAAAAAAAAAAACCAAAACAAAAAACCCATAATAACCCTACTTGGAATCCACAGTTTATAGACGGGGAAGCTGAGATGGAGAGGGATTCAGGGGTACCTGGCACAGGTTACCAGCTAGTGGGGAGAGGGGTATTCCAGTACATTCTTAACCTCGATTCTGAACGGCCTCTGCCCACTTTTGTTATCGATCACTCTTTCGCCTCTTTATTTGTTGTTTTCAATCCTCTGTTATACGGTGCTTTGTTTGCCTTAATCTTTCCCAGAAATTTTAGAAACTATAAATCTTGCTTTAATTCTACTGATGACCGTTTTAAAGATTCAGCCCCATTTAAAAAATTCTACATTTCTCTGACCGTCAAAGAGTAACACAGGATCTTCTGCCCACCTCCCTCCCGTGTTTGAAGACTTGTGCGTGCTACGTTCTACCACCTCATCCCTCACGTATCACCACCCATCCCATTTTCCATCTTTGTTACCATAAAATTATCTAGATTTTGGGATTCCTAATCATTGTTATGATTTTTATATGATTTATAGTTTTTCATATTTTTCACATCAAGATGTCCAACCGATTTTAATGCTACTGCTTATCCTGTTTTGTGACCTTCCCATTCCGGAACTTTACATTTTGCTTCCCCTCATCCTCTTTAGCTGGGCTTTAAATAACTTATTTTCAAGAGAGGCATGTGGTGGTGTATCTTCTGAGCCCTCGCATAGATGAGAATATGTGCTACGAACGGCAGTTTGGCTGGGTGAGAAATTTGGGGGGAAAACTTTGTTTCTCCAAACTCTTTAAGTGATGCTTCTTTCTCATTGTCCTTCATCCTGGAAATCATTCTTAAATATGGCGGGGGGGGGGGGGTCAGAGGACACCATGGAGAAGATGACAGCGGTGGCCGCTCTCCCTCCCAGAATGCAGATACAAAATTCTGCACATAGTTTTCGAGGCTCCCCTGACCCC
This sequence comes from Mesoplodon bidens, assembly GCF_964165515.1. Lineage (NCBI taxonomy): Eukaryota > Metazoa > Chordata > Mammalia > Artiodactyla > Ziphiidae > Mesoplodon > Mesoplodon bidens. The sequence goes on from NC_138179.1 coordinate 32,496,691, forward strand.
CGAGAGCTGGGGTGGGGAAGGGCTGGGAGTGAGGCTGTAGGTGTGGCCACAGGTCTGAAGTTGAGCTCAACATTACTCCTCTACTACTCGGAGGTACTTCATACAGATCACCTGGAAAGACAGAATCAGACTGGGGGAAGATAATTCTGCAAAGAATTAGGATAAAGGGACTTGTAGAATTTCGGAGCTCAAATGAAGTGATTTCTTGTCCCTCAGAAACAAAGAGCTGAGGGAAGCACAAGTCATCTTTGGAAATCAACAAACTCTAGGCTCTTTCAATACTGGATCAGAGGAGAGCTTTGCAAAGTCCCCTGAGAAGACAGAAGGTTCCCAGACGTGTAAGACCAGCCGGTGTCCAGCATGAATACGTTCAAATAGACAGAGAAAGCCGAGGTGCGGAGGCAAACGCCAGGGATGCCTGCGAAAAGGCCCACAGAGAAACGTCTAATCAACCTCAAGGGCCTCTGGCCCCAGGAGCACAGCTGCCTCTGTCCCAAGATAAATGTTAAATCTCAGCCCGATGCCATGAAACATTTACCCAGTTCCCTTGTTATAATTCCACGTTCACTTGGCAGTGTCCTGAGCCCCCTGACGTCTGTCTACTGGGAAAGAAGGCACCTCCCCAGGGGGTTTCTGCCATTCAGTCTACGGAACAGTGTTTCACATGGCGAATCAATAAAACGGGTTCATTACGAGTTGCCTCTGGGTATCTTGAATACACTGGAGAGATTGCTCTGATCAAGTCAACAGACACACGGACACTGTAAATTAACTGGAATCCTGGTGTATTAGTCAGGACTACACTGGAATTGGCCTCCAGGGGCTGGGGCGGGGCTGCCTCTGGGTGAGCCGTGGAGCCTTAGGACGGAAGGCCAGAATCAGCAGCTACCCTCCTCCCAACACCGACTCCTGCCTTTAGATCCTGCTGCGTTTCCACATGTGCGTCTGTTTGGGGGAATGGCGGGCTCTGATTCTAAAAACTCCCTGCCCCCTAACCCCATCCCAAACATACAGGCATCGTTTTTTGTTTTTTTGGTTTATTTACTTATTTTTTATTTTCCCTGTTAATTTATTTTCCTGATTTTGCAATACACCTCCCTGGGTCTGTATATTTTGCCAACTGACCGTTTCAACCCCTTGTGTTGCTGACTGCACTAGAAATCAGAGAAAAGCCTTTCTCTGCCCTTTTCAAAACTTCAGCTGTTCAGTTTGACAGAGAAATTTTTCTCGATTGGAAAGTAATAAAAATTAAAATGTCTCAGGATCTAGAAACAGAGCAGTTGGACAAATCAACTGACGTTTTCTTAAATTGTGTCTTACCATCTCAACATTGCACTTAAATTTTTTTTTGGGGGGGGTAGGGTTGTTTTACAATGTTGTGTTAGTTTCTACTGTACAGTGAAGTGGAGTTCCCGTGCTGTACGGCCGGTTCTTATTCGTTATCTATTTTATATATGTTAGTGTATCTATGTCAATCCCGATCTCCCAATTCATCCCACCTCCAAGCCCTGCTTTGTTATAAGAAAATGGAATCTACTCCGAGACTAGAAACACCCAGGGCCGCAGCTTTCCAGCATTACTGTGCACGAGAATCACCCTGCAGAGCTCACTCACAAGCTGTGTGCAGGCTCCGTTCTTAGGGAACCGGACGCTGGCGTCTGGGGTGGGTGTGGCGGGCTGCGTACCGAGCAGCATCGGGCTTTGTGCACCTGGCGTGGAGGAGGGAGCTTCTGTCTAACACAGGGACTGAGACGAAACCCATCAAACTGGGAGAATCCTGGCATCCCGCCTCCCAGATTTCCAATCTCAGAGCATCAAAGTACCGCAAAGAGAAAGAGCTACAGCAACACACCGGTAAGCGCACGTAGCTAGAAGGAGAGAGGGGACGGTGTCATTCCTCGGCTCCCGGCTGCCACTAGAGAGGACTGTCCCATGTGCGTTTCTGGCTGCATAATTACCATCTCCTCTGTGCCACGCCTCTCCCCGGGCTGACAGAACATTTCTTTACTCAGAGGAACAAGGTGATGAGACTCAAGAGGAACCTAATGGGAACCAGAACTTGGTCTGGGGACCCGTCTCCACGGAGGGAGGCTTAAGTAACTGGGGGGGGGGACTTGAGTAACTGGGGGGGTGGAAGGTGTCTCCTCCTGCCCCTCCCTCGGCCGCCCCCCTCCACCTGATGACTTCCCCTCATCCGTGCTGAAAACAGACTGAGCCGAACTGAAAATAACCGAGAAGATTAAATTAAATTACATCAGGCCTGGCTCCCAGGCAGTTGCTAATAAAATCATAAGCATTCACATCAGTGTGGCAGACAAAGACAAAAATGTTTGCTGGTTCTCTCTTTTTTTTTTTTCCCCGCCCTGAAGAAGCCAAACCCTCAAGAGACAAGGCCCAATGACACCAACCTTCTCTCTATCACCTTTACGTGAGGTTATGAGCAGGATGTGCTCTTGCTGGCTCCGCTGAGGGAGCCCCATCTTCGGGGGTGGGGGGGCCTTTGCTAGGCTTCCCCACCAGGAATGCGATGGCTGAGCATCATGTGTGACACCCGCTTAGCCGGCAATGGTCCTGCACCTGTCGGTAGGGAAGGGTTCAACTGTCCCAGACCAACAACTCTCCCCTACACTCCTGGTCACCAGAGATGGGCTTGGAGCTGATTTTCTTAGGGGCGTACTCGTCAGGGGCTACTGGAGGCCTCGGGCTTCTGGAAGACGACAGTCCTCAGAGAGAAAGACAACATAACAACAAGCCATTTCCCCTCGGCCCTCTATCTGTCGTTCTACCACAGTCTTGATCTGAGAATACAAAGCTGAAGATAAACATTAATTAAACTTCCCATGTCAGGGCTAAGAGATTTTCACCTGAAAAAGCCTCTTATCACCTCAGCCACAGTTTTAAAAGAGTCTGGATGTTCTTATTACCTTTGGGATCTTTCTCCGACTGAGCCCATCTGTCAACACTTTAGACCTTCCCAAGGTGACCACGTGCGTCAAACCTGATGTGAGACTAAATTAATTCCGAAAGAGGCAAGACTGGGGGACAAGTATCTTGGATATAAAACTTTTAATCTGGTGAAATAAGCAAGCTGTTCGTACACCACTGAGCCACCACCGACTCGACAAAACTGCCAGATGGAGAGAGATTCAACGGGCAGACATACAGTGTGGCAGGACCCTCAGGCCAGGGACCGTGCATGGGGTGAAGATTCCGTTCCCTGTGAGGTTTTAGGAGGTGGGCATTTGAGATCTAAGTGCTCTGGCAAGGATGCAATGGGGAGGGGACTTGCCATCCGCAGCTAAACCACCACAGTTTACAAGCAGGAGAAAGAAGCCATGTCACTCTGAGCTTGGAGACCAGGGTGCTCTTGCCTTAAGGAAATGACACTGGAGACCCTTTGCCCCTCATCCTGGGCTTGCTGCTTCCCACAAGCACCCAGTGCACTCAGTATAGAAAGCTATGTTCAAATCACTGCACAGAGAGCCCTGCAGGAGGGACAATCCACAGGAAGACACACTGCTAGTTAGTACACATTTGACAGCTCTGCCACAGACAGGTCAGGATGAGGTACCATGGTCAGGATGTCAATGATGACACGTCCCTTGGAGAACGTGCAACCTCTTTCTTGGCAGATAGATGTGTGTCTCTCTGAAGGATCCCAAGAGTCACGTGGCTTTATGAATTCGGCTAAAACAGGATCATTTCCATGTGATCCAGATACAGGGCTGAAATGGCAAGAGTTGCTTTGGATTTGGAACGTAGCAGCACAGTATAAAGCTGGGTCTTTTTTACGCTGTACTTGCTGGGTTCTTCTAACATCATCATCATCTACTCAACACCCAGCTCTCAGACACAAAGTCAAGGCACTGCGTACAGCAAATAAGACGCCGTCTTGGACCTCAAAGGGCTAATGGTCTGGTAGCAAGAGATCAGCATGCAGATAAACACAAAACCACAAAATAAATGTTAGAAAGGGCGTGGGGAGAAACTGGTCCATTTTAGGCGGGGCACAAAATGGTAGGAGGGGCTTCATGAAGGGAACTTGGGCTGAGGGTTAAACAATACTCCTGATGGAGCAGGGTAAACAACACTAGCAAGGGTGAGCAGGTGGGACCCAGCCTGCCCCTGGGGCAACGGCACGTAGCTTTTCTTCACGATGCGAATGCGGAGTGCCAAGGTGTAGGGGGGGCGGAAGGGACCAGACTGCAGAGGCAGGCAGGTACCGGCTGCTGAAGGGGTCACACAGACATACGGCACCTGATATTTAGGAATGGCCAACCAAGGAAGAAGACAGAGTAGATAAATCCATGGAAAACACACCAGTGGTCAGTTGGAAGCCCATGCATCTGAATGTGGCAGTGTGCAAGCACTCTTCTGAGACAAGTATGCTGCTAGGTATTTTTAGCTCCAAGGCAGTTCCTGTTTTCTTTTGCAAAGGCTGTGCCTGGATGTTAAGCCCCGGTCAAGCTAGAGATGGTTTCTTCCAAGACTGAGAATTGGAAAGCAAGGGCGAGGTTGCGACGGCAAGGCAGGCTGAGAACGGACACAGCCGTCACGTGTGGCCCACTCCTGCATGATCGGTCGGCACATATCCTGACGGGTGTTCGTTTGCCAATTTCAGGTCTCCACTCTGAGGCAGGGAGGAGTTCGGCTGGGTTCCCTGCTGCCATTTTTATCACTAGCCGTTATCTAAACCCTGGAAAATGGGGGTTCTGGGGGGTCATGGCGACAGTGCCAAGGGCCAGTTCAGGGTAGCCTCACCTGTTCACTGGAGGATGGAAACACGAAATGGCCAACACTGGAGCCACACGGTGTGGGCCTATCTGTAGTAAGGGGAGGGAGTTGCGACAGGCACACATCTCCCCTCGGCCAGAGCCAGGAGCCGGCAGACAAAAGGGGGTGGGGGGCGAGGGCCTGGGCACCAGGGTCAGGACGGCCTCCATTCAGCAGCCGGGTGACCTGGGCAGGTCACACAAGCTCTCGCAGCCTGTGTCTGTGGCACAGAGTGACGACTCGGATGAGAGCACTCTTCCGGAAGGGTCGTGGTGATAACAGATAGGAAAGCATCCAACCCGGGCCTGGGACATGGAAGGGGTTCAACAAGCGCTGGTTTCTCCTCTCATAGGACCCAGGCCCTCCGGCAACACCCGCGGCTCCCCTGGTGTGCACTACGTCCCCCTTTCCCACAGCGGCTCCCCGAGTTCTGACCAGCTGGCTATTGGCATCCCCGTCAGGAGCTCGGAGGTTGGTTCATCTGGAGCTTCCTTCCAGCCCACAGGGATTTCTACAGAGAGCACTGAAGTGCTGTACCCACTAGAATAGAAAGCTCCAACCTAACAGAGCTGAACGTTTTGGAGGTTTGGTTGATTTGAAAATGTCCACTAGTGATTAACATTCACCACACAGGCTTTGTGTGCGCGTGTGTATTTCACATGTACTTTCAGCATTTTGTGTTTTGTTTTTGCTGAACCATTTGGAAGTAAGTTTCAGACGTCAGGGAAAATCGCCCCTAAACTACTTCAGCATCTCCCCCATAGCCACATTGCCATGACCACCCAGAAATGTCGTGCAAACCCAAAACCACTATCTAAAGGGCAGTCCAGATTCGGATTTCTGCCCTGCTCCCCAGACGTCCTTTAGAATTGTTATTTTCTTGGGCCACAGATTGCACCCGATTATCAGGTCTCTTTAGTTTCCTTTAGTCAAGAACAGTCCCCTTGACGGTTTTTGTTTGTCACAATACTAACATTTTTGAAAAGTCCCAGTCGGTTACCAAGCAGAATGTCCCAATATCTGGATTTGTCTAGTTTTTTTTTTCCCTCATTAGATTTGGGGACTACAGTTTTGGCTCCAATACTGGACAGGAGCGTAGTGTGTACTTTCTACTACATCCCATCAGGAGCAGCATCCTTCCGGTTTGCCACATCATGGAGGAGGCTGAGTATGGTCGGGAAGGTGCCACGTATCAAATGGGCAACATGGCTACACAGGAAAACATTTAGTCCAGGTAACAGCATTCTGACTACATACCCTCGATGGGGCATCACCTGAGGCTTTATTTAAAATGGCAATGAATTCCTGAGCTTTATGGAGTAGGCCTGTTCTTGGTAGAGGTGTTGGTAGACTGATTCCGAAACTGCTGCACGTAACGTGGGGTAGAGCAAACACATGGGCACGTTGACATCATCGGGGACCAGGGGTCTTACTGAGGGAGGATGGAGGATCCCTGAGGACTGGGAAAGGTGGAGAAGAACTCTGGTCCGGGACCAGAGCCAGAGGCAGCAGTGGGAGGTCATTAAACAAAACACCTGCCTGTGTCGACTGGAAGAGCTGAGAGGCAGTAGCACCCCGGGAGCCCCAGCACCCCCAGAACCCCGACTTTGGATTCTTACTATGATTCCCATTTAAAAAAACACTCCAGTGCTCCTCAGAGAAAGGAAGCTCCAAAAGAACGGAAGCACTGAAAAAACGGATGGGTCGTGTCAAGGGGACGCAGAGCCAGCATGAAGGGGCTCCCGCTGGCCATATTTGGAACAATTTGAACATTTGAAAAAGACACTAAAGGGTTTCCCTGGTGGCGCAGTGGTTGAGAGTCCGCCTGCCGATGCAGGGGACGTGGGTTCATGCCCCGGTCCGGGAGGATCCCACATGCCGCGGAGCGGCTGGGCCCGTGAGCCATGGCCGCTGAGCCTGCACGTCCGGAGCCTGTGCTCTGCAACGGGAGAGGCCACAGCAGTGAGAGGCCCGCGTACCGGAAAAAAAAAAAAAGACACTAAAAAAGAAATAGTGAGCTCAAATTGCTACTTAAAAACATTGTAGGGGGACATAAAGGGAAAGCTTTTCTTTCAGATGAATGCCAGCTACTGAACGTTGAAGCAATTACAGAACTAGAAAATCACCGTTTTGCAACCGTCAGTTTAGTAACTGATTAAGGCTCGTCCACGGCTGCCAAAACCATCAGACAAAAAGTTGCTGGTCTCCAAGTACAATACCCAGACCCCTCATTAATTACAAATTTAAAGAAGGTACCTTTGCAGGGGAGGGACCTGATGAAAATACCTTAACCAGGTGATCAAAGGTAGCATCACTGATAATGGACAATCTGGATATACTTGAGGAGCAGCAGCTGCCTGAGGACGCCTCTCCATCCCAAAGCAAAGGACCAGCCACAGCAGCTGCGTCACCTTTTGTGCTGTTGAGCTGGATCTGATTCCCACAGCCAAGCTTTTATTTAATAGAAATGACCTCCAACTAATGCCTTTCCTGTTCTGCAAGCGGCTTGGTCCAACTGCTCCTTGCTGGCAGCCCCAAACAGGTTACTATACTCCACAGCCTTCCTGCCGGGGGGGAAGAGCATCCGAACAAAGCTTTCAGGTGACCAATGGGCTGCCTGCCATGCCTCCTTTCCCGGAATCGACAAAGAAAGTCGAGGGTCACAGTGAACCTCGGGGTCAATCCCGGAGTTCAGGGTGGGAGGGTGATGCTCTGTCCTTGTTGAAAACACAGCCACCCGAAGTGTAAATGCTCCTGCTTGAGAAAGAAGTATTTAACTGGGAGCTATCACCCCGTGACTCCTAAGACCCGTGCAATCTGTAAACTGTGATGACTGTAGCCCTAACCCCTTGAAAATGGAGAGAAGTTTTCCCCCAGCTTTCCCCACGGCGCACTCAAAACCCCTGAAATCCTGGACTGGGTCGAGCTTCCTGAACACACCAAGCACTTCCGCGGCCCAGTATCTTTCCTTGAAGTGTCCCCTCCCAACCTGTGCTCCTGGCTCTACCTTCACTACCACCTGCAGCTTCCTCGGTACAGAAGAGGCACTGCACGCTGACAGGCACCGGGCGCTGTCATTCTTTTCCACATGTAAGTCCCCCTGGAGACCACACATTCCATGATAAGGACTATGTCTTCCTTATCTTAGCATCCCAAGGGCCTCGCAGAGAGCCTGACACACAGCTTATAAATGGATAACAAACAGTCGGATCAAAGAATGAATGATTATTATGCAAAGCTGAGCCTCACTGCCTTGACTCCATCCCAATTACGCTATTAAAAGGTGGAAGAACACACAGAGGGAGTGGTATTCTTTTTTTTTCCTTGCGGTACGCGGGCCTCTCCCTGCTATGGCCTCTCCCGTTGCGGAGCACAGGCTCCCGACGTGCAGGCTCAGCGGCCATGGCTCACGGGCCCAGCCGCTCCGCGGCATGTGGGATCTTCCTGGACCGGGGCACGAACCCGTGTCCCCTGCATTGGCAGGCGGACTCTCAACCACTGCGCCACCAGGGAAGCCCGGGAGTAGTATTCTTTAAACCAACAACAGCATGAGGGCAAGGTCCCGACACAGAGCTAGAAGCGACACAGAGGACGCAATCTGTAGGCTGCCGGGACCTGCAGGAAGTGCCCTCCAACCCCGGAACTCGATTTAGAACTTCATCTCCATAACTTAACAATCCAAAGTATCTGAGAAAATCAGACTCTTCTGCAGAATAATCTATTTGGGGAAGAGATGTGTTTCTGAAACAGCTGTAAAGCATACGATATTTTTCCCATTTACTTACAACACTAAATTGAAAATTTGTTCCCACGAGGGATTATTTTTCTTTACCACTCCTCCAAACCAGATAAAAAGTACACAAGAATGTAGGAAACCTATTAAAATCGCATACTGAATGAAAAGAAAAAAATGACACCATTCAGATAACATCAGCACCACTGCCCAAAGGCAAAAAATAAAAATATACCCCCGAAAGCAGAGGCTTTTCCCAGAAATACTGCACCAATCTCGAAAGGAAACTGATCTCTGATTTCAAAAGGGTGATTTCCATCCCAGGAGTCCGTTGGGAATTTCTATTTTACTTTGGGAATTATTTTCAATTTGAGTGATTCTGCACAGGTCAAATGGAAATGCAGCTAATCTAACAATTAACACAGGTGCTTAGGGTTTAAGTGCATTTTCCAAGAAATCACTTGGTATCACAAGCTCTGCTCATTATGGTTTATTATTTACACGTGTGTTCCCGTTAAGGCCGGCTAACTCCTCTACCCCGTCTCAGCCGTCAGCTGCAGGTCTCTTCCCTCTGGCCTCTCAAACACCTACAGTCCCTTCAGCCTCTTCCTCTGCAGGGTCTTTCCCTCCCCACCCCGTACGCCCCAGAACCTCCCAGTCACAGTTATGTGACTGTCTGGCACCCACATAACTGAACACTTCATTATACGTGGGCTTGCTTGTTCTTTAATTCCTCCACGTTACACTTTTCTCCCCTGGTCCTAAGTCCCACGTTTAGACCTTCTGTCACCTCAGAGAAGCTGTGGGGTGTTGAGTGTGGGTTTAGAAACTACTTATGGGTTTGCTGTTTATCCAGAGGAGACTCTTTAATTAGTATGAGAGACCTGGGAGACTCACAGCATTTGGGTGCAGGGGTCAGACTTGGGCTAGGGCGCCTCCCTTCACCTTCTGCCTCGTAACTCGGAGCAACTTCCTTCCCCCCCTCTTAGCTCCTTTGCTCACCTTGAAAATGAGGGCAAGAACAGTACGCTGTGGTATAATTTTTGAGGGGTCAGGGAAACAGTGACTATGAAAGCACTCAGTATGGGGAAAGGTCCAGTCCTGTGGACAGTAGTACGAACACGGGAAGGACTCGGTCAATGGCAACTGTTGTAATGGAAACCGTCTGTCAAGACACACACACAAGTGCCAGATCCGCTGGGTGAGGAGCGGTACAGGCAGTGATGCAGGAGGGGTGGCAGTTACCGCTCGGGAGGGGCTCTGCCTGGTGTTCCTCGCTGGCCTTTTATACTGGAATAAGGAAGCCTGAGGTCTTCTCTTTGACTCTTTAAAACAATTTCTAGTGACTAACATAGGTACCTATTGTTCACGAATTTATCGGGTACTATTTAAAAATGTGACTACATTGATGCCTAAAGTATGGTTAGGTAAGGACGTGACCATCAGGGGCTGCTGGGTGAAAGGTGTAGGGAACTCTGTGATACTTTTGTGACTTTTTTTGTACCATAAGCTCTACTCGTTATGGTTTATTGTTTTTTGTTTTGTTTTGTTTTGTTTTTTGGGGTACATGGGCCTCTCACTGTTGTGGCCTCTCCCATTGTGGAGCACAGGCTCCAGACGCGCAGGCTCAGCAGCCATGGCTCACGGGCCCAGCTGCTCCGCGGCATGTGGGATCTTCCCGGACCGGGGCACGAACCCATGTCCCCTGCATTGGCAGGCGGACTCTCAACCACTGCGCCACCAGAGAAGCCCCTGATTTATTGTTTATATTTCTGTTCTGCTTGAAGCCAGGCTAATTTTGATTCTGAAAATCTAAAATTACTCTAAAAGTCTTAAGGAAATGATTACTAACGGGTTATTTCCTTTAGTTTGGATGTCTATATTTAGGACTGAATTTCCTGCACACAAATAACTACTGTATTTTTAAGTCAGATTTGCTGTGGACTGAATGGTTGTGCCCCCACGTTTGTATGTGGAAGCCCTAACTTCCTACGGTGATGGTACAGGAGGTGGGGCCTTGGGAGGGGATGAGGTCATGAGGGTGAGGCCCTCAGGATGGGATCAGTGCCCTTAGGAGACATCACTGAGTTTGCTTCCTTCCTCTCTCTTCCCATTCCAAGCCTCTTTCTTTCTCTCTCTCTCTCTCTCTCTCTCTCTCTCTCTCTCTCAAGTGAAGACACAGCCAGAAGGCAGCCCCTGCAAGCCAGGAGGAGATTTCTCTCCAGAAACCAAACTGGTGGCACCTTGATCTTGAACTTCCAGGCCTCCAGAACCAAGAGAAATTCAGTCCATGGTATTTATTATAGCAGCCTGAACTAAGATAAGATTCCAGTTCCTACTGGTACTGTCATTAAAATATCTCTACTTCTATCAGTTGAATATGTAACCATTAAAGTGACCATCTGTGTGACTCTGGGCAAGTTATTTAATTTCTTTGTGCCTTGGTTTCTTCATCTATAAGAATAATAAATTTCCGCACAGGTTTAAATAAGTTAATTATGTAAAGTGCTTCAAAGGTGCCCCTTTTGTGGGAAGTACTCAGTCACTGTGAGCTGCTGTTGCTGCTATTATGAAAAAGTATTGCTGAATACATAGTCCTAGAGCAGAGCTACGTCTCTGCACAAACGTGCAGACTCGTTCTCAAAGAGACATGACCTAGATTGCAGCCATAGGTTACACTGGTTGGCTTCCAGGCATGAAAAGTCTCGAACTCAGGGAGGGTGTCTTCCCCTAAGATGATTCCACGGTTGTGACTCAAGTTCAGCTCTTGGCAATGCTGGAGTGATTAGCATAGGAGTCCCAGGAGGATATGCCTGGCTGTCCCCTGCAAGGTGGGTCTTTCTCTCGTACTGTGTGCCACCCCAGACAGCGCATCTGTGCCCCTCTGTGCAGTTTTACACCTGCAAGGCTCTTGAGGCTCACAGAAGAGCCTGGAACACTCAGGCAGTGCCACGTGGAGAAGGCACGGGCCCGTCTAGCATGCACAGTCTGTTTTGTACTCAGAAGCACAAGGAGTGCGAGCTGAACGCTGAAATCCCTGCCAGGCAGTCCAGCCCTCAGGGAGCCGTGACCCTCCCAGCTGAGCCCTGACTCTCCCCTGTGTGTCCGCCACATCGCCATGGCCGTGGGCCGCTGTAAAGCCAGGGAGAAGCACTGTTCAGCCAGCAGGCATTCTGCTGGGATCCCTCACCACTTGCTCAGCCTCTGTTTTATGGTAATTTTCTCTGAAACTGCATGTTCCCTGCCCCCAGGACGGGACTTTGACAATGAGGGAGCCTTAGTAAAAAAGAGAGAGAAATAAGCGTGGGGCTGTGACGGTGCAGACCCGCGTGTGGCCTCACTGCAGCATCCGTCCAATCAAAGGGAATGTGGGCGAGAACCACAGCCCGAAGCGCAAGGGGATAGGCAGGACGGTTTTGAGAAAATCAAGAAACTTCTCTGAAACACAGAGGCACCAGGGGTCCCGTGTCTGTGATGGGGATTTTATGCGCGATCCCATTCTGACCATTAGCCGTGTGTGGTTCGTTTCATCAGGTTACCCAGCCGCAAAGCGTGTAGACCCTCTCCTCGCAACACCTCAAAACCCTGTTTGATGTTCCCTGAATTCTTACCTGACAGGACACTGGGTAGAAAACTGGATTGTTTTCCAAAGAAAAAAAATGTGAGGATGTTCCCAAAAGTGAGCTTTCTCTGGGACTCCTCCCCCCACCCCACCCCCGCTCTTTCCTTAAACAGACCCTTCAAGTCTTTTTTTCCTATAACATCTTTCTGTCATTTACAATAAAATTAAGTCAGTTTTTCCAATTTTAAATACAAATGGGAGCACAGTACATTTGCTGATCTGATGAGAATAAATGTCCTGGTCCAGGAGAAGGGAGCGTACAGCGCGGGTGGTACCCGAGAGGCCTCCAGAGCAAGGAGACGAGGCTGCCACCTGAGACTTAAACCATACTCAGCACAGAGGGCGTCACCTTGAGGGAGGACCCTCGGCTGAGTGTGGATGGGGTGGGAAAGCAAAGGAAAAGCTGTGCTGTGACACTACGCACCCCAACATGGCCCTGAGGAGGGGCGCCTGGCCTGGGGACATGGAATTCTGGGGCCTCAGCCATCCTGTCTGTGAGGTGCAGGCGGTGTGATGGTTAGAAGCACAGGGTCTGGAGTCCTCACTTACTCTGTGACACTGCAGGTTCCCATTTCTCTGTGCCTCAGTTTCCTCTTCTGGAAAATGAGGCTAATGATCTAGCAGTTGTGAGAAGCAGATAAATTAATCTGTGTGGATTTCTCAGCACCGCACCCAACTCAGAGGAGGCGTAAATACTCAAGGCAGCTGCTGTTACCATCACGGCGGGCCCGTCAGGTCATCACAGCCCGACGCACTTAAACACCTGGATCATCCATCGCCTGCCCTCTCCCAGGTTCCACCTTCACCCGTGGCATCTTGCTTAGTGGCTTCCGGTATGCCCATCACCAGGGGGACAATCCGCTGGCCCTGCTGGCAGAACACTTCATCCACACGGCCATGGTGACCATGACTGACGCTGAGAATCTGGGGGTTCGGTAGGCATGTTCATGAGACCCCGTGTCTCTGCGTCCGAGCAGCCTGGGTCTTGGCCTGCCCTTGATCCAAAGTCCACGGAGCACCACACGCTTCACACCCATCCGAGATTGCCTTACCTGTGACGTGGAGCTTTTCGTCGGTGACCTCGGCCTTCAGGTAGATCCGGCCCCTCTTCTCCGTGTGGTCCATCCCGCAGAGGCTGGGGACGTTTATCACGCACTGCTTGTGCACGTTCATATCACAGGCTGTGAGTCAAGAAAGCAAAGGGTGAGGCTGGGTGCATGGCCTGGAAGCATCCCTCCCTCGGTGTTTTGGCTGCATGAACAGAAGTGAAAATGAGCCACCCTCTAACTCGATACTCTGCTATAATGCTTTTGGTGACATAAAGAACTGTTAGCAGATGTCCCTTACAGCACAGGCTTCATGTGAGTGACAATATCCTTAAAATACCCGATCCATATTTGTCCAGTCTTAACTGAAGCAAGACACCCCCGTCTTCTGTGAATGCTTCCAATATATAACAGCATACACAATTCACATAGGTAAATGCATGTATAGCGCAGACTAATGACTATTGTATGTACACAGAGGCAAATAACATGCACATTTTAAACAGATGATACTTTCTGCCAAAGAATTTCTTATGCCTTTCTGAGAATTTGCAGGGTTGAGTAAAGGAAATTCAGAAAATGTTCCTTTCCTCAGTAAACTCTGTATTTCCAAGGAGGCTTAAGTGCATTGCTTTTGTTTGTTGTTGTTGTTGTTTTTAAAAGAACCTGTGCTTGATATTTTAAACCTGTCTTCAGATATTTAAATGTTATTCTGAGTAAAACAAATACACGCCTGGCATAAGCCATTTCTCACCAGCTGACATTATGTGGGCGAGACAGGGGGCGGATTAAAAAAAGATCAGTCTTATTGTAATGGACTAAAGAAACCCTGAAGAGAGTCCCGTGCACTGAGCACAAACAGAAGGCTCTGTGCAGGTGTTTCAGCTCCACTGGCCCTGTACCTTCAGGTTTCCAGAAGGAGGGGTGGCCCCTGGAACGCTTGTGAATCCTCCAGGGGATGCTACAAGGCTCTTCTGAGCCTTCATGCCCCTTTCATTTTCAGTGGTTAATTTTAACGTGGTGAACTAAATAGCAAGAAGCATCACGAACAACGGATCTCAGCTACGATTACTAAACACCGAAAGCAGGAAAAGGGATACAACGAGGGAAGAACAATTAATGTGGATCCATTCCCAAAGGGAACCGTTCAAAATCATGTACCTTGATTCGGCCAATACAAAGCCTCTTGAAAAGCTGTGCTATGACCCGCCTTGACCAAATCATGTGTTCAAGTACTTGCGCAGAACGTGCAACTTAAGGGAATAAATGCCAGAGCCTCTGGAAAGGATGTGGACCTCAGGGAGGGCGTGGGAGGTGAAAGGGCCCTGGGCTGTATCTTTGTCTCGGAGTTACCGTCTGCGGCTTGTATTGTACATCCTGGGAAGCTCATTTGCTTTTCAACTCCCTTTCCTACTCCCCAAACTAAGAGGCCTGCACAAGTGGTTACTGACTTTCTTTCCACCGAGCAGAAATGTCTACAGCATCATAACCTACTGTGTGTAAGGGCAGAGGAAGAGGGTTCTTCTCTGCAGAAGTGGCTCTGGCTGGGGGGTGGTCTGGGTCCTGGCACCCATCTGCTTATTTTCCTGCATCCCCCAGGAAGGAGCACAGGCAGCAGCCTCAGAAACCCTAGGACTCCAAGGCAAAGAGCTTAAAACAAAACACACTGGTTTAGGTCAGTGGTTTTCACTTTTACTAACAGAACCCATTTTACAACCAAAATATTAATAAGCAGGATGCTAACCTACAAACCAGATGAGTGTTATTTCATTAGCATACACTTGGTTAATAAATTCAAATCTATACCACTATTTACTATAAAGACATTCCTGGATAACCAAGAAAGGCCTCTGACGCAAACAAAACTTTTCACCCAGCCGTTAGGGGTGCTCGGTGAAGACTCAGAGTTCAGCCTCAGCGATGCATGTATTTCTGTCTTGTGTTAAAGTTGGACAGCAACCCCAGATCCTGGTTCACCCAGAAGAGGATGGGCAGCTGGTGCCCTTCTTTAAGGGCACCCTTCACGATCCCAGCTGACTCTGCAGTGGAAGTAGCAGGAGAAACGGGAGGGCCCCGTCTGCAAGGTCACCTTCAACTCGTCAAGGCTGAGTGCCTAACACAGCTGAGGATTCACTTTTGTTCCAAGTTTTAAAATAATTAAAAGTGTATTTACAAGTGCACTTAGGATCCACACTTGCAGAGCCTCTGAAAACAGTGTCTTTGGAATCCTAGCGTTTCCCAAAATGCAGGAAGCCACCGGCCTTACCAATCGCGAAGCTTCCATGAAGCTCTTCGATTCTACAGCTTGGGAAGGTGAAGCAGCCCTGTGCTCTGAGAAGCTATCCGTCTACTCCATGAGGTTCACAGAGCTTGACGTTTATGTGCAGTCGGCCCTGAGTGACACGGCTTTGAACTGCACAGGTCCTCTCAGACACGATTTCTTTCCAACAATTCCACAGCTGCCCCCCGCAATCCACACCCCCGTATCCACTGACTGTGGGTGCTGAGTGTCCGCAGAGGGTCCTGGAACCAAGCCCCTCGGATACTGAGGGACGACGACATATGTATGTCTTTGCTCCGTGTCGGGACACACAGATGAGGCTCTGGGCCCTAACAGCCGTCATTAACGAATGACACATCTTATATTCCCATAACCCTTCCCCTTCCACTAGAAAAAACAGGCTCAGTAAGTACCTTTTCATGTCCTAAGAATAAAATTTTATTGAAACAAAGAAATAGCCTGGGGAATCTCATTACATGACAATAATCAAAGCAAAGAGTTCACAGAAAGAAAAAGATGTTTTTCTTTCCTCCTGGTGTTTGGTGGAGATACACACAGAGCAGAAAGGGGAAGGGGAGAGGACGGATGTCTTTAGGGATTTCATCTCTAACTGGCCTGGTAGGAATCTGATCTGTCCAGAAACACACAGGGCAAGTGAACTTCAAAAGTAAGACGCCCTCCCCGTTTTTATTTTTGCTGTGGTTTCAGCGCTAAGGAGAGCCTACTTGATTTTTCCACAGTCCACCCACTAATTAGAGACCCAGGAAGATAATGAGTACGAATGCTCAGCTCATCTTGAAGCCAAACCAAATGTGGAATCTGGAGGTGGGGACACATGGCATTCGTTGTGGGGTTTGACAGGGCTGCGTGCGACAGCGACTGAAGATCTCTACCACGGAAGACCAGGGCAACACCAACTTCATTAAATCGGGTGCTTCTGTGGTGAGGGTTCATAATTAGGCAGTTAAGTAGTTTAATAAACCAGAACTTCGACAGCAGAGAGACTCTCTACTTTTTCAGCAGAGTCCATATCTG
The DNA here is from genome assembly GCF_964165515.1 of Mesoplodon bidens. Taxonomy (NCBI): domain Eukaryota; kingdom Metazoa; phylum Chordata; class Mammalia; order Artiodactyla; family Ziphiidae; genus Mesoplodon; species Mesoplodon bidens. The sequence continues at coordinate 32,513,181 of NC_138179.1, forward strand.
AACGAATTCTACTGATGAGCTGAAAAGTCACTAAATCTTGAAGGGCCCTGTCAACCCCGGATGCATGCTGCAGAGCCTCACCATCTACTAAGAAAAGAAAACTTACTTACTGTCACACTTCATCCCTTGATGGATGAGTCCGTACAGCAGTGACCCACAGTGATCGCAGAAGGTGGGGCTTCCATAAGTGTGGATCTTGAACTTGTGCTTGCTCCTGGGGTCCTGAGGGGAGAAGGAGCACACTGCTCATTAGTCACGGGGAGGCCACACCTGGGGACTAGGCCCGGCTCAGGCCTGCCCCTTCCATCTCCACAGCAGGGCTCCGGGCGCCAGACTGTGTGTGCACCGTTGTCCGAGGTCACATGATGGGTGGGGGCACCTTTGCCGCATCGTGTTTTAAGAGGCTGCCCGTTCCGGGCTGGGCACTGGATGCCTACGTTCCCTTTCTTTCCGGGGTGTAATCCGCACACAGTGGGGTTTCTCCCAAAGCTACCACTTCTGGACCCAGAGCCACCAAGGTGCCCGAGGGCAAGCAGATAGGTTCAGACACCACGGTCTTACCGTATCCCCAGGGCCCAGAGTGGGCTGTAGCAGGCACAAAATCACGGTGTATCTGTGAAGCTGAGCTGAGTGACCCTGGGGCCATTCAGCAGACTTTGGGCCATTTCCTTTTGGGCGAGGTTTCCAGGAATATATACTCTAAGACCAGATATGCCCCCAAACCCACAGGGACGTCTTCCTGCTTCTGCACCATTTCCAAAGCATCATATGCATTTGCAGAGGGAAACTTCAGTGTAATCAGATGAACACTGGAAATGCCTGGAAGCCCCCTCCCCTAGCCCCCGTGGCAATTCATCTCCTCTAGCACCACGCAGATTACTGAAGGGACAACTAGGCAGGCTTTCTCCAAGTAGTGTTTTGTTCCTCAACCTACAGATAGATTATAGACAAGGAAGCAAAAATCACATCTAGCACACAGTCGTAATGACAGAGCACGGACTCTGGGGTCACATTGCCTGTGCTCAAATCCCAGTTCCGTTCCTTCCCAGAGGCATGACCTTGGGCAAGTTACTCATCCTTTCTGCCCGATCTGCACACCGGGAAATTAACAGGACTTCTCTAATGTGGTTGATATAAAGACAAAACAAGTCAATCGTGGTGAGGTGCTGAGAAGGGAAAACCCACGTAAAGCTGTAGCCCCTCTGCTTCCCGCACCTCTGTCTATTAATACGTAAAGCAGAGCATTGGGCTAAAAGATCAACACATCCTATCTGAGCTACAAAACAATTTCATCCTCAACATGCCACATCAGAACCCTTCCTCATTCAGTTCCTCCTCCCAAACCATTCTCTGTGGCCTGAGCAGGTGCCACTGTCTGAATGAAGGAAGATGCCAGGGGAGCAGGGTTATGGGGAGGAGAGACCACGAGCTCCACTACAGACAAGGGAAGCCTGGGGTGTCCTTGATGTGTCCTTTAGTCTGGGGCTTCTCCACTGCAAAGATACTCAAAGAAAGATATTCTTGGCTTCTGACTTTCTAAGAGCCTGGGTGCTGGTGATTTGAGGGAATTCCAAAGGTGATCTTGACTTCATAAGATAACTGACCTTTTGGTGGACATTGGAACCTAAAATCTAAGACACATACCGACCGATGAATTATTCTGACTACTTTTTAAAGATAGAAATTTAAAAATTCTGGAATATTTTCATCATGCAGATTAAAATAGTATAAAGAATAGTAAGTCAAACGCTCATGTAAACTTGATGAATGTTGTCATTTCCTCCGACTTGTCACTGTATTGTTACTATTATTACCCTCATTCTACAGAGATGCCAGCGCTCTTCGAAGTCTTGTGGCCAATGAACATCAGAGCTGGAATCTGACCGGTAGCTGAGACTTTAACACGGGTTCCCATCCGAGAGCTTTCAGAAATCCACCCAGAATGAGGCTGTGGCTCCTAACATCTTAAAAAAATTTTTTTAATATTTGCAACACAATTTTTTTTTGAAATGAGAACACCACCTGTTTCTTGTAAATAAAGTTTTATGGAACACAGCCATGCTCATTCATTTACGTATTTCCTGTGGCTACAATGGCAGAATTGAGTGACAGAACCTGCATGGCCCACAAAGGCTAAAATACTAACTGGCCCTTACAGAGAAAGTCTGCCCATCTCTGCTCTAGGACCGTGGCTTCCAAAGTATCGTCCCTACACGGCACCAGCATCACCTGAAACTTGTTAGAAATGAAATCATTTAGCCATTCCCCAGACCAACTGAATCAAACTGGGTGGAGGAGGCCTCAACACGCCCTGCAGGTGAGCCTAACGTTGGCAGGTACACGAAGGCGGAGAACCACTGCTTTAGAAGGTTCCTCCACAAATATTTAGTAAGAGCTTAGTGGGTGCCAGGTGCCTACATGTGTAAATGACTGACACAGGTCACTGGTTTACTTTGAAAATGTCTCTTGGGGTGAGAAAAATCCACACCTTCCTTGGGAGGTGACTTTTCCAGCCAGTAGCAGCTGTGAACGTGGTCTGAAGTGCGGGCTTAGCCTTACACCAATTCCCCCAGTATCCCAGGATGCTGGGCAAAATGTCAAGGGCACAGGCTGGTGTCAGTACCAATTAAAAGTTCCCAGTGCGGACAGTAAAGGTTGTGTCCTACCACGTGGAGGGCAAAGAGGAGGCCAGGGGGAAGGACAGCCTGCTCTCCCTGCAGAAGGACAGCATCAACCATCAGCGTGAAATAAACCCAGCATGGCAGCTCCCACACAGCCCGCGGAGCCTGGGCGCACCAGGCGGGCCCAGGGCAGCCGTCCTGCCAGTTGGCTGTCACATTGATCTCTTCTGACGTGGCACACGGGGACCCTGCTTCACGTTTCAGGAGGATCTAAGGCTTACTCATCCAAGCCCATGTGGCATCTTCAGGCTCTCACCTGCGGAGGTGCAGGAAGAGAGCTGCCTGCCCCTCCTGGATGTGGCTGGAGAAGGACCAGGTTCCTGGAGTCTTTACGCCCTAAAACTGTGCCAAGGACGGCGCCTACGATAACGATAACAACACAAACACACCACCTGCTTGCGGACCATCGCTGTGTGCGGGAGCTTTAGGAAAACCAACATCTCTGCTATAAAAAGAGCCTTTACCAGGATTCTGGAGACCTGTGTTCTGACTCCACCTTGATACAAACTCAGCAGCCTTGGAAAAGTCATGCCACTTACTTACAAAGCAGAAATAAACCCAGTCTGCCAATGCCCTAGCTGGGGGGTTAGGGTGAGGGAACATATGAGAAGGGGCTTTGCAACCTGAAAAATCCCTGGATGATTACTTTCAACAATAACATCATCATCATAAACTCCAAGGTGTCAAAGGTTTCCCAGCAATACTTCAGGGACCTGGGCTCGCAAGGGGAGGAAGGAGAAAGCTAACGGGCTCCGGTGCCCACAGGCGGCTGCAGGGGAGGCCACGTTGGCAAGAAGGCACAGGACTCTGTCTGTGGCCCTGAGTCCTTCCCCACCGCCCTGGACTCGCCCTCCAGGGCAGCGCCTGTGAGACAACCTGCCCATCCAACCTGCGCCGGGCATCACGGCGAGTGGCCGCGACCACCTCCTGCAGTGCAGAAATGAACTCAGGAGCACGGATGCTCTTGCTGGTCTGATCTCAACTCGTCTGACAAGAGAAACCAGTGTCAGCTAAAGGGCTGTGACTTAATGGAGATTTGCGGAGAGCAACTGCTCTAAAAATCAAACTTCCCAGATCTCTGATTTTCCATCAATAGCCAGTAACTTCTTTGGGCCCCAACTTCCTCATCTGGATCCCGAGGGTGTTGGTTGGATCGGGACCTTTCCTGTGGGATTTGGGGGAGCCCGACAGAGGTGTCGGGAGGTCCCGTGGGATGAGGATGGGAGAGGGAGGCTGCTGCTAAAAGAAAAATTTAAAAACAACTAGACTAGATGATCTCTTTGATCCTGTCTTGCTTTTAAAAAGAAAACAACCAACTTTTCATTTTCTATTTTGAAATAATCGAAGACTCACAAGAATTTGCAAGAAAAGTACAGACCGTCCCCACGCACTCCTCACCCTGCTTCCCCCGCTGATAACATCTTACACGAGCGACTGCGGTACGTCAGCAAAACCAGGACACGGACTCTGCTGCAGAGACATGAACTAAACGACAGGCTTGAGAGTTTCACCAGGTCTTAACGTGCATAATTCCCATGCATGTACTTTTATTGTACAACTTACGAATTAAATACTGTTTACTGAATAGGGAATACAGTAATATTTGCTGGGTAAATACCATTAAGTCAAACAGGACACATTAAGTCAAAGGCGCATCTGTCGTTGGTTCATCAAATATGTGACTCACTGGATCTCATGGGACGGGGTCCTGGGAGAATGAGTCTCAAGACTGATCTGAAAAGTAGAATCAGATTGCTTTTCTCTAAGCATAGGAAGCATGTGCTGTTTCTAAAACGTTCTGACCAGTTTTTCAAAACAAAAGCATTTCAAGGCACAGGCTGACTGAGGGATCCCCCGAAGTGTAGGACCAGCCACGGGGCCTGGGACAGTGAAAGGCGTGTCAGCCATGGCTTCCAGGTGATGCTGGTAACCCGGATGGAAAGATAGGACCCCAAGGCAGAAGCTGTGCCCTGAGGGCTCCAAGATGGGCTTCCTGACAGCTGCTGAGTGAATCACACAAACAGTGCCTGCCGTGGCGTCCCCAAGAGGCTCCGTGTGGCCAGGGAGGTGTGCGCAGAGGAGCTGAGCCTTAGGTGCCCGAGTGCCACTCGCCCTCGGGTAGTGAGAAGCAGCGTTTGATGGACAGGACCCGAGGGGTCTTTCTGACATCTATAAACCTCGATGTCCAACCCTTCCACTGGGGAAGCCCCAGGTAGCACCCCGGCTCCTCTCACCTTGTTTTGGGTGTTCCCTACTCCTGGTCTAACCATCTTCTGCCAACACCCCATCTGCCGAAACACCTAAAAAAGCAACAGCGAAGGCTGCTTCGTCCTGCCAGGAAGCCGCTCCAGATGCCGGGACCAGGCACGCTTTCCTTCTTTCCTCTGGCCTTCCAGAGTGTTTTATTTCTTTTACCTGCCCTCCATCTTCTCATCATTTATCACCAACCCCCCAGCCCCCACCGGAGGACAGACACTGAGGGCTTTAAAGAGATTTCCTAAAGCACACTGCTGAATTTGCAGCTGGACCAGAACCAAGGCTGGCAAGTAAATTTTCACATTATCTCTGGGCTTCCTGGAAACCAAAGCAAGGAGGGAAAAGAAACAAACATGATATTAGGTTCCTCTGGGACCGCAAAGCCACCTGGATGCAGAAACCTGCCTTAGCATCGCCTAAAGGCATTTTGTCTCATACATGGTGGACCTCCATACACATGTGTGAACGGGACCTCCGAATCTTTAACAAAGCACACTTCCATCCCTGTTCACCTGGGGGTTCACGATAGGTATCCCACATATAAGTTAGGGTAAGTCCGGCTGCACCTGGTGCCACAGTGACATGGCTGCTCTACATACCAAATCTGCACTACCACCAAGTTGGTAACGTTTTCTCATTTAGTGCAATATGTGCAAATCTTAAATTTTACTTCTCTAGGCATTGGCAACCTCTCATTAAGAGGAGTATGGGGGCTTCCCTGGTGGCGCAGTGGTTGAGAGTCCGCCTGCCGATGCAGGAGACATGAGTTCGTGCCCCGGTCCAGGAAGATCCCACATGCCGCGGAGCAGCCAGGCCCGTGAGCCATGGCCGCTGAGCCTGCGCGTCCGGAGCCTGTGCTCCGCAACAGGAGAGGCCACAACAGTGAGAGGCCCGCATACCGCAAAAAAAAAAAAAAAAAAAAAAAGAGGAGTATGAAACCTGCTGTCATATGTCACAAGCCTGACATTATGTTATAACGAAAGCGGGAAACACTCAGCTCAGACGTTTCTGTCGTCTACACGTTTGGGGGAGAAAAAAAGTTTTTGACTAAACCAATTTTCATAGGCACAAATGAAGTCTAACCCACAAATCTAAATCTAGTCTGCTTAGGAAAAAAAGAACACGTGAACATTTCAAGTTCTACTGGAAGCGTCTGCTAGCCTGCTTTTCCTATCTTAGTTTTATAATACAGCAACTTAATTGGAAACATATCTCAGCATTTCTACCAGGACTTTTCAAAGTCTTTCACCATCATCACCATCATTTTGTGATACGTTCAAAGTACTAAACCCATGGGTCTGCAGTGCGCAATATTTTGATGCTGATGGGCCTTGCATTTCCTAGACATCTTCTTGTATTGTCTGTAAGCGTCCAGAAGGCGTCTTCTAGATGAGGTTTAAATTGCAGGCTTCCACGATGGAGATGCATCCAGCAACATGCAATGTGAAACCTCTAGAGGAGTTCAAACCCTCATACCCCAGGAGGCGGGCGATCAATGATACTCTTTGACGAGGATGTTTATATTTGCATAGACATCCCTTCAAATGCCCTTTTAATTGGATGAGTAAAAAAAACCGGCAGGCTTCTGGCTAGAGGTCATCCGGGCTTGAATTTTCCACCTGAACGTGAATGTCTCTGAAATGCCCTACACCTTTCCCATAGAGGGAGGACGGAAACAGCTGTCACTGAGGGCTGGGGTTCAGGCTTTAGGAGTTTCTGGAAAAGACTGCCTTTCACTGAAGGCCGGGATGCGATTTCCTCAGCCGCCCTGAGCAGTGTGGCTCCTTCAAGCTGCTCTCTCCACGTACCAGGAAAGGTCCCTGTTTCACCATCTGATGTGTTCCCATGAAGCACACTTGTAAGCCAAGCTTGGGTCTAAACATCACCCATGTGCTGACTACACAAGCAACACCAAAAACATTGCTCCGAGGGTGAATCTGGCATTATTTCTGTGATCTTAAATTTCTTGGAACGAGTTTTGTTTTGTCTTTTTAAAGTCTATGATTTTAAAAATTCCAATTTAAAACTTTTTGTTAACCTCAGAGTATGACCAAAACCAGATCATCTGATGAGGGTGACTTTATGTAACTTGGATACGATTCTAATCATTACATTGGACATCACGTGTTGAGCAAGCAAGGCGCTGACAGCCCTTCTCAGGCTGAGGAATCAGCCCGCTCAAGTGTGCTTTGCCTTTGATAATACGGGTCTTGTGGAATGTGTCCTGCTCTAAAACATAACTAAGGATCCTCCATTTCTGGTGACAGTTAATTTTTGATCTTAATGTAACCCCATTTTATTCTGATGAGTAACATTTACCTTTACAGTTGGACTACCTTGTCAAACCCGGCTTTGCTAGCAGGAGGATCCTTATGGGTTCTTTGCCCTGCTATGTAAGATGCTGTAATCATTAAATAAGAAGCGACAGACTCTTCTTAGAAAATTCCACATAAATCGCTACCAGCAAGGCTAAATAAACCATAATTTACTTAAATTTTGGAATACTCTGTAGCAGTTACATCAAATGAGCTAGATCTTTCTGTAACTACATGGACAGGTCTCTAAGATATATTGTCTAATGAAAACAGCAAGCTACAGAGGGGAACATAAAATATAATGACATTTACATAAAAAACAGAATAAAAAATAACCCTCGGATAGAGAACAATAAAACAGCTTTTCTCTAGATAGATATATAAGTAAAATACCTTGTAAGTATAGATAAGTAAAATATAACTCTGACTAGTTTCAGAGGTAACAGTGAGGGGAGGCTCCAAACACTATCGAAAGAACTTAAGTCAAAAAAAAAATGAATGCATACATTATCTACGTAATCCAAATTACCAGGAATCCCAGCTGGATTTATTTGGTTCTATTTCACCCCGTTCATGAGACCATTTAGAGGCAGAGCCTACACATGGTGCAGGAATTCGGGGCACAACTGTTGTATCTGGTGGTGAACGGCTTTGTCTGTAGCTTCCCCAGCAATCTGCTGAGAAGGTGTCTACACGAGACCACTGTGCAGATATCTGGTCCCAACAGCCATCAATAAAACTGAAATCTTAATTAAAAGCTATAATATAACCAGCATCTCCTTACTCTGTAATAAATTTTATATGTTAACATCTCAGGAAAACTTGACATATATAAACATCTTATCAATTACAGCTTTCAAATTCCAAAAGAATCTTTGAGGATTTAGTATGAAATTCTGATATTAAAATAAGATGCTTGAAATATGCAAGTATTCAAACCACAAAGCCTAACTATTATTCATCAAAAAAAAAAAAAAAAAAAAAAAGGTATTTCCGGGACTTCCCTGGTGGTCCAGTGGATAAGACTCCACGCTCCCAATGCAGGGGCCCGGGTTCGATCCTTGGTCAGGGAACTAGATCCCGCAGGCTGCAAATAAATATGCCGGCGCAGCCAAATAAATATATTTTTTAAAATGTGTAGAAGAGCCGAATAGACTTTTTTTAAAAAGGTATTTCCTAGTTAGCTATCAATTTCTTCATTATACACCAAAAATTATCTATTGTACACTTACTGTGTGCCAGGTGGTGTGTCCATAGCAGTTCTGGCTCAGGTCCTGCTTCAGGTGGGAGAGGCTGCGTTATACTGTGTTAACAGTTCCTAACTTTTGGTGGCTCAACACAATCAATGTTTATTTCTCACTCTTCACCCTGGGACCCAAGAGAGCAGCCCCTCCCTGGGATATTGTCAGTCTCATGGCAAAGGAAAAAGAGAAATGGCAGAACCACTCAATGGCTCTTAAATCTGCCACTTGAAAATGGTGCCATCATTTCTGCTCACACTTCACTGGCCAAAGCAAGACACACGGCCAAGCCAAAGTCAACAGAGCAAGGGTGTAAAATCCTCCCCAGGAAGGGGCAGTGAACTGAAAAATAAAAGAATCTACAAAGACCCACGGAGAGCTCAAAGTCTTTTGCCATTTTATATTATTTGACGAAGAACAACAGAAGAACTTCCAACTGTGAAATCTTGTAGGTTTAAGGTCAACTGAAGATAGTTTCAAGTTGGTGATGTCAAATAAACCATCTACCTTTTAGGTATCACACTAGCTTAGCAGCAAAGCTGTGATGAAAAAAACCCCCAAATCTCATTGGCTTTTCACAACAAACCTTTATTTCTCACTCATGTTTTATATGTCAGGTGCTGCAGGGTAGCAGTGCTCATTCTGGGACTAAGGGATTAAGAGGCCACCACTCCTAGGGACACCCCAGTATCAGGGGAAGAAAAGCAAGAGGTAGGAACTGAACAACGAAATCTGTTCCTGCAAGAGGCAGACTTCTCAGCCCCTGGCTACCACTGGTCCGAGCACAGGGCAAGCCTGACCCTGGGGGAGACGCCTGCCCTCTGCGGGGAGCTGCTGGCCATGTGGCGATGGGTGGCTCCATCATCCTCTCACAGGTGACAGAGCAAACGGTGGGGGAAATAACCCAATCCCCCACACCTGCTCCTTTACCTCTTTATCTATACTTTATACCCAGGAGTTCATGAAAGTTTCTGTGTCAAGGATATATCATCATTTTTCCTTTTCCTGAAGTCAACCTGACTCCTCTGAGGGGAAAAAAAATCATACAAATGTTATGTTTCTTTGTCCGTTCAATCAGGTGAGTTAATTAGCTAGATTTATGATAAATCTTGCAAATGACAATCTTCTCAGGAAAATCTCACATTTAAAAGAACGTTACTTTTTTCCGTTTTAAGCTTTTGTTTTGAATGACTTTTAGACTCACAAGCTATAAAACTGCAGAGTTCCCATGGAACCCTTCACTCAGCTTCCCTGCAAGGATGGTTTCTTACAAAACCATAGTAACACAGTCAAAATCCAGGAATGGCCGTTGGTACAATGCTATTATATGGATTTCACTGGTTTTTACGTGCACTCATTGTGTGTGTGTGTGTGTGTGTGTAGTTCCTGTGAAACTGATCACCTTCATGGTCATGATACAGAAGAACGCTAGCCCCACAAAGAAGCCCCTTGTGCTATCCGCCCCTCTAGAGCCATACCCTCCCCTCATCCACAACTGCTGGCAACCACCCATCTGCTTCTCTATTAGATAAACTTTTATAGCATTTTTGAAAGCACCAAATAATATTTGCGCTACTTAGAGATTTCGTTAGCTCCAATGCCCCAGTCTGAAGGGAAAACAAAACAGAAACCCAAGAAGCATCTTAATTATGTGAACCCTCTCCAGCCCTCAACAGTTATTTGTCTCCCCCCAAAAAAATTCATGGCCAAGTTTATATGACTCTCTGAGAACAAATCAGAGATAAATGGAGACGTATTTATTCAAGCATCTCCAAGATTCCATCATCTTTGTTTCACTGAGTAAAGTCAGAATTGGGCTGTTGTTCGCGTGAGGAACCCTGGCTGACACTCTGAGATGGAATGGGACAGATCTGAAACCTAGGATTTGGTGGGTGGATAATATGCCAGGGATGCTGCACTGATTTTTTTCACGGACTCGAAAAAGTGTAAGTGCAGGAAGGCTGACTCTCATGCCTCCCTATCATGTTGGAATTCCCAAGCAGCTAGTATTTGTTCAACTGATTAAACAAAACAGGCTAGGCAGAGGCTGTGTTCCTGTCTCTTTCTTGACTGCATAGTCCAGAGTGGGCAGGATCCTTCCTTTCCCTAGATGCCTGATTCCTTCCCCAGATTGTTTATTACTCCCAATAAACATTTCCAAAGTGGCAATCCTCTCTGAGCTACGTTAGATATTTACTTCCCGACGCCCAGTGATCTTTTTGATTATAACCTTGTGGTAAACATTAATCACCCATTATTAATGCTCAGTTGTTTACTCACAGGCCCAGTTATGTAGGTGAGATCGTATTTGTCATAATAAGACTAGAAAATACAAAGTAGAAAGGAAAATCTTATATTTTGGGTATGCTTCATTCAAGAAAGATATGAGAGTGTAGAGGTGTGTGTTTTCTTAGGAATCATACTAAATAGGTTGGTCTGTGATTTTTTTACTTTTTTTAAACAGTTCATCTCAAACACCTTTCCATGTCATTAAATATAAGCAGTATCTCATTATACTGTGTGATATTTTATCATATGGCCAAACCATATTTGATTTAATCAGCCCCCAGTTCCTGGACATTGAGGTTACTTCCAATTTCACTATTACAAACAACACTACCAACAGGTGTCTGTGAGCACACACGGTGCAAGCGTCTTATCAGCTCCTCAGGAAAAAAGCCAGAAGTGGAAATCTTGGGCCAAAGGGATGAACATGAAATAGTAAAATGAAAAGCTACACATCCATTATAAGCCAGGGGTCTGGTTTTTTTTTTTTAATCTTTTTAAAAAATAAGTTTATTTATTTATCTATCTATCTATCTATCTATCTTTGACCGCGTTAGGTCTTCGTTGCTGTGCGCGGGCTTTCTGTAGCTGCGGAGAGCGGGGGCTACTCTTCGTTGTGGTGCGCGGGCTTCACATTGCAGTGGCTTCTCTTGTTGCAGAGCATGGGCTCTAGGTGCACAGACTCAGTAGTTGTGGCACACGGGCTTAGCTGTTCCGCGTCATGTGGGATCTTCCCGGACCAGGGCTCGAACCCATGTCCCCTGCATTGGCAGGCAGATTCTTAACCACTGCACCACCAGGGAAGCCCCAGGGGTCTGTTTTTGATCAAGACGTTCTGGCTGGGCTGGCCTGTTGCTGAGCCTCCTGGATAAGCTTGCAAGTAACCAGTTTCACATCTTGGTGAAAAGAAGAGTGATATGTAACTCTCGGCTTTTACTTGATTTCTGTTACGTGCAGGCATTTGTCCTTGAATTAGGATTTCCCCATCTGCTCACTGACGGCTGAGCCACCACAAAATGTTGGTTGACATTTTCTTATCTCCAACTGCAGCTCATCTCAAGGATTTACTGTTCTTTCTATTGATATGTTCTTGTTCCTTTTCTAAAACTGGGAATTGAGAAACAGTGAAGGTTCAATCATTTGGGGGATAGTAAATCTCCAGTCATTTGTCAGTTAAGCATGGCTGGTCTAAAGCCATAAGGCAGAACACCTTACAAATTAAAAAAGAAAAAAAATCTCTATTTCTAGCCTGCTACAAAGTCTCTGGCACTTTGCTTTACACTGATGCACTGGGTTCAGTTTTACAGATGTGACCGTGTGACTCTTCCACCTTGACCTTCGCCCATGAGAAGAGCTGTCACAGGCACCGCTGTGTGGTCCTGCAGCAGCAAACTGCACAGTCCCTCCTCATTTCTGTCCAAGCATCTCTGCCTTTGGCTGCTGTGTGCTGCTGGTTCTCGAGCACGCACCAGCGTCAAGCAGATGTATTCCTTCCTTTCTGTTTTTTTTTTAAAACAACAGGAGGCAACACTAATGCACTTTCCACCCCCTGTGACTTTAAATGCATCCCAAGCAACTCCTCCCAGAGCTCAGCCGTAAGGGTAATGACAAAAATAGCACTTGTTCAGTTCTTCAATCCCACATCTTAAACCCCTGGCACATATGAAGTTTGCCCTTAGTGTGGCAGAAACATTTAAATTTGAATAGGCATTTGAATTTGAATAGTTATTTGAATTTGAATAGGTATTTGAAAGGTATTTGAATACTTTTTTTGTTGTTATTTAAGTGAGGCATACCTAGCAAAAATATCACTGAGAATGTGCTAATATTTCTATTCACAGCAAATCGTTGTGTTACAATTAAAGCAGAAATGCAGCATGGTTTGCCCTGACGAACATTTAGTCTTTTTTTTTTTTTGGTTAAGACACTGGATGATTTTTTTAATAGAAATATAGTTGATTTACCATGTTGTGTTAATTTCTGCTATACAGCAAAGTGATTCAGTTATACATATATACACATTCTTTTTTTAAAAAATATTCTTTTCCATTATGGTTTATCATAGGATATTGTGCTACGCAGTAGGACCTTGTTGTTTATCCCAACGTCTAATCTTCAGTGCTTCCTCTTTCCACCGCCCCAGCTGCCCACCCCCTTCCAGGGAGGTTATGAGGTGGAGATGGGGCAAGCAGAAGGGGGAGGGGTGCTATCTAAAGACACCTGTGCAAATGTCTCTAAGTGATGGTCTCTGTATTTGAGAATACAGAAATACTGTGATCGCTAGTATTCTAAAAATGATTTTTCCCCCCTGTTCACTGGCTTGACTTTAGAAAAAGTCAACATTTAAAAGAAAAGAGGAAATATAACCAAACCAGATGGCAGCCTGTGGTCCCCTGTAACCAATTTAAAGGCAGCCCCCGACTGCCCCACCCCCTTGCTCTACCTGTACACGCAGGGTTCAGAAACGTATTTCCAGTGTACCTGTTTACCCATCCTTTCTAACAGGATACTGCCAGAAACAGTGGCAGGGGGTGGGGGGGGAAGAGCTCAGATAAACACACAGAATCCAGCTTATTATTTCCTTTATCTTGTGAAACAGCCAGGAAGGGTCAAAGGAGGACAGTCAGAGATGAAGAAACTGAGGCTTGGGAAAGGTTTCGGCGAGATCCATGGCTAGTAAAAGTGGTAAAATTCAGGATTTCAATGCAGGCCTTTGACTCAGGCAATGGGTCTGACTCTGGGCTGGATGCTGAACCAGCAGCAGACAGAGAAATAAACTGGGCAAGAAGGCTCCTTCCGGTATCAGGATAAATCTGATACACTGTACAGATGCCCAAACTTTTCTTTCCCCCAAGTAACTCAAAGGGACCCAGGGCAGAAGGCTATTTTCCCACGAGAACAGGAAAAAAGATAAAATGTAAAGCAGCCACCTATCATAAAGCAGAAATAAATGACAATGGCATCTTCCATCTTTAATATGTCTAGATCCCCAGGTTATCAGATTACTATTATTCCCAGATATCTCTGGATTAACATCTCCTCCAAGCTGGAGTAGAAAGACAGATACCCTCGGATTCCACTAGAGGGGAACAGCATGACACCAGGGACAGGAAGTCAGATGACTTTTAAGGATTGTCACCCTGAGAGCACAGAGGAATCGTGCTGCCCTTGCAGTGCTGACGAACCCACGTTTCAGAGCCTGTGTGTGGCTCTCGCCTTCACGACCGGCGACTCCAGAGAAGTTAAATCAGGCTGAAATTGTATTCAGCCTCTACGATACATGCAATTTGAACATTCTTTTCGTTCCGGAACGCAATTTTTCTAATTGTTGATCAAGCCCACAGCATTTGAGAGCCGAACCGATGTCACTTCACAAAGAATCTACTTGGTATCCGGAAGTACAAACAGAAATTTCTACAGGGAAGGTAGTTTGTGAGGTGCGCCCCCGGGAGGCTTTCCCACGATGTGTAGGAAGACGGAGGGCTTGTACATCAGACAAATCAATGGCCCGGCCCAGCGCTGCCCAGCGGACCCGCTGCAGTGTCCACTGCACTGACTGCCAGCTGCGTGCTGAGCACTTGAGACGTGGTGCCTTCTACTGAGGACCTGCGGATTTTCACTTTTCCTTTACTTTTCATCCGTTTAGATTTAGACAGCCACAGGTGGCCAGCAGCCTGAGATCACCCTCCCCAGGGACACCGCGTTCAAGCCAACGATCTTCCTGTTCCTCCTCAAAAGCCCCTCAGGGCAGAGACACGGGGAGGGACTTTCGGGCTCTGCGGGGAGCTGCCGGAGCGGGCCTGTGACTTGGGCTGCACCTCACCCTTGGACCTGGACCGGCCCTGCACGCTCCCCCAAGGCTGCCACCGGACACCAGGCGGCACTCATCTGCTCTCCGGGGGCTCCCTCCCCATCCACCGTCCCCCCCTCCCACCATATTACTTGTCGTGATCCACTGCCTGGCACACGTTCCTCGGCACAGAACTGTCCCAGCGGCTCCCCGGCCTAGTGGTGCGGCGGCGCCCTACCAGCCCCGCCCCTCCCCAGGCCACTGCTTGCCCTCACGCCTGCCTCCCCCCTCGGGGAGAAACCCGGGGTCCGCAGGCGCCAGCTGCACCTCCAGATGCGCCCACCCCACCGACATCCAGCCCGCCCACCCTTTCCTGCAGGCTCCTGAAGGACCTTTGCTGTTCTGTCCCCATCTCAGGGCCTTTGCACTTGCCGTCCCTCTGC
Source organism: Mesoplodon bidens (assembly GCF_964165515.1). Taxonomy (NCBI): domain Eukaryota; kingdom Metazoa; phylum Chordata; class Mammalia; order Artiodactyla; family Ziphiidae; genus Mesoplodon; species Mesoplodon bidens. The sequence continues at coordinate 32,528,193 of NC_138179.1, forward strand.
CCAGACCGGGCACTAGGGCTCCACGTGGACGCCCCTTCCTCAGGCTCAGTCCCCCTCCCATCTCCAGGAGTCCCCCAGAGACTCCGTGTTCTAGTAGCTTATTTCTTCTCATCACTTGATCAGAAATTATTTTCCTTATTTAGTTTTTACTTGTCTCTAAACTCTTCATTCTTTGTCTTTAAAATGTAAATTCCATGATTAGAGAAGACCTCGCTGCTGCCTTTTTCACCGCTGAACCACTAGTACCCAAAACAGGGCCCGGCATAAAGCAGACTCTTTACCAGCATCTGTCAAATGAAGGAATGAATCCTGTATCCCTCCCTATGGATGGAAAACTCTTAGAGATCAGAGACCCTATCTTATACCTTCTGGGAGCTCAATACGTGTTTGCTGAAGGTCATGACAACAGTGACACTTAATCCCCGCTACAGCCTCCAACCAACTCTTTCACAGGTGACACACCTTTAAATGAAGGTGCTTTGCAAATGAACCTTCCAGGGTCTCTAAACAGACATAGCGCCTTTTGATATATTTCTGTCTCTCAAAAAGCCAACCTCAAGTTTAGGCAAAAAGATCCAGCGAAGGCCATACGTTTAAGGATGGAAAACTAAATAAATACCAGTTACACTGTTACCCGTTTAGGAAAATTCTAGAACTTATAGCTGATTTCACTTGTGAGTTTATACCACTGAGAGTGAGGACACAGGTTTCTCTGGTGCGAAGAGGGAGCATTTCAATTTCTTTTACCAAAGAAACGAGATGTGGCACTAGGACAAGACGGGGAAAAAAAACTGTTTTACCGTCTGTCCTTCTGGAAACGGGAATAGACGGCTGAACACGCCACAGAGCTCCTGGTCTCGGCCTCGGCCTCGGCGTTTAAAGCTGCTCGCAAACCAACAGTTTCCTGGGAAAGGTCAGTGCCTTCCAGTTTATGGAGCTAATCACCTGACAAGTGTTCCTCTGACATTTTATTTTCTAGGGATGTCGGTTTCACACATTAAAATGAGAACCGCAGTCCTAAGGAAAGGCCATAAGTCAAGTCTCATTACAACTCACTTTAAAATTATCTGGTTACACTGTTATTTTGCCCTTGAGCACCGATTAAAAGAAGTGAGCCATCCTCTGGGCCACTGGATCTGCTCTGCTGGGCTAAAATTTTGGTTGTAAACATACCTGTTTGTAATCAGCTTTCCTCTGTTATTACTAATCTTGTTTCTCAGATTACAGACGGAGATGGGCATTGTTTGCATGCAAGTAACTATGAACAACTCAGTATTCATACGGGCTGCCAATGTACTGTTATGATTGTTATTAAGTCTCTTTTTAGAGAACTTTTTCTTAGTATGGACTCTGAATTTAGTTTCAAATCCCTGCCAAGTTTTAATGCAGCGAACACATGTGAGGATCAGAAGTTATTCTGACACAATGAAACGTTGCTTTGAATGCAATTTTCCTGAACATATCTGGAACCTATATGCAGCTAGAGAGGATATTCGTTTGTACCCTTACTTGCCGTTCTCTGAGGTCTCTGTGACATTTTCTAAGGAAACACATCAACACAAACACCAGATCAGCTACAAGTATCTGTACTCCTGACAGGTGCTTCCTAGTCCATCGATAAAGCATAGATTTTTAATGTTTTCACTTAACTCTCACCCCAAGAACCACAGTCTTTGTAAAGAAATCTGGTTCTAATGCAGATGTGAAAAGATTTCTATTTCCAAAGTGGAACAAATGAACATCCCAGCTGACTTCTAGGTGGTCAAAACAGGTAGTATAATTTAGTTGATCGGATCAACTTTTACAAGAGTAAATTTAGAGCAAAGTACGTCTTTAAGCACACAGGAGGAGAATAGGGTTTGTAGGTCCTTGGAGAAGAAATGATCACATTTTTAAATGCCTCGATGGATAAGGTCACGATTCTGATGCGTTTCTAACAGAAATATTTAAAGACACACCTGAACTGTGAAACCATTATCAAGAAAATGCCAGCTCGACGAAGTGAGAGAGTGGCATGGACGTATACACACTACCAAATGTAAAACACATAGCTAGTGGGAAGCAGCCGCATAGCACAGGGAGATCAGCTCGGTGCTTTGTGACCACCTAGAGTGGTGGGATAGGGAGGGTGGGAGGGAGGGAGACGCAAGAGGGAGGGGATATGGGGTATATGTATACATATAGCTGATTCACTTTGTAATAAAGCAGAAACTAACGCACCATTGTAAAACGATTAGACCCCAATAAAGATGTTAAAAAAAGAAAACATCAGCTCGTGGACCTCGAACACTCAGGCATCTCCTGGGTCGGCTCTGGCGCGTTTCTGAAGCCTGCAGGCCCACAATTTCATTGACTGGAGAGCTCAGTCCACCCAGAATTTTGGGAAAGAGGGGCCACCTTACTTGGACAGCAGGATCAACCTGAGTTTTCCCTATGGAGCTTTCAGTTCCTCTGCAGACAGGGGTTCGTGAGGTTAACTCAGGGTTAATATTTGTTAGCAGCAGATGCGTGAGCTAGAACGGGGTCACCGAAAGGGCCGAGCTAAACTCGTGCTGGTGACCAGATAGACTTAATCCCCCTCCACTGCCAGGGGACACCTTTGTCAAGGCACTACACAGCCGAGCTCCTTCCAGATGCTCCAGGATCAAATGGATTCCAAGCCTCAAGGCTATTTTGTTAGCTGCCAGACAGGTCTAGTTCCCTGTACAAAACAGGCACAGAATAATTAGGAGAGCAGCTGGGCCGAAGCCGTGGCTCTCGAGGTGCAGTAAATGAGGGCGCACTTCCTGTGGACGGCTGACAGCCGGCGCCTGGACACGAGCCCGTCACCGTGCCAGCGGGCTGCTGACAGCCTGCTCACCGCCTGCAGAAGCACTCAGCTCCCATGGCCGGGGACCTGGATTCCCTCCCAGCCGCAGATGCTCTAGGTTCCCGACCAAAGTCCATTTTTCCTTCTTCCCCTTATGAACAGGTCTCTGGGTTTTGCTGGAATGACACCCTGGTGAGTAACAGAACACCCTTGCCGGCCTCTCTTGCAGCTACAGGGGCAGCGGTGGGACAGAGCCCCGGCCACTCGGACGGGAACACGAGTCCATCCGCTGGTCACTTCCAGGAAGGCAGAATGTTCCTGTTTGGGCGCCGCCTCTCCTTTGTTGTCTTCCTGCCTGGAGCTAGGACGCTTATTTCATTTCACAACCACACGCAGTGCCCTTCCCTCTCTGAAGGTGGAGGCTTCTGGAGACGCTCTTGAAAGGGAGCTGGGTTTTTCATGGGCTCAGGAAGCCAGGCAGCAGCGAAGAGAGGCCGTCCATGGAGCAGCTGAGCACTTCTGTGGCTTTTAGCCATTTCATCAAGGTTTCGCCGAGTTGGGGAGAAGCAGAGCTGGTTGCTTCTGCGTCTTTCTCTGGCTGCCGGTCACGTGACAGGGTGACACGCCTCTCCTCGGAGGCTCTGAAAGCAGCGCGAGCTGCTCTGGAAGACACATGTTTACGGGTCTGTGTTCTCAGCCACCGCTGTGGCCACTGAAGGGGACCCGTGACAGTCTGGCTGACTTGAATTTTTTTTTTAATTACCCCCAAATGCCTGTTTTCTTCGATGTTTTGGGCTGTCTCTAACAACTACCTGCATCTCAATCTAGCCCCCTCCCTTACTTTATAACCTCAGAATGGGATTAAGAAAGCAAAGGAAGGGTTACAAAAAGCCCTAGTCTTCTGGACATATACAGGCAGCTTCACTCCCGCTTTCTTTCTATTCCTTCCTTCCCTTTCAGAGGTTTAAAAGGGACTCTAATACACTTCTTAAGACATCTGCTTAGTGAGGTTTTGCCTTGAGACGCCGAGTGGGGGAGGAGAAGGATGGGTTTCAACATGGCTGAGCTTTGCCCAAACCTGTGGCTTGGAGGAACTGGCACAGAGCCACCATCTCCAGAAGGCTTCTATCTCGTGGATGAAGATAATGCTATTTGTTTGAGGGGTACGCCCTTGTGCTGCATATACAAACCAGACTTAATGGGTATTTTTAAAAATTTTCCACAGGGAACACAGGCCATGCGAAAGTGCCACGGCATTCAACTGTCACTTGCTGCCAGGGAACAAAGGGGAAAAAACCCCAACAGTCCTGCTTAGACAGAGCCAGCTACTGCTCGCACTGTTAAAAGCTTTAACGCTTCTGCCTACACAGTTGGCTTCCTCAGACCTCCGGCCCTGGGAGGGTTGACACCTGCCAGAGTAGCAATCCAGTTGGGAATAGTTTACCCAGACGGCAGGAAGAGTCGGTGAAGGAGACAGGCCCATTTGTTTCCTTTTACCACCCGTTCTGACTCCCATAATCCAGCCGTTCGTGAGAGACACTCAGCTGCAGCCACCTCGGTGAGAAACCACGACTTCTGCCACTTGGCTAAGTTATTCTCTCCACGCTCGGTCCTCCAACCGACTCAGAATACACGCCCTAGAAAACTGCCAGCGCTGGAAGGCTTTGTAAGCCCATAAAGCCTTCCTTTCTCAGCTCCCGAGGGAAGGGTGTGTGACGTTCAGGGCTAAGTGTTCTCAACGCGATCGGCTTCCCTCCTATGGGTTCCCCTTCCTTACCCAGTTCCTAGGGAGAATCTGAAGGTTCTAGAAATAAGAGGGAACGATGATGGCGGGTGGATGGAAGGAAGGGGAGGGGGGAAGAGGAGGGAAGAGTTTACACCTGCAGCAGTGGGGCCCAGGCTCTCTAGCTATGACTCCAGCTGTTGAGCAGAGGCTCTGTCCCCAGCCCAGCCCATGTCCCTGGGGAAGGCAGACACGCAGGACAGAATGCGAGCATTTCCCAGAACGTGAACTCGCTTGAGTCACAGATTCCTCTATCAAAATTCATGAGTCAAGTCTCAGATACTGCAGTCCCCCGTTACATGACGTCTGCGACTTATCTTTGAGAGCCATCGAATTGTTGAATGCCCAGAACTTTCTCAAAATTGTACCTGGAATTAATCTCAGGTTTTTTTTTCCCCCTTAATCATGATTTTTTTTTAAGTCATAGTCGGTCCAAATATAGTTAATCTTTTGTTTTATAAGTGAAATACTCGAAATAAGTTTAAAGGAGGCAATCTCAGCATCTCTAGGACAAGACTCCTTCAACGTCGGACCTTGCCTTGAAAATGAACACGGCATTTCTTCTGACCCCAGGGGACCATGTGGGACCAGCTACCTGTTCATGACACACTATGTTTCTGGCACCAGAACGGCCTTGAGAGATTAGCCTGCTGCCTCTTAGCCTGATGAAATCTCAACAACGGTTCAAAGCAGTGAGAGTTCCTCTCTCATTGCCATGTAAGAGCTTCCTGCTACACGAGAGGGTCATAAAGGTGCTTTATTTCCAGAAGTCCTTAACGTGCTTCATTACGGACTGTGGAGTGCTGACCCAATTTCCATATGGTTTTGAAAAAATGAGGGTTAAGGACATGCCCGTCTGTGGCCACGGTCAGGAAGCCGCCTGGAGATTTCTTCCCTATTTGGAGCCAGTTTTGGTAATCGGAGGGAGACGGCCGGTGCTGGCCGCTCCAGGCCAGTTCATGCATAATTCACCCAAATGGATGGAACAGGCCCATCGGGGACAAACCTTGGCCTACTTCCCCTGGTTTATCACCAAATTTGCTCTCTGTTTTGATCTCCGAGACCCCGTAATCCTCCCCCCCCTTTGATATCAGTGACACTGGTATAAGTCACATGATGACATGAGGTTTCTGGGGGCAGATGGACCAGGGCCCTTCTGAAGAACAAAGATGGGCCTCAAACCCAGCCAGTGCGCCAGGAGGGGAAAACACCCAAGAGCCAGATTACAAACATGAAGAAACACAGCCCAAACCCAGGGAGCTTGAAAGACATGAAAGGGACCAGACAGTCCGTGTTACAGACCCAGCCCCTCATCCTGTCCCCATCAGGCCCGGAGATGAAACGGCTCCAGAACATCTGCGTCCTTTGATCTTGGGCTCCTCGCGTATTTCATCAGGAAGAGGCTGAGAATGACACGCTGTAATGCATTTTGTGTCACTTTTCCAGAGGCTGTAGTTTATAAATGTTCTGTGTTAATCAGAATTATAAATGAGGAACTTAATTTAAAAAATTTGTTTAATATTGTGAGCTGTTCAGGCCTGTGTCCCTGTCTTACTCAACATCCAGCCATGGGGAAGCTAGAAGTCCTTCTCCTGTCAAGAAGCTGACCATGGTCCTACCGTTTAAAGCCCTCTGCTAGCTTCCCATGGCCCCTCGAGATTCTTCACGACCCCCAGGCCCCTCTCTCCTGCCAACTTCCAGCCACTCTGCTTTTTTTCTCCCAGATGGATCTCTCTGGAATATAAGCGTATGGCACTTACCACAGTTGTAGCTAATTAATTAATTGTGTGACGATGGCTCAAAGCAAATCTCTCTCATTAAAGTGCAGACTCCACCCAGTGGTTCCCATCTTCTTGGGAATGGGCTTTGGTGGCTGGGGACAGGTGCACACAGCTCCCGGCCCGGGCCGGGCGTAAGTCACGGAGGGACCGGAACCGGCCACTGTGCCTTATTCACTCGTGTGCCCCCAGGGCCCACGCACAGCAGATGCTCAGAAGACATCTGGGCAGTGAACTGAATACATAAACAAGGTAATAAATCTCAGTGCTACAAGGCTCTGCATCACTGCATGTCACTGACTGCGCATCTGAGGAAGGACCTGATCCAGACATTCAGCTGCCCGGTGCTGGTGCTGAGCTAGAGTCCAAGTCTGAGGGCCGACGGTACAACGTTCTTTCTGTCATTATTACGGGGGGGCAGGTGTGGGACCAGCGCCCACACGGCCACTTCAATGTGCTAAATGAAGTCCACACACTAGGTGGATCTCTACTTATTTTCTAAAACTAATATTCATGGACAATCAGCAAGTAATGGTTGGCTAGGGCCCAGCCAGATTTCCTGATTGGGCTCTCAGGAAACTGTGAATTATAAAAAGATAGGTATATTTTTCTTCCCATCTGAAACTTAGATTCAGAGCAGTGATGAATGCCTTATAGCCTAAAATCTCACTCAGCAAAATGGCTGAGCAAAGGCACTGGGCAATTTTTCTTAGTTCTGGATCTGTAAGTAAAACACTGAATGTTCAAGTCCAAGCAGTTTAAAGGGACCCTGGAGATCCACTCCTGTCCCAAGTGCAGGGAGGCCAGAGTGACACAAGGGAGGGGGCCTCACGTCAACCCCGGACAGGCCCAGGGTCATGACTCTGATGATGCTCCTGTCATGCTCTGTGATGCTCTGGTTTTGATAGTTACAGTTTGTGGATTTCCTTTAAACTGGAGGCAACTCTCACTAAGCCTTGCTTCCTTCTCCCAGAGCACATGCAGGCCTGGAAGGACCAAGAGCTATAGCAGGAGATGAACAAGACAGAGATGTAAATCATTCATTTTCTCTCAGGCTTGGAGCATAGACAGTTCTCTGCTTATCAATGGGTTGTTCGAAAAATCATTTGCAAGGCTGCTGTTCTAAAGCAGGATGTTTTTACCCCCAAAACAGGGCTCCATACATGGCTCACTTCCAGATCAGACCCTCAATCCCCAAGTGCTATCTTCAGAGCCCTGCAGACCATACTCCCACCACTACAAAAACCAGAGAATGCTGGTTACCTACCCCAACACCCACTTCCTCTCTCCTTGGTCACAAAATCCCCATTTTAGCTGGACACACTGAGATCTACAGTGAAAGAAAACATTTTTCTAGCACCTAAGCGTGGTCATGTGATAAATGAGATACAAGTGAAGGGTTACGTGGACTTCCTGAAAAGCTGCTTAAAGGAGGTGGGTGCCCTTTCTGCCCTTTGGGTGGCAGGCAACACAAATATGAGGGCTGGAGTTTCAGCAGCCATTCTGGGGCAGAGGAGACTGTGCATGGAAACCATGGGCTCAGATGGTATAGCAGAGAGACCTTGCTCCTGATGGTGTTGGAGCTGGCCCATAAGCCCTGCTTACTCCCTTCTGTATTCTGTTCACGTGGGGAAAAAAACAAATGCTCTTATTTAAACTGCTATTATTTGAGATTTTTCTAATGCCTACAGCTGCACGCAATTCTTAACTGGTACGCCCATGAATAACAATTTATTTATGGGAAAGTGGGATGTCTGCTATACATCTATCCCTAAACCCTCTCTGGCAGTAATGACAAAAAGAACATGCACATACCTCCAAAAAAGCCATTAAAAAAAAGCATAATAGTGGGAACTGACATTGTGGGACACTTCATATTTGACAAACATAGTATTTGTTAGTCATCACAATGTTGCATAATTACTGTGAATTACTGCCCCCCTTTTACAGATGAGGAAACTGAGGTTCAAGTAGCTTAAGAATCTATCCCAAACCAGCTGTTAAATACCCAAGTAAGAGTTACATACTTGGCATGAGATAGACATAGATATGGTAACAGGTAGGAAATGGTAACGTTTTTAAGACCTTGCCAACTAATTTAGTAAATTGCAATTATGTGAGAAGCTAGAATAAAAAGAAGGTACCTTGACCTAATTAAATGAGATAATACATGTAAAGATGCCTACCATGCAGTAGATACTCCAAAAATACCTGTTCCCATCTGGATTTTTAAAAAGCCCTTCCTGAAACACACAAATACATACCTGTCCCCCACATTTCTAAGATATGTCTTATCAGATTATTTTGTGGGGGAGGTAACATACATGGAAACCTACAACCATTTAATTTAAAAAGTTGTACCTGAAAAATGAAGTGGCTAGGTTTGTGTTCTCGGGCGAATGGTGTTCCGTTTCCCCCTAAAATTCCACCCAGAACCTCATATTGAGATCTTACTTGGAAGTAGAGTCTTTGCAGACGTCATCAGTTAAATTAAGATGAGGTCATACTGGATTAGGTGTGGACCTAAATCCAAAGGCTGGTGTCCTTATCAGAAGAGGAGAGACAGCCAGGCACACACAGAGAAGGTGGCCATGTGAAGACAGAGGCAGAGACTGGGGTGATGCAGCCACAGGCCACCAGCTACACGCCAAGAACTGCTGGCGCCGCCAGAAGCTGGAAGAAGCGAGCGAGAGCCTTCGGAGGGGGCACGGCCCTATCGGTACCTTGACCTTGGACTTCCAGCCTCAGGACCATAAGAGGACACATTTCTGTTGCTTTAAGCTACCAGTTTGTGGTAATGTGCCACAGCACCCCTAGGAAATGAGTAGTCTGGAGACAGCTTTAAAGCATCAAGGAGCATTGACTAATGAAAGGATGATGCTGAGGTCCAGTTCTGTCTATCTGAAAAACAGCATGCTCTCTCCTGTAGATCGCTATGCATCTGACCTCTAGTTTTCGACCCTGACCACCACTGCCATGCTGTCCTGGACTCAACCCCTAGGAGCCTGCACAGGCTCCAGGACACTAGCTGAGAACTCCAGGAGCCACGGCTGTATTTCATCTGTTACTGAGGTGAGAAAACTTGCATGTCAAATACACCAACAAACAGCCACTAATTAGATTTTGGGATAAGACCTGATTTTACTCTGGAAATATAAGCAATCCTGGTACACAACCGCAACCTGTGTATATTTGCCTAATTCTAAACTTCATGTTCTATTCTTCTGAAATTAACATAATCAAGTTTAGTATACTTCTGTTCGTAATATCAAATGAATAAACATGACTTCATACATACTCCATAGTTTTACAAACCTGTGATGAACAAACCCAATTATGATAATTTAAAGACAGAAACAATAATTTCCTGCAACTGTCTGTAAGAAAAAAAGGTTTGCTTCCCCTGGAAGAATTCACAATACCACAAATAAGATACTTAATCTCTTCAGCTTTCATACAACTTCGTTAAAAACAAAAAACCTCCAACAGAATCAGTGAAATAGTCTCAATTGCATGTATGAGTCTCAAATTTATGTAACAAATTTATGAAAAATTCACAAATATCAAAATGTTTTCAAAGTAAATCTGTTACCCCACTAACTCAGCATTCCCCTCAGTAGACTTAGCACCTACCCTGACAGGCTGTAAAAGGATTCAGGATTCTATATGTGTGCTATATTTAACATATTTATACAATCAATATCAGATTTCTCCAGCTACCAAAATGATTCCTAAAACTATGTTACATGGAACAATATTTTAAGTCAAGCATACTGTTCTTATACGTCTTTGGTGTTTAAAATATTTACTATTTTTCCATTCATTTTTCTACTCACATGGAGACATGCTTAAAATAAAACAAGTACTCTTACAACTCCACAATGAAAAGATAACCCAAGTATAACACGGGCCAAGGATTTGAATAGACATTTCTCCAAAAGAGTCATATCATGACCAATGAACACATGAAAAGATGTTCAAAATCATCAACCATTAGGGACATGAAAATCAAAATCACAGTGAGATACCACTTTCACACCGACTAGGGTAACCAGAACCAAGAAGATTCTCAATAATAAGCATTGGCAAAAACATGGAGATACTGGCATCTTCATACACTGCTGATGGGACCGTAAAATGGAGCAGCTGCTTCAAAAAAAACTCTCTGCCAGGACATCAAAAAGTGAACCACAGTTACCACGTGACTCAGCAATTCACTCCCAGGTATACACCCAAGAAAACCAAAAACACGTTATGTACACAAAACCTGGAATGTTCACAGCCGCATTATTCACAAAAAGTCCATCAGAGACAGAGAGAGACAAATACCATATGATATCGCTTCTACGTGGAATCTAAAAAAAAATGATTCAGGGCTTCCCTGGTGGCGCAGTGGTTGAGAGTCTGCCTGCCGATGCAGGGGACACAGGTTCGTGCCCCAGTCCGGGAGGATCCCACATGCTGCAGAGCTGCTGGGCCCGCGAGCCATGGCCGCTGAGCCTGCGCGTCCGGAGCCTGTGCTCCGCAACGGGAGAGGCCACAACAGTGAGAGGCCCGCATACCGCAAAAAAAAAAAAAAAAAAAGATTCAAATGAACTTATATACAAAACAGAAATAGACCCACAGACATAGAAAACAAATTTATGGTTACCAAAGGGGAAAGGGGGAGGGTAAATTAGGGGTTTGGGATTAACATATACACACTACTATATATAAAATAGATAACCAACAAGGACCTACTGTACAGCACAGGGAATTATACTCAATATTATGTAATAAGCTATAAGGGAAAAGAATCTGAAAAAGAACATACACACACACACACACACACAGAATCACTTTGCTGTACAGCTGAAACTAACTACATTGTAAATCAACTAAACTTCAATTAAAGAAAAAAAAGATGTAATCCCTGAAGACTTCAAAACAAAGAAAAAAAGAAAAAGAAAAGCCCATGTTTATCTTGCAGCCCCACGGCACAACTGTAAATGCATCTTAAAGAAGAACTTGTGTGCAGAAACAAATCTTGCAAAATTCCCCCGAGCTTAAAAAAAAATAGTTGAATCCTACCAGTCAGATTCCTTAATGCTTTTTTAAATTCCAAGAAGGTCAGCAAAACGATTAGTTGAGCAGACAACCTGGCATGAAGAGCTCAGGCCAATGAGGCAGAAACGTTGAGTTCTAGATGCCACCAACGAACCACGTGACACCTTCACCTACAGATTCTCACCTGTTTAGAGAGGGGAGCAGATTGCACCTCCCAAGCCTGGCTGATTATCAGACCACTTGGGAAACTTTTAAGAAATCTTTTCACTGTGGAAAATTTCAAACACATGCAAAGAGTAGCGAGAACAATGAATCCTGAGTACCCATCACCAGCTCAAGCAATGATTTATTGGCCCATTTTGTTTCAGTGAGAAACTCTTCCCTCCTCCTTCCTACTCTACTAGACAGCTTTTCAAGGACACAAATTCTGGGCCACACCCCCATGAGATTCTGATTGATCAGGTCCATAGTGGGACTGGGGAATGTTTTTCCCCCCGCAAAGAGTCACTTTGGAAACCAATGGCCTGGAAGACCCTTAAATTTCTTTCCAGCAACAAAATTCTATCAGCATAGAATGTGTGAAGCAACAAATGCCAGAGGTCAAATTTATGAAACTATAAAAAATATTTTATGTGCAGTATATAAACTTTACAGTACATTAAGCCACTGATGAAGAAGTTGATATTACTTCTTTCAATTTAAGTATAGACCTGGACCCTTAAGAAAGAAAAATTCTGCTCAGTGCAGTGTTCTAGAATTTAGAATTGCAAAAATGCGTGTCATTCATACTGCTTGCTTGGAACCAGAGTGAAGCCCACCACCAAAGGGAAATTTTGCACAGCGCCCGGACTTCAAAATTAGACCGATGTGCTTCACGACACTCCACGAGCAGCTGACAGAAATCAGCACCACCACGCGGATACAATCACGGGCACCACGGAAACTCGCATGTTTGTTAGCCAGGCGGAGGGTTCTGACTCGGTAAACACTTGTCTTTGACAATTTTATCTTTAAGATGATTCCCTACGACCATATTAGCTTTCAAACTAATCCAAACTTTCTGACAGCGTCCTGTTCAGAAGAAACCATCCAGATTTTTATAGGTCACTGCCCTCAAAAGCTGTTTTTCAGCTTCCCAACTACAACACAGAGAGCCCTAGCAAGAAAGACTTCACGCTGCATTCTGGCTATGGGATCACAAAATCCTAAACATTGAAGGAACACTAGGAACCACACAGCTGTCCAAATTGATGATGAATCTTTTCAGTTTAAAATACTGCTTTTAACTTCTGTACAATCAAAATGACAATGCCCACTAAATTAAATGTAAATCCATAAGTGAAACCTGGTTGATCCTACGGGCATCCCAGACAACCCCTGTGCATTAAGATCTGATGACAGTACCCAAGAAAAACCAGGCTGCCCGTGACCAGCTAACGGGAGGCGGCACCCAGAAACAGCAGCTAAGGCTCTGGCACATCCACACGGAAGCACCCGAGTTGGCTAAGGGACCAGACGTGGCTACGAGGAAAACTAACTTTTACCGTTTGTGTTTACCAGCACTGACACTGGACCATCAGGCACGGTCTGGGTCTGATCAATACCATTAAAGCAAATTGGTGGTGAGATGGGGAAACACACAGCCCTCTGATTTCAGTATCTGCACCATGTTAATTCACATTTGTTATTTATCTGTCTTAGATATTTAGCTCGATGCCTGAAATATTTCCTTGTTCCTCTGGCCTTCACTTCTCTCCTTCCCTACGGGAGACTCTACAGCTTTGACATTCCTTCACTTCTTGACTCAATACTTGTTGAGTGCTTACGATGTGCCAGGAACGGTGATAAGTGCTGGGGAGACGAGCCCACCGAGAACCCTGGTCCTCTAACTCAGTGAACTTTAACGCGATGGCAACCCCTACCACCACCTCCACCCCAACGCCCTTAAACGAGCCAGTTAACAGAGTGACTTGTAATGTGGCAAATAAAGGCGGTCCTGGAGACCGAGAGCAGCACCAAGTGTCCCTGGACCACAGAGGGGGAGGGAGGATGGGACGCAGCAGCGGGAGCTTTTCTGACCACCTCCACTCCACAAGGACGTCTCCCTCACTCTGGGTCCCTGCCAAGGGCAGCACAGCCCCTGCTGCATCCCTGTGCAGCTGTTTCATCCTCTGCTGCGGGTGTCCACACACGGGTACCATGACCTTAGCCTCTATCCAGGACCCAGAGCGGCGCTAGGCATCTGTTACGTGAACGAGTTGGTCCCTGGAAGATGCTCAGGGAGTCTCCTCTTAAAAGGCAATCGAACTGCATTGCCAATATCCCGTCTATGAAAAAAACCACATTTACTTGAATGGCCTCTGGGGACATGCTGGTCGGCTAAGAACCATCTCAGTGGTGAGAAAGCCATTGATGGAAAACTCAGCGCACGTAGGAGTGACCAAGGGCTGGCGGTCGGGGGCTCTCGCACCTCAGCCGTAAAGATAGCTATTCAACAGGGACGGAAAGATGACCCGGAGACTCCTGGTGAAACTCTGAAACAGGGCACGGATTTTTAGGGGTTTGTGGGGTGGGGAGAGGAAAGTATCAGAAGCAAAGGCTCCATTTCCCCACTATGTCTGCTGAGAGCACACGACCGTGGCTTGTGGCAGAGACTGAGTGTGAACAGGATGGTGGCAGCAGCCGGGCCACACGATGCATTGCTTCGAGCCCTTGCCCACCTGAGGCTTTAGAATCATGGGTCCATCTCCAGTCCGTGGCTCCCTGCTTCCCAGAAAGGATCTCTTTAAAGGGCCCCCGAGAAAGGCTATCAGAGAGGACTCTTCAGAGCCCTTGGGGACAGGAAGTTGGATGAAAAAGAAACACAGTCATTGTGAATGACTTTGATAATTAGCACGGCTTCTGTGATGCCCCCTCACTGGCATTAACCACTCACGGATGAACCCCGACGGGTCCCCGCAGTGAAACAGGAGCACGAAGGCAGTGTTGTGAAAGCATGCCTCCGACCAGGCTTGTACGCCGTCATGTCAGCTCGGTACTACAGTGAGGACTGGTGAGGGGGCAAGGTTGTTCATTAATTCCTTTTTTTTTCTTTAAAATATGATATGATTCATATACTGCACAATCCATCTAAAGTATACAATTCAATGGTTTTTAGTACAGAGTTGTGTAACCACGACCACAATCAATTTTAGAACATTTTCATCCCCTCAAAAAGAATCCCAAACTCATAAAAAGTTCCTGCCCACTCCCCTGGAGCCACCCCACTGCTCCCAGCCCGAGGCATCCATAACCTACTTTCTGTCTCTATAGCTCCGCCTATTCTGGACATTACACGTAAATGGGATCATGAAACGTGAACTTCTGTGTCCGACTTCTTTTGCTTGGCATGATATCTTCAAGGTTCATCCACAGTGTAGCAAGAATCAGGATTTCACTTCTTTCCACTGCCCAATAATATTCACTGTATGAATATAGCACATTTATTTATCCAGTCAGCAGCTGATGGACATTTGGGTGGTTTCCACTTTGAGGTGAGTTTTTTTTTTTCTTTTTTTTGCGTTACGCGGGCCTCTCACTGTTGTGGCCCCTCCCGTTGCGGAGCACAGGCTCCGGACACACAGGCTCAGCGGCCATGGTTCACGGGCCCAGCCGCTCCGCGGCATGTGGGATCTTCCTGGACCGGGGTACGAACCCGCGTCCCCTGCATCGGCAGGCGGACTCTCAACCACTGCGCCACCAGGGAAGCCCCTGGGGTGAGTATTTTAATACGAGATGAGCCAGCTCACTTTCTGGCACTTCTGATTTCCCAGCTGTGAAAAACAGGCCTACTGCATTTCCAAGGCTATAAGTCTGCACTCAGCCAACCAGGGGACCAGGTGGCAATAGACATAACCTCTTTTTCATGCCTGTTTGCTATGATACTGTTGGGGGTTGAACTGTGTCGCCGTCCCCCCACCAGAAAGATATGCCCAAGTCTTACCCCCAGTACCTGTGAATATGACCTTACCTGGAAATAGGGTCTTTGCGGATGTAATTAAGTTGAAGATCTCAAGAGCATCTAGAATTTGGGGGCAGGGGGCTAAATTCAAATCCAGCGACTGAACTCTTTATAAGAAAAAGGAGAGGGAGGTTTGAGATGCAGAGAGATAGGGAAGAAAGCCTTATAAAGACAGAGGTAGAGCCTGGAGGGACGTCTCTACAAATCAGGAAACGCCAAGGACGGCCGGCCACGATCCAGAGAGAGTGACGTCATGAAGGGACCCAACTCTGCCAACACCTGGATTTTGGACGTTTGGCCTCGGGAACTTTGAGAGAACAATCTCTACTGTTCTCAGCCACTGCACTGCGGTCATTTGTCACGGGAGCCCCAGGAAACTAATACAGATGTGAACTCCTGCAGTAAGTGCGCTTACAAGGGTCTCCATCTTGGTCCTTCATCTTGGAATGTGGGTCCCCGAGTCACCAGCAATTCCACAGTCCCGCTCAGGATGATGTGATTTTCAGGGGAGTGTAGGATGTCCGAGGCTCTCTGCAGAGGAAAGGGGCAGGGTTCTGATCTAATCTCTAATTTAATTATTTTTCCCTGGAACCAGGAGACTGTTCTTTTGGATTTGGGGAGCTTAACTGTAAATGTGCCAAAGGAAAAAGAAAACACAAGTTATGAACAAACATCCTCTTCCTGTGATTTCCCTGAACGTGTTGGGCGGTAACACACTAAGTAACATCTCTTTCCTGGGGTGCCTGGGTCGGCCCTTCACCCAAGGCACTCAGACCATCAGCGTGAAGAAATAGATTCCAGCAATTTCTTGCCAAACTAAAAATAAGGAAGCCATCTGGGAGAGAAATCTACAGCTTTGTCCATTCTGTCACACGTCATCAAGCAGGAGCTGAGTGTTGGTAAACACAGGTCTAAAGCCTGCAGTCCTCAGACCATCCCACCCTACTAGCACTTGCCAGGATGGGTGTCACCTTTAACACTGGGTGACATCATCAGGTTCGGGCACTTGGATCTCCCCGTGAAATAATCTAATTAGGCGACTCACGTTTGGGGAAAGGGGCAAAGACGTACAACCCTCCCTCACACCAGACCTCTGGGGGTACTAAGTGAGAAGGGGCAGGCTAGCTCTCACATCAACCATGCCTTCCTGGGCATCTGCCTTCCAACATACGGGAGTGTTGAGTAAGGTGGACTGAAAAACTGAAGGAGCTCAAGAGGCAGGAACTTTCATTTTCTTATTTTTATTTTTGGCTGTGTTGGGTCTTTGTTGCTGGGCGCGGGCTTTCTCGAGTTGCGGCGAGTGGGGGCTACTCTTCGTTGCAGTGCGCAGGCTTCTCATTGCGGTGGCTTCTCTTGTTGCAGAGCACGGGTTCTAGGTGCGCGGGCTTCAGTAGTTGCAGTACATGGGCTCAGTAGTTGTGGCACGCAGGCCCTAGAGCACAGGCTCAGTAGTTGTGGCGCACGGGCTTAATTGCTCCGCGGCATGTGGGATCTTCCTGGACCAGGGCTCGAACCCGTGTCCCCTGCCGTGGCAGGCGGATTCTTAACCACTGTGCCACCAGGGAAGCCCCGGCAGGAACATTCTTTTCCCATGTTGTTAGAGAGGAAAAGGATAAGGACCAAAAACATCTTCATGTCTATGACCAAGATTGCTCTTTGATCTCCCCAGTACCCAACCTCCTCTTCTTCCAAGTGATGGAAACCCCTCCCCAGTTCACCCCCAAAGTTTTCACTGGCTGCTCAGCTGGGGTGACCTCTGCTGGACTCCGCTGCAGTCCGATGTAGCTGTGTTACTGGTTTAGGCTGGAGCTGACTCCTCTGGGTCTCGCCTTCAAGACATCACGCTTAAGTGCCCCATCCTCCCCTCCCCACTTCCATGCAAACCGGCTTCAACCATGTGAACGAGGAAAGCATCCCAGCCAACGGACAGAGCATCACGATGGCAGAAACTCAGGTGCCTGAGTGACCACGAGGAGCGAGCTGCCCACCAGCTTCAGGACTGCTGCATAACGGGAAAAGCAAACTTTACTCTCGGCTCAGCCACTGGAAGCTGGTATCTCTTCAATGCAGCTGCTTAGTGTTCACGCAGACTAATCCTCAGGATCAGGCATTTAAGCACTGAATACATGCTTCTTTATTTATAGTGTTCTTTGGTTATGAACAATTTACAAAACAAATCACAATCCATGTGTCACGTGAATATAAGGACCAGAGTCAGTTTACCCGGCTCAGTGACCAGCAGCCCAGGAGGCTTGAAGGGAGCTTCAGAAGGACCGTGGTCCAGTCTTGCCCCAGAATGATTTGCTACTTGACCTTGAGCAAGTCATTTGATCTCCCTTCCTTTGTGTGGATGCAATCTCTTGATTCCTTGGACGCACAAGAGAAAAAATAACAAAAGAGGAAGTTTTTCATGAAACTAACTGATGCAAAATCTTTAGAAACATTCTCAGCGTAAATCCTTTCTCTCTTTCTCCCCTCTTACCACCCCCCTTTTATTCCTTTGTAGGCAGGTGGTGTTAAAAGAGCTTTCTTTGACAAAATGGTGGTGTAGCTGATAGTAACTTTTACTAATAGCCTTACTTTTTAAAAAAAAAATTAAAAGTTGACCACTCTAATGCTCATCCCATCCATTAAAAAATTGTTTGCTATGCCACGAAACCCCCGAATCTAGGACCAGTCACCCTCAAACCATGACATTCTGTGATCTCTGGGTGCACAAAGGTAAACTCAGAAAAGGCAACTGATGTTTCAGCGACAACTAAAAAAACAAAAACAAAACACGTTTGTCAGAGATGACAGCTCTCTCGCTGACATGCTCAGAGTTACAGAGAAAGACCCTGTTCCCTGAAGAACCAGCCATGGCCCAGCGCCAGCCAACCTGGAAGGGAGCCCTGGACACGGGCCCCTCAGGGCCCCCGCGAGGCTGCCAAAAGATGGAGCCTCGGGCTTCCCTGGTGGCGCAGTGGTTGAGAGTCCGCCTGCCGATGCAGGGGACACGGGTTCGTGCCCCTATCCCGGAAGATCCCACATGCCGCGCAGCGGCTGGGCCCGCGAGCCATGGCCGTGGAGCCTGTGTGTCCGGAGCCTGTGCTCCGCAACGGGAGAGGCCACAGCAGTGAGAGGCCCGCGTACAGCAAAAAAAAAAAAAAAAAAAAAAAAAAAAAGATGGAGCCTCTACTCATTTTCCTGTAGAGCAAACCAGATCTTTCTTCAAACCTTAGACAGAGGAAGCAAGTCCTCATGGCCCATAATTAAATCCCCAAAGTGGGCACTTTTTACTAGGAAGGAGCTACTTAGAAAGTTCCAGAATGATGAATGAAAACTGAATCTTAAAAGTAGAATCTGATTTTAGGCTGCTTTGAAACTGCTAGGGAATTTTTTTTTTTCTCTTCTAAGTCTCCCTATAAGGATTAACAAGATGAAAAAAAAAGAATAATAAAAGCCTATACAAATTGAGCAGCAGATCCTGGGTTAAGCACTTTATAGGCCTTATTCCCTGATTCTCACAAGGACTCTGGAAGCGTCTAGATTTTACAGACGCAGGCACTCATCACAGGGAGGTTAGGTCACTTGGCCGACATCGCAGAGCTGGTCATGGCCAGGCTGGGGTCTGAACCTGGGCTGTATGACAGCAGAGCTGTGCTCTCCCCGCTGCGCTCGGCGGAGGACGGACCTAAACCCCAGGGAGGGTCTCATGGCTGCCCACACCCCTGCTTGTCGGCAGACTCTCATTCCTGGACCACCATCCTCTTTAATGTCCTCTGGGGGCTGTGACTCATCGGACGCCCTTGTGCACACCCGAGCACAGCATCGGTGATGCTGTTTATACAACATTTGTAACAGAACCTGACCGTCCGCAAGCCACTTTTCCACCCAACCTGTGGCTTGAATCTGACGTCTATGAGGCAGGTGAGGCTGGTATCTTATTATTCCGGATGGACAGGGGTCACGTGTGCTTGACATGCGACTCACGCCAAGCACAGGTGGGGCTGCACCTTTCGTCACAGTCAGCGCTGTACATGGTTTAGGCAGAAGACCATGTGTGGTGAGGGGAGCCACATGGACCATCCCAAGGGAGCCTCTGTCCTGCCCACCTCCCTTAACTGAAGACCGGCCTCCTGCCCTCGGGGACAGCCCCCCTGTGTCTGGAGTTGGCTGCCTCTGCACCCAGAGGATGACCCGAGACCCAGGACCTCAGCCACCTCCCTGTTCCCGATTCACAGGACGTGCCTGGCACAGGAACAATTGGGGGCTGTACTCCAAAGTCTGAGAACTGAGCAGGGCTTTGATCCAGTAATTCCAGGCTTGGATTTTTTTTTCCCCCACAAGGAAGTAGTTAAAGATATTCACAAATATCCATGTTCAAGTCAAGGCTGCTTAAAAAAAAAAAAAAAAAGGAAAGCACCAATGTATCTAATAGTAAGGAATCTTTCCAAATCTTCAAGATACAAAGGAAACCTATGCAGCCATTAGCGCTGACACTGTAGGACTAAATCCACTAGCCAGGAAAGAGATTTCCAAGATATTTATTAAGTGAAAAGGGAACAACCTAAAACAATATGTACTTTACAATCGCTTCTGCTGTTATATGGCACACAGTCACACACGTGTGACTCTGCAGGACATATGTCACAGTATTTACAGTAGATGTCCCCTGGTGGGTAGAACTGTGCTTTTGGTGGGGTCTGTGATGAACACAAATTGCTTCTGTATTAGGAAGAACGTCTCTCCACTTTGGGAGAATGGCAGCTAATCACCATATGCTGGTGGGTGTCAGCAGGCTGGTCTAACCCTTTCAGAGGTCACAGGACACCCTGACCTGCACGTGGGAGGTGGTGATCTCCTGGGCAAGGGCGGTGGCAGCAGCAACTCATTACTGAAGCCTCAAACACGTGAGCCTGGAGACCCACTGAGAACAAATGCATGTTCCTAAAGGTGATGCTTTAAGGAGGCAAAACAGAGACTCAGAAAGAAAAAAACATGTGTGAAAGCCCTATCCTGATACCATCTCAACAAATAAGAACTGCCATGATCCATTAGCTTATTAGCACATCACAAACCACAGTTGACCTTGGCCAACGCAGGGCGTTTGGGGCACCGACAATCCACATGTAACTTACAGCCAGCCCTCATCCCCGGCTCCCCCGTATTCGAGGATTTAACCAGCCATGATCGTGCGGTACGTACTGTAGCATTTGCTGTTGAAAAATATTCGCGTGTAAGCGGACCCACACAGGTCAAACTTGTGTTGGTCAAGGGTCAATTGTAGTCTCAGAAGCAGAATAAATAGACCCTTTTACAGATGCTTGTCTTAAAGCTGTTATTGCTCTTGCCCATTTCTTCTTTTTCTTTCATAAACATATTTTAGCTAAAAGGTCACAGACCGGGAGAAGATACTTGTGACTCGTAACAAGAAATGAGTATCTAAAATATGTAGAGTTTCTAACAATAAATGAGAAAAGAGCCACCTCTCTCCCACATCCCTAAGAGTCAGAGAAAAAACATATGCCAAGGATATTATACTTCATATAACAAATATATGAAAAAGTACTTAACCTTTCCAGCAATCACAGAGAGGCAAATGCCTGCCACTTCACACCCGTCAGGTTGAAACTGTCTGTTCAATCTGATAAAAGCACTCACTGGTAGGGACCTGAGGCAACAGACCCCTCCAACACCTCCGGAGAAAGGCAAGTTGGTTCAGGCATTTTGGAAAGCAAGTCGCCAAACCCAGGACAAGACAAGTACACCTTTGGACCAGTGGTTCCCCTCTAAGTGTGTCCAGACCTGGGGAATTCTCCCACGTGTGTGCAAGCTGAGCGCAAGAGTGCACACTGCAGCTCTGTTTAAAAGAGCAGAAAAGGGGACTTCCCTGGTGGCCCAGTGGTTAAGATTCCGTGCTCCCAATGCAGGGGGCACGGGTTTGATCCCTGGTCAGGGGACTAGATCCCGCAGGCTGCAACTAAGACCCCACACAGCCAAATTAATTAATTAAGTAAATTAAAAAATGAAAGAGCAGGAAGGCAGAAAGCAACCCAGCTGAATCCCAGCAGGGCAACAGATAAATTGTTGCCGCTATGTGACCAGGGAAGTGAAGGGACTAGATCTCCGTGAAACAATGGGGATGGACCTCAAATCTGTAACTTTGGAACAAAGAGAATACACGTTATAAAAGAACGGTGTATCCTGTAAAACAACAGAAGCAACATTCAAAACACACAACGATGTTAGACAATTAGCTAGACAGACATTTATACATGTGTTGAAAATGTGACAATGATGCACATCCACCTCAGAACAGTCATCACCTTGGGAGGAAGGAGGAAGGAAAAGGGAGGAGGGGCAAGAACATAAAATTTGACACAAGAAAATTCCGAGACAGATACTCCCACAGGACTGGAAATGCGGGGAGAGATGCGGTGCAGTGACACTAAGGAAATGTCACGTTCAACTTCCACGATTCCAGTCCAGGATTTCGCTCCTTTCCTATCCCAGGAAGATGGAAATCTGCGGGTTTCTGAGTGGACCCTAACTGCTGAGCTGACCTGCAGAGACAGTTCGCAATGACAATGTCTGAACAACGTGGCGGCGGTGAGGCTAAGAAGGCCCTTTGCTGTCACCTCTGCTGTGTCCACACCTTCAACCGTGACTGTGTGTACACCTGGGGTTCCGATGGCTCCAGGCCCACGATTGCAGGCAGGGACAGAGTCTCCTTCACATGTCATTACGCTGTGGGTACTAAGCATCGACTGATGAGCGTTAACTGTCACCAGGTACACACAGCTCCAGACGCATCAAAACACGGAGTCAACGGGGAGCGAGCCACCAGGGGAACTTAGTAAAGATCCTTTCAAGCTGAAAGCCGCATCCTGACATCAGCATCACACAGCAGCAACAATCTCCAGTAAGGGCACAACCTCAGGCCGCAAAAGTGGATAGGCTTCTTTTAAACTAAGTCCTAAAGGGACCAGTTACCGGTCCAGGGTTGAAAGGGCAGAGGAGCCCATTTTTCTGATACAAGGGACGATGAATTCCGCATGCCCTGTGTCTCCTGCAGGGAACACTGCTGGGACTCACCTCTTATCGCATCAGCTAAAGATGTGATCGGGGCAAGTGATGCTAATCCTGCTCATTACCTGAACACCTGGAGTGAAGTAAAATTTTTTTAAACCAAGAGCATTTTTTGAGGCCAAGTAGATACTGAGTCCTGGGCTAAAGGAACCCCAGAGCTAGGACAGGCCAGTGGAAGCTGCTTGCACTGTGGACCCTGCGGTGGGTTTAGGGTTGATCTCCAGGGGCTCCTGGAAGCCTCCTCTGCCGATTCAGATCAACAGGGTCATGGTGCCACAGCAGCAAGCCACAAGTACAGGGCCAGGTACCGGTGTAAACTTTTTGCATTAATTCACTGAATCTTAACAACCTGCGTCATCTAGAGAGGTAGACTCCCCCACTTGTCTGGATTCACCCAACAGATTAGGTGTCAAACATAATCCGCTTGAGGACAAGAAAGCTCATGAGGTCAAGGAGAGTCCAAGTCCAGATTTCAGCACATTCGCTGAGTTCCTGCCGTAAGTTCCTTGCTGTGCCCCCTGTTTTCACACGCTCCCATGTGCTGCTCGGGACCCAGCAGGGTAAATACCACCATCTCCGTTTTCCACGAGAAAAGAGCCAAGGCTCGGAGATGTTAAGCCCTCAAGGCTGGTGAACAGGGAAACTAGCTCTCAAACTTTTTCAAAGATCAGTCTGAATCCTCACCTCCAGCCTCCAGGACCGTGACCTTCTTTGGAAATAAGGTCTTTGCAGACGTCATTAAGGATCTCTCAGTGGCCCTAAATCTAATGACGGGTGTTCTCAGAAAGAAGAGGAAGATCTGACAGAGACACAGGAGAGAAGGTCTTGTGAGGACAGAGGCAGAGACTGGAGTGATGCTCCACAAGCATCGAAACGCCAAGAGTTACAATGGGGAAGGAAGCATCCTCCCCTAGAGCTTCTGCAGGGAGCCTGGCCCTGCTGACACCTTGATTTTGGACTTCTGGCCTCCAGAACTGTAAGAGGGTGAATTTCTGTTCTTTTTTAAGCTACCCAGTTTGCGGTAATTTGTTACAGCCATCCTAGGAAACCGATCACCAATTCACCTCGCAGATTTGCTTGACGCCAAGCCAGAACCAAGTGGGGACAGGAAGACGCAGAGGGGAGGAGACGGGAGTTGAGGGACGTGTAACCTGTGCCCAAACGTGATGTTTTTTCCCTTTCTGCCCACCCAACAGACTTCGGCTTTGAACTCAAACCAAGATCAACCAGAGAAATTAACAGCGTGAAAAGCCAGCACTCTTAGAATATGTATCACCAGCTTCTTAGAATATTCTTGAGGCTTTAGGCTGTGGGTCTATGACACACACCTCTGCAATCTTACTGTTGCAATAAAGATAATTTATTTTGGAGAGAGACCATAATAGCTTTGGGCTTTTTTCCCTTTCCCTTTTCAAAAGGTAAATCCATCTTTAAAAAAAAAAAAAAAAGAAAAATATTCATCACCCATAATCTTACCACCTTAACAGAATTATTTCTCATTTAAAAAAAATATCTCTCAATTAAAATAATTTTCCTCTGCTCCTAACCAGGGAAAGTGATTTTTTTGGGGGGGGGCTCATTTAACTAAACATTAACCCAGGAGTTGTTTGATTTCCATCAAGGATATGCAAGACCAGGACTATAATTCTTTAAGAATGTTTCCCCAAAGGAAACTAACCATGAACTGTGACTTCCTTCAGGATGCCACTTCAAGTCTCATGGGAGTACATTCATTTTGCACAGTACTTAAAACTTTATCACCCATTCTTAACCCTTGCATTGTGGTATGTTTATGAGTCCCCAAACAGAAAAACATCAGTTCAGGATTAGATGCCTGGAGCTATTAAAAATAAAACAATGTCACTTTTATGTGGAATCTAATTCTAAAAAATGATATAAATGAACTCATTTACAAAACAGAAACACGCTCACAGATTTCAAAAACAAACTTATGGTTACCAAAGGGGAAACGAGGCCAGGGGGGGATAAATTAAGAGTTTGGGATTAACATACACACACTACTAGATATAAAATAACCAACAAGGCCCTACTGTATAGCACAGGGAACTCTACTCAGTACCCTGTAATAATCTATATGGGAAAAGAACCTCAAAAAGAATGAATAGGTATATATGTATATATATGTATAAGTGATGCACTTTGCTGTACACCTGAAACTAACGCAACATTGTAAATCAACTACACTCCAATAAAATTATAAATAAATAAATAAATAAATAAAACAATGAGATAGGATAGGAAATCATCAAATCATAAAGCAATGCTCATGAGATATTCCCCGATCTGTCACCTAATCTGTCATCTAATATGTAACTTATCCAGCAGTCATATATCTGGGAACCTCAGTTATCTTTACCAGGCATCAGAGCCCAGCAATAATGTATTCACTATTTGAAAACAAAAAATAATAATAGCAAACACACAGGGCTCCCTCTGTGCCTGGACTGTTTGAAATGTTCTAACACGTATTCACTCATTTAATCCTCAAAGCAGCGCTATGCGGTAGATTCTATTTTCCCCCATTTTACAGATGAGGAAACCAAGGAACAGAGAGGTGAGTGACACAGCCGAGACACATGTCTTCTAGGTGGCAGAGCTGGGACTCCATCACGCTGTCTTGCCCCAAAGTCCATGCACTTAACCTACACATTCCACAAAGCTCTCGTTCTTAAGGGACCAGCTTGGGGGTCTCAGGCAGGGAGTCTCTCCTCTGACTCTAGTTTTAATAAGAGCAATGACTATCTACCAGGCACAGGCTGGGGAAGGTACACAGAAGACCTCTGTAGGGTGCACCCAGCATCGAGGGCGACATCCAAAGTATTAACCTGGGCGCTGGTTCTCCACAGTCAGTCGGCCTGGATTCTGCCCTTGAATACCTGGCACAGCCAGTGTGACCAGCTGGACGTCCTCCCTGACTACTGTCCCCACGCCACAGATGAGGAGACACACCAGAGAAATAACTCATCCACGGAGACACAGTAAGAAGACGGGCCTGGTTTCTGCACCACGTCGCCCAAGCTGACTAAGAGGACGTCATCAGCTTGCTCCGAGAAGGTAGATAAACGTTTAAAATTTTAGAGCGATCCCCTCTCAAATACGGTTAAGGAAAAACAAAAGGTGGGATGATGTTTTGTGACAAGCGAACATCACGTGAACTTCACATTTCAGGGCCCATAAATCACGCTGCTTGGAGAAGAGCCACGCGCGTGAGCCTTCTCTGTGGCCGCTTCTGCCTTAGCGGCGGCAGAGACCGTCTGGCCCCCAGAGTCGAGAATGTTTACGGTCTGGCCCTTTGTGGAGGAAGTGCCCCGGCCGCCGATCTAGACAGTTTATTTCAAAGAAGTACTCCTTCTCTGGTGACAGAATAAACAAGGCCGTAAAGGATGAATAAAACAATCTGCAAGCAGCACAGTCATTATCATCACTAAATTCTGTGACTTCTAACGGGTGGCTTTGTACCAAGCGTGTTCAATCCTCTAATGAGAAGGACTTTCCACTCACTTCTATTATTTCTAGGAACACGTGACAAATTGAGGATTAGAGAAAAAAATCCTTAAACCCCCCAATTTCATCTGAGCCGTACGTCCTCCTACAGACTGTATGAGTCCATTGGTATAAAGTGCAAACACAGGCAAAGCTAATCCAGGCTGTCAGGCAAGCAGAGCCGTCACCTTCCTGGGGGGGCAGAGGGCGGAGGGAGGGGTGCCGGGTGCTGGGGTGTCCTGGGTGCAGGTTATACGGGCGGGTTCAGGGGTGAAAACCCACCGAGCTGCACGCTGAAGCTGCACTTTATACGAAATGCATGGGCTTGAATATCATAAAGGCTTATATATATGTAAGTGGGTGGCCTCTTATACTTGGCTCTGCAGAAGCTGACGTGCTTGTTCTTAGCCCTCTGAAGGGCCAAGAACGCAGGGAGCGCTGGGGGTCCGAGCCCGAACACTGCCCCGTGGTCTCCCGCCGGGCGGCAGGGGCGCGAAGGCCCACCGGGAGAGCAAGGAGGGTAAGCCTCTTCCCACCCTGTCTGGTCCCTCCCCGACCCGGGCCAAACCCTGCAGGCTTCTTCGGAGCAGGGCACGGCCCGGGGTTGGCGATCTGAGCGGGAACGCAGGGACGCCAGCAGGCCGGTGCAGACAGACTCCTCAAGAATCTGAGGCTGCAGGAGTCCTGCTCACTCGCCCATTAAGGGAACGGAAATGTTAGCTTTTAAGAACAGACCCTGGGTACCCGACAAGGAACTGACTTTACTTCGGTATAAGGTTAGAGTTATTCATGATGCTGCTGAAGAACTGGTACGGCTGGTACGGCAGACTGTTCCCGGGGGCTATCGAAGTAGGTGCGGGTGGTGGGGGCGAGACTGGGCTCAACTCTGGACAACAAGGCAAAGGGGTGCCTTACAGCCAAGGAGCAGGTGGGGGTCAGTGGATGGAAAAACGACCAGGAAGAAACATCAAGGATGAGGGGAGGGGATTCTGGCTAAACCAACCTAACAGGATTCTTGCTGAAGGTGGGGCAGGGGGACCAGACGTCACCTGATGGCCTCCATCAGCCCTGGAGGGGATCAGATTCCGGGGGGAGGGCCTCCATCAGCCCTCGAGGGGATCAGATTCTGGGTGGGTGGGGCGGGGGCGCTTCCAGCTAAATTGACTCAGCAGGATTCTTGCTAAGACCTGACAATGCAGAGACAAAGCCAGGAGCCCACCAGTCAGGGCCTCGCTGAGGAGAGAGCTCAGAGGACGACCAAACTTTGGCCGAGGAGAGAACCTTCGTCAAAGCCACAGGAGGTTACAGCGCAGAAGTCACATCAGAGTTTCTAAGATGAACTTGAGAAACCCAACTACACAGTAAGAGACGTGACTTCTTAGCTTTGTAAATGCATTTTCCCTCTATTCCTTTAACCTATTTACTGAGTGCCCACTGGGTGAGGGACCCTGAGAGATGCTGGTCTCTCAGGGTGACCAAGGAACTCCAGCTTAGAGGATGGAGACCCACATAAAGAGAGTGACCTGCACTGGGCTGTGGTGGGCAGGTCTGAAGGGACTAGCCGAAGAGAGGAGGGAAACGCAACCCTCCTTTTTACCTAAACTAGGAATCACAGCATGTGATTTCTCCTTGTTTCCCCTTCAACCCTCTGCCTACCAAGCAAGTAAACGGGCCCCTTAAACATGCAAACTCAATCAGGTCACTCCCTGAACTGTTGGCATGACTCCCTGGGGACCGGGGGAGACTGGGCCCAGTTAGGAGACTCTCACAGATCTGGACGAGCACACGAGCCAACCCCCTCGGATGTAGAGGCGGGGGGGGCGGATTTAAAATAAAAGATGTACAAGGCCTGGAACTTGGTGACTCACAGACGGGGCCACTTCTGTAGAAGGGAATCAATTTCATGCATTTTCTTCCTCATAGTTATACACCACTCGGAGGAAGGCACAGTCTGTGCAAACCAAACCAACCCCACACGTGTGTGGCCTCACAGACATTTTGTTCTGTTGACCAGGTGGCTGAACGGCTTGCTGAGTCCACCTTACCCAGGAGGTGCGTTTCCTGGATTGTCATCATTTTAAGACGATAAACAGACAAAGACCCCTCCATGCTGAATTCCTCTTCCACTCTGTCCTTCTCCAAGGATGTGACACCCCACTGGATGTGGACCTGGCAAGTGGGAGGCCCCAGCTGGTCCGTAGGGCTCCACCTACCAGAGGTGGGGAGGCTTCCAGGAGTGCTGACCTGGGGGGCGGGGTACCCTGACTCTGGAGTAAGATGAACAGCAAATACCAAAGGGAGACAATGAATGTTGGACTGCTTTTTACTTTTAAAAAAATTCAGTCCCTTCCTCCCTCACAGATGCAAAGAAAAGCAGTTTTGGAGCCTGGCATTTCCCAGGTAACAAAGGGAAGTGGAGGGGAAAGGTTAAAGGAAGAGCTAGCCAGGCTGGGGGGCACAGGACACCAGTCCTGCATCGGGCCTGGGTGACACCTGGGACCAGGGGTTGGAGGGAGCTGGCAGCTCATGAGGGGCGCTGGCGTCTGGGTGCGATGAGGCCCCCCCGCCACCCAGAGAGCCCCCTGCCCAGGCCAGGTCCTGCTTTTACTCTCCTCTGGAAAAGGAGCTTCACTTCTGAGGCCAAAACGAGGAGGGCAGCTCGGAAGCAGAAACAAAGGCCCCGAGGACTGCTCTGAGGGATGCAGAAGTGATCGCCGGCTCTGGGGCTCTGATGGCTAAGTGCTCCGGACCCAGGGGTCTGTTTACTTCACCATCTTTTAAACCCTCTGACCACAGACTGTTAAGATCAGAAGAGCACTGCTCTTCTACAGAGGAACAACTCCTGGGTTTGAGCAGGGAGAAAGGAGAGCCCACGAAGCCCCCCCTACACCCTTCATAACGGGGCTCCAGGCCCAGGAGCCAAGCGCTGCCCTCCTGCCTTCCCTCTTGAAGCCCTAATCTGCTCATTTATACACGCGAGCTCAGCAGTCAAATAAAATGAGAGTTCAAGCCTGGTCAAGTTGTACATGGATATCACATTTCTCTTGCTCTGTGAACAGCAGAAATGAAATTTCAGCATGAAAAAAGTCCTCAAGCACCTTGCAAAAATCAATAGGAAGCAAATTACGTGCCAAAGTAAAGAGCCATGGGCTCTGGCACTTCGAAAGGCATTTATTTCACATTACAGACTGGTCCGGAATGATTCAAGCCCTTACTTCATAATGATATCTATAAGTAGGGGGCTAAGTCTCTCTCATGCTCTAAATTAATTTCACAAGGCCAGAATCCAAGCTGTTTCATGCCTTGTCAATCACCATAGAAGCTGGTACTGTAACTGGGAAATGAATTCTAGTTCATCTTCTCATGCATCTATCCTTTATTTAGGTACAACAACGGTGCACATAAAACTGGTATCCTGATGTTAACACTGGGTTGTGACTGACTTTCTATGTTGTGAGAGTCTTGTAAGCCACCATCTGGAACCACTATAATTACTTTGCTTCTCCTCCAGTTATCGGATGATGAGGTGGGTCTAACTTTGTGGACTAATGGTAACACTAACCCTAACGCAGAGGGCTTGTTTACTCTAGCCAGACACCGTCCTCAAGCGTTACTTCATTTCACACTCACCACCATACATAAGGTGATACCAGTCCATGTTTACCGCGTGTCTTCTATGTGCCGGACAAGGTTCTAACTGCTCTGCACATTAAAATTTCAGTTTAATCCTCAGGAAAACACTCTGTCATTCCCATTTACAGACTGAGAGGCTCAGAGGTTCAGTAACTTGCCGAGGCACAGAGCAGGTGGACAGCCGTCTGGACGCAAGTCTAACTGATGTGCAGCCACCCTCTGTATGGTGTGACAGTCGACCCCTGATGCCAAAATCCATAGATGCTCAAGGCCCGTAGGGTCCCCGAGTTCCGTGCCCTCGGATACGGAGAGCCAACTGCCCCATCGCTCAACTGGGAAGAGCACTTCATAAAACAGCTTTTAAAATACGGATTCCTTCTTCAGGTCAATCAACACAGAAGTCACTAGGTCAAGGTTATAAATAGTAAAGCTTAGAGATACATCTTGCCAAATTCATTTCCAAAAGACCCTATGAACTCACAGGCCACAGACAAGATGAGATATGTATTTCATCTCCCTTACCAACCCAGGGCGCTATGATTTCATTAATAAGTAGGGTCTTGTTTCACATTGTTTTCTTACCCTCGAGTCCATTTTTCTAGATGTTTATGTACAAGTGGTATTTCGTCTTCTGAGAAGGTGGAATACTTTTATGAGCTGGGTATATATTCTGGTGGGTGGATATGGCCCTCCATAATCAAAAATACTACTTAGGAGGCTAGATATTACTCAGCAAAGCATAAAGTCAAAGAGGAGTGTTATGTTTTGTTACAAATGCTTATACACATATTTCTAACAACCCATCCCCTGAATTTGGGGTTACTTTTTTTTTTTTTTTTTTTTGGCGGTATGCGGGCCTCTCACTGTTGTGGCCTCTCCCGTTGCGGAACACAGGCTCCGGACGTACAGGCTCAGCGGCCATGGCTCACGGGCCCAGCCGCTCCGCAGCATGTGGGATCCTCCCGGGCCGGGGCACGAACCCATGTCCCCTGCATCGGCAGGCGTACCCTCAACCACTGCGCCACCAGGGAAGCCCCCTGGGGTTACTTTTTATTTATTCTTCATATTTGACATTGTTAGAATTTTCTGTAATGAGCACAGTTAAAAACACAGACACTTTTCAAACAGGAAAAAAAGATGGTTGTATTTATTATAGATAATGCTCTTTGCTTTCTGTTCAAATAGATTAATGACCTAAGTATCCCTGATTTTAGCTGAATGAGAACAGATCAGGAGTTCTTGGGGGTATAATATATGCAGTCTGAAGTTTTAAGGTTGTTCTCTGTTTACTGGTTCAAAATTCCTTTACCTTTCATGTTTATAATGTAAGGGCATTTCAGAAGCGTGGGCTAACCTGATGGCAGGGTTCTTACATCAACCAACAACTGGTGAACTCACCTTGGAGGAAGACGTAATGTTTGTATGTGTGTGTTTTAACAATTTCCTCATTTCCCAGTTATGCTGTTGGTTCAACCCATAAATGATTGTTCCTATATAAAATGTCTTGAGAGATTCATGGAAAAGTTCCTCTGTAGACAGAACACAGCTTTTTTCCCCAAACTCATAAAAACAGACATGTACTTTTTAAAGCTCCCATGCCAGCAGTTCTCAAAAGCTTTTCCATCGTGGTGGAGAGGAGATGTTACACTTCGGGTTAGAATTTCAAGAAAGCTGCTTCATGCTGGATATTTTCCTGAAGTAATTATTAATTTTTTTCAAAGCTGCTCAAAGCACAATATTTGTTCTGAAAACTGTATAAATTCAAGTGGAGGTTTAATCTATCAGCACCTAGAGGTATTAGGAGTTTAACCAATTTTGTCTAGGATCACAGGATGGCTGGACCACAGTCACTGAATTCCATCAGTTTTCACCTTCATCAGTGTGCTGAACAGACAGCTCCCCGGTGACACGCCACAGCACACAGAAGGAATGTTCCTCATGTCCTAACACGGAGCAATAGTGTCCCCAGCTTTCTACTCGTCCCAACAGTCTTTCCAAATCTCAGTAAAATAGACCTATCTGCCCCACGTGCTCCTTCAAACAGAGCAACCTCCCGTTCATCCGTCCTATATATTGAGGTTCAGTGGAAGGCTTTATTTGCAGGAATATACATCTGCTGCTAAACAACAATTTTAAAACCACTGGCCTAGATCAATGGTCTATTTTCTGAGAACAACAATTTCCAAAGAACCCACTTAGGAAGGTTGTTCAATTAAAATGAAGTTGATTAACCCATGGGTTTTCTTCTCCTCAGTCAGATATATCTCTCCTGGTCAATTTATTTGACTAGGGACTTCCCTGGCGGTCCAGTGGTAAAGAATCCGCCTTACAACGCAGGGGACGCGGGTTCAATCCCTGGTTGGGGAACTAAGATCCCGCGTGCCGCGGGGCAACTAAG
The DNA here is from genome assembly GCF_964165515.1 of Mesoplodon bidens. Classification (NCBI taxonomy): domain Eukaryota; kingdom Metazoa; phylum Chordata; class Mammalia; order Artiodactyla; family Ziphiidae; genus Mesoplodon; species Mesoplodon bidens. The sequence continues at coordinate 32,560,215 of NC_138179.1, forward strand.
CCCGCGTGCCAGAACTACTGAGCTCACCCGCCTCAACTAGAGCCCCCATGCTGCAAACTACAGAGCCCACGCGCTCTGGAGCCCACGTGCCACAACTAGAGAGAGAAAATCCGCATGCCACAACTAGAGAGAAGCCCGCGCGCCACAACTAAGACCCGACGCAGCCAAAAATAAATAAATCTTTTTTTAAAAATTTGACTAAAGGTTCCAAATTAGCTTTTTCTTCCATCACGGAGAACATTCCAAGTATCGGTGATAAGAGTTAAAATGATTACATGGTGTGAAACTTTATTCCTAATGTGGCACAATGATTTGTTAACAGGCAAATAATTAAATTTAAACATATGTGTATATACTGACAAAAATTACTCTAGAAATACAGGTAAAAAACCCCAATCATTTCCTGAACCAGCTCCTCTCCTGTACATCCAGCCATCCACTGTGGTCCACTAATAACATGAAAACACAGAAATAAGTGAATGCAATTCTGCAATACAACAGGAATTAGGAACAAGAAAATTCTACACATGAAGATTTCTCCAAAATTCCTCCATCATGCTGACTGTTTTTAACTGTGTTTTGGTTTTCACACCTCATGTGTCTGCAGACTTTAATAAGGAAATTTAAGAAACAGGCAGATGTGATTAGCAGCTCCCTGGATGTGTGAATTATGCAAGCAGATTTATTACTCCACTGTCACAATTTGCAAATTGTGTGCACAGATATTACCTCGCTTCATCTTCCTAGCAACCTCAGAGATGGGGCATGATTTCTTCATGTGGCTTTGCCGTCACTAACTTGGGGGGGTGGATACCTAGAGAGAACGGCCAGATGACCTGTTCCCGGTCAGGACTGGAGGCTGACACCAGAACCCAGTTTCCAGCCCAGAGTCTACCCCACTGGATTCTGCTGTCAATCTGCACTGAAAATTTAACCCTTACCATTCGGGTTGAACTGTCTAAACTAAGCACTCTCCAGACAAGCGTGGCTGTATCAAGACGCAACATGGAATTTTAATAGGAAAACTGCCAAAAGTAGTAAAGGATGGAAGGGGAGCCCAGAACGAGAGCCAAGCAGAGTCTTTCCGGCCACGAGTAACTTGGCAACGTCGCGATCTCGCTCTCAGCTCCTTGGCATCTTTGCTTCTCTTCCCCGTGCTTCGCGGGCACCACACAGACACTGTCGCAAACCGCACGGTCCCCTGGGTGTGTGAGGGCATCTCTAAAATCAGCTTCCTTTTCATCACGTATAACAAAGTTTCCACGTGCACACGTTATAACACACAGCCTGAAGCCTTATCCCATGAACCCCCTCCTGCTATAGCCACAGCCCAACTGATAGTCCAGAACCCCAAGGGCCTCTTCCAGTCAGCCATCCTCCCCCACAAGCAGTACTGATGAGTTCTGCCTCTTTTTCCACTTTGTATACACGGAGTCATAACAAACACCTAACTTGGGGCCTGGATTCTTTAGCCCAACATGATGTCTGAGAGAATCACATGTTTGTAGCATGTAACAGGTTTTTCATTCAACGTTACACACTATTCCGCTGTAGGGTTACACACACAATAAACTCCGTTCTACCTGCAAGGAGCACCTGGGTTGTTTCCAGGTTCAGGCAATTATGGACAGCACTGCCATGAACACTTTGTACCTGACTTCCGGGACACGTATGTACGTATTTCTTCTGGACAGATGCCTAGGAGCAGAATTGCTATGTCATGGGGTGGCTGCTGACCAGGTCTCCAAAGCGGCTGCACCAACTCAGTACTACAGGCCTTTTCATCTTGTTCTTTCTTAGGAGAGGTGCAGGTACCTTGTTACGGTTTCAAATTGAGTTCCCCTGTTGACCGAGGTCGAGTACTTTTTCATAGGCCTGTTGTGCATTTGTACCTTCTTTTACAAAGTGTGCAGATTTATTGCCTAAACAGGCAGTAAGTGAATTGTCTCTCTTTTCGTTATTGACCTGCAGGAGTTTTTATTCTGGACACAAGCCCTTCAGTAGTTACAGGGGTAGCAACATCTTCCCCGATTCCCACCTTGCCTTTCATTCTCTCAATGTTGTTTTTTTTTTTAAAACAATTATTTCAATTGTTCTTTTATGCACGGGCTTTCTCTAGTTGCTGCGAGCGGGGGCTACTCTTCGTTGAGCTGCGTGGGATTCTCACTGCGGTGGCTTCTCTTGTTGCAGAGCACGGGCTCTAGGCACACGGGCTTCAGTAGTTGTGGCTCGCGGGCTCAGTAGCTGTGGCTCGCGGGCTCAGTAGCTGTGGCTCGCGGGCTCAGTAGCTGTGACTCACGGGCTCTAGAGCGCAGGCTCAGTAGTTGTGGAGCACGGGCTTAGTTGCTCCGCGGCATCTGTGATCTTCCCGGACCAGGGCTTGAACCCGTGTCCCCAGCATTGGCAGGCGGGTTCTTAACCACTGCGCCACCAGGGAAGCCCTCTCCATGTTTTAATTAACAGAAACTCTTCACTTTACTGTGGTCCAGTATGTTAATCGTTTCCTTTTTCTGGCTGGGGCTCTTTACTTTCCACTTAAACACACATTCTCCTCTGTCATTTCATTTCCTATAACCTTTACTGTTTTACAATTACAATTAGATCTACCATCTACCTGGAAGTGGGTTTTCTGGGGGTGGGACCTGGCAGGGGGTGGGAACAGAGGGTGAGATGTTTTTTAATAGGGATATCCTATTGGCCCAGCCTCATTTATCAAAAAGACCATCCCTTTCCCCCCGCTCAGCAGTTGAAGACATAGTTTTAACATGAAAATGTTGACCTTAAACATACACAGAAAAAACTCCCAAAGACCCCAAGTTTCCACCTAAATATCCCTGCCCAATCCCTGCAGGAATATAGAAGCAGAGCCCCAAAGATGAAAGAAAGCCTTTGTTCTCAATTCTGCCACTTTATACAAAGTTATTCTTTTTCCTGGCTGGTAAAGCTTTAGATAACAGAACACAAGGAAATGATTTTTAAATCATCTCAAAATGAAGAGATTATAATGTTGTTTTGTACCACAGGAATTCCTTATGTATCTCAAAGCCTATTTCTTAAATTTCATTTGAAAAACATCCCTACTTCATCAACTCCCCGAAAGCTATTCCAAAGAGCCGTCCTGGGCAACAGCAGTTGGCTGACTGAGTTAAAGATAATCAGACTACTGCAGTGCAAGCCTTCTTGGTCTCTGATACCCTCACGTAAATGGCATTTCTGAGTGAGAGCCAGGTTCCCATTCCTTAAACTGTGGGCTCCTTTCTCACCTGCAGCACCCAATGGCGAGCCCAGCAGGGAAAACGCTAACCTCTACAGAAGAAGGTGACTCTGGTTTTCTATTTCTTAATGCAGTCCAATATGTTAATCTTTTCCTTTGCATTTAGTGCTTTTTATGTTCTATCAATAACTTTTTCCAAGAAACACATAAACAACAGTCCTCCGTGACGTCAGCACTTGTCACCTTCCCTGTCCACCGGCTCACTAAGACTCTGCTGATACCACAGTCAAGGCATGAACTCAAGTTTCTGGACTTCTTCCCATCTGATTGTCGTTTCTAAGATATGAAGAGTTTCAAATATTTCTGAGATGAGCATCACACTGAAGTTTTCCGAAACACGGCATACCTTGGCATCAATCTGTCAAGTGTCTAATTCCGAGGTAACCTGGAATTCCAACCTTTCTGTGCTGTTATGGAGGAACCACCTTTCATTTCCGAGAAACCTTGAGTAACAGAGGGCAGGGCGGCGAGAGGAAGCAGTGAAGTCCTGGTTTGGGAAAGGGCAGGAATGGTGGATGGTCGAAACCAAAAACCTATCAACCGCCAGGTCCATTTCCCGTCCCACGCGGAATACCGGCAGCGGCATCCAGAGCTGGTTTAAGGCTCGGCCTCGGGGACAGACCTGCAGGTGGCCTGGTAGGATCTTTGACCCCCTAGGAACCAACACCCTGCTTCCTTCACATCCACAATCTGGTAGCCACACACCAGCAGGGGTCAGGCTCACTCACCATCAGAGCCAGGCGGCCTCTCGGGCCACAGTCACACTCTTGACCTTTCCGGACGTTGCCTGTGATGCTGTACCATGTCCGGCCCACCCTGTCTTTTCATTCTGTCACCTCAGCACCCTTTTCCTATTTGCTCAATATTGAACTTTGATACTCAGAGAAATTAGTTGCTTACATGCATCCTGAATTTTTCATACTGAACTGAACGAATGACAAGTTCAGTGTTGCCTACGCGACCTCCTTTCCCCTTGACATTTACCAGTGACAGCAGAAAGGCTTGCCTTTTCCACGTTTCACACACCAGGTACAGGATGGACCCCCCACTCACAATGGAAGACGTTTAAACATTATATAACATGACGATTATGTTTTTTTAATATTTCCATTTAGGCTTCAACTATCTATGTGGGAACTTTCCTTCTAAATTACAAAACATCTTTTCATTAAGCATCTTCCCCCAAACATACCCTTCCAAGTCCCTGGGAGGCTGGCGAGGCACACAGCTGATACTCCACACACCTGGGTTTCCTGGCCTTATTGTGAAGCTGGGCCCCAAATACTGAGCAGCAAGGGTGCCCAGACGGATGCCAGCAAAGAAAACCTGGTGTCAAACAAGACTGAAGAAGCTATTTGTACTTCAATTTTGAGGGTGGTTCTCATTTAGGACACGTTGCTGAATTAACAAATAGTTTTAGTCAAATAAATGATCATAGTTCCTGTTGGTAAGATAGATTACCTTTTCCTCTAAACAGTTTACCCCCTTAACCTAAGGCCCATCAAATATAACCTTCAGGGGGAAAAAAGCTCTTGTTACCCAAGTGGGAAAGGCTGTCCCTAAAAACCAGCTCTTCTTGCCTTCACGACACTTTTTCCTTCCAACGAGTGGTCTATTTTACTCAAATGATAAAGTTTCATCTGAAAGTATGTTCTCTGCTTCCTTCTCTCTAAAATACAAAACATTCCTAGGGACTTCCCCGGTGGTCCAGTGGTTAAACTCTGTGCTTTCACTGCAGGGCACGCAGCTTCAATCCCTGGTCAGGGAACTGAGACCCAGCATGCCGTGTGGTGCAGCCAAAACAAAACAAAACAAAAAAACCAAAAACAACAACAACAAAAGGTCCTGAAACAAACAGTGCCCACACCCCCTTCCCCACCTACCAAACCTCAACAGAGAACCAAGCGAGGGCACCTTGACATGAGCCACAGGCCCCATCTGCCCTTTGCTGGGCCTGGGCTGGTCATTCTGTGAAGGAAGGACTCCAAGGACCATCCATAGATCTAAGAGGCGCCACAGAGGAGGGGTGGTCAGCGTGCATCTCAGCCCAAGGGCAGTGACGATGAGCCAGGCAGAGGCGGGATGGAAGCACTTCACCCCCCGGCTGCCCCTCCTCTGCCTCTCCCGCTGCAGTAATTCATCTCAGATTGAAATCTGACCTAGCGCTTCCCAGACATCGTCAGGGTGACATCACCGACAGCGGTGGGCCCGTGACCATTCCTGGGGCTCCCTTACCAGCCCCTGCATCTTATCACTCCCTCTAGTATGACCACATAACCTCTTTGGTCATAAACCACCTGGGAACCAGGACTGTGACTGCCAAATCTAAATTCCCAGAGTCCACGGTCTCCAAAAACGCCTTAAAATGCATACAGCTAGTGAGCAAATCGGTGGGTTACAGTCAAGGCCTTAGTCGGAAACAGTAAACAGGTTCCAGAAGTTTCTAGGTACTGCTATCTTGTCTCTCAAGGTACTGGGAAGACCACTGAGAGAAATACGACCCCCGGGGCAGAAAAAGCGACCTCCTGGTACAAAAATGAGGCTGCCGATCATGAAACCACGACTCATCTGCAGCTCCAGCTTTCTGCTAGAGCAACTGCATGGCCTTCACTTTGTACAGCAAGACCCGCGTTATAATTCTGCGACCACAATTCAGATTGTGCTGTAAGGCTTTCAGCGGGAGCTTGAGATTAAAACTCAGGAAGAGGCCAGGTGGGCACCTCAGAAAACGAGCCTCCCCGGGGACTGCAGGCTGAGAAAGGGAAAGGTCAAGAAATGTAAACAGAGAAGACAGTGCACAGGAACTTCAGAGCAAGCCTCCTGCCGCCGCCCCCCACCCCAGTGCCCTCAAGGCTGCAAAGCTGCCCGCAAGCTGGGCTAGGGGTGCGGGCTGGGACCTCACAGCTGCCAAGCTCGCCCTGGGACCGAAGCTGAGGAAGGCCGACTTACTGAGTTCCCACTACCAGAGGGGAACAACTTACTCCCATTTTACAGACAGGAAGCTGAAGCCGAAAGGGAAAGAAACAGCTTTGACAGTGCTTGGCATACAGTAGGGGCCCAATAAACATCAGCTGAATGACTTTCTTAAAGGGGCATGGTAGACCAAGGCCAAGCATTATTTTTCTAGCAGACCTACTCAATAGAAACATAACGAAAAACACAATGTGAGCCACAAAGCTAATTTAGATTTTTCTAGTAGTCAGACTTCAAAAATAAAAAGAAACTGGTACAATGTTAATGTCCTTTAATCCAGTATATCTAAAATACTATCATTTCCATACATGATCAACGTTAACCTATTAATGATACTTCACATTCTTGTTTACGCCAAGTCTTTGGAATCTGATGAGTATTTTTCACAGACAGCACACACATCTCCATGTGGACCAGCCACACCTCAACTGCCCCCAGCCTCATAGGTCTGCAGCTCCGGGAGGGGGCCGGCACAGCCCTAGAGTCTGGATTATTCAGACCCTAAGACAATAGGGCAAAAAGAATAGTTTTCATGGCCCTTCTCATCTCAGGACTTCAAGGGTAAAATCTGTAGGAAGCCGAAAATTGTTAAAAGCCTACAGGACTTGGAAGCAACCAAAATGTCCTTCAGTAGGTGAACGGATAATCTGTGGCCCATCCAGACAATGGATTATTATTCAGGGATAAAAAGAAATGAGCATCAAGCCATGAAAAACAAGGAGGAACCCTAAAGGCATGTCACTGAGTGAAAGAAGCCAATCTGAAAAGGCCCCGGACTATGATTCCAACTCTGTGACTTTCCAGGAAAGGCAATGTGGTGATAGAAACAATAAAAAGATCAGCGGCTTCCAGGGGTTAAGGGGAGGGAGAGGTGAACAGGAGCACAGAGGAGTTTCAGGGCAGTGAAAATACTCAGTGATGGATACATGTTACTGTACATCTGTCACAACCCACAGAACGATACAACACACAGTATGAACCCCTAATACAAACTATGAACTTTAGTTCATAACAATGTATCAATATTGGTTCAATTATAACAGATGTACCATACTATGCAAAATGTTAAGAATGGAGAAGACTGTGTGAGGGGGATGGTAATATGGAAACCACTTTCCACTCCATTTTTCTATAAACCTGAAAACGCTGCTCCTAAAATAGACTATTAATTTTTTTAAAAGCGTATAGTATGGGCACTTGCCTGGTGGCACAGTGGTTAATGATCCGCCTGCCAATGCAGGGGACACGGGTTCGAGCCCTGGTCCGGGAAGATCCCACGTGCCGCAGAGCAACTAAGCCCATACACCACAACTACTGAGCCTATGCTCTAGAGCCCGCGAGCCACAACTACTGGGCCCGCGAGCCACAACTACTGAAGGCTGCGTGCCTAGAGCCCGTGCTCCACAACGAGAAGCCACCGCAATGAGAAGCCCGCACACCGCAACGAAGAGTAGCCCCCGCTCACCGCAACTAGAGAAAGCCCGCGCGCAGCAACGAAGACCCAACACAGCCAAAAATAAATAAAAATTAAAAAAAAATGGCGTACAGTATGAAATACCTACTATAGTTGTTGGTGCTTTCACCAGAAATCATGGGGGAGAAATCATCATTCCATTCTGAACTAAAGAAAAGAAAATCATTCTGTACAAAAATTTCCCATGCTGATCCATGGGCACTCATCCTACCCACAGAGACCATATACACAAGAGGGGCACACAGCAGTCACCCACACTGATCCCAGGCCAGGCGGCCAAATCCCGGTTAAAGCCTGCCTCTGGTGCTTGTCACCAGCCAGGTGCCCTGGACAACTATTCTCTCTGTCCTCATTTCGGTCATCTCTAAAATGGGAATAATAACAAACCTTCTGAGGTTGTTCTATTTAAAGCATTTCTCACAGGACCGGACATATAGTAAGTTTTATAAAAATATTCTCACATACACTGGAATATCTGAGAACACCAGCTGGTGGACACAAAAGGGCCCTAGAAAAACACCAGGTGCCTCGCTGGCGAGGGATGTCACGGACCAGTTGCAGCTTTCCTTCTGTTTGTCTCCCTCACGTTCTGGGTTCCTTCAAGGTCTCCCTCGCAGGCTGCCCTAAATGTATCTCAGTAACGGCTACTCCCCTTCCACAGCTTTGAGCAAGAAGGAAAAGCACTGTGGTTGCCAGGCTGGCAAAAACACTGAAGAGTTCGCCAGCATCTCCAGGGTAGAACCCTCCTGGAACCAGGGTAGAGAAGGCCTATTTTTTTCACTGTTGTTCTCCTATTTTTTTCACTGTTGTTCTCCTTGCAATTTTTTTTTGTGGTGGTAAAACATATAACAAACTTTACCATTTCTAAGGGTTCAGTTCAGTGGCCTTAAGGGCACTGACCATGTTGTGCGACCATCACCACCATCCACTTCCAGAACTCTGCCATCTTCCCAACTGAATCTCTGCTATCAACCTCACACTCACCCCTCATAATCCCCAGCCCCCGGCAATCACCGCTCCACTTTGTGTCTATGAATCTGATTCCTCCAAGGACCTCCAGTAAGTGGAATCATACAGTACTTGTCCTTTTATGACTGGCTTTTAACTTAGCGTGCTGTCTTCAGCGTTTGTCCATGTTACGGCATGTGTCAGAATTTGCTTCCCTTTTTTTTCTTCTGGCCACAATGTCCGGCATGCGGGATCTGAGTTCCCCAACCAGGGATCAAACACGTGATCCCTGCAGTGGAAGCGTGGAGTCTGAACCACTGGACCGCCAGGGAAGTCCCAGAATTTGCTTCCTTTTTAAGGCCAAAGTATCCTCCATCCCAAGGATGGACCCCACTGTGTTTATCCCTCATCCGCTGATGGACGCTTGGGCTGCTTCCACCTTTTGCCTGTTGTGACTCATGCTGCTATGAACATGAGTGTGCAAACATCTTTTCGAGACTCTGGCTCTCTTCTCTTGGGTATAATACCCAGAAATGGAATTGCTGGGTCATACACCTTATTTTTGAGAGAGGAATCATCCCTGGGTGTGGAAATGACACACACAGAATGACAATATCAAGTCAAGGATTCACTCTCTTCTGATTACAGAACATACATTCTCAGTGGCACCATCAAAGCGTGGGGCTAACCCTGCCTCAAAGGTAAAACGTGACTTTCCTCCGCCTGTTGGCTTGTGATGTTTATAACTCAAAGCCGCATCGAGCTGTACTCTCTAGTTCAGCCGACACACTGACAAGGAAGCTGGGTTTCTTCATTAAAACAGGCTAATGAATTCTGTACTCAAAAATTTAAACTCTAGCTCCGTCGGTAAACACAAGATCTTTTATTAATCTTGACTGAATTAAAAAACATGTGAAAACGATCCTTTCTGCACATCTACCCTGCTACTGCTTTGTGAGATTAATCTCACCAGTCTAATTTAACAGGCTTCAAAATCATTTAAAATGATAGGTTTTGAGAAAAATCTTGTTCTTGTTCTCCACAGGCCCACCTTCTCAGGCAGTTGTCTCATTAGCAATCAAAACCCAGCAGGCTTTGGCTGAATAGACATTTGCATGAGAAAACTTCCAGGGAAGCCCTGAGAAGGGCGACAGCAAGCAGAGGGGAAAGCAGAGTTGCTGTGAGGAGACAGCTGACAGTCTCCTCTGACCTATGACCGACCCCCACGAAGGCCGAGGCCAGGATGGGCCCTCAGATCCACCTCCTACCGGTCAGGCCTGAGGTTCTCAGCCAAGCCTGCCCAGCAGAATTACCTAAGCGCTTTGAAAACTTCCAAGGCCTGGCACCAACCCAGACCAAGTGGAAGAAAAACGCCGGAAGTGGGGCTGGTCATATTTTTAAGTTCCCCAGAATGGTCTGAGTGTACAGCCTGAATTTAAAAAACAGAGCATGGGAGGAGATTCAGACTTCATCTCGATGGCATTACATAGCCTGCAGATTGCTCTTCTGTACATTATCTCAGCGGATTCTCAACACTTCCATGCGGCTAGATGGACTCATGCCATTATTCCTATTTTACAGATGGGGAAACAGATTCTGAGAGGTCAGATGATGTGCTCAGGGTCCCACAAGGGACTCAGGGCTGCCGAGTCCCAGCCCAGGGCTCTCCTTCTCCCCACTATGTCTCGCTGCTTCACAGCTTGGGAAAACTTCCCAAAAGAACCACATTCCCCTCTAAAAAACACAGACAACCTTTTATATTTTCCTGAGCCTGACTAGCAATACTCATGGAATGTTCTTAATTTTTCACAGAAATGGCATCAATCTCTGTCTGTATTTTACATTTTAAACTGCCTTCTCACTTGCTAATTTTCTTGATTTCTTTCCGGCCCAGCCAAAGCCCTCCTGACCATTTCTTTATACCTTGGATTTAATCATTACACACCTTTGCTGGGCATTCAAAATGCCACTGCCTTCTGCAAATCTTTGGAGGAAGAATCAGCCTCTGCCACGCACACCCACCTTCTCAGCTCTACAGCTTGTAAATTATTGATGCGCCGTGTGTTTGGGAGAGCACATCCTCCTCTTGGAAGACTAGCCGACACCTTAAATTAAACCTTCACTTCCAAACCTGACATCCCCACCACAATCCTTCAGAGCCCCCATCTCGATGTTCCAAGGCTCTGTGGGCCATCTTACAGCTCAGGGCTTATTAAAAGAAAAGGGGGAAAGTGACACTTAAAAACGCCATCAAGGGCTTCCCTGGTGGCACAGTGGTTGAGAGTCTGCCTGCCGATGCAGGGGACACGGGTTCGTGCCCTGGTCCGGGAAGATCCCACGTGCCGCGGAGTGGCTGGGCCCGTGAGCCATGGCCGCTGAGCCTGTGCGTCCGGAGCCTGTGCTCCGCCACGGGAGAGGCCACAGCAGTGAGAGGCCCGCGTACCGCAAAAAAAAAAAAAAAAAAAAAAAGCCATCAATAGTGAATTCCAAAATCTATCTGCCCCAGCGGCCAGGACTCATTAGATCTGAAGCTACTCGGCTTCTCACACAGAGACGGGAGCCCATATACTGCAATCCACACACACAGGAAACAATCCTGGTAACACCAAGATGCCACTTTTAAGCTGTTTACTTGAAACAGTCCTGGGGTTCTGAGTGGCTTAATCCTTAAATAAATTAATTGTGAAAGGATTTTTAAAAATTAGACGTGAGAAATGTAAAATCGATAGCTAGTGGGAAGCAGCCGCATAGCACAGGGAGATCAGCTCGGTGCTTTGTGACCACCTAGAGGGGTGGGGTAGGGAGGGTGGGTGGGAAGAGATATGGGGATGTATGTATATGTATAGCTGATTCACTTTGCTATAAAGCAGAAACTAACACACCACTGTAAAGCAATTAGACTCCAATAAAGATGTTAAAAAAAAATTAGACGTGAGAAGGATTTAATGAAGATTTCCAAAAGCATCACTCAAAATTCTCAGTAAAAGAAGGAAACGCTGCTTCTGACGGATAGTTTCTCTGCAGCTCTGCCCCTAACTGGCCGCGTGTCTTTGGATGAATAACCCGCAACCTCTCTGAGCCTCGGTTTCCTCCACTCTAAGGCAAGGCCGCTGAGCCTCGTCCCCCTGCCCCCGAACCGTCTGACTCACAGGCTCCTTTGCCCAAGCCTTCCGATGCAAGAGCCGTAACGGGGCCAGATGTGAGGGTCCCTGAGCTGGTCCCCCTGGAGCCCAGAGGGACACCACGTGCTTGTTCAGCTGTCGAGTTAAGCGGGGAGAGAGCCCCTCCAGCCCTGAGTCTGCACTGGACCCATCCACCTGCCTCTAGTAAGACGCTTCAGACATTAGCTGAAAAATCCAGCCATCCTGAGGTACCCCATCACGACCCACAAGGTACCATCTGGCAGCTCTGCGACTCCTGCCACCTTTGCTGCCACCACCCGGGTGGGACCTTTATCATCCTCCCCCGAGCCAGAGCCACTGCAGTCACCCCGCTGCTCTTCTCTCTCTCCCCTTCCCCCATCTCCCTCTCTCTTTTTCCAGGCAGTAGTCAGGGCCATCTTTCTGACCATCTCACTCCCGGCCCAGAGCTCTGCAGCTGCTTCCCTCTGCAGCTCGGCTAGAACCGAGTCCCCGACCACAGCCGAGGAGGCCGAGGAGGCCGGCACTTCCTGCCTCTGTCCCCTCCCTCCCCCACCCATGCTGCAGCCTGCACCTCGCCCCTCTCTGCCCGCAATGCTCCAGGTCCACAGCCAAGCTCCTCTCTCCCTGGAGCGCTCTCTGCTGCCCTGCCCTGCCCTAGGGCCAGTCTACGCCTCCCAAGAGGCTCAGCGTAAAAGCCCAGTCCCAGCAAAGCCGTGCCCACCACCCAAAGGAAGAAAACCCTCCTCTTGTTTCCCACCAGTGCACCATGGCTTCTGTGCCCCTGTGGCACCTGGCACTACTTTAAACAATGTATTTGTTTGCATACATGTTCACTGTCATCTTGTCACCTAGACCATCGGCCCCAGACGGGGAAAGGTCTGTTTATGCTCTTCAGTGTCTACCGGATGCCTGACATGTAGTTGCTGTTAAATGAATATCTGGTGCATGAACGAACCACCAATCAAACCAATAATCATTAGCCTGGGCTTCGAACCTAGCAGTCAGGGGCCCTGCCGTGTCCCAGGAGAATTCCTGAATGCACAGCTGTTCCCATATTGGCTCGGGCTGTGAAGTCCTTAAATATTTCAGAGTCTGGCAGCTGTGGGCTTCATTCAGAGGCCCACATACTGACTGCAGATGAAAAAGATAAAACACCTACAAAACGTAGGTGGGTGAACTCGTTAAGAACTGTGGAGTGAAATATATTTGTACAAGTATCTGGCATATTATAGGCATATATACCAGCATCCAGACTGGCACCTTATGGCATCTGTTTTGCATATGAACTCAAACACTGTTCTCTGGCTAACCCCCATCACAGGCTTCAGAAAATCTACCGAGGTGCGTCACTCACCGTTCACTAGGGAAAGTTGTGGGAAAACGCTGGCAAAGAATTCTCCACATTTTGAAAGTCTGGGGAGAAAAACCATTGTGTCTGCTGAAGCACTCTGTGGGTTCTGCCACAAAGCACCTATAAAGAGACAACTGGCCCTTTGCTAAAACAGTTCGGAAAAGCCCCACCCCCAGAGAAAACATAAGCCATATTTCAGTACCTGTTACACGAGAGACCTGGCACACCAACGATTATACTGAAAACATGCATTTGAAAATCCTAATGCATTCCCCCCAATTTTTAAGACTTGAATACCCATTAGACCATATACATCTTTTTTTTTTTTTGCATCAGATTTTGTACCCATTCAAAGAGTAACTGTGGGACCATCAGTGAGCTAAGAAGTGTCAAGCAGGTAATCTGCTCTTGTAAGTAGAGTGCATGAATAAAATATACTACTAACAATTTTAGAGTCGTAATTTGTACCAAGTTGTCTGTCTTTGTGCAACTTGCTTCACAGAGAAGAGTCTCTGAATAATTCATTATGTCCTCACCCAAGTCTCTTTAAAGAAAACCAAATCAGAGATGCTGTAGATAATATGCTACCCCTTAAAGGAGTCCTACCCTTCCACAAATCCCCCTGCAGCAGAGGGGGAAGGGAGTCACCCAGTCCCTGAGTCTGTGGAGACCAGAGGTTTACAACCTTGTGAAGGCAGGTATGCTCCTGCAGTCACTCAGGCTGGCCTCCGTGTTCCCCGCCCTGGTCCCACCTGGTCCGTCCCCAGGGGGCATCAGAACAGCCCTGCCGCCACCACACCCAAGGGCCTTTCAAATGTCTAAAGACAGCTTTGAGATCTTCACACCCTCTCCCTTTGCTTAAATATCCCCATTTCCGTAGCTCCAATCTTCTCTTCAATCTTCTCTTTAAATAATGTATTATGGACTAAAATGGAATTGGATAGCTTTTGCCACCCAATGCCCATGAAAACTATTGTCTGGACTTTAAAAAATAAAAAGGGTCCTCCTCAGACCTCGGAGCACAGGCATTAGCTCACTGCTATATGGCTCCGGGTACAGATGCATATTCAATAGATGTTTTCTGGTGATAAAAAGTAAACCTTGAATTTTTAAAGGGCCTTTCAGTGAAAGACCCAAGTGTGTTCAAAACGGAAAGCTTCCAGGCTGTAAACAGAAACTTGATGCTCGAAGGTGTCCTCAGAGCTGCAGCTCAGCCCCAGAGCCGCCCGGCCTCGGCCTCAGAGAGGCGGCGCCCGGGACTGCTCGCCCCTGCGGAGCTGGATGAGCGCCTGCCTTTGCACTGAACATTTTCTCTCAAGAAAAAGTGGTAGAGAACTGAAAATTCATTTGGCAAAACAAACGGGAAGGCTCTGTATTTAACGACGGGAACAAAAAACAATTAGCAGCATTCACTGCCAAGGTCTGACAAACGAAATACTTCATGAATTCTTCTTGGATTCCACGCATCTCTAATCTTAAATAGCATCTGGGGGGGACCCTTCCCCTAAGGACAGCCTAAAATTACCACAGAAGCTAAGCTTGTCCACTCTGGTAGTTCATAAGTGCCAGTAATAATGATAATCATCCTCCTCATCATCATCCTGAGGCTTCTTGTCCCCGTACTCGAATGAAGAGGCCTTTTATAAGACATTTGTGAAGAGTTTCTACCACATTCCGTGAGGAAGCAGCAATCTTGCTTCTCTGCTCAAAGATGCCCAGGTGACATGGGGGAGGGTGCATCCCTCCACGAGATTCTGGGATGCGGTAGAAAAGCACATCCTCGGTGGCGAGGGATCTGTCGGTGGCCATTTCCATAAAGGAGGCCGCATGTACGCTGCAGCCGAGAAGGCTGGCTGTGCAAAACAAAAAGTGACAACACTGGACCCAGCTCCCTCCACCCTCCCCGAAAGGCAGACGGCCCGTCCTGAGCACCTGTCACGCTGGCTGCTCAGCAAAACACAACCCTCCCTTCAAAGCGCTGACCATCTACCAAGGAGACAACTGCGTGATCCGAAGTATTAAGGGACAGAATCCACACAAAACTGTCAGTGTTCAGGAGCAACAGAGAGTCCCAGCTGGCTGGTCCCTCCCTGCAGCAAGGAGAGGCCTCCCCCTGGATAAAATCCACAGCCTGGGGACCCAGGAGGGAGGAGAAGGCTGTTACCAGGGCAGCAGGTGTCACAACCAAACTACCTTCGCGTCCATGAACTTAAATTATTTTGCTAGTGGCAAAAAAAAAAAGAAAAAAAAAAAGTCCTTTAAACTTTGAGATGGTCTTGCCTTTGGAGAAGGGGTCAGATGCTGAAAGGTAGAGGCGGGTCCGTTGGTATCAGAAGGGGGGCACCCAGGGCGGGCAGGAAGGGCATGAGCAGTCACGGAAATGGTTCTTCCAGCCCAAAGCTTGAAACATGGGTCCCAGCATGGCTGCTGATGGAAGCCCTGAGAATCTTCCGGGTCAAGGATGCCTTGTGCAGGCTTTCTTTCTTACATCCTGGGGCTCCAGGACCCCACACTCACGCTTGATCGAAATCGGAACAAGTTCAAAGCAGCTTTTTTTTTTTTTTTTTTTTTTGTGGTACGCGGGCCTCTCACTGTTGTGGTCTCTCCCGTTGCGGAGCACAGGCTCTGGACGCACAGGCTCAGCGGCCATGGCTCATGGGTCCAGCCGCTCCGCGGCATGTGAGATCCTCCTGGACCGGGGCACGAACCCGTGTCCCCTGCATCGGCAGACGGACTCTCAACCACTGCGCCACCAGGGAAGCCCCAAAGCAGCTTTTTGAGAAGAGTCTTGGCGCTGCTCTGGCGGGCGTTCTCCGAGCTCCCCTCGGAACACGGTCAACGCCTCTTCCTCGGCCCCATCCCGACGCTGGTGCATCTACGTACAGGCCTGGGGCCTCTCACCTTTATAACTGTCATCACCTCAGGCCACACCCCGGCCTGTGGACCCCTTTGGCTCTCCATCAGCCTGTCTAAACTCCATCCCGGGCCCAAAGCTCATCACCCCTGTACGTGCAGTTAGCCGTTCCGGATCACCGTCCCACACCTCAGCTTCCGAATCACAAGGCAGCACAAGCTCTCCTGCATGCATTCCTCGACTAGTTCTAAAGCAACTTAAGAAGGACCGCATCCTTTACTTGTTGGTATCACCTCCAGCGCTGACACGGCACCTGATAAATGGAAGGGTTCACCTCCAGGCTGCCTCATGCCCGTGGATGTGGGCAGGAGGACTCAGTTTCTCACCAGGAGACCCCTCGAGGGCTGTCTGAGTGTCCCCGCGGCAGGGCCCTTTGCCTCCCCAGAATGAGAGATCCCAGAAGGACAAGGAGGAGGCTACAGTGCCTTTCCCATCTAGTCTCAGAAGCCACACACTGCCACTGCCACCATCTTCCACTTACTAGAAGCAAATCACTAAGTTCACTTCGCACTTAAGGGGATGGGCGTTAAGCTCCGCCTCTTGATGGGAGGGATATAAAAGAATTTATGAAAATATTTCAGAATCACAGTAGGGGAGCCCAGAAGACATGCAGGGGAAAAGGGGGAACCAGGAGGTGACAAATGACTCAACCAACCTGCCTTCATATCTGAGCGGTTATTTCATTCATTTTCTCGGGACAACAATTCTTTGACCTAACCACATCTGAGGACAAAGGAGTCACGATTTAAAATCACTTATCAGGGACCTCCCAGGTGGTTCAGGGGGTAAGACTCGGAGCTCCCAACGAAGGAGGCCCGGGTTCGGTATCTGGTCGGGGAACTGGATCCCGCACGCCACAACTAAGACCCGGCACAGCCAAAGTAAGTGAGTAAGTAAGTAAGTAAGTAAGTAAATAAGTAAATAAATAAAATTTTTTTTTTTTTTTTTTTGGCGGTACGCGGGCCTCTCACTGTTGTGGCCTCTCCCGTTGCGGAGCACAGGCTCCGGACGCGCAGGCTCAGCGGCCATGGCTCACGGGCCCAGCCGCTCCGTGGCACGTGGGATCTTCCCGGACCGGGGCACGAACCCGTGTCCCCTGCATCGGCAGGCGGACTCTCAACCACTGCGCCACCAGGGAAGCCCATAAATAAATATTTTTAAAAAATAAAAATACAAACTAAAATCACTCATCAGATTTTGATGGAATTTAGGTGTTTTCCTACAGCTCTCTATATTCAGATGTCCCACTGAAAAGACACACCTGGGATCAGAGAACCGAGGGGCACGTTTTGTTCTGCACCGTGGTGGGCAGCTTGTGACAGGATCCCAGTGAGGCCCCCTCCTGGTGTCCACGCCCTGTGGGGTCTCCCCTCCTCGAGGGTGGTACGGACCTAGCGACCAGCTTCTGACTAACGGAATACGGCACCGTGTTGAGCTCTCATGTCTGTGACTGGGTTACAGACGACTGACCGAAAACCTTGCTGCCATTTCTTCCTCTTCTTGGCCTTCCTCTCTCAATGCTGCACAATTTTAGGAGGCAAGCAAGAAACCCATGAGGCAGGGAACTAAGACCGTGAGAAACAACCCTGCCAACAGTCATGTAAGCCTGGAATCAGACCCTCTCCTAGCCAAGGCCTGAGACGAGGAGACCCCAGCCAAGTCCTGAATCACAGACTTTGAGAGATCCCGAGTCCAGGCACCCACCCAGCTACATTTTGCTTGGATTCCATGAAACCATGAGACCATAAACACTCTTGCTTTAAGCCACTAAGCCTTGATGACTTGTTACGCAGCAGGAGATGACGAATACATTCAGCATTAATATAAATCCACAGAACTTGGCATTTAAAAAGCCTCACAGGGCTTCCCTGGTGGCGCAGTGGTTGAGAGTCCGCCTGCCGATGCAGGGGACACGGGTTCGTGCCCCGGTCTGGGAGGATCCCACATGCCGCAGAGCGGCTGGGCCCGTGAGCCATGGCTGCTGAGCCTGCGCGTCCGGAGCCTGTGCTCTGCATGGGGAGAGGCCACAACAGTGAGAGGCCCGCCTACCGCAAAAAAAAAAAAAAAAAAAAAAAAAAAAAAAAAAAAAAAAAGCCTCACAGTCCAGGCTATTCAAAAATTTAAATCCTATATATATTTCAGAACTCATCACACTTTACACTTAAGGTCTATGCATTTCATAACATGGAAGATACGCTTCAATAAAGGAAAGAAGGACAAAAATTCTCTTCTCGTTTCTCTTTTCATGTATAAAGGGGGGCTTTCATAGAACGGGCTTGCGTAAAGGGAAACGCACTCTCCTGCTCCCATAGGAAAGACAGCCTCCACGGCGGCCCCTGCCCTCTGGTGTCCAGGTGTTCCTGGACTGTCTTCTCCGCGAGTGTGGACTGGACCCAGAGACTTATTTCAAACGTAAAGAATGCAGCAAAAGTGATGGGATCGTTGCGGTCACTTCTGAGGTCAGGTTATAAACGGACTTTGGGTTTTGGCTTGCTTGCGCTCTCCTGCTCACTCTGACGGAAGCTGTGAGCTGTGCTCTGGAAGCCGAGAGGTCCCTGTGCCACGGAACTGGGCAGGGGGGCTCAGACAACAGCTTGCAGGGGACTGAACCCTAGTAACGGCCAGTCTGGAAGTGGACCCCCCAGGCCAGCCTCGCCGTGCCCGCAGCCTGCGTCCAATACTCAGCTCAGCTGGGTCCGGACCCCGACCCAAAGAAACTGTGAGACAATAAATAAACATTCAGTGTTTTAAGCCACTTATGTTTTGGGGTAATGTGTTATACCCCAACATGTAATTAATATAACTGCCCACATAACTCATAATTTACATGTATTAAAATAGAAGGTGCCACTTAACAAGAGCTGTGCTTGGTAACAAAAGATATTTTCATAAAACACACACACACACGAAAAGAGAAAACAGTCTGCTCTTTGCGAGAAGGGCTGATGGTCTGTCTCTCTTTGCCTGCACCGTGGAGGTGGCTGAGGTCAGCCGGAGGCTCCCATGAGGGCTGAGGCTTCCGCCCCACACCCGCCCACCCTGCACAAATCTCTCCCACTTCTGTTCCTAGAGCCTTCCTGAGGCCGCGAGGGAACTTTCAACTGTCAGGAGAATCGACGGTTTGTGCAGAAACTCAGCACGTGTTCCCCCAAGGACCCACGACCAGGGACATCAGGCTCCAAGAGAGAATCGTGATTCAGGACGAGATGATGGTCTCACACCATCAGTTTTAGTCCCATGGTCTCCTTCCCCCTCTTGGCTACTACTACACCCAAGAAGAAAGAAAGAAACCCAGCACAGGTCAGAAATGCGTGTCTGTTTATACACGAGACACTGAAAAATATACGGACTACAAGAGGCCAGGATAGTCTTTCAAGCTGTTCAAGTGGAGACGCAAGTACACAGAGATCTGAAGAGTCTCTCTAGAGGGAAACATGTAGGGAATTTCAGAGGAATTTAATCGGGGGAGGGGGTGCAGTGCGTGGGGAGAGGTGGCTTTTGCTGCCGTAAACTTCTTTCCTTCTGGACTTCATAAGCCCCTTTCACTTTTTGTTTGTGCTCAAAATGAATTCTCTCTGTACCATCACCATGAAGGAGCAGACCCCGTTCACCCCATTGCCAATAAAGGGAGGTGGGAGAAAGGGCAACACAGTAGACAATTCAGGATTCCTTTCTTGTAATTAAGAAATAAAACTTCAGAAGGGAATATCAGCCTCTCTCTCACTGGCAAGTGGTTTGCATTCCTACCACATACTTGAAATAATTTGGGTCAGAATCAACACCAGAGGAGCCCACACAAATGCTACATACCAATTTGTATGAAATCTGTTGTTTCTGCTCCCTTTCCGGCGCTGATTAAAAGTGGATGAACAGGACTTTCCTGGTGGTCCAGTGATTAAGACTTCGCCTTCCGATGCAGGGGGTGAGGGTTTGGTCCCTGGTCAGGGAGCTAAGATCCCACGTGCCTCGCGGCCAAAAAAAAACCAAATCATAAAACAGAAGCAGTGTTGTAACAAATTCAATAAAGACTTTAAAAATGGTCCACATCAAAAAAAAAAAATCTTCAAAAGAAAAAGTGGATGAACACAGTCAAATAAAATAACACTGTTGCTTGTGGCCTCCTGTGGTCTCCAGAGGGATCACTCTCTCCTGTCCAAGAACTCAGTCTCTTGAGAGGGGTCTGGACCTCGAGTGAGTCTTATTCCGAAGCAGAAGGGAATGGTCTGCAGCACCGCCTGAGACCCTGGCTGGTCCCCACCCACTTGTTAGCATCGGCCACAGAAGCAGATGCACATCCCTTCCAGATAAAGGGGTCTCCAGCCAGAGGAATGGGTGCAGATCCCAGCTGTACCTGGGCTCAGCTTTCTGACTTACAGTAGTTGATCCAGCTCTGTAAAATGAGCCAATAATGGCGCCTGCACGAATTTCCTACCACTGTTGTAACCAACTACCCCAAACCTGGTAGCTTTCAACAGCAGAAATGGACTCCCTTACAGTTCTGAAGACCAGAAGTCCGAAAGCAGCATCACCGGGCCAAAACCAAGGTGTCAGCAGGGCTGTGCCCCCTCTGGAGGCTCCGGAGAGGATCCACTCCTGCCTCTGCTTGCTCGGGCCCACTATGACAGCTAGAATTTGTTTGGCTTCTCTAATTAGGAAAATAAAACCCTTTGAACATTCCGATGTTTCAAGAATAACTTGGGGTTTGTGCAGAGGCCTAAGAGAAAAAGAGCAAAGCCACACGTTTCACAAAGTTCCAAGTGGTCACGATACGTCATTAATGTCTCTGAATGTTACCAGTCATGATCATTTTACAGATGTTTACAGAATCTTAAGTGCTTTGATGCATGGGGATAAAGTTCCCTAAGATGGTTTATCTGCTTGCAAAAAAAAATCACCTGCCAAGGCAAATATGCAAATCAAACCCGTGGTAGTAACGGTTCATTATTTCCGACAACGATGTGGAAAATCACCATATTTTTTTAGGCGCCTGGAAGAGATATATCCATGTGTTCTGCCACTGTTTGAAACGATGAAAGCCACTCTCAAGTGACTTTCTATGAAGGAACAGTGAACAGACAAAGAGCTCAGCCCAGGCGGACAAAATTAATCGCAGCACCTACAACGGGAACATGTGGTCTGTAAGTTAAGTCTAAGCAGTAAGGATGGGCGCAGCCAGCATTCAACGATTCCTTCACAGTTTTCCTCGGTGTATACTGACTGATCGGTGATTTTAAGTCAGGTGCTGTCCGAGATGTTCAGAGATGGATGTGACTCCTGGGTCCACACCCTCCTGTCTGTCGTGAGGGGGCACGTTAGACTGTACAGTGAAAAGAGGCAGGAGCTAGGAGTGGGGTGTGTGTCCCCCACAGCAGGTACACAAGGCACAGCTGGCACCACTGGATGACACAAAAGAGGAAGGGTTTGTGTAGGTTTTGAAAGGGAAATAATGGCTTGACAGATAGATGAGGTGGACAGGAGGGAATTGCTCATGGTTTAGCATGAGCCAAAGTACAGATGCGACACATCCTTGCTTATTTTGAGGCACAGAAGTAGTACCTACATGAGAAGTGAAGGTAGAGAGGTAGGCGGGGGCAAGATCGCAGAGGACCTTGAATGTCACGGTCAATAATGCAAGTTGAGACTCCTGAAGACACAGGGCAGGAAATTAGGGGCTTACCTTAGTCAGTAGAGAAGGGACAGATATGGGAGATGCCATAGGGGCCAAAGGCACAGCACCTAACAGAAATGAGGGGAAACGGAAGTAAACTATTGTAAGGGACCTATTCCATATGTGATGTGATATTATATTATTGGACGGCAGACTGTGATTATATCATAAACCCCAGAGCAATCACTAACAAACAAACCCCAACGAGGTGCAGCTAAAGTTGTGGGTTGAACTGTGTCCCCCAGGACGATGTCTCCAACCCCAAGTACCTGTGAATGTGACCTTGAAGATGGAATCAAGTTAAGATGAGGTCATACTGAGTTAGCATAAGCCCTGAGTCCAAGGACGGGTGTCTTTACACGGAGAGGGAGATGTGGAGACAGGCCCACAGAGGAAGGATGGCCGTGTGAAGACAGGCAGGAACTGGAGCAACACAGGTACGAGCCAATAACACCAAGGACCATCAGCAACTAACAGAAGCTGGAAGAGGCCAGGAAGGACCCTGAAGTCTTCAGAGGGAGCACGATCCTGCCAGCACCTGAGTCTGGGGCTTTTACATCTCAGAACTATGAGAGAATCAATTTGCTTTAAGACACCCAGTTTGTGGTAATTAGTTTTGGCAGCCCTAGGAAACTAACAGCGCTCATAAGCCAATGATGAAGATAAAATAGATGAAAATACTCAATTATCCCCCCAAAAAAATATAGGAAGGAAGGAAAACAAACTGAATGCACTACCATAGAAAGATGGTAGTGATCATGAAATGTGAATACAATCCCATGTAAATTAATGATAATCTCATTATATGTAAATGGTGCAAAGACTCCAATTAAAAGGCAACGAATGGGCTTCCCTGGTGGCGCAGTGGTTGAGAGTCCGCCTGCCGATGCAGGGGACACGGGTTCGTGCCCCGGTCTGGGAAGATCCCACATGCCGCGGAGCGGCTAGGCCTGTGAGCCATGGCTGCTGAGCCTGTGCGTCCGGAGCCTGTGCTCTGCAACGGGAGAGGCCACAACAGTGAGAGGCCCGCGTACCGCAAAAAAAAAAAAAAAAAAAAAAAAAAAAAAAAAAAAGGCAACGATTGTCACACCTGGTAAAAAGATAAGACCAAGCTGCATGTTGTCTACACGAAACCCAATTTAAAGACACTGAAGTGTTACAAGTAAAAGCGCGGAAAACAATAAACCATGTTAACATTCATCAAAAGACAGCTAGAATGGCTATATTAACATCAAAATAGATTTAAGAGCAAAATTAACACATCTGAATAAGGTATTATTACACAAAATCCACTTCACTTTTTTTTTTAGGTAAAGGTAAATGCAGTATATTATTGTTTTTCCTGATGACACTACACATTACTCACTTCATGCTTTCCACCAGCATTTGTTAACTTTTAGGATTTTTCAGGACACGTTCCATACTGATTGTGATTCCTAGAATGATCAGATTCTAAAATGTTCTCCTCTTCTGTTTGTCATGAAAAAGTTGTGCTTCAATTTCTTCCTTGAACAAAAAGTCAACTGCCACTGACAGAACCTGAGATGGTTAAACCATTTTTTCTCATTAATTTTCTTTATTTTAGCTCTGGCAGTCTAACTAGAGATGCAAAACACTAGTAGCTTGTACTAAGAAACGCATGACGTGATGTAGGAGTTTAAAAAATAACACTCTTAATATAAGGAAATAAATTTTTTTTTCTTAAAGACATATAGTGTGAAGATAAACTCCCTAACTCTTGGAGCAATGACAAGTAGAAGTAACATCTTTGAAAGCTCAAAGAGGAAAATCTTCTAATGTTTGCTTAAGCCTAAACAAATGTCTGGCAATCCATAAATATTTGCCGATTGACTCAAATCATGTAATCCTGGGCAAGTGAATTACCATTTCCTTATCTGTAAAATGGAGAAAATAGTAATCCACCTAGGGCAGTTGTAAGAATTTACTTTTTAAAAATTATACTGGAATTCATCTTTGAATAAAGACCCAAAATACTATGACAAGGCTTCATGTAACTCTTGTTGTAAGAGCATGTCCACATTTCCTAGATAATTATATGTTCTCTTTTTATGTATCGTCTTGTTTTTAGTTTTTTTTTAAAGCCAGTGTGTGTATAAATATTTCTAAAATGTATTGTCCAGTACTCTGCTTTCTTAAACAGAATAAATCAATATAATTAACATCTTCCCAACGATGAGCCTAAATCAGTGTTTATACTACTCTGGTCCACTTCACGGGGTTCCCAAGCTCCATGGGGCTTCTGTTCCTACACTAAGTGGCCTTGACCACTTCTTCTGTATAATTACTGGACCTGCTGAAATTTAGTCCTGCTCTCAATGAGTCTACTATCTCCCTGTCCTCCCATTTTCTGCTTTTGACATTGGACACAGGAAGCCAGAGAACAGGCTTGTTTTGGGAAACGGACTTTGGGTGTGGCCATTTCTGCAGTGTCGGGTCCGGCTCCCAAGACTGCAAAGGGTCTCATCTTGCCCCAGACCTACTTCTACTTTGCACTCTGTTGCTTCGTATTAACCAGCAGACAAGCTGGAACTCATAGATTTCCTTCAGTCAGTTTCAAAAAAAAAAAAAAAGAGTAGTTGATATCATCAAAAGCCTTATCTCACAGTCACTTATATGTTTTACTGTCTTACAGTTTCTCATTATATAAATAAGAAATGGAGTAGGGCTTTGGTGAGAAGAGACGCATGGTATCTAAAGACTGCCAAGCAGACAAGAAACGCTGGCATTCTTCTGAAGATTCTATTAGTAAGGAAATGCCCCCCAAATTATATTTTACATAAACATCTTCAGCTTTATTCACTTCAAAGACATCTGCCATCACAGAAAGGAAACAAGCAGATGACCATTTATGAGGCCATTTGTAATAGTTCAGGTGCTAACTCAAGCAAACAGTATTAAATATTTTACTG
Organism: Mesoplodon bidens; assembly: GCF_964165515.1. Lineage (NCBI taxonomy): Eukaryota > Metazoa > Chordata > Mammalia > Artiodactyla > Ziphiidae > Mesoplodon > Mesoplodon bidens. The sequence continues at coordinate 32,584,890 of NC_138179.1, forward strand.
ACTATACACAAGAGTAAGAATTACGGAAGTGTGTAGCTTTGGAAATTGTATGAAAATAACAGCCTATCTCAACTTTAATTGGATTCCTGGACATGAAACAATAATTGAAACAATAATTGACCCTTTAGCTGTGATTCCAAGGCATTTTATAACGATCACTTTTTCCAAGTACAGTATTTTATTTGAAAAGGCCTCCATGGCTCATCAAATTCTACCTTTAAAATGCTACCCCCATCCTGAGAAAAGTACATGCACACACTAGAATAAAATGGCCTGCCAGATATAATGTAATTCTAATTTGGTAAAACAAAAATATGCATTAATCTGTACTCTGTCATTTAATAGCATGATGATAATTTTTTCAAGGGAAACCAACACAACACATGACACACAATGGCAGGTGATGGTCAGGTCTCTCCAATCTGCTCCCACTTATTTCTCCAGGCTTCACGTCCTACCACAGGCTTCTTCCGGGGAATCCTGCCCAGCTCTTAGTTTCTGAAGAGCCTCCGAACTTCCTAATGCTGTGCTCTGCCCGCTGGGCACCCAAGTCTGATTGCAGCATCTTCCCAAGAAGCCTCCTTTGGGCATAAATAATCCCTCCCTGCTCTCCTCTCCACGTGCTCGGTGCTTCTCATCTGGGACGTCCACGCTCCAGCTTTATTTACCAGCCTGCCCGCGGTTTACCGGAGTCCTCAGACTCCGGTAAACCGTGGATGCCCATTTCTCACCCACACGCAAGGACCAGCACCAGATGCCCAGAGAAACGGGCACAAAACTCCCGCACATAATGATGCTGAGAAACGTGACCTCAGTAAGTTAACTGCAAACTGTATTATGGAAACCGTAGGCAGAACGAAAAGAGAAACAAAAGCTCCTATTTTTAATGCTGATACAGAACAGTCTCATAACCTCTCTAATAATTTTAAGGCTAGGAAAAAATGTTTGGCTTCGTCCACTCTGTATAAGATCTTTAAAGATTAACTAGTAAGTTTTAAATGCATGAAATGACTTTTTCCCCCTGTGGTTTTACACAGGCCCAGAACAACTGCAGCCAGAGTTTAAGGCCTCTGTCAATGCCTGATACTCAGCTCCCACTATGGGATTCCCACATGGTGGGCTATTAGCCTCACACAGAACAAATGTGGTCTGTAAAAATCTGCTGTGGGACCCAAAAATGTTTTAGGGGCTCATACAAGCTTAGGACTTTGACACTTAATTGTTAACTGGGAAGCATACACAGATGGAAAATCTTAACAGACCCCCAAGAATTATAAGCCACATAATTATACATTTCGACACGGCACATGTTTTTCTGTAACCTCCCAAACAGTAAATGTGGTAAAAAGAGGTGATACTGTTATTTAATTTGCAGCATCAGTGGTCCCCTCCGTGCGGCTCTTGTGCGTAGCAGGCGCTCGGAGTCCCCTGAGTGGCCGAGGGACCCTGAGCGGGGGGGGGGGGGGGGGGGGGAAGGCAGCTCCACTTTGCACGTGTAATTCCTGCCCTCGGGACCACAGCTGTCATGCACTGCCTCTGCAATGGCCTCTGTCTGGAGAGTGGAATTAGTTCTCCTCCCACATCCAAGTCCAGGAGGGTAAACTCGCTTTGATTCCCGGGTAAATGCACTTCACCTGTTGCAGAAATTAATTTAAGCCACAGAGGGAAAAATAATAGCTTATGAGGGAGCTAAGCCTCCAAAATCTTTTGGTTTCCCTTGGCTCTGCAAAGGGTCATCAGTCCCTTTTTTTTTTTAAGATTTTTTTTTTTTGGATGTGGACCATTTTTAAAGTCTTTATTGAATTTGTTACAATATTGCTTCTGTTTTATGTGCTGGCTTTTTGGCCGCAAGGCATGTGGGATCTTAGCTCGCGGACCAGGGATCGCACCTGCACCCCCTGCACTGGAAGGCGAAGTCTTACCCACTGGACCCCCAGGGAGGCCTCCATCAGTCCCTTTTTCTTTTTTTTTTTTTTGCGGTACGCGGGCCTCTCACTGCTGTGGCGTCTCCCGTTGTGGAGCACAGGCTCCGGATGCGCAGGCTCAGCGGCCATGGCTCACGGGCCCAGCCGCTCCGCGGCATGTGGGATCTTCCCGGACCGGGGCACGAACCCGTGTCCCCTGCATCGGCAGGCGGACTCTCAACCACTGCGCCACCAGGGAAGCCCCCCATCGGTCCCTTTTAAGAACAGGAGAGACAGGAGTCTGGCGGGGGCGTCTGGAAGAAGCACTTTCCACTAGACCGTCTCACTGAACGGTAATCTTCAGCTGACTCTTGCTTATCTCTGCAAAGACAGCACACGACAGATTAAAATCTAGTTAAAAAAAAAAAAGAAAAAACCCTCACTTTCACATCTTTGTTCATCAAACTTTCTTACCAGAGCTCTTGCAAAGAACAAGTCTCCTCTGAGAGCCAGTGAAGACCTTTGCCTTCCCTTGTGGCAAGAAGAGTCACCGGCCAGCAGCCCGAGGACATACGAACATGACACTCAAAGAGAAACAGCCACTTCCTACCTCCGTGGAGTTTTACTAAATGCTCGCACACACCCTGTCTTATCTGGTTACTCTCTGCAGGGGTGGCGGCAGGGCAGCACGGAGGGTCCGAGGGTCTGAGGTGAGATGCCCAGGGATACACACCTGTGAGCATCCAACGATGCACTGACAGCCACCCTTGACCACGCACTGGTCTCGTGGCCTCATCTTCCTTCTCCATGAGGGAGGCTCGCCACCCTCCTTCCCGGAGGAACAGAAGACGCAGGCAAGTGAGGAAGTCAGAGTGACGGGGGCGGACCCACGGCCAGAGCCGGCTCCGCTCGGCAGAAGAGCAGACGCTCTAGCCCAGCTGGCTTTCCACACCCGCCTGCAGCCCTAGCAACGTGCTGGAGCCCCCAGGGCTGCGGGAACACCCCCCCCCAGGGGGCCGCAGCCCCTCCGGACCCACCAACCAGGTTCTTTCTGAGCCAGGCCCCCCACCCAGGCGGGCTGCATCTTCAGTCCACAGATCATTCATCCACCCCCCCAGGAAGCCAACCCAGTGACCAAGCCATCCTCCCAGCGGCCTCTCCCGGCGCCTCCCACCCCCTCACCACGTGGGGGCTGCTGACTTGGGCTGAATGTCACCCTTTGTCTCCGAAGCCCGGGCGGGCTCTGAAGGCTGGAAAGCCTGAACGACAGTGATGAATCAGAGTATTTAGTTTTCAGATTTTCTCCAAGCTGCCTCTTCATCAGCCCTTAAATAGCAGCATTCAGCTGCCACAGACATGTCCAGAAGTTTGCTGGCCTGGGGCGCCCAGTGGGGGAAACTTGGCCCCCCCGGAATCAGAGGTAGCAGCTCTCCTGGCACCAAGAGACGCCAGCTGCG